>NC_133421.1:88858333-90349166 GCF_049350105.2 Macaca mulatta | reverse complement strand
GGGGTGGGTCGGCAGGGAGACTTAGACAAAGAAGAAAAAGAGCCTGAGAAAGATGAGCAGGCCCAAGAGGAGGAAACACAGCAGAGGGAGAGGAAAACCGCCAAGGGCAGCTGGGCTGGGGGGGTTGGAGCTTGATCTTGACCTTGCCTTGTTTCCAGCAGGTGAGCCAGAGTCACAGGGCACTTTAGGAAGCTGATTAGGGGTGGCATGGAGGAGGCTCCTGCTGAGAGAAGGGTGGGGAGATGGGGTGGGGAACAATGGGAATGGGGGGACCAAGGGGCTGCCTGCATCCGGGACAGTGGCTGACCATCCTTCCAGCAGTCAGTTTCCGTGAGCACAGCCAGCAGGGGTCACTTAGGGCTTGAGGGAAGGATGGGACTGCCTGTATTGCCAGGCGTGCATGGCCCTTGTTAGTCCCTTGCTGCAAAAGGGTAGAATATAAAGAAAATGGGAAACAGGGCAAGGGGTGATCATGGGTGGCGAATGGGGCTCTGGGAAGACCTGCAGGAGGCCAGTCATCATCAGACTCTTCCTGGAGCTCCACTCTGTCCCCAGCTCTGCTCCTCAGAGTGTGACTATAATTTCTATAGAACAGATGCCACTTTTTCATAAACTCTAGGGTGCCAAAGGTTGTACGATGCATCACTGTCTTCTATGTTACTAAGGAAAAAACTGCCAATTAAACTATGACACTACACAACACTTTCTCTTTGAATGGAATTTTTATCTGATACTTAGTAAGAAGAGCTATTATCAACTTACTCAGACATGTTTCTCATTTATCATTCTTTTTTTTTTTTTTGAAACAGAGTCTTGCTCTGCCGCCCAGGCTGGAGTGCAAAGGCGCGATCTCGGCTCACTGCAACCTCCATCTCCTGGGTTCAAGCAATTCTCCTACCTCAGCCTCCTGAGTAGCTGGGATTACAGGTGCCCACCACCACGCCCAGCTAATTTTTGCATTTTTAGTAGAGACAGGGTTTCACCACGTTGGCCAGACTGGTCTCGAACTCCTGACCTCAGATGATCCGCCCACCTCAGCTTCCCAAAGTGCTGGGATTACAGGCGTGAGCCACCACGCCCAGCCTCGTTTAACATTCGTATGTGACAAATGTCACAACCCAAAGGCAAAAGTCCCAAGTGGCTCCTTCTGCCTCAAAGTCCCCTTCCTACTTTGAGATGACACATGGTGAACAGGTATTTTAAATTAGTTGCCTATTATTAAAGCAAAAAATAGTCATGGTTTTAAAACAGAAGGCACATAAAAGGGTTTTGTGTAAAAAGGTAAAAGTCCCATTCTGCATCTGCCCCAGGTCACGGTGACAAACGTTCTGTGCTTCGCCTCATTTGTGGTACCCTTGCCCCTTAAAATCACATTTTATTCTGGAGTTAGATTCTGAAGTCAGTACAGACCTGATTCAAAATGTATTCTGAGGCCAGGCGTGGTGACTCATACCTGTAACTCCAGCACTTTGGGAGGCCAAGGTAGGTGGCTCACCTACAAGGAGTTTGAGATTAGCCTGACCAACATGGTGAAACTCCATCTCTACTAAAAATACAAAAATTAGCCGAGTGTGGTGACACATGCCTGTAATCCCAGCTACTCGGGAGGCTGAGGCAGGAGAATCGCTTGAAACTGGGAGGCAGAGGTTACAGTGAGCCGAGACTGCGCTACTGCACCCCAGCCTGGGTGACAGAGCGAGACTTCGTCTCAAAGAAAAATAAATGTATTTTGACCCAATATGCTGCTTTCAATACTAGAATGAGTCAACACAGCAAAACACCAAGAGGTGAAGGAAAACGAGAACGACTAAGGAAGCCACAGGCTGATGTCCCCCTTTCGTGTTCACTCCATGGCATCTGAGTGAGTGGAGGAGGGGCAGATCCACCGACTTGCCCTCCATCTATCTATGGATCTACCCACCCATGTACACATATGCCACACCCACCTACACACATCACATATGACAAGCAGGAACGGCTGACTCCTATCAGTCATATGTGCATACACTAAAACTGTTGAATACATTTTCTTCTTTTGCATTTTAAATTTGATGTATTTTAAGCTGGGCACTGTGGCTCACACCTGTAATCCTAGGTACTCCTGAGGCTGAGGCAGGAGGATCACTTCAGCCCAGGAATTCGAGGTTAGTTAGCCGTGATCACACCACTGCACTCCAGCCTAAGTGACAAAGCAAGACACCACCTCTACAAAAAAAAAAAATTAAAAATTAGCTGGGCATGGTGGCACACATCTGTAGTCCCAGCTACTCGGAAGGATATGGCAAGAGGATAGCTTGAGCCCAGGAGGTTGAGGCTGCAGTAAGCTATGACTGCATCACTGAAGTCTAGCCTGGGCAACAGAGCAAGACCCCTCTAAAAATATAAAAACAAATAAATAAAAATAAATTTAAAAAAAACAAAACATATGGCTCACACCTATAATCCCAGCACTTTGGGAGGCCGAGGCAGGCAGATCACTTGAGGTCAGGAGTTTGAGGCCAGCCTGGCCAACATAGTGAACATAGTGAAACCTGGTCTCCACTAAAAATACAAAAATTAGCCAGGCATGGTGGCACGTGCCTATAGTCCCAGCTACTCAGGAGGCTGAGGCAGGAGAATTGCTTGAACCCAGGAGGCTGCAGTGAGCCAATGTCACGCCACTGCGCTCCAGCCTGGGTGACAGAGCAAGGCTCTGTCTCTAAATTAATAAACAAACTATGTTTTAGATATCTTCCTGTAACAGAAATAAGTCTTAAATAATTCTGTGTTCTGTCCAAGTCTGAAATCCTTCAGAGGGAGAAGGATTAGAAAAGGAATGTTTTGGTAACCTTCTCTTTCTTCTATGCCTATCCATTTATTTTTCTTTACTATCTTTTCTGAGGTCAATTATGGTCATTTATATTTTCCTAGAAAAGTATGGATCGCATACAAGTTTTCCAATTCATCTGCAAAGTTTTGCAAAGCACTCTTTTATGACTCTCGATTTCCTCAACTCTTGAGTTATTTCTCCCTGATTATCTGTGCTTTCTTCTTGAATTTTGTTGGAATTTAGCTAAGATTTTTGTTTATAAAAACAAAACTTGTAACTAAAAATTCTACACAAAGATGACTTGACCTCAGGGCATGTTCCAGTCTGGGGTAAGCAGCGTGTTGATTAAGGAGCCTGTCATACATGCAGCCCTTTAGAAGAGACCCTTCCTTATACAAGCCGTGAGTAATCCTCCCCGTTCTGCCATGCGCTTTAAATCCTGCCACCCAGCCCTCCAATCACAGGTGATTACAGAGGACAGCCTCACTCCCTCAGAACCAACCCGCAGACGGGCCAGTTACCCGGGGGACTGCATGAAGCTAAGCATGAAGCTAAGCAGAGCTGATCGGCTCTAGGTTGGGAAGGCAGTGGACCGCACTCAGTCTTCCACGCGCTGGGCCGGGAGCCCACCGAGGGGAGCGCCCTCACCACAGCCCGTGCAGCCCTCACCTGGGAGGGGTCTTTCCGGATTTCTGCCTCCATGGCTCCTCTGTTGTGCCTTAGCACCTGCACCAATGGCCCTCAGGCATGCCCCCAGTTTTCTGTGTTTCAGACACCACAGTGTGGGGGAGTCTCCTAATACTGTAGCCCAAAATGAGGGTATGACCCCCTGGCCTAGGGGCCACATCACAGGGCACTGGATCTGGCGCACCCTCTCTCTCCTCTTGCTGGAAGTAAATGGTACCACCTGAGCCTGGCATCTGGCATCTGTTCTCAGGGACTTTGAACCACACACTCCCTTGTCCCTGGCACTTGTCTGTCTTTTAACACGGGCCATACAGCCTGGTCATCCAGTGAAGCGTCAAACACTCTTGTGGGGGAAATTTAATGTTGAAAATCCAGTGACACAATGCAGTGGGCAGAGAGCGGAAGCTGAAGCAACAGAGGAAAGGTCAGGAGGTGGTTTAGGACCAGGGATCACTAGCATGTGAGCCCAGCTGGCTCCTGTGGGGACCCCTGGGCCCAAGCAGACAGAGTCCCACCAAAGATGATTACATCAGAAAGGAAGCACCCAGTCCTCACGCACAGGGAGGCGTAGGAACGTCCTGCAGGGTAGCTGCCGAGTGGGGAGCAGAGACCCACAGGGCTGCAGCACGGTAGAGACCGGACACTGGCGTGGACACGCACCCCCGCCTGCCGAGCTCCCGGTCCACCATGAGCCTCCAACCCGCAACCAGACTTCACAGAGGTCCAGCTCCTCAGCCACTCTACCTGCACGCACCCCGACAGGAGCTTTCTCTCAACATACACTCCAGGTGGAGAGACCACAGCTCTCAGAAAACCAAAAGACTCCTAACGAAAACACACAGGAATCTTAAGGGATTGGTATTAAATTATATACTATATCTATGATCAGTATAGTCAATAGTCATAGAACCTCTTTTCCTTTTCCAATGAGAGACAAGGTCTCACTATGTTGCCCAGGCTGGTCTCCAGCTCCTGAGCTCAAAGGATCCTCCTGTCTTGGCCTCCCACAGGCACGAGCCACAGTGCCTGGCCGAACCTCTTAACAGTTTTATGAAACAAATTATCAAGACAAAGGCTCTTTTAAGAATTAAATGTTATCGTGAGGCTCTTAGAAGACACCACACATATTATTTGGAAAGGAAACAAGTCCTCACAACAGAAATTATACCTTATTCAACTGAAAAGTCTCCATTTTGAACTCTTAGAACTCAACAATAAAGACAAACACCCAAGTAATAAATGGACAAAGGACTTGAACAGACTTTCCTCCAAATGGCCAATGAGCACATGAAAAGAAGGGCAACGTCATTAATCATCAGGGAAATGCAAACCAAAACCACATGAGATGCCACCGATCACAATAACAACAATGAAAGAAACAGGAAGTCGCAGATGTTGGGAGGATGTGGAGAGACTGGAGCCCTCAGACACTGCTAGTAGACGTGGAGAAACAGTACAGCCACTGTGGAAAATAGATGGGGAGTGCCTCAGGGAGGTAAAACACAGCGTCACCGTATGACCCAGCAATCCCACTCCTGGGCAGAGGCGTACACAAACACGAGTACGTACATATTCATAGCAGCATTATTCAAACAGCCAAAAGCTGGAAACCACGCAAGTGTCCATCAACCGATGAACGCATAAAATAGAAATGTAGGATATCCATACAATGGTTTTTCAGCTATAAAAAGAGTTGAGGCTGAGGCAGGACGATCACTTGAAGCCAGGGGTTCAAGACCAGCCTGAGCAACAAAGCAAGACCCTATCTCTACACATGCACACACAAAAAGTATTAAATTACTGATACATGCAATAACATGGATGAATCTTAAAAACATTCAAGATGCTAAGTGAAGAGCCCAGACGCACAAGGCCACATACTGTACGGCTCCGTTTGTGTGGAGAACCTAGAACAGGCATCTCCAGAGACAAAAGGCAGACTGCGGGGAGGGGAGATAAACAGTGACTGCCGATGCATTTTCGGTTTCCTTTTGGGGTAAGGAAAGTGTTCTGGTACTAGGCAGTTATGACAGTTGCACAAGATTGCAAAGATGTTAAAAACCAATTGAGTTGTATTTTTTTTTTTTTTTTTTTTTTTAGATGGAGTCTCACTCTGTCGCCCAGGCTGGAGTGCAGTGGCGCGATCGTGGCTCACTACAACCTCCACTTCCTGGGTTCAAGCAGTTCTCTTGCCTCAGCCCCCCAAGTAGCTGGGATTTCAGGCGCCCACCACCACACCTGGCACATTTTAAAAATATTTTTAGTAGAGACAAGGTTTCACCACGTTGGCCAGGCTGGTCTCCAACGCCTGACCTCAGGTGATCTGCCCACCTCGGCCTCCCAAAGTGCTGGGATTACAGGTGCAAGCCACTGTGCCCAGCCGAGTTGTACATTTTAAAACGGTGAACTTGACGTTACGTGCTTTCTATGTCCATTTTTTTAAAATCTCCATTATGTGTCACACCAACAAGTAAATTGTGGACATTTGGGAGGGAGCTGTCCAGAAACCTCCGTGAACACCCCAAATTCAAGAACACCACTGTGACATATGGTTCCCCTGCAAAATGAAATCAAGTACCACAGACACTTTGAAGTGGCCGTCCCCCTCCAATCTGTTATTGATCGTTTCCCCCTTGATCAGCACTTTCCAATTTGGCTGGAGCGGGATTTTACAACTCTTCCTAGTTGCATATGGTGAGCATACGGTGGGTTCCTCATCGTCACCTCCAAATTTAGCTTTCCATTCTTTAACACATCATCACATCTTCCACTTTCTGACTTCAAAGCAGCACTTCCATCCCTCGCCCGGCACCTGCCTGTCCTTCAAAGCCATCTCCACATCGCTCTGTATCACGGTCCCCAAGTTAACTCAGGAAACACACATGGCACGTGAGATCTGTGAAACCACGACAGCTGAGCTACGGTTTTAGTCCCAGCCTGACGGTGGGGGGCCCTCATTTGCAATTTGTCACACACACAGACAACTCCCTTGTTAAAGGGAACATGATGATGAGAGATAATATCCTCAAGAGGCCTGTTAAGGACAGAGCTAAGCCCCTATTTCTCTCTAAAAATATTACACTTCAAGTAGGTCAATTAATAGAGGAGAGTCAGGAAGAGGAGATCCTAGCAAGAGGATAAAACCAGAGACAAGGCAGGATGGGGAGGGGCTTAAGGCAGCAAGACTCCGGGCAGAATGTTCTGGGAGTGGCCTCCACCACTTCAACCATGAGGGAGAGGAAGGGATAAGGGACAGGAAGTAAGGATCTGATGACCAACCACCATGGCCTCCCTGGTGCAAATGCTTTAAATACTTTTATTCTCTCCATTAATTCTCATTTGCATGTACAAATCTTAAAAGTAACTTGTAAATAGTAACTTGTAAAAAGTAACTTGTAAAAGTAACAAGTAAATAGTAACTTGTCCAAAGTTACACTTGTAAGAAGTGGCAAAGCCAGAACTAAACCAGTTCGCATTCTTTCCACAGTTAAGCTCTCTCCACCCCACCCCTCAGTGCACTGGGAGAGAGGAGACCACATTTCCCAGGGAGCTTCCCTGCCAGTGAGAGGGGTGCGCCCACCCAGGAAGGGAAGGAGCGGCGAGCCCAGCACGAGTCTGTGGACCTACGAGGCAGAGGAGAGGAGGCGGACTCCACCGATCCTCCCTGGGCCGTGATTAAACAGGCTGCGGCCCATGCTGCAACCCACTCTAGTCAACACGCGTGCTCTTCAATCCCAGATGGGCTCTCCAATGAATCCCCTCTGTGGTCTCAGAGAGCAAGAGTCCAACACAGGGCTGGCCAGCAAGGGCCCCTCCGGGACCAGCTCCAATGGACTGAAACCCTGAGGGGTCTAGTCACAACTGGCTGCCATCCTCCGGGCGGCTGCAGAATGATGCCTTTCTTTCATTCTTCTTTCTATAATGTGTTTGGTGTGCCTAAAAGAATTTGTAGGTCACGTCACTAAGGTACTTGGAGGGATGGCAGTGGGTGGCAACACCTTTACACTCTGGTACAATTGGTCTAAAGAGTCCGGAATAAACTGCTCTGCATAATCTAAGCTCGCTTCCAGAAGCTGCTTCCAATACCATGGCCTCTGGGGACAGGGCAAGGCAGGAAGTGCGTGGGCAGAGCTGACTACGAAGGCTTCTGGCTGAAGAGCATGAATCAGAATTCTCACTGAACACGGCACGCACGTGTAAAAGCTGTCAGGCGAGAAGCGCTAGAAGGGAGGGGAAGACGAAGTGGGAGAGCACTGCTGAGGCCAAGGCAAAAATATAAGTAAAATGTTGGTCATAGAACAGTTCTTAACTTTCTGGGCAGTAAGCAGTTAAGTGAAACTGTCAAAACACAACAGTTAACCCCAAGACAACCAGAAGATATGGTCTGTACCATCGTGCAACTGTAACGAGTACACAGGCAAAGTGCTTCACACCAGGTACTGAATTATGCAAGCTGTGAGCCATCCACCCACAGTTCTGCCTTTGCCCATGAGTCCTCATTGGCAGCTTGTCACAGAAACTCAAGGTGGATGAAGCCCAACCTTAGGACCCACAGAGAAGGAAGTCAGGTGAGTGTGGGCAGGAGGAGGGAGGGCTGGCGGCAGGGCAGACAGCAAGACAGGGATGGATGATGGAATGGTAATGGCATCAGGGTAGCATGCCAGGGGATGCTGCCAATCGTAATTATAGGGCTATTTTCACCAGCCGAACTGGACTGTCAATTTGGAACTAATGTCGCAACGTGAATGCCCTAAGCAGGAGTCACTGCGAGTAACAGTCCACCTTGGGCTGTTCCACAAATAGCTTTAGAGCACCTCCAGATGTGGGATACAGTTCTAGGGCAACTTAGCTGCTGCTTCCCCCATTATCCACATCTGACCCTGAAAATCCTAAGAAAAGGTAGAACTCACTTATTTATGGGTCTTCACTGCATCTGTATTAGCCCATTTTCACGCTGCTGATAAAGACATACCCAAGACTGGGCAATTTACAGAAGAAAGAGGTTTAATAGACCTAGAGTTCCACACAGCTGGGCAGGCCTCACAATCATGGCGGAAGGCAAGGAGGCGCAACTCACATCTTACATGGATGGTGGCAGGCGAGACAGAGCTCATGCAGGGACATGAGACTTATTCACTACGGACAACAGCACAGGAAAGACCTGGCCCCATGATTCAGTTACCTCCCACCAGGTTCCTCCTACAGCATGTGGGAATTGTGGGAGTTACAGTTCAAGATAAGATCTGGGTGGGGACACAGCCAAGCCAATATCAGCATCCATCTATAAAATTCATCCCAAAACATTTGGGGGTGGGGGGCACCGGCAAGCGAGTGACTTGTGCTGATACCAGTTGCTTTGCCCACAAAGCAGAGGCCTGTCTCATCATCCCAGGGAAAAGAAGACACGTGGATCTTAGAAGCCATCCGTGTAGCGCTCCCCAAAGCCAACACAGCCACCTGAGCAGCGGGAGCACTCAGTACCAAGGGTTTCACAGTTTGTCACAGATGGCCACACGACACTCCCCGTGAGGCAGACAGGTCAAGCAGCAACCCCATTCAGGGACAAGGAGAAGACATCTGGATTCCAATTATCCTCACTACAAACCCCTATACAACACGGCATTACACATAAACATACAGTTCTACAAGTAACACTTGTGCCTAAAATCCAAAAGACACACCTGTTAAGTGTCCAAAGTAGAACCAAAACTGTCCACCACTGGCCTTCACAACCCCCTTGCTCCCCGAACCCTCTCCTCCCAACAGGAGGTATAGTCATCAGCTTCGGTTCATTCAAAGCATCTCATAAAAGCATACAAACAACTCTATTATCAATACCACGGAAAGGATGATTGTCATTTACATTAAAATGCGATAACAATTTCTACTGGGCTAATGAACCAGGTCTTGGGAGCTGTTTTGTTCTCTCCTTGAACATACTCTGCTTGCGATTAGGCACTATAAAAAAAATGTTTATCTAACGGTAAAACCAACTTTCATCCCTTAACCACAAATTAACTGTGACACATCTGAGAAGCACGCTGAACTGAAGGGAAGATGGCATTCAAAACCTGTTCACTGTAATCCACAAACCAGGGCTGTGCGTGGATAACTAAGAACTGTTGGCCACATGGAAACTGACTCAACCTGACCGCTCAGCTCCCTGGAAGCCCCACGGCTGCCACACGGGACTTGCTGCCTTCACTACTTGCAGACCTGGACAAGAGGAGAACGAGTTCCTACAACAACATGGCTCCGTGACTGAGGAGCACCTTCCGCCGCCTCCTCTAGACACCCCTGCCCGACGGACGGACTCGGTCAGTGGAGGCACCACCACGCTATTTCATCTTCCTTAGTAAATGATACATATTCCCAAAGAAACTTATTTTTAAGGCACCGGAAGAATTAAAGCTCACCCCAAGTGAAGAGGTGTGGCCTCTGCTCCTGGTGTTGTCCACTCTCTCTGGGGAAAGAAGGACACAGAGACCGAGGTCGCTCCTGTTTGCCTTTTTCCACAGGCTCCAGCTCCTAACTTCCATCCTGTACTAAACTGCCAGAAGCCCCAATCTGTTAGAAAAATTCTCTTAAAAGATAAATTCTTCACTGTATGCTCCCAGCTTTATAATAATCTCTTACTCCCAACTCCCAATAAAACTTTCATTTGAGACTTATGATGGAATGAGTGAGGTTTTACTGCAGAATTTTCCACTGAAACAATGGTCGGCATTTTTCCTCCAATCTCTGGCAGAACACAAATTTATGCACCTACGAGGTAATAAGGCAAAGCCTTAAATTTAATCAGAAGAAACATTTCATCAGTGGCAAACTGATAAATTATTTAGAAAAGGGCTCAATGGGCCTAAGCAAGGAAATACAGGCCAGATAGTGGCTGGCAGCCTTCAGAAAAAAATATAATCACCATGGTTTCTCTCAATTCCTTTTGAACTGGAATCACCTATATCAAAAGCTAGAAAAATGAAGAAGAATAAGTCCAAGCGTCCCAGCATCGGCAAGGAAATCATTAGAGGCTTCCAGGCACCACTCTGGTGCCACTGACGGGGGTTCGGCTTTCTGCACCTCCTGGATGGACGCTACCTTCGAGGAAACAGGCATTTCCTACTCTGCTCCCATCCATGACAGCGTGGAGGCAACGACTCCGGCAAACTTTAATGAAAATAACCTCATTTTCATTAAATGACCCAAGGTTTTCCACTCTTGCAATAAAGGACACCGAGAAAGAGAAAACCAGATATATGGGTCTTTCCATCGAAGGCCTGGGAAATTTAATAACGCCCCCATTGTTTTACTGCAGATGGCACATCAGCCTCTTTTTATTACTGCAGAAACTCGAGAGCCCTGTAGAGTGCAATCAAGCGGTGCGTGTTTAGCCTCGCAATGTTTCAAAGGACCCTGATTTACAGTCAGGAACCAGGCCCCTTGCACACAAACATCTGAGCTTGCTAAGTGCCTCCTGTTCTGTGCAAACTCTAGAAGGCAGCATGAGGTCTGCCCCACACTGAGAGCCGTGCTATCTATGCCAGGCCTCCCTCCCTCTGTCCTGTAACCCACGGAAAGCCGTGAGGAGAAGTGTACCACGCGCACCGGGGCAGGTGCTATTATTACCCAGTGCATATGGCACGGCCCCACGCTCACACCAGAGAGCCGGTCAGAGGTATCCTGTGACATCCGACACCTTAGGCTAATTTCTAAAATAGATGAGGCCCACCCATGGTTAGTAACAGGAAATTTTAAAACATTTTTATTGTACTTAAAAATGAATGCAATAGTGTTGGCATTCGAAAAGCAAATATTAGGTATCCATTGTTGTGGTTTTGCTTCCTGAATGCAGACAAAAGATCCCACTCTGTGTGCATGAACGGCTTCTTTCTAGGCTGCGGCGGATACTTTATTCCAGATTCCACTTCATAAACCAGCCCAGATGGGATCCCGCCTGCGCTGGTACCTTTTCCGAAGCATCCTGTAATCTTGACACATTCTCCATCGCACCAGCCCTTCAAACGATCTCTTACTCAGAAAATTATTTTGCACATCCATTCTTGAAATGTGGCCAACTTTAACAAACTTTCCCAGACTACAGATCATCCAGAGGACTGCACCCCTTTGCACCTGTGCTCGCCGCCCGAGGAAAACTGTGCCACTGTCACAGAAAGGGAATCCTCCCTCCCGCACTGAGTCTGCACTGTCATCTTTCTGGCTGTCATCACTGACCCACATGGAAAGGTGGCCTTTCCTACCTCATGATGCCTCTTCTCAATGCCATGGAGAGATCTGCTCCTAGACAGAAATTTAGATTAAAAATAACAGATGCCACTTTAGAAGATTCCATTTCCTGTCAGCTAGCATCAACGAGCTGGTATCTACCAAGCAAAACTAATAATAAAGCTAGCAGTAAATCAACTCTTAGCACTCAAAAAAAAATTGTAAATTATAGCAAATGGAATACACATACAATATCTTGAAATATTAAACACACATATTCTGAAAGGCTATATTTCCTTATCTAATAATTCTTGGAAAAGAAGAAACTAGTTATAATGGCAGAGACTCGTTCTAGAAAGAACACAACTGGTAGATCTGAATTCATTGGGTTACATTCTTTTTTAAACAAATGTACCTAGTAAAGTGCAAAGGTACAAAGCCAAACCCAGGAGATGGGCAGAAGTAGCCGGAAAGGTATTCCTCTGAATTCCCATGGTGGTGGTTAACGACACGCCATATACCGACACGGCCATGTCTTCCAATACTGCCACTCTGCCTCACACTCCTGTAAGCGCCCATCTCACCATGCTGAGACCCTAGGGTACCTTCAAAGTCTTCAAAGAAGCTATTTTCTACAGAAAACACAAGGCATCTCGACTACATTTTTACAGGACTCCGCCATCCAAATCTCTCTCCAGTCCTCATTTCATCCCCAAACGCACTGCGCTCTCAAGAAAAAGCCTATGGCATGTTTACATAAACCACCAAGAGGCAACGAATTTCAGAGAGGAAAAAGTAAAGCCATTAGGCATCAATAAAAAACCCATGAAGACACTGCCTTCTAAAGAACAAAAGTCTGCTGTTACTGACTTGACAAGTCGGCAATGCAAAGCATAAAGGTACACCCTAAGACACAGAGATGCTTCCTAACAGTTAGCTCACGACTGGAAGCAACAGCAGAAACGACCTAAGGGCATTTTTAAAGGCAGGAAAAAAATCATTTTTGGCTATTCTCTTACTCTAAGAATGTAAATAACGCATAAGGAATCCCTAAATCCCAGATTATGTGGATAAATGATCCACAAATCAAAATTCCAACCAAATAAGTGTTCAAAAGGTTCCATAAATAATGTGTTTCCATGAGGCTTACATCAAAAAGGGGAGAGTAAAACTCGCAGGAGACGCGCAGGTAAGGCACCTTCTCAACCTGCGTTCTTCATTATGTTCCTTTAGGTAACTCGAGTCCCCATCACACAAAGCTGAATACAGGGCACCTCCATAAGCGCCCAGATTCCTAGTTTTTTAATTAAATTTATTAAATCTCCAAACCAGTTAATAAGAAAGGCTAAAGGTCTTTGGGTGGATTACAAATAAGATCTTAAAGGCAATTTGACACAGTTATATTCTATGCCACTTTTCTTTTAAAAAAAAAAAGGAAAAAAAAAAACTGTAAGATACAAGCAAAAAAAACCCACACACACTAATTGGTAACTGGCTCCCTAAAAAGAACCTTATCTTTTGAATCAAAGACAAAGTGTATAATAGGTGTCATCTTTTGAATGTTGGGTGCTTTTTGCGCAACTATTTGAAAACTGAAGACACGAGGAATAGCATTAACTAGTTGAGGTTAAAGAAAAATTATTGAAAATACATTTCCTGAGAAAAATTAAAACCATGGTTAAGAGCAGCAAGAATACTTTTTCTTTTCTAAAAATCTGGAACAAACTTAAGCAAAATAAGTTGGACTGTCCAATGCAAGACTCACAATAATGTGTACGTCGTCAAGACAATACAGCCACCAACAGCCAGCAGGCAAAACACAGGCACACGAAACACAGTGCGCAGGCGCCATGCCGCACAAGGGCAAGGTGTGCATGGAATTCTCACTTGGATCCAAAGAGTGCTGGAAACCAAGGAACTGGAGTTTCCCTGTAAGAAGGAAAGTGAAGCACGCTTACCCTTGGCTGCCAGTTCTCGTACTGCTTCTGTAAATTTGCACCGATGGTTTCCAGAGCTTTCTGAGGACCCATCGACAGAGGATCTGAGGAAGCAATGGAAAAGAGAAATTCTTTATGTCTCCGTTTCCTCCTCTGCTAGGCCTCTCTTCCACAGTTTCTCCTTATATAACGCACTTCAAAGTCACCTTTGACTAAAAGCCACACAACGCGTAAGGTTGATCAGTGTTAACCAGATTTACAGAACAGCTAAGGTGCTCAAACAAGCTGACACGCCGTGAAAGCCAGTGTTTCAACATCACGGGCAAGTGACTGCTGTTCTTCTACCCACATTCATTTGTATTTCGGCACCTGCAGCTTTCCCGCACTTGCACTGTTTTATTCTCAGGCTCCCACTCAGGCTTTCCATGAGAAGGCAGCTCTGCAGTGACAGCATATGCTTCCTCCTGTTCAAACTATGGCTCTCATTGGTACAGGAAAAGGAGGAGAGAAAAAGACAAAGAAGTGACATTTTTTAATTAATTTTCATCCGCACTCAGTTTTCCCACAAAAAAAATCTGTTTCACAAACATACATTCATGTCCAGGATTTACCCGTTTATTTCAGGAGTGGGCTCCAGAGCAATTACCTCTAAATCAGCAGTTCTCAAACTTGTTTGGTCTCAGGACCCCTTTGCACTCTAAAATTATTGAAAACCCCAAAGAGCTTTGATTTATGTTGTTGTATCTATCAATATCTACTCTACGTGAAATTCAGATAAGATTTTTAAAATATTTCTTTCTTCATTTTAAAAACAATAACAAACTCATTATATTTTAACATATTTATTATAAAAATAACTATTTTTTCCAAAAAAGTTTAGTGAGAAGAGCAGCACTTTTGTACATTTTTGCGAATCTCTGGAATATGTGGTTTGGTCAAGGATGGGTGACTCTCATCCATTTTTGCATTCGCCTGTGGCAATTCATGGTTTCAGTGACTGCACACGTGGAAACCCCTACCTCACACACATATCAATCATTAGAAAACAGAAGAGTATCTTAAAATGCTATTTTACATAATCATGACTCTTTTTGTTTGATACTACACCAAAAATTATCAAGTGGTAATTTCCTTCAGATTATGAGATGTACAATCTGAAACCACATCAACGAACTTTTTGTATGCTATCACATTAAAATTAACTGCTCTTTGCTGCACCTTGAGTGGATTTTTTACCCATAGATTATTTTGTACCATCATGCATTGACCATTTGGAAAATATTGGCTCACTGAACTATACAGATCTTATATATTTCATTCTCCAATTTTTTTTTAAAAATCCACACTCATTAACATTATCATGATCTCATCAGAAATGTCTTAAGTACTAAGAAGTTGCCAGGCTCAGCCAGGTGTGGTGGCTCACCCCGTAATCCCAGCACTTTGAGAAGCCAGGGTGGGTGGATCACCTGAGGTCAGGAGTTCGAGACCAGCCTCGAACTCCGTCGAACACGGTGAAACTCCGTCTCTTCTAAAAATACAAAAATTAGCCAGGCGTGGCGATGGGCACCTGTAAACCCAGCAACTCAGGAGGCTGAGACAGGAGAATCGCTTGAACCCGGGAGGCAGAGGTTGCAGTAAGCCGAGATCGCATCACTGTACTCCATCCTGACAGGGTGAGACTCCGTCTCAAAAACAACCACCACCACCACAACAACAAAGAAGTTGCCAGGCTCATAGTGGTAGGTATAAGGTTTCCAAATTTTATTTTTTTTATTTGAAATCTCAAATTTTGTCAGTGGAAACAAACACGGTCAGTTGCTTTCCTTAACGTGACAGGCTCATGTCATTCATTTTCCAGAAAACAACTGCCAACTACTCCAGGTCTCTCTGTTGGGGGTAAAATGCCATCAAACAGCACCAGAGAATGCTACAGAGAAATGCTGCGTGAAAGCAAGAGCCAATCAATGCAGCAAATTTTGTTAGTGTCTTAAGAAATTCTCGTAGTCACCCCTACCTTCAGCAACCACCCGCCCATCAGTTGGCAGCCATCCACATGAGGCAGGACCTTCTGTCAGCCAATTAAATGCTAAAAGATTATGACTCGCTAAGGCTCAAGTGATCATTAACGTTTTTCAGCAGGTTTTTTTTTTTTTTTTTTTTTTGGAGACGGAGTCTCGCTCTGTCGCCCAGGCTGGAGTGCAGTGGCCGGATCTCAGCTCACTGCAAGCTCCGCCTCCCGAGTTTACGCCATTCTCCTGCCCCAGCCTCCCGAGTAGCTGGGACTACAGGCGCCCGCCACCTCCCCCGGCTAGTTTTTTGTATTTTTAATAGAGACGGGGTTTCACCGTGTTAGCCAGGATGGTCTCGATCTCCTGACCTTGTGATCCGCCCGCCTCGGCCTCCCAAAGTGCTGGGATTACAGGCTTGAGCCACCGCGCCTGGCCTTTTTCAGCAGTTTTTAAATGAAAGTGTGTATGTTCTTTTGGACACAACGCTATGGCACACTTCACAGACTACAGTACAGTGTAAAGGTAACTTTTATATGTACTGACAGCAAAACGTTCACGTGACTCGCTTACTGCAGTCGTCTAGAACCAAACCCGCAGTATCACTGAGAGGCACCTGTATAGTTTTTGGCACTATTTAATTTTTTTCTTTTTTAGCTATATGTATGCTGCTCTGATAAAAAAAAAATTAAAAATAATAATAATAAATAAATATCATGACATTAACAAGATTCTACAACTGGAAAGGGCCTTCACCCATAGATAGGTCAATGTCATCAAGGACTTTTCAAAACAGAGATGCCAGGCCCTAACCTTCTGGAAAGTCTAATTCAATGGTTCTAATTCAATGGACACCTCTGGCTGAAAAAAGCTTGGTAAAAATCAGGTAATATTTAACTTCTCTGGAAGAATTGTGGTAAATTTGTTATAATCCGTAATCCGCGACTTCAGAAATTACATACTGGTCTTCATTTCTCTCAGGAACAAGGTTCTAAGGTCTCAAAAAAAATCACAGTGATCCAAATCAACTGTGCTGTGATCAGACCCACAAGTTAGGAATGGATTGGGATCTGAAAAATAAAAAATTGGGGCCACGAAGTGCATAAACAAAGCAAAGGAAAGCAAAAAATAGCTTTAAGAAACAGATACCAAAGAGCAGGCCTTGCCACATGCATGGAGGAGCAAAGCAAGTGCACGGGGCTGGCCGGAAGGCAATGAGCGCACAGGGCTGGCCGGAAGGCACTGAGCGCACAGGGCTGGCCGGAAGGCACTGAGCGCAGAGGGCTGGCCGGAAGGCATTGAGTTCAGTCACCCATACTTAACTGCGGCAGCCAGCATGGTCGCAGCCCGCAGCTGTCATCTATGGTAAGAAAACAGAAATGGTCTCCTCTGTACAGAGATAAAAGACCTATCCATGCATCACGACGGTCAGCGGTGGCTCACGCTATGCATGCTCTCCAGTGAACCACGGACAGAGGGAGAAGGGAGGGAGTTCCCATTCAAGGAGTACCCCCTCCTTGGATTTCACCCCTTGGAAAGTCCAGGCCCTTCTCCCACCCCACCCTCTCCCCAGTGTTGACAGGAGGCAGACACTGTGGCACTTCCCTGCATCCCTCACAACATCCTGCAGAGACACGGGGGCCCTCGTTAGTAAAGGCAGCCTGGCAGGGGCCTCACTCTCCCTGCCCTGACTCAGGTCAGCTACATGGAGCTATAACCTCCTATCCACTGGGAATCTCTGTGGTTAGTTAATTGCATGGTTCTCTCCCAAGAATAGGACACTGGATAGGAGAGCTGAAATGAGAAGCAGAGGAAAAGACAGGAAAGAATGAGGTCAAATAAAACAATGCATTTAGCATTTGATTAAGTATAATGTAAATAAACTAAAATTACATTCCCCCATGGATATTGCTGACAATAGTATCAGTCTGATGTGGGGTGAGGTGGACAGATCATAAATTTAAAATTGTAGTTGTGTCTCTAATTCCTTTTGAGTTTCAATTGAAGGGGAACCTGGGAAAGAACTAACGAAACTTTAGCGGCGAGTGAGTGTGTGGGTAACTTGATGAATGATGTGGATGGGTAGGTGGATGGAAAAGGAGACGGTAATTCGTATTTGTATAAAATGTTTAGCTCTTTACAAATTTTCCTATTTGCAAGATTTTCAGCATAACCCCCTGAATTTCAAGACACTTAGAACTCTGCACTGAAAGGAACTTGGTCCAACCCACCTCATGGGACAGAAGGGTAAGCTGAAGTTAAAGCAGTCAGATGACTTGGCCAAAGGTTACTGACAGTGCTGGCATTCAGCCAGCCTGAAGGGGTGCAGTTTTTTCTTTTTAAACCTCTCCATCTTCTTCCTATGCACCCAGTTTGATTACCCGTCCTATCCATTTCACCTTCCAAAGAGCTGGTGCTCCACCATCCACTGCTAACGAGTTCACCCAATCCGCAGCACTTCATGACGCTACTGAGACCATCCCACCTCCCAGCTGGATTCCTGAATCTGACCCAATGACTCCAAAGAGGGTGGTGCCCCAGGCACGGCCGGGGCCACCACTGACCTAGTCTTTCTCTTCTCGGTCCACCCTGAAGATGGGCGCTGGCCGACCGCCTCCCCTCAGAAGCCCACAGTGACGGCTGTGTGCTCCATGTAGATGGAAAGCTGTCGAAAGTGGAGACCCAGCAGTGGGGCTGGGGGAGGAGACCCATAGGTGACAAGATTAGGCCTCTGGGCCACTGGTCATGTTGTTCCTCAAGCTGGAGTCCATAGGCATGATCTGTTTAGGATACACTTGGGTTAGGTGCGGTTTCCTATGTGTGCTATCCTTTCCTTCAATGAAAAGTTCGCACTGAAAGCCCTGTCCAGCACTCACCACTCAGACAATCTTTGTAGCTCTTTGTACCTTGTATTTAGTAGACACTTAATAAACATTTGTTAATTGACTTATTAACTGAGTGCTGCCTACTAAATGAAGTGCAAATTCTCTGTGGCTTTCAGGGACTCTGTCACTCATTAGTTGTGTAGCCTTAAACAACTCATTTTTGACTGAGAAAATACATAATGGCAAAAGGGCTACTTTGAAATTAGAAATGGTTTTTAATGAGTCTTTGTTCTCCTAACCATAATGCTGTCCCTGTCTGTTTTGTAATAATCAGTCCTGTACACAGTGAGAAATGTGTGATCTTCCTCAGCTCAGGGGCAAAGCTCAGAGCCACACAGCTGCAGGCACCTGGGGCAGGAAAGCTTCGGCCGGGACCCGCAGCCCTTGCGGCGTCTGTGGGGCTGGGATGGGAGCCGTACAGGAGCCATCTTATACAGTCTAGCACTGTTCTAACCACTAGGCCTCACTCCTCACATAGCTACAAAATTATATTCTTGTGTTGCCTATTGCTGTATTATACAAAAACCAGGAGCTATACGGATTTTCAGCAGGTATGAGGGGATGAACATGTCCTGTTTTAAAAACAGTCTTCACTTTCGAAAGTAGATAGAGGAGAGAGGCGGGCTCCAAGCAGTTAAGCTTCTTCTTTCAGATTCCTTCAGAGGGAAGCGGAGATACCACCTTGAGACACCAATGCAACTGGGCAGAGAAAACAGTGTGTGAAGCCTGGACAACAAAATGAGACCCCGTCTCTACAAGAATTTTTTTTAATTAATCGGCGTGTTGGTAGCATGCCTGTGGTTCCAAATACTCAGGAGGCTGAGGTGGGAGGATCGCTTGAGTCCAGGAGGTAGAGGCTACAGTGAGCCACGATCACACCACTGCACTCCAGCCTGTGTGACTCCGTCTCAAAAAAGGAGAGAGAGAGAGAGAGAGAGAGAGAGAGAGAGAGAGGGAGGTGGAGGGGGGGGAGGGAGAGAGAGAGAGAGAGAAAAGAAAAGAAAAAAGAAAAGGAAAGGAAAGAGAAGAGAAGAGAAGAGAAGAGAAGAGAAGAGAAAAGAAAAGAAAAGAAAAGAAAAGAAAAGAAAAGAAAAGAAAAGAAAAGAAAAAAGAAAAGAAAAGAAAAGAAAAAACAGCATTTTAAACCATGAACCCCAAAGAGCCAAGGTTTCAGCTGCAGGCACAGAGCTGTGCTGGAGCATAGGGCTGCGACTGGCCGTGGCTAACGGGTGCTACTGACCCCCCAGGCCCAAAGGCAGCCCAGCTGGTGCGCCAAAACCCAGCCCCTCGGACCTCAGAGTGCGCTCGCGCTCCTCCTTCGGCTCTCCGCTCTTCCCTCCCACCGCCGGCCCTGACGTCTCTGCTGCAGCATTCTCTGGCCTCCAGGCCGTTCAAGCTTGGCCTCGTACTGGCCTCTGTTCTACTGCATGAGTCCTAGTCTCACCTCCCCAGCTGTACTACCACTGCCTTGAAAGCAAGAGCGCAGCTTACAGTTCCTTGTGCATAACACTATGCTTAACATATACGTTTCCACCTCACCAATATTTGTTAACCAACTTGACTAGTCCATGAATCCCTAATGGTTGCAAGAATCAATGGGGAAGTCCATGCAAGTCCTCTGTAAGCCACCGCCAAGGGCGATCACGACTATTTTCAGCTCGTCTACCCAAGGTCTCTTAATGCTCACGTGTATGCATTAAGAAGAGAAAAACAAAGCTAAGAGCCTCCCAAATGTTCCCTTGGGATGACAGAATTTCCATGCATCTGACAAACCTTTGGCATTCCCACCTCTTCGGATAACAGCTACCATTAGCTGGCACACAAAACCATTTCCGCTAAATGATACCCCCTGCTCAGCATGCAGCTCATTCGCACTCTGCTGCCACAGCCGGTTCCCCAAGAGTGGGGCACACACAGCTCTTCAGCAGGACTGTTTTCAGTATTACTGTTGTAGCATTTAATGTCGGGCCATAAAACAAAACAGCCTCTCCCGTGCCTCTCTGAAAAGAGACAAGTGTCACTTCCATGAACTAGAACAGCATCTTATTATCCAGAGAAGGAGGAGCAGGGGTGGGAAAAGAGGCCTCCGCCGTCGGCAGGGGCAGGGCTGGAAACGCAGGTGCGTACTGTGACCCCTTCTCGCCAGTTCCAGCATGCTCAGGACCTGGATCCCATTTCTCACGAGCTGACTCCACAGCCCCGGGCTTCATCTGGATGACCTAGCAGGGAGGCCACACCGTCCAGAGCCGCGCTGGGCACTGGCCCCTTGTTTGCTCACAGACAGGACACCTGCTCTCCCTCAGCTCTGGAAGGAGTGCTGTCTTCCTGTGTGGTTCAGGCACAAACAGTTACCCAAAAACAAACAGAAAGGTAAGGCTGTGTCTATTTTTCAAGCTTCTCATACCCCTCCGACATCAGCACAGACCACCTTCCGCTCCACCCCATCCTGCCCAAAAACGAGCCCCATCCTCAGGGTTCCACATAAAGCACAGGGGATTCACACATATTGCTACCTGACATACTGGATGTTTAATCTGTACAACGAAATAAGCAGCACCATGCATCTACTCCCAGAATCTGCTGGAGACCTTCAACCCTGAGTAAGTGGCTGTCCCTCAAGGCTGCACGCCCGGCGGTGGGGCTCAGTGAACTGTGTTCACTGCAGCCCTCTTTCATAGTCAGCCCCACAGAAAGCAGCGGGAGAGGCACGGATTCAGGCAGCAGCTCGTGCAGCACTGTGGCCCCTGCTCCCCATGCAGCACTAGGGCGTGTTGGGGGTGTGGGTGATCTGGAGTGGGAGTACTGGGGCGTGTTGGGGGGTGTGGGCGATCTGGAGTGGGGGTACTGGGGCGTGTTGGGGGGTGTGGGTGATCTGCAGTGGGGGTACTGGGGCATGTTGGGGAGGGGTGTGGGTGATCTGGAGTGGGGGTACTGGGGCATGTTGGGGGGTGTGGGCGATCTGGAGTGGGGGTAGTGGGGCATGTTGGGGGGCTGTGGGCAATCTGGAGTGGGGGCACTGGGGCGTGTTGGGGGGTGTGGGCGATCTGGAGTGGGGGTACTGGGGCATGTTGGGGGGTGTGGGCGATCTGGAGTGGGGTACTGGGACATGTTGGGGGGTGTGGGCGATCTGGAGTGGGGGCACTGGGGCGTGTTGGGGGGTGTGGGCGATCTGGAGTGGGGGTACTAGGGCATGTTGGGGAGAGATATGGGTGATCTGTAGGGGGGTACTGGGGCTGATGCTATGTTCTGAATGTGTCCCCCAAAATGTACATGTTGGAACAGAAGCCCAATGTGATAGTTTGAAGAGATGGGGCCTTCAGGAGGCGATCGTGTCTCATAAAAGGGCTGGAGGGAACTAGTCACACCCTTCTGCCTTTCTGTCCCTTCCACCGTGACAGGACACAGTGTTACAGCACTGGAAGATGGACAGGGCCCTCAGGAGACACCAGGCCTGCCAGTGCCTTTATCTTAGACTCCTCAGTCCCTGGAACTGTGTGAAATGCATTTCTGTTGTTTATAAATTACTCAGTCTTGGGTATTCCGTTACAGCAGCAACAACAGACTAAGACAGGGTTGTAGGGGTCGGGATGCTTGGGCGCCATGACGTAGCGGTCGGGGTATTTGAGGTGTTGTGATGTTGGGGTAGAAGTAGGGACTGGGGTTGGGGCGGCGGAGGTGAGGACCAGTCTCTGCACCAAACTGGGTCTCTGCTCCCAGTTAATTCCCCAGCCCCACTAGCTCCACTTTACAGATGAGGAAACTGAGGCCCAAAACAGTTAAATGTGTAGCACAGCTGGAAGGAATAAAGCTGGAGTCTTAACACAAAATCTCGATTTCCAGTAATAGACCTCAAAATGCTAAGACCAAACATAAAATCCTGAGCTCTGACTTCTAAACGGTAACAGGTTTTTAAGTAATTTGATTGCCCCAATCCCTGTAAGGAAGTCTTCTTCCACGGCCCCAGTCATTCTCATCTTGAGGAAGGCAGAGCAAACCCATCGCCGAGCCCAGCCCCATCACTAGCACCCCACTCCTCGCCTTCCTGGCCAAGCCGCCCCACAAGCTTCCCCACTTCATCTGCCTTCACTCTTCAGGTCGCTACAATCAGCCCGGACCCCACCTCTCAGCCTTGACAATGCTGACCAGAAGCTCCTCCATGCACTCATCCAGAAGCACGCTAGTCCTCCTCTTCGGTACCCCTCTCTGCACCCTCAGGGCCCTGCCTCTGCCCCACACCCTCTGGTCTAGTTCGTGCTATGCGGTGACCTCCCCTGGGTCCTCTAGTCTATAACAAGCCCCCTTCTCCCACCGGATCCTCTTTCTGCTGGATGGTGGCTCCACTCGGAGGTTCCTAGAAGCACCTCACCATGTGCAAATGGAATCCCACCATCTGCCCAGCCGGCGCAGCTCCCAGTCTTGGTTACTGGTGTATCATCCTTCCCTTGGCTGGCCAGGCCTGAAACCTAAAGCACTTGTTGAAAATGCTAAAATCCCTTCTTTTAACAATCCTAAAGCCACAAGGTGGGTCTGGGCAAAGCTGGCATCTGCCCCAGGATGATGGGAGCCACAGTGGCCTGGAATGAGCTGTCAAGTCTGACTGGGCCCAGAGCCCGTGCAGACGAAGAAGGAGAGGTGTGGTTGCAGGGAGATGACCATACGGGTGTTGGACCAGGACAGTGAGAAAGGCAGACACTGGGAGTGAAACGGCGAAGGATAACGGGGTCAGAGAGGGACAGCAATGGCAGAGAGGAGAAGAGGGTCCACACAAGAGGAGGTACCACATTAGCCAATACAATAAGAACAAAGGATACCAAGGTTGTCACTGTCAGAAGATGGAGCTACAAATACGGAAAACCCCCATGAGGTGGAATAGGCATGAATGTAAATGTAGAGAGGCACAGAAATACTGAGACAAACGTGTATAGAGAGAAGCACACGTACACAGTATGCACACACACACAGTATGCACACACACAGTATGCACACGCACATAGCATGCACACACACAGTATGCACACACACAGTATGTACACGCACACAGTATGCACACTCAGTATGCAAGCACACACGGTATGCACAAGCACACAGTATGCACACACACAGTATGCACACGCACAGTATGCACACAGTATGCACACGCACACAGTATGCACACAGTATGCATGCACACAGTATGCAAACACACAGTATGCACACGCACAGTATGCACACACACACAGTACGCACACACAGTATGCACACGCACACGGTCACGGTGTGCACACACAGTATACACACACACAGTGTGCACACACAGTATGCACACACAGTATACACACGCACATCAGTATGCATGCACACAGTATGCACACACACAGTATGCACACGCACACGGTATGCACACGCACACACCGTATGCACACAAAGTATGCACATGCACACATTATGCATACACACAATATGCACACACATAGTATGCACACAGTATGCACACGCACAGTATGCACGCACATAGTATGCACACAGAGTATGCACACACACAGTATGCACACGCACACAGTATGCGCATGCACAGTATGCACCCACGCACCCAGTATGCACACACAAAGTACGCACACACACACAGTACGCACACACACAGTATGCACACACACAGTATGCACACACCCACAGTATGCACACACCCACAGTATGCACACACCCACAGTATGCACACACATGCATTTCCTTGCTCTGTCCAGCAAGAGAGGTCCCAGGAGCAATAGCACGTCAGTTCAAAGAGAACACCTGGCACCCACATCTCAGTTTCTAACACCACATTCCACTAGGAGGAATGAGGCTGCGAAAAAGACTAGATAAGACAAAGTAAGCACATGCTCCATGAATGATGGAAGCAAGACAGAAGTCAAAGAATCCGGTCCAATGGGTTCCCAACAACCAGAGGCAGACAAGCTCGGCACCAAAGGATAACACTGGATTCTAAAACCACTGAATGAAAATGGAGGCCATGAGTTCAAAATGAAGAAACTGAAAGTGACGAGGAAAGGAATATTTGCACAATCTCAAAGCACTTCTTCCCGAAAATACCTTTCAACTACAAAGGGGAATTTCACATGAGGTCCAGCAGGCGCCAGCTTAATCAGCTGAGAAGATCTGCATGACCAGTAATGGATAAATCACAGCCCCGCACCACCCGGCGCAGCCCGCGTGAAGCAGGCAGCTCTGCGCAATGCTCCTGCCAGCGAAGCATGACCTAAACGGAATCATCAGGAGACACCGGAGACGTTCTACTAAACCAAGAGGCTGCCATCTTCACACGCCCGGGTCGGGGTGTCACGGAATGCCTGTGGAACTGCTTTAGACTGAGGGAGAGGAAATTAGGATGGCGCATGGATGAGCAGGATTCTGGTGCTACAAAGGACATTCCTGGGACACTGGCAAACCTGCATGCAGCTGAGGCTTACGTGGTAGTCACACGTCCATGCGAATCTCCTTGATTTTGGTGACTGCATTGTTGTCTGGAAAGAGAAACTCCCCGTTGGCAGGAATTACACACTAAGGAATTCAGAGGTGCTGAAGCACCATGTCAGCAGCCTTCTCTCAATGAATCAGAAAGGAAACAGCTTAGTACTATACTTGCAACTTTTGCAACTTTTTTTCATAATAAAAAATGGGCCTACTGTGGTAGCTCATGCCGGTAATTTCAACACTTTAAGAGGCTGAGGTGGGAGGATCACTTGAGCCCAGGAGTTCGAGACCAGCCTGAGCAACAAAGTGAGACCCTGTCTCCACAAAAAATTTTAAAAGCATGGGGGATGCACGTCTACAGTGCCAGCTACTCAGGAAGCTGAGGGAGGAGGATGGCTTGAGCCCAGGAGTTTGAGGCTGCAGTGAGCTATGATCACGCCACTGCCCTCCAGCCTGGGCAACAGAGTGAGGTCCTATCTCAGAAAAATGAAAATTTTAAAGTAAATAAATAAACTAAAAAATAAAATGTGGGCTGCAACACACTCCTGCAAATGTGCTGATTCCAATCACTAGGCTTCTTGTCCTCTCATGCCATATTGTTAAAACCACCATCACCAGGACCAGGCACCTGCCCACTTTTTAATAAAGGCCAAATAAAATTTTTCCAACTTAGAAAAAGCACATGCCCTTCTAAACTCAAAACTCACTTGAAATTATTAGAAAGCAGACTATATTTCTAAACTGCAGAAAAACTTTTAAAACACAATTTTCAGAAATCTCAATTGCCGGATCTTCCACACCAAGAAAGCAGCATGGAGTTCTTTCCATTCTCATTAACATTGTGTAAATACTGATCAAAGAGACTGTGTGGGAGAGGGCGGTGAGCTCTGATAAAATCTCAGGCTCTTCAGGCCGGGAAGAGCAACTCGGATCCTCAGATGACACCACCTACACAACCCCACAGGGCCTGCGTGTCCCCGGAGCACACACAGGGATCTGTATGAGGAGGGCTTCTTCTAAAAACCCAACATAAGCATCGCTGCAGAGGAAGAGGAAACAACTGATTACATTCAGCTGTGACAAGGGACAGATGAAGCGGAAAGAGTCCACGGTGGCTAATAAGAAGTCAATTTCAACCAGCACAGTCACCGGGAGCCAGCAGTGAGCCAAGAGAGCATCTGAGAAAATCAGCCACAAAACACAGCGGCTCCATCATGGGGTGTGGGGGACATGCAGCCTGGAAGGGGTGAGGGAACTGTCATCCTAAAACACCCTCACGTAGTGAGACAGCCAAATAATGCAGGAAACACTTTATTTCCAATTCAAATCAGATTAGATTTAGATGAGAAGAGTTTGGGGTTTTTTGAGACAGGGTCTCACTGTGTTGCCCAGGCTGGAGTGCACTGGCACAATCACAGCTCACTGCAGCCTCGACCTCCCAAGCTCAAGTGATCCTCCTGCTGCAGCCTCCAGAGTAGCTGGGACTACAGGCATATCTGTCATCTCAAAATCAGCCACCATGCCCCCCTAATTTTCTAATTTTTTGTAGAGACATGGTCTCTTACTATGCTGCCCAGGTTGAGAATAATTTGTAATTTTTGTTAAAGTAATAAAGGGAACTTCTGCTTTTGCTTAGGATGTGGAAAGCTGGGGTGGAAAGAGTTGCTCCAACCCTATCAACATGAGAAAGCTGAATAATCACCAACATCATCACTTTTCTTGAGCTCATAAGAGAGCTGAGACCGCAGGGCAGACAAATAAACCAAATCCCACAGGCCCGTCCTCTCTGAGAGCCCAGGCACATGCACAGACCATCTTCAAAGAGCACAGGTCTGCAAAAGAAACCAGCTAAGATGGAAACGCGTCCTCAAGGCCCCACTGTGGGCTCCATATCCATGTGGAAACGCAGGGGGTCCAGGCACAAGGGGCGCTCACACTCCCCTGCGTGCACCCTCACTGCACGCTCGTGAGAAGCACCCACTGGAGGCAGCACAGAGTGTGGAGAGGTTAAAGCCCACCTGCCCCTAGAGACCTCCTCCCCTAGGAAGCAAAGCCAGATCCCAGGGGCCAGAAGCCCCTCAGTCCACAAGAACAGGCAAACACTCCTGTACCTGGAGGGTGGGAGGAGATACAGACAAAACCTACCTTGCTCACCCTGGGCTTAGAACACATTGTCCCAAGACACAGGTGAAGGGCATGGAGGATGGGGTGAGGGAAGGCGCAAAACAGCCTACTCCTGGGATAGGAGCAGAACACGCCCTGGGCACAGAATTCTACACTGAACCGAGGCAGACGTTTGCCACCACTGGGGGAACAGGCGAAAACACTGCAACTGCACTCTGCCCAAGGCCCAGACACCCAGGGCCTGCCTGAGACTAAAGAGAAACCAGGACCACAGAGAACTCCCACCACTCCACAGCCTGGCGCTGGGTCACTAGCAATGGAAATGCTGTGCCAGGAGACAGGCAAAGCCAGGGACCACTCAGTGCGGCAGGTGGGCAGGCACGGCTCAGGCTAGGGGTGGAGCAGGAACCCTGGGAAAACCCCCTGGCATGCCTGTGCCCACCCTAACACAGGAGGACCGTGCTGGTCAGCTTTACGTGTCCACTGGGCCAGGCCATAGCATTCAGCAATTCAATCAAACACGAACCCAGGTGCCACAGTGAAAGCACTCTCTACACGTGGTGACATCCACCATCAGCTGGCTTAAAGGAGATTTTCTTTGGTAATATTGGGGGTCTCACCCAATTAGTTGAAGGCCTTAAGAGCCAAACTGAGGTTTTCCTAAGAAGACATTTCTGCCTGAAGACAAGACATGCATGCGACATACATACATACATACATACACACTTATACTTACACACACACACACACACACACACACACCCCTACTGCCCCTGTTTCTCTGGAGAACCTTGACTGATACAAGCACTAATCACTCTAAGAACTAAGTTTCTGCTGCAGTAGGTATAACCACTACAACAACAAATTCCAACCCCAGTTAACTACTTACTAAACTATAGACTATACGACTTACCTCATTCGCTATTGTTCTACACACAATGTCCAGCATGCAATTAAAATTTATAAAGCACACAAAAAAGCAAGGAAAAGCACATTACAGTCAAGAGATAATAAAGGAATTAGGAGACTCAGACTCAGGGCTGACCCTGATTTCTGAACTATAGGTCAAGGACTCTAAGGTAACTATGACGAACGTAGCAGAGGCTCTAGAAGGAAAGGCGGGTGATATGCCTTTCCCCTAGAAATGGAAACTAAAATAGTCAATGGAAATGCTAGAAATAAAAAACCCAATATCAGAGAAAAAGAATTCCTTTGACTGGTTTATCAGCAGACTAACAAAAGCTCAATGCGACATGGGAGAGAACAAACAGGAAGAGCTGCGGGACAATGTCCAGCAGCGCAATACATAGAGAGCTGAGTCCCAGAACACAGACACACACAGAAGAGCTGTGGGACAATGTCCAGCAGCACAATACAAAGAGAGCTGAGTCCCAGAACACAGACACACACAGAAGAGCTGCGGGACAATGTCCAGCAGCGCAATACATAGAGAGCTGAGTCCCAGAACACAGAGACACACGGAAGAGCTGTGGGACAATGTCCAGCAGCGCAATACGTAGAGAGCTGAGTCCCAGAAGAGAGAGAAAACATCCATAAATATTTGAAAAGATAATGGGAACTTTTCAAAGATGAATACATCAAACTACACATCCAAGAAGCTCACAGAAACCCAAAAAGAATAAATTTCACAGGTGCAGTACTGTGCACCCATAGTCCCAGCTACTCAGGAGGCTGAGGCAAGAGGATCACTAGACCCCAGATGTTCAAGCACAGCCCAGCAGGGGCAACACTGAGAGACACCCATCTCTAAAAGGAAAAAAAAGGGTGGGGAGAATAAATTCCAAAACAAACGAACAACAAAAGAAACTAATAGGTTATAGATAAAAAGCTACTGAGAATACGAAGGGAACATCTTGAAGGTTGCCAGAGAAAAATGAAACAAAATATACAGAGAAACAAAGAATTACAGCAAACTTCTCAGAAACTGCTAGCCAGAAAATAACAGGTGACTATTTTAAAAGACAGTGCTGAAAGAGTCAACAGAAAATTATATACCCAGAAAAAATTCCTTTCAACCACAAAGACAAAACGAAGAGTTTTCCAAACAGAAATCTAGGAAAATATAATGCCTCTAGACCAGCACTGCAAGATACGTTAAAGTAAGTTCTTCAGGCATGATGATTATGATACCAGATAGAAACCTGGAACTGTGGAAAGAAATGAATGGTCCTCAAAACAATAAATATGAAGGTAAATATAAAAGACATCTATTCATTATTTTTAAAAATCTTTTAAAAAACTGACAGTTCAGCAGTTCCTTAAAGAATTAAACATACACTTGGCCAGGCACAATGTCTCACGCCTGTAATCCCAGCACTTTGGGAGGCCGAGGTGGGTGGATCACCTGAGGTCGGGAGTTTGAGACTAGCCTGACCAACATGGAGAAACCCTGTCTCTAGTAAAAATACAAAATTAGCCAGGCGTGGTGGCGCATGCTTATAATCCCAGCTACTCGGGAGGCTGAGGCAGGAGAATCACTTGAACCCGGGAGGCAGAATATTTACCCAGAGAAAATATGTCCACACAAAGATCAAGTGCTTATAGCAATTTTATTCATAACTGCCAAAAACTAGAAACAACCCAAATGTCTGTCAGTTAGTAAATGGATAAATTGTGGGAGAGCCACAAAAATGGAATGAAGCAAAAAAACTACTAATACATGTAGCTACACAGAGGAATCACAAATAAATTCTGCTAAAGGAAAGAAGCAAGATACAAGAAACTACAAACTATATGTCAACACTTAAATGACATTCTGTAAAAGGAAAAAATCAGATTAACGGTTTGCAGAGGCCAGAGAAATGAGAGGGGATCGATTACAAAGGGGCCCGAGGGAACTTCCTTGGTGTGATAGAAATATTCTATACATTGATTATGGCATTTGTTACATGACTGTATATATTTGTCAGAACTTAAAGAAATGTACACCTAAAAAATGTGAACTTTACTGTATACAAATTGTATCTCGGCCACGCGTGGTGGCTCACGCCTGCAATCCCAGCACTTTGGGAGGCCGAGGCGGGTGGATCACCTAAGGTCAGGAGTTTGAGACCAGCCTGGCCAACATGGTGAAACCCCATCTCTACTAAAAATACAAAAATTGCTTGGGCATGGTGGCAGATGCCTATAATCCCAGTTATTGGGAGGCTGAGGCAGGAGAATCACTTGAACCTGGGAGGCGGAGGCTGCAGTGAGCCGAGATCATGCCACTGCACTCCAGCCTGGGAGACAAAAGCGAGACTTGGTCTCAAAATTTAAAACATTTAAGAAAAAAATTGTATCTCAATAAATTTGATGCTAAAATAAGAAAAGTAGATATCGTGTGGAATGGTTAAGAGCAGTCTCTGATGGAAGAAAAACTTTGCAAACCGCACCTCTGCTAAAGGACCAATATTCAGCATACATAAAGAACTCCTACAACTCAACAACAACAAAATAAACAACCCAATTCAAAAATGGGCAAAGAACTTAAATAGACATTTCTCCAAAGAAGACCTATAAATGGTCACAAGGCCCATAAAAGATGCTCAACATCACAAATCATTAGGCAAATGCAAGTTAAAACCACGAGATCCACTTCACACCCGTTAACATGACCATTAGAAAAATAAATAAATAACAACTGTCGGCCAGGACGTGGAGAAACTGGAATCCTGGTACACTGCTGATGGGAATGTGAAATAGTGCAGCCACTGTGGAAAACAATAGGTTGATTGCTCAAAAAACTAAACGCAGAATTACCATGTGATCCAGCAATTCCACTCCTAGGTATATATCCAAAAGAATTAAAAGTAGAGACTCAAACGGGTAGTTGTACACCCATATCACAGCAACATGATTCACGGTAGCCAAGAGGTAAAAACAACCTAAATGTCCATCAACAGATGAATGGTTAAAGAAGTGTGGTGTATCTATACAATGAAATACAATTCAGTCTTAAAACGGAATGAAATTCTGACACATGCTACAACGTGGATGAACTTTGGGGGTATTATGCTAAGTGAAAGAAGCCAGAAACAAAGGGACAAATACCTTATCAGTATGAGGTCCCTAGAATGACAAATTCATAGAGACAGACAGTGGAATGGTGGTTACTAGGGGCTGGGGGAAGGCAGGAATGAGGAGTTGTGTAATGGAGACAGAGTTTCCGTTTGGGGTGATGAAAAAGTTCTAGAGATGGACAGTGAGAATGCTTGCACAACATTATGAATTATTTCATGTCGTTGAATTGTACACTTAATAATTCCTAGAATGGTATTTTGTGTTGTGTATGTTTTACCACAATTAAAAAAAAAAAAAAAAAACACAGTCTCTGGACTTGAACTGCATAGGTTCAAATCCCAGCTCTGCTACTTATAGGACAACCGTGAGCAAATTACTAATCTCTATGTCTCATGTTCCTCAGCTCTCAAATAGAGATAAGCAATAAACCCCACCACAAAGGGTTGTTGTGAGCATTGTAAATTGTAAAGTGCTTCCTATGGTACCTGGCACACTAGAAGCACTCAGCAAATGCTGGCCATTGTTATGGGCCATGATCCATTATGTGATGCTTTGCTGGAAATGGTTCCATTTACCTTTTCTACATTTCCATGCAGGTATCAGTCATTCCATTTTTTTTTAAGTGTACATAGATACTATTCCAGACAGAACAAATTTAAAGTAGAAAATTATATAACCCAATAATCATTATCTTATTAATTTTTCTTGAAACACTTTCTCCACTACAAATCACAGGTGAATGCATCTGAAATTACTTAAAGGTGATGTGACTCCAAAAAGAAAAAAAATCCTGATTTGCACAGCTGGAGACAGACCCCTGGACCAGACCACAGGCTTGGCGAGCCCCGCCCAGCCCAGAGCCAGCCAGAGGGCCTTCGTGGCAGCGGGTGAGGGAGGTACTCACCGATCCAGCATTCCAAGCGCGCACAGGGCGTGGTCTTCACCACATCGGGAGGGTCCACACCAACATTCAGGCACAAAACTAAGGCAACACTGACTGTCTTCATCTGAAAGCATAACAGAAAAAAATATATATATATATTTCAATATGGAACTCATTTATGTGTTTTTCCAGCTTTTATAATGTTCCCCAGAACACTGAGCCCCTTCCCCACCCCGCTGCCCTCCAGCCAGCCCTCCACCTGTCACCTGGCTATCCCAGCCCTAGTGCAGGAGTGACGCCCTTCTCTGAAGGCAGGGTTTCACAGCAAGGGTGGCAGGTGGTGAGAGGGACGTAGCAGGAAGGGCTATTCTCAGGCTTATGATAAATCTCCAGAAACGGAATTATTTGATCAAAAGATATAAACATTTTAACACACTCAATACATTCTGCCAAATTCCTTTGCAAAAAAAATTACACAAATTTACACTCCCACCAGATATTAAACCAGATATAAAATCCTTGTTATTTAAAATCATCAATCATTTAATGAGAAAAGCTGTCGTATTGATTTAGTTTGCATTCGTTCACATCAGTGATGTTGCCTGGTTCTCCTAGCGTTGTTCACTGTTCTCACTGCCTGCGTTGTTCACCCTCCATGGACCATCTACTCATTCCTCGTACTTACACTGTGGCATGGCCACACTGACCTCTCGGCCCTCAAACCCACGGTTCCCTCTGCTGGGAGTTCCCCTCCCCTGGGTCACCTGGCCGGCTCTGACTCTCTCCTCGGATCTCAGTTTAAAGATCAATTTCTTGGGGAGGCCTTCTCTGGATACCCCTCAACACACCTTCCACACTCCCCATCGGGGTGGAACCAGCTGGGGAACGCTGCGATCGCACCTGTCCTTTCCTCCTGGCAGAGCGCCAGCCCATGGACACTCCTCAGTGGGCCAGAGGCTCAAGTCCACTTGTTTGAGCAAAACCCTGGCCCTGACTAGGTGCTAACTATCTGCGGAATGAGGGAAGACATGTATTTCAGTACAGTGTTTCTGTTTTACACTGACCCTTTAAGCTGTCTGGATGTTACTTATTCTGGTATATGATACAAGAAAAGGATTAACTTTTTCTCATAAAACTAGCCAGTTGTGTCAATCTCTGTTAAATAATCTGCCTCAAACTCATAGGTGTGCACAGATACATATATTAATTCTCACAGAGACAAAATCCTATTACTGGGTAATCAAATTCATCCCATTAACCTATCAACCAATACTTCTACTAGTACTACATTAATTTAACTAATTTATCTTTATATTTCATAATACTTGGGTCATTTTTCACCCTCAAATTTTTTTTTATTTTACTTAGCTATTTATATTCACTTATTTTTTTCAAATCAGTTCTTCAATCTTTTAATCCCATTGGGATTTTTATTAAAATTGCACTGAACTAAAATTGCAATGAAGTTTAATTTGAACTTAATGTTAAGAAGTAACAGCCTCATAATATTCTATTTTCTATACAGAACATAATATGGTTCTCCATTTACTCAATGTTCCTTTAACTGTTTTCAGTAACATTCTTATAGTTTTCTTCACGAATAAATCCTGTGCATTTCTTACTGGGATTATTCCTAAGATCTGGGTGTTCCATAGATCAGTAGAGTGATGACAGTTAACATTAATTTAATTGACAGTACATTTCAAGCAGCTAGAAGTGTGTGGTGGTGTGCACCTGTGGTCCCAGCTCAGGAGGCTGGGGCAGGAGCATTGCTTGAGCCCAGGAGTTTGAGGGTACAGTGTGCAATGACTGTGCCTGCCAACAGCCACTGCACTCTGGCCTGGGCAACACAGCAAGACCCCATCTCTAAAAATAAATGAATAAATCATTTTTAAAATACCTAAAGAAAATAATTCGCATATTCCTAGCATAAAGAAAAGATAGGCCGGGCACGGTGGCTCACCCCTGTAATCCCAGCACTTTGGGAGGCTGAAGCAGGCGGATCACCTGAGGTCAGGAGTTCAAGACCAGCCTGGCCAACATGGTGAAACCCCATCTCTACTAAAAACACAAAAATTAGCCAGGCGTAGTGGTGTGCACCTGTAATCCCAGCTACTAAGGAGGCTGAGACAGGAGAATTACTTGAACCCAGGAGGCAGAGGTTGCAGTGAGCTGAGATTGTACAACTGTACTCCAGCCTGGGCAATAGACCAAGACTCCATCTCAAAAAAAAAAAAAAGAAAAAAGAAAATGATAAATACTTACAGTGATAGGTATCTCAATCACTCTGATTTGATTATATGAATGTATAAAATTATCACCAATAAAAATGTTTTTAATTTTTAATTTTAAAATTATTTCCAGATATTTCATGAGTATTTCAGGGAAATACGTATTTCCCCATAACAGTTTCTTATTGATAATTGTTGCTATATAAGAAAAATGGTTAGTTCCTTTACTACATTCTTAGTTAAACGTAATTGCTTTTTGGTGATTCTTTCAGGTTTTGAAAGTACACAACTATACTATCTAAGAAAAATAAGTCTGCCTCGTTCTTTCCAATAGATCATTCCTCTTGTTTCAGTTTTAGGTCTTCATCTTTTATCAGGAAAAAGCACTGAAAATCAGAACAACAAAAGTCACTGTATTTAATTAGTGACTTTATTTATGTGACCAATTTATTTATTTAGTGACCAATATTTAAGTAATATTTAAGTAATCGGTATCTATAATCCCAAATCCCAATTATTGTATAGCAAACTCAGCCTTTGTGGATACACTGCTTAAAACTAGACATTTTCTGGAAACGTTTCTGTGGTCTTCCTGTGGCCACGGCGAACACCTGTGAACACCTGCCTCACAACAGTTTTCGATCAAGGGTGTTCCTTTCATGCTCTGTAATATGGGGAGGAACGGATTCAAACCGTGGAGCAAGTTCCAAGCTGCTTCCTAAAGGAAGAGGCTGGCTTTGCCTACAGCCATCTGCAGGGGCCCTCTGTGGGAAGGGAAGCCTTCTAATGAGAAAACAATCTATACCATCAGGCTCTCTAATTTTCATAATAGATCGTGTGCTTCCCCACAGCTTAACTGGTTCCCAACTGGGGAACTTCTCTTATCTTGTCCCTAATCTGCAGAGAGAATATGCCTTAAACTGATGTCAGGCTCCTGTAGCAAAATCCAGTGGAAGAAACGGCATTAACGGGCCAACTGGAGACACCCACCGGCTGCTTCCGTGGCCAAGTGCCACCGCCGCTGCCCTGGGGCTTGTCTAGCAGTGCTTTCTCCCCGTTGATCCATATGCTCTGTGCGCCCCAGGAAAAGGTGGGCAAAGCTGTTTTTCTGGGCTGATGTATGCTCAGTAACTTCCCATACAACCCTGTTCTTTCTTGCTCTCCGGAAGTTCACAGCCAGGTTTGGGGCTCAGTCCCAGCACTTCTGATCAGTGGTGACCTCCCTGTGCTAAGGTGCTTGTGTCCTGAGCCGTGCAGTGTAGATACACAGTCTACTTCATCCTTCACCAAAGGGTCATGAACTAGGTGGTGGCGTTCCCCCCACAGCAGGGCATCCAGGGAGTAAGGGGTGGATGCAAGTCCAGGGAGACAGCAAGTGGGGCAGCCAGGACTAGGGAAGCTCGCCGGGTGAAGAGGCTCTGCGGCTGCTGGGTCTCCTTCCTCCTCTGCGTATCGGGGCTGGGGAGGCGGTGGAGGCTGACACAGGGCAGTGAGGCGGCATTCCCAACACCTCTGACTTTATTCCTATTTCTCCTACCTCGGCTGTCATTCTAGACAAGTCATATTCCCTCCGCCTCTACAAATGCAGCTAATTAAATTTTTAAACTTCAACATTCCCGGTCAAATGAGTAGTTCTAGTTAATTATAAAAATGATCTCTGAAGATCCCTGAGTCCCTTACACAAAAGTACTAACAGAAGCCCAGGAATCGTCCTTGAGTCCCACGGGATGACTGAGGGGCCTCACCTCCCTGTGCCTGTCAGTGAGTATGGTCTTCCTGACTCACCGAATGCTACTGAGAGAGACGTTTCTGGCCTCTTTACAGGCCAGCAATAGGAAGGCATGGCCCTCAGCTGGAATGTGTGAAATTAGCTACGCTATACAAAGACAAGAACCAAGACAAGAAAGAAATTAATTTGATTCATCCTTGTTTACACCATACACACCTAACCCTACATCCTGCATTCTACTTTGAAAGAAAACAAGAAAAACACCTGAGAATACACTGATGCATGAACCAGAACAATGTGTTTGCTCTAACATCTAGCTACCAATTTAACTCCAAAACTGGGCAAAACACAGTGCTGCCACATATCCTCAAGCCAAAAAAAATACGTCTTGCTCCTCTGCAAATTTTAACTGTGAGCCTAATTTCAAATTTGATCAGTTGTTTGTTTTGTTTTTTGAGACAGACTCTCGTTCTGTTGACCATGATGCAGTTCAGTGGCACAATCTCAGCTCGTTGCAACCTCTGCCTCCTGGGTTCTAGCAATTCTCCTGCCTCAGCCTCCCAAGTAGCTGGGATTACAGGCGCCTGCCAGCATGACAAGCTAACTTTTTGTATTTTTAGTAGAGACAGGGTTTCGCCATGTTGGCCAGGCTGGTCTCTAACTCCTGACCTCAGGTGATCCACCAGCATCCGCCTCCCAAAGTGCTGGGATTACAGGTGTGAGCCACCACACCCAGCCTCAAATTCAGTAAGTTTTTTAATTCTTAGCTATACCTAAAACGTCTTTTTGGCATTTTATTTTCATTTCTATGGCAACCTCGTTCCAAAAACTCTTGATTAATGTTTTTTAATAACAGTTACAGAATGTTTAAAATGTAAGGGCTATCAAATTTAATGTGCCAAAAACTGCATAATATTACATAAGTAAGTTTTTTGACTTTAAGACATTTTCCTCCAATGCAATGTAATTTAAGATGGCATGGTTATAGCCCCATAGGTTAATTTTGAATTTGAAAAGAGTATCATTTTGAGAAACTATAAAACCTTAAATGCTCACTAACAATGCATGGCCTTGGACATGACAGTTAATTTCAATCCCTCCTGAAAAATTTCCTCATCCTTAAAGTGAGGGGGTGGAGACAAATGACCTCTTAGGTGCTAAGGATTTTTCAGATTCTGAAGTTCTGACTCATGACTGGTCTTCCCAGCCATCCTGGAGGCACCCGCTAAAGTCTGGAGCACACGCCTAAGGACTCTGTGCCCCAGCTCAAGGTCTCCACCCAGTCATCCTGGAGGCACCCCCTAAAGGCTGGCACACACACCTAAGGATCCTGTGCCCGGCTCAAGGTCTCCACCCAGTCATCCTGGAGGCACCCACTAAAGGCTGGCGCACACACCTAAGGATCCTGTGCCCGGCTCAAGGTCTCTGCGGCACTTTGGATTCCAGGTGGGAGAGGCTGGGGGCCGTCAAGCAGTGGGGTCCTGATGGTATTATAACAGCCTGGGCAGTGTTCTTGATGGTCCTTTGGTGCCAGCTTGGTTTTGAAATTCCAGTGTTCACCTTGGTGAAAGGATAATGTGATCCCTCTGCCCTGTCTCACAGAACACACCTAAGAGGGTTAAAACACCCAGGAGGGTTTGGAGCGGCACCCAGGAAGGTGAACACACCCAGGAGGGTGAACACACCCAGGAGGGTTTGGAGCGGCACCCAACATTCACCATGTTAACATTTCCACTCTCCATGGAATCAATCAAGAGTGTCCAGTCTCACCCCAGCTCAGGCCAAGTGTTGCCGCCAAATGAGCTGTTAAATAATCCAGTGTTCAGAGCGTCTGGGTGTCAGAATTGCACACAGGGCCTGCAGACGAGATCACCTCCACTCGAAGGCCTGTAAGCTCAGAGCATGTCACCTCACAGGTGAAAGACGTATTAATGTCTGTCACCTCCCAAAGAATTCAAACCAAATCGCAAGGGATTTCCTTACTGGAGTCTTCCTTCATAACTGATTGGATAAAATCATATATATTTAAAAAGATACAGGTGATCAGGTGGCACAAACAAGCTTGAGTATAAATTCCCAGGCTGACGCACAGTGACACCTAAGTCACCGTGCAGAATGAAGAAATTAAACATGTTCAGCAGCCCAATCACTGCCTTCTGTTCCCCACATTGAGAGTGTGGCTCACACTTATCCTCCCAACAGCAACAACTGAGACTGGTGGAAAATAAACAGAAAGCAAGACTGGGGCTGGCCACGCGGGTCACAGCATTCACGATCCCCTGGTTTGTCTGAAAGCAGAGCCACCCAAATCCACCCAATTCCCGGGAGCGCTCATTAGGATTCACAGCATCAAGCAGAAACTCGGAGCAAAGCCGAAGCTACACAAATGCATAATTTATAAAGAAAGTCAGAAACTAGAACATATAGCAAAGAGAGTAGATATACCTCGCAGGGAAGGGGAGGCGGATAACCAAGTTGTTCAAGAGAAGGAAAAGCCAGTTTGCCCCCTCACTTCCATTCCAAGCACTGCTACAAAGTGAGCACCAAGCCCGCAGGAAGCACATCCAACTGAATTTCTGCAAGCAAACCCTGCAGTCCAAAACAAGACCATCATCACCAGCAGCAACTATGTTAGCTTGGGAGACTCCCTATTTTTATATTCCTTTGTTCATTTCAATGGGAATTGGGAATGAGGGGAGAGGTGCTTGAATTTATGAGCTCAGTTTGTTACCTTGAGCCAGAGGCCTCATTTAGATTTAAGCACTACTCTTTTTTTAGGCCAAATTCTGTCTATGTATCACTGCTTTTAAAATCTGCCTCCACCCCTGTAGAACGTCCTGATCAAAAGGAAACGAGAAGAGGAAAATTTCGGCCTCAGGGATGAGGAGGCCTCACCCACGGCGACCTTCGCACACAAGTGAGGAGTGCTGCAGTCCTCACCTGGCTCACCCCTTCCTGCGCCACGCAAACTGCACAAGGGACTTGGTGTGAGTTGAGTTCCAACATCACAGACCCTTGAGAAATTTAGATTTCTGAAAGTCAAAATAAGAACTGCATACATAATAAGTTTCATAAAAGGAATCGTTATAGCTCACTTTAAAGGTGCTAGTTTTATTCTGGGGGAAAAAAGTTTATTATAGAAATTGTAACTGTTTTGGCCAGGCGTGGTGGCTCACGCCTGTAACCCCAGCACTTTGGGAGGCCAAGCCGGGTGTATCACTGGAGGTCAGGAGTTTGAGACCACCCTGGCCAACGTGGTGAAACCCTGTCTCTACTAAAAAGGAAAATAAATAAATTAGCCGGCTGTGGTGGCATGCACCTGTGGTCCCAGCCACTCGGCAGGCTGAGGTGGGAGAACTGCTCGAACCCAGGAGGCGGAGGTTACAGTGAGCCGAGATCACACCACTGCACTCCACCCTGGGCGACAGAGCAAGACTCCGTCTTAAAAAAAAAAAAAAGTTGTAACTATTTTAAACAAACTAAAGAAACTCCTTTCTTAAGGAATTCTATACTGAATCCTTCTGTGGTTCCTCCAAAAACAAATGGTCAGCCCTGGTGCGAGTTTGTGAGCCCAGGAGACTATGCCTGGGGTCTCTAAAAGAACCGCTTCCACCCTGAGGCCTAGTGTGCACAGCCAGTCAGCCCACCAAGGACTGAGTGAGGAGCTAGGAACCATTTCTTTGCCTCTACCTGAAACGCCTTATGGGGTGAAATTAACAAAAAAAGAAAAAATTCTTCAGTCTCCTTACCTAAAAAGTGAAAATAAAAATATTTTGTCACAGAGCGAAAATACGAGGGTATATACACTTACAAATTAATTCCAAGTCATTCAACAGCATAAAATCTAAATATGATAAAATGTATTCTATGGAAGCCTAAAGTTCCAAGTTGAAGGGCATAATTAAATGGCATATATTAAACAGTGTTATATGATAAAATAGTATATGTCCTTTACAAAAACATACTTTCAGGTTGCACAACTGCTGGTGAACTCTGTTGGTAAAAACGGGTGAACTCTGGAGTAGGTGAATTGTATCTCAGTAGAGCTGTTTAAAAAATATGTTCTCAAAGAATATTAAATGGCACAGGACGTGCTCAAACACAACTGAAAAGAGGGGGGTACAAAACTGTACCCACAACTGTGATTCCAAATATAAGGTCACACCAAATGAAAACACAAGACGTCATGAGTGATTCTGACCTCTGCACGGGAACATGGATCATCTTTTCTTCTTTGTACCTGGCCCTTCTGCGTATGCACTTTCCATCTACCATAAACATGTTATTTCCATAAGCATGGGGGCAGAAGTGGGGATAAAAATGACTTTACCACAATAGTCAAAAATTTTTTTCATGGTTGTGCATGTATGTCTATACAACTGTTTTTATACCCTGAAGATATAGAAAATAACCTGCTCGGTCAGCTGAAGCTTGGGCGAGTATCCCAGGTAACGAGCGAGCTGGGCTGGCGTGAGGAATGTGGTGCCGGCGGTATTGGGCACACTGAGAGATCAAGCCGTGTTTCACTTATTCCTGGGAATTCTGGTCCTTAAAAACCAACAAATAATTGGTCTTCGTAAAATAAGTATAGCAAAGGGCTCTAATATTTTTTTTTTCTCCACTCCTTCCCAGTTCAAGATACAAAGTGAAGCCTATTGCTTCAATAGGGCTCAAATGATCCTCCTCTCTCAACCTCCCAAGTAGCTGAGACTACAGGCACATGCCACCATGCCTGGCTAATTTCCTAACATTTGTTTCATGGAACGAGATTTATTTCATGGAAATTTATTTCAGGCTGGGCACGGTGGCTCATGCCTGTAATCCCAGCACTGTGGGAGGCCAAGGTGGGCAGATCACAAGGTCAGGAGTTTGAGACCAGCCTGGCCAATGTGGTGAAACCCCACCTCTACTAAAAATACAAAAATTAGCCAGGCACGGTGGTGTGCACCTGTAATCCCAGCTATTCAGGAGACTGAGGCAGAAGAATCACTTGAACCCGGGAGGCAGAGGTTGCAGTGGGCCAAGATCATGCCACTGCACTCCAGCCTGGCCAACACAGTGAGACTCCGTCTTAAAAAAAAAAAAATTCAATTTTCAGTGAATGGAATGATTTCAAGGCTGTTTAGAGATTTATTTGATAACACACTGGGCCACAGCTTTACTATTCCTGACGCAAATTAAAATTAGCCACATTATCATGGGACTGAGTCATTCATTCTGGGTTAATTTTCCTTCCACTCTTCATTATCCAGCAATATGTTACCCATGGTACAGGCTTCATCAAATCTACCCCAAGGCAAGTAAAAATACGCAGGGCTCCCAGGCAGGCTGAAGACACAAGCCCATGGCATTTCTCAACAGAAAACTCTCGGAATGCTCAGAGCTTTCTTCTGCTTCTGTACCAGCCTTCTGCTTGGGCCAACGCATCTCATGAAGCCGTTCCAAAGGCCCCATAGCTCCAAATAGACGCGGGAGGTGGATTCCAATAACAGAGGCCTGGAAGAAAGGCCTCCGGGCCCCACTGCAGCTGCCACGGCATAAACCTGGCTAAATGGGATATTTTCAGGAAGATGACATCTAACGTTAATGACAAGGGCTAACGTTTACTTGGGAAGAAAAAGAATGGAGGAAGGGAAATTAGCCAGGAAGCTGTCATGGTGAAATAAGAAGGCCGAAGCTAGGTGTGGCAAGAGTGGAATGGGACAAGGAAGAAAGAAGCCTCCGTTTCAAAGAGAATAGGGAACAGCATGTGCTGCTAAGTGGGTATCAGATATGAAAGGCATGGGTAAATCAAAGGTCTTGCACAGCTGAAAACCTACTAATAAGCCGTCCATTAAGATGCCCCATGGGGAACCACGGCAGACACCTGCCATCTGCAGCTCCCCATCATCTTTTTAACACCTTCCGGATATCTTGACAATTTCTCATGCTCCGGGTCCTAGCTTACTAAGGTGGGGAAAAGAAGAACTGTGTCCTGACTCCCGCAGCGAAGGGGCCAGCATGTGACCTGGGTTCCTATGATCAGATGCACCTACGAGATCAAACTCTAGACCCCGAGACTCCAGGCCCCCGTTCCACAGGGAGGTGAGCACCCTGTGAGCTGTGCGGCAGTGGCACCTGGTCTTCCAGGACTCCTCCGATGTCTCAGTTGCTGGGCAGCTACAGAAGCCCCCTTGAGGTCCACCGTAACTTCAGGGGCCGGCTCTCGGGCCTTCTGGATATCCTTAGCAAATCCCCTTTCTGCTTAACCTGGTGGGAACGGACTCAGATGTTTTCTCTGAATGGCTTTTTCCGCCATCTACATAAGAATGAAGGCTTAGCAAACCTCACCTTGGTAAAATAACGGTAGAACTCTCCCCATGACCCAACTATCCAAAGGAATCCGAAATGAGGAATTACCGTAGGACAAGGCCAAAGGTGGAAGGAATTATCAACGTGAAATAACAAATAGCATCACTGCTGTTTTCCTCCAAGTCCTGGGGATGAAGGCGACGGCACACGCAAGTATCCTCGGGGATTATCGACGACTAAACCAGCTGTGGGCAAAGCGAGCTCTACAGTCAAGTCCACAATTTTACAAATGCAGAGCGGCACACACATCTTCCCCAGGTGTTTCAAAGCCTCTCTCGGCTACAGATTTTAAGATCTGAGCAGTGAGATGGTTTCTACAGCCTGCTATTCACTACACATATTTCTTCTTGACATTCTTGCAATTCTAATTGCCCAAAATATTTTTTTCTTTAACATTCTCTATTTGGTCTGATCTCATAAAGTTGAGAAAAACATGTAACACAAAACAAAGAAGGCCACATTTAACACCACAGAGTTCCATCTGAACAAGAAAACCGCACCTATAAACATAGGCCTGCAAAGGCAACGTAGAAGCCAGCACAGGAATCGGATATTCCGAAGGGGCCACCTAAGTCAGAAATCTTTTCTTGATATAGTAGTTGTTAAAAATTCAAGCAGATCCTTTCAATATTTGGATTTTTTTTTTCTCTACAAAATAAAATTCAAAAATGGCATTCTTCAGGAAATATTTCAAGCATGAGACAAGGTGAGGCCTCTGAAACACAGGGGACAGGCCCCCTCCTCGGGGAGGCCACTTTGCTGTCCCCACAGGCCGGCCTGAGCACACCTCTGGGACCCCCAACCGCAGCACGTGGCTTGGCGAGTATGTATTTGGGGTGGGTTCCCCTGGCTCTGGGGGGGTCTTCCAGGCCTGGCTTGTCTTTGCGCCCCCAGCACCTAGGATCCTTGCTGACATGAAGAGTGTCCAGCCGTTTCCTTGTCAGGAAGGGAGAGGACAATGAAACACCCCAGTGGGGTGCAGCGGTGTCTCAGGGGAGGCCTTCCACCAACACCAGGAGGAAAGCCAACCTTCTTCCCGAGATCTGCGGCAGGAATCCCCTCAGCACGGCCACACCTGGGCGCAGAGACGCTGCTGCCATGGACGCCTCATCATGCTCCACAGCCACTTCTCCAGAATATGCAGCCCAGCCCGAGTCCAACACCAACCACCTCATTCAACCATAGAGAGCACCCGTGTCCACACAGCAAGGCCCAGCCCGAGTCCAACACCGACCACCTCATTCAACCACAGAGAGCACCTGTGTCCACACAGCAAGGCCCAGCCCGAGTCCAACACCGACCACCTCATTCAACCATAGAGAGCACCTGTGTCCACACAGCAAGGCCCAGCCCGAGTCCAACACCGACCACCTCATTCAACCATAGAGAGCACCTGTGTCTACACAGCAAGGCCCAGCCCGAGTCCAACACCGACCGCTTCATTCAACCATAGAGAGCACCCGTGTCTACACAGCAAGGCCCAGCCCGAGTCCAACACCGACCACCTCATTCAACCATAGAGAGCACCCGTGTCCACACAGCAAGGCCCAGCCCGAGTCCAACACCGACCACCTCATTCAACCATAGAGAGCACCCGTGTCCACACAGCAAGGCCCAGCCCAAGTCCAACACCGACCACCTCATTCAACCATAGAGAGCACCCGTGTCCACACAGCAAGGCCCAGCCCGAGTCCAACACTGACCACCTCATTCAACCACAGAGAGCACCCGTGTCCACACAGCAAGGCCCAGCCCGAGTCCAACACCGACCACCTCATTCAACCATAGAGAGCACCTGTGTCTACACAGCAAGGCCCAGCCCGAGTCCAACACCGACCGCTTCATTCAACCATAGAGAGCACCCGTGTCTACACAGCAAGGTCCAGCCCGAGTCCAACACCGACCACCTCATTCAACCACAGAGAGCACCTGTGTCCACACAGCAAGGCCCAGCCCGAGTCCAACACCGACCACCTCATTCAACCATAGAGAGCACCTGTGTCCACACAGCAAAGCCCAGCCCGAGTCCAACACCGACCACCTCATTCAACCATAGAGAGCACCCGTGTCTACACAGCAAGGCCCAGCCCGAGTCCAACACCGACCGCTTCATTCAACCATAGAGAGCACCCGTGTCTACACAGCAAGGCCCAGCCCGAGTCCAACACCGACCACCTCATTCAACCATAGAGAGCACCCGTGTCCACACAGCAAGGCCCAGCCCAAGTCCAACACTGACCACCTCATTCAACCACAGAGAGCACCCGTGTCCACACAGCAAGGCCCAGCCCGAGTCCAACACTGACCACCTCATTCAACCACAGAGAGCACCCGTGTCCACACAGCAAAGCCCAGCCCGAGTCCAACACCGACCACCTCATTCAACCATAGAGAGCACCCGTGTCTACACAGCAAGGCCCAGCCCAAGTCCAACACCGACCACCTCATTCAACCATAGAGAGCACCCGTGTCTACACAGCAAGGCCCAGCCTGAGTCCAACACCGACCACCTCATTCAACCATAGAGAGCACCCGTGTCTACACAGCAAGGCCCAGCCCGAGTCCAACACCGACCGCTTCATTCAACCATAAAGAGCACCCCTGTCTACACAGCAAGGCCCAGCCCGAGTCCAACACCGACCGCTTCATTCAACCATAAAGAGCACTGTGTCCTGTTAGGTCTTCTTGAAAGTGTCCATATATGAATGTTATTACATATTAAATATAAGCACAAGAAAAGAAGTATGAGGAGATAGAGATTCTGAATGTTCACTTTGAATGTCTTCATTAAATGCCTGTGGCATCAGAGTCAGGCCGGGTCCCAGGGGTGTGGTGCCCTGATGAACAAGATGTGCCCTGTCCCTTCCAGGGACGAGAGACACACATAACTTTCCTTCCAGAAATGCCCAGAGTGCCGTGGATCCCACAGGAAAGACTTAGAACTAACCCTGTCTGACAGCACTGGGCAAAGCTTTCCAAGGCAAAGTGTCACTCGAGTCTGGAAACAGAATTCAGAGGCAAACAAGAAGTGACGGGCCACGGAGGCTGCCAGGAGCAGAGGCGGGAAAGTGGCCAGGTTCTCCAAGCAGAGCCAGCAGGACTCCCGGGGAGGACGATCACTGAAGGCCACACAAGGGGGGCCTTCATCTTACAGGAGACGCATCCAAGGGGGGCCCTGGCTCTGTGGACAGAGGCTGATGCTGATGGACCGCGGACTTTGAGATGCTTTTGGTTCTTTTTATAACTACACATACGCGCTCATATATATTACTTTGCTCTTAAAATTTCCATCCACATTATGGCCTTATATCTTTGACAAAAGATTTTTCGTTTGTTTGTTTGTTTTTGAGCCAAAAGTCTCGTTCTGCCTCCCAGGCTGGAGTGCAGTGGCGTGATCACGGCTCACTGCAGCCTCAACCTCCTGGGCTCAGGTGATGCTCCCACCTTAGCCTCCCAAGTAGCTAGGACCACAAGTGGGAGCCACCACACCAAGCTAATTTTTTTGTATTTTTTGTAGAGACAAGGTCTCGCTATGTTGCCCAGGTTGTGACAAATGATTTCCAAATCAATTTCAACTAAAAGTTCAAAGAAGAGGATTTACACCCTTCTTCATACATAAGACACAAGCTTCAGAGAACAAATGAGCCACAAAGCAAAGGCTGCAAATCAGAATGGCTTCAGATAATTCGACACTGGAAGTTAAGCCAGCCAGATTTACAACATAGAATTTAATAACTAGACAATCAGTGACGTGTGAAGACAGAGTAAATGTCAAGATTCATATTTTAGGCCCAACAGTGGCTCACACCTGCAATCCTAGCGCTTTGGGAGGCCCAGGTGGGAAGATCTGTTGAGCCCAAAAGTTCAAGACCAGCCTGGGCAACACAGCAAGACCCTGTCTCTCCAAAAAAAATTTTTTTAACTAGCCAGGCATGGTGGTGCACACCTGTAGTCCCAGCTACTTGGGAGGGTGAGGTGTGAAGATGGCTTAAGCCCAAGAGTTAGAGGTTACAGTGAGCTATGATGGTACTACTGTACTCTAGCCTGGGTGAAAGAGTGAAAACCCTTCCCTTAAAAAAGATGCCTATTTTTAAAACTGTCCTATTTTAGAGTGAGAGCAAATCTTCTAAGTTAAAGACTGATCACTTCCTGGTATAATGCAATGTGAAGTCATCAACAACACTTACGAAGCATTCTTGCCAAAAAGACTTAATGTGGATATAATCAAACCTCTAGATTGAACTTCCAGTTTGCAGGAAATGCAGGGAATGAAACAACAGGTGGAATGATGCCATGAGGAGACACCCAGCAAAACCTAAGCGGGACACTCTCCAACACAAGCAGCAGGACGCTTCCGCAAGAAGTCCGTGCCATTTACAGGGGGAAAAACGTTCTACATTCAGAAAAGACTAAAGAAACAAATGTAATGAGTAGATTTTGGTTTTTAAAAAAAAACAGCTATAAAAGATGTTATTGAAACAGCTGAAGAAATCTCAATATGGATGAAATATTTAGATAATATTGTGGCAGTATGGTCAATTTTCTTAGGAGTGATATTGGTATTATGGTTAGACAGGTGAATGATGTTTTAATTCTTATGAGATGTGTGCAGGAATATTCAGGAAGAAAATCACTCGCCAGGCATGGTGGCTCACACGCAACACTTTGGGAGGCCGAGTCGGGCAAATCACTTTAGGTCAGGAGTTCGAGACCAGCCTGGCCAATGTGGTGAAACCTCCTCTCTACTAGAAGTACAAATAAAAAATTAGCTGGGTGTACTGGTGTGTGCCTATAATCCCAGCTACTCAGGAGGCTAAAGCAAGAGAATCATCTGAACCCAGGAAGCAGAGGTTTCGGTGAGCCAAGATCACACCACTGCACTCCAGCCTGGGCAACAAAGTGAAACTCCATCTCAAATAATAATAATAATAATAACGTGTGCTACTTACTTTCAAATGATTCAAAAGCAAACAAAAGTGTGACAGAAAGAGCAAATACAATAAAATGCAAACAAGCCTTGTGTCAAAGTGTTGAGTGTGAGGTGTTCATGGCACCATTCTTGCAGGTCTTCGAATTGTGTGAAAAGCTTTCAAAATAAAGATCTGGAGGCAATCTGCACTGGAAAAACAAAACTGACCACAAGACTCCTAGGAAAAATGCAATCTATTGCTTGAAATTAGTTTCCAGGTAATAAAAAGCATTTTTACCTTCCTAGAAAGGACAAGATCGAAAACCCACTATATTCAACAGACTGCATATATATCTGCATTCGAAAGTTCAGTAGGAAAAGCAGACGTGCAACAATATTCAAGTGTCTGACACATTATCTTCCCTTCATGCTAAATTGGTGTCTAAGATGATGATACCTTCAGTACGACAGAAGTCAAAGAACTTTCCGGGTTTTCTTTCCTTCAAGAGAAGCACTCTAACAAGTCAGGGAGGGCATCACTTCCTCTGGGCTTCTCCTGGTGGGTGGCACGGGGTGCTCCTTGGGGTCTACTGTCGTGGAGATCATCCCTAGGTTCGGCTGAAGGGTCGCATCAGGAAGTTTCTCTTGCCATTCACTCCCGCTCAGTGAGAGCCACCCAGCAAGAAGCACCTGGGGGTACAGCCACGAGGCCATCAGCCTTCTGCCCTTTCCTCAAGCACAGGGTACCTCTTGGGCACCTCCACACCAGTTCATAAATGCCCCCTGCACCACTACCTGCCCACAAGAAGGAGACAGCAGGCAGCATCTCAGCCCCGTCATCTCAACTCCCTGAACCTTCTTACTAGCAACACACACTTGCTCACTGTCATGAGCGACAGTAACTGACAACCATGGGAATGCGACATATTCCATCAACACAAGTCAGACATGTTTTCTGTCTAGATCATCATTAGGTTGTATAATCAAGCTTTTGCTGCACGTACCAGGAACAGGAAATGAAAGATTTCACATTGTGCTGAGTGTATAATGAATGTGGTAAAGCTGAACAAATGCAAGGAGGGAAGGAGAAGGAGAAGGAAGAGAAAGAGGAGGAGAAGAGCTGATGAGATAAAGGAGGACATGGAGATAGAGGAGGATGAGGAAAGGACAGGAAAACAATAAATGAAAAGAAAAGCAACTCTATGACCATTAGTTGAAGTCAAAAATGAGAAAACCTTATTCTCCCCCTGATGGCCAAGGCCCCATGACCCTCAGGACACGCCCTTGATGCAAGAACCAACTTGCTGGAAGGCCTCGTTCCAGGACCCAACAGGCACAGCAGGGGAACGTGCTATCTACACCCCGGGCTACACTTTTCAATTGACTAAATGTCAGTTGTAAGCTACCATTTTCCATTGTACCCTTTGAAGTCTATTACCACATGCATGTAGCCTACAATGGCTCTCTTAACAAACACAAAAAACAAAACAAGCCTTAATCTTTTTTTTTTTTTTTTTTTTGAGATGGAATCTCACTCTGTCACCCAGGCTGGAGTGCAGCAGTGTGATCTCAGCTCACTGCAACCTCCACCTCCTGGGTTCAAGCGATTCTCATGCCTCAGCCTCCTGAGTAGCCGGGATTACAGTCATGCGCCATCATGCCCAACTAATTTTTCTATTTTTAGTCCTCTGGGTTTCACCATGTTGGCCAGGCTGGTCTCGATCTACGACTTTAAATAATCTGCCCATCTCAGCCTCCCAAAATGCTGGGATTACAGGTGTGAGCCACCCTGCCCGGCCAAATCAAATGATTTATACACATCTCAAGACGTATCAACATTGTTTTCTGGCTTAAACTACTAATCTGGAAGCTTCCAACCACTAGCAGTCGTGAAGCTACTCAACTCAGGGTGAAATCCACCGTCTCCCAGAAAGTGGAATATTAACAGCTAGAACATTGACTACAATTCCTGGACAGAGCGTGTCATTTCCAAACGCCCCTTCTGACCTGCGCTGCTCACAGTGCAGAACTCTGTGGGCCTGAGAGCAGAGCAGCCAGCACAAACTGACACAGAGGTCTGCACACAGCATGTGCTCCCCGCCCTCCGCAGCCCCGAGGCAGGCTGGTGACACCCTCTCCACACAGGCCTCGCTGTGCTCTCCATGCTTCCCTGGGTCTGTTAGGGCACCTGCAGCACGGCCACTTCCTCCTCCCAACTCTCTCCTCTCCCGGCCTAGTGCCTCCTGCCCACTCTGGCCTCTTCTTGTCATTGTAACACCTCCTAGGTCAGTAAAAGGCACTGCTCATCCCCGACTCTCGCACTGGGTGCAGCAAAGTTTGCGATTGACAGGCATCTGACCACCCTCAGCTCCGTGCTCAGTTATCTGCAGACTGTAGCGGTCTCACGCGCTCAGTTATCTGCAGACTGTAGCGGTCTCACGCGCTCAGTTATCTGCAGACTGTAGCGGTCTCACGCGCTCAGTTATCTGCAGACTGTAGCGGTCCCATCTGAACCATACGCAGAAGCACCTGTTTCCTCATCTGTACGAGGGCACTCAGTAAACACCAAAGGACTCCGAAGACCAACACGGTCAGCTACTGCGGGTGGACCTCAGCACACCATCGCCAAGAAGGGGGGAAAGTGCCCTGAGCGTGCTGGACTCAGCAGGTGGCAGCGGCCCTGAGAAGGCGACAGTGCACCCGGCCTTTGTCTAGGCACACAGACCTAGGGTGGGCTGCGTCCCCACACTTCCATCTGTCGCCTCAGTCACGTCCGTTAACCTCTCTGAATCTCAGTGTCTTCTCTTCCTGACGCCCCCACCACCACCTACTTCAGAGGGTTGTTTGAGGTACAAAGAAGATATAATCTGGATTAGCAGTGACAAACCTCTAATGAGATTAGAGTATACGTTGTTAGAAAAAACAACGGCTGTAAAGATAGCAACTCCAATGATGGCCCACAAAGTTTTCCATGCACTCATAGGGAAGACCTCGAGAATATTTTGTTATATGAAAAAAGAAAATTGCAGAATAACGCATATAGAATATTACTTTTCTCCTAAGGGGTAGATTGTATATTCCTATTTGCTGCCATTTGAACAAAGTACTAGAGGGACACACGAAAAGTCGCTGTCACCGTGCTGTGCCGTCAGGCAGGGGCGGGTGGCCGGAGTGGGGGAACCTTCCTCAGTAAACTGAAAAATAAGAGAGTCTATCACTCGCAAAATCAAAAGAATTAAGTGACAGCAAGCAAAAACCTTAAATACAAATACACTATTTCTATCAGGAAACCCAACATTAGCAACACACCATCAGCAAAACTACATCACTTTGTCACATTAAATTAATGGTGTTCATTTACTGCCTTTGTAGTTGGATTTAATTTGTATGTCTGGGATTTACAGCTGCACAAAATTCCTCTAACCATAAGGAATTTATGCCTAGCCTTGGGTTTTATGTGTTTAAGTAGCATTATTATAAAAATTATGTATGCATATTTTTATCTTCAATATGAGGTTTAATTAACTTTAAAAAATTGGGGAGCATGTGGATGGTGGTGCAGGTGGTACAACAAGCAGACACCTGATGAGGACTGCGGCTCCAAGCAGCAGGTCCAGCCCTCGTCCTGCAGCACCCAGTGCTAAAAACTGTGGACAAATTTCTCTAAACAAGCAATGCCAAAAAAGCAGGGAGATATAAAAGCAAACTGAACTTAAAAATCATTACATATACGTATATAAATGGCATATAAACACATGCATGCCATTAAAAACTTTAGGGAGATGAGGGGCAAAACATCAATTTTAAAGTAGGCACAGCTGAGTGTAAATCCTGATTCAACCACTTAGTGGCTAGATTAGAAAGCAGGACAGGTTACAGAAATACTCATCAACTAGTAAGCTAACATATATAGAAGGGCAATATAAAAGATACTCTGAAAACGACTGATACGTGACATTAAAACCACTAAATGATACATTTTTTGAACATTACCAACACTGTCGTTTTAGATCCAAAACTACCTTCAGTTGTAAATAAAATCTGGTACTGCCAATAGCTACAGAGTAATAAAATGTTTAAAATAGTTTTCAGGTTGAAGAAAGCTGGGCACAGTGGCGCACACCTATAATCCCAGCACTTTAGGAGGCTGATAGAGGAAGATCACTTGAGGCAAGGGGGGCTTTCAAGACCAGCCTGGGAGACAGAGTGAGACTCCTCTTCAAAAAACAAAATGCTGAAGGATGCCCTAAGACCATGGGGTCTAAGCCTCACGTGCACGCACCTCACTCAGCTAAGAAGTAATGTGTGCGCGCCTTCATATGCTGCATCTATAATACGGCCTATTGTAGATTCATTTTCTTGTTAATGAATCCTTAACCTGAGTAGCTCCCTCCAGAAATCTAGAGTTGAATTTCAACCAGGGAATGGCCTGATTCATTGTCTGCTGATTGCTAAGAGGTATTACTTGTAGGTAGATATGCAGTGCAATTAAACTGATACACCCCCAAAAAGAACTTTAATGGATGGATGGATGGACAGACGGAAGGGTAGGTAGGTGGTTGGACAGATAGGTAAACAATAGTGAATAAATAAATGAACAGATAAGTAGACAGATCCATTCAGACAGAAGGTTGAAATGTGCCCCTGGCAAATGACTTCCCACAGTGTCATCACCAAAACAGAAATCAGAACAATACAAGGAACAATAATAGGACTACTCCCAAAGTACCAATTGCTTCAGTCAAGAAAAGGTAGGGTGGGAAAAAACTGTCAATCACTTTAAAAATTGCTACACAACTGCATGCATTTTTAAAGATCAGGTATAAAATTTTCAAAAGCTAACGGAGACCTCCTAAAAAGTTTACTGGTACCAGGAGTTCAAGACCAGCCTGGGCAACATAACACTCATCTCTAAAAGAAACAAAAAATAAAATAGCAGGGCATGATAGACCACACCTGGAGTCCCAGAAAGATCTGTCTAAAAAAAAAAAAAAGAAAAAAAGGACAGGCATGGTGGCTCATGCCTGTAATCCCAGCACTTTGGGAGGCTGAGGCAGGCAGATCACAAGGTCAGGAGATCGAGACCATCCTGGCTAACATGGTGAAACCCCGTCTCTACTAAAAATACAAAAAATTAGCCGGACGTGGTGGCGGGCACCTGTAGTCCCAACTACTCCAGAGGCTGAGGCAGGAGAGTGGCGTGAACCCGGGAGGCGGAGCTTGCAGTGAGCCAAGATCGCAACACTGCACTCCAGCCTGGGCGACAGAGTGAGTGTCCGTCTCAAAAAACAAAAACAAAAAAAAAGTCTATTGGTAAGAGACACGCATAGAAACCACCACCACCACACCTGATGCACCAACCACCTACCAACACCTCAAGCTTTACCTTTATACAATGACTCACATTTCCAAAACCTGGATAATGAAGGACAATCAGATCCAGAGCGACACCAGCGCCCAAAGAGCGAATCCACCCTCCGTCTGACTCAGAGCTCCCTCTTACTGCATAGCTAGTCCGTGCCTGAGACATAACGGGCATTCGTCACGAGCAACTGAACACAGATGGGTCTGTGACCGCCTCCCATGTGTCCGACACTGTGCGGGGTGCTTTGCATTTTCAAATAACCTGGCAAGGTGTGTATCACCAGCTCTATTTTACACCTAGGAACTGTAGCTCCGAAAGAGAAACGCCCAGGAGGTCTAGGCCTCACTGGTACCCAGTTCTGTTTTGCAGCCGATACACCCCATTTGTGTCGGGTGATCACTAGACAAGAGACATAAGACTTAAGACCATGCATTTCCTCTTGGCCATGGTCCGGAACTGAGACACGGTTTCCTCAATTCATCACGGACACAGTGACGGAAAAAGCCTGCGCAGGCTCTCCAGCTCCCAGCAGTGCATTTTCACTGATCCTCACGCATCACCTGCTCCATCACCCACCACCTCCCCACCTTCTTTTTTCTTAATGTAAAAGAAAGAAAACCTGAGAGGTTACACACCTGTCATCACAAAGCCCCTGTCCCGGTAAAAGTGGGAGGATGAGAGCACATCCACAGCTGTCAGTCACTGCTCTCCTCAACACTGAGTTCAGGGAAACAGTCTTTCTTCCTTCTTCACCCAGCTGAAAACTTAACCTTGAGAATTAGCAACACTGGTCATCAGCCCCCAGCCCCAGGGCATCTGAGTGCTGGTGAAACATGGGCCATCCCACATTGACATGGATCATCTTAACCATCTTGGCCGTACTTTACTCCAACTCGTAAGAGAAAATCAGCCTGGTGTGGTGGCTCACACCTATAATCCCAGCACTTTTGGGAGGACAAGGCAAGAGGATCACGAAAGCCCAGGAGCTCAAGACCAGCTGGGCAACATAATAAGACCCACCCTCTCAAAAAAAAAAAAAAAAAAAAGGAAAAAAACAAGATATGATTTGGCTCTGTATCCCCACCCAAAGCTCATCTTGAATTGTAGCTCCCATAATTTCCATGTGTCGTGGGAGGGGCCTGGTGGGAGGTAATCGAATCGTGCAGATGGATCTTTCCTGTGCTGTTCTCATGATAGTGAATAAGTCTCACAAGATCTGACGGTTTTATAAAGGGCAGTTCCCCTGCACAAGCTCTCCTACCTGCCACCATGTGAGACGTGACTTTGCTCCTCATTCACCTTCCGCCGTGATTGTGAGGCCTCCCCAGCCATGTGGAACTGTGAGTCCATTAAACCTCTTTCCTTTATAAATTACCCTGTCTCTGGTATATCTTTATGAGCGGCATGAGAACAGACTAACACAGGAGGATTTTACCTTGTGGACCAACAGGGACAGCATCGTCAGCAACCCTGCCCCTGCAACAATTTTCTCCTGCTTCTCCTGTTCCATCAAAAAAGTAGCTCATTATTTTGTCCAAAGATATTATCTACATTTATGAAGACTGAGAAAGTTATTTTAACCACTTCTGTAATGCAAATATATTTTATAGGTACTTAATCTTTAATTATAATTCAATGATGTTCTCACAGAAGTAACTCCACCAGCATTCTGTATCTGCACAGCACATAAGCTCAGAAAAGTTCTGTTTCTATCCAACTTAACATACAATTCTAATAAGTTTTTTTCTTGCAACATACCTGCTACTTCCCCTTTGTGACTACAACTATATTATATTTCAGCATTTGGTTGAAAATAGCTAATTGAAAGTGGTGATGTATATGTCAACATTCGCTTGTTTTCAGGTTTTTATTCCCCCGGTCTGTGTTTGAGAGAGACATTAATCAGAAAGGAAAGGATAAGCTGATATCTGTGCAGAAGAGGGTCAAGAAAGCAGGCTCCAGCAGCCCTCCTTTCAAAGCCCTGCTTACAGGGGTGGCACGTGGCTGGGGTCTGGGGACTTGGATTTCTGGAGGGTTCCCACCACCCTAACTAGTAAGTGGGGTTCGCTGTGCCTCAACTGTTTCCCAACAATATGGTTTACGCTGAAAGCCTGCTTTCCTGCCGGAAGGCTGGGATTTGGGCAGAGGCTGCCTGTCACCAGCCTCCAATAAAAACCCTGGGGGCTAAGTCTCAGATGCACTTCTTTGGCTGGCAGCATTTCACTGCGGTCTACCTTGTTCCGGGGGACACGAGCCCCTCCTGGGAGCCTCCATGGGGGCAGGGCTTTCAGAAGCTGGGGCCTGGTTCCCTTCAGACCTCACCCCATGCACCCTTTCCCCTAGCTGGTTTTGCTTCGTTATCTTTCTACCATAATAAATCATGCCAGTAAGTACTAGCTCCTGAGTCCTACGAGTACCCCCAGTAAATCCTCGAAGCAGGGGGTGGTCTTGGGGACTCCACCCAGCACCCCATTTCCACAACCAAACAGTAATCAACTTTTCGCCCCTCGTTCCCTTAACCCTTCAAAGGATGCACCAAGCCCCACGAGCTTCTTGCAAAGCCCGCAGGGTCAAACACGCCCGCTTTCCCAGTTCCCTGAATTCAATGCGTGTTCGCACTTAGTATAAATTAGACCATCGCCTAGATGTGAAGCTCTCAGAAAAATCACCTTTTCTGCCATGACCTCCTCATTCTGAGTTCTCACTGCTTTAGCGGTTTCTTGATAGGTTTCTTTTGGTTTGACAACATGATAAATTAGATTTAAAATTATTTCCAATTTTATTCAACAAAGTCTACAGGTTAGATTGTCTGGGTAAAAGTGAGATTAATCTTATTGATAGAGATGTTTTTCATGACAAAAATAAACAGCATGATGGGGGCGACAGGCACCAAATCCAGCCACCATGAATAGTTCCTACTTTCCACCACTCACCAGAAAAACATCCCTAAACCATGTGAACATGAAAAGTACAAAGAACCCATCTGGGATGACCACCCAACGGACAACCCAAGAAAACTCAACTGTCCTTTTCCTCTCCAGCGTGGACTCGGCAGAATGGCTCCAGCAGAAGAGGATGGAGAGGAAAAAGGGCCGTTCTGCCGTAGGCGAGGTGGTGACCCGAGAATCCACCATCGACATTCACGAGCGCATCCACCAAGTGGGCCACACGAAGCGTGCCCCTCGGGCACTCGGAGAGATGCAGAAATTTGCCATGAAGGAGATGGCAGCTCCAGATGTGCGCATCGATACCAAGTTCAACAAACCTGTCTGGGCCAAAGGAATAAGGAGTGTCCCCTACCGCATCCGTGTGCGGTTATCCAGAAAATGTAATGAGGATGAAGAGTCACCAAATAAGTTCTATACTTTGGTTACCTATGTACCTGTTACCATGTTCAAAAATCTACAGACAGTCAGTGTGGATGAGAACTAATCGCTGATCATCAAATACATCAAATAAAGTCATAAAATTGCCAAAAAGAAAAGAAAACTGAACTGTCTTCACCAATAGCCGCAAAACCATAAAATAATCTGCCAAGGAAGTTTAAAGAAGGCTGGGATGTGTGGGATGAGAAGTTGTGCCCATCTGCGGGGCCTGACCAGCCATCCCTGGCACAGAACCTGCGTGCTCCTGAGACGTGGGAGAGCAGCCCGCCTACGCTGCGGCTGCACAGCCAAGTGACCCACCCCTTAGTGATGTCCAGCAATCATTTTCTCATTCCTGCAGGGTCAGGAAATCAGAAAGGGAAGGGAGGGGACAGCTTGTCTCTGCTCCACAATGAACGGGTCCTCAGAGGGCAAGATACAAAGGCTGGTGATGGCTCAGCGGCTGGCACTGGCACCACCGGAAGCTTCTCCACTCACACATCTGGTGGCTGACAGTGGTGGTCACTGTTAATGGGAAACCACCTCCTCCCATGGCCTCCTCCGGCAGCCACTCCAGTGGGGCTGGTCTTGGGTCCCGAGAGAACCAGGCAAACGGTATGTCGTCCTCAGCATGCCAGCCAAGAGCACCATTTCCCCCACAGTCACGGCCCATCCAGATCCAAGGGAGGGAACAGCAACTTCGCCTCTCAATGAGAGGCGTTTCACAGTCACACTGCTAAGAGGGCATGTGGGGTGGGAGATATTGCTGGGTCATCTCTGGAAAATACAATCTGCCACTGTCCATCCTCTGACCACCACACATCACATCCTCCCACATGCAAAATGAACCTGACACCTCCCCAGGGCCCCCAAGGCCCGTCCGATTACTGCCATCAGCTTGAAGTCTGGGGTCTCGTCACCTAAACCCTGCCCAGCTGAGGAGCCTATGTGCAGGAACATGCAGTTCCTCAAGTCCACCCCTCCTCCACCCCCGTTCTTCCCAATCCGGGTCTAAAGAGCTGACCTGGACACACCCACCCCCCACACACAATGTTCCACCAAGGACAGCCACTCGAGGCAGGCACACAGCGCCAGCACCTGCATCAGGGCTCTGTCCTGGTACCTGGGACTTGTTCTCCGGGATCTCAGCTCCGCCTTCTCAGATGTACTTCATTTTCCATGAAAAGTACCCCACGTTTACAGCTGGGTGATTTTCACAGCCTGCTTCCTCCTCACACAAGTCTGGGGGCCCAAAGACTTCTTTTCATTTTGTATTGCCTCCGCTCCTTTCAGTCCGGGCAGACACATAATTTCTCTAAAAACACTTGGCGGGCTTTTTGTGTATTAACTCATAATCTACTCCATTAGACAAGCCACACCCATAAAGAGACAAGCCCTTTTCTTCCTGGGCTCCCAGAAGAGGCTGTGGTATGACAACGCCCTTTGGATTCTTAGAGGCCAGACTGGGGATTTAATGCAAGAATCTGCAGGCCTCTCCTCCAGCTGAAAGGCTGGACACTGTACGTGGATCTCAATCTGAAGCCTTAGGAACGGAGCTCACAGCCCAGTCCAGATTCACTCTTTGCCTGAAACCCTTTCTTCACTTGAGGAGCCTGGAGAAGAGGCTGGGAATGAGAAACAATCTTATTTTTGAACCCAGCAAGTCCTCTTTCTTTACACCAAGTAGAAGCCAGGTGGCACTTTGAATTTTCTGCCTGGAAATCTCCTAAACTAGATGAGCAAGTTCATTAAATACACACATATTTTCCTCTTTCCCATAGCAACAATGACACACCAGGCTTCCCACCGCCACCTAACAAGGGGCCCCTTTCCTCCAGCGTGCAATGACGTTCCCTCCTTTCCTTCCGGGGTAGGCAACAGGCAGCCAGCAGGCCAAGTCCAGCCTGCTGAGGACCAAATCCAGGGCACCCATGTGATGGACACTGTCTGCGGCGCCTTCTCACATTGGCAGAGTAGGAGGGACGGTCATCACGTGCCACCCGCAGGCTAAAATATTAGACCCTACTACCTTCTAGGAGGCCCTTCAGGCAGCCAGCAGCACTCTCCTGGAGGCCCAGAGGCTTCTGCCCAGCACCCCATCCCAAAGCCAGAGCTGCAGGCATTGGGATTTGATTATGGCCACACCCAGTTCCAGCTTCCAAAACATGTTCAAGTTATCCATTGCTGTTTAACAAACCTCCCTTTACTTAGCAGCATAACACAACCATTTCATTATGCTAACAGGTCCCACGGTCAAGAATTAGGAAACGGCGCCACAGGTCTCAGGTGGCCTCAGCTGGGAAGACTTAAGTCTGGGGCTGAGCGTCTTCTTGGGGAAAGAATCACAGCAGGGTGGCTCACCTTCACAGGGCCTCACCGCATGGCTGTGGGGTTTCCTCACAGCACACGCCCCAGCAGATCCAGGGGAGACAGCCTTTTATAACACTGGTCCACAGTCATGAGTCAGCCCTGGTTCAAGGGGAGGGAACGGGGACCCCACTCTCAATGGGAGAAGTGTCAAGGTCACGTTATAAGACGAGCTTTGCTGTGGCTATGTGAGGACACCACCATCTTCCAGTTACCCGGGGGGCGGGGGTGGGAGGATTGCTTGAGCTCAGGAGGTTGAGGCTGCAGTGATCACACCACTGCATTCTAGCCTGGGCAACAGAGCAAGACCCAGTCTGAAAAAAATAAGTAGATAGATAGATAGACAGACAGACAGACAGACAGACAGACAGAATTAAGAAAGTTTAAGGTCAGTAAGCAATACAAGCCTTCTCTAGCATCTGAATGGTTAATGTCTCAGCTGCTTTACTGAGCAGCTTTTCTGGATTCTACTGTCACGGCATCAGCTTCATATCCGGCGCCCTTCATACCCCCATTCACGGCTCCATGCAGGGAAAGCACCAATTCCACATGTGGAAAGAAACCAGTTTGTCAGCAGGATCCCAGAGCTGCGAGCTCACGAGGCCCTCTGGAAGGCTCGCAGGCGGCGGCAGAACCACCCCGCACAAAAGATCAGCAACTCGGACTCACAGCTCTCGGGCATCTGCAAATGCAAACGTTCCTGAGGACTCTCTCACCCCAAAAAAATGCAGATGGCCTTAACATTTTTAAATACCTTTTTGTCTCCTAATAAGAAGCAATGACCATCTTAGAATACAATATCAAAAACAGTCCAACCCAGAAATTTCAATTGATTCTTCCTCCCTCCGTGAATTGTCTTTGCAAATTACAACATTCGTTACCTTGGGCTGCCCCACACCCCACCACTTCTAATAGATAAGTTGTCAGAGCCGTTAATTTCTTTCTAGACGCCTCTCCGCTGTGGTCTCTTTACCTTCATCACCATTTCTACTCCTCCATGTTGAAATGGCATCACATAGTATCTGGAATTCCCATCATGCTTCAGGTGACCGTATCCACTGGTCTATCTCCTTCCACACCCCATATCTCAAGCAGACGAATTTTTTTTTTTTTTGAGATAGGGTTTCACTCCAATGCCCAGCCTAGAGTGTAGTGGCATGACCACAGCTCACTGTGGCCTCGGCCTGATGGACTCAAGCGATCCTCCCACCTCAGCCTCCTGAGTAGCTGGGACTACAGGTGTGCGCCACCATGCTCAGCTAATATTTTTAATTTTTTTGTAGAGATGGCACTTCATTATGTGGCCCAGGCTGGTCTTGAATTCCTGGGCTCAAGCGATCAATGGGTCCCAGCCTCCCAAAGTGCTGGGATTACAGGTGTGAAACACCACACCCAGTCAGATGAATCTTTAGGGAAAAAAAAAACATGGTCAGGCACAGCATCTCACTCCTGTAATCTCAAACACTTTGGGAGGCCGAGGCAGGCAGATGGCTTAAACTTAGGAGTTCGAGACCAGCCTGGGCAACATAGTGAGACCTTGTCTCTACAAAAAGTAAACACAAAATTAGCTGGGTGTGGCGGTACATGCCTGTAGTCCCAGCTACCTAGGAAGCTGGGGTGGGAGGATCTCTTGACCCCAGGAGCCAGAGGTTGCAGTGAGCCGAGATCGCACTGCACTCCAGCCTGGGCAACAGAGTAAGACCCTGTCTCAAAAACAAACAAAAAGGATAAGAAAAGGAAAAGAGAAAACAAAGCCTATCTTTCACCTATTTAAAACTTCCACTGCTCCCTATTGCCCTTACAATATAAGGTTCGGATTCCTTCACCTGGCCCCCAGGCTGCCACAGTCTGGCCCTGGGGTGAGTAATCTGTCAGGTGAGTCATCCCCACCCAAGCCATGCAGACACTCACACAGTTCCATGAAAAAGCTATGCTCCGTTTCCTCTCAACATCTGTGTGAATGCACTCCCTACACCCCACATTACCTGTCCTTTCTCTTAGCCTTCCTCAAGTCCCAGCTCAAGTTCTATCCCCTCTACGAGGCTCTCCCAACCATTCTGCACCTCTCCTACTGCCAAATGCCCAGGCTTGAGCTTGGTACTACAAGCTTCAAGGTTTAATCACAGCTGCCTTCCCTTTCTGTGCATCCCTGTTTTAGGTGTGCTGGTCCCACACTTGGGGTACTAACCATATGAAATGATGCTGTAACCTTCTTGCAAACTCCCTCCAATGACAGACCAAATACTACCAAACAAAAGCACACAATCAATACCTGCCAAATGAATTGGCTGTCCAGCACTGCCTCTCAAAACAGCCAGGAATACCAAAGCCCCAGGCCTTAAAAACGGCTGCTAAAATGCCAGCATCTAAATCTTCTTTTAAGAGGAAATTACATTTTGCTTTGAGGAAAATATGTGACAACCTGTGGCGTAGTGGTGAATCCCTTCCTGATCACCACCACTCCACTTCCAAGCCAGCCTCTCTTTGTATCCACTGAAATAGAGAAAAAGGTGTTATTTTATCAAGGCCTTATCTAATGAGGTATCAACATCATCAAAATTAAAATTGCATCAGGTTTTCTCCAAAATGCTTTCTAAATGGGTTCCTAAACACTAACACCATCATCAAGCATAAAAGAATAAAAGAAAAAAGTTACACAACCTAACAAATAAGTAAAATATAAACCTTAGTATCCTTCTCCTGATCACAGAAAACCACTACATACAATCCTATCATTAGCCATAAACCCTGCACACCCCAACCTATGCCCACAAATGACTAGCCCATAAGAGGACCCACCACTATTAAGATAAACATTTAAAACAAAAAGTCGACCTAATAGTGCCTGCTATCCTTTGAAGAATTAGGGGAAGAGAGCACAAAGGGAAAATTTAAGCACACAATGTTACAACAGGTTTAACCAAAAAGATAACACAGTTCTCTCTGACTCAGGTTTCTAACATTTAAAAGGTCTTGATATAGGTCAATTCTCTTCACTTATTGGTTCCAATCCCAACCAGGAAAATGTGAGCATGAGATCAAGGCAGCAAAAAACCAATTTCCTTAAAATAAAATGTAAATATTAATGATAGAAAATGTAAACAAAATAGCTGCCAAGGAAATTGCTTCTGGAGGACAATGTTTTCCAACATGCATTTCTTCACAACATATACACGCTAATAATCTCTTTCAATCTAAGGAAGCATGAACTAACATTCAAACTCATCTCCCTAGCCTTTAGTTTTAAATGGTAATAAAACAAAAACTATAATAAGAGAAAAATTGTCAAGGCCTATCAACTTGTATAGGTCCATTTAGTAAAGTCCCTGGTAATATCCTCAAAACACTGCATCCCAAACAGCACAGCAGCTGGTTGATGGTCAGGACTCCTGTAGGAAAAATCAAAATGGCCTGGCAGTACCGGAAAGAATATCAAAACCAAAGCCACACCCCGCCCCGATGAAGGGGAAGCACATGTTCATAAAAACCCTCCTGCCACTGGGCACGGTGGCTCATGCTCCAAATCCCAACACTTTGGGAGGCCAAGGGTGGAGGATCGCTTGAGCCCAGAAGTTTGAGACCAGCCTGGGCAACATAGAGAGCCCTGGTCTCTACAAATATTTTTAAAACTAGCCAGACGTTGGTGGTGCACACCTGTGGTCCCAGCTACTCAGAAGGCTGAGGTGGGAGGATCACCTGAGCCCGGGAGGTTGAGGCTACAGTGAGCCACGATTGTGCCACTGCACCCTAGCCTGGGCGAATGAGCGAGACCCCATCTAAGAAAAGAAAAAAAAAAGCCGGTCTGCTAAGATGACACTGCCCAACTCAGCAGACCACAGAAGCAGCCTGTGTGTAACAAAGAACAGGCGCGTCCTCACGACGGAAAGTCTCACAACGGAAAGCCACAGTGTTTTACTACCGGCTTCGAGACGTCTATCTGCTGTGCTTTTGCTTTTTTTCTAATAAAACTAGATGTTTAAGAAAAAAAGCTGGAGTTGGTGTAAAGGTTGATTTCCTTGTAAACAATCGGCGGATCCATCTGCATGCTCACTGTTACACTGCAGTAGAAACCCCCAAATCAACCCACTTAATAAAGTCAACGCATCAATTAATACAGGAAGAAAAGAAAGTGAAAGGGTTACCAATGAATTCAAATGCTAATCCCACCCATTCCCCCTCTCTCTCCTCCTCTTCCCCCAGCCCCCCCAATTTCTCTCCCTCTCTCTCTCTCCCTTCCTCTTCTCCCTAGTCCCCATTCTCTCTCTCCCTCTCTCTCTCTCAGGCACACACATCAGCCGAGGCATTTACTGAACACTTTTAGAAGGAGCCTCCTGTCTCTAACCTCTGAAATATGCATAAGCCAAAGTAAAAAAGGGATTTTGTTGTCACAAGAACAGATGTTGCAGGGGTTTATCTCTAAGCGCTTCATGGGAGAAATCCTACTCACCAACTGGCAATTTACCATGGCGCCACAGTGCAGCCACTGTTATTAACATTTGCCACACTTGAGAAATAAAGGAAAAGAAGAGCCACCCGGTGATGGATATTTTTAATTAAAACATTCCATTTTCAGTAATGGCTGGTTCTCTCTGCTGAGTTCTAAAGGCTTTATTCTTGTGCTGTGCTCACAGCCTGACCAGCTTCTTCACATGCAGAGCACATATGTTCTGAGTTAGGTAGAAGGAAATCCTGTAACGGCGTTGCTCCGTGCAGTTCACATGGCTAAGGGGATATAGTTCTGCACAAGTGCAAGGACCCTGTGGAAAGCATTAGATTCCAAGAACACTGACAGAGAAAGTCCGCCTTTAATAGTAGAAAACGCTGGTATCAAACTCAAAACTCAAAGTTCATTTCCTACATTTAAAGAACTGCACAGCCGGGCATGGTGGCTCACGCCTGTAAAACGAGCACTTTGGGAGGCCGAGGCAGGTGGATCACGAGGTCAGGAATTCAAGACCAGCCTGGCCAACATGGTGAAACCCCGTCTCTACTCAAAATACAAAAATTAGCCGGGCGTGGTGGCAGGCACCTGTAATCCCAGCTACTTGGGAGGCTGAGGCAGGAGAATGGCTTGAACCCAGGAGGCAGAGGTTGTGGTAAGCAGAGACTGCGCCACTGCACTCCAGCCTGGGTAACAGAGCAAGACTCTGTCTCAAAACAAATAAATAATAAAGAAAGAACTAAATGCTTCCACTTCTATAAACCAGTATTTCTCAGATTATTTCTCAGATGTTTCAGTCTCAAGGTCCCTTTACACTCTTTAGAATTATGGAGGAGTCCAAAGACCCCTTTCCCAATTCTCACTACCAAATGTTACCATGTTATACACTGAAATGACGGTCTTCTCATTTGTATTAATTCATTTCAAATTAACAATAAAAAGCCTATTACAGGTTAACATAAATAACATTTTTATTCAAAATAAAACTATTTTCCCAAACAAAAAAATTTACTGAGAAGAGTGGCCATGTTTTTCATTGTTGCAAATCTCTTTACTGTCTGGTTAGGAATAGAAGTCACTGGATTCTCACCTTTGCAATTGTATTTAATCTGCTGCAATACATTGATTCAACTGAAGCACAGGAAGAAAATCCAGCATCACATATGGAGCTTCACGTGTATATGCAGTCTTTTGAAATAACTGTCAGCATTGTTTGATACACACCAAAACTCAACACGCTGTAGTTTGTTGGATAGGAAACTGTTTCAGCAGCTTTTTCATACTCTGTTACATTGAAACCCTCTGTCCTATCTGGCTTGAAGTGGCTCTTTACCCACACACGGTGTTGTAACAGCACGCACTGGTCATCTGGAAAGATGGGCTCACAGCTGTGCGGAGCTACTCCGCAGCATCAAACACGCGCAGCAAGGCCACCGCAGTCTCATCAGAACAGGCCTCAGGCGCTGGTAACCTCACAAGTTCACTGCGGACGATACAGGTTTTTTAAAATTCTAATTTAATTTACAGTTGAAAGCTCAATTTTTATCACTGGCAACAAATGCCATCAGTTGTTGTGGAAGACACAGGTTTTTTAAAATTCTAATTTAATTTACAGTTGAAAGCTCAATTTTTATCACTGGCAACAAATGCCATCAGTTGTTTTCCTTGAAGTGACAAGCTCACTTCATCCTGTCTGTTATTTTTTCAGGGAAAAGCAGCATTCTACAGGGAAAACTGACAGGCCCCGCCCAGATCCCACAAGGGCCTGTCCTTCAGCAACCAGCAGATCGCAGTCTGTGCAAAGGCACTCAGTGTGGTAAAAACACGTGCAGAAGGGCCCAGATTTGACAAAGGTAGTGTGTTTTTGTGGCCACTTAAGAGGCTATCATGGATGCAATGACTGGGTCAACTGGGAGCCACTAAGACTCCGACAGCACTGCCCGTCATTGCTCCTGCATCAGTGCAGATCGAGGCGCCGGGGAAACGCAGGCCTGTCCTAGCAACTGACCTCACAAACCACCAAAAGGGTCCTGAAGACCCCCAGGATACTACAAGCACGGATTGAGAACCGAACTACATAGGCCGGGCGCGGTGGCTCAAGCCTGTAATCCCAGCACTTTGGGAGGCCGAGACGGGCGGATCACGAGGTCAGGAGATCGAGACCATCCTGGCTAACACGGTGAAACCCCGTCTCTACTAAAAAATACAAAAAACTAGCCGGGTGAGGTGGCGGGCGCCTGTAGTCCCAGCTACTCGGGAGGCTGAGGCAGGAGAATGGTCTAAACCCGGGAGGCGGAGCTTGCAGTGAGCTGAGATCCGGCCACTGCACCCCAGCCTGGGCGACAGAGCAAGACTCTGTCTCAAAAAAAAAAAAAAAAAAAAAAAAAAAAAGAGAACCGAACTACACTAAATTTGTAGGAATGTGAAGACATACTGCACCAAATTCTGTATTCATGGAAAGCATCACGGGAATACTTACAGGAAATGTTTCTAGGCACTCCTTGCCCAAATAAATCTCCCACTCTGTTAGGACACTAAATAATCATAGAGATAAGTGAAAATACAAAGTCCCAGCTTACTGAGATCCACTGGGCCACACAGAACAGGTAATGAGCTGCCCAACAAAAGTATCCCAAACGAGCCTGCCGAGCTGGGCGGCCATGTCCTGTTCCCTTCCCAGATGCACACAAATCCAGAACCTGTCGTCCCGCTGCCATCACACCCAGGGCAAGCCGCCAGCGCCTCGCCCCTGCACTAGAGCAGCCTCTGAGGACTCTTCTCCCTTCCACTCCTACCCCTACCATCCCTTACTCTAGTCTCTTCAATATAAAGCACATCACAACACCCCCTGCATGAAACCCCACAGCTGATCTCCAGCACACCTGAGTTTTATTTAGTTCCTTACCCAGGTCTGCAAGCCCAGGCACAATTTAGTCTAGGCCTCTCTCTTCTACCTAATCTACTGCTCTCCTCCTCACTCACAGCTACAGCCAAACCGGCCTTCTATTTCTGAACTAGGCCACACTTGCTCCAGCCTACTTCGAATGAGAGAGACAAATAAAACCCGGTGGGAAAAAGCAAAGCTGCACTGGGAGGGAAAAGTATAGCCATTAATACAAATATAAGAGAAGAAAGAGAGCTGAGGACGAGTAAGCATCCATCACAAGAAGATAGACCCAAAGAAAGTAAAAGGAAGGAAGGATCCAAAGCTGACAGAATGAGAGCAAATATATAACAAAGAAGATCCACAAAGCCACAAGTTGGTTCCCTGAGAAGAACCAGCCTCTCATGCAGTGACTCTCGACCTGTATTTTATTATCACCCAATCTTTTCCCTAATCCCCCTCCCATGAAATATTGACATGGCAGGTATACGATGGATCTGTTTGTGCACTGCACACAATTCTGTACTTTATTCATAAAAAGCAACATTTTTGCTATCATCCCCATGCCTGCTCTAGTAAGACTAATCCAGAAAGAAAGGCCAGACACAGTGGCTCATGCCTGTAATCCTAGCACTTTGGGAGGCCAAGGCACGTGGATTGCCTGAGCTCAAGAGTTCGAGACCACCCTGGACAACAGGGTAAAACCCCGTCTCTACTAAAATTACAAAAATGAGCTGGGCATGGTGGTGTGCGCCTGTGGTCCCAGCTACTCGGGAAGCTGAGGCAGGAGAATCGCTTGAACCCAGGTAGCAGAGGTGGCAGTGAGCCAAGATCGCGCCACCGCACTACAGCCTGGGCGACAGAGCAACACTTCGTCCCCAAGAACAAAAGAAAAAAAGAAAGGAAGGAAAGAAAGAAGCAAAACTCCGTCTCCAAAAAAAAGAGAGAAAGAGAAGAAAGAAAGAAAGAAGAAGGAGAGGGGAGGGGAGGGGAGGGGAGGGGAGGGGAGGGGAGGGGAGGGGAGGGGAGGGGAGGGGAGGGGAGGGGAGGGGAGGGGAGGGGAGGGGAGGGGAGGGGAGGGGAGGGGAGGGGAGGGAGCCAGGCAGGCAAAACCACCGTACAGAATTCTAAAAGGAAGAACTATCCACATTGACAAGAGGTGACTTTGAACAACTTCAGGCCACTAAACTTTCGAAGTAACAAAGAAAAAGACAAGTTCCTAGAAAAACACAACTCACCAAAACTGACTCATAAAAGCATAGAAAACATGATAATCATTTTAGAAACAAATCATAATTTTAAAAAATCATTCCACAGAGAAAACTCAAGACCCAGATGAGTAACCGGGAAGTTCTACAAATCTTGCTAAAAGCCAGAGGTAGAAAATAAATAGAAAAACACTCCCCAAACTCATATTTTTAGAATAGCATGACCTTGGTGTTAAAACCCAACAAAAACTGTACAGGAAAAAATTACAGGTCACTTACTTTAAACAAAAAGAGATACAAAAATATTAAACCAAACCCAGAAATGCATAAAAAGTGTAGACAGATTATACCTGAAATACAAGGCAGGCCCAACCATTAAAGACACTGTGTGTGCACGCATGTGTGCACATCTGCGTGCCTCCTTCAACATGCTAACACCAGGCCCAACCATTAAAGACACTGTATGTGCACGCATGTGCGCATACCTGCATGCCTACTTTACCATGCTAACAAATTAAAGGAGAAAAAGCATATGATCATCTTGATAGATGCACAAAAAAGCATTTACTAAAATTCAATACCCACTCATTAAATAAACAATGCTTACAAGCAAGAAAGAAACCTTCCTTATCTGATGGAGACTGCTTAAGAAAAGTTAGCCCAAAAAAATCATATTTAATAGGATAAATGTGTTCCCCTTTGGGATAAGAAAAAAGTTAAGGATGCCCCCACATCTATTCAACACTAGTCCTGGTCAATATAGCACAGTTAAAAAAGAAAAAAAGAGAGAAAGTATAAAGATGGGGTAGGAGGGACTGTCATTATTTACAGAAGACTATGACTGTGTTTATAGAAATCCAAATAAATATGTGACAATTCAAATTAAAATATTCCATAAGGTTGCAGGATACAAATCAGTCAATTTAAAAAAAACAAAAACAAAAACTGTATACTGCATCCTATGCACCAGAACAAACAACACACAATTTCTAAGACCCATCAAAATAGCATTTTAAAATTCTGGGAATATATCTAACAAAAGTATCTGAGAATAAATCTATCAAGAGATGTGAAACACTTCTACATGAAAAATTAGAAAACTTAATATTGAAAAGATGCCAAGTTTCTGCCTAAATGATCTATGGACCTACAGATTTGATTAAATCACAATCAAAGCCTCAATATGTTTTTCTGACTCTCAGTGGAACTTGACCCACCGATTTTAAAATTTCTGTGGAAATGCAAAGGGACACAGGGAGTCAAGAAACTCTGGAGGATCCAAATGGGGAGATGTGCTTTTTCAGACCATCAGAAGCCACAGAGACCGGAGTGTGAAGCTGGCACACCGAGAAGCAACCCCCGGAACAGCACAAGGGGCCAGAAACAGACCCAGGCACGTCTCAGCCCTTGGTTCCCACAAAGACGGCCTGCAGAGGAGTAATCACGGTCCCTGCAAGGGAAAGGAGCTGAGACAAATTAAAATTCATATGGAACAGAGCAAAATTGGGCCCTTACTTCATACCATATGCAAAGCCATTGCTGGATGGGCAATAGACTGGTGTGGTTATTAATACATTCTAATTATTCATCCCTAGGACTGCCCTGGGCACACGGGGACTGGCAGTCACCCTCGTTACGGATCCCAAACATAAAAAACAAAACTATGAAGCTTTTAGGATATATTATGGGACAAAATCTTGACCTTAAAGTTGGAAAACATTTCAACACAAGCATAAAACACAGGGAAAGCACTTACACATTAAACTAGAACTACATATTTCTGTTTATCAAAAGAGACCATAAACAGACTGAAATATTGCATCGCAGAGAAGATATTTCACAGGAGAAGAAATGTGCCACATATAAACACATTTTAAAAGGACTTTATCCAGAATGTTTAAAGAATTCCTACAAATCAATAAGAAACAATACAACAGGAAAAGGGCAAAAATCCTCAACAGGTACATCACAAAACATCCTAACCAAATCACCAGTAAGAATATGAAAAGGTCTGGCCGGGCACGGTGGCTCAAGCCTGTAATCCCAGCACTTTGGGAGGCCGAGACGGGCGGATCACGAGGTCAGGAGATCGAGAGCATCCTGGCTAACACGGTGAAACCCCGTCTCTACTAAAAAAAATACAAAAAAAGCTAGCTGGGCGAGGTGGCAGGCGCCTGTAGTCCCAGCTACTCGGGAGGCTGAGGCAGGAGAATGGCATGAACCCGGGAGGCGGAGCTTGCAGTGGGCCAAGATCGCGCCACTGCGCTCCAGCCTGGGCGACAGAGCGAGACTCCGTCTCAAAAAAAAAAAAAAAAAAAAAAAAAAGAATATGAAAAGGTGGGCAATTTCATTAGTCATGAAGAAAATGAAAATTAAAAACAGAACTTGCATACAGAATCCAGCAATTCTGCCTCTGGGTATATTTATCCAAAGGGATTGAAATCAACATGTTCAAGACACATCTGCACACCCATGTTCATCGTAGCATGGTTCACAATAGCCGAGATATGGAATTTACCAAGGTGTCCAACAAAAAATGAGTGGATAGGCCAGACATGGTGGCTCAGAAGGCAGATCACCTGAGTTCAGGAGTTTGAGACCAACCTGGCCAACATGGTGAAACCCCATCTCTCCTAAAAATACAAAAATTAGCCAGGCGTGGTGGTGCACACCTGTAATCCCAGCTACTCAGGAAGCTGAGGCAGGAGAATTGCTTGACCCCAGGAGGTGGGGGTTGCAGTAAGCCGAGTTTACACCACTGCACTCCAGCCGGGGTGACGGAGCAAGACTCTGTCTCAAAAAATAAGAGTGGATAGAGAAAATATGATATACACGCACATGGAATACTACTCAGCCATTAAAAAAAAGAAGGAAATCCTATCATTTGCAACAACGTGGATGAACCAGGAGGACATTATGTTAAGTGACATAAGCCACAGAAAGACAAACACTACATGATGTCACTTACATAAGAAATCTAAAAAAACGAAACTCACAGAAGCAGAGTAGCATGGTGGTCACCAGAGGTTAGTGGGTGGAAGGGGTAGGGGAGATGTTGGTCAAAAGGCACAAGGTTTCAGTTGGACAGGGAGAATAAGTTCAGAGATCTGCTATCCAGCATGCTGACTATAGTTAATAACACTACATATTTGAAAATTGCAAAGAGATTGTAAATGGTCTCAACACCAAAAAAAAAAAAAAAAGATACATATGTATGGTGATGGTTGTGTTGATGAGCTGGATTTAATCATTCCCCAATGTATGTATCTCCCAAAACATCACATTGTATCCCATAAATAAACACAACTTTTCAAAGTGGGGGATGGGGGAAGAAAATTAAAAGTCATGATATAATACAAACCCACAGGAATGACCACGGTGAAAATGCGTAACAGTGTGGGCCAGAGTGCAGGGCAGCAGAAATAACCTCAGCTAAAACCCAACCTGTTTCCTACGCAGTGCCACTCCTAGGTAACTACCCCCCAAAAATCCACACAGAGGCTACCCAAAAGTCATATATAGAAATGTTTATAGCAGCTCTATTCATCATACACACACTGGGCAACCCAGGTTTTCGACACGGCCATTCAGTGGCTCACAACAACAGCAAGAATAACCGCGGTTACACAGGGCAACAGAATTTACCTCGGGTATCTTACAAGACAGAAAAGAGCGCAGATACTATGATGATGTTTATATACGTTTCCACACCAGGCAAAGCTATATTACTTCGGGGATGCACACACAGCTGATCAAACTGTGAGAAAAGAAAAAGGCAAGGGAGTGCATGCTGCACCATCGGGGAGGGACTGCGGGGGAGGCTAGAGGGGCGAGCGGGGCTGCCACGACGGCGCGGTGAGGCGCCCTGACTGCACTCGACGAGATCCGTGTTGTTTCTGGATATTCCACCGCATTCCTTCTGTACACACAGCACATTCTCGAAGCTCACAAAGGTCGAGAACATTGCTGACGTGGCCCACGACCTGCTCGTGTTTTCATCCGGCAGACACGGAGCACAGCTCCACACTGAGCATGCTCTGCAGGGCCTGCTTGCCAGCAAGCCCGTGGAACTCCACTCCGAGGAAAATGAACAGCTATCACACATGGCAAAACGTGAGAAAGGCCATGAGAAACATATCAGGTTAGTAGAGGAAAACTCAGACATTTGGGCCAGACCCTGAAGAGCTGCTGGTGATATCTGAACACTCAAACTCGGGACAGCCTTGGAGTAGAAGGAACGGACACCGGCGTCCCTGCGCGTGATGGGCAGGACAGGAAGGTGCAGCGCCTGGGACTGCTCTTCAGTTCCCGCCTGGCAGCTGGAGCACAGGCCCCGACGGCAGAGGGCGAGGAGAGAGGAGAGGGCTGGCACGCCCGGGGCCCTGCCCAGCCAGAGCCACACAGGCAGAAACAGCAAGGCGGGTACCGGAGCACCACGCTGGCCCAAACTTTTTTGCTGCTTTTTCCTTTTAATTCTTTGTTACTTTTTTGAAACAGAAACTGAAGTGTTGAATTTTTGGCCAAATGGAAAGGGGAGTGAAAAACAGACACCCATATCTTTGAAGGCAACTTCCCCCAATCCATGACCTGTGATCATGACGCGGTTACTACATACAGGATCATGGGGCAGGCAGGAGGCACCAATCAGTCGAGAGACACAATTTACCAAAATCTATGACAGCCCAAGTGTGGATTTTTGTCTCTCAGGCTCAATTTCAGAGAAAAATAGGCCTGTATAAAACTAGCATCTGTAGAGAGATCAGGATGGGCTGAAGTAGAAGTTAATATATGGCTTCCCAGTTGAACCAAACAATTAAATCTATGCCAGAAACGGGGGATTGATGCCCTCACAGACTCTCAGCATCCTGCCTGGCGTCCCCTCCATCTGCCTGGCTGCAGACCGCCTTCCGACAAACTGCAAACAACATTGTGACAGATGTGGAAACGTTAGCTCACAGCCACCGCTGAGAACGGGGCTCAGAAGACCTCGGAACAATATTCAATGCATTGTACTGAAGAATTCTGAGCACAGAGTGTACATACCTAAATTATAAGATGAAGCAGATTTAGAATGAGTATTTTTCATAAATACTACAAATTTTGAACCTCTAGCCACTACAGAATTGGTTAACAGGCATTCAAATACTTTAAAACTCAAACCAAAAATAATATAATTCCTAAATTAAGTATACCTCCAGGCTTGTCTTCATATTACACATTATAAAATCTAATCTATATATAAGTGGCTCCAAGTAGAATTCACTTTAAGAAGCAGCACTGTGCCTAAACTATGCAATTGCTTAAGGCCCATAAGCCTGAGCGTGGTAGCAGCACGCACATTCGGGACCACCCTAGGCAAGTGCTGTGCACGGTTTCCCCGGAGCTGCGTGACCCAGGGTCCCCCTCACGGGTGCAGCAGCCCTGTGTGCCTCCAGGGCACTGAGGAAAAAATAATAAAAAACCGGCCGGGCGCGGTGGCTCACGTATGTAATCCCAGCACTTTGGGAAGCCAAGGCAGACGGATCACGAGGTCAGGAGATCAAGACCATCCTGGCTAACACGGTGAAACCCCGTCTCTACTAAAAATACAAAAAACTTAGCTAGGCATGGTGGCAGGTGCCTGTAGTCCCAGCCACTCGGGAGGCTAAGGCAGGAGAATTGCTTGAACCCAGGGGGCGGAGTTTGCAGTGAGCTGAGATCGCACCACTGCACTCTAGCCTGGGCAACAGAGCAAGACTCCATCTCAAAAATAATAATAATAATAACAATAATAATAATAAACCAAAGCACTGGAACAAGAACAGGATATTATAAAACTAACCACATTCTTACATAATTTGGTTTTAAGTCAATTTCCAAATGGCACCCCTCCCCAGCTTTCTACAGCTATTCACATAAAAGCAAAGTCTCATTTTGTTTCAGAAAAGTGTAACAGAGTTGGGGGAAAGGATACAGAATCCAGTCATAGCCGGCTCATGCTCTTTCTATATTTTATGAATCCATACAAATAATATGTGGCTTATCTTAAATGTTTGAACTCTGGTAACATCTTGTCAGTGAATACCCAACACATCTGAGGTCAATTTATTTTAATAAAGCCTCATGACTCACCAGCTAACACAGCCTTGGTTTAATTCAAGGATCAAAGCATAATTCCCATTTTCTCATGATAACAATGTTTCTAAGAGATAAAGGCAGTAAACACATTGATGGCCTCCACATTCCATCCAGACGGGGCCACGAGGCTGAATTCTGCGGCTGGCCAGTCTCTGATAAGGGGAAGCCCCGAGGAAGTCGAAAGGGGAAAAGTTGTGGGAAAAACGAAGCATGGGGAAAGGACTTTCTCTGCCATTTTATTGAGACGTGGTAAACAGAGTAACACGTAAAGGGAAAATCACACTCCTGGCAGAGTCTTCCCTCCATCCACAGATGAGGATGCTGCAGGTTTCTATAGCAGTAGTCCTCTTTGTTCTACGTGGTCAGGAGAATTTCCACAGGGCTTTTTCCCAAAAGAATTCCACTCATCTTGAAAGGCAGTTATTTATGAGTCACCTTATAAGGTTTAAATTATTATTTTTTACATTTTTTTTTTAGCTCCCCTGAGTTCTGACCTTAAGAGCTCAAAGAAAAATTCAGCACTTCACAATCCTCCTCTGAAACCCCCAGGTTTCTCTAGAGCTCTCAGTAAAAATCCAACACACAGAAACTAAACTCCATCCAAGTGCAATTCAAGGCAGGATACTGATTCCCCTTCCCAGCTTAGAAAGAACTCAGCACTCAGAGGAAAACATTCAAGATAGAAGTGGGGGTCTCCTCGGCCTGGCTGAGCCCGCACTGCCTTGCTCCAGCTCCCTGCTCGGTCCCCATGTGCCATGCCCCTGACGTCTCAGAGCAGGCCCCACAGCCAGGGCTGGGAGCAAACAACCAACAGCACCTTCCCCGCCTGCAACCACAGGCAGCTGCCCGAGGACAGGAGGCAGAGGGTGACCACTGCAGAGCTGGGGGACACCCTCCGCCACCGCCTCAGTGACATGGACACCTGAGCAAAGGTCTCTTTCTCCACTCACCATGGGCCAAATAAGAGCATGCTGGGTACCCCTTTCCTCCTCCTGACCAGCGGCAGGGCTGGAGGCAGCTGCACCTCATACCGTCGGAGAGCTGATTCCGGGGGCGCTTCCTGTTTCTACTCCGCGATAGCTTTCCTCAGGGGAACCCGGAGCACCTTCCAGAGATGCCCTTGTTACTCCCCCTCATTACCGGGTTGGGAGGCCAGTGGATTATCCTCACAGTACAGATGAAGACTGAAGGCAAGAGGCGGGGCGGCTCCCGGAAGCACAGGTGCTGGGCCCAGAGGTGGCACAGGCTCCTGCCAGCCCTCAAGAGGCCTCCACCAGCTCACAAGGCCCCACGCAGGACAGGCCTCAGGAAGAGGCAGTGCACAGCCAGTCATGGTGGCTCACACCTATAATCCCAGCACTTTGGGAGGCTGAGGCGTGCAGATCACTTGAGGTCAGGAGTTTGAGACCAGCCTGGCCAACATGGCAAAACCCCGTCTCTACTAAATGTAGAAAAATTCGCCTGGCATGATGGTGCGTGCCTGTAATCCCAGCTACTCGGGAGGCTGAGGCAGAAGAGAATCACTTGAACCCAGGAAGCAGAGGCTGCACTGAGCCGTGATCACGCCACTGCACTCCAGCCTGGGCAACAGAGCAAGACTCCGTCTCAGGAAGAAAAAAAAAAGAGGAAAGAGGCAGTGGACAGGGACCACAGTTAGTATTTTCTAACGTACAGCTTGGTTGACAACTGCCTTTACGTGTACTGAAAGTATAACTGAGAATATTTAGCCAGGCATGGTGGCACATGCCTGGGGTCCCAGCTACTCAGGAGGCTGAAGTGGGAGGATTGCTTGAACCTGGGAGGCGAAAGTTGCAGTGAGCCAAGATCACACCACTGCTCTCTGTCAAGCCTGGGCGACAGAGTGGGACCCTGTCTCAAAAAAAAAAGGATAATAGAGGCTTAAAATTGTGAAAAATTTTTCTAATAGATTTAAAACAGCCCATTTGTCCTCTGTCACCCTCACACTTAAGCATATGTGTCAGATGCACACATGTATGTGCGATCAGAGAGGGCCGTGCAGCTCAGGGGAGCAGGATCTGCATCCACAGTCTAATTGTTCAGGGAACAGAAAAGAAGTGGTTCCAACCTGCTGGGCCTGCACTCAGGGACTTGGCAACAGCACCCCTTCAGATATTCACATCAATCACAGTATACACGCATCCTTACCCTACTTCACAGGAAACTGATGTTCTGAGTGTTTAAAGGCTCAACCCATCTAAGTCCACAAGCCAGGAATCGGCTGAGCTGTCCTCTGAATCCAGTCCACCTAGTACCCATGCTTCCACCACAAGCATCTTCCCAGCAACACAGAAATCCCATGACATCCTGAGAGGGGCCATTTAGTTCCTCCTGGAATGTTCAATGAGTGAAATGAGGCTGTCGCATGGCGGCATCCACTTGCAGCTGGTCCTCAGAAGCCATAGTCGGAGCTCTCCCTCTCTAGTGCCCAGGGAGGCACTTCTCAGCCTGAAAAAGAGTATCCAAGTTCCTCCAGAGCCTTCTCTCTCCTTCAACTTCCCCAGCTCTCTGCAGCTCTCCCTAAGGGGCACTGCTTCCAGGCCTCTCAGGGTCCTAGATCACTCCCCTTGGCCACCACTTCTCAGGTGTGCTCTGTGAATGCAGCTCAAAATAGAACGTCCCGAAGAAAATCAGATGCTCCATGAGCCGTCTCCGCTTCAGAGAATAACAGGGATCCACTGGCCCAACGTGCAGTCTCCGCTGCAGAGAATAACAGGGATCCACAGGCCCGAAAATGGACAATGATTAAAGCCACCACATACACAGGGGCTTTCACAGGAATGGCTAAATGTTTATCTGCATTTACACAATTGATGGGAAAAATAAAGGGGGAAGGAAGGAAGGGAGGAAGAAAGCAAGGGAGGAAGGGAGCAAGGGAGAGAAAGGGGAGACTAAATGCAAGACTTTCCAAGTACCTCTGTTACATTTTACCACAATCTACCAGCATGTCATCCTTTCAAGGGTGGGGTAAACCATGAGTCTTTCATCTACATCAGTACCTGTCCTTCCCAACTTTGTATCACCAGCACTCAGTAATCACGCCTTCCAAATCTGTATCCAACACACTGATGAAAATGATGAACAGGAAAGGTTTAATCACAGAGCCCCAAGTCACACTTCCAAGGGGACCTTCCTCGAGGTTGAAAGAGGAACAAAATAATCCTCAAGATATGGGTGGCCACAGATTCACCTAGTATGAAAGGCCACACAGGCTAGGCATGGTGGCTCATGCCTGCAATCCCAGCACTTTAGGAGGCTGATGTGGGAGGACCACTTTAGCTCAGAAGTTTGAGACCAGCCTGGGCAACATAGGGAGACCCCCATCTCTACAAAAAATAAAAATAAAAAATTAGCCAGGTATGGTGGCATGCACCTGTGGTCCCAGCTACTCGGGAGGCTGAGGTGGGAAGTTTGCTGGAGCTGAGGAGTTCGAGGCTACAGTGAACTGTGATCATGCCACTGCACTCCACCCCAGGCAACAGAGCGAGACCCTGTCTCCAAAACAAAAAACAACCAAAAAAAACCCCACACGGGTCACTTTTCACTGTTTTACTTACAAGTGGACAAAGGGCATAAACAATTAAAAGTAATGAAACTGACCCATAAACATATGTAAAAATGTTCAACTACACTAATAATCAAAAAGCATAATTAAAACAATGAAATGGTCAAGTGTCTACTTAATTGCAAAGATATTTTTGAATGGCAATGCACAGGGCTGGCAACCGAGCCAGAAAAAAGCCTCCCTCAGACCCCACGAGCGGGCACATAAAACGGGACACACTTTCCAAAGAGCAATTCTGCAAAACGTGCCAATTCCCCTAAAGGCGATTTATTATTTATCCAGTTACTTATATCACTTCCAGAAACCACACTGAGAAAATAACCAGAAATCTGAACAAAGATGTATACACTGCCTCATCATGTTAGTTATAATATTGAAAAATCAGGCCGGGCGCGGTGGCTCACGCCTGTAATCCTAGCACTTTGGGAGGCCGAGGCGGGCGGATCACAAGGTCAGGAGATCGAGACCACGGTGAAACCCCGTCTCTACTAAAAATACAAAAAATTAGCCGGGCGCGGTTGTGGGCACTTGTAGTCCCAGCTACTCGGGAGGCTGAGGCAGGAGAACGGCGTGAACCCGGGAGGCGGAGCTTGCAGTGAGCCGAGATCGCGCCACTGCACTCCAGCCTGGGCGACAGAGCGAGACTCCGTCTCAAAAAAAAAAAAGAAAAGAAAAATCAGAAACAACCTAAATGTCTGATAGCACAAAAGTGGTTACATTATAGGTACTTCCCAATAATAAAATACATGCGTGTATTTCCAAAGAGTCTCCTGAAGAAGGAGATGAGATCAGGAGACGCGCCTGACTGTGAGGAAGCCATGTTTGCACATAGTAATTGGCCCTTTCTCTTCTAAGTAGTACTAAGTCAATCATTTTAAAATTCTAGTTCTCTTTCTAAATACAGAAGCAAAGCAGCCCGTGACAGACGCCGTGCTGAGGCTCCTCTTCCTAGGCAGCACTGCACCAGGAGTGATCCCACACTCAGAATCCTTGGAATGAGAAGTATAGAGGGGAGAAGTTAATCCCAGAACTTCAAAAAGACCTGCACTGAAATCCTCAACTCTAGTAAATGACACTTAACTACCCCACATGCAGATTTTTAAGAACATGGCTTACAAAAAAGGTTGAACTTTCTCATTCACATGGATCCCAGACCCCCTGGAAATATCTTAATTTGCTCTCTTCGTTTAAAAGAATAGTCCTTGGGCAAGGCCAGCAGGTTCACAGTGATGTGGCTGTAAGACTCCGCCTCTGGGACAGAGAAAAGACTACCTCCTGCTCCTCACCTCCAGCTCTCCTGACAGCTTCCCTGGGCTTCAGTCAGGGGTGAAGTGTTGTTGTGGCAAAAACCTCTTGCCATAAAGATTAGGAAGGGCCGGAGTGGTGGCTCACGCCTGTAATCCCAGCACTTTGGGAGGCCAAGGCAGGCGGATCACCTGAGATCGGGAGTTCAAAACCAGCCTGACCAACATCGAGAAACCCCGTCTCTACTAATAGCACAAAATTAGTCAGGGTGGTGGCACATGCCTGTAATCCCTGCTACTCGGGAGGCTGAGGCAAGAGAATCGCTTGAACCCAGGAGGTGGAGGTTGAGGTGAGCCAAGATCGCACCATTGCACTCCAGCCTGGGCAACAAGAACGAAACTCCATCTCAAAATAAATAAATAAATAAATAAATAAATAAATAAATAAATAAAAGATCAGGAAGGGATCCACAAAGTCCTTGAGGCCCTCCCTCGGGCAAAGCGCAGAGGCTCAGATCCCGTATGTAAACAACAACCCAGAGGACCTGCGCTGAGTGCAATGCAGAGTACCTGTGTAAGGTGGTTATAAGTTGCAAGGGGACAAAACAAGTAAGGAGAGTTGCAAGGGGACAAAGCTAAACCCTAAAATTACTGCTACCGCATGAACTTCAAACGCGTCCAGGACCCCCCAGGGAGGCTGGCAGGCGAGGAGAGAGGATGGTTCCCTTCCCAGATGCCGGCCGCCCCCACGCCCTCCCGCTTCCTTCTGCTCCCAGGCCCCCGCACTGTGCACCTAGCAGCGGTGCCAGCAAGCGCCAGGCTGTGTCCCTACCTCAGTGGCCCAAGCCCCAGCTCACTGGGCCCCTTCTCTAGCCATCTAGATTTTAGTAACTCCAGCCTCTTCTATTTGTTCCCCCAGCCCTAGCGGCAGCGGCTGCCTCCTGCAGTTACCATCTCAGCCAAGGTTTCCTTTTCGCCCTTTCAGCCCCTCAAACGCCTGTAAAACCAATTCCCTACCTCAATCCCCTTGGTTGAGAAACCCGGTGTGTTCTCTGTCTTCTTTACTAGATCTTGGTGGATACACCTTCTAATGCTTCAACTCAAAGAGAAAAGACACACATAAATCAGAAGCCACAGAGCCCACGGAAAGCAGCCACGTCTGTCCTGCTGTTTGGCCATGCTGGGAAGCGGGACAGTTTGTGTTGGTCAGAAATCACGACTGCAAGATATCCCTCTCTTCCCTCAGCGCTCACACCACTTGGGAGACATTCAGGCCTGAGTTCAGGGGACCTTCTGCAAACTACTTCACCTCTCAAGCCTTCAATTTCCTCCCTTGAAACTCAGGACCAAAGCAGTGCCAACATTGCAATGACTGTTGACATCTGGAGTGAAATGTGCCGCCTCCGCCCCACCCACACCACTCACTCATGGAAGATCCTTCACTCCACACTAAACAACCCAGCTCCCGACTGCAGTTCCTCAGATGACAGTTCGCATCCCTTTACTATCTCAGCCACGCACCTTGAATAAACTCCAATGTAACGTGCAATCTTTTTAAACGGGGCGCTGTTTAAAGACAGCTCAAGAGCAGAGAGGCTACCTCTGCCTCAGTCTGGAAGCTGTACTCTATTCACACAGCCAGAAAAGCCCACAGCCAGGGTCTGATGCATTTGGCTTCACAGCACATCCCAGTGTCAGGCCATATTTTGCCTTCAATCAACTAAAATAACCTAAACATGTTTTCACAAGCGTAAGCGTGTTCAAACTGACACTGCTTCATTAAGCGCAGGTCTTCCAGATGACAAAGAAAGCCCATTCTGCATCTTAGCGATTCACCCTCTCCCTCTAGGAGGGCTGCAGGTCCAAGGCCCTTTGAAGAGAATGGCACTGGAGACGAGCAAGCTGCTGAAACACAGCACTGAGAAGCCTGGCTCCAGAGCTGGACCGGCAGCTTCCACACAGCATGACACGCTGGCCATGACACCCTGCTGCTACCTCTTTATCTATTGCTTGATGAAAAGTGTTGACTGTACACTTACCCAATTCTTCAATGACTTCTGTCGAAAGCATTGTAAATAAGCTGGAGAGTCGGGCGCAATGGCTCACGCCTCTAATGCCAGCACTTCGGGAGGCCGAGGCAGGAGGATTGCTTGAACCCAGGAGTTCAAGACAAGCCTGGGCCACATAGGGAGACCCTAGCTCTACAAAAAAATTTAAAACTTGCCAGGTGTGGTGGCATGCACCTGTAGTACCAGCTGTCCTCAAAGTCTAAAGGAAAACATGACTCTAGAATTCCATCCCTAGGAAAAATACCTTTCAAGAATGACAGCTGAGGCCGGGTGTGGTGGCTCATGCCTATAATCACAGCACTTTGGGAGGCCAGGTCAGAAGGATCGCCTGAAGTCAGGAGTTCAAGATTAGCCTGATCAACATGGTGAAACCCCATCTCTACTAAAAATACAAAATTAGCCAGACACGGTGGTGCATGCCTGTAATTTCAGCTACTTGGGAGGCGGAGGCAGGCGAATCATTTGAACCTGGGAGGCAGAGGTTGCAGTGAGCTGAGATCGCACCACTGCACTCCAGCCTGGGCAACAAGAGCAAAGCTGCATCTCAAAAAAAAATAATAATAATTATGACTGAATAAAGATATTTTCAGAGGCCAGGCATGGGAGCTCACGCCTGTAATCCCAGCATTTTGGGAGGCCGAGGCAGGTGGATCACCTAAGCCCATGAGTTCGAGACAAGCCTGGGCCACAGGGCAAAACCCCACCTCTACAAAAAATATAAAAACTTAGCTGGCTATGGTGGTACACACCTGTTGTCCCATCTACACAAGAGTCTGAGGTGGGAGGATCGCTTGAACCCAGGAGGTAGAGGTTGCAGTGAGCCAAGGTCACGCCACTGTACTCTAGCCTGGACAACAGAGCAAGACCCTGTCTCAAAAAAACAAAAACAAACAAACAAAAAGAGATATTTTCAGACTAACGAAGTGAATGCGGCATCAGTAGACTATCATGAGAAAAGAATTCTGAAATCTTTCAGTCAAAGTAGGCGGCCTCATAGGAAAGTTCTGAGATGCTAAAGGAAAGGAGAGCGAAGAGTCAAAAGTATGTGCCTCAGCCTGAAAGAACAATGACTGTCAAAAACAAGGATGGTAACTTGGGGTGCTAAAAAATAAAATACTGTACACAGCAATACTCACATATAAGAAACAAATGGATTAAATAATTTCCTAAGTCTTGGATTGTCTAAGAAAAGAATAAAGATCGTAACGGACGTTATACCATTTTCAGTATTCCTACTATAATTTCTAAGAAACTATTACAAGAGAAAAACAGTGCACTGCTTCAAAAATAGTAAAAGGAAAGAAATTAAATATTTTCAATCCATAAAAAGGCATTTTAAAAAAACAGTACAGGAAGGATAAATAGAAAGCACAAAAGAGATGGCAGATTTAGGCCCCAATGTAGACTAAGTGCTCCAACTGAAAGACAAAAATCATCAGACTGATCTGTTTTAATCCAACTACAAGCTGTTTACAGGAGACATATGAACAATATAAGGCTACAGAAGTGTTGACTTACATAAAAGGACAAATAAACAAGACTGACACTAACCAAGAGAAAACTAGTGTAACTATCCTGAGACAAAACAGACTGTAAGGCAAAAGGTTTCATTAGGGATAAAGAGTCACTTTACAACAATATAGACTCAACTCACCAGGAAGATACAATAGGTTTACAACAATATGGCCTCAAAATATAAATGAAGCACAAATGGACAGAGAATTATGTCTAAATATGTCTAATAAGGAGAATTAGACGTATTTACAATGATAGTGAGAAGTGTTGATATACCTCTCTGTTACTGATAGACAAAGTCAAAAAAATCAGTAAAGTGTAAATGATTTGTACACCACAAATAAAACATTTGACTTAATGGACACATATAAAAGGTGGCACCAACAGCTGTACACATGCATCGTGTTCAAGTATACAGGGAACATTTACAAAAACTCACCACACACAGGCCCATAAGGCACAGAGCAGCTGAAATTCCAAGCATGTGCATGCATGCACGCGTGTGCACACAGCGGTGCAACCTACATCATCCGCAACACGAGGGGGCGCCATTCGCACACAGCAATGGAGTGGATGGCTCCCCCTACAGACGTGCAGTGCACCTGCTACCGCCCTGCTGACACAGATGTCTTTCGATCAAAATGCAATTAAGAAATCAAAAATAAATCCTAGGAAAAGTCTTCTATGTTTAAAAATTACAACACTTTTAAATAATAAATTGATCAAGTCAAAATAAAATTTAGAGAATAATTTGAACTGAACAAAAATAGTGTATATCCAGCCAGGCATGGTGGTTCATGCCTATAATCCCAGCACTTTGGGAGGCCAAGGCGGGAGGAGCCAGGAGTTCAAGACCAGCCTTGGCAACACAGGGAGACCTCATATCTAAAATAAATAAATAATAAATAAATAAATTTGTTTTTAAAAACTACTACTTGTTGAATGCCACTAAGCATTTACATTTTTAAATGTTAAGTGCATACATTAGAAAAGACAATTGGTGGCCGGGTGCGGTGGCTCAAGCCTGTAATCCCAGCACTTTGGGAGGCCGAGACGGGCGGATCACGAGGTCAGGAGATCGAGAGACGATCCCGGCTAACACGGTGAAACCCCGTCTCTACTAAAAAATACAAAAAAAAAATAGCCGGGCGAGGTGGCGGGCGCCTGTAGTCCCAGCTACTCGGGAGGCTGAGGCAGGAGAATGGCGTAAACCCAGGAGGCGGAGCTTGCAGTGAGCTGAGATCCGGCCACTGCACTCCAGAGCAAGACTCCGTCTCAAAAAAAAAAAAAGAAAAGACAATTGGTGGCCGGGCGTGGTGGCTCAAGCCTGTAATCCCAGCACTTTGGGAAGCCGAGACGGGCGGATCATGAGGTCAGGAGATCGAGACCATCCTGGCTAACACGGTGAAACCCCGTCTCTACTAAAAAATACAAAACACCAGCCGGGCGAGGTGGCGGGTGCCTGTAGTCCCAGCTACTCAGGAGGCTGAGGCAAGAGAATGGTGTAAACCCGGGAGGTGGAGCTTGCACTACATTCCAGCCTGAGAGCCTGGGTGACAGAATGAGACTCCGTCTCAAAAAAAAAAAAAAGAAAAGACAATTGGCTGAAAACTAGTAAGGTAAGTACTCATCTCAAGAATCTCCCCCTCAAGAATGTGGGAAAGGCAATAAAACAAACGCAAGGGAAGTAGAAAGAAGAAAATAATAAGATATAAAATAAACTAGGGGGCCAAGAATGGTAGCTCACATCCGTAATCCCAGCATTTTGGGAGGCCAGGGCAGGAGGATCACTGGAGCCCAAGGAGTTCCAAGATGAGCCTAAGAAACATAAGGAGACCCTGTCTCTACAAAAAATAATAATAAATAAATAAATAAATAAAAATTTAAATAAGCTGGGCATGGTGGCACACCTCTGTAGTCCCAGTTACTTGGGAGGCTAAGCGGGGAAGATCACTTGAGCCCAAGAGTTCAAGGCTGCAGTGAGCCGTGATCGCAACACTGCACTCCAGCCTGGATGACAAAGCAAGATCTTGTCTCAAAAAAACCAAAACAAAAAAAAAGAGTGGACACACAAATCTCAATGTCAGGAATAAAAAGGAAACATTACTACAATCCCATTGACTTTAAAAAGATCATAAGAGGATGTTACAAACAACTTTATGCCTATAAATTTGAAACCTAGATGAAATCAACAAAGTCTTCTTAAAATGTAACTTACCAAAACTGACTCAAAAAGGAAAAAAAAAAATTAAAAGCTTAAATCAGAACTTTAAAAACTTTTTTACAAACAACACTTTAGGATTACATGACTTCACGGGCAAGTTCTACCAGGCATTTGCGGAACAATTTATTCCCAGCCTGGACACGAACTCTCGGGAACTCAAGAACTGACATGAAGCCCAAACCTTCCCCAGACCCAGGCATGTGGGCAGATAGCTGTAGGGCTGACTCTCGCAGCCCTGCTGCCCTGGAAATGCACCAGTTAAGATAAACGGGGAAGGCTGCTGCTAGGAGCTGATTCTCCACCTGGGTTCCCATGAGCCTTCTGATCTGTGGATGTCCTGGAGTAGAGGTGTAAGGTGGCCTCATGATTAGAATGACAGTCAAGACCAGCATGAAACCACAGCTGGTTCCTCTGCATCCACACCCCTCACATAACTGCATCCCATCCCCAGCAGCCTTACACACTCTTCAGGATCAAGGGGGCAGGAAGCTGTGTGCATGGCTGCCGGGGCTCCTGATGACATGGAGATATCATGAATGCTGCATATAAAGCAATAGATAAAAATAATTTTTATTCTTATATACCTACCAAATAACATGCTAAAAGTTTAAATTTTTTAAAGGTGCCTCTTAGGACAGCATCAAAATAATATCAAGTACTTAAAAGAATTCCAACAAAAGATGGGCAACACCTCTACAGGGAAAAGTATATAACTTAATTCAGGGAAATTAAAGAAGACCTATCTAAATAAGAGATATGCCACGCATGTGGACCAGAAGTCTCAGTTCTGAAAAGGTATCAAATCTGCCCAAATTGATGTATAGGCTCAATGCAATCCCAATCAAATACCCCCCAAATTTTCTTTCTTTGAACTCGACAAGCTAATTGTTAAACCTATAAGAAGAACAAAAGAACAAGAATAACCAAGACATTCTCAAGAAAAACAAGTGCTTCCTTCACACGATATTTTATAAAGCCCTAGTAATTAAAGCAGACGCAGTGGTGCTAGGGCTGACCAATGACACCAGCAGATCAATGGGATAAACAGAAAGTCCCAAACAGACCTACACTGGTCACTTGGCCTATGACAGAGCACTGCAACTGAGGAAGAAGGATGAGCTTTTCACAAAAATCTACTAAAACAACTAGATATCCACATGGGAAACTAGATCCCTACCTTAAACCATACACAAAGTTTATACAAAACGTAAATGGGAAAGAAAAAGCATAAAGCCATAATAGACAATATCAGAGATTACCTTCATGCCATCAAGGGAGAGAGTTCCTAAACAAGATGCAAAAAAAGCACTGACCTTAAAAGGAACAGAATGATTATCAGACCACATTAAAATGGAGAATGTCAAAAGACCCCATAAGGAACGTGAAAAAACAAGCCTCCGAGTAGAAAGATTTTGGAATTCGGTTTTGGTTTTGGTTTTTTAGAGACAGGGTCTCACTCTGTCACCCAGGCTGGAGTGTGCTGGTGCGATCTCGGCTCACTGCAGCCGGAACTGCTGGGATCAAGCCATCCTCCTGCCTCAGCCTCCCAAGCAGCTGAGACTGCAGATGCGCACTATCATGCCCGGCTAATTTTTTTTTTTTTTTTTTTTTTTTTTTTTTTTTGGTAGAGATGGGGTTTCACTATGTTGCCCAGGCTGGGAGGTATTTATAATGCACATTCAATATATGTAAAAGCTCCTAAAATCAGTAAGAAAAACACAACTCAACAGAAAACTGGGGGAAAGACTTCAACAGGCATTTAAAAAAAAAAAAGAGAAGAAAATATACAGTGATCTTATATCTTATGCCTGCTTATGTGTCCCAGAAAATATGAGGATGCTCACTTCTCCCAGGAGTTTGAGACCAGTCTGGGCAACATGGCAAAACCCCATCTCTACAAAAAAATACAAAGAAAAAGAAGCCGGGTGTGATGGCACCTGGCTGTAGTCCCAGTTACTTGGGAGGCTGAGGTGGGAAGATCACCTGACCGCGGGAGGTCGAGGCTGCAGTGAGCCATGATGGTGCCACTGCACTCCAACCTGGGTGACAGAGTGAGACTCTCTCTAAATAAATAAATAATGCTAATTTCAACATTGTTCAGCAGTAGAATGGATAAGTAAATTGTGATATATACATGAAATGAGATATTACATAGAAGTAAACAACAGATATTCAACCACCTGATTCTTTGTTTAAAAAAGAATTTAAAATAGTTACTCTACGCCTACAGCATACCCAAATGTTTTTCTCAACCCACCTGATTCTTATCAATATGATACTGAGAAAAGAAGCAAACCACGAAAAACTGAAGTACAGTTTTTAAAGATGCACGCATAGGTAGGAAAACCATTAAGAAAAGTGAAGAGGCTGGGCATAGTGGCTCACGCCTATAATCCCAGCACTTTGGGAGGCCAAGGCAGGCAGATTGCTTGAGCTCAGGAGTTTGAGACCAGCCTGGGCAACATGATGAAGCCCTATCTCTAGAAAAAATACAAAAATTAGCTTGGTGTGGTGGTGTGCACCTGTAGTCTCAGTTACCTGGGAAGCTGAGGTGAGAGGATCAATTGAGCCCAGGAGGCTGAGGCTGCAGTGAGCGATGATCACACCACCTCACTCCAGTCTGGGAGACAGAATGATACCCCATCTCAAAAGAAAAGTGAAGAAATAATTATTGCCAATAAAAGGAAGAAAAGTATTTGCCTCTTGAAGAAAAGGAGTAACTGTGATCAAGGTGCAACACATAAAGAACTCCTAGGGTACTGAAATATTCTATATCTTGACTGGGCTGGGGGAACACATGTTTTTATAAATACTGATGGAATTGTAAATAGATGTTTTCTGTACTCTTTACTTCCTAATTTTAAAAAAGAAAGAAATCAAATCAGACTAGAAAGGACCTTCTTAAACAAAATAGCTAAATGAAAAGAACAATTAGACCATTTTCTATAGGACTTGAACAATTATTAACACCAGAAGAGGATTTCTGTATAATTAACTAAATCTTTAAGGTAGCGAGCCAAATCCGGCACTCTAGCACTACATGACTGAGTGCCCAATTTAGATCTGTAACACCAAAACAGGAGGATTTTATCCTTAAATCCTCTTACGTGTTTAACAATTATTTCCGTTTCAACCTCTGACCTACCTGGCTTCATAAAGCCCAAATGAAATGCAAATGTTTCTATCAGAGAAAGGAGAAACTCTAAATCTAGCCTTGTAAATTAGTTGTCTAGGGATTATGAAAGCTGAACTCTTCCAAACTTTAATCTGTACTATTAATGTGATATACCAATGTAATCTTAAATATTAATTTCGTGTGAAAGTTGGAAAGTGAAACTCCACTGGAGGGGGAAAATTAGGTTCAGTGAAAGAACAACTCATTAATACATAACAACTTATTAACTGCAAAGAATAAACCATCAGGCCGAGCACGATGGCTCATGCCTGTAATCCCAGCACTTTGGGAGGCCGAGGCAGGCAGATCACTTGAGGTCAGGAGTTTGAGACCAGCCTGGCCAACATGGTAAAACCCCGTCTGTACTAAAAATGCAAAAATTAGCCAGGCATGGTGGCGGATACCCGTAGCCCCAGATGTTCAGGAGGCTGAGGCAGGAGAATCACTTGAACCCAGGAGGCGGAGGTTGCAGTGAGCAGAGATCGCACCATTGCACTCCAGCCTGGGCCACAGAGTGAGACTCCGTCTCAAAAAAAAAAAAAAAAAAAAAATCAACAATCAGCTACTCTAACCTACTTAATAAAAGGTGATCTCGTCGTGTCATTCATCTATCTAGCACTTTCTTTCATTTGCCCCTTCTATATCATACTTAGGGGGACTGCCACTTCCAGGAAGAGATAGACTAAGTAGTAACAGCCTAGCCCTTCCACCATACACAACTAGAAAACTGAACACAATACATAAAACACTTCTTCAGGCATTGAACAACGTGTCATACAGGAACGTGGCCCCTGAGAGAGGGAAGACAAATGAGGTGTGCCCCATGACACAAGAGCTTTCCGCATGGAGACAGGGGCCTGTGCAGACCATGACAGTCACTGAGCTGAGGAGAGAGAGATCTGAATTCATGACGGCCAGAACAGCCAGAACAAGAGTGGCAAGTAACGAGGAGACAGCCACAAGGAGGAGGCGGAAACGGAGCTGGGCCCCTTGAGTCCCTGTCTGAATACGAGGCACGGCGTGCTGCTGGTTAGACTCCAGGAGGCCAGGTAAAGAGCAACCACAGGGGAAGGAGAAGCGGAACAGAGTGAGACACATTCAAGCTCCAACGAGGAAGAATGAAGGGACCTCATGAAGCACCATCAGCAGAGACTCAAAGGCCACAGCATTAGGCACAGCACTAAACTAGACCAAAAGTAAAGGCTTCTCTAGACTAGGGGTCACCAAACTTCCTGCTGTAAAGGGGCTATAGATAATATTTTAGGCTTTGTGGGACATACAGATTTTGCCTCAACTTCTCAACTTTACCACTGTCACACGAAATCAACATTGACCATCCCCAAACAATGGGCCTGTGTTCCAAAATACTTTATTTATAAAAACAAGCGGCCGGGCGCGGTGGCTCAAGCCTGTAATCCCAGCACTTTGGGAGGCCGAGACGGGCGGATCACGAGGTCAGGAGATCAAGACCATCCTGGCTAACACGGTGAAACCCCGTCTCTACTAAAAATACAAAAAACTAGCCGGGCAAGGTGGCGGCGCCTGTAGCCCCAGCTACTCGGGAGGCTGAGGCAGGAGAATGGCGTGAACCCGGGAGGCGGAGCTTGCAGTGAGCTGAGATCCGGCCACTGCACTCCAGCCTGGGCGACAGAGCGAGACTCCGTCTCAAAAAAACAAAAAAAACAAAAAAAACAAAAAAAAATTAAAAAAATAATAAAAAAACTCTTCAGGGAAAACATTCATGCTGGCTGACCCAGTAAAAACACATCTTGGTGAAAAGAGCTGTGTGTATGAAGTAAAAGGCTGCACAGTGGTTCTCTGGAGCCTGAGCCCTGAGGCCAAACTGCGGGTCTGACCCAAGCTCTGCCACCTGCCAGGCCAGACCAGCAACAGACCAGGAACCATCGAAACAACCCACTATTGATGCAGGATGGTAGCCCACCCAATGAAGCCACATGTGCCAACACGGAAGCATCTTCAGGACATCGGCGACAAGGCAGGCAACGGTCACACCTAGCTGAAAACTAAATCTGAACCTTAGCAAGGACTTACAGAAAATCCAGGAAAAATCTGATTTAACTTTTTGACAGTACTTTTGTTTTGATATATCTTTAAACTGCTTGTCCGATCTACCTTGTTTTTTGTTTTGAGACAGTCTTGCTCTGTTGCCCAGGCTGGAGTGCAGGGGTGCAATCTCGGCTCACTGCAATCTCTGCCTCCCAGGTTCAAGCGATTCTCCTACCTCAGCCTCCTGGGTAGCTGGGATTACAGGTGTGCGCCACCACACCCAGGTAATTTCTGTATTTTTAGTAGAGACGGGGTTTCACCATGTTGGCCAGGCTAGTCTCGAACTCCTGACTTCAAGTGATCCACCCGCCTTGGCCTCCCAAAATGCTGGGATTACAGGCATGAGCCACCACGCCTGGCCTTGTCTGATCTACTTTTAAGGATAAAATAAAAAGCTCTCCAAGAAAACATCAAACTAAAAGATGCTCACAGTGTACTGGGGAAACTGTCAAGACCACCCAGCCCCCAAGCAGGGGAGCGAGGGGTAGCGGGGGAGCGAGGGGTAGCGGGGGAGCGAGGGGTAGCAGGGGCAAATGAAGGCCAGACATCGAGGGCACAAGATCAGCCATCGTTTTAGGCAACAATTTCAACACATCCCACCAAAACATTCTGTAAGTTCTCACAAGCAAACACGTGTTCTTTGGCTTTCCAAATGCCCGGTGTATCTTGCTTTTCTCCTACATCCAACTAGGAGGCTGTGTGTCACCCTACCTCCTCCTGCACCCAAGCAGTCACCAAGGGTCTCAATTCTGCTTCCAGGGGCTCTTGCGGCTGCCAGGCCTGTCACTCCCAGCCCAAGCTGCTACCAGACCCTCATCTCCTCCTACCCTCAAGAGCCTCCCCACCCCACACCATGCTCCTCCCTCACACACACATATACTCACAAATACACACGCACTGACACATAAATACATATGCATAAACACGTACACACATACACACACACAGACATCAACACACATGCATACACATAAGCATACGTACACTCACACATACACAGACTCACACAAACACATACATATTCATGCATACACACTTACAGGTATACAGTCACACATACAGTCACACACACATAAACACATGTACACACTCAGACACATATACACATACTCACACACCCCAGTCTGCAGCCAGAGATCTTTGTAAAATGCCATCCCCTGGGCTGGGCGCGGTGGCTAACGTCTGTAATCCCAGCACTTTGGGAGGCTGAGGTGGTGGATCACTCGAGCCCAGGAATTCAAGACCAGCCTGACCAACATGGTGAAACCCTGTTTCTACCAAAAAATACAAAAATTACTCAGGCATGGTGGCACATGCCTGTAGTCCCAGATACTCAGAAGGCTGAGGCAGGAGAATCACCTGAGACCAGGGAGGTCGAGGCTGCAGTAAGCGGTGACTGTGCCACTGCACTCCAGCCTGAGTAACAGTGAGACCCTGTCTCAAAAAAAATTAAAAATAAAATAAAATGCCATTCTGAACATGTCACCACCCTGCTTTAAAAGCTTTCTTACTTGTCCTTAAGATAAAATCCAAATTCCTGTGGCCTTATAAGCCGGTCAGGATCTGTCCTATCTAGCCCGCCGGTTCCCAGGTGTCTTAATTCTTCTCTTCTCAGCGTCTCTGCTCCCTTCCTTGACTCAACAAACAGTTATTGATCACCTATTGACTGCCAGTCGCCCCGGGAACAGCCTCGGACACAGTGGTGAACACAGAGTCCCTGTTCTCTATACAACATCCTAGTGGGGAGACAAAACAAACACGTAGCCAAGTGTCAGGGAGTGGCAGTGTGGGAAGGGAATGGCGGCACAGAGCACGGGGCAGGCATGAGCCGGCTCCCACAGTGCGAGGGAAGGCCCCTCGCAGGAGGGCCCCCAACAGCGTTTCCCTGAAGACCCCACTCACTCACCTCCCAGCTCCTGCACATCCCGGTTCCTCCGGCTGAACTTTCCGCCCTCTCCCCTCCGTTCTGTTTCAGCTACTGGCTTAGAGCTCCCACCTCCAGAAGACCTGTCTCTGTCCGGCCCGTCCAGCTGCCGCCACCTCACACGCTGCCTCCTGCACTGTCATCCATCTGCCCTGATAGACTGGAAAACACCTTCAAGGCAAGAATTACTCCCCACGGTACCTGCAGCACTTAGCCCAGTGCCTGGCACAGAGAAGGGGCTCGATGATAGTAGCTGAATGACTAAATTCTATGAATCAGTCATTTGTGAATTCATTGTCCATCCTCCGCCCTGCTCCCCCAGCCACTCCACCTGAGTACACAGATCTTCGTCTCAGCCACCATGGACTCCACAGTCCATCCAGCAAGGCGCTCAGCCAAGTCTCTGGTACAGAACAGGCACCATCTCAACGGCCAGCAGCAGAATTCCTGGAATCGCTACCTTGTTACTCAAACACAGATAGATCATGACTGCACTGTGCTTTCACTCAGCTGCATATAAGGATGTTGTTTTTCTCTAATAAGATGTAAATTCCTACAGGGCCACGACCATGTCTTCCATCCCCTTCACCCCATGCAACCCTACGTGCAGTGCCATCCATGTAAAACAACAGCGATTTCCCCACAAAACACTGACTAATGCTGACACTTATTTTTAGACAGCATGAGCCGACTGTTCAGATAGCTGGGGTCTATGCATTTCACCATATGTAACGTTTACCTCAGAAAACAATGAAGTCAACCTCTTATAGCATTGCTTTCCCAAGTGGCCAGGGTTAGCCATTCGGAGGCTCCCTTCTGTGCATTCCAGGTCTGAGCCGGTGATTAACTGAGGACAATGGAGCTGGTTTCCCATGGCTGGGGAGGGAGTGGTAGCAGGAAAAGCGGGAAGGGCAGAACAGATCATGGTGAGGAGCTGTACTGGAGCTCTCTGCACATCCATGGTTTCCAGCATGCACAGAGAAACAGAGGTAAACAAGACACAGAGAGTGCCATCCTCTCTCCCGCTCAGAGGGCCAACCAACAGGAGACGCGTGCCATACCAAGGGCCTGGCACACAGCCCCAGCTCTTCAATGCACACGTTCTTGGCTTCTCAATGCCATTCGCCACTAACAGGAACCAGGCTCCTTGGAGAAAGGCTAATTCCAGGACCGGGGCAGGGAGGGCACGGAGTGAGCTCGGGCCCTCTGGCTATGCTGGAAAGCCAGGACATGCTCCTAAACAGGTATGGCAGAACGGCAGCATCAGCCAGGAGGCGGCCACTCAGCAAGAAAGGGCTTGATGGTAACAGGTCAAATGAGCATTACAGCACCGGGACAGAGCACCGCCATGTGCTCCTGATGGGATTCACGGAAAAAGACGCATCATTATCCCAAATGCCCCACCTCAGTGTGAGGATGAGGAGAGACCAGGCAGCTCAAAGTCAGGACAATCTACAACATGCAAGGCCAACGAGTTCACAGAGACAGAAAGTAGAACAGCGGTTACCAAGGGCTGGGGAAGGGGAATGGGGAGTTGGTGTTTAATGGAGACAGTTTCAGTCTGGGAAGATGGAAAGCTTCTGGAGATGGCTGCTGGTGGCGGCTGCACAAGCATGTGGGTGTGCTTACTGCCACTGAACTGTGTGCTGAAAGAGGTCGAGATGGGGGAGCGGCGGATTAGCCTGCGCGGGGCAAAATGGAGCTTGAGGCCATGAGCAGATACACCAGCCCAGTGAACCCGGCTGTCTTCCCCCATCTGACCGTGGTGCTTTTGGCCATCGGCATGTTCTTCACCGCCTGGTTCTTCGTTTACGAGGTCACCTCTACCAAGTACACTCGTGATATCTATAAAGAGCTCCTCATCTCTTTGGTGGCCTCACTCTTCATGGGCTTTGGAGTCCTTTTCCTGCTGCTCTGGGTTGGCATCTACGTGTGAGCGCCCAAGGGTAACAACCAGATGGCTTCACTGAACCCCTGCTTTTGTAAATTACTTTTTTTTTTACTGTTGCTGGAAGTGTCCCACCTGCTGCTCATAATAAAGGCAGATGTATGGCAAAAAAAAAAAAAAAAAAAAAAAAAAAAAAGAGGTCGAGATGGTAAATTCACCACAATTAAAAAAAATCAAGGTCAAGAAAGTCTAAAACAGACTGAGAGACTCCTTTAGATTAAGGTAGGCTACACAGACACAACCACCAAATGCGACGCGTGATCCTGGGTGATGGGCGGGACATAATTAAGACAGTGCTGGGCACACAGCAACACCTGACCTTCTGAACTGCAGAGGGCCGGGAGCACATGTCCGTGATACACGTCCTGACTCTCACAACTGCACTGTGCTTACGTAAGAAAACAGCCTCCTCTGCGGAGATAGACGCGGTGTTTAGGAGTAGAAGGGGGACGGCATCTCTAACTCAATCTGAATATGTAAATGGAGGGCGACAGTAAACAATGCGAGACGTAAACAATCTGGGAACCTGGGCAAAGGCTATAGGGACGCTCATGATACTATTCTTACAAGTTTCCTGTCAGTTTGAAATTACATCAACATTTTAAAATACAAAAAGTACTAGTCAAGAACAATAAACGCACCTGAAAAATATACCGACAGCTGGGTAAAATTCAAACTTGTTATTAGGGACTGTCTCCTCTTCAGCTGTTTCCTGTTCTGCCTCTAAAGGCATGAAAATTCTCTGCAGAGTCACACCTACCAGTACGTGACAAGTTTAAAGGTTTCAGGGTTTTTTTTTGAGACAGGGTGTAGCTCTGTCACCCAGGCTGGAGGGCAGTGACACGATCATAGCTCACTGCAGCCTCGACCTCCCTGACTCAAACCATCCCCTTGACTCAGCTATCCGAGTAGCTATGACCACAGGCGCACGCCACCACGCCCGGCTAATTTTTCGTATTTTGTAGAGCCAGAGTTTCACCACATTGCCCAGTCTGGTCTCAAACTCCTGAGCTCAAATAATCCACCCGCCTCAGCCTCCCAAAGTGCTGGGATTACAGGCATGAGCCACTGTCCCCAGTCTAGAACACAGTTAAAGCATTGCTTTATAATGCCAAATATTTACTGGAATGGCATTTTCCATATATTTATGTACTTATTTATTATTATTTTTTGAGACGGAGTCTCGCTCTGTCACCCAGGCTGGAGTGCAGTGGCACAATCTCGGCTCGCTGCAACCTCTGCCTCCAGGGTTCAAGTGATTCTCCTGCCTCAACCTCCAGAGTAGCTGGGATTACAGGTATCTGCCACCATGCCCAGCTGATTTTTGGATTTTTAGTAGAAACAGGGTTTCACCATGTTGGCCAGGCTGGTCTCGAACTCCTGACCTCAAGTGATTTGCCCTCCTCGGCCTCCCAAAGTGCTGGGATTACAGGCGTGAGCCACTGTGCCCGGCCATTTTCCATATATTTAGACTTAGAAAAGGTATCAAACTTCAGCTCTCCTGAAACAAGTATTGTAGATGACCAAAATACCTTTTTATTTTTGGACTGATTGATTGACTGATTGATTGATTTTTAACAAAGTCTCGCTCTGTCGCCCAGGCTGGAATGCAGTGGCATGATCTTGGCTCACTGCAACCTCCACCTCCCGGGTTCAAGTGATTCTCATACCTCAGCCTCCCAAATAGTTGGGATAACAGGCGTCCACCACCACGCCTGACTAATTTTTATATTTTTGGTAGAGACGGGGGTTTCACCATGTTGACCAGACTGGTCTTGAACTCCTGTCCTCAAGTGATCCTCCCACCTTAGCCTCCAAAATTCCTTTTTAAAGTCATTTGAATAAGAGGAGGATAGAGTCAGAAACCTGGAGGACAGATCCTGTGTGTAATCCACATGCTATCTTGTTAAAACTCTAGCTCTAGAACTCCACAGGGTGATAATGAGGAGGAAGTGTTCGTATCCATTTCAAGACTCTTCCACAGCTCTTCAGAACAAAACAATGAGACGGAGTTTCACTCCATCACCCGGGCTGGAGTGCAGTGGCAAGATCTTGGCTCACTGTAACCGCCACCTCCCGGGTTCAAGCGATTCTCCTGCCTCAGCCTCCCAAGTAGCTGAGATTACAGGCACCCACCACCATGCCTGGCTCATTTTTTGTTATTTTTAGTAGAGACGGGGTTTCACCATGTTGGCCAGGCTGGTCTCAAACTCCTGACCTCAGGTGATCCACCTGCCTCAGCCTCCCAAAGTGCTGGGATTACAGATGTGAGCCACCGCGCCCAGCCAGCATGTTTTAAGTTTTCTTTTTTTAATCTAGGCAGATGGTCTCTTTGTGGCTCCTGAAACTCACATGAGACTCACTAATGACAAGTATATCCACTTCAAGAGCAAATAAAAAGAGCTGAACTGTACCAGCCAGCCGGTCCACACTAGACCCACAAACTCTGCCCACTGGAACCCACCCACTTCACACTCTATTTCTACCTTCTTTAAATCAGTAGGATCCATGCTCTAGTGCCCATTCCTACCGCAGCTGCCTCTTCTGTGGCTCCCAAGGTTTCTTTTTTTGCTGTTTCTATTGAAGCAGGGTCTCACTCTATTACTCAGGCTGGAGTGCAGCAGCACAATCATAGCTTACTACTGCAGCCTCAACCTCCCAGGCTCAAGCGAGCCTCCGGCCTCAGCCTCCTGAGTTGCTGGGACCACAGGTGCGCACCACCACGTCCGGCTTATGTTTTACTTTTTGTAGAGACAGGGCCTCACTTTGTTGCTTAGGCTGGTCTCAAATTCCTGGGCTCAGCATGTAGTTGGTGACGGGGAGCTGCCCCAGAATCCCAGCCAGGGAATCGTTGTGCATACGTCTGTGTTTAGAAAGATCTTGTTGTCTGTGGATGCCGTAGAGGGATCAGAGAGGAGTGAGACAGACTTCTGGAGAAATAGGAGGCCCTGACGGTGGCTATGTGGCCACATGTAAGGCCACTGCCCTTACAATCACACAAGCACTCGTGTGAGTCTCAGGAACCACAAAGAAAGTATCTCTCTAGATTAAAAAAGAAAACTTTTTACATCCTCCCAGCTCAGCCTCCCAAAGTGCTGGAATTACAAGTGTGAGCCACCAAGCCCGGCCCCCAGGGTTTCTCACCTGGATTAACACAACTCCTCTCCACTTGGTGCTCCCACCTCCAGCCTCGCCCCTCTCCAATCGCCCCACTCCATCCATAGCCAGTAAGGTATTTCAAAACACAAATGTATGCACAACAACTCCCCAGCTGGAATCCTGGGGCAGTTCCCCATCACCAACTACATGAAGTCACTGGCTGCTGGGAGTTTAATGCTGGTCAATGTGAATGATTTCTTTCATAAATGCAGTTCAATGCAAATGATTTACTTATTTAATACGAAATCAAGATGCTCCCAATAATAATGTCATTCTCACCTGTAATTACTATGATTGATACCTATACCTGTGTATTATAATTTGGTGCTACCGTGTCTGTCAGTCTGTCTAGGCAGCAGGGCCCTGGAGAGACAGGACATTGCCCACGAGCTGTCCACCTTGGCTGAACCTCTGGCCACCTTCTCCTTGCCAGACAGAGTGGACGTTCCTTCAGACAGACTGGGTGTTCCTCCACTCCCAGCACAAGAGCTACTGGGTGGTGCATCTCCCTCTGGACACGCACTAGAAATCTGGAGCTATAGGAGGGCCTGAGCTGAGATCACACCACTGCACTCCAACATGGGCAACAGAGCAAGACGCCGTCTCAAAAAAAACAAAACCAAGAACACCTATCCACTGGTGAACTTTTTGTACCCTATTACATTAAAATCCACTGGTCTAACATTGAATGGATCTTTTACCCACGGACGATTTTGTAATATCATGGATTGGTCATCTGGAAATACTGGTTCACTGAATTATGCTAATGTTCCAAATGTGGGCACATTTCATTCTACAACATTAATTCCATTCATTAATATCACTATGGATCTCACGGAAACATCTTTAAGTCTTGGGAAGCTGCCAAGTTCACAGCAGCAGATACAAGTTTTCCAAAACCAATTTTCACTTGAAGGTTCAAATTTCATGACTGGCAACAAATACTGTCAGTTGTATTCCTTGAAGTAACAGCTCACTGAGTTCATTTTCAGAAACACGTCTGCCAAGTACACAGGCCTGAACATCCAGAGGGGGCCTGTCGGTGATTCCATTGGGGCATGCTGTGTCCATGAAGGCAGCAGATGCTCCTCCTCCAGGCAGCCACTGGGCTTTGCCTGCAGCAGAAGCAGCAGCACACACAGTCTGAAAAAGATGTGTGCTCAAGAGTCAAGATTTAGTAAAAGTCATCATTTTCACTGCTTTATTAGCAAGGACATTCTCTCCATGTGTATGACAAAGAAATCCGGAACTATTAGTACATCTGGGCACTGCTGTCTTGATTCGTCACTTTAGCACTGTCAGTGCAGGTATCAACAGAGTGGAAAAGGCCAGTGGTGTTCCATTATTATGAAAACAGTTTTGACCTTGTGGATCCCTCCAATGGTCTAGGGGAAGCCCCAGCGCACAGGGCACATGCTGTGAGCAGATGGAGCATCATTCTCTGTCTGCCCAATGTTGGTCTGTTTTTCAGTTGAGACATTATGATACAGTTTTGTTTTATTTTGAACTAAACTTTGTTTCTCCCTCTGGACAGGTTCCATTTCCTCTCACTGCTGGCCATGTTACTTATGTAACTTTAGGCAAGTCATTCAGTTGAAACCTCAGTTACCTCATCAGTAACACGGAGATAATGATCCCTAGGTAATTTATGGTGCTGTTGAGCCTTAAAGATAAGGTATGTGGAAGCCCTTTGTAAACCATCAATTTTGTATCAGTATAGTTTTATTGAAGCCCTACTATGTGCCAAGCACTGTCCTATGGACTAGCATAGACTAGACTAGGTCCTTGCTTTATGATGAAAAGCGCACATCTCCAGGAGGAAGCAGGGAGAAAAATATCAGAGAAATAAAGAGCCAGCATGATGGATTATGAGTGATAGGGTGGCTGCTTCAGATGGGGTGATGGCGGGCCTCTCTGAGGAAGGGACCTAGATGCTAAGTATGAACGACGAGAAGGAGCCAGGTGTGCAAAGATCAGAGAGAAAAGCATTCCAGGAGTTTCTATCCAAGAAGCAGAAAAGGCAGGCAGAGGCCAAATCATGAAGGCTTTGTGAACCAGCAAGAGGAGTCTGCGTTCTACTTTAAGCACAGAGAAAGCCAATGGAGACCACCAGTAAGGAAGTAACAGAATCTGATTCACACTTTCAAAAAATCCCTCTGGCCAGCTGCGATGGCTCACGCCTGTAATCCAGCACTTTGGGAGGCCGAGGTGGGAGGATCACTTGAGCTCAGGAGTTCAAGACCAGCCTGGCCAACATGGTGAAATCCCATCTCTATGAAAAATACAAAAAATTAGCCGGGCGTGGTGTCATGCACTGGTAGTCCCAGCTACTCGGGAGGCTGAGGCATGAGAATCTCTTGAATTCGGGAGGCGGAGGTTGCAGTGAGCCGAGATCACACCACTGTACTCCAGCCTGAGTGACAGGATTTCAAAATAAATAAAAATAAAAGATTCCTCTGACTGCTATGTGAAAAACTGGTTTTAGGGCAAGAATGGACATAGGGAAACCAGTCAGGACATGAATGGAGTACCCAGACAAGAGACAGCGGCTGCCTGAACTGGGGCTGCAGCAGTGGAGACAAAATGAAGCAGGCCAATGTAAGACATGCTTTGGAAGTAACGCTGATGGGTTCTAATGAATTGGATGAGGCGATAAAGAGAGGGAGAGGAAATAATTAAGGATAAACTCTAAACTTACAGCTTGAACAACTGAGTGGATGGTGGTTGTGGCAAGTGGTGATGGAGAAAACTAAGAAAAAGCAGGCAATAGGTAGGCATCGGAGACAGAAATTTCAGGCCTGATCAGAACTAAAGATTGGGGGTTTAAGCATCACTGGTGTGTAGACAGTATTTAAAATCCTGGGCCCTGATGAGATCTGCTAGGGAGGGGCACACCCAGAACAGAGAATGGAGTCCGAGATCAATTCCTGGGGTGCCCCTGCATTTAGGTGTCGGGTAGCAAAGGAGTCTGAGAAGGAACAACTAGTGACCTAAGAGGAAAACCCAAGTTTCGTGAAGGCACAGAAGCAAGTGAGGGAAGAGCTTTATGAAGAGGCAATGGTCCATGTTGTGGGACGCTGCTGAAAGGTGAAATAAGGACAGAGAAGAGAACTTTCCATTTAGCAACAAACCGGGGCCATGTGGAGAGCAGTCTCAGGGGAGTGGAACAGGGCGCAGCTGGGACGTGGAGAGGACGCGAGGTGAGGAAAGCAGAGGGGGTAGTGTAGGATTATGAAGGATCGCTATTACCCTTGTGGAAAAGGCCGCCTAAACCTTTGGCAGTCCATGTATTAGCTGAACAGATCTACTCTGCTTCCTCCATGACCTATGCAAAGTATGGCTACAGAGCAATGCAACTGAGCCTAGAGAATGGTTTACAAAATAGTCTTCTTCATCTTACCGTTACATCCCCTACACATGTAGACATAGCATGCCTGTCAGTGGTCCTCCACATGCATGGAAATAGTGTGTCTGGCAATGACCCCACACACGTGTACACAGAACATGTCTGCCGGAGTGCCACCTGCATGTAGACAGTATGTCTGCCAGTCTACATGTGTGTAGACATAGCATGTCTGTCAACACTTTCAGAGCAACAGCTCTCAAGCATCCCTGATTCCAGCCCACATATTCCAGGCAAAAGAGTCATCTGAGACCACTTATCCCCACTACCCACTTTCCAGTAGGAAAATGAGCTCTGTGATTATAAAGTATCACAGTTAGACCAGGCGTGGTGGCTCACACCTATAATCTCAGCACTTTGCAAGGCCAAGGTGGGTGGATCACCTGAGGTGAGGAGTTTGAGACCAGCCTGGCCAACATGGTGAAACTCCGTCTCTAATAAAAATACAAAAAAAATTAGCCGGGCCTGGTGGCGGCGCCTGTAGTCCCAGCTACTCAGGAGGCTGAGGCAGGAGAATCGCTTGAACCCAGGAGGCGGAGGTTGCAGTGAGCCAAAAACACAAATAGGGGAGATATATACATATATGTTTTAGCCAAAGGTCTGTGAATGATTCATTCTGAACTACAATTCATATACGTCTAATTATTTGAAAACTGTAAGCTAAAAACACTATGGATGCATGCATGCCTCATTCACTATAATAGCAGAATTAACCAAACAACAAACTAACTTGATAATAATAATTTTAAACTAACAGTTTAAAATTAGAAACTTAGAAGTTAACTTAGAAATTAACTTAGAAATTAAAATGTGGTAAAAGTGGCATTTGAAAACCAAGACTGATTGAAAACAAAGATGGCAGGCGTCCCAACTGCCAGCGGGCATGGTCTGTCGCTCTGGAAGGATGCCAGATGTTGAAGAGCAAAAAAAACTTCTTAGGAATCATCAGTCAGTCAGCTTTGGTAAAGATGTCAACTTTAGGGATCTGTAGCAAGGCCACTAAATAGGATGCCAGTGAGTAGTCATTACTATATCTACAAAATAAAAGTGTATGGAATTGCACGTTAGTCACAAGAAGCAAAATCTCAGCTTGCATTTAGGACAGTCAATGGCCACCAGGAAGGAGTTGATGTAGCTCCTAGCATAGAACAACCACACTCACGCATTTCACTTTACAGTCATGCTGCTCCACCAGACTGGAGGCCACCTCCAGCACAGTGAGACAGTGTGGTCTGGAGGCCTGGGTAACAGAGTTCTTACGTAGGTAACCCACTAGTCAAAAAATTCCCCAGGGCCAGGCGCTGTGGCTCACACCTGTAATCCCAGCACTTTGGGAGGCTGAGGCAGGTAGATGACCTCAAGTCAGGAGTTCAAGACCAGCCTAGTCAACATGGTGAAACACCATCTCTATTAAAAATTTTTTTTAATTTAGCCAGGCGCCTGTAATCCCAGCTACTTGGGAGGCTGAGACAGGAGAATAGCTTGATCCTGGTAGGTGGAGGTTGCAGTGAGCCAAGATCGTACCACTGCACTCCAGCCTGGGCAACAAGAACGAAACTCCATCTCAAAAAAAAAAAAAAAAAAAAAAAAACTACCCCAGGTTGAGCATGTTGGCTCACGCCTATAATCCTAGCATTTTTGGAGGCCAAGGCAGGAGGACTGCTTGAGCCCAGGAGTTCAAGACCAGCCTGCGCAACACAGTGAGACTCCCCAACCCCAGGCATAGTGGCGCACACTTATGGTCTCGCTACTGGGGAGGCTGAGGTGGGAGGATCATTTGGGCCCAGGAGGTCGAGGCTGCAGTGAGCCGTGTGATCTCACCACTGTACTCCAGCCTGGATGACAGAGCAAGACCCTGTCTCAAAAAAAAAAAAGAAAAGAAAAGAAACAGAAAAACACTCCACAAATGGGCTTTGTTCAGCCTACAGTGTTGGACTACAACGTGTTTGGTAATATATCTGAATTAGTAAGAATATTTACAAATTGGAAGACTTTACATTTAAAAAAATAAAAGTTTGCTGGCTTCTCAAAGACAAAGAAAGAGAGAGGCCTGGCCAAGGCCCAGTTGCCTTCAGTTACGGCATCAGGGAGCTCCCGTTCCCACCCTCCAGAAACTGTCACACACACTGTGTCAAATGTCAGCTGCCATTTATCTTTATCTGTGAACCTATGCCATTATTCTTCTTAAATGTGGCCTGTTTCATTCACTTATGCTACCTTCTCACTCTTAGTATCATTTGAGTTTGCAACTTCTGTCCTATAGGGTGTGTGAAACGGTCCATCAAGGTCTGACCTGAGGGAAGAGATGACAAGATTCCAAACTCCCACAAACTCAACTGAAGATGTTAGCTGCTGATTTTCTCCACTGAAAAACAGATACAGCAAACTTTCTCCCCAGCTGCTTTCTAAGCAACAATCTCAGTAGTTACTAAGAGTCACAGAACTTGTTTCTCTTAACAATCTGTGAAAAGCTTATTATGGAATGTTGATCATTCACAAATTAATGTTTTAATTAAAAGATCAAATATATACCCATTAATCAGTTTCGAACAGTTGGAACATAGGTTTAGGACAGCAGAGGGAACCACATTTCAAAAGAAAAAAAAAAACTGCCCTCTACACAGAATTTTTTTTAAAAAAAGTATTTTCACATATGTATAGCAACCACAAAAGCTTTTAACTATATAATTACTACTAAAGATGTCCATAAGATAGAATATACAACCTCCCCCAATGTCTAACTTATTTAACTCCTTAAACTGCTTTTCGATGAAACAAATTTTTCTAATCTTTTAGAAGTAAGCCAAATCAGTAACTAAAGTACTGCTTACTACTGACAGACTAGAGTTACCAGAAGTGTAATCTTTATTTATTTATTTATTTATTTTTGAGACAGAGTCTCATTCTGTCTCCTAGGCTAGAGTGTAATGGTACGATCTCAGGTCACTGCAACCCCTGCCTCCCAGGTTTAAGCGATTCTCCAGCCTCAGCTTCTCGAGTAGCTGGGATTACAGGCAGCTGCCATCAAGCCCGGCTAATATTGGTATTTTTAGTAGAGACAGGGTTTCACCATGTTGGCCAGGCTAGTCTCAAACTCCTGACCTCAGGTGATCCACCCGCCTTGGCCTCCCAAAGTGCTGGGATTACAGGTGTGAGCCACCGCGCCCAGCCCAGAAGTGTAATCTTATATATGTTCATCATCATATATGAAAAAACAATAATATTCCATAAACATATACATAAGCCTAAAGGAAATCAAACCTTGTAACACCAACTTCCTCTTTTATACCACTGAAACGTGCAAATAAATAAAAGCAGCCTGGAGGGAGAACATAACTTACCAAAAGACAAATTATAAGTGTGCATACATGAGAAGCAGTACCACCCTTTTGCTTTTGAGACCAGGAAATAGATGGTATCTTATGAAGGATAAATTCAACAAAATTCAGCTGTTTTCTTTCCTACCAGCTGCTTGTGAATCACTCTCCACACTCCAACACCATGAGGACAACCTGAAACCTGCAGTCAATGCCTCATACCCTAACTCACAATTAAAGAAATCCTGTCTCCAAGTTACAGCAACAGGACCCTACATAAAAGGAGGAAAGTCTAGCTTCAAGACAAATTGTTGAGAAGACTAGAATGAAGTTCACTGTAACTTTAAAATAACTTTGCACTAATTTGTTACTAGTTGAACATTTTCCAGTAATCTCGTTTCCTAGCATAGTATATCAGACTTCTGCACTTCACCCAGCTTGGAAATTTTACAAAGTAGACTAATTATGTGGGTATAAGCATTATATCGCACGTTGCCCTTCCTCTAAGTGTTAACAGAACAAAGTAGTATGCCGAAGAGCATGTAAATACTCGCAATGCTGTATTTCAAATTTGCTTAACTTTTATTATCTGAATCAGAACTTAGTTGGAATTGAATTAACACTACCCAGTGAATAACGACTAATTAAAACAGCCTTTCCCATTTTCAGCCAAAAACTGCAGTCTGAAATGGCTTTTGCTTTCTAATTGACTTACAACGTGTGGCTGGGGGGAAATGTCAGCGCTTTCCCAAGGACACTTTTCAGGCTGTAAACTTTCTTTGTTGGAGAAACTACCAAGTTCAAGGGGTGCCTTCAGAATCCACTTACCCGATCCTTCATCCTCCAGCTTTGAGCTAAGGATTTGGAGCCTTCAATTTTCTCACAGTGCCTCTTTTTCATAAAAGCCAAAGGTAGGTTCCAGTCTGTAAGATCAGCCTCATCTTCCTCCCCCAGGCCCAGAAGAGGCGACTGCAGCATTTCGGACTCCATCAGTGGGGGAGGGGGTGGGGGAGTCCTTGGCAGCAAGCGCTCAAGAACCTCCAGCCTTAAAAACTAGCGTGTACCAGAATTGGTGAAATAAGAAACAGAAAAACGGGGAATCGAAAAACAAATGGATGGAGAGTGCGGAGACCCTTACTCAGGCAAAAAGTCTGAGATCCTTATCTCTAACTCTGGGCGGGAAGTGGGGAGGTGGGGGCCGCTAGGAAATGGGGCAGCCCAAGAAGCTCCGCAGACACACACCAGCCCAAGTCCCAAGCCACTGGCTGCTCCTGGGGCTGCACGTTTCCAGAGGGGCTGCGAGCGGAGCTGTCAAAAGCGTAAGAGACTTCAGGCCTCACGATGACCCTGCTCTCGGCCTCCAACGCCTCAGCAGTTCCGAGGACAGGCAGGCCGCTCTTGGTGCCGGTTCGCCCACTGGGCCGAGGTCTCCGGCCAAGGGATCGGGTTCAAAGGGCCCTGGGTCTCCTCCAGCCACTCTCAGCCCTGCGGGTCCCGCACTCGTCTGAGCTGCCGCAACCAGAGCCAGGACCGGCCCATCGTGCTCGCCCGCACCCGGTTCCTCAACCTCAGGTCCGCGCGGCCTGGCTGGTCCTGGCCTTCAGCCCCGAGGCTCTCTCCTGCCTGAGAACGAGTCCTGAGAAACAGGCGACACGGAACCACGGAGAAAACGGACAATGAGGGCTTACTGGGTCAGGGGAGCTTTGCCCTCTGGTTTGGAGCTACAGGGAAACTCATCTCATCAGCACATCAAGGAGGACGCCATATTGCCAGGACCCAGAATGCACCGCGGCCTACGGCGTGGCCGACAGACCAAACCTCCTCAGAGCGTTCTCGCCGCGCCACCCAACAAGCAGTGAAGGAAAGGGAGTCCCTGACCCCATTACCTCGGTTACCGTAATTCCGTTTTCCCCAGTTAATCGCCATTTGTTCAGTAGAGGCGTGTTATTAAAGTCAGTCCTACAAATGAAACTGTCGGTTTAATTTATTTTTTCAAAAACATTGTTATTATAAATGAAGCTACATGCTCCTGAAATTAGAGGAATCAACCGCCTTGTTTCTTCCAGATTTTGAAAAAGCGGCAAAAGCTTCAGGAAAAAACACTGATAATATTAGAAAATATAGTACTTTTTTTTTTTTTTTTTAATGTAGTATCTTCCACAGTGTCAATCAGATTTTCTCTTTTTCGTAGAAAACCAAGTGAAAGGCTGGGCGCAGTGGCTCACGCCTGTAATCCCAACACTTTGGGAGGCTGAGGCAAGCAGATCACAAGGTCAAGAGATCGAGACCAGCCTGGCCAACATGGTGAAACCTCCGTCTCTACTAAAAATACAAAAATTATCTGTGCATGGTGGCGCACACCTGTAGTCCCACCTACTCGGAAGGCTGAGGTAGGAGAATCGCTTGAACCGGGGAGGCAGAGGTTGCAGTGAGCTAAGATCAGGCCACTGCACTCCAGCCTGGGAGACTGAGCAAGACTCTTCAGATGAAGAAGGGTCCGAAGCAAGATTCGATGAAAAAAAAAAATTCATCGAATACAATTCTTTGTTTAATCTGTTTCATTTGCTGAGCAGTTTATCCTTTGTAAATTTCTTTTCTCCTGTCTCAGCCTCGCGCACCACCACGCCCGGCTAATTTTTTGTGTTTTTAGTAGAGACGGGGTTTCACCGTGTCAGCCAGGATGGTCTCGATCTCCTGACCTCGTGATCCGCCCGCCTCAGCCTCCCAAAGTGCTGGGATTACGGGCGGATCACGAGGTCAGGAGATCGAGACCATCCTGGCTGACACGGTGAAACCCCGTCTCTACTAAAGAATACAAAAAATTAGCCGGACGTGGTGGCGGGCACCCGGAAGGCAGAGCTTGCAGTGAGCCGAGATTGCGCCACTGCACTCCAGCCTGGGCGACAGTGTGAGATTCCGTCTCAAAAAAGAAAGAAAGAAAAGAAAGAAATTCTAAGTGAGCACGTTGAAGTCCAAACCCACCAGGTGGTCAGAATCGCCCAGGAAACTAAAAATCAGGATGCCCAGCTTCCGCCCCAGACCCCCAGATCGGGGAGCAGGGAGACTGGGATTCAGAATCTGCACTTTTTTTTTTTTTTTTTTTGCAGTTTTTACAGTTTTATTTAAACACCAAACACGCACATGTGTCTACTCATTTTCTTCGCTGCGCAGCCTGGCATGGGGGACAGTGACTCTGACAGCCAGCTAGGCGGCTCTTTCCACAATGGCTTCGCGGTTCCTGGAGGAACGCTGTGAGCGATCTCAGCGCAGTAAGCTTTGTTGCACATCAGCAGCAAGCTCCCTGACGTTGTAGACCATGAACTTCCGGAAGCCAGTGGGCAGCATGGGCTTTGTTTTTTTGTTGCTCCCATAACCAATGTTGGACATCAAGATCTGACCCTTGGCCAGGCGCAGTGGCTCACACCTGTAATCCCAGCACTTTGGGAGGCCGAGGCGGGTAGATCATGAGTTTAGGAGATCGAGACCATCCTGGCTAACACGGTGAAACCTCATCTCTACTAAAAATACAAAAAATTAGCCGGGCGTGGTGGTGGGTGCCTGTAGTCCCAGCTACTTGGGAGGCTGAGGCAGGACTCTTTGCCAGGCTGGTCTCGGACTTTTGACCTCAGGTGATCCACCTGCCTCAGCCTCCCAAAGTGCTAGGATTACAGGCATGAGCCACCACGCCTGGCCTCAACAACAACAACAACAACAAAAATGTTTAAATTAGCCAGGCATGATGACATGCATCTGTAGTACCAACCACTCAGGAGGCTGAGGTAGGAGGATCACTTGAGCCCAGGAGTTTGAGGCTGCAGTGAGCTGAGATCGCACCACTGCACTCCAGCCTGGGCAATCAAGCAAGACTCTGTCTCAAAAAAAAAAAAAAAAAAAAAGGCCGGGCGCGGTGGCTCAAGCCTGTAATCCCAGCACTCTGGGAGGCCAAGACGGGTGGATCATGAGGTCAGGAGATCAAGACCATCCTGGCTAATACGGTGAAACCCCGTCTCTACTAAAAAAGTACAAAAAACTAGCCGGGCGAGGTGGCGGGCGCCTGTAGTCCCAGCTACTCGGGAGGCTGAGGCAGGAGAATGGCGTAAACCCGGGAGGCGGAGCTTGCAGTGAGCTGAGATCCGGCCACTGCACTCCAACCCGGGCGACAGAGCGAGACTCCATCTCAAAAAAAAAAAAAAAGGCAGAATAACCCTTGGCCTGCCTGAACACAGTGGGAGCACCTTATCCTACAATGTAAAGGTAGAGACCAGATGACTCCTTCTGTCCCTAAAACTTGGACTGTTTGACAAATAGAATTACAGATACAGCAAAGTGAGCAAGAGAACAAATATAAAAACCTGAGTGTTGGGGGCAAATATGACAGAAGGTAGGAGTGAATGCAGGGAGAAATGCGGGGCAAATGGGAGTGGGGGTTGCATAAATAGCTCAGATATATAGCCTTTACCAGGAAGAACTAAGACAGCTGGATATTCGGTCTCTGAGTTCAGCATTGACCCACTGCAACTGACCTAGTCTTTTCTCAAAACAGAACACCATCACAGCTGAGGCATTCCATTTGCAGGCAGAATGGGCTGCGTTCCATCCTGCAACATTGCCGCTTCTCTGCTAAATCAATCAAGGGCATTGAATGTGTTTTGTCATCAAGAATCAGGAGCAAGACTGGAGGTCAGGGAACTTGAGAAAACCAGGTGCTTCGCTGAGCTGTTGTTTTCCACGCAGGGAGAACAGCCAACTCCGGTCCTTTCCAGAAAAATCTATGCTTAGCTTAAAGGAAACCAAAATAGACACGAAGAATGTTGCTATTGTCTGAGCATCATGACTCTGTTTTTAGTAAAACCCAAGTCACTCCCCTCTGCAGGTCAGATGTTTTGTTGACAGTGAAGTGAGAAGAGGAAGGAAAAGGAGGTAACAGGGCCGCAGCATCACCTTCAGCTGGGAATGTGAGGCTGCCAGGAAACCAGCAAGTCTGTCTCCCCCTCTCCACCCGTCTAAAAATATGGTGGTATTTATGCATGTGATTTTCACCTTCTACAGCACACCTTTCTATTTTATTCATGATTTTTTAAAATAATAAGCACGTAGATCGATTAGCAGAAACGAAGTTATTCCCATTTTTAAGAGGGTCCCTGGGTAGCATAGGGACTGTGGTGAAAAGTGCCTCTTACTGAATAAACTTCGCCCACTGTCCACATTTCTTCTTTCAGAAGTGAGGATTTTTGCATAGCCCCAGCCTTAAAAAGCCAGCCAAGGAAAACACGGCAAAGACAGAGCCGAGAGGGAAATGCATCAGGGAAGGGACTGCCTGAGAGCCCATCACAGAGCTGGGACCTGCACCCCAGCCTCTCCTTCCCACCCTGGGCTGTTTTGCAAAGGGCAGTGAAGAGCCTCTCTGGGACACCTGGGATGTGGAGCAAGACAAGGGCAAAGCAGCTGGGAGAGCAGGTGTCCAGGCCCAGTCCCCGCTGGGTGGCCTTCCAGCCTGGGCGCCCTAACCGATGAGTCTGGATGGACTCAGGGAGCCATCTGCAAGGCTTGACAGCATCAGACGCTGCTGTCTGTGGCCCTGTGGATTCTTTGTGGAGAAGGGATGAAGGTCAGTGTCCATTCAAGGTCAAAAATCCCATTATTGGGAGTCCCCTCCTTCCTCCCCCAGATCCTAAAGATGGAATCACAAAGATGTGGTCTGTACCTATGCAGATTTTAAAAGAAAAAAGGGGCTGGGTGCAGTGGCTCATGCCTGTAATCTCAGCACTTTGTAAGGTCGAGGCAGGCAGATCACCTGAGGTGGGGAGTTCAAGACCAGTCTGGCCAACATGACGAAACCCCGTCTCTATTTTAAAAATGCAAAAAATTAGCCGGGTGTGGTGGTGCTTGCCTGTAATCCCAGCTACTTGGGAGGCTGAGGCATGAGAATCGCTTAAATACAAGAGGTAGAGGATGCAATGAGCCGAGATCATGCCACTGCACTCCAGCCTAAGTGACAGAGTGAGACCCTACCTCAAAAAAAGAATAAAAAAGAAAAAGAAAAATGGGGTGGGGGAGGAAAGCTTATATGATTGAGACTATATTGAGAAAATGTATTATCCAGTAAATAATATGCAAACTGGATGGGCGCAGTGACTCATGCCTGGAATCCCAGAACTTTGGGGTGCCAAGGCGGGCGGATCACCTGAGGTCAGGAGTTCCAGACCAGCCTGACCAATATGATGAAACCCCGTCTCTACTAGAAATACAAAAATTAGCCAGGCGCGGTGGCATGCACCTGTAATCCCAGCTACTCGGGAGGCTGAGACAGGAGACTCACTTGAAACCAGGCGGCGGAGGTTGCAGTGAGCTGAGATCGCGCCATTGCACTCCAGCCCGGGCAATAAGAGCGAAACTCCATCTCAATCCCAGCTACTGGTCCCAGCCAGAATGGTCTTGATCTCCTGACCTCATGATCTGCCCACCTCGGCCTCCCAGAGTGCTGGGATTACAGGTGTGAGCCACCGCGCCCGGCCCATGCCTGGCTAATTTTGTAGAGACAGGGTTTCACCATGTTGCACAGGCTGGTCTCGAACCCCTGAGCTCAAACAATACACCTGCCTCGGCCTCCCAAAGTGATGGGATTACAGGCATGAGGTTGAGATGTATTTTAAAGACAGAGTCTTGCTGTGCCCAGACATGTGGACCAAGGGTCACAGGACCAGAGATAGGGGGACCAGAGACCCACTAGCATTATAATCCCAGAAATACCATTTGACATTTTAAACAGCATCACGTCATACTTTGACCATTTTTATTTTAAATTTTAAAAGTAAAAAGTAATAGATACTCGTTGGAAGAAATTGGAAAATGTTCCCAAAAATGAAGAAAATAAAAGTTAACCAGAGGAATCAGTGTTCTGATTTTGTGAATTTCCTTTTTTCCTTTTCTTTTTGCCACATATATATGTTTTTAAAAATTGTTTGACGTTAAAAAAAAAATTACTCTGAAACATTTTGAAAATAAAAGATCAATCGGTTGGGTGCAGTGGCTCACACCTGTAATCCCAGCATTTTGGGAGGCTGAGGTGGGCGGATCACTTGAGGTCAGGAGTTTGAGACCAGCCTGGCCAACATGGTGAAACCCCATCTCTACTATTATAAAAATCAGCTGGGCGTGGTGGCACATGCCTGTAATCCCAGCTACTCAGGAGGCGGAGGCATGAGAATTACTTCAACCTGGGAGGCAGAGGTGCAGTGAGGGGAGATTGTGCCACTGCACTCCAGCCTGGGTGACAGAGTGAGACTCTCTCTCAAAATAATAACAATAATAATAATAATAATAATAATAATAATAATAATAATAATGATGTTGATGATGATGACTGGGTGCGATGGCTCACACCTGTAATCCCAGCACTTTGGGAGGCGGAGGCGGGCAGATCACTTGAGGTCAGTAGTTCGAGACCAGACTGGCCAACATGGTGAAACCCCGTCTCCACCAAAAATACAAAACTTAGCCAGGTGTGGTGGTGTGGGCCTGTAATCCCAGCTGCTAGAGAGACTGAGACACAGGAATTGCTTGAACTCCAGAGGCGGAGGTTGCAGTGAGCCAAGATCCTGCCACTGCACTCCAGCCTGGGAGACAGAGTGAGACTCTGTCTCGATCAATCAATCAATAACATTCCAGATACCCCAATTGCACCCATTTCATCACCATGTTAGAAGATGGCAGCCCAGAGTCAGCCTGGAATCCCAAGTGATTCCATGCATAGCAAAACGTGAGTCACAGCTTCGTCCTGTATTCTCAACCATTGTGTTAATCACATACAGGGAACTTGTTTCCAGCCCACCTGGGCCCTGAAGGCGGTGGTAAGGTGATTTTCTGAAGAGCGAGATTCAATCAAGCCTGAAAGAACTCATCCAAGCCCCTGAGCTATTGGTCAGGGCTGGGTCCAAAACTGGGAGGGAGCTGCTCAGAGAGGGTTTGTCGGGGGCTGGGTTGGTCTCCTAGGTGGCCAGAGGTCCTGCCTTCCCTGAGGCAGCCCTGGTTCTCACTCATTGCTCTGGCATAATTATTAATAGCATCCTCTTACATTCTCAAAGATGTTCTGATTTGGATGATAAAACATAGTCACCCTACCTTGTATCCACTCCCATGGGACCCTATACATTGTATTCATTGCATTCATCACTATTCTAATTAAACATTGTTTTAATGTCCCTTTGCCCTGCCAGATAGAAGCTCCACGAAGACAGGGATCATGCCTGTCTCATTCTCCGTTTTACCCCCTGCAGAGAGCCAGAGACTGGTATGCAGTGTGGGCACATAGTATTTGTTTTTTCATTTTGTTTTGTTTGAGACAGAGTCTCACTCTGTTGCCCAGGCTGAAGTGCAGTGGCATGATCTTGGCTCACTGCCGCCTCTGCCTCCTGGGTTCAAGTGATTTCTGGCTAATTTTTGTATTTTTAGTAGAGATGGGGTTTCCCTGTGTTGGCCAAGCTGGTCTCAAACTCCTGACCTCAAGTGATCCCCCGCCTCTGTCTCCCAAAGTGTTAGTATTACAGGCTTGAGCCACCATGCCTGGCCCAGTATATGTCGAATGACTCCAATGAGCAGGACCCCAAGGAGCTACTGCTAGAAGCAGAAACAGGAGCAGGCAACACACAATGGCAGGGAGAATCTGAACGGCTCAGACAGCCCAGAGTGAACACCAGCCCCAAGGCATGCTGATGACTGTCTCTGGCCACAGCAATGGCATGAACCCCGAATGGAGGGAACAGTGGGGCAGGAGGCTGACCTGGGGTGCGCCTAAAGAGACCCCATGACATCCCAAAAAGAACGGCTGCCCAGAAATGTAAAGGACAAAGGCTTGGGGTCATGCTGCCCTGAATATTAAAAGAAAAGTGAGTGGCGCAGTGGCTCATGCCTGTAATCCCAGCACTTTGGGAGGCCGAGGCGGGCGGATCACCTGAGCTCGGGAGTTCAAGACCAGCCAGACCAACACGGAAAAACCCCGTCTCTACTAAAAATACAAAATTAGCCGGGTGTGGTAGCGCACGCCTGTCATCCCAGCTACTAGGGAGGCTGAGGTAAGAGAATCGTTTGAACCTCGGGGGCAGAGGTTGCAGTGAGTCAAGATCACGCCATTGCACTCCAGCCTGGGCAACAAGAGCAAAACTCCGTCTCAAAAAAAAAAAAAAGAAAAAAAGAAAGAAAGAAAAGTGACTTTGTCTTACACCCTGGCTGCCCCTAGTAAATGATGTGGAATATGGAAAAATCCTGGCCTGTGTATCTTTGCTTTTATTTATCTCTGATTATTTCCTTATATTAGCCAAGCTATGCTAAGTACTGGAACAGTAACTCTCCAGCCTCAAGAGAAGGTCATTTTTCACACATACAGTAGTTCAGTAGGTATTGGGGGCAACCTTGGGGGCACAGACCCACGAAGGGGAGCACAAGGTTTCCATTGCCCGGGTCTGGCATTTATGTCACTTCTGACCACATTCTATTGGCCAGAACTCGATCACATGGTCATAGCTAACTGCAAAGGACACTGGGAAATATAGTCTGACTATGTGGAAATAAAAATAAATGTGGCAAATAATGAGCTACAAGGTTTCTTCCTAGAAGTGAAAGTAAAAGCCTAAAAGGAGTGTGTTAGTTTGTAACCCGGCACGGTGGCTCATGCCTATAATCCCAGCACTTTGGGAGGCCCAGGCGAGACGATCACCTGAGGTTAGGAGTTCAAGACCAGCCTGGCCAACATGGTGAAACCCCGTCTCTACCAAAAATACAACAATTGGTCAGGCATGGTGGTGGCAGCCTGTAGTCCCAGCTACTGGGAGGCTGAGGCAGAAGAATCCCTTGAACCCGGGAGGCAGAGGTTACAGTGAACCAAGATCGTGCCACTGTACTCCAGCCTGGGCAAAAGAGCAAGACTCCGTCTCAAAAAACATAAAAATAAAAATAAAGAGTGTCTTAGTTTGCTAGGGCTGCGGTAACAAAGTACCACAAACTGGGTGGCTTAAAGCAACAGGCGTATTGCTCTACGGTTCTGGAGGCCAGAATTCCAACATCAAGGTGTCAGCATGGTTCTGCTGCCTCCAGGCTCCTGGGAAGAATCTGTTCGTGCCCCTCCCTCAGCTTCAAGGTGTCCTTAGCAACCTCCGACATGCCTCATCATGTGGCTGCGTCCCTCCAACCTCTGGCTCCATCCTAACAGGGCCTTCGATCTCCCTGTGTGTCTCTCCTCTCATAAAGACAGCAGACGGCTGGGTGCAGCGGCTCACACCTGTAATCCTAGCACTTTGGGAGGCCGAGGCAAGTGGATCACTTGAGGTCAGGAGTTCGAGACCAACCTGGCCAATGGGGTGAAACCCTGTCTCTACTTAAAAAAAAAAAAAAAAAATTAGCCGGGCGTGCACCTGTAATCCCAGCTACTTGGGAGGCTGAGGCAGGAGAATCGCTTGAACCCAGAAGGTGGAGGTTGCAGTGAGCTGAGGTCACCCCACTGCCCTCCAGCCTGGGTGACAGAGCAAGACTCTGTCTCAGAAAAAATAATAATAATAATAAAGACAGCACACATACCATCTTAACTTTAATTACATCTGCAAAGACCCTATTTCCAAATAAAGTCAAATTCACAGGCACCAGGGTTAGGACTTGGAACTCTATTTCTGGGGGACACAATTCAACTCAGAGCAAATCAAGGCAGGGAACTTTTTTTTGAAACAGAGACTCACTCTGTTGCCCAGGCTGGAGTATAGTGGCGCAATCATGGCTCACTGCAGCCTCTGCCTCCCAGGCTCAAGGGATCCTCCCACCTCAGCCTCCTGAGCATCTGGGACTGCAGGCATGCACCCCCACATCCAGCAAATATTTTTTGTATTTTTTGTAGGGACAGGGTTTCGCCATGTTGCCCAGGCTGGGCTCAAATGATCCTGCCACCATGGCCTTCCAAAGTGCTGGGATTACAGGCGTGAGCCACCACACCTGGCTGTGAACTTTTTACAGATTCCTAAGACACTCCCCCATTCCTTCCGAAAAGATCATTCCAATTTGCAAACGAACCAGCCTGAGGGCACTATGTCATCCCACCTTCCCCAAACCGAGTGCTGTGTTTTGGTTTTCTTCCTTAGCCTTATTTATTTTTTATTTTACTTTATATTTTATTTTATTGAGTCAAGGCCTCACTCTGTAACCCAGACTGCAGTGCAGTGGCGTGATCGCGGCTCACTGCAACTTTCAACTCCTGAGCTGAAGCAATCCTCCCTCCTCGGCCTCCCACAGTGCTGAGATTCCAGGCCTGAACCACCACACCCAGCCTTCCTTAGCTTTATTATCTTGATTTTTGCAAATCTGGTAAGTGAGCAGTGGTATCTAATTTTTGACTAGAAAGTTTAAAAAGTGCTTGGGAATCACGTCGCCGGTTACAGCTGAAGGGTGGTGCCCAGGCAGGACGAAGTGTTTGTCGGGCCGTGAGTGGCCGTCGCAGGATGCAACCCAAGCAGGGAGTCAGGAACATTTCACTAGCTGTAGTTAGATGCCTGGGTCCTAGCTCTCTGCTGGCAGAAGACAAATATCAGAAGGCAAAGAGGACAGAATATTCCATTTGTCCATCTAAAATGAATGTTTCTAGCAAGGAGGCCTGGATGGCCCTCTGCAGACAGCCCAGCTGCTGCGGTGCGTCTTGTCTGGTTTGTTTGCCACAGCAGCAGCTTCCGTCTGATGGCTGCAGAGGAGGAAGGTGGCGGCTGACGCTCAGAATGAGCCATCCCCAGTGCAGCTCCACGAGGCTGGCGGAGTGGGGGGGATACGGGGGGGGGCTGTCGCTCACAGAACACTCTGTACTCATCCAGGAGCCCCCACACCCGGGAAGGCGGCCACCTTATGATATGTGATCTGTTCCAGGCAGAGTCTCTGTCAGCCAGGGAAACATTTGTAAACATAATTTGTGTTCTCCATTTTTGTCATAGTTTTGGTCCTTATTTCCCCCCCCATAACTCACTATTTTCCTCCCATATTTTTCCTTCTGGAGGTTTTAATCAGAGGGACAAGTCCAGAGTGTCCTGGAAAGTCTGGAAGGTGCTTGCCTTTCCTCGGAATGTGCTCTCTCGTGGCAGCAAACGTCGGCAGGGAGTGCAGCCTGCAATTTACAAGTTTATGTTTACGATCCTTATTTTTATTACCTTTGAGTGAAAGTGATTGCTATGGTTATCTCCTTCTCTGATATATATATATATTCCTTTCATTTATTTTGAGGATGGTTTGAATTTTTATGCATCTTCCATCCCATGCTCCCAAAAGAAGTGGGAAGAGCAGCGGGGAGGATCGGGGACCCCCTCCTCTTCCCGCCTCACAGCAGACGGCATCTCTCAGAGCATCCCCCAGTCAAGGGACAGTCTCCCTCCTCTGCTCCTGGGGAGTGAGTAAATAATCCCCTCCATCTCCACACTCCCAAGTAAGCCTGAAGGGCTTTCCGGGGGGCTTCGGAGAACCCCACCTATAACCCAATCAGGGAGGTTGGTAGAATGAAACAGTAAAGGAAGAAAAAAGCATGTACCTGCCAAGCTGGTTTCCACTGGGTTAAAGGCCTCTGTGATGGCATCATTGACCTAAAATCATCCAACATTGACACTGTCTCCAAGGTGACAGGCCCTGAATCTTGGGCCCGAGTGTCCTGCTCAGAGGGTCACCTGTGACTCCCTCCTCTCTCGGGCCTTCCAATACAGCCACAGCTACCCGTATAATAGCCCCCAAGTGCTTGGTTAGGTCTCAGTAGTGACGGGGTGCATCTGGAAGACCGATGTCTCAGGAGCTGATTCACTTCTCGAAGAACCGAGTTGGACCTTACCACCACTCATTTTGGCCCTGACACCGTCCTGGCTTTGGGCCTGCAGAGCAGACTGGTCGAGCCATTCCTACTGCAGGGCAACTGGAGTGGGGCCTGTAGAGTGAATCTGAGCCGGATGCCGGCAAAGTTCAACACACTCAAGCTCTGTACCCTCAGGCAAGTCACCACCCTTTCTCTCTGCACCTCAGTTTTCTCATCTGTAGAATGGGGAAAAGATTACCCGTATATTGATTTGTTGTTGTTGTTGTTGTTGTTGTTTGAGATGGAGTCTCACTCTGTCGCTCAGGCTGGAGTGCAATGGTGTGATCTTGGCTCATTGCAACCTCTACCTCCCAGGTTCGAGCAATTCTCCTGCTGCTGTGATTACAGGTTCCCACCACCATGCCTAGCTATTTTTTTCTTTTGTATTTTTAGTAGAGATGAGGTTTTACCATGTTGGTCAGGCTGGTCTCGAATTCCTGACCTCAAGTGATCCGTCCACCTCGGTCTCCCAAAGTGCTGGGATTATAGGTGTGAGCCGCTGTGTCCGGACAATTTGTGAGGATGTGATGATGGAGTAGATAGTGGGAACTTTGCAAAGGGGGTCTCTTAAAGCTTAAATCTGAGGAGGAACTCCCAGGGCTCAAAAACGTCCAATGACCCCGTCTCATGCAGGATGATTCCAGAGTGTTTAACATCACCCCCAAACCCTACAGGATCTGACCCTGTTACTGCCCTGACCCCGCTGAATTCCAGGCGTGCTGACCTGTGCTCTCCCTGGGCCACCCCAAGCCCCGCGCTTGCCGTTCCCACCGCCAGCAACACATGCTTGTTCCTTCACCTCCTTGAGGTCTCTAATGTCATCACTCAGAGAAGATTTCCATGGCTGCCCCCAAAATAGCCCCCTCAGCCTCTCTCTACACCCTCCTCCTGTGTGATCTCTCTTCACTGCACCACCACTGCCCACCATAGTCCAGCCATTGTTTATCGTCTGCTTCTCCTCCGCAGGAGAGGCCGGTGAGAGCGAGGTCTGCCTGGGTCTGCTATGGTGCTGGTGCCCATCAGAATCAATGCTTGGGGATGAATCGGTGAAGGGGAATGAATTTGTTGGATGAATCAGTGAAGGGGAATCCTGTGGCTGACACACTGAGAGGATCTCCACAAAGTGAAGAAGCCTCTAGAGAAGGCTGAGCCCAAGCATTTGGGAGGCACATGTCCCTCACACAGGATCGAGGGACCACAAGCCAGATATGGCCTCTGTCCTGAAGGAAGAAGGATGATGGGCCATCAACTACCGTGCACTGCAATAGGGCTGGGAGCCCAGGATGGGGCACTCCACCCAAATGAGGTGGTTGGGAAGGCTTTGTGGGGAGCAACATTTTTCCTCCATTATCTGCATTCTAGAAAGAAGGCACCATTTGCACGGAGCCCTGAGGTGGGAAAGAGAGGCCCCTGGAGGATGCAGAAGCGCAGGTGACTCTGCCTGGCAGGGGGCAGGGGCTGAGGTGCAGTCAGAGAGTCAATGGGCCAAGCAGGTGCAACACCACCAGGTCCCGGGGAGCTTCCCGGCCACTTCTCTGGTGCATGGCGATGAGACTGGGCCTGCCAGGGGCAAGGAGACCTCAGGGTTGGCTCCAACTCAGAGCAGAGGAAAGACAGAGGCAGTGCGCCCCCATCTTCTTCGCCCCCATCCGCACCTTCCAACAGTTGCCAACAGCAGCCTGGGAGTCTGCAGAGGTAATCCAGGTAAATTGTAATGGTGGCCCAAACCCGGGCATGGGGGAGGGATCTGGAACTATTTGGGAAACAGATGATAAGGGTTCAGAGGCTGACTGGCTGGGAACGGGGAAGGGGGAAACTGGAGAGCAGTCCTGTATTCCTGGTGAGCTGGAGCCAGGCTCTGGGGGAACTCCCACCCCTGCCTCTCTGCGCTCCCGGACATGCACAGACGCTGCTGTTGGGTTCGGGAATGGGGGGAGATAAAGCTGATGGAGGTGTGAGGCCAGATGACAAAATGTGGCTGAGCTTGACGGGATGGTTCATTAAGACGGCAGCTTGGGTGTGTCTGAGGAAGCACCCCGCACAGACACCGGCTCTCCTCTGGCAGAGGGACTTCAAGGCGGATGATATAAAACCAAGCAGGCCAACGGGGAGAGATGAGGACCTTCCCTGAGGACCACCTGCATCTCAAGCTTGTGGGAAACTGCTTGGAGAAATAGGGCTGCGCAAATGTATTTGCCAGTTACTGTCTAGTTATTGGCCACTGGGACAATAATGTCCCAGGGTGAGCTGGGACTGGAGTGCCTGTGGGTACGAGTGGGGCAGGGTGGGGGGCTTTGGGCAATTGCTGTTGGGTGTTTTGATGGTTGAGTGACATGCATGTGAGATGGCCATGTTGACACCTGCACAGTCATGGTTACTTACGCAGCCAGCACCACTGCTGCGGTTTGAATGATGGTGTCTCCTCAAAATTTGTTTTTTGTTTTTTTTTTTTGAGACAGAATCTTGCTCTGTCGCCCAGGCTGGAGTGCAGTGGTGTGATGTCCGCTCACTGCAAGCTCCGCCCCCTGGGTTCATGCCATTCTCCTGCCTCAGCCTCCCAGGTAGCTGGGACTACAGGCGCCTGCCACCACGCCTGGCTAATTTTTTTGTATTTTTAGTAGAGACGGGTTTCACCATGTTAGCCAGGATGGTCTCGATCTCCTGACCTAGTGATCCGCCCGCCTCGGCCTCCCAAAGTGCTGGGATTACAGGCGTGAGCCACCGTGCCTGGCCAGAAATTTGTATGTTGACGTTTACTCACCAATGTAATGGAATTAAGAGGTGACGCTGTAAGAGGTGATGAGGTCACGAGGGTGAAGCCTTCACGGATGGAATTAGGGTCCCTATCAAAGGGCCAGAGGGTGTGGGTCCACCATATGAGGCCTCAGCATTTGCCCCCTTCCAAACATGTAGCCACATGGGCCTTTGCCAGGGAGGCTGGGAGTCTGAAATCCAGGGCTGAGGAGCTTCACTGTCTGGAGAGGGTCCAGCCTTGCTTCTAAGATGGCACTCGGAGCACTGCCTCCTCCTGGTGGGGGGGACGCTGTGTCCTCGTGTGGCAGAGGGCAGAAAGGCAAGAGGGAAAAACTTCCTTCACCAAAGCTCTTTTATTAGTAGTAGTATTTTTGTGGTAGGGTCTCCTTCTGTTGCCCAGGCTGGAGTGCAATGGTGCAATCACAGCTCACCGCTGCCTCGACCTCCTGGACTCAAGTGATCCTTCCGCCTCAGCCTCCCAAATAGCTGGGGCTACAGGCATGTGACTCCACGCCCAGCTATTTTTTTTAGAGACACGGTCTCACTATGTTGCCCACGCTGGTCTTGAACTCCTGGGCTCAAGTGATCCACCCACCTCGGCCTCCCATAGTACTGGATTACAGGCATGAGCCACTGTGTCCAGCCTCAAAGCCCTTTTATAAGGGCACTAATCCCTTTATGGAGGGAGTCGCTCTTGACCTAATCACCTCTTAAGGCGATTAAGACACATGGACGTGAAGTTTCAAGCCCGAAGTTTGGAGAGGACACACTCGAACCACAGCACGCATGCATCAGGCTTTCCTTCCTTTGTAAGTTAAGGCTGAATAATGTGAGGGGCAGATGATTGTTGGCTGTGGGTCCATCTGCTGTAGGCGTTGAGCAGTGTCCCTGGCCTCTATCTACCAGATGCTACTGTACCTCCCTCCTCCCAATTGTGACAATGAAAAAGGCCTCTAGACTTTGCCAAATGTCTTCTGGGGGCCAAAGTCTTCCCTGACCTGGGAATCCCTCTTCTGCGCACACCCATCGCTGAATGGTTGAGTCTCTCCTGCATCTATCTGTGTGTCCCCAAAGAGCAGCCACAGCAAAGAGGCAGGGGCTGAGATGGCTCAGGAATGTGTCTCCAGTGTCTGGCTGCAACCCAGATCCCAAATCCCATCAGAAAGTTACAGCCGCACACATCTCATGTCAGCACCGCTCAATAGCGTTAGGGCAGATTTTCCCATAGCCATTTTTAATATTAAAAAACAACCCTCTCTTCTCAGAGCCACGTTAAGCATATGGCAAGCCGTGCACTGGCTGTGTCGCCTCCTGCAAGCTCAGTGCCTGCCTCCTGTTTTCTTGTATCTGGGAAGACACAAATGCTGCTTAGAGTCAAACCTCAGGAGGTGTGTGAAGCGTGTAAAAGTCAAAGATAAACAGGCCTGCTTTGCCCTTGGACACATAAGCTGGATTTTCTGCAGTAATCCAGGGCCTTCACCAAAAAAGCCAAGAGCAAGAAAACCTTCCAGCACAATCCATAACAACATCCCCCCTCCCGGCCCCAAAACAGCGAGTCTGGCAGTCGAGGCAACTGACAGCCACAACTCGGGCAGAGTTTCAGCGAGTGCTCCCTCCTCCCAGACGCCGCCAGCTCGGTTTTGATCCACAAACATTCCAAGTTTCGACTCCAGCTCCATATAGCTCTGCTAATACCCATCAGCCCGCAGACAAAATCTTTTATTTCCTAGTAAGCCTGGAATAAAAAAGATGAATTCGCAGGGGATTTAGGAGGGAAACAAAGACAATGATCTTGACAGAGAATAAATTCTGTTTGCTCAAGTATGGTTCATCAGGCATTGATTAAGACTCGTAGCATTTTGGAATTGGAATCAGAAAACTTTACAGTGGGGAGGAAAGAACTCTCCCTTCCAGGGCAGAGGAGTAGCAGTCGTCCATCTTCTTTTGGAACATTCCAGAAAGGTGGCAGCTTTGCCCCAATTCTCACCCCTCCCTGTGTCCCTGCCCTCTGTCATGTGACTTGCAGCTCCTCCCACATAGGCAGAACCTGCTTCCCCGACCATGGATGTCCAGTGTGGCCTTGAGGCTAGCTTTGGCCAGCAAGACATAGGCAGAGCAAAGCAGGGGCTTGCAGACGTGCATGTGTGGGTGGGCTTGCCTTCTGTTGCCTCTGCCGTCACCAGGACAAGAAGCTGCCTCAGTGAGCCCAGCAAGCCCAGGAGGGTGGGAGACCCAGCCCAATCTGTGGTGTGAGGCAGAGCCACGCCAGCCACAGGCCCGGGAGAATGCTCAGCTAGCCCCCAAGCTTGGGACTGGTTTGGCATTCATCATTATTGTGCCAATAACTGGCCAATACAGAAACTGGCTGAGCCCTGAGGGCTGGTGCAGCCCCTGAGGTCCTGTGGGTGTTTGTTACCAGGCATTAGCTGACCCACGCATATGAGCGGTGTTCTGCATCATAGCAGCCCAGTCCCTTTGCCACATCGTGCATTGCTGGACAGTGACCAGCATTTGTCTCTTTCCCACCAGGCTTGGGTGGACCCCACCTTGGAAGCAATTCTGAATATGGGTCAGCAAGTCTAGATTCAGCTGCCCGACAGCTGTTTTGTGACAGCCCTTGGGTCCTCCAAATCAGCCTACCTCTTTGGAATGCTGGGGAGACCCCAGTTATGGAGAAAACATGGTTCTGACCCTCAGGGGAGTACAGTCGGGTCACGGAGGCAGGGTGTATATGGCAACCGAGGATTTCATAGAAGGTGAGAGAGATGGTCAAGCCAGGGCATGTCGTATACGGGAAGGCAGGGTCCCCTACAGACATCCCTGCTGCTGCCCACCTCATCCCCACTCCCTACTCCTTCCCCTGCACCTCCCCCAGGCTCCGGACCTCCTCCAGCCCACCACGCCCCACTCTGCTTTTGCCTCCAAAGCTGGCAGCTCCAGCGACCCCGCCCTCCACACCTGTCCCCTTGTTGGTTCATCACCAAAAGTGACCTGTCCTGTACAAATATTTGCACACCCATGTTCCTAGCATCTTTATTCACAACAACCAAAAGCAGGAGCCATCCAAGTGTTCATCGCTGGATGAACGGATACGCAAAACGTGGTGTCTCCGTACAATGGAATATTATTTAGCCTTGAAAAGCAATGAAACACTGACACAGGCTACCACACGGAGGAGGCTTGAGGTCATTATGCAGAGCGAAAGGACAAATGCTGAGCCGGGTGTGGCGGTGACTCGCGCCTGTAATCCCAGTACTTTCAGAGGCAGAGGCAGGCAGATCACCTTAGGTCAGGAGTTTGAGACCGGCCTGGCCAATATGGTGAAACCCTGTCTCTACTAAAAATACAAAAATTAGCCGGGTGTGGTGGTGGGCGCCTGTAATCCCAGCAACTCTGAAGGCTGAGGTGGGAGAATTACTTGAACCTGGGAGGCCCAGGTTGCAGTGAGCCTAGATTGCACCACTATACTCTAGCCTGGACAACAGAGCAAGACTCCATCTCAAAGAAAAAAAAAAATCCTGTCAACTTCCACTCACAGGAAGCCCCTAACACAGTCAGACTCGCAGAGACAGAAAGTGGAATGGAAACTGCCAGGGCTGGGGGAGGGGGATGGGGATGGAGAGTTTGTGTTTCACGGGGACAGTTTCTGTTTGAGAAGATGAAAATGCTCTGGAGAAGGGTGGTGGTGAAGGCTGCACAGTCATGTGAAACTGCTTAATGCCCTGGACCTGTGCACAAAAGTGGGTACAAGAGTACATTTTATGTTATTTGTATGTTTCCACACTTTTTTTTTTTTTTTAGAAGGAGTTTCGCTTTTTTGCCCAGGCTGGAGTGCAGTGGCGTGTTCTTGGCTCACTGCAACCTCCACCTTTGGGTTTCAAGCAATTCTCTTCCCTCACCTCCCAAGTATCTGGAACTACAGGCACCTGCCACCACACCCAGCTAATTTTTGTATTTTTAGTAGAGACAGGGTTTCACCATGTTGGCCAGGCTGGTCTTGAACTCCCAACCTCGCGATCCACCCACCTTGGCCTCCCAAAGTGCTGGAATTACAGGCATGAGCTACTGCACCTGGCCCTTACCACTTTTTTTTTTTTTAAAGCAACCTGTCCTATATCCCAACTCCTTGAGGCCCAGCTCCCCGCTGGCTGTTGGCTACCAAAGCAATCTGGGAGTCTCAGGTGTGTGTGGGGAAAGGCCGCCCTGCCTGCTGCTGCTTCTGCCGCCCCCGGTTTCAGCAAGAACCGCCAGCATCCTCATTGCTGTAACCCAAATGGAGCAATTGCTAATGGTGACCACCCAGGCGTGGGGGCAGGCCAGTCGGGAGATACTGAGGACAGCAAGAGAGTCCCCCGGTGCCCCCCGCTCCACGCAGAGGCAGCAGCCCACTCTGCTTGTGGCACATCTGCATGGGGCATGCCAATCTCGCATGCTCAAGGGAAGGGAGGACTCCGGCTGGCACCCAGCTGGAAGGTGGAAATGTGAGCAGACAGGATTTATTTGGATGAAGAAAGTGGGAACAATGGGGGAAAAGTCAAATGAGCAAAGACAGTGGAAAAAGATCAGAGATGGTGGAGCCAGAAAGCAGGCAGGCTGGCTGGGAAGGCGGCTTTCCTGGCTCCACCTCGCCCCACTTCCTGTCCAAGCTTGTGAGGGAGGACAGGGAGGCCTCTGCTTTGGAGATGTCCTGGCTTTGTAGTCAGCAGGCCTAGGCTCATGTTCCAGCTCTGCTGTTCTCTGGCTGTGTGACCTTGAGCAGGTTACCCAACCTCTCTGAGCCTCAGTGTCCTCATCTATGAAATAAGAATAACAGGACGTCTTCCTGCTAGGGTTTTGTGAAGGGTCATAGAACGGAGTGCACATAAAAGGCTTTGCTGGTGTCCACGACACAGCAAATGCTTGATTCCTGTTAGTCGTTTTGCCAGGCAGCTTCTGACAGGCCCCAGTGGTCCCATTCCTGCTGCTCATGCCTTGAGCGTGGGCTGGACCTAGTGACTTGCTTCTAGGAAGAGACTGCAGCAAAGCTGATGGGATGTCATTTCCATGGCTAAGTTACGGATGGCTATGACTTCTGTCCTGCTGTCACTCTCCGCCTTGCTGGTCCTCCCTCTTTTGGCCCTCCTGATTGCGTGCTCTGACAACACAAGCTGCTGTCTTGTGCGATGCTCTATGGAGCAGCATCCGTGGCAAGGAACCCAGGGAGGCTTCAGTCCAGCAGCCTGCAAGGAACTGAAACCCACCAGCAGCCACGTGAATGAGCTTGAAAGAGGGTCCTTCCCAGAGGGGCCCTGAGATGACCATGGCCTTGGGGGGACCTGGAGCAGAGGGGCCAGCTCTGCTAGCCAGATTTCTGACCTGCCAAATCTGTGTCATAATAACCAAAGTTGTTGCAAGTCACTAAGTTTGGGAGTAATTTGTTACTGAGCCAGAAATAATGAGTACAATCATTTGGTGTTTCTAACCATGACTGGACTCCTTAATTCTCTCCCTGGGAACTGCATCCTCCTATTATCTCCTGAGCCCGCCCCGCAGCCTCCTCAGCCTCACTCTCTCCAATAATCTCACATTCTGCATCCACGCCACACACCCTCAGACTCTCACATCCTTACGCAATACAACACTCGCTCACATTATCTCTACATTGTGGGCTCATTTATTCTCTATTATTTAACCAGAAGTAGCCCCAAAAGCACTCACTGAGCTTCTCCAGCCGGCTGCAAACATCTCCTGAGAACATCAGCTCCCTTGGTTACAATTCTATATTCACCGTCAGAGCCACAGCTCAGCATCTCCCTGACTGCGAAAATGCAAGGATCAGCCCCTCTGCTCTATGTGTTGTCTTGTGTATCCGGGAATCACATGTCACACACACACAATCTCAATTCTAGACTATAGGTCGGTCTCTAGGGCAGAGACTAGGCTTATTGACCTCTAGGGTCTAACTACTAGGCTATAGTGGGCCACTGGGCCAAGTAGAGAAGAAGGAAGGCAGGCCAGGAAAGAGCCCTGGGCCTGAGTTAAAGTCCAGCTCTTACCTGGCAAGCTGGGCCACTTTGGAATACTTCCTGCCCTTCAGTGAACCTCAGTCATAGCTCCTTAAGGAGTTGGCTGTAAGAGGCTTACATGTGGTAACATACATGAGAGGCTCTTCTTTCCTGGCAGGGCTCCAGGAGGGATGACCTACTGCAGGATGGAGGCCCTGGCTGCAGATCTGGGAACCTCCCTCCTACTGGGAAGAAGCACATTGCCGTCATTCAGTCTCTTGTGAGTTGGGTTATTATGAGTCTGTTCGCCAGAGTCTGAGCTCTGAAAGGGATGAGTGACTGGATTGGTAAGGCAGAGAACTGACCCTCCTTCCAGCTGCAGAGAACTGCCAAGTCCCATTCTTCGTGACATCCTTCCTGTGTTGACACAGTGTTCTCCCCTCTCTTTAAAATAACAACCTTTACTTGACCCTGCTGCCCAGGAACTTTCCTCTAAGATTCTGCCAGGCTATGCAGAGGGCAGACGTGAATGCAGGCTATAAATCAGGAGCCCTCGTGACTCTTAGATCCATTAATCCATCAAGAGAAGATTTGCTACCTCTTAGTGTTGAGGGAGAGACCAGAAATCCTCTCACAGGATTGACTAAAGGCTCAGGCACTACATTTGATACAATTTACGACTCAGCACTTAGTGTGGTGAGCCTCAGGGGCTTATGGGACACCAGCATTCTTCTCTGTGCCTTACCACTTGCAGCTGCACCCACACTCCAAATGCAACGAAAGGAATCTGCTGCCTGCTTTGCCTGTCCTCAGATTGTATTTTGGTAAGATAATAACATTGAGTTGTTAAGGAGAAAATGAGCCACTGCCATAACCTCCAGGATCCAAACATTCCAGACTGGGAGTTATTTGAAAGCTAGGCCCTCCTTCGTCCTCCAGCATATAGCCCTGGGACTGGTAGATAGGGACCCACCCAACACATATATGGAGGATGGATGGTTGGATGAATGTGGATGGTGGATGGGTGGGCGAATGGATAGGTGGATGGGTGGATGGATGGATGAGTAGATGGATGGTTTAATGGGTGGATAAATGGTTGAATGGGTGGATGGGTGGGTGGCTGGCTGGATGGATAGATGAGTGGATGGATGGGTAGATAGATGAATGGTTGAATGGATGAATGGGTGGGTAGATGGATGGATGGGTGGATAAATGGTTGAATGGGTGGATGGGTGGGTGGATAGATGGATGGGTGGATAGATGAATGGTTGAATGGATGAATGGGTGGGTAGATGGATGGATGGGTGGATGGATGGGTGAAAGTGTGGATGGGTGGATGGGTGGATGGATGGTTGAATGTGTGGATGGGTGGGTAGGTAGATGGATGGATGCATGGATGGATGCATGGATGGATGCATGGGTGGGTGCACACATAAATGAATAAATGAATTTCTGGACAAGGAACAGATTTTCTTTCCCAAAATTCACCACTCACTACCTTTGTCATTTCCTTTATTTGTGAGGTGGGTTTAGAGTAGGGTTTTTTTTCCTACCCACTCCCTAAGGTGGTTGTAAGAATACAAGTAGATGATACCAGTAAAAGGGCTTTGGTTACCTATATAGGATTATACCAGTGAAAGGAAGTATGGCTCAAAAAAAAAATGTTTTCTTCAGTCTAACTTGAGAAATGCTTCTAGGAGAACTCATGGACTCAAGTCATTACCTAAGGAATCCTCTTGTGGGACAGCATTTTCTGGGTTCTTTTTTTTTTTTTTTTTTTTTTTTTTTTTTTTTTTTTTTGAGGCGGAGTCTCGCTCTGTCGCCCAGGCTGGAGTGCAGTGGCGCGATCTCGGCTCACTGCAAGCTCCGCCTCCCGGGTTCCCGCCATTCTCCTGCCTCAGCCTCCCGAGTAGCTGGGACTACAGGCGCCGCCACCACGCCCGGCTAATTTTTTTGTATTTTTAGTGGAGACGGGGTTTCATTGTGTTAGCCAGGATGGTCTCGATCTCCTGACCTCGTGATCCGCCCGTCTCGGCCTCCCAAAGTGCTGGGATTACAGGCTTGAGCCACCGCGCCCGGCCTTCTGGGTTCTTTAGAGGCAGAATTCAGAACAATGGAGACTGCGTCATACGAGCCATTTCACTTTGGACAAGAGGAGCCCCTTATGGGCAGCCTTCTCCCTAGGAGCTATGCCTGGTCCTTCCTACACGTGGTCTACAGGTCTAAGCCTATCCCTCCTACAAGTTTGTGAGCTTGTCGAGGGCAGGTGCTGTGTCTCAGACCTAAAATCTACCTCTTCTTCAGTGAAAGTGAGTCACTAATAGGCACTCAAAGCCTGCTACGGCGATTTCAATAAAACACACAAGGCCGGGTGCAGTGGCTCACGCCTGTAATCCCAGCACTTTGGGAGGCCAAGGCAGGTAGATCATCTGAAGTCAAGAGTTTAAGACCAGCCTGACAACATGGTGAAACCCCGTCTCTACTAAAAATACAAAAATTAGCCAAGCATGGTGACAGGCATCTGTAATCCCAGCTGCTTGGGAGGCTGAGGCAGGAGAATTGCTTGAACCCAGGAGGCAGAGATTGCAGTGAGCCGAGATCATGCCACTGCACATCAGCCTGGGTGACAGAGCGAGACTCTGTCTCAAAACGAAACAAAAACAAACAAATGAAAAACCAAACCATAACATTAAAAAATGGTTTATTATGAACACGTAACTTTACAAAAAGACAACAATGCAGAAATAATAGAGTGAAACATTGTGTACGAACTGTGTCTTTGCACATCTTTGAATTCAGAGACTGATATTTGAAGAGGCATGCTCCCCATTTCAGCCGTATTTTTAAGATGGACAATGAATTTGCATGATTGCGAGGGGGCAGCAGAGAAGAGAGGGGAGGCACAGGCTGGGCTGTGACCCGCTGCTGTGTGTGAGATAATTTATACAGAGAGCCAGACATGGTGGCAGACAGACAAACACGCTCAGTCCACAGCAGACGATTATGGTGATGGTGGTTTGGAGTGCAGCCTCATCACTTTGTGGTACCTGAAGCATGCCACTTTGGTCCCTGCATCCCTCTTTCCTCTTTTCCCTTTCCCTTTCTGACTGTGCCTATTGGATGGGGGCTGGGAGGAGGTGTGGATCCAGAGCAGAGCGGGCAGAAAGAGCAGGAATCCAGGCTCAGATGCCCTCTGCCTCTCTTTCCTTCCTGCTCTCAGCACCGTCCAGCCAGCCCACAACTGCCGGTGATGTGAGGCCAAGTGTTTGCTCTCTCAGGCATCCAAACGGACGGAGAGCCATCCTGGGCTGGGGAAGGGGCTCTGGACCAGCAGCCAGGCAGGACCACAGAGGGAAGGGCCCGCAGCTGTCACCAGCACACACGGGCTTGTCCTCAGAGCACCTCCCAGCGTGGCAGCAGGCCACCCACTGCAGGGCTCATTGGGGGACAGAGTGAGGGAACACAGTGGCAGTTTTTATGGATGACAGCTCTATGAAAAGGGCATAGCATTTACTTTTGCAAATTTGAGACTGGGGATTAGTGAACTGACCAAAGTCGGTAAATATCAAGGGTTAAAAAACAGGTCACAGAGTTATCCACCCTGATGCGGGGTGGCCTGTGTCACCCTCCTGAAAGGACAGGCGCCAGCGATCAGGAGGGACTGGCTGCATTCAAATTCCTAATATCACAGTTTCACACATTTGGAATGAAGTGAGACAGTGCCTGGGAGCTGGACCCCAATGATCTCGAATTACAGAAATCTCTGATGTCTGGGCCGCTTTCCAAACCTGCCATTGTGGTCATTCCTCTGAGGGGGCCCGGCTGGGTACTGGGGCCTGACCATCAGAGACTCCAGACACGGGGGAGAGCAGGATGTCCTGTGAGACCTGTGGTGATTCAGGACCCATCTCCAGCTCTGGGGAATGCCTCCAGGCGCACACCACAATGCCCAGCTAATTTTTAGTATTTTTAGTAGAGACTGGGTTTCACCATGTTGGCCAGGCTGGTCTTGAACTCTTTTTTCTTTTTTGAGACGGAGTCTCGCTCTGTTACCCAGGCTGGAGTGCAGTGGCGCGATCTCAGCTCGCTGCAACCTCCGCCCCCCCCCAGGTTTAAGCAATTCTCTGCCTCAGCCTCTGGAGTAACTGGGATTACAGGCGTCTGCCACCATGCCCAGCTAATTTTTTTGTAATTTTAGTAGAGACAGGGTTTCATCATCTTGACCAGGCTGGTCTTGAACTCCTGACTTCGTGGTCCACCCACCTCAGCCTCTCAAAGTGCTGGGATTACAGGCGTGAGCCACCGCACCTGGCCGGCTGGTCTTGAACTCTTGACCTTAGGTGATCCATCTGCCTCAGCCTCCCAAAGTGCTGGGATTACAGGCACATACCACCACGCCTGGCCCATATCATTATTTTTAAGAACTATACTGAAATTTCTCTCAGGAATAAAGTTTCACCAAGTCCAAAAACTGAAGCAGCCCCTTTGGTCTGCAGCCTTGCCCTTTGTTTCCGTCCATGCACTAACATTAACAGCCCAAAGACCCCAAGCAAGGGTTGCCAGCATCACAGATGCCGTCAGGCCAACCTCCGCATGTGTGGGTCTGGTTGAAACCAAGCATGCTCACCTAAGTCGAATGCCTTGGACTGATGCCTGCCACACAATGCCAGATAACATGGGTTTACAGGTCCTTCTTCAAACTCCTCCTTAGTTTTCTTTTCTTTTTCTTTCTTTCTTTCTTTTTTTTTTTTTTTTTTGAGACGGAGTCTCGCTCTGTCACCAGGCTGGAGTGCAGTGGCGCTATCTTCGCTCACTGCAACCTCCGCCTCCTGGGTTCAAGCAATTCCCCTGCCTCAGCCTCCCGAGTAGCTGGGGTTACAGGTGCCCACCACCACGCCTGACTAATTTTTTGTATTTATACTAGAGATGGGATTTCACCATGTTGGCCAGGCTGGTCTTGATCTTCTGACTTCATGATCTGCCTGCCCCAGCCTCCCGAAGTATTGGATTACAGGCGTTAGCCGCCGCGCCCAGCATTTTTTTTTTTAAATAAATTCTTTTATTGAGGGAGATAAGTTACTCAGATATTAACTGGCTGTAGGCAAAGGGAAGAAACATGGTGAAGTGAGGTTTGATGGTAAAGGGAAGATGGCACTAAACGCTCTGCCCAACAAATATCCAGAATCCAGAGTTTTCCTATTTCTCCACAGTTCAGTTTCTCACCGGTCACTTCCCATTCGAAGGATTCTGGAGACCAAATAAGACAGAATTCTTTCAGGTAACAACCCAGAGCCTCTCAGTCTTCTCTCAGCCAAGGCAACCAGTGAAAAGACAATTTATTTTTTGGATTCCTCTGGAGGATTAAAAAATCTCACATTGCAATGTACACTCCTTGCTCTTGGTCCTCTTTTTAAATTTTTTTTTGAAACAGATTCTTGCTCTGTTGCCCAGACTGGAGTGCAGTGGCATGATATCAGCTCAATGCAACTCTGCCTCCCAGGTTCAAGCCATTCTCCTGCCTTAGCCTCCCGAGTAGCTGAGATAACAGGTGCCTGCTACCACGCCCAGCTACTTTTTTTAATTATTATTTTTAGTAGAGAACGCTTTTCACCATGTTGGCCAGGATGGTCTCAATCTCCTGACCTCGTGATCCACCTGCCTCAGCCACCCAAAGTGCTGGGATTACAGGCGTGAGCCACCGCGCCCAGCCCAGAACTCTTTTCTTTTCCTTTTTTTTTGAGAGGCAGTCTCGCTCTGTCGCCCAGGCTGGAGTGCAATGGCGCGATCTTGGCTCACTGCAAGCTCCACCTCCCGCGTTCACACCATTCTCCTGCCTCAGCCTCCCGAGTAGCTGGGACTACTGGTACCCGCCACCACACCCGGCTAATTTTTTTGTGTTTTTAGTAGAGATGGGGGTTTCACCGTGTTAGCCAGGGTGGTCTCGATCTCCTGACCTCATGATCTGCCTGCCTCAGCCTCCCAAAGTGTTGGGATTACAGGTGTGATCCACCGCGCCCGGCCCAGAACTCTTTTCTACGTACTCCTTCTTCAGGTATTTTCTCATCTCCCAATCAAGATTGTTACAATGACCAAGAAATTTCATAACACTGTGATTTTCGTGACATTCCTTAAGCAAGTTAATCAACATGCTGCACGCCTCAGTGTGCAAGTGTGGGGATAAGTCAGGATGCAGCTTTAGGAGATGATGACGGATCACAGCAGTGCAGCCCAGCCAGCGGCCCCACCAGGAAGGCCGAAGTGGGAGTCACCGACGAAGACGCCCGACCCGAAGGCCGGCTGCCGGGGAGCCGAGAACTGAACCGCTCGGCAGGCGGCAAACGCTGGGACACCCTCCCCCGCGGTCCCGGCTCCCAGGTTTTCTTCATTTGTATTAGTTATAACAACCTATACTGAAATATAATTACCAGTATCATTGTTGAGATGAGCTCACCTGGCAATATTATCACAAATTCCATGGCCTCCAAATTTTGCAGTTTCTACGGGGTCCCGGGCTTCTGTGCCATGGTTTTGATAGTTAGACGTTTACCCTTCGTGCTGGTGGCTTCTAGTCTTCTTGGAATTTCTTCTGAGAGACTCTGAAGAAAAGTTTCTGCCTCTTTTGGCTATGGAAAGACAAACATGGAGAAACTTCCATTCCATTTTCCTTTATACCTAATACTTGTTCTCAAGTATTTTAACTTTGAATATTAAACATGTCGGTTACTAACTATCCTGCTCGGCATTTATTAAAAAGAAACATTCGATATTCCCTCAACTACTAAATATAAATACCCACCTTCCCAACAAAGTGAAAGTAATGAGTACTTTAAAAGATATTTTTGGCTGGGTGTGGTGGCTCACACCTGTAATCCCGGCACTTTGGGAGGCCAAGCTGGGCTGATCACCTGAGGTCAGGAGTTGAAGACCAGCCTGGCCAACATGGTGAAATCCGGTCTCTACAAAAACACAAAAACTAGCCGAGCATGATGGCGGGCACCTGTAATCCCAGCTACTCAGGAGGCTGAGGCAGGAGAATCCCTTGTACCCAGGAGGCAGAGGTTGCAGTGGGCCAAGATCATGCCATTGCACTCCTGTCTGGGTGACAGAGATTCTGTCTAAAATATATATATATATATATTTTTTTTTCCTTTCTTTCTTTTGCATGCCATCATTGATTTGTTGAAATCCTGTTGTAATTATGTTCTTAATAAGTTCTGCTAAGAAAATGTATGTTCCAAGGCCGGGTGCAGTGGCTCACACCTGTAATCCCAGCACTTTGGGAGGCCGAGGCGGGGGATCACAAAGTCAAGAGATTGAGACCCTCCTGGCCAACATAGTGAAACCCCATCTCTACTAAAAATACAAAAATTAGCTGGGTGTGGTGGTGTGTGCCTGTAGTCCCAGATACTTGGGAGGCTGAGGCAGAAGAATCACTTAAACCCAGGAGGCGGAGGTTGCGGTGAGCCAAGATCACGCTGCTGCACTCCAGCCTGGTGACAGAGTGAGACTCCATCCAGAAAGAAAGAAGAAAGGAAGGAAGGAAGGAAAGGAAGGAAGGAAAGGAAGGAAGGAAGGAAGGAAGGGAGGAAGGGAGGGAGGGAGGAAAGGGAGGGAGGGAGGGAGGGAGGGAGGGAGGGAGGGAGGGAAGGAAGGAAGGAAGGGTACGTTCCAACATTGTGAAAAAGCCAAGCGAAACAAGAAAAAAGGCCTTGAAGAGGAAAGACGGCGGTTCCGGGAGAGGAGGGAACCTGCCTCCAGCCTCGGAATAGCAACAACAACTCCCGCAGACGTGTCCAGGCCGCAGTCTGCCCTGCAGACTCCGGGTTTGCAGCCCCAGCAACTGCATGAATCCATTCCTGACAATCCATCCCTGTGTGTGTGTTACATCCTGGTGGTTCTGCATCTCCGGAAAACCCTCACTGATGCAACCCTCCTGCCCCACCTGTCACCAGGACACCTGGGGAGCCCCCGTCCCACAAAGGTACCTTGCTTACTGCTTCTCAAATGAAGGGACATGATGGAAGGCAACCCTGAGTGAAAATTCTGGGCTTTGACATTCAAAGTTAACCCCACAAGGCGGCACATGAGACAGCGCCCGAGATGGGGAGATGTCTGGTCTGGGCTCAGAGTCGTCCACCCCATCCCCCTCAAAGCTGGCCTGCGCCCCCGTCCACTTGCCCCAGGCCTCCCAGCACCAGCAGCCCCCTGGCTAATGGCCCTGGCCCGTGGCTGTTCTCCCTACGACTCCCAGATACTCCCACGCTCAGATCTCTTATTAATGTGAATCGTTAACTGACTCATTCAGGACAAAAACAACAAAATCTATACTGCGGCGAAGATCCCAGGGTGGATTTTTGGCCTGTATTTTCTAGTCGAATTGTCCTGAAAGTTGTATTTGTTCTGAAACCTCAGGGCATGACCTCGCTAAGAAGTGCAGGCGGGGAGGGCGCAGGGCAGTGTGCAGGCGAGGACGGTGCTGCAGGGGTGTTCCGGATTCTTCCTGGGAGATGTCAGGCCCTGAGGCCGACCTGGAGCTGCCTGTGCCAGACCTGAGTCAGGAGCCCGTGGGCAGAGCTTTCCAGACGGGCCTGTGTGTTTGCCACGCCCGGCTCTCCCGGGTAGCTCCAACCTTGACTGCCAGAGAAAGTTAATGTTTTTAATTAAATAAAGTCTTTTGGGTTTTTTCCCATTGTAAGTGCCATACTCACTTATTCATCCTGCAGAAACCAATTTGGTACCATGCTAGGTGCTGGGGCACCAGGGTGACATCAGGGTGACACCAGGATGACACCAAGGTGACTTAGTCCCTGACCACAGGAATTTACAGTCAGGTCACTGCTCTCGATAGAAAACTGAATTTTAAGAAGACTAGAAAGGGGCCGGGCTCGGTGGCTCACACCTGTAATCTCAGCCCTTTGGGAGGCTGAGGTGGGCGAATCATCTGAGCTCAAGACCAGCCTGGCCAACATGGTGAAACCCTGTGTCTATTTTTTTTTTTTGAGACAGAGGCTCGCTCTGTCGCCCAGGCTGGGGTGCAGTGGTGTGATCTCGGCTCACTACAACCTCCGCCTCCCAGGTTCAAGCAACTCTCCTGCTTCAGCCTCCTGAGTACCTGGGATTACAGCCGCATACTACCATGCCCAGCTAATTTGTGTATTTTTAGTAGAGACAGGGTTTCACCATGTTGGCCAGGCTGGTCTCAAACTCCTGACCTCAGGCGATACACCTGCCTCGGCCTCCTAGAGTGCTGGGATAACAGGCGTGAGCCAACGTGCCCGGCCACCCGTCTCTAAGCAGGTCGACAGTGGCACGACTGCACCCGGCCCCTCAAATGGTGAGAAAACAGAGTGACCTGGATCCCCCATACAGAGGTGCGAATTGAGGAAGTTGCCTGGGCTCCCTCGGCCCCTGTGTCCTCTGAGTGGTTTGCCCCAGTCCTGACCGAGTGAAATTCCATCTCTAACAGCAGCCAGAGGATATGTCACCAGAAGATGGGTGAGGGAAGCAGTGCAATTGTCCATGTGGGTGGTCCAGGTCCCTGGTCAGCGGCCTTAGCGTGCACTGCTCCACGGTGGGCGGTCCAGGTCCCTGGACAACGGTCCCAGTGTGCACTGCCTTTAGGCAGCTCCCTTACCTGGAGGCCCATTCTCCACCCCGAGCCAGGACGAGCTCTAAGAAGGCTGGAGTTGGCTTCGGCCCTTTCCTGCTCAAGACCCTCCAGAGAGCCCTACTGGTCTCCATGAAGCCCAAGACCCTGCACCCGGTGTCCAGGCCTGCTGTCTCCGTTCCTGCCAGGTCCACAGGCTGCCCCTGCTGCCCTGCAGTGCCCACGCCCTCCTCACCTGCGAGCTGCCTCACTCCTCCCACTGCAGGGGGAACTCCTTCTGCAGACAGGATGCTCCTGGGCACGGGGCCTGCCTTCCTTTCGAGGGGCCTCCTCTCCCACCAGCCCAGGGTGAGGTGCCCATGCAGTTTGTGTGTGTGTATAGTATGTGTGTGGGTGAGTGTGGATTGAGTGTGGGGTGTGTGTGGTGTGTGAATGTGTGTGGGTGTGAATTGAGTGTGGTGTGTATGATGTGTGTGGCATGAGTGTTGTGTGTGGTGTGTGTGTGGCTTGAGGGTGGTATGAGTGTGTTTGTGTGGTGTGTATGTGTGGTGTGTGGTAGGAATGTGTGGTGTGTGCTTTGTATGTGTTTGATGTGTGTGGATTTGAGTGTGGTGTGTGTGGCTGAGGGTGTGGGAGTGTGTGTGGTGTGTGTGGATTGAGTGTGGTGTATGTGTGTGGATTTGAGTGTGGTGTGTGTGGACTGAAGGTGGTGTGAGTATGTGTGGTGCGTGTGGATTGAGTGTGATGTGCATGTGGTGTGTGGACTGAGCGTGGTGTGTACTGCATAGTGTGTGCGGATTGAGTGTAGTGTGTGATGTGTGGTGCGTGTGGATTGATTGAGGTGTATGATGTGTGGTGTGTGTGGATTGAGCACAGTGTGAGTGTGTGTGGTGTGTGGATTGAGCCTGCTGTGTGATGAGGTATGAGTGTTGTGTGTGCTGTGTGTGGGGAGGTGTGGGTTGAGTGTGGTGTGTACTGTATAGTGCGTGTGGATTGAGTGTAGTGTGTGTGGATTGAGTGTGGTGTATTTGTGTGGATTTGAGTGTGCTGTGTGGTATGTATGGATTGAGTGTAGTGTGTGATGTGTGTGGATTGAGCGTGGTGTGTGTGTTGTGTGAGCATGTGCGTAAGTGCTTTCTGGGCCATGGAGGACACAGTGTAGGGAGGGGCTGGGCTCTGGACAGCTCAGGGCGCAGCGGGCGCAGCATGGGCTCTTGGCTCTGTGGGTCCAGGTTTGACGGCCAGCGGCCATAAAACGGACCCGCTTCCCCCTCTGGAAGTGGAGGCGTCAGGTTGGTGGCATGGGCGGCCCCTGCACCCAGGGCTTGGCCACTGCCCTGAAGATCCGGGCTCTGGCCAGAGCCAACCCCATGCTGCTCCTCACTTGCCACCCACATGGACAGACAAGAGTCACCCCTGGTCCAACAGGAGCCTCAGCCTGAGCCCAAAAGCCGAAGTACACGAGGTGACAGGACTCCGGGGCACAACCCAAGAGGCAGCAGCAAAAAAAAAAAAAAAAAAGCCATTAGAAACCCAGAAACAACAAAAGTCTGCACCAGAAAGTTTTGGTTCAGATATGAAGATGCTGGTGTGAGCTTTGAGGAGAAGCCTGGACAGAGTTCAGGACCTAAAGTCAGGGTGGCGCAGGGGCACGTTAGGGCCACACCTGCTTCTCCTCACAAAGAGGGGTGCGCATGAGAAAGGCGTGGCCCAAGCAGAAAACCATCTAAAGCCAGAAGTGGTTTGGACCCTCCATGGCGGTGGCGCATCAGGAAGGGTCCAGGCCAGTGTGACTTGAGCATGTCCAGTGCACGGCTGGGGACATGGGGAGGACGCGCCTGGCCGTGCAGGACCCGCTGCGAACACTGCAGCACACGCTGTGGAGCGGAAGGACCCACTCTGCCCACCAGGCATGGAGGCAGTTGCCCTGCAGAGCAGGATGAGAGAACTTCCAACCTTGGCAGAGAAAAGTGGAGAGGAACTGAGGAAACCACGGCAGGGTCCAGGAAGGGTGGCACCCTCCATCCCCAGGGAGGAGAGCGGACGCTGCCCACAGGTGATGGCCTCAGGCCAGGTCTCTGATGGAATTCCAAGTTAGCAAGTAAACAGCGGAGGAACTAGAGGTAGACTCGGAAACTGAACTGGGGCTGGGAGTGGCAGTGCTAATGAGCTGAGTCCTCATCGACCACAGCAGGAAATCGGTGGACCGTTTCTAAGGTCCATAAATCAAGCAACAGCACGATAGCCATATTATTTGGACACGAGGAGGTGACCACCATAATCATTTAAAATGGAAACTGTCAAAAGAGGTTACCTCGGGGGATGAGAGAGGCAGAGCAGGAGGGAATCCTTTTCTTTATAAACCTCTTTGTAGTGTTAGGTTTTTTAAAAATCTGATTTTTTAAAAAATCACTTGCCTGTATTGGTTTGATAAAAAGAGGAAATAAAAAAAGGAAGGCTGTCAAGTGCAGTGTGGCTCACACCACAGCACTTTGGGACACCAAGGCAGAAGGATTGGTCGAGGCCAGGAGTTCGAGACCAGCCTGGGCAACATAGTGAGACCCCGTCTCTACAAAAAATAGAAAAAATTAGCAAGGCGTGGTAGTATGTGCCTGTGGTCCCAGCTACTCGGGAGGCTGGGGTGAGAGGATTGCTTGAGCATAGGAGGTCAAGGCTGCAACAAGCCAAGATTATGCCACTGCACTCCAGTCTGGGCAATAGAACAAGACCTTGTCTCAAAAAGAGAGAGACAGAGAGAGAGAAAGGAAGCCTGAGTTTTATTTATTCTTACTGTATTTTGAGCCCTCTTCCGGCTGCCGTGGAGCCTACAGTGTGACTCGCAGTTCAGGGCACCCTGCACCTCCACCATCAACCCCCACCCCCAGCCTTGGTCTCCCCCAGGAATACCCCACAGGCCCCAGAAAAGACAGCCCCTGGCTTGGCATTTTAAGTGGAGAAGTCTGTAGAGCGAGGGAGACGAGGGCAGTGTTCCCCAGGTCAGGGGAGCTCTAGGGAAATAGAGGAGATACGCCCGGCCAAAGTGCTCTGTAAGCCACAGGCTCTGTAGAAGGAATCGTGAGTTCATAGATGGTTCATTTGACCTTGGAACATCTTCCTGGCATTGCCTTTTGTATTCTCTGGATGGGAGATTAATCAGGGTGGATACAGGCCCCAACTCTACCCTCTCTGGTTTTATTCCCCCTTCTTAGGATGATATATCTCATGGTGCCTGGCTGGACCAAGAAGAATGAGGACCAGGGCTGTGCTAGAACCAGGTGGGGCTGTGTTCAGATCCCGACCCACCACTCAGGAGCTCTTGCCTTCACTCATTTTTAAGGTTTCCTGGACATCTTCCTGAGTGGCACCTTCAAGGAGTCTGGATCCATTTCCACTCCCAGAGACAGCATGCAAAGGTGAGGCTGGCCAATCCAGCTGTGGGCCTTCGAGGCTGGTCTGAGGATGTCCCAGGGCAGGTGGGGAGGGGGCATGGTGGTCCCATGCCCCCTCAGTCAAAGGCCCCACCTCATCCATGCACGGCCCAGGATGACGGAGTCTCACTCTGTTGCCGAGGCTGGAGTGCAGTGGCACGATCTTGGCTCACTACAACCTCTGCCTCTCAGGTTCAAGCGAGTCTCCTGCCTCAGCCGCTCAAGTAGATGGAATTTCAGGTGCCCGCCACCGCGCCTGGCTGATTTTTGTATTTTTAGTAGAGATGGGGTTTTGTCATGTTGGCCAGGCTGGTCTCAAACTCCTGACCTCAAGTGATCCACCCACCTTGGCCTCCCAAAGTGCTAGGATCACTGGCGTGAGCCATCACACCCGTCCTTTTATTATTTTTAATTGTGGTGAGATACACATAAAATTATCATCGTTACCATTTTTGAGTGCACAGTTCAGTGGCATTAAGTTCATTTACATTATTATGCAACCATCACCACCATTCATTTCCAGAACTCTTTTCATCTTACAAAACTGAAACTCTGCACCCATTAAATGACAACTCCACATTCCCCTCCCCAGGCCTGGCAACCTGTGTTCCACTTTCTATCTCTATTTTTCTGGCTGCTCTAAATACCTCATAGGGCCAGGCATGGTGGCTCATGCCTGTATTCCCAGCACTTTGGGAGGTGGAGGCGGATGCATCACCCAAGATCAGGAGTTCAAGACCAGCCTGGCCAATGTGGTGAAATCCTGTCTCTACTAAAAATACAAAAATTAGCTGGGCATGGTGGCAGATGCCTGTAATCCCAGATACTCAGGAGGCTGAGGCAGGAGAATCGCTTGAACCCGGGAGGCAGAGGTTGCAGTGAGCCAAGATCACACCACTGCACTCTAGCCTGAGCAAAACAGCAAGACTCCATTTCAAAAATAATAATAATAAAATAAAATAATAAAATTAATACCTCATAGATGTGGAATTATACAGTATTTGCCCCTTTGTGACTGGCTTATTTATTTATTTATTTTAGATGGAGTCTGCGTTGCCCAGGCTGGAGTGCAGTGGCATAATCTCGGTTCACTGCGGCCTCTGCCTCCAGGGTTCAGGTGACTCTCATGCCTCAGCCTCCTGAGTAGTTGGGACTACAGGCATGTGCTACCACACCTGGCTAATTGTTTTTTGTTTTGTTTTGTTTGTAATTTTTGGTGGAGACAGGGTTTCACCATGTTGCCCAGACTGGTCTCAAAATCCTGACCTCAAGTGATCTGCCTGCCTCAGCCTCGCAGAGTGCTGGGATTACAGGTGTGAGCCACCACCCCCGGCCAGTGACTGGCTTATTTCATTTAGCATGTCTTAAGATTCATTCATGTTGCAGCATGGGTCAGAATCTCCCTCCTTTGCGTGTGTTGCGGGAGGCGGTTTCCTGCTCTCTTGCCCAGGCTGGAGTGCAGTGGTATGATCACAGCTCACTGCAGCCACAACTCCTGGGTTCAACCAATCCTCCCACCTCAGCCTCTCAAGTAGCTGGAACCACAGGCATGTGCCACCACGCCTGGTTGATTTTTCTTTATTTTTTGTGTAGAGACAGGGTCTCGCTATGTTGCCCAGGCTGGTCTTGACATCCTGGGCTCAAGCCATCCTCCTGCCTCAGCCTCCCAAAGTGCGGGGACTATAGGTACAGTTGTGAGCCACCGCACCCAGCCTCTGAATTCTCTTCCTTTTTCAGGGCTAAATAATACCCCGTTGTACGTACATACCACATTGCTTTACCCATTCATGCACCCGCCACCGTGCCTGGCTAATTTTTGTATTTTTAGTAGAGACGGGGTTTTGTCTCTACATGGGCATCTGTATTGTTTCCACATTTTGGCTGTTGTGAATAGTGCTGCTATCAATACAAGTGTACAAACATTTCTTTGAGACTGCTTTGTTTCTTTTCTTCCTTCCTTTCTTTCTTTTTTTTTTGAGATAGAGTTTTGCTCTTGTCGCCCAGGCTGGAGTGCAGTGGTGTCATCTTGGCTCACTGTAACCTCCGCCTCCCGGGTTCAAGCGATTTTCCTTCCTCAGCCTCCCAAGTAGCTGGGATTACAGGTATACGTCACCACACCCGGCTAATTTTTGTGTTTTTAGTAGAGACGGGGTTTTGCCATGTTGGCCAGGCTGGTCTCGAACTCCTGACCTCAGGTGATCCACCCGCCTCAGCCTCCCAAAGTGCTGGCATTACAGGCGTGAGTTACCACACCTGGCCAATTTTTTATATTTTTAGTAGAGACAGGGTTTCACCACGTCGGCCAGGCTGATCTCAAACTCCCGACTTCAGGTGATCCGCCCGCCTCAGACTCCCAAAGTGCTGGCATTACAGGCGTGAGCCACCACGCCTGGCTGAGACTGTTTAGTTTCAGAGGCTTCAGTTGTTCACCTAATGATCCCTTTTTTAAAGTTGTTGTTTTTGTTTTATTTATTTTTTCAAGACAGGGTCTCCGTCTGTCACCAGGCGGGAGTGCAGTGATACGAACTCCCTGGCTCAAGCAATCCTCCCACCTCAGCCTCCTGAGTAGCTGGGGCTACAGGCATGTTCCACCACACTTAGTTAATTTCCACATTTTTTATAGAGATGAGGTCTCGCCAAGTTGTCTAGGCTGGTCTCGAACTCTTGGGCCCAAGTGATCCTCCTGCCTTGGCCTCCCAAAGTGCTGGGATTACAGGTGTAAACCACTGTGCCTGGCCTCAAAATAGTTGTTTTAAAAATCAGAGTCTCCTTTAGGTTCCTTCCTTCCTTCCTTTTTTTTTTTTTTTTTGAGACAGGGTTTCACTCTTATGCAATGGTGTGATCTGGGCTCACTGCAACCTCTGCCTCCCGGGTTCAAGCGATTCTCCTGCCTCAGCCTCCTGAGTAGCTGGGATTTCAGGCATATGCCACCGTGCCCGGCTAATTTTTTGTATTTTTAGTAGCGACGGGGCTTCTGTATGTTGGCCAGGCTGGTCTTGAACTCCCAACCTCAGGTGATCTGCCCACCTCAGCCTCCCAAAGGATTACAGGCGTGAGTCACAGTGCCCGGCCTTTGAGCTCTTAGTAAGCATAGTAAATGCATAGTGAGCCCTGCCTTTGCCCAGCCCTGGCCAGTGCTAAGAACATTACATACATTGCCTCACCTCATCTGCACAGAAGAAGGTTTCTATTAATATTACTATCCTCATTTTATTGATAAGGAACTGAGGTATAGAGGAAATAAAAAACACGTCCAAGGTCACACATTCGGTAACTTGCTGGGGAAGTTTTGAAGCCAGACACTCGGATGCCTGCGCCCACATTCTAAACCACTTTGCTCGATAGTTTCAGCGTTCCTGGGAAAATGGAGAGGCAGGCATCATTGTCATTGTGTGGAAAACTCAAGTCACAGACAACTTAAGTGGCTCTGAAGGCCACAGGGCTGTTCTCTCTGACTCCTGTCCCAAGTTTTAGAAACTGCAGTACAATTATTCATAGACATTTCTTTCCTCTTCCCTCACTGCCTCTCCAGACACTGTGTCCTAGGATGTTCCTTGTTCAGAATCCAGCCTCATCAGCTGTCCCACAGCCCCATAGAAGCATCCTGACATCATCAATCCACAAGAGACCGAACGTCTGCAGAGCCCGGAATGAATCGGACAAGAGAAAGGTTAGGCGGCCAGGGGGAGCTAAAAGCCCCTAAAAGTTTAAAGAGATCCTACCAAATGGGTGGTTGGCTCCCACAGAGATTAGTTTTAATCAATTATTAAGCAATAGTTTAATATTTTAAGAGTTTGCTCAATCACAGTGAAATAAAAACATTTCATGACTTTTTTCCCCTTACATCTTCCAAAGCAGGAAATGTAAAGCAAGTGTACTTCCAGTGACACGTTTTTAAAAAATCCTTTCTATTGAAATAATGGAATGTCTTTATTTTTATTTTTTAACTTATTTTGTATTTACCACACAGCCTGGCCTGAGTGGGTGCTGACCAGACACTCACTGAGCAGATGGAGTCCTGACTGCCTGATGCTAGAGCACCCTGCTTTGTTTGGGGAGACACCATAATGCCCTAACCTGCTCCTGGCTACAAACCATGGTTCCACAGTCTGTCCTGGAAGCCTCTGGAGGCTGGTCACATGGGAAAGGCTCAGCATCTCCACTCTTTCCCCAACTCCCCCAGCCCCCACTTTTCAGAGCCAATAATTTAGGAACTGGGAAGCAGCTGACAGAGGGCAGTGGGAGAGGGAAGGGTTAAACACTGTTCCCATCTACACAGTTAACTCTGAAATAAGAGAGGTCCTGGACTCCCATTTCATGCTGCAATTAATTCTCCCTTTGGAGTCTGATACAAGGTACCTTTTTCCCTCTGTGCATCTAGCCATGGATCCACCTACCCACCCATCCGTCCACCATCCATCACCCACCCATCCCTCAGTCCATTCACCCATCTGTACACCCATCCACCCATCCTTCCGCTCATCCATCTATCCACCCATCCCTCAATCCATTCACTCATCTATACACCCATCCACCCATCCGTCCACCATCCATCATCCACCCATCCCTCAATCCATTCACTCATCTATACACCCATCCACCCATCCGTCCACCATCCATCATCCACCCATCCCTCAATCCATTCACCTATCTATGCACCCATCCACCCATGCTTCCACTCATCCGTCTATCCACCCATCCTTTCATTCACCCCACCATCAATACATCCACCCATCCCTCCACCCACCCATCTACCCCCACCATCCATCATCCCTCCATCCACCCATCCCTCCATTCATCCACCCATCCACCCATCCATCCACCCACCCATTTATCCCCACCATCCATCATCCCTCCATCCACCCATCCCTCCATTCATCCACCCATTCACCCATCCCTTCATCCACCCATCTATTCATCATTCATCCTCCCATCTATTCATCATTCATCCATCCATTCATCCACTCATCCCTCTCTCCATCATCCATCCACCCATCCCTCTATCCACCTATCCACCATCCCTTGATCCACACATCCACCCATCCACCCATCCCTCCATCCACTTATTCATACACACACCCATCCATCCATCCACCCACCCCTCCACTCCTCCATCCATCCTTCCATCTACCCATCCACCCATCCCTCCATCCACTTATCCATACACACACCCATCCATCCATCCACCCACCCCTCCACTCCTCCATCCATCCTTCCATCTACCCATCCACCCATCCCTCCATCCACTTATCCATACACACACCCATCCATCCATCCACCCACCCCTCCACTCCTCCATCCATCCATCCATCCACCCCTCCACCCATCCCTCCATCCACTTATCCATACCAAACTATTCATCCATCCACCCCTCCATCCCTCCATCTATCCACCCATCCCTCCCACCCCCATAATCCAATCACCTCCCACCAGGTCCCTCCCTTCACACGTGGGGATTATGGGGATTACAATTCAAGATGAGATTTGGGTGGGGACACAGCCAAACCATATCACCCACCTACCCATCCACCTACCCACCCGTCCATGTAACAACATCTACCAGGGGCCCAGCTCTAAGCCAGGTGCTCGGGGATTCGCTCTCTGGAGCAGAGACATGCCTGGACCCCTACGTGCCATCCAGGGTGCTGGGTGCTAAAGCAAAACGTCCTGAAGGTATGTTGAGCACAAGGAAGACAGCAGCCCCTCCGTGGGGCAGGTGGCCCTGACAGAGAAGGGTCTCTTCACTCAGTTCAAGAATGCCACGTAGGCAGACCAGCTGAGGTGTGAGGCAGAGGGAGTGAAACGTGGGCCCTCCAGCCTCACTTGGCTTGTCTGTTCCAGCCCCAGCATACTCTGCCCTTCCAGTATCCCCTTTCCTCTTGTGTTAAATAAGGACACTCCAGCCTTTGCCTTGAGCCATGCAGCGTGGGGTCACTTGGAAGTGGTCTGCACACTGGGCAGGCCCCAGCATTTCCTAGCTGCCCCTGTCTTTCTGGGGGAAGTGCATGGGTGTGGGGAGCAAGGCTACGAGGCCTTCCTGCAGATCATTCAAATGCATTTGCTGCATCCAGACCACGCCATGCCTTCATTAATGGAGACCTTCAAGATTGCTGTGTTTGCCTCAAAGCCACCCACTCTGCAGTGACATCCGATCCAAAGTTTTTGCAAAGTTTGCAAAGTTTTCAGAAATGGGCCAGCACTTTAAACTCCAACTGCTTCTGCCCAGAATTTTCTCTTCCTCCACATAGCTGCCCCCAGACACCCCAGCTTCCATTCATAGCAAAGGCCTTGCCTCGCAGCAGCAACGTAAGAACCTGCTTTTGGCTTTTCTGAACTCCAAGCCTCACTAACCAAGGGGCACTTTATAATTGATTTGCCTCCCTAAAATTCACAGGTGACTAATACACCCAAGAATCCCCAAGCCGCTCCCGGCTATGAGTTCCGACGTGATCCGTGTGTGCGTTGTCTGCATCGGACGTCACCGCCGAGTGGGTGGCTTTAGGCAAGAGCCGTGGCACAGGAACACACTGGCAGAGCCCGGGCAGAGCCTTTCCTACATCTTTTGGGTTCGATAACAGGATTTGCTTTAACTCTTCAGCCAGGGGATCTGTATATCCTAAAGACAGTATGTAAAATATTTATTAAGAAGAATATCTATTTTTAACTAGGGATGATTTCAGTTCTATTATTCATGCAGCCTCGGAGGGCAGGTTTCATGCTTGTCTGCTTGCAGGAGACGTGAAACAGAGCAGAGGCAGGTCTGAAATCAGAGACCAGGTCCTGGGGGAGGGCAGTGGGGGATTCTGAGCAGGAGGGGCGGGAACCGCAGTGGATGGTACCTGCCTGGCTCCAGCCAAACCTCCACGTTCAGGTCACTCTGTCTCTGAGATGTGGTGAAAGCTTTGGCCTCAGTTTAAAAACAAAGTCATCTGCACCCCCTGCTAATCCTTTTGAGGCTCCTCCTCTAGAGAGACAGGCCTCGGCGTGGAGGAGTCACCTGAACAAGGCCCCGTGCAGCCTGTGGAGCCCAGGATAAGGCATCCCATTAAAGATGAGCACCTGCTTCCCGGCAGGCCGGAACTGACGAGGCCTCAAAGAACAAGCTGGAATCTGTCAGAACCCAAAGAGAACACACTTGGCTACGCACTGAGCCGAGAGCCACAGCGGGTGTCTGGCGAAGGCACCAGGGTAAGGACCTGCTGAGGGACAAGGTTAGGACACCCTCTGCCCCCTCGAAATTTTTTTTTTTTTTTTTTTTTTTGAGATGGAGTCTCGCTCTGTCGCCCAGGCTGGAGTGCAGTGGTACGATCTCGGCTCACTGCAACCTCCGTCTCCCAGGTTCACGCCATTTTCCTGCCTCAGCCTCCCGAGTAGCTGGGACTACAGGCACCTGCCACCATGTCCGGCTAATTTTTTGTATTTTTAGTAGAGACTTGGTTTCGCCGCGTAAGCCAGGATGGTCTCGATCTCCTGACCTCGTGATCCACCCACCTTGGCCTCCCAAAGTGCTGGGATTACAGGCGTGAGCCACCGCGCCCGACCGCCCCCCTCAAAATTTCTAAGTACAAAGCTGCTGAACATCTGGGCACCCAGAGCAGGAGCCTCCTGCACACCGAGCGGAGGTGATGACCAAAGGTGCTGAGGGCAGGAGGACCAAAGCTGAGTCCTGGGCCACTTGGAACAGCCTTGGGACTCAGAGGCAGTCCCTTCACCCTTCTTGGCCTCTGTGTTCTCAACTGTAAGTGGGGAACCCCAGAACATGCATCTCCCAGGAGGTTACGCCTCACAGAAGATGCTCTGCCCGGATATCCAGTCCCTCTGTCTGCAGATAAGGAGGTGGGGGAGGGAGGGAGATGGACAGGCAGGGGGACATTTCCATTTGGCGCCAGGCCTTGTGTTTGACACACACTGTTTCATTTGATTTCCTCCCATGCCTCTGCATTTTGCACTGGAGATGAGGGCTCAGTCCCCAGAGACCCCTGTTTCTCCTCACTCACACCTGAGACAGCTTCAGAGAGGTGGGTCTTACCAGGGTCAACATCCTCACAGGCTGTGACTCTCCTGGGGATGGCAGCTGGTGCCTGCTGCCCACCCCTCCAGAATCTCCTCCTCTCTGGGCACCTCTTCTTATTTCGGGAGTGGGCAGATTGGGAGCCCCCCCACAGGCAGCCCCTGGGAAGCACACTCTGTGCCTGGTGCCCGGACTCCAGCTCCAACTCCTTCCTTGCCAGCCTGACCTTGCCCGGTGGAATCAGAGCAGTTGACGAGGCGGGGAGGGAAGGAGGCCCATGCCCAGAGGTTACAGAACCATCAGGGACACACACTCAGAGACCAAGGAGGCAGGGACTGGGACATGTAGGTCAGTGCCAGAGGGCCCCGTGTGAAACCCAATTACAACCTGCTGGCACGAAGGGAGTGCGGCATCCTCAGACCTTGGGGAAGGTCGCAGGGTCAGCGTGGCTGCAGCCAAGCTGGCTCTGTTTATCCCGGCCGGCCAGCAGACAGGCTCTAGGGCTCAGATCCCTGAATGGGCTGGTCACAGCCACCTGGGGCCCCCTGACTCCATGGAGGAGAGCAGGAGGGGGCAGGAGGGACCAGGAGAGGGTAGGAGGGGGCAGGAGGAGCAGAAGAGGGCGGGAGGGGGAAGAAGCGAACAGGAGAGGGCAGGAGGGGGCAGGAGGAGCAGGAGAGGGCAAGAGAGGGCAGGAGAGGGCAAGAGGGGGCAGGAGAGGGCAGGAGAGGGCAGGAGGGGGCAGGAGGGGGCAGGAGGGGGCAGAAGCGAGCAGGAGAGGGCAGGAGGGGGCAGGAGGGGGCAAGAGAGGGCAGGAGGGGGCAGGAGGGGGCAGGAGAGGGCAGGAGGGGGCAGGAGGGGGCAGGAGGGGGCAGAAGCGAGCAGGAGAGGGCAGGAGGGGGCAGGAGGGGGCAAGAGAGGGCAGGAGGGGGCAGGAGAGGGCAGGAGGGGGCAGGAGGGGGCAGGAGGGGGCAGGAGGGGGCAGGAGGGGGCAGGAGAGGGCAGGAGTGGGCAGAGCTTCTCTTCCCTCTTAGCGCTGCCTGGGGAGGGCCAGGGAACGCGTGCCCTGTTCTGGGACCTTCCTTGCTGGCCTGTTCTGCCCGCCTCCCTCTGGCCTCTTTGCTCGTGCTCCCGGGAAGCGTGCAGCTCAAGCGGACCCATGATGCAGGGGTCACCGCGCTCTCAGCCTGGGCCTCAATCTCAAACTCAAGGCCAGCCCACGGCTGCCCCCAGACCTCCCACACCCTGGCAGGGCTCTCAGGCATCCTCAAGGAAACCCTCAATCTCCAACTCAGGGCCAGCCCCGCAGCTCCCCCAGACCCCCCCACCCTGGGCTGGCTTCCAGGCATCGTCAAGGAAACCCCCGCCTTTGCTGCTCCTCACCCAGCTTCCAGCACGGCTTTCTAATCGGCCTCCCCCCACCCCCTTTCATCTTTGCAGCTCTCCGTGACTCTCCCGGCCACAGCTCTCGCCTGTGCCTTCACTGCTCCCAGGTTCAGCGGCTCCCCACAATCTCCCGAAAACACACATGGAAAGTCACTCTGTCTTGGAGTCACATGGAAGGTCACATTGGAGGGGCCTCGATAAAGATCTGTCCGGTTCCAATTGTTTATCATGGGCATGTATTTTTTGCTTTAAAAAGGATAGTGTTATTCAGTATAAAAGTAATCAAAGAAAATGCGCCTGTAGCAGTTTTTAAAGGAAGGAAGGCAGAGGCACAGGGCTAGGTGGGCAGCTGTTGGAGATGTGGCCTGGGGCCCCTCTCACCCTCTGAGCCCTCTTGGATTCAAGCCTGCGGGGTCCAACTCACCCAGCCTGATGCCAGGCCTCCAGCCATGCCTCCCACCTCCTCCACATGGCGGAAGTTGAACCCCCTGAGGAACTTTGCCACCAGGCCCACGTTCAGTTTCCACCTTTGAGCTAGGATGAGATCAGACTCCCTGCCGGGGTTGGGGAGCAGGAGCCTCATCTGGGTTGGGTAGGAGATGGCGAGGTCTTACGGGCACGTGAGGTGCTCGCTGAGTTCTGAGCTCCACACATAGACCTCTCCCATGACTGCCTGCAAGGTCTGAGTTCCGGGAGTAACAGAACAAAGGGCTGGTGCCAGCGGCTCTGAGCCCAGCACCCAGGAGTGGATAATCACAGTCTCTGGTCTACACACTGGAGACCAAGACCTTGTGCGACCTGTCCAGGGACACGGCCGGCACACAGCGACAGGACTTGAACCAGAGTCAGCCTGGCTCCAACTTTGAATCGCAACCATTAGGGGGTGCTCAACCCGGGGCTCTGGGTTCTAGCCTGCACGACCTGTGTGCAAGCCCCACACCCAGCTGAGGAATGCAGGCAGGCGTGGAAAGGGGCACCCTGAGATGCTGCCTCTCACCTGCCCCGCCACGGCCGCTATGCTCCATCCCAAAGGTGGGCCTGCCCCACTCCCCCTGGGGGCACATTGCCAGGTACCCCCATCTGTTTGCAGCCCAGAGAGTAAGACGCACCTTCCGGAACCCGAGTGCTCCAGAGGCTTCCCTCCCGCCCTGCTCTTGGCCCATGAGGGGTGATTGCAGCATGCCAGGGCGCTCCCAGGTGGAAACGCCACATGAAGCCTACTAATGGCCAAGTTCCTGCCTTTATTTATGTCCCCCTGTGGAGAGGCTTGAGGCTTCCCAGCAGCAAAACATTTTAAAAACAATAAAGAGACACTGGATCCCGACCACACGAATCCTGGCGGCTGAAGACACTGAGAGCCATAGCTGGTGCCCAGCTTTGAGGACGACGGCCTCCCGAACTGTGGCCAGGAGGACAGGCCGGGCTCCCTCGGCCGGAGGAGGGAGGAGCAGAGAGAGACAAGAAGACAAAGCCAGACCCCGTGCACGCCGTGGCCGGCCTGAGTTGGCACCACCACCGTGGCCCAGAAATCTGTTACGGGCGACACGCCATGCTTTGCATAATTCCACTCCTACAGCTCCCCAGCAATCCTGAGTATCGTTCTCGCAATATTTCAGATGTGGCCACTGGTGTTGAGAGGTTAATGTGTGCAAGGACCCATGTCAGGAGACTGGAGCAGCCAGGATCCAAACCCAGGCACAGTGGGGGACTGCCCGGCCTTCTGGCAGGTGAGTTCCTGTGATGCTGCCCCAGCACACACTCACATATACACACAACATACACACACACTCACATATACACACACTCACATATACACACAACATACACACACACTCACATATACACACACTCACAGATACACACAACATACACACACTCACATATACACACAACATACACACACACTCACATATACACACACTCACAGATACACACAACATACACACACTCACATATACACACAACATACACACACACTCACGTATACACACAACATACACTCACATATACACACAACATACACACACACATATACACACAACATACACACTCATGTATACACACAACATACACACACTCACGTATACACACAACATACACATACACTCACATATACACACAACATACACACACACTCACGTATACACACAACATACACTCACATATACACACAACATACACACACACTCACATATACACACAACATACACACTCACATATACACACAACATACACACATTCACATATACACACAGCATACACACACACTCACATATACACAAAACACACACACTCACATACACACACAACACACACACTCACCTATACACACAACATACACTCACATATACACACAACATACACACACACTCACATATACACACAACATACACACTCACATATACACACAACATACACACATTCACATATACACACAGCATACACACACTCACATATACACAAAACACACACACTCACATACACACACAACACACACACTCACATATACACAAAACACACACACCTATACACACAACATACACACACACCTATACACACAACATACACTCACATATACACACAACATACACACACTCACATATACACACAACATACACACACATACACACAACATACACACTCACAGATACACACAACATACACACACTCACAGATACAACATACACACTCGCATATACACACAACATACACACACTCACATATACATACAACACACACTCACATATACACACAACATACACTCACATATACACACAACATACACACATATACACACAACATACACACACTCACAGATACACACAACATACACTCACAGATACACACAACATACACACACTCGCATATACACACAACATACACACACATATACACACAACATACACTCACATATACACACAACATACACACTCACATATACACACAACTTACACACATATACACACAACATACACACTCACAGATACACACAACATACACACACTCACAGATACACACAACATACACACACAGATACAACATACACACTCGCATATACACACAACATACACACACACTCACATATACACACAACATACACTCACATATACATACAACATACACACTCACATATACACACAACATACACTCACATATACACACAACATACACACACACATATACACACAACATACACACACTCACAGATACACACTACAGACACTCACAGATACACACAACATACACTCATACACACAACATACACACACTCGCATATACACACAACATACACACATATACACACAACATACACTCACATATACACACAACATACACACTCATATACACACAACATACACACACTCACAGATACACACAACATACACACACTCACAGATACACACAACATACACTCACATATACACACAACATACACACACATATACACACAACATACACACTCACATATACACACAACATACACACACTCACAGATACACACAACACTCACATATACACACAACATACATACACACTCACATATACACACAACATACACACACTCACATATACACACAGCATACACACACACTCACATATACACAAAACATACACACACATACACAACACACACACTCACCTGTACACACAACATACACACACACCTATACACACAACAACACAACATACACACACCTGTACACACAACATACACACACTCACATATACACACAACATACACACACATACACACAACATACACACACTCACAGATACACACAACATACACTCACAGATACACACAACATACACACACAGATACACATAACATACACACACACTCACATATACACACAACATACACTCACATATACACAAAACATACACACACTCACAGATACACACAACATACACTCACAGATACGACATACACTCACAGAATCACACAACATACACACACTTGCATATACACACAACATACACACACACTCACATATACACACAACATACACTCACAGATACACACAACATACACTCACAGATACACACAACATACACACACTCACAGATACACATAACATACACACACACTCACATATACACACAACATACACTCACATATACACAAAACATACACACACTCACAGATACACACAACATACACACACTCACAGATACACACGACATACACTCACAGAATCACACGACATACACACACTCGCATATACACACAACATACACACACACTCACATATACACACAACATACACACACACTCACATATACACACAACATACACACACTCACATACACACAACATACACTCACATATACACACAACATACACACATACACACAACATACACTCACAGATACACACAACATACACTCACAGATACACACAACATACACACACTCGCATATACACACAACATACACACTCACATATACACACAACATACACACACTCACATATACACACAACATACACACATACTCACATATACACACAACATACACTCATATACACACAACATACACACACTCACATATACACACAACATACACACGTACTCATATATACACAACACACACAGGCACACTCACATATACACAAAACACACACACACAGGTACACTCACATATACACTACACACAGGCACACTCATATGACCACATCCTCTTTCTACACATTCACACACACTCACAAAAACCAAGTCCTTTTTTTTTTTTTTGAGACGGAGTTTTACTCTGTTGCCCCGCGCAGTGGCATGATCATAGCTCACTGCAGCTTCAACCTTCCTGGCTCAAGTGATCCTCCTGCCTCAGTCTCCTGACTAGCTGGGACTATAGGCATGCACTACCATGCCCAGCTAATATTTCATTTTTTGTTATAGAGACAGACTCTCCATATGTTGCCTAAGCTGGTCTTGAACTTCTGGGCTCAAGCAGTATGTCCACCTCAGCCTCCCAATTATGCACTAGGATTACAGGCATGAGCCACCGTGCCTGGCCCCCACATCCTCTTTCTATACACACACACACGCATACACACACAACCATGTTCTCTTCCTACATGCACAGACACACACACGCACCCCCCACCTCTTTCTCCAGTGACCTATCTTTGCTTCAGACACTAGCGCCTTGGAGGCCTCCAGCTGCCTGCAGACTCACCTTCCTGAGGTGTTGCTTGATAACAGCTGAAAGAGCTTCTTCCATCAGCCCAGGCTGTCAGTTGCAAAGAGCAAAACCTACCTGTGGTTAACTGAAGCAGAAGAGGGAGTTGATGGAAAGGTAGTGGTTGCCTCAAAGATGAAACAGACTCCAGGAGAACCAAGTTTGGGCAGGACTTCCCCAAGCTCAAGGACGTGAAGGCAGCCAGTGCACCCCGAGGACGCTGTATCCCTCAGGTGTTCAGGACCCAGGCGGCCGTCAGTTTTGCTGCAGTAACACACAGCCTTGAGGTGCCACCTGCTCTAAGTGGCAGCTGTTCTTTCTGGTTCTTTCCCACAGTAGGTTCACCATGGGTCAGCAGGAGGCCTCCTTCCACTTCATTGCCTAGGGATCTGGCCACCATGCCAGAGGGAAGAGAAAGAGCAACTGGGGGCGGGGGTTCTTAAGGCTCCCGATTCAACGAGCTCTGGAGAGGGGCGAGGGCCTGGAGATTGAGCTGATCAGCAACTGTGGATGATTTAATCAACCATGCTTATGAGATGGAGCCTCCGTAAAAACCCCTAACCATGGGGTTCAAAGAGCTTCTGGGTTGGTGAACAGGTCAAGGTGCTGGAGAGGGCACGGAAGCTTGGTGCCCCTTCCCCCATATCTAGTCCTATGCACCTCTTCCTTGTGGCTGCTTCTGAGTTGTATAATAAACCGGCAATAGTAAGTAAAGCACTTTCTTGAGTTCTGTGAGTCATTCTAGTAAACTATTGAACCCGAGATGGGGGTTATGGGAACCCTGATTTATAGCCAGTCAACCAGAAGAACTGGTGACAACCTGGAACTTGTCATGGGTGTCTGAAGGAGGGGGCAATCTTGTGGGGCTGAGCCTTAAATGTGAGGTCTGTGCTAACTACAGGTAGTCAGTGTCAGCACGGAAGCGAGTTGCAGGCCACCCAGCTGTCTGGAAAGCTGAAGAACTGCTGGACATAGGTGGGGAGTTGGGGGGGGAACCAACCCTCACACATTTGGTGTCAGAGTGTGAGTAAAACTAGTTCAGAATGGTGATGACACTCAACTGGGCACGGTGGCTCATGCCTGTAATCCTAGCACTTTGGGAAGACAAGATGGGTGAATCATTTGAGGTCAGGAGTTCAAGACCAGCCTGACCAACATGGTGAAACCCCATCTCTACTAAAAATACAAAAAATTAGCTGGGTGTGGTGGCAGACGCCTGTAATCCCAGTTACTCAGGAAACCAAGGCAGGAGAATCACTTGAACCCAGGAGGCAGAGGTTGCAGCGAGCTGAGATCGTGCCACTGCACTCCAGCCTGGGCGACAGAGGGAGACTTTATCTCCAGAAAAAAACAAAAGAAAAAAAAAAAAAGAAGGAATGGTGATGACCCTCTTTTGGTGTATCCATCACAGCTCACGTCTTCCAGAGAGCCTTCTATAAGGCCTGGGAATAAAATAGGCCACACAGACACTGGGGAGGGAGAGCATGGTGCCAGCGACCCACAGACTTGCGGTGGGGAAATACTGCCTGCTCTGCCACTAAGGTGGCTGGGACCCTGGGCAAACCTCTGAGCCCTTCTGTGTAGCCTCAGTCTCTGCATCTGTTTAAAAAGCGAGGTATACCATCCAGCAGTTCCACTTTTGGGTACACATCTACAAGAAGTAAAAGCAGGGTCTTGAAGAGCTATTTCTACACCTGTGTTCACAGCAGTATCATTCATTATAGACCAAAGGTAGAAGTCAAACACTGTATCATTCCACTTACACCAGGCTCCTTGGGCCAAACACTATCATTCCACTTACATGAGGCTCCCTGGGCTCTGGTGTAACTGGAACAGAGGTAGAACGGGGGTACCCAGGCCTGGGGGAGGGCGAATGGAGAGTTGGTATTTAATGGAGACAAAGTTCAGTTTGGGAGGATGAAAAGAGTTCTGGGGATGGATGGTGGTGATGGTTGCACAATCACGTGAATGTGCTTAATGCCACTGAACGCTCCACTCAAAAACAGTTCACGTGGTACATTTTATGTTATGTATATTTTACCACAATTTAAATATTTTTAATTTAAATTTTTAAAGGGATGTGCCTGCTGTGCTAGGGTCCAGCCTGGGGTGCTGCTGAGAGACCCACGTTCCTTCCTTCCCCCCGGCCTGGGACTGAAGAGCCCCCTAACCCCAGGAGCACCACTGGTGTGCCCCACCCTCATGTCCTTGTATTATGACAAATATCCGAGCATGTCGAGGGAGGGGAAAACAGCAACAATCACAATTAGCATTTGCCAAATGGTTCCACTGACTGGCACTCTTTTTTTTTTTTTTTTGAGACAGAGTCTTTCTCCGTTGCCCAGGCTGCAGTGCAATGGCGTGATCTCAGCTCACTGCAACCTCTGCCTCCCAGGTTCAAGCGATTCTCCTGCCTCAGCCTCCTGAGTAGCTGAGATTACAGGTGTGTGCCACCACTCCCGGCTGATTTTTGTAGAGAAGGGTTTTCACCATGTTGGCCAGGCTGGTCTTGAACTCCTGACCTCAGGTGATCGGCCTACCTTGGCCTCCCAGAGTGCTGGGATTACAGGCATGAGCCACAGTGCCTGGCCTACCAACCGGCACTGTTCTAAGAGCCTTGTGGGGTTTGTCTAATGTAACACTTACCACAGCCCAGAGAGGTGAAGTCACCTGTCTGAGGTCACACAGCAGCTGAGTGATGGACCTGGCTCCAGCCCAGGAGAGATGCTGAGGCTGCTCCTCTCACAGTCACAATCCCTGGACCCCCTTCCCACCATCTAATCATGCCTAGAGCCTGCTCAGAGCTGGTGCCCAAGGAGAGCAGGCTACTAAATCCAGAGGCGTCCGCAGCCTGAGTCTCCTGTCTCCTGGAGTGCACCGAGGCCATGTTGCCTCCATTACCAAGCGTTCACTTCTTGAAATATTGCATAGTGGATAGTGGGACCCGCTGGAAGGAACTGTCAGTGCTTTATATTCCTGGGTGGTGATGCTTAGCCACATTTCTCTGTCTGGAAGGATCCACCAGTCCCAGCACCGCCTCTTCTCTGAATGGAACCAGCACCCAGGTGTGTGGGTCCATGATGCTCACCTGAGTTCACACAGCTTCTAAGAGAACTGTTGTTGACAAGGGCAATATTCTCCTTGTCCTCCTTCCCCTGAGATGGAGGAAGGCAGCCGGGGTGGCAGAAGGGGATCCCAAGAGCCGGGGAGAGGCCGGACACGGTGGCTCACGCCTGTAATCCCAGCACTTTGGGAGGCTGAGGCGGGCGGATCACTTGAGGTCAGGGGTTCGAGACCAGCCTGGCCAACATGGTGAAAACCATTTTTAGTCTCTACTAAAAATACGAAAATTAGCCAGGCATGGTGGCACACGCCTGTAATCCCAGCTGCTCAGGAGGCTGAGGCAGGGAGTTGCAGTGAGCCGAGATCACGCCACTGAACTCCAGCCTGGGCCACAGATCGGGACTCGGTCTAAAACAAAACAAATAAAAAAAAAGAGAGATGGGGAGACGCTGGCCCAGGGCTAGCTCATGCCTCTTCTCTGGGCCTCCAGGTGTCCTCTCAGGTCTCCTGGCCCCAGCCCTCATGCTGGCCTGGGGAAACCCACCTATCCAAGAGTGTTTGGGGCAATTCTGTCTGCAGGCTGCAGCTGTGGGTGGCCGTCTGCCTCCATGGGCATTTGGGACACTTTGGACCTGTGCCCTGAGGTGAGTGGTACTGAAGTCCAGGTCCTGAGGCCTGGCTATGTGACACGTGACAGGTGATGTGTGCAGGTGCCAAGTGAGGGCCCGTGTGCCATGGGGGAGGGAAGGGGGAGCAGGACGCCCACGCAGCTGCCTCCCACTGTGGGCGTACCCAGGGCAAGCGGTAAATGCTAACAGCAGCAAATCAATTTCACAAAGCAATTTGTCCCTCTCTCCTGCTGGCCCCAGGAGGCTTAGCTTAATCACTCTGGCACGCCGTCAGGAGATAGTCAGAGATGCACAAATCCCTGCCTTCCGCAGGAAACAATTGGCCCAGCCAGGGCAGTTGGGCCCAAAGCGTCCCCAGGCAGAGCCACGCAGGCGGCATCACGAAGTTGCCCCAGAGTCTCCTCCTCCGTGCTCCCCTCACCTTCCTCTGTCTCCTCCCCCGACCGACCGGAACCTGAGCTCTCTCGTTCCCTCCCCGCTCACTGGGAGCAGGAGTGAAACCAATCCCCCCAACACAATGGAGGTCCCTGTCTACAAACAACAGGATCGCCACTCACAGCGAAATCCCAGGGACGGGTCTGCAGGCAGCACCGGTGAGGAAGGCCAGCTTAAATCCTCTCTGGAAGAGAGTGAGGTCTAGACAAAGAAAGAAAACAGAAGCTACCCGGTCACCAAGGGCTGCCTGCCCCACAGCTACACGGCGGGTGAGAGTGACACTGGGGGTGCTGACCTGGAGCTGGGGACAGGCAAGGCCCCCACTCACACTCTTGGCAGCGACCTGGAGCTGGGGACAGGCAAGGTCCCCACTCACACTGCGGGCAGTGACCTGCACTCAGAGAGGACAAGCAGCTTGCCTGAGGCCACACAGCCAGGAGGACAGGAGCGAGGCTGCAGCTCTGTTCTTGACCACTGTGGGCACTGGGTCTGGAGGGGCACAGAGGACAGGGTCTCCGGAGAACACCCCCTGCACCACCACCTGCACCGCCATCTGCACCACCACCAGGCCCTCCTGCCCTGCACTGCCACCTGGCCCTCCAGGAGCAGCCCTCTGCCTGCAGTGGCCGAGAGAAAGGGAAAACCATTAAGCTTCAGAAAAGCATTTTGCATCAATGGTCCATCACTCTCCCTCCAGCACCAGGAGAGGCCACAGACCAAGCCCAGCCAATCGGAGAGGGGCCACTGCTCCAGTGGGAAGCCCCGCCCCCACCTCCCCTGGGGTGTGGGATTTCCTCTACTTCAGAATGCCCACCCCCGACCCAAGCCTGTCCCTCCCTTTTCATCCCCCGGCCCCGCCATTCTTTTAAAGGGAACACTGCAGATTTAAACCACAAATTAAATTTTTAATGAAACCACACAGCAGTAGTGTCCGATGCGATGCAGTATTGATGAGATCACAGTGTCTGGCGGGTGCTCGCCCCGGAAAGCTTTTCAGGATGTTATGCAACATGGGACCAAGTTAATTATTTGCAACAAAGAGCTCCATGTGTCTGTATAGCTGCTGGGGACCAGTGAGCGGGAATCCGGCGCTTTTCATTACTGCCAGCTCTGAATGGCAGCCACAGGGAGGGGAGTGGTGACATCACAGACCAAACAGGACCTGAGTGCGAGGCCGAGATAGGAGGACAGAGAGAGAGAGAAAGAGTGTGAGACAGAGGGGGAGGGAGGGAGAGGGATAGAGAGGTCTCACCAGGGAGTACTTGTCCCCACAAGCAGATGTCGCAGCAAAATGCAGCACATTGTTTCCAAGTCCTGAAATCCAGAGTTCCCGGTTTCTGCCCCCCTCACTCCACTTCCCAAGGCATCCCCTCATTCAAAGGGGCTCCCACAGGACTGGGTGCCTCCAGCCACACCCCTCCAGGACTCTTCCCCTCTGAGCATGAAGCCACTCTCATCAGCCACAGCCTGTCCTCAGGTACAGGGGGTGTAAGGTGTCCTGAGCCTGGCCATCAGCAGGCGAGCTTCCTGGGGGCCGGGCCTCTGTCCTGCCAAGTTACCCCCTGGCTCCAGCCCCACCATGGGACTCCACCTGCGGGAAGCCCATCGCCTGCCCAGGACAGAGTGGACACACCTCTGGGCCAGGCAGCTTAGCCCTTCCAGGCCAGTGAAGCTGGGCCTGCAAGAGCCTCCCTGGATACCACCCCTGGGTGACCGGCCACCCAAGAGCAGAGCAAACTGGGGCGTGGGGTAAAGGGAAGGGCTGCAGGTGAGACGCTGAAGCTGCATATGGCACAATTTGGGGGTATTCTCCCCACCCCCACCGTTGTTCTTGCTTGTCGTCCTACAGGGTCACCGAAACAGCCTCTTAATGGATCTCCCTGCCAGCTCCGGCCCCAACACTGCATTCAGCCTCCATCAAGTGGCCAAAATAGTTCCTGCTCCAAAGCCTTCTGTGGCTCCCCCTTGCCCTAGCACAGTCTAAACTCCTCCCTGTGGCCTGCCAAGAAGGCACTGCTGACCACTGCATCCATTGCTGAGCATCTCGTCCATCCCTCTCCACCACGCTCATCCTCTCCACCACACCCATCCTCTCCACCACGCCCACCCCTCTCCACTGCATCCATCTCCCTCCACTTCATCCCTCCCCTCCACTGTGTCCATCCTCTCCACTGCCTTCCTCCCCTCCACCACACCCATTCCTCTCCACCGCATCCCTCCCCTCCACTGCATCCCTCCCCTCCACCATGTCCATTCCTCTCCACTGTGTCCATCCTCTCCACCACATCCCTCCCCTCCACCGTGTCCCTCCCCTCCACGGCGTCCATCCCTCTCCACCTCGTCCCTCCCCTTCACTGTGTCCATCCTCTCCACTGCCTTCCTCCCCTCCACCATACCCATTGCTCTCCAACGTGTCCCTCCCCTCCCCCACATCCCTCCCCTCCACCGCATCCCTCCCCTCCACCATGTCCATTCCTCTCCATCGCTTCCCTCCCCTCCACTGTGTCCACCCTTTCCACTGCCTACTCCTCCCACCCTGCTGTTGCTACTCCCAAGCAGCTTCACCTACCTCGAGGCCTTGGCATGGGCTCCTTTCCTCACCCAGGATGCCTCTTTGCCCCGACAACTCCCATTCCTGCTTCAGAGCTTGGCTTAAATGTCACCTCTGCAGGGAGGCCCTCCCTGATCCCCAGCCTGAGTCAGGGCCCTGCTGGGTGCTCCCTAGGTACCCCTGCTTTAGCTGTATTCCCCTGAGGGATCGGGAGTGAAACAGGAGTGGAAGGGGACCGGGGTCACGGAGCTGGCTACTGCTGGGGTGCCTGGAGCTCAGTCCTTCGGGACCTTCCAGGGAGGCTCATGAACTACCCACTTGCAGGGGCCTGGGGGGCCTTGTCCTTGGGTCTTTACACCGTTGCTCAAGGGTGACTCACAGGCATGGGCCCCCATACATTTGTGGGTGTGCGGGAAGCTGTGCGGAGCATGTCCTGCAGGTGAGATCCAAGACGCCCCGAGGCAGACGAAGAAGCGAGGGGCTTCCTGGCTGCCTGGTGGCGGGGGGAGGGAGGGGCGCAGTCTGCATGGACCTGAGGGCCAACAGAGGCTCCAGGAAGGTGAGGCCAGGAGTCGACAGGTGCAATCCCCGCCACAGGCTCTCAAACATTGCAGTCATTCTCTGCTAACACGATTCCCCCTACACAAGGGCAAGGACAGGTTCTCTCCCTGCCGCCCCGGTGTGCCCAGCATCATCCTGGCCTAGGGTGGGTAGTGCATGCTGAGTGGGCAGCACTCCAGAAACAGCCATGCAGGAAGGACTAGAATGCACTGGGGGCTCATGCCTTGCTCACCCTGCTCACCCCTTGGGAGGGCAGCAAGGGAGGTGGAAGGAGGGGGCCTGGAGGGGTCAGTGAGCATCATGCACACCTCACACAGCCAGCAGGGTCCTTCCTGAGAGGCCAGCAGGGGCCAGCCCTTTTCAGAGCCTGGGATGATCACTGCCAAGGCCAAGTTGTGAGCTGAGACTGGCTCAAAGGACTGACTGTCAGCTGACAGAGCAGGTCTGAGAACGGGGAGGGGAGGGATGAAGGCCAGGGGCCGGCTTGTTACCAATTTGCCATGGCTCCCTGCCGCAGAATGCATTGGGCTGTCCCTATGCAGAGTAGAAAATAGGTGTGGAGTCCGGGTGCTGCAGCTCATGCCTGTAATCCCAGCACTTTGGGAGGCTGACACAGGCGGATCACCTGAGGTTGGGAGTTTGAGACCAGCCTGGCCAACATGGCAAAACCCTGTCTCTACTAAAAATACAAAAATTAGCCGGGCATAGTGGCTCACGCCTGTAATCCCAGCTACTTTGGGAGGCTGAGGCAGGAGAATTGCTTGAACCTGGGAGGTAGAGGTTGCAGTGAGCTGAGCTCGTGCCACTGCACTCCAGCCTGGGCTACAGAGTGAGACTCTGTCTCAAATAAACAAACAAAAGAGATGGGAAAATGAAAAATCTTCCCAGAAAACAGTCCCTGTGACCCCAAGACATCCCAAAAGGAGGGCTTCATTCCTTCCTTCTTTTCTTTACTTCCCAGCCACCTGAGCAGTTTAAAGTGTTAAGATTATTTCACCCTCCGCCTGCACATGCGCACACACAATGCATGCTCCCACTTCATCCTCATGATATCCCCAGGAGGGAGGAGGCACACACACCTGCAGTGTCAGAGAGGTCTGTACACGGAGGTGGACGTCACAGCTGAGAGACGGAGCTCCTTGCTCCCCGAATGGCAGCCAGCTCTCCCCACCCAGCTTTGAGATCCTCCCTGGATGGGCCCAGTCCTACCAGCAATACAACAACATCACGTCATCCTAGTAACAGCAGCTACCATTGAGTGTGTGCTCCCTGTGGGCAGGGCACTCCCCTAGGGTCTTGCTCTTGTCGCCCAGGCTGGAGTGCAGTGGCGTGATCTCGACTTACTGCAACCTCTGCCTCCTTGGTTCAATCGATTCTCTTGCCTCAGCCCCCCGAATAGCTGGGATTACAGGTGCCCACCACCAGGCCCGGCTAATTTTTGCATTTTTAATAGAGACGGAGTTTCACCATGTTAGCCAGGCTGGTCTCAAACTCCTGACCTCGCTATCCATCTACCTCGGCCTCCCAAAGTGCTGGGATCACAGGTGTGAGCTGCTGAGCCTGGCTGCAGAGCCACGTTCTCTCCCAACTCGCCTCACCCTGCTCCAGAGGGTGCCCACCAGATCGTTTTTGACATTGTTATTCAGGGTGACCCAGAGCTGGGGTGAGTGGTCTCTCTGCAAAATCCCACGAAATCCTGCCCTGGGAAACCACAGGTCATTCAATGTGGGTACTCTGGGCTCAGCCAGATACTATCTTAGAGGGATCTTAATGTCGTTATGGGTAACAGATGCCAATGTTTTAAGAAAAGTGCATGAAAGAGAAACTTAAAACCAAGAAAATTCTATCTATCAACTTAAAAAAAAAATAGGGACATGAGCCCAGGAGTTCGAGACCAGCCTGGGCAACATAGTAAAATCCCGTCTCTACAAAAAATACAAACGTTAGCTGGGTGTGATGGCATGCGCCTGTAGTCCGAGCTACTCAGGGGGCTGAGGTGGGAGGATTGCTTGAGCCCAGGAGGTGCAGGTTGCAGTGAGCCATTGTGCCACTGCACTACAGCCTGGACAACACAGTGAGACCCTATCTTAAAATAATAATAATATTAATAATTAGCTGGAAACATCTTTGTGTCTCTACCATCTGGGAGAGTTCCTGGCACATAGTAGGCCTGGAAGAATGTTCATCCAATGAATGAATGAATGAATGAAAATTCAGAAGGCTAAACTCACAGTACTGAAATTAATATTGCTACTTAGGCCAAGGCATTAACACACAATGAGCCTTGCTTGCTTTCTTTGCAGAATGGGCAGAATCAAACAAGAATGCCACCTGCCAGCTGGGCATGATGGCTCCCGCCTGTAATCCCAGCAGTTTGGGAGGCCAAGGCAGGCGGATCACCTGAGGTCAGGAGTTTGAGACCAGCCTGGCCAACATGATGAAACTCTATCTCTATTAAAAATACAAAAACTAGCCGGGTGCGGTGGCTTGCACCTGTAATCCCAGCTACTTGGGAGGCTGAGGCAGGAGAATCGCTTGAATCCGGGAGGTGGAGGTTGCAGTGAGTGGAGATCGTGCCATTGCATTCCAGCCTGGGGAACAAGGTGAGAGATTTCGTCTCAAAAAACAATGCCACCTGCCAAAGCCATCTGGTAAACATCCAAGACACCTTGGGAAATGTAACAGAAAAAGGAGCATATTTGCACCGTGCCTAATTGTTTTTGTTTGTTTGTTTGTTGTTTGTTTGTCTTTGAGACCGAGTCTCACTGTGATGCCCAGGCTGGAGTGCAGTGGTGCGATCTCAGCTCACTGTAACCTCTGCCTCCCAGGTTCAAGTGATTCTCCTGCCTCAGCCTCCTAAGTAGCTGGGATTACAGGCGCCTGTCACCATGCCCAGCTAATTTTTGTGTTTTTAGTAGAGACAGGGTTTTGCCATGTTAACCAGGCTGGTCTCGAACTCCTGACCTCAGGTGATCCACCTGCCTCGGCCTCCCAAAGTGCTGGGATTACAGGCATGAGCCACCACACCCGGCCCTGCATTGTGCCTAATTGTGACATGGGAGTGTCATTCATCCCCCAGAGCACTGGATGCTCCCTGAGGGCTGGCTTCAGCACATCCTGCGGCCTGGCACCCTGCAGTCTGTGGCCGTGTCCCCAGAGGAGGAGGCACAGTGGTTGCTGCCTCCGTCGGCAGGCGACCACAGTCTTCCCCTCCCAGGCATGAGTGATGGCGTCAGCGCACGGTCCTTGTAATAACTGTAATCCCTTGCCAGTACACATCATTTTTATTCCAAAACACTTTTATGCCTCAACTCATTTTATATTTCATATGCCCTCTCCTGGCGTCTGGCAGGTGGTAAAATTGATGTGCAAGGACACAGCAGGCTGGCAGGCCCCTGGCCCCCACCACCGCAGCCAGATGCTGGTAGCTGGAGGGAGGTCCTAGCTCAGGAACCAAATGAATGCAAACTAGGGGGCTGGGATGGGGGCTCTAGGATCATTCTTGACCTGGCTTTATATTTGCAAGCCCTGTGTTGGGGGTGCAGGGGAGGCATTTTGAAGTGCAGAAGGTGCTGTACAAATGCCTGAGAGTACCAGTGTCTGCTGCCCTTGTCACTGTTGAATACAGAGATCAGAAACTTAAAACAATGGTTCTTGAATATTGGAGTCCCAGGGCGCTCTTTTCAGCTTTCTTCTGTTTTCGTACCCACTGCCTCCCTGGATGGGCTCCCTGCTGGCTCGGCTGTGGTCCGCTGCCCCTAAAGAGGCTCCCAGGACTCTGCTGTCAGCCCCGTCCTCCCTCTGTACCCTCAGGCCCCTTCCGCTCAGGTCAGCTCAGGACCAGCCTCCTCATCCTCGTCTTGGAATCTCTAGAGCCTCCAGGTGCTGGGCTCTGACCTCCTCCCAGATGTCAGATAGCCACTGGAAACTCCATGTGTCCCAATGTGAACTCGGGACTCCTCCCTCCCTCCAGGCCCTCCCGGGCTCCCCACCCCTTCTCTGCAGACAGAATCACCACCACCCCCTCGCCCAGAAGCCGGGGATCTTCCCAGGTTCCTCCCTCTCCTTCACTTCCCACATCCAAGCCATCACCAAGCTCCTGCCAAGGAATCTCCCAAATGCCCTCAAGCTTCTCAAGCCCAGCCCCCTTCCTCCCTGGCTCCTATGACATCACCCTCCAGGTTTCTTCTGCAAGCCCTGCTCCTGCTCAGCTATGCCCTCACCATGGGCTCCCAGACAGCATCCCCCCAGGACTGTGGCTGCTCCCCAAGGTCCTGGCCCACCTTGCCCACAACTCCCCCACATCTGCCCTGGCCCCTGCTTTGCAGCTCACTCTTGGCAGGATGAACTACGTCCCTCTCCCCGCGGCCTGCCCCTCATCGCTCTGGTATTTAGGGCCAGCCCCCTCAGCTCACTCTTCAAGCCCCTGTTATCACCTCCACAGGAGACCCCTCCAGCTGATGGCTGGACCCCCAACCCATGTGCCTGGTGCTGGTTCAGGACCTCTCCCGTCCTGTGGCCCTCTCGCATGGTACCCAAGGTGTGTTCAGCCCTGTCTAGCCTGCCAGATCGTGTGGCCTCAGGGACAGAGAACGGCGTTTTACTCATCCTGGCCCCATCACCTGGCCTGCCCCTCAGTGGATGCTCTGGAAATATTTGTTGAACTGAGAGCAACTGTTCTGAAGTTACACTATGGCAAATGCCTGGTGCCATGAAACGCCTGCTGGGAGAGTAAGACACGCCCTCCCCGGGTGGGAAGGGCTCACCTTTCCCCTGCACGCTCCTGTCGATTGGGATCAGCAAGTCAGCAGTTCAAGATCACCCATTTCCCATCCTTGACCCCAGCACTGGGCCCGGCCCGAGAGAAGAAACAGGCAGGGTGGGGACAGAGACCACCCAGGGCCCTGCCCCCAGTCAGACTGGGCCAGTGGCCACCTGGCTGGCTCAGACGAGGAAGGTGGTCCTTGCTGTGGGGAAGCCCCTGGCGGGAGCAGGGACTCTGGGGTGGGAGCCCAGCTGTCCCAGGTGGATGGGGCACTGCCCCCAACCAGTCAGCTCCTGGCTGCAGCTGCTGCAGGCTTCGTCACATTTGCACAGTGGGCAGGAGTGCGTAGTCCTGGGGTGAGGCAGGGCTGGCTTCTCCTCCGAAGATGGCCAGTGAGAAGCTCCTGAGCCTGGGATCCACAGCCCCACCTGCCCTGCCCACTCACTGGACGTGGGTGGCTGGGGCACCATCCCCTCAGGGCTCCTCTCCTGGAGCTCTTTTCCTTGCAGCTCCTGTGCTGGGCAGAGATAAAGTGGCCATGGAGTGCAAAGGCCAGGGCTTGGCCCCAGCTCTGCCTTCGCTGGGCGACGGTGCGACCTTGGCTTCTCTGGGCTTCCCTCTCAGGTGAGCGAGGACTAGAGCCCAGCTGTGCCTTTGAAAGGCACATGCGTGAATGTGGACAGAGGACTCGGAAAGGTCCAAACTGTGTTTGTAAGACACAGTTAGGTTACCACTGCAGGGGTGCCATGTAGAGGACAGAGGGGAAGGCTTGGGTGGGGTACCTCCCTCAGCAGAGCCAGGGAGCAGGGACCTGTCCCTTATCACACAGAGCTGCTGGGCGGGGCTGTCAGGAGTGACTCCAAGGCACAGGTGGGCCGAGGCTGTGACTCAGAGGCCCCGTGGGGCTCGCTGCTGTCAGAGTAGTCCCACACCCACCCCTGTGGGTCCAGGGGTGCCTCAGTTGGGGGGAGGGTCACGTGGCCTGACTCTGTCCTGAGGACTGGGCTGCCAGAGGTCCCTGTGCCTTCTCCCCTGGTGTGGCCAGAAGCCCCCTCCTCTGCCCAGGACAACCTGTGGACGCTGTGCCCCCACACCTCGTGTGAGGCACAGAACCACAGAGAACGGTGCACATATTGCACACGGACAGCCCAATGAACGGTCACAAGACAAACACCCCAGGAGATCAGCACCCAGATAGAGAAACAAGACGCCGGTACCCTGGGAGCTGCCGAAAACTCAGATGCAGATGACAATGACGTTGAACATCTCAGGGAATGCCCCCCACACTAAAAACCCCAGCCACTCACCTCACCGCAGACTGTCGCCCATCCTAGACCAGCTGCCAATGCAATGCATCTCCAAGGGGTACAGCCTGTCCTCCAGAGGGGCATGTACCTAACCCTTGGCTGAGGCACTGTGTCCCAGGGCCATGATCATGCTCACCGAGGGCTACTGCTTCTCTTCTGTGGGTGGAGGACCAGGGCCTCTCCCACCCCACCATACCCTCCCCTCTCAGCCTCACCCCTCCAGAGGCAGCGTGGAATTTCACGCAGGAAGGGTTGAGGCAAGCGGGGGCAGGGAAAGGTGCCTCTGCCTAGCACTCCTCAGTGCCCTCAGGCCCTCCCAGCATTCTCCCAGCACCTACCCATTGCTCACCCTCCTTCCTGCTCACGGTGGAGGTTCCAGACAAGCTCAAGGCACAGCCTGGAAGATGAGAGGCCGGGGAGATGCGGCAGGATGAGTAAGGGGCGCTGGCACCCACCAGGCTCAGGCACACCCCTGCATGAGCTTCCACCGTCCACTGAGTAAAGACCCTTGATGGGCACTGAGGTCCTCCTAATACCTCCCAACCTACCCGGCTAGCCTTCTATTTTATTTTATTTTATTTTATTTTATTTTATTTTATTTTATTTTATTTTTTTGAGACAGGATCTTGCTCTGTCGTCCAGGCTGGAGTGCAGTGGCACGATCTCGGCTCACTGCAGCGTCAAACTCCCAAGCTCAAACAATCCTCCCACTTCAGTCCCCAGAGTAGTTGGGACTACAGGTGCATCCCACCATGCCTAGCTAATTTTTGTAGAGACGAGATTTTGCCATGTTGTCCAGGCTGGTCTTGAACCCCTGGACTCAAGAGATCCACCCACCTCAGCCTCCCAAAGTGCTAGGATTCAAGGCGTGAGCCCTTGCACCCGGCCTGTCTAGTCTTCTTATGCCTGCCCACTCTCTCCATACTGGCCACTAGCCAGAGCCTCTCCTGGACACCTGCTCCCTTTGCCTTCTCTACATTCGCCCTCCCACTACCAACTAATGTCTGCAGGCCTCTCCATGCCCTTCCACCAGGAGTGTGCTGAGCCCGCCAGTATGCACTGATGGCTGCATTTGCAGGAATTTTGCAAAGTTTGCAAAAAGGTCGATGGTTAAACACAGCCACCATTAAATTTTAAACTAAGTAAACTTATAATTAAATAAATTATATTTAAAATTGGCAATAAATATTACAAACTCATCACTTTCTAATTATTTTGTTACATTGAACTATTGTCTATATATATATATATATATTTTTTTTTTTTTTTTTGAGACAGAGTCTTGCTCTGTTGTCCAGGCTGGAGTGCAGTGATTCAATCTCAGCTCACTGAAAACTTCCGCCTCCCAGGTTCATGTGATTCTCCTGCCTCAAGCTCCCAAGTAGCTGGGATTACAGATATGTGCCACCACACCTGACTGATTTTTCTATTTTTGGTAGAGACGGGGTTTCACTGCGTTGGCCAGGCTAGACTCGAACTCCTGACCTCAGGTGATCCAGCTTGGCCACCCAAAGTGCTGGGATTACAGGCATGAGCCACCACACCCGGCCTTGTCTATGCTTTTGAGGTGTATTCGAATCTATTGCACTATCATGGCGGGAGTAGTATAACATATACTATTGTGCTAGGCCGGGTGCTGTGGCTCACACCTGTAGTCCCAAGACCAAGGCAAGAGGAGTTCAACCATCTCTACGAAAAAAAAAAAAAAATTAACTGAAGTGTGGTGGTGCAGGAAGTATCGCTTGAGCCCAAGAGGTCGAGGCTGCAGTTACCTGTGATCGTGCCACTGCACTCCAGCCTGGGCAACAGAGCAAGACCCTGTCTCAAAAACAAAACAACAGTGTGCTAGTGTTCATGGTTTCCCAATGAGTGAGGTCGTGTCACAGGCAGCCTCAAATGTACCCAGCTGGGAGTATTACGGGATCGCCTCCCTCACCCCAGCTGCATCTGGGGTGTGGGACTCAGGCAGGGCCGGGATCACTGGCTGTTCACAACACCATCCCCCCTCTTCTGACCTGGCAGCCAGACACCCCGATGAGTTCGGGCAGGGCGGCCCTTAGTTTTCTTGCTCCCTCCCTCTCAGATACTTGCAGAACACTAGGGAGGCCGAGGGAACCCTAAATACGACCCTCAGCTTGTCCAGGGTCTTGTGATGGAGAAATGTGGCGTGGTGGCCCTCGCGTGTGTGTGCAGCGCCTGCAGGTGTCCCGCCCAGCGCCTCCTGCACGATAGTTGCAGGCTGGACCCGAGGGTCCCGGCCCATCCACCGTGGTCTCCTCCCCGGTGCCCCTCAGTACCCAGAGGTCCCGCTTGCCCCAGACATTGCCCCAGGCTCCCCTCGCTTTCTGACGCCATTGTGCCAAGGTGCCAGGCCACTGAGGTCTGGAACCCCGGCGGAAAAGCCAGGGTCCCTGGCTTGGGTGGCCGGAAAGGCTCCGCAGCTGCTGGGGATAGAGACGCCGGGCCAGGCTAAGGGCTCCCGCCCCGTCTAAACAGCCTGCCCTGGGGAGGGCCAGGCTCCTCTCCCCCGCCCACGCGCTCTCGGCAGGGTCCGGCTCCAGGCCTGGCGGGCGCGGCCTCCCTACCGGACGCGTGCGGGAGGGCGGCCAGGCTAAAGCGCTGGGGCCAGGAGGGCACCTGCCGGGCTGCTGCCTACGGGAGTTGGGGCAGAAGCCGCCGCGCCCGCGCGCAGGTAATTTCTCCCGAGGCGCGTTCTAGCCCGTAGAGCTGCTGGCGCAGACCCCGTGTGGGGACCAGCAAGGCTAACCCCTCCCGCACCCTGTGGTCGGCAGAGCACGCGAGGGGCCGCGAGCCGCGTGGGTTTGGGGGCGCCGTGGCAGGCGAGCGGGGCCGGCAGAGCGGGAACCCGCACACGCTCCGCGCGGAGCCGGGGACAGGCGCGTGCGGGCCGCGGGGTCCCTCTGGCGCCAGGAAGCGGCGGCCGAAGGACACAAGAGCTCGCAGCCCAGGCTCAGGGAGGCCTAAAGGCTGAGACGCTGAATGCAGACGGCGGGAGCTCGGGGGCTGGGGGTGGGAAGAGGTCGCTGTTTCTCAAAAAAGTCTCCATCGAGCCGGCCTCTGCTCCCGCCTGCCGGGCGGACCCCCGATCCCTGCACCCAGGGCTGCCCGTGGGTCTGTGCGGGCTGGGGACCCCCTCCCGACACCCAGCCCCCGGCTGCGCGCAGGGAAAGGCTGCAGAACGCAGGGACCACGGAAGCCGGGGGTGGCGGGGAGGGGTCGGTCAGGTGGCCCCCGGCTCTAGCCCGGCCCGGCAGTCTCGGAGCCTCAGTTTCCTTCTCTGTACCACGGGAACATGGACGGAGGGATTTCCGAGGCTTTGACCGCACTAATCGCCGCGGGGCGGGGCGGCGGCGCCAGCCCTGGTCCTGAGCCCCCAGCCTGGCGTGGGAACCCGGACGGGGATCTCGGGAGCAGAGTCCCGCGGTCCAGAAGGCGCGAGCGCGCGGGTGCCGGGTGGGGTGTCTGAATGAGCGCGGAGCTTCTCAGGTGGACGCCCCCAGCCACCTCTGGGACCCTTCCTGCTGGCCTTCGAGCCTGAGAAGTGGGCGCGGCTGGACAGAAGGGAAACAGCCCCCCACGCACAGGTGGACAACCGGGGATACCGGGCGCGCGCGGCGCCTGGCAAGGGGAAGCTGCTGGGGACGCGGGCGGCTGCTCCCGCGGGGCCGCCTTCCGAAGCGCCGCTGGCTCCGCGCCTTCCCGAGGCCGCTACGAACGTCCAGCGCCGGCGACGCCACCTGCCCGCGATCGGCCGGCTCCGCGGACAGGAAAGGCTCGATCCGCTAGGGCTACCTCCGAGAAGTCCCCAGCGCCCCTCCCGCACGGAGTGGGGGCTGAGAGACCCTGGGGACGGGGCCGGGTCCACAGAGCCCAGGAGCTGGGGGAGCGGAGGCGCCGGGGGCCCCGAGCTGTGGGAAGTCCCTGGACCCAGGCTGCCGGGCGGCTTCTCAACAGCACACGGACATCTAAGAAACGCGGAGCGGCCCGGTGACCCCCGCTCTGGACTTAGTGGCGCCGCGAGGCCCCACTCCTGGCCTCTGACCACCGGGCACTCGGGTGTTGATCTGGGTCCTTGGGGACCCAGCCCGGCTCCAAACGACCCCGGCCCGAGGGTGTTCAGAGCAGCCAGGAGGGCCGAACCGAATTCTGTCTCCCGGACCCGCGGTGGTTTCCCGCCCGCCTGGAGCCCCGTCGGAGGTTCGGGGACACCACGCAGGTGGTCCATCCTCGAGTCCCGGCCGGAGCCCGACCTCCTTCCCCCTGAGCTCTCGGAGCCTTCGGGGCAGCGGCGCCGGCCCAGACGGGGGCGGGGGAGGAGGGGGCTGCGGCAGCGCCCAGAAGGGCGAGGGGACGCGAGCGGAGGCAGCCCCGGTGGCGCGCTCGTGAGACCCCCGCCGCGCCGCGGGCCCGGGCCGCAGACAATTAAAGCGGGATTCCTCCCCCGCTGACGTCGGCGGCGCGAGGCCCCTCCCGCGGCGGCATAAAAGGCGCGGGCTCCGCAGCGCAGGCGGCAGTGGGGGCCTGACAGCGCGGCGGTGTGGACCGCGCGGCCGAAGAGCGCGGCGCCCAGAGCGCGGTCCGCTCGCGGAGCCACAGCCCGAGCCGGGTGCCAGTCGGAGCCGAGCCCCAGCCGAGCCGAGCCGGGCCCGGAGCGCCCGGTGCCCGCAGCCATGCTGGCCGGCCGCGCCGCGCGCACCTGTGCGCTGCTCGCCCTCTGCCTCCTGGGCGCCGGGGCCCAGGATTTCGGGCCGACGCGCTTCATCTGCACCTCGGTGCCTGTGGACGCCGACATGTGCGCCGCGTCCGTGGCCGCCGGCGGCGCCGAGGAGCTCCGGAGCAGCGTGCTGCAGCTCCGCGAGACCGTGCTGCAGCAGAAGGAGACCATCCTGAGCCAGAAGGAGACCATCCGCGAGCTGACCGCCAAGCTGGGCCGCTGCGAGAGCCAGAGCACGCTGGACCCCGGAGCCGGCGAGGCCCGGGCGGGCGGCGGCCGCAAGCAGCCCGGCTCGGGCAAGAACACCATGGGCGACCTGTCCCGGACACCGGCCGCCGAGACGCTCAGCCAACTCGGGCAAACTTTGCAATCGCTCAAAACCCGCCTGGAGAACCTCGAGGTCCGCGCGCGCCCTCCGGCTCCGGTTCCCCCTCCGGCTCGCTCGCCCCTCTGCCCTACCCTACCTCGTTCCCTACCCGGCCAAGCATCCCCCACCCCCGCCTCAGTAGCGCGCGGGTGCCCGGCCGGTGCCTCCCCGCACCTGCGAGGCCCCGCGGCGGCCACTCGCCCCAGCTCCCTGCCAGGCCGCCCCCGCAGTCGCCCTGAGGGGACCGCGCCGCGGGCCTTCCAGCACGGTCCCCGCGCCTCGCCTAATGGTGTGGTTTCCCCCGCCCTTGCACCCCGCAGCAGTACAGCCGCCTCAATTCCTCCAGCCAGACCAACAGCCTCAAGGATCTGCTGCAGAGCAAGATCGATGAGCTGGAGAGGCAGGTGCTGTCCCGGGTGAACACCCTGGAGGAGGGCAAGGGGGGCCCCAGGAACGACACCGAGGAGAGGGTCAAGATCGAGACCGCCCTGACCTCCCTGCACCAGAGGATCAGCGAGCTCGAAAAAGGTACTGGGGCCAGGGGGAGCCGTGCTGCCTGCCCCCGCCTGCTTGCCCGACCCTGCCTCTGTCCTGATCCCTAACAGCCCAGCTCTGCACTGTGCAAGCCCCAAGCCGCCCCCCTAACTCCGACCCCTGCAGCCCTTTCTCATCCACCGCACCCCTTCCCAGGTTCTGGGCTTCTCGTCGGTGTTTCTAGCAGGGCTGGGTACCCCGGGCTGGGGCTGTCTCTAGGAAAAGGGAGCAGAGGAAGGGATTGCATAGTGCCCCCTCCCCCATCCAGACACACTCACACACTCGCTGGATTTTTCAAGTCTGATTTGTTTAATCCTCAGTAACTTTGCACAGTGGCTGTTGCTGGCCCAAACCCTCCCTACTTAAGAAAGGCTCTCTGTCGCTGGTCCCCAGCCTCAGCAGACAGCAGGGTGCAGGCTGGGGCTGGGTGCTCTGGGTCCCCCGGCCGCTGAGGCTAAGCAGGTTTCTTCCCAGCTACCATGCCCCTGGTGTCCTCTCAGGGTCTCCCGCTCCTCCCCACTTCTGCCCTGAACCCTTACCCTGAGGTTTTCTCTTCTGAGTGACCCAAGCCCTGGCATCTTTCAAACCCCTGAGGTTTCTCAGTCACCAACTCAGGCCAGTCGGCCGGTCACCCGGGGCTCCTCAAACAGGGTTGTAAAAGAGGGGGGGTGCCCAGTGCAGAGCAGGGCCATGTGACCCTGCTCAGACCGCAAAATGTGCCGGACAGATTTAAACAGTGCCATCTTAAGGCTTGTTATGTAACTGAAAAACAGATCAGAAGAAGGAAGGACCTCAGGAGGGAGGGAGAGGGAAGGAGGGGAGATTGGGGAATGAAAAACACACCAGAGAAAGGCCAGGGGCTGGGTCCCTCCCCATCCCCCATTGCAGGCCTCAATGGGTGGGGGGAGCCGTGGGGGTGCTGCACTGAGGGGGCTTGCCCTGCTCTGCTCCTTGCCAGTTGGTTTAGAGGAGGGGTGGTTGCTGGCCGGGCAGGATGCCTTCTAGAAATAATTTTTGGCCTGGGGAACTGGTTTCTTTATGGGCTTCCTGGGAGAACCACGGCCGCTCACCCAGGGTTTGGCCAGGGGGTGTGCGTTCCTGGGCTCTGGGCCTGGTACTGGTGCCCATTGCTGGCTAAGAATGTTTTGCCTGGAGTCAGTCACACCATACCCAGGGTGCCACAGTATATGGATGGGCTGTGGGGGCTGGCGCTCACTGGAGAAGTGGCCGGCAGGGAAGGGGGAAGGTGGGCCTTGTGGAAGGGGAGGCCACCAGGCCTGGAACCTGAGCTATGAGGATGCTTGCTCACCTGAGAGTGTGGCGGCATCCCAGAGCAGTCACCTTGGGGAGCCCTGGCTCCCGGAGTGCTCCCAGCTCCTTGCTGCCCTGCCCTCTCAGCAGGGTTCCAGGCAGAGTCCCTGGAAGGGCCTTGGAGGTTGGGAGCTGCCCAGCCTCACACCCTAGAGGCATTGGTGGGTCCGATGCACGTCTGGCCTGGAGGGAAGTGTGTGGGCATCAGGGCCTGGCTGCTGGGTGGGGAGGCAGGAGCAGAGCCCGGATCAAGCGAGGAGGGGCTCTGCGCCCCACCCCGTCCTGGAATCAGGTCGGTTACTCTCTGGGTAGCTAGCCTCGTTCCTTCTCTGCAGCCACCCCTGCTCCTTGGGTTGACTGGGTATGCCCTCGCTTGGCGGCTGTCCCCATTCCCTTCTCACGCCCACCACGCAGCCCAGTGTAGATGCAGCAGCCCACCAGGCGCTGCACCCCACCCCCACCTCCGCAGGGATGCCAGTGTGTGGGAGTGACAGCCGGCCAGACCCGGAGTGCGGAGAGCTTGGGTCAGCTCTTTACGGATGGCCCTGTGCCTTGGGGCAAAGTACTTGACCTGGGAAGCCACCCGCTCTGCGTCTCCAGAATGGAGACCGGAGCCTGCCGTGGCCACATCACAGAGCTTGGTGGGGACCGAACTCAACTCAGACACTGATAAGCACTTCACGCAGGTGCAGATGTCAGGACTGTGTCCTCCGCAGGTCAGAAAGACAACCGCCCTGGAGACAAGTTCCAGCTCACGTTCCCGCTGCGGACCAACTATATGTATGCCAAGGTGAAGAAGAGCCTGCCAGAGATGTACGCCTTCACTGTCTGCATGTGGCTCAAGTCCAGCGCCGCGCCAGGGGTGGGCACGCCCTTCTCCTATGCTGTGCCCGGCCAGGCCAACGAGCTGGTCCTCATTGAGTGGGGCAACAACCCCATGGAGATCCTCATCAATGACAAGGTAGAGCACCCCCCGGCTCACAGGATGGCAGCGCGAGGCCCCAGGGCCCCAGCTGATGTCGCATGCTAGGACGGGGCTATGGTGGCCTCAGATGTTGATGGGACCCCAAGGAAAGTGTTTGCCAGCTGGGACTGAGGGAGGGGGAGAGTGAAGACCAAGAGAAGTGTGAGGAGCACCCTCACCTGTGCTGGGAGAGCAGGGAGAGCTGGACCTTCCCAGTTGCCACCTGGGGTGGGTATGGGAGAAGGCAGAGAATGATCCATGGGGCCTGGCCCTGCCTGATGATATGGTCTGGACTCCTCCACCAGCTGGTCTTGGAACTGGCTTTGCTCCTTCATAGCAGGGGCCCAGGGATGCTCTAGGCTGATGAGGGGGCCTTAGAGATTTTGCCTGAGTCCAAGTCTATCCCACTCAGCCCCCTAACTCTTGGGAGGAGGACAGGTCTGTGTGACCCCTTGGAAGAGGACAGCACGGGCAGCCTTTCCCTCTAGTGAACCTTCTCCATCCTCCCCTGTTAGCTATGAAACTAGCTGCCAGCTTTCAAACTGCCTCGGCCAGCAGTGGTAGTCAGTGGCTAAAACCAGGGCTGGGAAGTGGATTCCACGTCCTTGTTCCTGTTGCTCTTCCCCACAAAGGGCTGTGCCGTTCTGGGCCGCCTTTCCCCAAGCAAAAAGGGTGTGAAGTTTCTTTCCTCGCTGCTGGACTGTCATCCTTCCCCCCTGGAATGGCAGCAGGAGAGTGAAATTCCAGGTCGGAGGCTGGTCTCAGCTTTAAAAGGCGTCGTACTCCATGACATCTCTCAGATCCTCGGCAAAGGCTTGCCATGTTGTAGAGCGAGAGGGTGTAACAGCTAGAGATGGGATGTTGGAAGAGAGAGGAGAGGCCAGCAAGCAGGCTGCACAGGTGTCTCACGGAGGCCTGAGAGGCAGCAGTGAACTCAGACACCAGGGACGGCTCTCCCTCCAAGGGCTTGTTGTGTAGACTAGCAAAGAGGGAGGAGGGTGAGTAGGAGTGAAGACTGGGCACCCACATGGCCCTTGGGGGTTCCCTTGGTAGAGCATTACATTTCCTGTGTGATTCTGTACCCCACTCCCAGGCGGGGCTGATGGACGCTGAAGTCTGGGGCAGTAGGTGCTGTGAGAATTCAATAATAGTTCTTGATATTTACTTTGCAAGTAGAGATAGGAACAACTGAGGCAGTGAAGATTACGGATTCTGGGCTGTACCCACCAGCCGGCATCTGTCATTCTCCTTCCCAGGTGGCCAAGCTGCCTTTTGTCATCAACGATGGCAAGTGGCACCACATCTGCGTCACCTGGACCACCCGGGACGGGGTCTGGGAGGCCTACCAGGACGGCACGCAGGGTGGCAGTGGCGAGAACTTGGCACCCTATCACCCCATCAAGCCCCAGGGCGTGCTGGTGCTGGGCCAGGAGCAGGTACTGTGCTGGATGTGGTGGGGAAGGGGAGAGAGCTCCGGAACCAGAGGCTGGGAAGGGGAAGAGGAGCAAGGAGGGAGGGAGGTGGCTGGAGAAGTGGTTCCCCTGAGAAGCAGCCTGGGGATCAGGCTGGGCAAGGCCTGTGCCCTGGGTGGACTCGCGCTTGAACTTCCTGAGGGAGTGAGCTTTGGTTTCAACGCTCTCATAGCTGCAGCAACATTTTCTTTGGCATGGGAAGGCCAATTCTGCTTTTAGTGATGAATAATTTAGTTCCCGTGAAGTGGTTTGTCTCCCGTTGGGCATCTAGGAGGGAGACGAAGGGATGGAGAATCTGGGATGTCCATCCCTGTTGAGCAGCTTTAGATGGCATGGAGTGATGTCTGGGCAGGGACCCCCACGCCCTGCTGCTATAGTGGTCCGTGGCTGAGGGACCAGCTGCAGGAGGGGCAGAGTCCCCCCAGGAGAAGCTCCAGGGCAGAGGTGGTCGGTGCCATCCCTTTTCTTGGGTCCTCTCAGGGGAGGGACGGATGTAGGGCTGGAGAGTCGGGGACAGGGAGACGAAATGGCACTCAGGAGTGGCCGTGAGAGTCCGTGATGGGGCAGGCACAGAGGCGCTCAGACCCCTGGCCTCGGGATGGGCCCTCAGATCACCTGGCGACCTCTCTACCCTCATCCTCTGTTTTTCTCCAAAGGACACTCTGGGTGGTGGGTTTGATGCCACCCAGGCATTTGTGGGTGAGCTGGCCCACTTCAACATCTGGGACCGCAAGCTGACCCCCGGGGAGGTCTACAACCTGGCCACCTGCAGCACCAAGGCACTGTCCGGCAATGTCATCGCCTGGGCCGAGTCCCACATTGAGATTTACGGTGGAGCCACCAAGTGGACCTTCGAGGCCTGTCGCCAGATCAACTGAGCGCGGCAGGCCAGGCTGAGCCCGCCCGCCCTCACCCCCTGCTTGTGCGGCGATGATCTGTTTCGTGCGTCTCTTCTCTCCCTTTTCCCTAGGAATGAACCGAGGCCGTCGCCCCTGCACATGCACACGCACACAGCCTGGTTTTGTCCTCATGCACACGAAGCAGCCCCTGCTCCCATCTGTCCCTGAGGAAGCCCCACTTCTCTGTAGGAGCCTGGACTCTCTCAGGCGGGCCCCGTTCACAGCTAAAGTGGGCGCTGCGACGTTTTGAACGAGGCAGAAGTAGGTGAGAGCATCTGTGTGTGCGTGTCTACATGTGTGTGTCTACGTGTGTGCGTGTGCGTGGCTGGGGGAGGCCTTTTCTTAGAGGACGTACTTCATTTCCTTCTTTCTTTTGTCTTTGGAAACATCTCATGATGAAAACTCGTATTTGCCAACTTTGTTAGCTGCGTGCGTGCCTTGGGGTTGCTGCAACCTCAGTACACGCATTTGTCTTTGTTTGCAAACCTTTTTCAGAGCGACATATCTTTATATTGATGTAATAAATGCCTTTTAGTGGGTTGTCAAAGGCCAGGGGCGGGGTCTCTCTACAGAGAACTTTTACTTTGTAATGGAAGTGAATTGTCTCTGAAGGGTGAAGGCGGGCTGTCCTGGGATGTACCCTGTACTCTCCCGTGGAGGAGAGGGGATGGCTGAGGACACTGGCCCTTACCCCAGAGCCAGGCAGCATCCATCCCTGCTGTTTGCATCTGAGAGCAGCACAGGGCCTGGGAGGCCAGCCTGAGTGCCCAGCTCAGTCTGCTCTGCCCCAGGAAGGCCTTGCCCTCGGCCTTCCCACCTGCTCAGATCCTGCAAGGCTGGGGTCTGCCCCTTCTTTCTCGCCTCTGGAGCTGTGCTACTTCAGCCCAGACAGCCCTGAGAGAGGAGCCTCCCACCCACAGCCCAGGAAGCCAGGCCCCAGGGCCCCTCTCCTTTGGCCTCCGGCAGTGCAGACCAAAGGAGACCTTTTAAGGAAAGAAGCTGTGTTTCGCTGAAGACCTGGCCACGTGGGACCACTGGGACTTCAACCCAGCCCGTTGGTGGGAAGGTCCTCTTCGGGGACCTTTGACAGCCATATCCCTCCCAGCACACCAGGTGCCAGGTGAGCTGGTTCAGACCCCTCCAAAGGTACTCCGGAGACCTCACACGTGGAGCCAGGCCTGGCCAGGGTAGGGGCCTGAAACCCACTCCTCCATCTCACGGGGCTCACGGCCTACAGCAGCCTGCAAGCTGACACTGGCCGGTGACACTGACACCTGACCAGTGTCCAGAACCTTTGCCTTTTTTTGTTCCCCGTGAAAAGCAACATGGACATTTCCTTCTAGTCCTTCCAAGGAGGGGAGAGAAGTATGTGTGCGTGTGTGTGTATGTGTGTGTGTGTGTTTGTGTGTGTGCACTGAGTGAGAAAGAGAGCAGGCTCGGGAGACCCTGCCCAGGGTAGGGGAGCTTCCTGCTTTGCATCATTTGGTGGTCGCACGCCCCGAGGGCACCCCGACTCTGTCTCCAGGAGTCTCATCAGCAAGCGGCTGACAAGTCTTTCTAGAAATTCTACTGCACTGCCTGGCTCAGCTGCAGCTGCAGACATTTCTGCAGGAGGAGCAGGTGTTTCTGTCTTCTGTTCCTTCTAGGGCCACCTGTCCCCTTAAACACAGGTCCACGTTGTGTCAAGAACCTAGTGCATCTGTGTGTGTCTGTCAGTGTCTCTGTGTCAGTGTTCTCGTGGGTGTCTGCACGGTACCCGGCCGCCGTTCTGCAATGCATCACTCCCGCGGAGGGGGTGCAGATCAGGCGCCGCGCTGCGCGTTGTTGTTCAACAGTAGCTTTTTCTTAGATAATCGTGCTTCATCAGCGCCTGTCGGGTTGTGGCATCCTTGGATCTGCAGGGATCTTCTCTGTTTGCATGTTCCTCGGGGTGGCGTGTTCCTTGCTCCCTGGGTCCGACGTGTGTTCCCGCACCTGCATGGACTGCCCTGGTTCTGTGTTGTGTGCCGAGTGCCGCCCAGTGTTCTGTGACCGCCCGTGTATCTACTGAAAATGGCTGGGTAAGCAAGCCAAGGGTGTTGGAGGAGGTCAAGAGAGAGCTCAGTTTCCCTCTCCCCCTCCCCAAACACACCAAGAAGCATTTTTAACGTGTAGGTTGAGAACAAGCCTAAAGGATTCCCGTAGCTGGGAGCCAGCGAGAGAGCTTGGAGTCGCCTCTCTAGACCAGATCTAGCCCCACCCTCACTCCAGCCATCTCGGAGCCCTTGTGCAGGCAACACCCAGTGCGGGCTATGCGGGGTGCTCCCCTGCCAGCACCTCCCACCAGCCCCACCCCTGCCGATCTACTGGACCGCAGACCACCTTCTGCCCCCGTGGGCCAGGTGGGAGCTGTCCGTTCAGGACCACGAGCCATCCTCTGCCCTGACTAGCGAGGGGCAGAGCACACCCCAGTGCTTACGCCTCCACCCCTGCAGCCTCCTGGCCTGCTCACCTTCCTCACCCCTCCTCTGACCCACCCATGGTGCCAGGGCCGAAGCTGACCTTTAGCTCCCTCCCGCCCCTTGCTAGGGTCTGAGCCAAGCCCCTCGACTCCCTCACTGTGTTGACACTTGGCACTTTGCTGGCCCCGAGAAAGGTCGATGACACAGCCGCAAATCTAATCCACGTAGTTCCCATCTACTCCTTAATCTGATTGATGTTCCCTCTTGCACTGAATAATACATGCCTCTCTCAGGTAAGCCATTTTATAAAACAAGAAGATAAAAAGCACTGTTGAGGCAGTGTTTGCTTTTGCCGAGCTGGTGTCCGACAGCTCCCTGGGTGTCTGGGGTGGGAGAGCTGTTGACAGAAGCTCTCCGGGCCCTCAGGGGCTTAGATCCCACTTGAGTCGTAAGCCTTCTTGCTTTTGATAACACAGTATTATTTCTCTTACTGTAGAAGAAAAAGTTTATTACCAAACAAGAGTATTTTTATGAAAGAAAAGGACAAACCTATAAATTAACTCAACCTATTTCTCCCTTGAAAATACTTTCAGGCTCCCCCAAAATGTAGAACTGAAAGCATGTATTTTGGAAGAAAGAGATACATTTTGTATGCTTTCTTTTCCTTTTGTAGATTCCCAGTTTATTTTCTAAGACTGCAAAGATCACTTTGTCACCAGCCCTGGGACCTGAGACCAAGGGGGTGTCTTGTGGGCAGTGAGGGGGTGAGGAGAGGCTGGCATGAGGTTCAGTCATTCCAGTGAGCTCCAAAGAGGGGCCACCTGTTCTCAAAAGCATGTTGAGGACCGGGAGGTAAAACTGGCCATTTACGGTGAACCTGTGTCTTGGAGCTGACTTACTAAGTAGAATGAGCCGAGGATTTGAATATCAGTTCCAACCTTGATAGAAGAAGCTTGGGTTTCATGTGGTTCACATTAAGAGGATAGAATCCTTTGGAATCTTATGGCAACCAAATGTGGCTTGACGAAGTCATGGTTTCATCTCTTAAACACAGTGTGTAAATGTGTTCAACTAACGATGGGAAATGTATTACTTCTGTACGCAGTGGACTTAAGCGCAATTTGTTGAAAGGGAACAAGTCATTGAAGAGAAAAAAAAAAAAAGCCCAATACTTAGAGTCCCAATTTTGTCTTATTTGCCAAAAAAAGAAAAAAAAAAAAAAGCAAACCCCCTAGAGTTGATATTGTTATAATGTATATACTGTATAATATGAAAGAGAATCGATGTATCTTACTTTTTCATTATTTGCTAACCAAAGCTGTACATTTTTCATATGATCTGCAGCCTTTTGGGTATCAAATGGGTCAAAACCATGGGACCTGCCACCTCCCATCAGCAATTCTGGAAATGCACTATTTCTACTGGTATTCTTGCTTTTTTTTTTTTTTTTTCATTTTTCTTGCTGAAATGACATGAATTGTTGAGTTTATTTTTACACAGTAAAGAGTGGAGAAAGACTGTGGTCTCCTTAGAACGTCTCTTCTTTTCTGAGGCTTGCCAATGCCACCTCCCCCTGCAGCCACCCCTCTTCCCCAGCCAGGTGCAGGTGACCCTCACCCGCAGGGGGTGTGTGCCTCACTTGTGCATTGCCCTGTGCCCTTTAACAACCCCACACCATCTGGTGACGCTGGATGTTGCATGGAGGGGTCTCCATTTCACAGGGGCAGCTGACAGAGGCAGAGAGTGGCTCAGTGATTCCCCAACTCAGTGAGGCGGCTCGGCCTGGGATATAGGGTCATTCCCCATTCTCTGTCCTCTCCTGGGTGGACTCGCGGTCCATAGCAGGGTCCGGGTTCGAGGTGGCCCAGGCTTGTGCCGAGGCAACTCTGGCAGTCCTCTGCCCCAGCCTGCTAGCAGGTACTTAGCCACGTCTGGTTGCCTTCCCGCTTTGAGAGTCCCAGGAACCTTCCCTGCACTTGTGTGAGAGTGTCTGAGAGTGTCCCTACAGAGGGATAGATGGCCTCAGGAATGCTGGGCCTCGGGCTGAGCTTACCTCCCTGTCCCCCTTGTGGACCTGGCTTGACTCTGGATGTGTTTAGAGCTTGCGAGCTGTTGCCTCCAAGGGACAGAGTGACCAGGACCCAAGTGCCCTGGGGTGAGTGATTCTAACACACAACCTGAAGTCAGGGGACATGGAGCCAAAATCACCTGCCCAGTGGTTTGGTTGGTGCCCCCCACCTCACACACACACACAGATGCGTGTGCGCGTGCACACACACACACACACACACACACTGGGTTGGCAGAAGTGACTGGTCACTCTGGCTTCCTATTGGCATCGCCTGGGGATTCCCCGCCCAGTGCTCTGGTGTTCCCTGGCCAGGAGTCAGGAGTGGGGGTTTGGTGGGTGTGAGCGAGCCACCTGTCACCTGTGGAGGGAGAAGGTTTGGCCTCAGCAAAGCAGGCAGGGAAGCCCCTGTATCCCTGCAGGAAGAGCCTTGGTCAAGAGAGAGAGGCCCTGCCAGGCGGGAGGCCCCTGGCCTGTGTTCCCAGAGCCATTCTCGCTGGGTGGTGTTCACCCCAGGGTGCACGCTCATGGTTGGGCCCAGGATTATGCCAATTCCAGCGGCTCCAATGGACACACCACCTCATACCTCCCACTCAAGAAAGTGCAGAGTTATGTCTGTGATAACGTCACGCATACATTTCTAACTTCTATGTGAGAGTGCATTCAAACACTTAGGTTCTTTAACTATCATTAGATGCGAAGTACTTTCTGCACTTCTCACACCTGATTTTGGCTCATCCATGAATGCCTTCAGGGGGCCGTGGAGCTAAGAACAGCTGCTTGGAAGGAAGCCACGGGCCTTGCAGCTCGGTGGAGAGAGGTGGGAGTCTGGGCAGTGGGACATGGGCGCAAGAGGTCAAAGCCAGAGGGTGTCTTGGAAGTCATTGACTTCAGCAGCCTCTCGGGTGCCTGAAACTGTTCTCAGCTTGCACGCTTCTGGTGATGTGGAGCTCATTACCCCAGAGAGGCATTCTGTCCTATTTTCAGACGGCTCTGACTATTGACAAGTTTTCTTTTGCGCTCCTGTCTCTTCTTTTTCTGACATTTCGTGCTTGGTTCCTTGCATTGAGCTACAGCTCCTGCCCATCTGTCCTGACACGGGAAGACGGGGATCCCTGAGTCTTCACCAGTTCTGCCCCACACAGCAGCCTCCTCAAAGTGCGCTGGGCCAGGGGCGGCACCTGCATGGCAGCTACTTCTGTCCCTGTCCCTGTGGAGAGGGAGATGGTACGTCCAAGACCTGTAAGACGTCAGGGCCTTGAGGGTCTGGGCTTTGAAGAACCTTGAGGGTCGTCTAGTCCAGCTCCCCCACTGTTCAGATGAGGGGACTGAGGCCCAGAGGGGCTGTGTGGCTCGTTCAGAGTTGCGCAGCTTAACATCCAGGAATCAGAACCCGGGATTCCTGACGCCCAGCTCAGTGCTCTCACCTGCCTGGCTAAACAGCAGGGTCCTGAGCTGTGCTGTGGGGCTGGTAGTACTCTCTCTCAGGGCTGTGAAGATGGGACGAGGAGCTGTATGCACAAAGCCTGGTATGAGCAGGTACAATTGGGGGCAGACCCCCTACTTTGTGCCATACCAGGATACCCTCCTCCAGCTTTGTCTCCTGAAGGCCGGACACCTCCCCTCACTGCCCACGGCCCTTCCCCATGCATCAGTCCCTCCTGGGACGTCAAAGACCCAAGGGGAGCTGGGAAATGTTGCCTTCAGGTTGGACCATGGGGCACCCCAGCTGCAGCCCCTGGACCCCAGTGCCCCCCATGTCATTCACACCAGGAAGCTCAGGATGTCTGGGGGTCCCCTTCTCAGCTCCTGAAGGCTGCATCCCCCACCCCCATGTGGGACTGCAGGGCACCTGTCCTCGGATCTCTCCCTCCCCACCCACTGAGCTGCTCCAGGACTTGTCAAATCCCCCACCCAAGCCCCCTAAGCAGCAGCAGGGGAAGCTGGACCAAGCCCTGGAAGGTCTGGGGATGTGGCTTGAAGTGGCCCCCTGCAAATGCAAGGCCTCTGGAAGCCCCTGCATTTATCCTGGGAAAGGGCCTCTGGCTCCAGGTCCCCCAGCTGCCCTCTTCCTGTTTTTGGTGCTCCAGGAAGCCGGACATGTGTACGGCCTTGAGCCCAGCTGTGGGCTCCTGGAGCAGAGGCATCCCAGTTGAGGGAGTCCTGGCCTGCTTTCTCCCTGTGCCCATTCCCTGTGAGGTAGCCGGGGGTGGGCTTATCCCCAGCAGTACCCTTTCGCTGGCACACAAGCTCCTTCAGCTCGAGGAGGTGGCTGCTCACACACCCACACTCACGCACAGCTAAGTCCCTGTGGCCTCGGCTTGCTGAGACGTCTGCCCCACGGCCTGAATGTCCTTCCTCTCCCAGATGCTCAATGCCTGGCCTGGGGTGCTCCCTGGAAATGCCACAGACTCTCCCTCTGCACTCACTGGTCACACATTACTGTCATATTGGATTTTTAAATAAATGTTTCTAACAGTTTAACTCTTAAAACCTGGAAATTGGCTGGGCATGGAAGCACATGCCTATAATCCCAGCACTTTGGGAGGCCGAGGTTGGAGGATCACTTGAATCCAGGAGTCCAAGACCAACCCGGGCAACATAGTGAGACCCCCATCTCTACAAAAAGTTTTAAAAAGCTGGGAGTGGTGACCTGTGCCTGAAGTCCTACCTACTGGGGAGGCTGAGGTGGGAGGATCCCTTGAGCCTGGGAGGTGGAGGCTACAGTGAGCCATGATCCCACCACTGTACTACAACCTAGGTGACATAGCAAGTCCCTGTGTCAAAAAAAAAAAAATGCCCCCACATTGGTTTGTTATGGTTTGAACTGTGTCCCCCGGAAATACAGCTCCAAGTCCTAACCATGGTGCCTGTGAATTTTACTGTATTTGGAAACAGGGTCTTTGCAGATGTGTTGTCTTTATAAGAAAAGGAGAGGCCGGGTATGGTGGCTCACACCTGTAATCCCAGCAGTTTGGGAGGCCAAGGCAGTTAGATCACCTGAGATCAGGAGTTCGAGACCAGCCTGGCCAACATGGTGAAACCCCATCTCTACTAAAACTATAAAAATTAACTGGGTATGGTGGCACATACCTGTAATCCCAGCTACTTGGGAGGCTGAGGCAGGAGAATTGCTTGAACCCAGGAGGCAGAGGTTGCAGTGAGTCAAGATTGCACCATTGCACTCCAGCCAGGGTGACAAGAGCGAAACTCCATCTAAAAAATTTTTTAAAAAAATAAAAAGAAAAGAAGAAGAAGAGACACAGAGGAAGAGAGACAGCCTGTGATGATGGAGTCAGAGGCTGGAGGGATGCAGCCGCAAGCTGAGGAGTGTTGGAGTGACAGAGTGAGACCCTGTCTCAAAAATGAAAACAAATCTGAAAATCCTTTTGTCTCACAGCTCCTCTAAGAAGGACACTTACATTCCTGAGACTGACCTGGTCACATGTGGAGTGGGCAGTGGCCTCCCAAGCCTCCATCTTCCCCACCCCACCCCAGCACAGAACAATAGGTTAGGGCCAGGTGCGGTGGCTCACGTCTGTAATCCCAGCACTTTGGGAAGCTGAGGCAGGCGGATCGCTTGTGGTCAGCAGCTCGAGACCAGTCTGGCCAACATGGTGAAATCTCATCTCTACTAAAAATACAAAAATTAGTCAGGTGTGGTGGTGGGTGCCTGTAATCCCAGCTATTCCAGAGGCTGAGGCAGGAGAATCACTTGAACCTGAGAGGCAGAGGTTGCAATGAGCTGAGATTGTACCATTGCACTCCAGTCTGGGCAACAGAGCTAGACTCCGTCTTAAAAAAAAAAAAAAATTAGAACAACAGGGTAGGATCAGATGGCCTATGGGGTCCCTTCAGGCTCTCTCTGGTGCCCAAGGGCTGGCTTCCAACTCATGAGGACCCGTGGCATCCCTCTGTGGAGGCCACCAACCCTCCCTGCGCCAGCCCCCTCCTCCCTGCTGGCCCTGGAACTCGGCCCTGACACACCATTGGTCTGGTGGGCCTAGGATGTGCCTTCGCCAGACTTTTCCTCAATGGTGACTTCCCCACTGGAGACTCTGTTGCCCTTCCTCAAACCTCAGGCCAGACTCCTGCCCACTGACCACAGTGTGTTTAAGGTCTGGACTCCAGTGGTGGGCCAAGGTCAGGCTGTCTCCCGGAAGTTTCTCAGCTACCATGTAAATGGGGTTGAGGCAGGTGCTTGTGGCGGGGTCTCCACACTGGAGGTCAGTAGCCCCTGCCAGGATCCCCTCAGCATTCTCCCACTAGGGACAGTGGAGGGACTGGCCGAGAGGGCAGGTGCAGGAGACGAAGTGCCCCGGTCCCAGCCTTGGAGACATGCAGTCATTTGCGCCCATCCCAAGCAACTGCCTGGGCCAGGCGTCCAGCGGCTGGCCAGCAGCCGAAGAGGAGGGGCCTCCGGAGGCCGGCTGCAGCCCAGAGTCCGTGAAGGCAAGTTGCGGGGGGCGGGTATGAGTCTGCGTGCTCATGTGCCTGTAAGACATTGCCAAAGAAGCCGTCTGTCCCCTGCTTGATTTCTGTGCTTCCCAATTCAGGCCAAGGTGGGGGCCATCTGCTAAAGTGGGCACAGAAAACACATTTTCACTGTGCAGAAAATTGGCTTCCAAGGAGAGGCTGTGCTCAGCACAGAACCAGCCGGGAGCAGTGCAGGCAGACAAAGCGGGGGCTGCTGCAGAACCCGGGGCAGGGCTGCCCCTCCACACACTTCCCTCTGCCCCCAGCTCCCCAGTGGCTAGGCTCCAGCCTGCTGGACCACCCAGCACCTCCGATGCATCAAGCCCCTTCTTGGGGGCCCGTGCATGGGGGCTGCATGTGGGGGCTACTGCCCCTCTTTCATTTATTTATTTATTTGTTTATTGAGATGGAATCTTACTCTGTTGCCCAGGCTGGAGGGCAGTGGTGTGATCTCGGTTCACTGCAACCTCCACCTCCCAGGTTCAAGCGATTCTCTTGCCTCAGCCTCCTGAGTAGCTGGGATTAGAGATGGGATTTCGCCATGTTGGTCAGGCTGGTCTCAAACTCTTGACCTCAGGCGATCCACCCACCTCAGCCTTCCAAAGTGCTGGGATTATAGGTGTGGGCCACTGTGCCTGGCCTCCCTCTTTCTTTCAAACGCTCCTCTTCTAATGAGACATAATTCACAAACAATGCAATTCACCTATGGAAAGTGTGTAATTCCACGGCTTTTGGTATAGTACAGTACTAATTTTTAAAAATTGTGGTAAATATGAATAACACCAAATTTACCATGTTAACCATTTTTAAGTGTGCAATTGAGTGGCATTCAGGACATTCACAATGTTGTGCAACCATCACCACCGTCTATTTCCAAAACTTTTTCATTACTGCAGACACTCTGTCCCCATGAAGCAATAACTAAGTCCCCGTTCCACCCCAAAGCCCAGCCCCTGGGAACCTCTACTTTACTTTCTCTCCTTACGAGTTTGCCTGCTCTGGGCGCCTCACAGCAGTGGAATCCTACAGTCTGCCCAGCTGCCTGACTTCTGTCACTTGGCATCGTGTTGCCAAGGTCCATCCGTGCTGCAAAGAGCTCAGGTGTTTCTTCTTCTTTTTTTTTGTTTTTGAGACGGAGTCTCACTCTGTCGCCCAGGCTGGAGTGCAGTGGTGCAATCTTGGCTCACTGTAAACTCTGCCTCCTGGGTTCACGCCATTCTCCTGCCTCAGCCTCCCGAGTAGCTGGGACTACATGTGCCCGCCACCACACCCAGCTAATTTTTTGTATTTTTAGTAGAGACGGGGTTTCACCATGTTAGCCAGGATGGTCTCTATCTCCTGACCTCGTGATCCGGCCGCCTCAGCCTCCCAAAGTGCTGGGATTACAGGCATGAGCCACCGCGCCAGTGCTTCATTCCTTCCCACAGCAGAATAAGATTCCTGTGTGTACACAAACCGCATGTTGTTTATCCATTCCTCTGCTGAGGGACACCTGGGTCATGTCCAGCTTTTGCTTTTGTGAATAATGCTGCTAAGAACATGGGTGCCAGTGTCTGTTGGCGTCCTTGCTTTTGAGTATATACTCAGAAGTGGAATTGCTGGATCATATGAGAATTCTATGTTTAGCTTTTTGAGGAGCTGCCAAACTGTTTTCCATTCCCAGCAGCAGTGTACAGAAGTCCGATTTCTCCGCATCGTCGCCAACACTTGTGATTCTCTGGTTTTAGACGGTAGCCGTCCTAATGGGTGTTAACTGGTTCTTCATTGTGGTATGTTTGTTGTTGTTGTTTTCTTTGTTTTTGGGATGGAATCTTACTCTGTCACCCAGGCTGGAGTACAGTGGTGTGATCCCAGCTCACTGCAACCTCCCCCTCCCGGGTTCAGATTCTCCTGCTTCAGCCTCCTGAGTAGCTGCGATTACAGGCGCCTGCCACCATACCTGGCTAATTTTTGTATTTTGAGTAGAGACATGTTGGCCAGGCTTGTCTCGAACTCCTGACCTCGTGATCCACCCACTTCAGCCTTCCAGGGTGCTGGGATTACAGGCGTGAGCCACCGCACCCAGCTAATTTTTTTGTATTTTTAGTAGAGACGGGGTTTCACCATGTTGGCCAGGTTGGTCTCGAACTCCTGACCTCGTGATCCACCCACCTCAGCCTCCCAGGGTGCTGGGGTTACAGGTATGAGCTGCCGCGCCCAGCCTCTCACTGTGGTCTTGATGTGCATTTCCCCGGTGGTGAGGGATGGTGAGGATTTTTCATGTGCTCGTTGGCCATTCGTGTGTCTCCTTGTGAGAAATGTCTGTTCACATCCTTGGCCTTTTGGATCATGTTTGTAGTTGATGAATTTGCAGAAGCCCTTTATATAGTCTGAATATTAATCCCTTATCTGGTAGATAATTTGCGAGTATTTTCTCGCATCCTATGGGTTGTCTTTTCACTTTATTGATAGTGTCCTTAGATGCACAGAAGGCTTTCATTGGGATGAGGTCTGATCTATATTCCTTTTATTTCCTGTGCTTTTGATGTTGTATCCAGGAAATCATTTGCTTCACTAAATCCTGCTCATCCCTGACCCGCGCCCCCTAGTATAAAATAGTCCTCCTGGCCATTCTGTCCTGTCACACCTGACCTTCCTTTCCAGGGCGAGCCACGCTCTCTGGGTCTGTACAGCCCCGTCTCTCCACTCGGGATTCTGTCCTGTTGCACCTGACCTTCCTTTCCAGGGCAAGCCACGCTCTCTGGGTGTGTACAGCCCTGTCTCTCCACTCGGGATTCTGTCCTGTCGCACCTGACCTTCCTTTCCAGGGCGAGCCGCGCTCTCTGGGTCTGCACAGCCCCGTCTCTCCACTCGGGATATGCACCCCGCAGGCAGAGGCCTTGTCTATTTTGTTCCTCATAGAAATCCCTTCTGGCTTGAACATTCTTGGCTCTGGGTTTTGCTCTTCAGAATTTTCGTTCTCTAAGAATCACAGAATGTTAGCGCAGATGTAGAAAGAAGAAAAAAACAGGAATGCTCTTTGCAATAAGAACGGACTGCTTCACATCCAAGGGAATCAGCATGACTCTTACACCCCAGGGGTGTTTTTGGATCTTCTGGATCTGAGAGGCGATCTCTACCCTCTCCTTTGCCTTCAGGGGTCCAGGCTGGAAGGAGAAGGTGAAGGGCAGAGAGTGCTGAACTGCTTGGACAAAACGTGAAAGGGTTTTCTCAGACATCCTGGGAGAGAGGAGGTGAGAGCCCATGGAACCAGAAGTTAGGGGAAGAAAAGAGGTGATGGGGTCAAGAAGGGCAGAGAGAGACAGCTGAGGTCACAGCTGGGGTCACAGGGAGATGCCCCAGGTTGTCACCGGTAAAGTGCAGTCCCCATTACTCCAAACAACAGCAAATGCCTGCTGCCCAGACGGCCCGTGAGAACGATGCTTCACAGGAATGAAGGAACTAGGTTGTGTCTAGCTTAGACCACCCACTGAGTCCCCCTTGGAAGTTGGAAGTGCACAGGGAGCCAGCAGGGGGAATGGGGATCCTCCCTGACCCTGGGCTTCCACCACACGGGTGGAATATGTCACCCCAAATCCATGCCCACCCAGAACCTGTGACTACGGCTTTCTTTGGAAATAGGGTCTTTGCAACTGTAATCAAGTTAAGATGAGGTCAGGCTGGATTGGGTTGGGCCCTAAGTCCAGTGATTGGGGCCCTGATGAGAAGAGGAGAGGACACAGCCGCACGCTTGGGAAGGACACTGCAGGACGACAGAGGCAGAAGTTGCAGTGATGTCTCTGAACCAAGGGACACCAAGGATTGCCAGCAGCCACCAGAAGCAAAATGGGAGGCGTGAAACAGACTCTCCCTCCGAGCCTCCAGAGGGAACCAGCCCTGCTGACCGCTTGACTGTGGACTTCTGCCTTCCAGAACTGCCAGAGGATGAGTTCCGAGGCACCTAGTTGGTGATATTTGTTTCGGCAGCCCAGGACAGTGGAGCATCCTTAGGCCGGGGGAATGGGGAGTACTAGGCGGCTGACTGGGCTGGCCGTGGGGTCTGTCTCCAGTTGAGGGCTGATCCTGTTTCAAGAAGGGGCCAGACCCACTTCGGGTGGGGCAGAGGCCAGGGTCGGAGCTCTCCAGGGCTCCGGGGTGTCCAGGCTGCTGGCCCCTCGGCACCTGGCGGTAGAAAGGGGAGGCCTAGGGGCTGTCTGGTCCAAGCCTCGTGTGCATTCTGCACCCACCAGCAGCCAGCTTTGGTCTTGGAGCAGAACCAACGGCCCACAGTGGGGTCACTGACACCAAAGAACATCTGAGGAGCCCTGTGGGAACCATACGACCCCAGGAAAAATGCACCAGCATTTCACCCACTCTCCCTGTTGTGGGAATTCGGTGGTAGATGGGCAGAGGGACCAGAAGACCCTAGGGTTCCAGTAGGTGGAAAGGTGGAAAGGAAAGGGGCAGTAAGAGCCACCAAGGGGACAGTGCGGGGATGGAGAGACAGTGGCAAGGCCACAGGGCCGGACTCAGCCACATGGGTCCCTGAGGCGGAGGCTCCAGGCAGGGACCCGGTGACCATGAAGGGTCCGAAGGAGGAAACTGCTCAGCCACACAGGAAACCAGTTTGTCAGGAATAGTGTGGACAAGAAGGGCAGTGGCAGGTGAGTCAGAGGCAGCTGAAGGTCAGGTGACACCCAGGTCTTGAAAAAGAGAAGAGCCACCTGCCCTGGCATCACTAGTCACTGGCCTGGAGGCAATTTCATGGCTAAGCTATGTCATTGAACACCAACACCAGACAAGACCGCTGTGTGCCCGAGATGGAGCAAGATACACAGGATCATGTCGGAGCATAGGCAGAACACAAGCATCAGCTGGACCTCAAGGATCACCAAACCACCCCGTCCTGGCTAATTTGAGTGACCGCTGCTGCTTGATCAATTTCAGCTTCAGCTGCGCTTTGTTCTTCCTGCCTTCTAGATAAAAGTTATCAAGACACCCAGCTGTGGAGTCAGCCCTGCTGCCTTGAGCCTCTCCCAACTCCTCCTCCCTCCATGTTCTCCCAACACGAGGAGCCTTGTGGGTCCTTCCTAACACCCTCTCACAGCAACCAGTCAATAAACGTGGCTTGATTTCACTGCAGCGCGTTCCTGGGGTCTTTGGTTGGATGGTGATGGACACTTTGGTTTTATTCTGAATGATAATGAAAGCCACTGGGTGGCTGTGAGCAGAGGAGAAGTGGAAGTGATTTTGGAGACACTTTCTGGGGAGTAGCCAGGAGGTTGTGTCTGGGGGTGGAGGTGAAGGCAGCTGCGGAAGATCCTCTGTGGCTCTCGGGGTGGGGCGGGCAGGAGGAGAACACGCAGATGGCCTCTCTGTGCCAGAACTGCTTTCCAGGAGCTTCTGACAGGAGAGGGCAGTTGCAGAGAGCTGGACAGGGCTGTTGCTCCAGCAGCTCCAGGCAGCCTGGCGAGGCTGAGCAGCCAGCCAAGAAGGGAAGAGGCGCCCACTGCCACTGCCACTGCCACCCCAACTCCCTCTGGGCAGAGGAGCCGCCACACTCAAGCTAGCCTTTAAGACAAGAGTTGAAGGGAAAGGCAAAATCAACCCGGCTCTGCAGGCACCAAGGAGCCAGGACACGTGAAGGCTGTGCAATCCATTCCCCAGATGTCTGATGTGGGCGGCAGCATGAAAGGCTGCTTGGAGGGGCGGTGAGGTCATTCCCACAATTCTGGAGAAGGGTCAGGGGACTGTGTGCTCAGCAGGTGGTGCTGAGGGGCCAGACTTGTGGATCGCTGACAGCTGGGTCAGAGGGGGTGCTCACCGGGAGGGGTGTCCCCGACCACCCACCCCAGTTCACACTGCTTCTGGCTTGTGCCCAGGAGAACAAGCTAGCCTTCCAGGGGGCCAGGGCGACAGTGGGCATCCTCGTGCTGCCTGCTACGGTGAGACACGTGGGACACGTGTGTAGGCGCCTCTCCTCCTTTGATTACTAGTGCTGGGGGGGCTCCCCAGAGGTCCCCAGGAAGTGCAGAGGGAAAGGCTTGGCATCCATCCTTGCTGCCTCTCTCCTCCACCAGACTGCTTCCCCTCCTTCTCCCAGGACCTGGCCGCACCTGGAGGGTGGAGCCCTCCATTGGGCCCGCTTGCTCGAACTCCCCTTCCTCCCCTGCACTAGTAGGTCCCTCAGGCCTCCTGGGGACACTCTCCCCCAATCCCCCACCTCACCCCCTCACTCCTGACCTAGAAGAAGGTCAGAAGAATTTGGTACCATGGAAAGGAACATGGGGCATGGAGCACTTGAGGACACTCCCGGGACCCCCTCTGCAGGGGAAGGTGGAGCTTTGGGGCTAGAGGCTACAACAGCACCAGCCAGCTCAGTGCACATTTGTCTGAGTCCTGAGTCCCCGTGTTGCTGTGAATGTGCTGAAGGGGTGAGGCAGGGATGTGCTGTTAGGGAGGAAAGGGAACTCTTCGTGAGTCACATTTCAGACGCCTCCATTCCCATTCATACATTAGGGTCTGTGGGGGACTGGGGCACGTCAATATATTGTTAGACAAAAAATGTATATGCAATATAAATGCATTAAGAAAAAAAGACTCGAGGAAACTATTCTTAAATGTTAATAGTGGTTCTATGTGGCAGTGGGATCGGATTTTTATACAGTACTTTCATGTTTTCCAAATTTTCTACACCAAGCACGTGTTAGTTATATAATTTAAAACTTATTTATTTATTTTTAAACCAAATTCTCCAGCCAACTGTGCTTTTCTCCAGTTGCAGTAACTTTCCTTTCAGTCAGGTTTCTGGGTGAATTCAAAGAACAAGGCGGCCTCCCAAGCCCACATCATGTCACGTTCATATTTTCATTCTTCCTTCGTTGGGCCGGCTCTGTGGAGGCCGAGCGCTGGGGCTGGGGTGAGAATGGTGTCCCTGTACTTAGGGAGTTTCCAGCTAGCGGCCTTCTCCCGCTTCTCAACCCATCCCCTTCCCTGTCCACCAAGGTCGGGCTCTGACGGGAGCGGGCCGCCCCCTGCCTGATAGGTGTGGCCTAGGGAACCTGGGCTGCCCAATCGCCCTCCTCCTTTCCCCTGCGGCAGACCCCAGCTCTGAGCTTGGGGGGCAGGGAGGCCGAAGGGGCCTGTTAAACGCTGGGTGCTGGGAAGCCGCCCCCTCCAGGGAGCCCTCCGGACCTCAGGCCAGGGCTGGAAGCGAAGTGAGGCTGGAGACCAGGGAAAATGGGCGGCCGGGGGCGGCGCGCATCTCGGTAAGGAGCCGGGCGGCGGGGGACAGAAGCTCCGGGAGGGCGGCCGTGGCTTCTCCGCCTCCAGGGCGGCGGGCCGGGGCGGGTGTCAGAAGGCTCTGATTGGGCTTTCTGCGGCCCCGCTTCCACCGCCCCCAAACTCCCCAAGAGCTGCGGACAGCAGCAGAGCGCCCGCGACACAGGGGCGCGCCGCGCGGGAGCGGAGGAAAAGCTGGGGCCAAGGCCCGAGCGCAGAGGCGCCGCCGCGCGGGCTCCGGGAACGCGGACGCAGGGCGGGGTTGCCACGGCAACGCAGGCAGGAGCGCGGCGATTGGCGGAGCCGCGGAGAGGCGGGACTCGGGAGGCGTCTCGCGAGTGTTAGGCTTCGCGGGCTTCCGGCCTGTGCTGGCCGCGGGGACGGACGAGTCTAGGCTTCCGGCCTGGGCCGTGTGGGTTTTCCCATCTCATCGCGTTTCTGGGCGCCAGGCACTAGGCGGGCCGGCCGGGCTGGCGCGAGGCCGCTGGCGGGGAGAGTGCCCGGCGACGGCCCCGAAGCAGCCCTGGAGGTGGTAGCCGGGGACGCCGAGGTCAGGGAGGAGACCAATCCGAGCGCCGCCCGTCGGGGCCCTGTCGCCTCTCCCGCCTCGTCCGGTCCCGTCGGGCCGCCTTTAAATGCCCGGCGCCTCGCACCTGCTAACAAAACGGCCTTTAAATGCCCGGCGCCTCGCACCTGCTAACAAAACAAGCTCCTGCTGTTCCCCAGCTCCGTAAATGGCGCCCCTGGCCCTCCCCAGTTCTCAGGCAGAGCCTTTGCGGCCTCCCTGACCCCTAACACCCCGCATCCAGCCCGGCAGTATGTCCTGTTGGCTGTGCCTTCGAAATTTACCCAGACCTGACCTCTCTTCTCCCACCTCTGCCACCGCCCTGCTCTGAGCCGTCTTTTCCCGCCGAGATGACTGCAGTAACCTCTCAGCTGGGTCTCCCCGCCGCCCCCTTCCCCTCCCGAGTCTCCTCAACACAGGAGCCTGAGCGATCTCGGAAAGTACAGGAGGTCATGCCCCAGTGTGGTTCCACTTCCCTGGGTTTAAGTCAAGGTCCTCACCGTGCCTTCCGGCCTCCCTGGTCTCTGCGCCGTGGACTTCGGTCCTCCCTGCTCCGTCCTGCCTCAGGGCCTTTGCACCTGCTGTTCCCGCGGCCTGAAACGCTCCTCCCCTGAAATCTGTGACTCTCACTTAGTGAAGCGACCACCTATTAAAAACCGTGCCCCCTTCCTACACAGATGCCTCTGTCATACGGGGTTACATCCCCATAAACCCATCATAGGTTAAAGCGTTGTAAGGCAATTTACGGTGTGTTTATCCGGATGTAATCCCATCCGTAAGCGGAGTATACTGAATGTGTATGGCGTTTGCACCACGGCAAAGCCAAAATGTAAATCAAACTCGAAGTCCAGGGCGGCCTGTCGCCTGTACTCCCTTGCTTTCCCTCCCCAGCTCTTAGCGCCATCCAACATCGTTGATAATGTAATTTGATGTGTATTGTCTGAAAGCACCAAGACGGCACAGTTTCTCTCTTACTCAGATCCCAGTGGCTGCTCGGTAAACACTGTAGACTGAGGGGGTGTATAGGAGTCTTTTTTCCTCTCCCTCTTCCTCCTCCTCAGGAATGGGTGAAGATGAAGTCCTGTAAGGCAGGAGCTGGATCAAAGAAATGTCCCTGGTCTTGTCTGTGTGCAGGCTGTTGTTTGAGGACTCTGCTCCAGTTCTAGCAGCGATCGGTGGCTCCCTTAGGTGACTCTCCAGAAGGAAGGGTGCCAGCATGGACTGGTGCCTGCTTGCCAGATGCCCCGAACAGCTCATTCCTCAGGAGGCCAGGGGCACCTCAGGAAGTCCTGTCAGATGCAGTCACTCTCAGAACCCTCTGGGCTGAAAGATGTCATTGATTTATGCTGGCAGTCCTGTGCAGCACTGTGCTAGGTGTTAAATTGGCTGAAGAACACCTGCTATTACCCTCAAGGCCCCTTAGTCTGGTGGGAGGGAATGATGGGGAAGAGGCCGTGTGGAAGGCACAGAGAAGGAGAAGAGTGGGATCAATTTCCAGGGTGGGGTCTCTGGAAGTCCTCTCAGGGGTCCCCGGGGGGCATTTCTGCCTACAGCAGCAGGTGTAAGGTGTGAGCCATGGATGGGAAGGGAAGGAGCCAGCCATTGTTGATCGATTCCTCTGTGCTAGATGGGGCTCTAGATGTCAAGCTCACATTTACACAATTAGCCTTCCTTTACAGAGCAGAAAACAGGCTCAGAAAGCCCCTGACCCAGATTACACCACTAGTAAATTCAGGATTCAGGTCTTCAGCTGAGCTCTTCGTGGCCGGGAAGCCCGTGCTTTTCCCAGGGCGCGATGCCACTTTCCAGGCTGGAAGCCAGACAAGTATCCGGGGCTGCCTGGAATTGCATGCAAATGTCCGGACAGCCGGCTTCCTCGTGGGCCCTGGCGCTGGCAGAGGAGCTCTTTGCCGGGCATGTGGCTTGGGCAGGCCAGGGCAGCCATCTGCCAGCCAGCCTTGTGGCGAGGAGGCCATAGGCCACCCTGCAACCAGATGCTCCTGGGCCAGTCCTGGGCCCCCAAAGGCACTTCCTTCAGGAGACAGAGTCACCTGGCTCCTCTCTTCCCTCTCATCCAGTTCCAAAGTCAGGGGTTCCAGGGCTGTGTCAGCAAGGGGCCATTCTGACCACTGTCCTTCTGTCATGGAGCATTGTGGCCAGGGATGGACATCTGGTCTGCATTGACCCCCATGGCCAGGACATCTGTGGCCCCACGGAACTCAGTGGCAAGGAGAGTCGGCAGCAGGGAAAGGCCACGCTCTGCAGTGTGCCTGCCAGGTGGCAGAGGATCCCTGACACAGCCCAGCTGGCATCTGCCCTTGCCACTGAGGCTTCCTGAGGGCAGCCCCCAAGGGTCCTGCCATGCAAGGGCTCCCCTTCTGCCAGGCAGTGGCTGCTTAGACTGAGGGAGGGAGGAGCTGGGAGTTGACCATGACTGATGGTGCCAGGCCGGTGGGATCTGGAGCCCACAGATGGTGGAGGATGGGGCACAGCTCCCACCCCTTGCCTGTGACGTGCCCTGCCGGCGGGCAGAGCCATCCAGCCTGCTCTGTAGAAGTTGGAGATACAGACTGGCAGAGGGAGAAGCAGAAGAGACAGCGTCATTTTACAGAAGGGAAAGCTGAGACCCTGAGTGGGGGTGGATATGCATGGATGCCCCGTGGGCTTCTCGTGTTTACTCCTCGGCACAGGGCCCTATTTTTCAATGGAGGAATTAGGGCTTGAAGGAAATGAAGTGATGTTTCCAGGGTCCCCTGGCTAAGCCAGTTATCTGGTCCTGGCCGGTGCAAATCTGAGAGGGGGACTAAGCAAGCCCTCAGGCCAGATCCCGGGTTTGCTCCCTCAGCCACAGCAGGGAAGAGTTGACCTGAGGCAGCAGGCCCAGGATCGAGGGTGATGCTCCTCCCAGAAGCAAGACGTGGTGAGGTCCCAGATGGGCTGGGAAGGTGGCATGAGGGCTTGGTTCAAGGGAGCCTGCTGGCTGGCCTCCAATATCCACCTGGGAACAGCCCCCCAGGTGTGCCCCTCGAGCTGCTAACCCCTAATCTGGCCACCCCGCAACTCGCTCCTCAGCACTCCAGTGGTCAGGGTGTCCCCTTCCCTGCTCCCTCCCTGCCCCTCCTCTTGGCAGCAGCAACCGAGGCCTCCAGCAGGCCAGAGGTCTTCCCACAGTCTCCTGGGCTTCCTGCCCAAGGCAGGGGCTGATCTCTCAGGGATGGGTGGGACTTCCGGCTGTGCCGTCGGCAGTTCCTGGCTGTATCAGTTAGCTTTGACTGTGTAACACATCACCCCGAAACCTAGAGGCTTCACACGACTACCATCTCTTATGCCTCACAGATCCCTGGGTTGCCTGACCAGTTCTGGCGTGGGTTTCCCTGCTCAGGGGGCAGCTCCCTGAGCCCGGAGCCCTTCTGCAGAGCTGCCACCTGCAGCCTGCATGCCGGTTCTCACCACACTGTGTCCCCGCCCTTCCAGCCCATGGAGTCACACATCGCCACCCAGCCCCCAAGGACACACTCGTGGAACCCCCAGCCAGGCGTCCAGACTAAGCCACCAGGGTGGCTCCTCTCAGCCCCACTCCTGACCAAAGCTTCCTGCCTATCAAGCGTGGGGACCACCTGCAGGCATCTCTGTCCTCAGTGCCACTCCGGATGCAGAGGGGAGCCTCCACCTTCCCTGGCATTGTCACCGTCAGCCTTAACAATAGTTTGACTTGGTTAAGCTCCTCCAAGGGCCAGGGAGGCCAGGCTGGGGCAGGAAGGAGCAGCCGGCACCAGGTAACTGTGACAGAGCAGACAGCCAATGGGCAGAAGAGAGGTGCCCCCTGTCGAGACCAGAGAAGGCGTCATGGGGTGAGGAAGGGTCTGATCCCAAGGTAGGAGGAAGCATCCTGGGTCCCAGGGTCCCTTGAGCAATCTGCATTGTAAGGGAGGGTCCCTCTGGGGCCAGGAGATACATCAGGCAGTGGTGGAAAGACTGCATTTGGGGGCCAGATCTGAAGGGCCCTGGAAGCCAGGCTGAGTCGTCTGCCTTTGCGAGCGATGGGGAAGCGTTGACGGGCTTTGAGCCCGAGCCTGCCAGGAGCACAGCGGAGCTTCAGGAAGCAGCTTTCCAGTAAGTGCCGGGAGCCTTCTTGGAAGCAGGCAGAGGATGAATTATAAATAAACAAACCAGAACCCTGCAGCGGCGTGGGCCGGGTGGGAAGAGGGGAGAGACCGGAGGCAGGGCCTCACTTAGGTGCTAAGGCAGCCCCTCGCCTGGCCGCCACCAGCCTTCCCACCCTGCCCTGCACCCCGGCCTCGGGGACTCAATGGCCTCCCTGCTCGGGGCATTGGCGGGGACCTCAGGCTTCTAGGGCCAACTTTGGCCAGGCTGCAGAGGGGAGGCCTAGGGTAGACCCCCTCTGTGGGATTGGGAGGCCCCCCTGCCTCTCACAACTCCAGGGGTGCAGGCCCAAGTCTCTCTCACACCAAAACAGGCCCCGTGGCCACTCATCCGTGTGGGAGGTGTCTCACCAAATGTTTGAAGGGGAAAAAAAATCCCATTTTCTAAGGTGTTTTTTTCCTTTCTATTTTTTGATTATTTTTCTAGATGACTTCATTTCTAAGAAGGGGGTAGTGGAGAGAAGGAGGACAGGGGGAGGGAGGACTTGGGCCCTGAGGAGGCCGCTGGGGACCGGAGCAGCGTGGGGGGAGGAGAGCGAGAGGCAGGCCCAGGGAAAGCCCAGGCCTCTTCAGTCTGGGGAATGGGGGGCTGGTGTGACTCAAGCCCAGGTGTGTCCCAAACCCAGGTGTGTCCCGAGCCCAGGTGTGACTCGAGCCCAGGTGTGACCCAAACCCAGGTGTGTCCTGAGCCCAGGTGTGACCCAAGCCCAGGTGTGTCCCAAACCCAGGTGTGTCCCGAGCCCAAGTGTGACCCAATCCCAGGTGTGTCCCGAGCCCAGGTATGACCCGAGCCCAGGTGTGTCCAGAGCCCAGGTATATCCTGAGCCCAGGTATGTTTAGAGCCCAGATGTGACCCAAGCGCAGGTGTGTCCCAAGCCCAGGGGCCTCCAGTGCTGGCTGTGAGCCCATCTCCCTCCTGATCTCCCACGGGCCTGCTGACCACCTGCGCTCCCACGAGGCCCTGTGGGGAGGTCGGCTCTCCTCCAGCAGGAGGGGAAGGGTTTTCAGGCCTTCACCCCAGATTTCTGGCGTGTGATGCCCCCACCCCCAACCTGTCCCAGTGGCAGAGCTGAGAGCAGTTCCCCATCCCATACACCACCTGGAACCGGCAGAACCTACTCTGGCCGGCTTAATGGAACCCAGTACAGGATATTAAGAGGCTCATAGAACCTTCCAGAGAGCCTCGGCAGCCACACAGCCAGGAACAATGGCCCGACCGTGCAGTCTCCCCCACCGGGCATGGACCCAGCAGCCCACACCTACTATTCTGAAAGCCAGGGCCCCACCACCATCCCCACTGGTCAAGGTGTTCTGGAGGCATCAGCTTCCTGGCATTGCGCACCTCTGAGGCCAAGGCTGGCAGGGGTGAGTGGAGCTGGCTCCTGTGCCTGGGCTGAGGCTGCAAGGGAGGCAGGCCCAAGCACAGGACAGTGCTCACAAGGTGGTGGCCACCCCAGCACTCCCTGAGCCCTCGAAAGACTTTCCCAACCCCAATGCCCAGCAGTCTGCCGGGCTAGAGAGACAGGGAGGGAGGCTGTGTCCCTCTCCTGGGGCTGCCATAACAAATGACCATCACCTTGAAATCAACCGACATTTATTCTCTAACAGGTTTGGAGACCAGACTTCCAAAACCCTTCTGGAGGCTCTGGGGGGTCCCTGTCCCAGGCTGCTTTCCCAGCTTCCATGGGTGCTGGGGACCTCGGCACTCCTTGGCCTGTGGATGCATCTCTCCCACCTCTACCTTCCCCTGTGGGCCTCAAATCTCCCTCTGCCTTTCTCTTTTGAGGACACTTGTCATTGGATTTGGGGTCAACCCTTCATGCAGGGTTATTTTATCTTGAAATCTTTAACTTTATTCCATCTGCAAAGACTAATTCCAAAAAAGGTCACATTTTGAGGTTCTGGGTGGACACCTCTTTTTGGGACCACCATTCGGGGCCCTACCACGGGCATGAGAAATGGGCACAGGACAGGCAGAGGGGGAGGGAGGAGGAGAAGAGGGAAGGACATGGGTGTTGGCTGGGACTGCTGGGGCAGGAGGAGCCAACTGCCTTGGGACTGTCGTCCTAGACGTGGGGTTGTCTGTCCTCTTACACCTGGGCCTGCTCGCCACTGCCAGATGGTGTTTCCCACCACCCTGGCCTCCTCACCATTGCCTGGCATGTCCCAGTTCTAGATGCCATGAGCGCCCCACTCCACCCTCCAACAGCTTCCAGACCCCCTCCGAGCCTCAGAGTCCTGGGTTCTCCTGAGTCCCAGAGGCAAGAGAAGCTGCCCCATTCATCCAACCCAAGCCAGCCTCTTTCTTGGGTCACTGAAAGGAGAGTAAGCCCCACCATCCCCTCATCTCCCAACTCCCCATAGCCCAAGACTCTTCTTTCTCCTCCCCAAATCTCCTCCTGTGGTGTTTAAGCCATTTCTTCTGACGAGGCTCCCAGGGACGGAGACCTGTCAAGGTGCACGGGGCCATGGGTCAGACTGGGGCATGAAAATGTCTGCACACACTCTGATGTTCCTGTAGTCTCGCCTTTGAGGGAGACCCAAATTCCATTTCAGGGATGAGGAGAGAGGTTTAATACCTTGCTCCAGAGTTCACAAAGACAAACCTGGACTTGAACCTGAAATGACTAACTCCAGCTGTGACTGTTTTCTCTGATTCCACCACAGGGGCTCAGTCCCATGAGGAATACTGTCCCTGCTGAAATCCTTCTGGGGACAGGGAACTCGCCACCTCACAAAACACGGGCTAAGGCCAGGTGCGGTGGTTCATGCTTGTAATCCCAACACTTTGGGAGGCCAAGGTGGGAGGACTGTTTGAAGCCAGGAGTTCGAGACCAGCCTGAGCAACATCTCAAGACGCTCTACTATATATGTGTGTGTGTGTACACACACACACACTAGCTGGGCGTGGTGGCGCACACCTGTAGTCACAGCTACTTGGGAGGCTGAGGCAGGAGGATTGCTTGAACCTAGGAGGTCAAGACCAGCCTAGGCAACATAGTGAGACCCCGTCCCTACTTTTTTTTTTTTTTTTTTTTTTTTAATTAGCTGGGTGTGGTGGCATGTGCCTATGGTTCCAGATACTTGGGAGGCTGAGGCAGGAAGGTTGCTTGAGCCCAGGAGGTTGAGGCTGCCACGAGGCGAGATCGCACCACTGCACTCCAGCCTGGGTGACAGAGTGAGACCCCATCTCAAGAAAAAACAAAATAAAACAAAACAAACAAACGAAAAAAACTGTGGGCTCTACCAATAGTCCCAAATGCCAAGAAAGCTTCCTTCATGGAGGGAAAGCCCTTCTCTCTCCATGGAACTCAGCCCACTGGCCTTGGCGATGGGCAGCGCTCCTGGCATGCAAGTCTTCTCCAAGACAAATTCTCTTTTCTTAGCCCGCCCTTAAAAAGTAGGGCTCTGGGCCCCTCCCCCCAGGAGGGTTTCTCTCCCCCCAGGAGGGTGTCTCCCCCCAGGAGGGTTTCTCTCTCCCCAGGAGGGTGTCTCCCCCCAGGAGGGTTTCTCTCCCCCTAGGAGGGTTTCCGGCCCAATCTGCAACGTCAAGTACCCGCCGTGTCTTTGGGTTGTGAGGCAGCTGGGGAGGGTGACTTTGGACAGGTGTCCCGGGCACTGTGCCCCAGTCAGGTGCAACTAAGGGATGGGCTGTGCCTACTTTGAAGGTGACAGAATCTGTCTGCCCAGGGCCACAGTCCAAAGGTGAGGCCCTTTTGGGGTGCCTGTCGTGGCATCTGGTCATCAGCCACCTTGGCCCCTGCAAGCTGGGGCTACCCATGGGCACTCCTGAACAAGGCCTGAGAGGGACCTGCCAGTGTCCGGGAGCCACTCTGCCAAGACTCAGGGGCGATGTCATACTTTGGAAAAGAAAAAGGAAAAAAAATAAAAGGCAACCACCAACAAACTGAGAGGCTGAGTCACAGCCAGGCGGAGGCATCTGTCAAATCCAAGAGAGCCATGGTGGGGATGGGGGCCCCCTTAGGCTTGGAGGGGGAAGGGGTACAGAGGGGCCACCTGCCCCGCTTTCCTGCACTTTTGGAGGCACCAGGCAGCCTCTCCTGGAGGACATGTGCCCTTCCAGTGGGGTGCTCTGGTCAGGGAGTCCAAGGGGTTGAGCAGACCTTGGGCTCAAATTCCAGCTCAACCATTCATCGGCCCCTAGCCGGGGCCAGCCACCCCAGCTTGCTCAGCCTCAGTCTCCTCTTCTGTCTAGTGGACATAAGGGCGGCTCTCAGAATTCTTGTGCCAATTACAGAAGAGCTGAGTGCTCAGAGCACCCTCCGGCATAGGACAGGGACCGAGCACAGACAACCGTGCCCTGTTTGCTGCCATCAGGAAAGAAAAGCCCCTCACCCCCGGAGCAGAGATGCTGGAGGGTTTGTCCGTGGGGTCCTCCTCTTTGCTTCAGGCCCTCCTGACACCCCAACAAATCAGCTTCCAAAGCTGTTGCTGGCCTTGGGCTGTTTCCTTGCCAACTCTCCCATACTCCCTCCTTCCTCGGGTCCCAGTACTCCTGAGGGGACTTGGATAGTGTGATGGGCTTTGGGGGCAGCAGGGGCAGGGCAGGATCTTCTACCCCGACCAGCATCCTGCCCAGTCTGGCAGGTCCCCTCACCATGGGGCTCCTGCTGTGGCCAGGCAGGGCCTGAGGAAAGCTGGCAGGCTCCGAAGTGGCCTTACTTAACACACAGCATGGCCCCAGCCTTTCCGGGAGCCACAGTCTTGGAGCAAGGGGCGGAGGTGTAGCCCACGTGCCCCGGATCAGTCTGGCAGGGTATGCTGGCGTCCCCTGAAAGGAGGCCCCTGCAGATGGCAGGCATCTGTGCGTGGAGGACGCCTTCATCCTGCCAAGGCACAGGGCTCCGGAGCGGGAAGGCACCCTCCAGACCATCCACACACACTCCTGGGGCCCGAGGCCTGGAGAAGGAAGGGACTTGCCCAGGGCCACCTGGCCAGGGGTGACAGGTCTCCCAGCTCTGATCAGGACCTCTAAGGCTCTGCATCCTCCAAGGCTGAGCCCAGGTCCCCTGAGCCTCTGGTCCAGGAACCCGCTGCACGGGCCTCTCCCCAACCCTGGAGCCCATGTGATCCCAGCCCCCCTCCCTCTGATGGCTCCCGGCTCCCCCACCGCGGCGGGTGCCTGCCTGTCCCGCCCCCGCGCTCCCGGCGGGGAGGGGTTCCTATGGCACCGCTTCCCCCGCACACACTTAGCTCACTGGCAGCCCGTCTGCCCCGAGACGGCAGCAGCAGATGCTTGGATGCACAGCGGTGCCTGCAACTTGGTCGGCCCAGCGCTTGTGGCGGGTGTGCACGCTGCCAGCCAAGGTGGGGGCCTGGGCCCTGAAATGCCCGCCCAGCTGGGGCAGAGGCCCCTCATCCAAGGCCAGGCTATAGAAAGATTAGGACACCCAGGTGCTTGCCAGTGCTGGGGACAGGGTGTCGGCAGAGCTGGAGTCAGAGCTGCCCTTGCAGCCCCTCCCCACCAGCTGCACCCTCACCTCCCTGACTCCCTGGGGAAGGCCCAAAGCATGCAGATTCTGCTCCCAGGCCCCAGCCACAAGGAGGAGGCTGGTGGGCACCACCCCGCAGGGGCTGCCACTGCCCGAAGTGCATGCCAAAGTTGGTGGCAGAGGGTCTGGAGCTTCCCAGCAGCACAGAGAGTTAGACCCTCAGCTGGGACTCAGAGACCAGGCCCCTTACCCTTAGCCTGCCTGAGCACCTCAGGCTCTGGTACCCCAGACCCACCCTCCAGGTTCTGCTCAGCGCCCTTCCTCTCTCTCCTGACTTCTCACTCCCACGAATGGGGGTGGGGGGCAGAGCTGGGTGCTAGGAGGTGGTGGCCACGGCCCCTGGATGCACATGGCCAGTGGGTGGATAGGCCTGGTTTCCATGGCAGCAGCCTCCAGCCCTGGGTTGGAAGAGGAGGGTGCTGAGGCCCCCAGAACCTGACCTTTGGCCGGGCTCTCCCCACGCCCTCCCCTGCTGCAGCAGCAGGGCTTTTCATGTGTGGGTCCCCAGCTGGGCATAGGAGGGCGAGCCCAGCATGGGGCAGGGGCCTAGGGGGCCATGCACTGGTGGCTGCAGTGCCCCCAGTGATATGGGGGTGGCACCACCTCCAATAAAACAGAAGACTCTGGCTAAGCCTGGAGCCCTGGGGACTTGGGCTTGACACTGGGCGGAACGTCCTGATTCCAGAAAGAATGAGAGCATCGCCAGGATCTGCTCCCAGGGCTGTTCACAGCCTCCAGCCCGGAGTCCCGGGTAAGAGGTGTGGGGAGGCGAAAGAGGCCTCAAGACAGGAGGGGTACAGCCTGCGGGGCGGAGTGAGGGGGCACCTCGTCTCCTTAGGACCCCAGTAGCCGAGCCCCCAGAAGCGTCTGAAAGCCACAGACTCCCAAGGAGCGGGCAGCCTCCCCTCCTCCCGGCACCCCCGCGGTGTGAGCTGCAGACACACAGGCACACCCGCACACATGCGCACGCCCCCGGGCCGCCTCTGCTCCCCTCGCGGCTCGCGTTTGTTTTGCTCAGGCAGGGCTGGAATGGGGACACGCTGCACTCTCGCAATTGGCAGTTTCCTCCAAGCCCCCCATGGAGGTGCCATATGTCTGCATCATGAATAGGCTTGAGGATCCGTGCCATGGCCTGGGGGGCTGGGAAGAGGCAGCTGCCAATCACCCCCAAGCAGGCAAGGGGAGGGGGCTACCAGAGGGGCAGGGTGGGGGCACAGGCAAAGGCCAGGGGACAGGGTGGGGCCAGGGCTTGGTCACTGGTTCTCACCAGGGTGGGACACATCCCAGGTGACCCAAGGGCCTTTGCTGAAGACAAAGCAAAACGCAAAAAGTCCTGGGCTTTGACCTTGATAAGTGACCAAAGTCCCCGAATCCTGCCCCTCGGCCTCTGGCCCATCCATGTGCCAGCCGTCAGCCCAAGCCACCTCCTCCAGGATGCCTCCCTCCTCCCTGTGCCTCTGCGCTGGCATGTGCACCCTGTGAGCCTTCACCAGTGAGGTGGATCCAAGGCCTCCCTTGCAGGGAGGAGGAGGAGGAACCAGGTTCAGCCAGCACCAATAGGGGCCACACTATTAATTCCCACAACACTCCGAGAACTGGGGATTATTATCTCCATTTTATAGATAAGAAAACAGGTTCAGCAAGGTTTTACTAAACTGTTTCAAGATCTCCCAGTGCAGCGACGGCAGAGCCGGATTCTGCTCAGGTCCCGACAGTGCACGGTCAATGGTTCCTTGCCTCAAGCCTGGAGCAGCCCCGTCCCCTGCTGTGCCTGGGCACCCTCTGCCTGGTGGCCACCCACCCTGCCCCACGTCTAGGGGACCTGGTTCCTCCTCCTCCACCTCCCAGCTCGGTGATGCACTCTCTGTCCTGCCCCCACCCCCTCACTCCCACTTACATGAACTCTTCTCTCCTCCTCCCAGCTCTGCGACGCTGCACCCCACCCCCACCTTTAGAATGAACTGTCCTCCCTGTCCTGAGATGCTGTTACCCACCTTGCTCACTGCAGAGACCACATGAGACAGGGTCACCTGTCTGCAGTCTGCACGTGTGTCCTTCCCTAACCCCAGCCCTCAGTCACCTCTCCCACCCATGCCCGGTCCAGGTCTGACATGCAGGTGACTGTGGAATGAATGAATGGACACAGGCAGGTACAGGCAAGAGTGGTGAGCCGAGCCTGCAAGGCATGGCCGCAGAAGCCTCCGCCAGTGCAGCCGCAGCCAGCGTCACACTGTCCCTGTGGGGTGGAGGGGCCGCCCCGCTCCGGACTCCACAGGTCCTTTCTCTCATTCCTGGCCCTGCTGGACGCAGCGACGGTGGGTCGGACGAGCTGCTCTGGGTTAATTGGCTCTCTCTTCCTGCCAGCATGATGGATCCTGCTTGACATTTCCCCAGATAGTTACTTGATAACCAAGTAATTTGTCATGGAGACCTCGTTATATGCCAACTGGGTCCCCTAAGCCGTTAGCGTCTGTGCCCCAGAAACAAGATTGGCAAGTTAATAATGGAGCCTTAATCACGCTGTTCCCTGCTGGCACTGGAATAGAATTACCTGGAGACAAGATGGGACGCTGTTGCTCTCCTTGGGCCTTGGAGATGAAGCTTCATGAGAGATCCTGAAGCCACTGACCCTTCTTGAGAGGGTCCCCTGACCTCGGTGTTCTCAACCAGGTGTTCCTTCTCCTGGCAAGAGTGCCATTCTGCTGAGAAGTCCCCCTCTACAAGGTGCTCTGAGGCTGGTTCAGGCTCTAGCTCTGCGCTGGGCACTTGGCCTCCCGGCCCCAGGCCATACTGAGGGGTTCAGGAGAAGACATGACTCAAGCCTGGCCAGCCAACAAGTGTCAGTCTCGGGCCTTGGCTGGGGCCGCTGGGGCCGCTGGGACAGCAGGGCTCACTCTGCCGAGGATTGTTATGTGGGTGAGGAAGCAAGGTTGGGCTGATGAGGGAGCAGCCTCCCGGAGAGGAGGGGAGCCAGGGCCAGGCCACGCAGGGCAGTGCTGCCTCCTGGAGTGAACTAACGAGGTCCCAGCTTTGCTTAAGTTGGTTTTTGTCACATGTAACCTGGAGAGTTCTGATTATACACAAGAGATCACCACTCAGACATCCACCTGCTGCAACTCCAGGATTCAAGCTGTCTGCCGGGGCTACGTGGAGGAGCCCCCTGGGGAGGAAGACCACGTGGTACACAGAGGCAAGGCCTGGGAGAGACGGCCTGGGCTGGGACGAGGGCTGGGATCGGCAATCTTGAGGAGGGCCTGGGGTCTGCTCCCCAGGTGGTCTTGGGCAGGAATGGAGGGGAAGCCTGGTGGAAGCTGAAGAGGAGTGAGGCTGGAGGAGAGGCTCCGGCCCCAGCCTTGACTTCAGCACCAAGGACAGCAGCAGCGCAGTCCCCTACAGTGAGGCAGGCCCGGCGCAGCCCCCTACAGTGAGGCGGGCCCGGCGCAGCCCCCTACAGTGAGGCGGGCCCGGCGCAGCCTGGCCTGGATGTTTTTAATTTTAAAAATCTTTTATTTAAAAGTAAATAGGGATGGAGATGGGGTTTCACTATGTTGTCAAGTTGGTGTCGAACTACTGGGCTCAAGCAATTCTCCCGCCCCAGCCTCCCAAAGTGTTGGGATTACAGGCGTGAGCCACTGTGCCCAGATGGGCTGGATGTCTTTAATGAACCAAAAGGAGGTTTATACTTCCATGGCAGGGTTTGGGATAAATAAGTAATGGGTACACAGAATATCCACCCAATCCCCTAAATGAGGCAGTTATTAAGTCCAGGAAAAATAAGAGGTTGTACAAGAAAGGAAATGTAATTACAATACATTACTCAGCTGGGAAGAGTGTATGCTGAGAAATAATAGTGCATACATTGAATTCTGATTCAATCAAAAGGAGAAGCTGGTGGGAGAGTGTGGGGGGGCATGTGTGAGAGAACAAGCCTTCAGCCGCCATCGTGGGAAGGACATGGGTAAATTTCTCAATCTGAAAAGGAGAAAAAAAAAAAAAAGCAGCAGCAGCAGGAACATGAGCATGGCTATTCAGAAGTAAATACCAAAAAGAATCAGCTACAATCACATAAAAGTTTGCCTCTGAGAAGGGGGAATCAGGAAAGAGGTGCTGGTTTTTCATCAGAAGCCTTGTATTGTTCGATTATTCAAACTGTCAATTTATGATGTTGATTAAAAGCATACATGAAATGTAGGCCAGGAGCGGTGGCTCACGTCTGTAATCCCAGCACTTTGGGAGGCTGAGGCAGGTGGATCATTGAGGTCAGGAGATCGAGAACAGCCTGGCCAACATGGTGAAACCCTGTCTCTACTAAAAATACAAAAATTAGCTGGGTGTGGTGGCGCGCCTGTAATCCAAGCTATTCAGGAGGTTGAGGGAGGAGAATCACTCGAACCCAGGAGGTAGACATTGCAGTGAGCCAAGATTGCGCCGCTGCACTCCAACCTCAGTGACAGAGCAAGACTCCATCTCAAACAACAAAAAATACATGAATGTAAGTAACTAAAAAACAAAACCAAAAATTCTCAAGCTGCTCCCTGCTCCCAGCTCTCTGTCAGGCCCACACAACTCCAGGGTAGGGCCCCGAGGCCTGTCCTGTCTTCCTGGATTCTGCACCTCCTCTCCTGGCCCTCTCGGCTCTCCTGTGCTCCCTTCATACTCCTCTCTGGGCTGCTCTGGGTCTATCTGCAGATCTGTCCTGGTCCTCCTCCCTCCTGCCTTAGCCTCCCTCCCACCTTGCCTGCCTCTTTCTGCACTTTACTCCCTTTTGGGTTCTGCCCATGGCAATCAGAGGGGAAGGGGTGCCTGTCCCTGGGGGAGGAGCCCAGCCCTATCTACAGGGCCTGTGGCACCCGCAATAGCTGTCAGCTGGCTGCTTTAGCCGCACCCGCAACTGGCCCCACACCAGCCGTCCATGGTGGTAGGACACCTCCTGCTTGCCGGGGAGGTGAATCGGGGATAGCAGGCGGCGCTCCATCATCTCCATGACACCTCGCCTAATTACACCGCGTGCTATTCATTTGGATGTCAGCGCTGCCGCATGGCTTTGCCCTTAATTAATAATTTGGTAAAACTCCACTCGGGGCCTGGCCAGGGAAGTTCAGCAGGGACTGTTAAGGCTGGGCTGCCGCCAGGGTTGGGGGCCAGGCTGGTGAGCACCTCCCCCACTAGCAAGTGTGGGCTCCCCCAAGCATTCCCAGGTAGCACCCCTCCACCCAGAGTTCCTGTTTGAAAGACCAGAGCCTGGGGGGTGACAGGGATGGGTGAGGGGTGTCTGCAGCTTGGGCACTGTCCCTGGAGGAGAGGGTGACTCAGGCCTCAGGGCACCTGTCAGATACACCTTCCTGCCCCAAACACCATGGCTTATTCTAAAAGCATTGGCAATCCATCCCACTGATAAGGAAAGAGGCTCAGAGAGGTGAAGTGGCTTACCCAAGCACACACAGCACACAAGTACAGAGGCCTTGGTCTGGAACCCAGGGCCCTGGTTGCCTGTACACAGCCACTTCCACCAGGACAAGGAGCCCCAGGCCAGGCCCTTCAGGGACTCTTCCGCAGAGGAGGCAGGCACAGGCCGTGGGGTGGGCGTGTACCAGCCACTGGGGTGTGAGGGGCAAGGCTGGCTCTCCTGGAGCCCATGCTGCCCTTGGCCCTGGAGGACAAGGTCCCCATGAGAGGTGCGTGGCTCAGGTCAGATGCTGTGCAAGGGGCCAAGATCCAGCTCAGATCCAGATTCAAACAGTCCAATGCCTGTGGCCAGAGTAGGGGTGGGGCTTGGGACAGCTAGGACCACCAGAGGGGCCCCTCCCTGGGCCTGACCTTGGCCAGATCCTCAAGGACCACTCCAGTCCTGGTGTGTCTTCTGATCCTGAGTGCCATAGGAGAGGGGACGCAGGACCGGCTGGGGTCTCAGAGGCTCCAAAGGCCAGGCCCATGCGATTCTTAGAGTGTCTCCCTCCCAGCCTCCAGGCAGGGTGGGGGCCTGGGAAAGGGACACAGAGGCCCACAAGTGAACAGGAAAATCTATTTGGATCCGACTTGAATTATTAAGTGGTTCAAGAATATTCTTAGCTCTGGGACGGCTGTGGTCTGTAGAGACGGACTTTACCACGGCCCTATTTTTAAAGTTCTGTGGGTAGGAGTCGAGACGCCACTGAACTTAGAGCCCCCCAGCACGCCCCTCTGCCTGCTGCCAGGGAGTAGGATGGGGACCGGGCAGGGGGGCACATGCCAACCCTGCAGACCCCCACCCTGCAGGGGAAGGGCGTGTGATGCAGGGACGGGAAGTTGGGGTTCCCCCACATACCACGTGCCCAGGTCCACCCCTGCCCAGCCCCTGGCCCGTGAACCTGCTCCCCCAATTCTAGCCCCCCTTGACCCGCACACCCTGTTTCCCCTGCTTCAATCCCCTGCACTCTACTCCCCCAAACCTGCCCCCCTCCCCCAGAGCAGCCTTAGGGAAAGGGGCTGGGCCAGCTCAGGGCTGTCACTGTACATCCCCAAGGTGGGCTGGCATCTCAGCAAGCTGCTTTTGACTGAAGGAAAAAGAATCAAGCTTTTCAAGAATTCAAGTTAGTTTTATTCAAAGGTCTTACTGAGAATCCTAGACCCAGGCCCCAGCCCAGGAGCAGCCTTAGAGAGGTCCTGTCTGTCTGCCCAGCTCAGTGTCTCGGCCCACTGCTTGGATGCGGGGGCCGGGGCTCAGGACCTGCACAGTCAATTCCATCCAGCTGGCTCCGAAGTTACATGACAGCAGAATCACACCAAGGCTTGGGTGTAAGAGCACTTCTGGTTACAGATTACAGAAGCATAATCGCTAACCTTGGCCAACATTTTCTCACGTGCAGGAAGAGCCAAGGACCAGGGCCCTTCATCTTTTAAGGAATACAGTGACTCAGGCAAAAGACACGGGGCCACGTGTTCTTTCCTGTTTTGTTTTCAAAGCGTCCCTCTGGAGAGCCGCAGTGTCACCGAGTCAGGGCCCACGGAAATGAGCACACACTTAGGGTTGCTGCTGACACGCCCTGCCTCTCCTCACGCGGTTCATGTGGCCATCAGCCGGGGCTGAGGACCCCTGGCACGCACCTGCACCCCAAATGGACTACAGATGCCGCTTCCATTTCAACTCTCACCCCTTTAGGGTTCAGAGCTCCACACCCACTTAACCCCAAGCCAGTGGCAAAGCTTCCTGAGAGGCCGGGAACTGCCAGACGTGAGTTCCACACCACCTCTGCCATCCTCCTGAGACCCTGCTCCCCCAAAGACAGGCCTTACTGAGGACTTGGTGGGGTGCTGGTCAGGAACTGCCCAGTCTTTGGGGAGGGGGTGCTGGCTGTCTGTGTGGGGAGAGCCTGGGAAAGGCATGCAGGCGGATGTGGTTGGAGCCCTGACTCTCTGAATCTTGGGCCTAGGTGAGTCCTCAGCAGGTGCCCTGCACTCCCGGTCCCCTTTCCCAGCCAGGTCACTGCTCAGCATCTGCATGGTCAAGGAGGACTCCCCCAAAACCATGCACAGCCAGACGGCCCAAGCTAAAAGAAGATGCCAGTGACTAAAAGCAGGAGTGAAGTCGGGGACGTTCTCAGAGACCTCACACACATCAAGAATATCCCGTGAACAACAGTATGCCAACAGATTAGATAACATGGATGAAATGGAAAAATTCCTAGAAACACACAAGCTAGCAACTGACTCAAGGATAGACAATCCGAACAATCTATAACAAATACATAGACTGACTCAGAATCAAAACTCTCCCAAAGACCCGAGACCAGATAGGCTCACTGGCAAATTCTACCAAAGGTTCTAACAAGAATTAACACCCATCTCTCTCTTCTAAAAAAACAGAGGAGGGAACACTTCCTAGCCCAATCTATGAGGCTAATATTATCCTGATATCAAAACCAGAGGAAGACATCATAAGAAAACGCCAGACCAATATCCCTTATAAATACGGATGTAAAAATCCGCACCAAAATACAAGTAAATCACATTCAGCAGCAGTCAATGGATTATACACCATGACCGAGTTGGATGTATTCCAGAAACGGAAACTGGCTCAACATATGAAAATCAATCAATGTAACACCTCACACTAACAGAAGAATACAGGATCTTTTCAACAGAGGCCAGAAAAGCATTTGACAAAATCCAGTACCCTTTAAGGATAAAAACACTTCATGAATTAGAACTAGAAGGGGACGTCTTCAGCTGGATAAAAAGCATCCTTGAAAATCTAACAGCTCACATCATATATAGTGGTGAAAGACTGAAAACTTTTCCTTAAGATCAGGAACAAGACAAAGATATGTGCTCTTACCACTGTGTTCAACAACGTGCTAGAGATTCCAGCCAGAGCAATTAGGCAAGAAAAAGAAAGAAAAGGCATTCAGATTGGAAAGCAGGAAGTAAAAATAGGCCAGGCACGGTGGCTCACGCCTGTAATCTCAGCACTTTTGGAGGCCGAGGTAGGAAGAAAGCTTGAGCCCAGGAGTTGGAGACCAGCCTGGGTTAACATGGTGAGACCCTGTCTTCACAAAAAAAAAATCTTAAAAAATTAGGCCGGGTGCGGGGACTCACGCCTATAATCTCACCACTTTGGGAGGCTGAGGCGGGTGAATCACGAGGTCAGGAGATTGAGACCATCCTGGCTAACAGTGAAACCCCGTCTCTACTGAAAAAACAAAACAAAACAAAACAAAAAATTAGCCAGGCGTGGTGGTGGGTGTCTGTAGTTCCAGCTACTCGGGAGGCTGAGGCAGGAGAATGGTGTGAACCCAGGAGGTGGAGCTTGCAGTGAGCCGAGATCGTGCCACTGCACTCCAGCCTGGGCGGCAGAGCAAGACTCCGTCTCAAAAAAAATAATTAGCCAGGCATGGTGGCACATGCTTGTAGTCCCAGCTACTCTGGAGGCTGAGCCAGGAGGATTACTTGAGCCCACGAGGTCGAGGTTGCAGTGAGCTGTAATCACGCCCCTGCACTCCAGCCTTGGCAACAGAGCAAGAAACTGTCTCAACAACAACAAAGCAAAATGGTCTCTGGGACAACTGGCTACTCACAGGTATGACATAGGACCTGCTCCCTCACACCATACCCAAATTCAAGTCAAAATGGATCAAAGACGTAAAGGTAAGCACTAAAACTATACCTGTCTTAGAAGGAAATGTAGGTGTAAATCTTCATGGCCTTGAATTAGTCAATGGCTTCTTAAATATAACATCAAAAGCATAAGCAACAAAAGAGATTAATGGACTTCATCAAATTTAAAAACTTTCATGCATCAAAGGACACTATCAAGAAAATGATGACAACCCACAGGAGAAAGTATTTGTAAACTACAGAAGTGATCAATATCTAGGATTCAGAACATATAAAGAACTTCTGCAACTCAAGAAGATGACAACCCAATTTTAAAGATGGGCAAAGGATTTGAATAGATGCTTTGCTCACGAGGATATACAAATGGTGACTAAGACATGAGAAGGCGCTCACCATCGTGAGCCATTAGGAAATGCAAATCAAGCGCACAATGAAATACCACATTTTTATTTTAGTTTAGTTTTTATTTTTTTTGGAGACAGGGTCTCATTGTCACCCAGGCTGGAATGCAGTGGCGCAATCACGGTTCACTGCAACCTCGACCTCCTGGGCTTCAGTGATTCTCCCACCTCAACCTCCCGAGTAGCTGTGATTATAGAAGTGCATCACCATGCCCGGTTAATTTTTTAGTTTTCTGTAGAGATGAGGTCTCACTATGTTGCCCAGCCTGGTCTCAAATCTCAAACTCCTGGGCTTAAGTGATCCTCTTGTCATAGCCTTCCAAAGTGCTGGGATTACAGGCATGAACCACCGTGCCCAGCCGAAATACCAGCTTCTACTCCGTGGAATGGCTAGAATCTAAATGGCAGCTAATAGCAAGTGGTGACGAGGGTGTGGAGAACTTGGAACCCTTGGGCATTGCTGGTGGGAATGTGAACTGATGGAGCTGCTACGGAAAAGTCTGGCAGTTTCGCAGAAAGTTAAACACAGGGTTACCACATGACCCAGAAATTCTACTCCTAAGTATATACCCAAGGCAGCTGAATACATGTTTACACAAAAGCTCGTACATCAGTCTTCCCTGAAGCATTATTCACAACAGCTCTGAATGGAAAAAACCCAAATATCCACCAAGTTCAACAAAATGTTTATCCTGATCCACACGATGGAATATGACTCAGCCATAAAGAAGAGCGAGGTTCTGACACCTGGCACAAGACGCAGGCGCACCTTGAAAACATTAGGCCGAGAGAAGGCCCCCGTCGCCAGCATCGGCTCTGTCCACTCTTTGCCTGAGGAGCCCCGTTTTTCCAAGGACCATGCAGTGGTCTCACCTATGCCTCAGTGGGCCTGGGGGCCAGCATGAGGGTCCCCAAAGCGATGCCTAAGCCCTGGACTCATGGGCAATGATGCAGGACCTCGGATTCCGTCCCCCAACCCGGGCGGCGTGCCCCAGGACCACGGCTGTGCTCGGGTGGTGTTACCCCCGGGAGAACCCTGCCCGGCCTGCTGGTGCCGGTGACATTCAGATATTTTAGGGGGACACCTCTGGAGGCTGTCCACAGCCCTGCTCTCCCTCCCATCCAGACAGGACTCCACGGGGGTGCTGGGAGGCAGATCCTTGCCAAAGATGCTAGGTGGGCAGACGCCCTCCCCTCCGACCACTGATGCCTCGTTCCTGGGCCCAGCCTGGTGCTGGACTCCACCACCCCATGCCTCATTTATCAGGAGTGTACTGAGTGTCCACCGCTGGGCAAGAGACCTCACGCGTATCCCCACCTTTAAACCCCAACGCTTCTGAAGCAGGTGTTCACGTTCCCGGTGAGGAAACAGGTTCCAGGTGGACACAGCTGCGGCTCTCAGCTCATCAGGTGCTGCCCTGGACTCTCCCAAGTGGACCTTCAGCGCCCACCAGACAGACACATCTAGACCGGTCTGGACCCCACGCGTGGCTGTCCCTGGGGCCCACGTGGCTCCACGGCTGACACCTCTCAACTTGAGCTAGAGGTAGACAGGGTCCACACAACCTCAAAGCCGGCCTCGCCCGCTGTCAACTCCACACCTCTCCCACCTCAAGGACTCTCTGGGGACACTCTCCCCACACTGGCCCAGGTTCCAAGGCCCTTCCTGTCTGTCTCCCTTCCCAAGGCAAGTGGAAAGGGAGGGGCCGTGAGCCATCCCCATCCACTAGCTGCTGCCCCTTTTGGTGCGAAGGGCAGAGATCCCTCTGCCGCAGTGAGAGGAGCCTCGGTCCACTGGTGGGGTCCTCAACGAAAGCTAGATCCCCGACAGGCCCAAGTGCCCAGGGCTGGGTGAGGCCAGTCCGGGTCCACTGACACCCTGAGGCATGGAGGGCCTGAGGGGCTGTGCTGGGGCTCCCTCTCGCCCCACACTGCTCATCTGGTCTGGCCAGCATTGCTGATGGACAGCAGCCGGAACAGGCCACCTAGTTCCCGCTCTCTCCTGTGCCCCTGTGACTTCAGGCACAACACCCAGGTGCCCGCAGAGCCCCCAGTATCTGCGCCTCCCAGCCCCACTTGTCCTGGAGTGGGTCTACTTCTTATAGAAATTTCTAGAATAGAGTCTGCTCCATCAAGGAAGGGCAGCTCCACAGCCTGGGCCTCTTTTCCGGAGCCTCCGTCCCTGCAGCCCAGCCCTCCAAAGCAGCTTTCGAGTGAGAGCAGGCGGGTGGGGCTGGCACTTCCAGGCCCTGCGTGCTGCTGCCTGTGCACCTGTCCCCTCAACTGTGCACCTGTCCCAGGCCCAGGCTCGCACTGCTCCTCAGGAACACCAGGACAGCACCGTCTCGGAGGGGCATGGCGGGGCGCCAGAGACCCGCCCTCCCTGGATTCTTGTCCCAAGCTGTCAAATCATGATCACCGGCCTCTTCTTGTAGAGCTCAGGTGAATGGCAGGAAAGGATTCCAGGAACTTCTTCATGCTCTGTGGCAGATTCCAGCGTCCTCAGGGAGCCTGGGGTCTGGAGGCCAGCCGGCATGTCAAGGGTTGGGGGGTGCTTGGGAGGCGCCCAGGGGCTGGGGCCGGGCTGCAGGTAGGCCGTCGCCTTTGCCCCCACTCCTCAGCTGGCACCTCTAGCCCACACCAAGGGGCCCAGGGCTGCTTTCCCACAGTGGAGACAGTTTTGAGGCTGTGCCTCTGGGGCAAGGCAGGCAGGGACAGAGGACAGCAATAAACTCTCAGAGCCTGTGGGGGAAGGAGCCACCCCCTGATCCTAGCCCCGCCGGGCGCAGAACCTGGCACCCAACCCCTCAGGCACCAGTGACTCCCTGTCTGGCCTCCCACCCCGCAGCCCAGACTGTCTGTGTGTGCTGCCCCCACCCTCAGCCCCCTCTAGGCTGAGACGAGGCTCTCTGCTCCCTCTTCCCGGGGCAGGCTGGAGGATGGCCAGGACTGGGGTCAGGGGGCATGGCAGGCAGTGGGTGGGTGCTAAAGCCCAGCTACCCCAGCTAGGACCCCTCCCATGCCAGGGCAGAGATGGTTCAGTATGGCTGGGGCTGGGGACCTGCCTTAAAAATGAACCCTGATTCTGCGAGTAAACCTTACAGTAAAGAGATCAACAGAAATAAATAATCAAACAAACAAATAAGTAAAATAAAAAAATGAACCCTGAAAAGAAAAAAAAGAGCAAGCAAGTCCTATCTATCGAAAGGGGCGGGCAAAGCAGAGGCTGCAGGGCTCGTGCAGGCTGTAGTCTGACTCCCCTTTGTGGGCTCCAGGAAAGCGTCTCGTGCACTCTCAGGGTCTGGTACTTGCCCCCGTAGAGATCTGTCCTCTGAGCACCGTGACCACAGCTGAGCAGCCGATGACGGGGTGAAGAGGGGCTGTGGTCACCTCTACCCCACCTGGCACTGGGCTGTGCTGCGGCGTCCCCCAGGGGCGGTGCGGTCAGCCTGTCTCTGGGGACTGGGTACTCTACCTGCAGCTGAGGTGAGGTTCCCCTAAGTCCCTAGACCACCCCCAGGGGTGGTCAGTGTCCTGAGGCCAGAACGAGGTGGCCAGTGGCCTTCGTGTCTTCATGGCGCCCAGTTCCACCCTACTGCCAGTCCTTGCCCTCCTGCTCCTGGGAGCTTGGCCTTGGGGCTGTCCTGGGGCCTGGGCTGTGGTCCTGTGGGGGCCGGCCCTCCCCTGAGGACTCTCCAGAGTCTCCTCTGGGGCATGCCACTGGCCTCTGCGTCGGGCTCCTGGTGATGACATTGAGAAAGGGACAGCATCAGACGCTAGCGCCCACCTGACACCCCCTCACACCGCAGATGGGGTCTGGAAACTGTGGCTGGCCTGGACACTCAGGGCCTGCTACAGCCCAGCGCATTGGGCCGGGTAGGGCATGCTGCTCAGACAGAGCTTGCATTCAAGCTGGCCGGTCCCCAACTCTGGGAGAGCTTGGGGGTCCCTGCCACCTGCTCCTTCAGTTCTCAAAGCAGCCTAGGGAGGCCTGGGAACAGTCCCTGGCTTCGAGGGAAAATGAGCACAGAGGAACCGCAGCCCTTCAGTAACTAATCGTGGGTGAGGGCATGGTGAATCCCAGGCCTGGGGCCTCCTGCGATCTTTGCCCAGGGAGTGGGGGTGTCCTCTCAGCCTGGAGGCTCAGATGCAGGGCCTGGAATCCAAACTGCCCACTCCAAGAGGAGAACAAGTGGCCAGACTGAATTCGGCTTTACTCCTTATCAGCGCTCAGCATCCCAGCTTCCTCATCTGTAAAGTGGGGTCACAGTACCTGTCTCACAACAAGGTTGCTAGCAGGATCAAATCATCTGCAATAGTTTTAAGACAAACCCTTGCACTGTTAGCTGTGACTGTGCCAGGCACACTGTCACTCTAACAAGAACCAGCGGGACAAGAATATCTCGACAATGAGGAAGCTGAGGCTTGAGGAGTGCAAACACCACAGCTGGCTATGCAGGGCTGGGTCATGTCTGACTCCGAGGCCACACCTTTTCTGCAGCACCCATATCCTGGTACCTCACAGGCTAAGTGGACTGAGGAAGGCTGAGGATAGTCCCAGGACTTTGGGTGGAAGCAGTGGTGTTTCTGGAGAGTTCCCATGAGAATAGGAGTCCACCCCACTCCACTCTCCTCCCTGTTTGAAGACCTCTCCTGTGGCCCCTGCATGCCCTGGCCCCGCACTGTCCGTTCTGAGCCACAGTATTGCAACAGACAGAGGCTGAGCCACCAGACACAGCCTATGCAGGTGTCTGAAATGCCCCTTTAGTGCCCCAGCCTCCTCTGGTGCTCACCTCGGTGTGGGTGGCCTGGGGAGTCCCAGCGACTTGCGGATGTGCTCTCGGGAGCAGATGTCAGCCTGGAGGAGACAGACGTGCTGCTAGGTGCTGAGCTGGCCTGTGGACCAGTTTCCCACCAGGAGCTGCTGGTGGCAATGCCTCCATCCCCCATAGAAGCCCATTCAGGACACACAGGTCACAGCCAGCTTTTCAGGCTCAGGAGCAGCGGCCCTGTTGGCGAGTGTGTGACAGGCATGCCTGGAACTTTGGGGTCAAAGCCCTGCAATGGCAGCTCTCACACCGAGCTGGGCAGTCCCTGACGGGCCTGAGTAGCTGGTGAGTGGACAGGCTGAGCAAGCGGGTCCTGGGTCTCCTCCCCACCAGTGGCAGTTGGAGCTGCTCAGCCTTCACTGGTTTCCAGCCTGTGCTTCCCTGTAGGCTGTGTGCAAGCTGAGGCTTCCCTGCTAACACTTGCTTCTCTGGGGACTCCGAGCCCAGCTGGTCTGTCCCCTCCCTGACGAGATCAGCAGTAACCCCTGTCGTACCTCCAGAATCACCAGGACAAAAGAGGGCGGTGGGCCACAGGCTGGGATGACGGCAGACCCCAGCAGGGTCTCACAGCAAGGTTGCTAGCAGGATCTAGCAACCTGAACAGGGCTCAGGTCTGAGTGGGAACTCCTGAGGGCATGGGGGGTCTGGCCCTGGGAAGTCCCCCTGATCCCAGCTCAGATGGGCTTAGATTAGCTTCAGGGCTGCACGACTCATGGACAGCAAGGGCTAATCCCCCAGCCTGCTCCTGCTTCTATTCATGAGGGAAGAGGGGCAGTGGTAGGCGGGGCCAGCACCTCTCACCTTGCCCTGGAGTGGCCCAGCCTGGCCTGGCAGGAGAGCCTGGACCTGGCAACCAGGAGCACAGCAGCGCCTGTGACCACGGGGCCACCAAGACGGCTCGGGGAGGAGCCAGGGAGAGAGCAGACCAACACTAACCCTGTCTGTGCTCTCCCAGAACCTTCTGGAACAGAGTCAGGAGGGGAGCCTGTTGAGAGGCGAGTGACCTCAGGAAGGAAACGGACCCAGAGACAGAGCCAGCCCTGCAGGACTCGACCGTCGGCTCACGCCCAGCAGTGAGAAGCTGCGGGCTCCTGGTGTGGAACAGCTGCATATCCCATCTGGCTGCAGCTTTCCTTCCTCTGGAGGGGCCCAGGATTTGGCAGGCTCTTCGCCAGTGCTAGGCACAGATCCTTGTTCTGTTTCTAGATGCTCAAGGTACTCACAGGCCAGGTGTCCCCTCCCTTGCAAGGACGGGCCACTGTCCTACTCTGGGGCGTGCTGAGGTGGAAAAAGGTCTAGGAGCTCCAGGAACTGTGTTGTCTGTAGCAGCACGACCTAAAGTTCCTGGGGCTGAAGGCCTGGGAGACAGTTTATTGGGTTCTCTCTTGGAAGACCACACGGCTGAGCTGGAATGGAGGAAGAAAGGCCTCTTTCCTGCGGGCTGGGGACACAGCTCACGGGCTTGAGAGTCCACACACCTGTGCCCTGAGCAAAGCCCTGCAAGGCTGCGGAGTCCGCTCAGATGCCACCACTAGGCACAGCTCCCCAGGGCGAGGGCCACTGTGGTATGCGGGCTGCTGCTGCCCCCTGGAGGCCACACTGCGCGCCAGCAGCCGGAAGGCACCGGCCCCATGGTGGTGGCCTGGGGGTTTTCCACTGGTGCTGCTGCTGCCCCAGCACAGGCTGCGGGACAAGCAGTGGGGGTAAGACGGGGAAGCGGCAGACACCAGGGAGGCTCCAGAGCTGGGCTGCTGGAAGCAGCGCGGCTTGTGCAGACCCGCGTCCCTACCTCCACCCCATAGCCTCCACAGCACGCACAGCGGCCACCTAAAAAGGCCAACCTGCGGGCATCCCGCTGCCAACTCAGCCATCCAAGTCCCTGTGGGTGACGTCTGACACCCTGGAGCACCCCAAGATGCTCATGGGCTCCCACCCACTCTGTACTTCACTGCCCTGGCTCCAGCCACACCTTCCTGCTGTTTCTTTTTGTTTTTTTGGAAAGTTTTTTTGAGATAAGGTCTTGCTCTGTCACCCAGGCTGGAGTGCAGTGGCCCAATCACGGCACACTGCAGCCTCGACCTCCTGGGCTCAGGTGATCCCTCCCGCCTCAGCCTCCTGAGTAGCAGAGACCACAGGCGCGTACCACCACACTTGGGTAATTTGTTTCTACATTTTTTTTGTAGAGATGGGGTCTCACTATGTGGCCTAGGGTGCCCTCAAACTCCTGGGCTCAAGTGATCCTCCCACCTCTGTCTCCCAAAGTGTTGGGGTTACAGGCGTGAGCCACCCTCCAGGCCCCCCGTTTCTTGAGCACATCAAACTCCTTCCTGCCCAGGGCGGCCCTTCCCCTAGCGGGTCTCTTCTAAGACTGACTTTTCTTGTACCCTCACTCTGTGGGCTTCTCTGGGACAGGATCCACCCATGTCTTGTGGTCCCCTGGTCCTATCGAAGCTGGCTGTGGGCATCTCGTGCCAGCTGTCTCTCCCCTGGCCCGCAGGCTGAGTCCTTTCTCAGCTGAGCTGACCGTTTCAGCAGAGTTCTCACCCTTCCCGGGGGACCGAACAGCAGTTCTGGTGCTGGGTTCTGGTGCGGGCATACCCGAAGGCCCCAGACCAGCATCTCTGGGGCCCGCACAGCTTTCCTGCAGAAGCCTCCCGGCTCAAGTTCAGCTGCTCCCTCTGGGACCTGAGGGGCTGGCTGGGAATTGGCAGCTCACCACCGGAGCTAACATCACTGATTCTCCAGGCTGGCCTATATCTGGGTGCAGGAGGCTCAGAGAGGCTGGGAGGCTGAGCGCATGGGGCACAGGGCCTGGGGATGAACTCTTGGGAGCCCTGCACCCTCTGGTCTACGGTTCTGACTGCAGGGCCCGGCACAGGCCAACCAAGCTCTCCAGCAAGGTGTCTGTGACCTGTCCTTGGCCCAGGAACCCCTGTCCTCACGTCACTGCACTCTGACCCCAGCTGAGCTGCTGGCGAGCCCTGAACAGCAGGTGGTAGGAAGCAAAGGCGCCTGTGCTGCCTCCCCGCATCCCCGGCCCACCCACCTGGCGCACGGGCTCTGGGATCCGGAACCTGCAGCAGCAGCAAGTCAGGCGCACAGCTGCCTCCAGGCTCATCTTGTGGCCCACGGAGATGTAGAGGGGCCTGGTGCTGCGGTCGTGGCTCCTCAGGGCCTGTGACAAGGAAGGTGAGGGCTGTCCTGTGGGCTGGGCCACTGGGACCAAGGTCAGGACAGCCTCAGCGGCTGGAGCTCTGACAAAATGTCCTGGGGGCAGGAGGGAAGGTGAAGGGGGCAGTGCTCTCAGGGGCCAGGGCCTGCCCATCCTCAGGGCACCTTCCTACTGCTTGTCCCTGGGGCAGGGTGGGCTCCCTCAGCACAGCTGGAGGAAATAAACACAGATATCACACCCCGGGCTCAGTCAGAGGCAGGAGGATGGACGGACGGGCAGGTGGGGGGTTGATGTGGGTAAGTGTGAGGGCACGCGTGTCTGCATGCACCTGTGTCTGCCTGCAAACGATCCCCTACCCCGGGGCTTTGGAGGGGCTCAGGGTCCTGGCCACTCACCATTCCCAGGACAGTCCCAGAGTCTCCCAGCAGAGGGAACGAGTCTCCTCGAGTCTGCAGGAGTCGGATCTGGAAAACGGGAGAAAAAAAAAATGGGGAAAAAATCCTCTTTTCTTGATGAAGGGCTGAAGGCAAGTCTCTTTATTTTATTTTTTGAGATGGAGTCTCGCACTGTTGCCAGGCTGGAGTACAGTGGCGCGATCCTCGCTCACTGCAAGCTCCGCCTCCCGGGTTCAAGCAATTCTCCTGCCTCAGCCTCCCGAGTAGCTGGGACTGGGACTACAGGCGCCCATCACCACGCCTGGCTAATTTTTTGTATTTTTAGTAGAGACGGGGTTCCGCCGTGTTAGACAGGATGGTCTCGATCTCCTGATCTCGTGATCCACCCACCTCGGCCTCCCAAAGTGCTGGGATTACAGGCGTGAGCCACCGTGACAGGCCCAAGTCTCTTTATTTTAAAAACCCAGTCACTGGGCCAGGACAGGGAAGGGGACTGATTTTGGAGGTGAGCTGCGGCCCAGGCAAAGCAGCACCACCTGAGATGCCACTGAGCGTGCAGGCGGTGACGTGGTCTCGCCCGAGCTGAGAGTGCTGCCCAAAAGACCCTGTCCAAACCTGATGACGCGGCTTAGAACAAGGGCAGCAATCTGCCCAGGGCCGCTGTGCCAGGCTGGCAGCCACACAGGTGCCGCCACTGCCCAGTGACCAGTGCTGAGCCCGCTTCCTTCCTGTGGCTTGTCTCCTGCTTTGGGCACATCTGACTCAGCTCAACAGGCTGGTATTTCTGGAGGCAGTGGACTGGATCATTGAGTGGGTCTAAGGTCCCCATCAACTCAACAGATTTTTATTAAGCAACTGCTCCATGCAGGCGCCTGAGAGCTGAGAGGAATGAGAGATGCAGTCTCTGTTCAGAATCTGCCATCCAGTCAAACAGCTGAGGGTGTCACCAGCTCCCTCCACTGCGAGTGTCTCACTCCCAGTGCCAACATGGGGTCCCAGAGGAGAGTGTCTCACTCCCAGTGCCAACATGGGGTCCCAGAGGAGAGTGTCTCACTCCCAGTGCCAACATGGGGTCCCAGAGGAGAGTGTCTCACTCCCAGTGCCAACATGGGGTCCCAGAGGAGGACGGTGCAGGGGAAGGTGGGGTAGGAAGAGTGTGGGTGGCAGCTCCAGGCAGGCCTTGGTGGGAGGGGGGCCTGGAGGCTGGTGTACCTGAGCACGCAGGGGAGGAGACGGGGTCTGGGGCGAGGTGGGGTGGGAAAAGCACCAAGTGCACCCGGGACAGCCTGGAAGCCCATCCTGTCCCCAGTAACTGGGGGACTCAGCCCTACTTGGTGTGCCACGGTGGCTCAGAGGCGAGGGGACCAGAGAGGCAGGCACACCCAAGAGGCAGAAGAGGAGCTGAGCGCGCCCTCGGCTGAGACAGGCACGGCAGCGCCCGGAGGACAGAGCGCGCCCTCGGCTGAGACAGGCACGGCAGCGCCCGGAGGACAGAGCGCGCCCTCGGCTGAGACAGGCACGGCAGCGCCCGGAGGACAGAGAGCGCCCTCGGCTGAGACAGGCACGGCAGCGCCCGGAGGACAGAGCGCGCCCTCGGCTGAGACAGGCACGGCAGCGCCCGGAGGAAAGCAGGTCTTCCTTATTCCAGGCCACAAGCCAGGGACGAGGAGGGCAGCGTCCGCAGGCAAGGGCTGGTCCAGAAGCGTCCTCGTGCCCAGGGCCACGGCAGCCCCGCCACTGAGCTGCCCGGCATGGCCTGCAGCAGGCTTCTCCTCACCTTATCCTTGTGCAGGGCGTTGTTCTCCAGCCCATCCACCTGCAGAAGTTTCTTGGCCACCCCAACGCAAGGCAGGTCTGTAAGGACGCCAAGGTGGCAGGCCACCCCAAAACCTGCCAGGGAGAAAGGAGGGTGGGGCTGGGGAGGTGGGGCTGGGGCCTGGCACAGGGATTCAGGACAAGCCAGAGTCTCACCAAAAGCTTCCCTAAGTGAGCAGAGGTCTGTGGACGGGCAGAGGGCTGGGGAAACCAGACCTAAGTCCCAAGCTGACCTGGGCCAAGGCCCCCTGTGCCCGATTTCCTGGGTGCCAGGCCAGGGAGGAAGCCTCCTTCCCTCTGTCACGGTCAGTGCCAGGGCCAGCACCTCACTGGCATGCTGGGATACTGCAGCCCAGCTCTCCAGTCATTTCCTGAACCTCCCGGCCTCCTCTTCCCTCGACGGTGGCCTGCCAGTGCTGGCACGAGCTCTCCGGTCATTTCCTGTGCCTCCCGGCCTCCTCTTCCCTCGACGGTGGCCTGCCAGCGCTGGCATGAGCTCTCCGGTCATTTCCTGTGCCTCCCGGCCTCCTCTTCCCTCGACGGTGGCTTGCCAGCGCTGGCACTAGCATGTGGGTCGGCACATGACCACCCTTTGGCTCTGCACCCATGTGCGAGGGCAGCAGCCCGGGCCCAATTACACTTGCTGGCCAGGAAGCTCCAACGTCACCCCTCCTGGGCCCTCTCTGGGTGCTGCTGTGCTGCCTTCAGCTCTGTATGTGGGGGTAAAAGAGCCCATCTCCCTTGGCTGGGCGCGGTGACTCACGCCTGTAGTCCCAGCACTTTGGGAGGCTGAGGCAGGCGGATCACGAGGTCAGGAGATCGAGACCATCCTGGCTAACACGTGAAACCCCGTCTCTCCTAAAAACACACAAAAAATTAGCCGGGCATGGTGGCGGCGCCTGTAGTCCCAGTTACTGAGACGCTGAGGCAGGAGAACAGCATGAACCTGGGAGGTGGAGCTTGCAGTGAGCCGAGATCACTGCAAGTGCCACCACGCTCCAGCCTGGGTGACAGAGCGAGACTCTGTCTCAAAAAGAAAAAAAAGGGCCCATCTCCCTAGGCCAAGGTTTCCGGCATCAGTGGGGGCCTGGGTGCACCTGTCTAGTTGTGGATAAGGGCCTGACGGGCCATGCAGTGTGGGTGGCTGGCAGGGAGCGTGGCTGGCAGGGAAGGCCACTCTGAGCCCGGGCCCTGGGACATCTTTTGGTGATCAGGTCAGAACTGGATAGTGGCACCTGGAGATGAGCCAGTGCAGGGCACTGTAGGGAAGGCAGGAGCGCGCAGGAAAGAGGGGAGGGGTGAAGCAAAGACAGTCCTTTTCTGGCAGGGTTGGAGGAGGGGGGCAGAGCACACTGTGAGTCCCTGTTGCGCCCAGAAAGGAGCCGCTGGAGGGGCTGGCGGCAAAGGCCGAGGGGCCGGCGTTTTGTGTCGGGGGTGACAGAGGCGCCCTCTCCCCCATCTCTTCCCCACAGTGCCTTCCCGGGACCTCCGAGAGCAGGATTACCTCGGTGGTGGAGCACCCCGTTTCCATCCACAAGAAGGACCTATGGAGCCATGGGGAGAGACACAGTCAGCTGAGCTGGCCCTCGGCACTCAGGACAGGGCCATCCCTGGGGCAAGAAGGGGGCACTGTCTCTGGGGTCCAGCTTTTTAGAAACCCTCATTCCTCTCTTCCAGGAAGCTCACGAGTCTCTCCCGGCCACTTCGGTGGTGGCGACCTGCAACCGCCTTCCCTCCCCCGGGGGGAAGGAGGGATCTTTCTCTTGTCCTAGGGATGAGACACCTGCCTGGGGCATGAGGCCCGGCTCCTTCTCCCGCAGCTGCTGCACCAGCTCCAGCAAGAAGGGCACCTCTCGGAAGGCCAGGAAGCCCGACACGTAGGGGGCTGTGAGGCTGACCATGCGGCTCTCCTCGTACACCACCTGCCACCAGGCACGCAGCTCAGTGGGCAGCACAGCCCTCGGCCACCTGCCCTGCCGCCACTCCCTCCATGCTGCACCCCCGCCACCCCGCTCTTCATCCTTCCCTCTCCCTTACCTCACCCTCATGGCTCCCCTTCCCTGCCTCACCTACGAGACGATGGGTTTGGCATAAGGAACTAGATGATGTACCCTGCAAATTGGTGGTGGGCAGTACCCCCCGTGACCTGGTCCATATGAGAACCCCCCACCCCAGACCTGGTCAACTGGAGGAGCCCCTCCCACCCCCGGGACCTGGTCCGTATGAGGAGCCCCAACTCCCAGACCTGGTGTGTTACAGTAGGAGCCCTGGGACATGGTCTGTAGGAGGATTCCCTGGTCCGTATGAGCAGCCCCCCGGGACCTGGTCCATAGGAGGAGCCCCCTGGAACCTGGTCCATACGAGAAATCCCGTCCCAAGACCTGGTCCATAGGAGGAGCCCCTCCACCCCCGGACCTGGTCTGTAGGAGGATTCCCTGGGATCTGGCCCATACGAGGAGCCTCTGGGACCCGGTCTGTAGCAGGATTCCCTGGGATCTGGTCCTTAGGAGCCCCCCGGGACCTAGTCTCCATCAGAAGCAAGGCTAAGGTTGCTGGCTGCATCACCTCTGCCTGCCCCTTGCTTTCCTGGTGTCTCCTCCTTTGTGTATTGAAGTGGACGCCCCGCCCCACCCCTCCATGGGTTGTTGGAGGCTTAAAGAAGACACAGTGTTGGCCAAGACTGGTGGCTCACACCTGTAATCCCAGCAATTTGGGAGGCCGAGGCAGATGGATCACCTGAGGTTGGGAGTTCGAGACCCGCCTGACCAACATGGAGAAACCCCATGTCTACTAAAAATACAAAATTAGTCCGGTGTGGTGGCACATGCCTGTAATCCCAGCTACTTGGGAGGCTGAGGCAGGAGAATCGCTTGAACCCAGGAGGCAGAGGCTGTAGTTTAGAGCACAACATGGCAGGCCTGAGTCTCCTAACCTTGTGTTTTCCTTAGTCACACTAGCCTTAATGTGGGGACGCGTTTCCCACTATATCACATTCTCCAGACCTGTCTACCTTCCTGCAATTTTGTTCCTGAATCCCCCACATCTCTTGGTGACAGCTTTCAAATCACAACTTCCACTCCTCACTTGTGGCTGGATCAATAATTAAACACATCAAAGAAAACGGAGTGCTCTGTATTAGCACCGAGGGCTGGGGCTCGTTCTCTCGACATCTTTATCAACGACTCAATGGGTAACTGATCAAATCTGCCCATGACCCAAAGTGGGGAGGGTCCATTCTGATAACAGAATCTAGCTGGATCACTGACATCCCCACAGAGCAAAGTCACTTTGCACAGTGACACGTGGAATTAAAGTGTGGCCTGAGTTCCCACAGCAGGCGGGGGCTGCTTACATCTCAATCTCTCTCATAATGCTATAATTCAGGTGACGTTATGGGGTGACTATGATTTGTAATCAGTACGCTAATGACACTGCGGCTGTGGAGGAGAACGTCATTCTCAGGACAGGCCTGCTGATGTCTTCTGAGCTGAGCTGTCACAATCGCGGGGATGTATGGTACACACACACACAGCATGCACACGTGCGAGAGAGACTATTCCAGAGCAGCAACAGCTGCACGTAAGTAGAAGGAATACAGTTGTCCGATGCATCCTTTTTCAGTTTTTGGGGATGTATGTATATTTTCAAGTTAAAAATCTGGGAAAAGAAAAATCACTGTATGATTAGTGTGGGGGGCAGGTCTGGATGACCAGCAATCTCAACATAAGCCAGTGACCTGGTGCCCCTCAAAAGTTACCAGTGTTTCCAGCTGCACCGATGGAAATGGCGTGGGTGAGTGGAAGGTCTAGGGACTTGGGTAGACCACATCCGAGTTCCTGCATTTGATTCTGAGTGCCAGATGGAAAGATGGACCCTGTGAACAGAGGGCATGACCAGAGGGCCACTGGCCAGTGAAGAAGCTGGACGTCATCACAGCCTCTTGGGACCATGTGGTCAAGGAGCACGCAGCTGTTTCCAGCAGCGGAAGGGCTGACAAGCAGAAGGCAGGGAAGATCCGCTCTGTTTTGCTACCTGAAGGCAGAACTGATCGATGGGAATCACAGACAAGCAGGGGTGAGCTCCCTGCAGAGCCCGTGGAGCCGCACACACTAGCCATCACTCAGCGTCTGGCATGGAACAGGCTCCGCCGGGAGGCCTGTGGAGCAGCACACACCAGCCATGGCTCAGAGTCTGGCACAGAACGGGCTCCACCATCGTTTGTCAGGGATGCTAAGGACAGTGTTCTTCATGGTGGGAAAAGCAGGCAAGTGGTTCTCCAACCCAGCTCTGCTTCAGAATCACAGGAAAGCTTATTTTAAAAAGCAGATTCCCAGGCCATACTCTGGGACAGAGTTTTTCCCCCAGTAAGTGGGGTAGGGCTCTGGAATCTGTTTTTTGTTTTTTTTTTAGACAAAGTCTTCCTCTGTCACTCTGGCCGGAGTGCAGGGGCGCAATCTCGGCTCACTGCAAGCTCCGCCTCCCGGGTTCAAGCCATTCTCCTGCCTCAGCCTCCCGAGTGGCTGGGACTACAGGGGCCCGCCACCACGCCTGGCTAATTTGTTTGTATTTTTAGTAGAGGCGGGGTTTCGCCATGTTAACCAGGATGGTCTCGATCTCCTGACCTTGTGATCCGCCTGCCTCAGTCTCCCAAAGTGCTGGGATTACAGGCCTGAGTGACCGTACTCGGCCTGTTTTTTTTTTTTTTTTTTCTAACAGCTTTACTGAGATACAATTGACATACCATAAAGTTAACTTGTTTAAAACATACAATGCAATGGTTTTGGTATTTACAGAGTTGTGCAATATCACTATAATCTAACTTTAGAACATCTTCCTTAACCTCTAAATAAACCTCACACCCATCAGCAGTCACTTCCCATCTATCCTACCCCAAGTTCAAGGCCCAGGGATCCACTTTCTGTCTTTGTGGATGTGCCTATGGAATCTGTTTCTCAACCCACTTCCGGGTGATTCTGCTTCTGCAGGTCCACGGTCGGGCATTCAGGAACCAGTGGACCAGACTGTTCCAAGATCCCTTCCTAGTCTAAGCTTTCATAGCCGGAACAATGAATACCGACGAAGTAGCAGGTGCTTTGCTTGGTGCTGGGGTTATAAAAGAAGTATGGTACAGCCCTATCCTTGAGAACCTACAGTCACTGGGAAAAACGGAATCATAAATGACTAACTTGAATACAATGTGAGAAGTGCTACGACAGCATGGGCATTAAAAAGAGGCTCAGGATGCAGATAAAAGGGTGATTAATTCACAGCCAGGGAAAGTTGGAGGGGGAAGGGAATGCTGTGTTAATTGCTTTCCATGCATTTCATGTACGGCTCATCACAATTCTGTGGGCTGGATATTAATACCACTATCATCCTTAAGTCAGAAAAAAGGAGACAGAGGCCTAGAGGGCAAAGTGGGGAGTGGCAGAGCTGGGTGTGAGCATGAGCAGTCAGGACCCTAAGACTGTGCCCCCACTCCCCATGCTAGCCTACGAAATGGCCAGGGGTCCCCTTACGGTAGGGATTGCTGAACATCCCAATCTTAGCACACAGGAGGCACTCAGTACAGTTTTGGACTGAAAAGGGCCTCCCAAGTAAAGCACAAAGCCATGGAAGCAGGAAGACGTTTGTCATCTTCGGGAGCCGCAGAGGAGCAAGGCGGGTGGCGCCAAGAGGCTTCGGAGCTGTTGACTCTTATGTGAATCATGAGCCCACTGTCCATTCACACACATATCTATTGAAGGAAGAGTCCAGCATCTTCTGCACGCTACCCACGGTGGGCAAAGCAACATGGTTTCTACCATCACGGAGTTTGTATTCCAGTAGGGAAGACAGGGCAGTTCCATTCCAGCAAGACAAGAGGAAGCAGAGGGTTGCTATGGTCTAAGTGTTGGTGTCCTCCCCAAATTCATATGTTGAAATTATAACCCACAGGTTACGGTATTACGAGGTGTGGCCTCTAGGGAGGTGAGTGGATCACCATGTGAGAACGTGGTTAAGAAGCTGGCCCTGTGCAACCTGGAAGAGCGCTGGCACCACAATCCGATTGCACTGGCACCCTGATCTCCAGCCTCCAGCCTCCAGCACTGTGGGAAATAAATTCCTGCGGTGGGTAAGCCACCTAGTCTAAGGTATTCTATTACAGTAGCCCAGACAGACTAAGACATGGTGCTGGGGGACAACTCCTGGTCTTGTGGGATGAGAGGGAGCTTAGTGGAGGAAGTCATGTCTAAACTGAGCCCAAAGAGATGAGTAGGAGTTAGCCAGATGGAAACCCTTCCAGGAGAGGAAACATTACTGCAGAGGTCAGGCCGCCAAACCCAGCGTGGCACACGTGTGAAGGATTCAAAGTGGGCTGTAGGGGGTGCGAAGAACTGAGAATGGTGGTGAGGGCTGAGCCTCCAGCGTCACATTAAATCACGCAGGTGACAGGTCATAACGGGCCTTGAAGTCATAGTCAATGAGAGTGAACTTCATTCACCATGAGGTCATGAGAATGGCACTTTGATGTTCTAAGAGGACTTGTGGGCTGGGTGTGGTGGTTCACACCTGTAATCTCAGCACTTGGGGAGGCGAAGGTGGGAGAATCCCTTGAGCCCAGGAGCTGAAGACCACCCTGGACAACATAGTGAGACCCTGTCTCTACAAAAACTGAAAAAATAAGCTGAGTGTGTTGGCTCACACCTGTGGTCCTAGCTACTCAGGCTCAGGTGGGAGGATCACGTGAGTCCAGGAGGCTGAGATTAGATCTTGGCAGTGAACCAAGATTATGCCACTGCACTTCAGCCTGGGACACAGAGAAGGGGAAGGGAAGGGAAAAGGAAAGGGAAAGGGAGGGGAGGACAGGACTTGTTGCTTTTGAGGAAAATACCTGTTTTTTGGGAAAATCGGTCTGCTGGCAGTATGGAAAATAAACCACTGAGGAGGAACACTTGAGCCAGGGCACCCATGAAAATGCTGCTCAGGAACCCACGGGAGTGACGGTGGCACAGCCAGGGAAGAAGCAGAGGAGAAACAGACAAGGGGATAGATTCCAGCGCCATCTAAGAGGCAGGAAAAAAGGGAGCTAGTGTGCAACTGGACGTGAGAGGAAGGGAGGGGCCCAGCAGGACACAGATTTCCAGCTTGGGCAACTGAGGGTGTGGTGTCCAGGTCACTGAGATGAGGAACCCAAGATAACAATCAGACTTGGAGATAAAGCTCATGAGCTGATTCTTAACAGTCACAGAATTCCTTTAATTTTTGCCTTTTTTTCCCTTCCCAAACTCCCCAGACTATTTTTTTTTTTTAAATTGAGATGGAGTTTCGCTCTTGCTGCCCAGGCTGGAGTGCAAAGGCATGATCTCGGGTCACCGCAACCTTCGCCTCCCCGGTTCAAGCGATTTTCGCGCCTCAGCCTCCCGAGTAGCTGGGATTACAGGCATGCGCCATCACGCCCGGCTAATTTTGTATTTTTAGTAGAGATGCGGTTTCTCCATGTTGGTCAGGCTGGTCTCGAACTCCCGACCTCAGGTGATTCGCCCATCTCGGCCTCCCAAAGTGCTGGGATTACAGGTGTCAGCCACCGAGCCCGGCCAACTCACCAGACTATTAATGACATCCTACAAAACGAGAAGCCGGGTTCTAGGCTTGCACTGCTCCCTGCCCCGGAGATCCCACGCCCGAGCCCATTGAGGGGCCCGCCTCGAGCTCGGCGTCCTCCCAGGTTACCTCGAGCTCAGGGTAGCTGAGCACCACCAGGGAGGCACAAGCGCGGACACTGTCCCCTTTCACGAAGGACACGTCAACGCCCCCGACCCTCCGCAGACCCGAGAAGGCGGGGTCTCGCTGCCACGCCTCGGTGTCCCTGTCTACGACGCGGGCCTTCAGCCGAGCTTGCTCCCTAGGAGGACAGAAGCAAAAGCGTCAAACTTGGTCGGGGCCACACCCCCGACTCTGCCTCCTCCACCCGTGCGGCTGCAGCGGCCAGAGCGTCTCTGCCGGGTCTTCTCCCGCTTCAGGGGAAAGCAAGGGACACACCGGCAAAGCCACAGTCCCTAGGAGCCCAGGCGGCGGAGACCCGGCAAAGCGCAGGCCAGGCAAACGGACCGGAAAAGAGAACCGCGCCCACCCCGCGGACTACAACTGCTGAGGCCCCGCCCCTGCCGCGCCGGAAGCTGGGCCGTGCTTGGGGGGCTCGGGCGGCGGCCGCCCTGACTCCACAGCCTGAAGACTACGAGCTCGGAGGGACCGCGAACGGCCACGCGGCCTCGGCCCTCGCCTCCTGCGCGTCGCCCGACAGCATTACCGTTTCCACAGTGACAGCGTTTCCTCCGGCGGCCATTCCGCCGCCTCCTGGGCCATGGTTTCGTCCCGAGCACCCTTCTGCACGTCACTTCCGGAGGCGAGTAGCGCAAGCGCCATCCGCCCTCGTTGCCATGGAGACGCTTGCGCTTTCCCGGGTCGCATTTCCCGCCCGGGTCCTCAGACGCTCCTGGCCGCTGGGTGAGCTCCTGCGTGACGCACACGCACGCTCACGGCTTCACGTTGCCCCGCGGCGCCGCGCGCGATATCGACTCGGACCCCGAGAGGCCGTCCGCCCCGTTTTCAGCGGATAGCTGGGGCCAGGTAAGTGACCGCGCGAGGACCCGGGATCCCGGTGACGCCCGTCCCGCCTCTGCTGTCCCCGCCGCGAGCGCTGCGCTCTGCAGGGCACCTCTGCGCTTGGAAAAGGGTGGTCCTGCACTGCGGGTCCCACTCCTCGGCCCGGTCAGCGTCCGCCTTTGCCGAACCCCGAAAGGTTTCACCAGGTCCAGGACGGCCCGGCGGTTGCCTCAGGAGCACTTACTGGGCGCCTGTCGTTGACGCCCCCCACCTCGATGGCAGCTCAGGGGTATTCGCAAGCTTTTGAGGGCAGGTGTCGTGTCTTTAAATTCCTCACAGCCTAGCGGGCTGAACTCACGGGAGGGCTGCAAACTTGTGCTGGGTTTCATCTGGGTTGGACCTTGCTGGGCAGAAAACTTCCCCTACCAGACAAAGTACGGGCGACCTTGGAGATCTTGATTCTTACCTCGTGCTCCTCAATTGAACTAGCGTGGGTTCAGTGCTCTCGCTGTGCCAGGTGTTGTGCGAAGTACTGTGAGGGAGAATATTTATTTGTGGGGAGCCGGCTTTAAACCGGTGGTTGGGAAAGGCCCGAGAGGCGATACTGGAGACACCTGAAGAAGGGTGAGTGAAAGAGCGTGGCGGGTGAATGGAACAGCTTTTGCATGAAGGTCCAGGGGTGGGAACGAGGTTGGTGTATTTGAAGCACGGAAAGGCAGCCAGTGAAACTGAAGTGTAGCAATTTAACCCGTGGTTTTGTATTCTACTGGGAGGATTCAGAAGGGTGCGTGTGTATGTGTGTGTGTATATATAAACGTCAAGGATGTTAGGTTTTGAAGGGAACGTGAAAGTTGAAGGATGACGCACGGAGAGTGGAGAGTGCAGGCGGCTCTGCAGCAACACAGGTACATTGCAGACACCTGTGGGGGGCCGGCTTCACGCCAGAGCCCGCCAGCGATTACAGGCTGGGGTAGTCATAGGCCTGCGGGAGGGGTCTACAGTATGGCTTGCTGCCCGGGAAGATGTTGATAACGTGTTCCCAGGATGAGGTGGTTCCGGCGGAATGTGGTGTTTCTGGCACTTTGTCCCAGCAGAATATGTTAAGAGCCAGGCTGTTTGTCATGGCTCCAACCCCCGTGGAATGTTTCACTTTGACCAAGGTCTGCAAAATGGAAGGGGGCTTAGAAAATGGCGCAGTTTGGACTAACAAAGGGGAAAATATAGACGACGAAATTAGACTCTAAATAGAGTTTGAGGCTCAGGAAAGGCTTTACACAGCTTTAGGAACTGACAAGGCTTTGAAAGCAGGGTCAGTTTTCAACGAATGAGCGTCGCCCACTGCACCCCGCGCACCCTGGTCTGCTGCTGCGACATCTTTCCCACCAGAACACTGACAGATATTTCACAGATAAGGAAACTGAAGCTTAGAGAGCTGGAGCCGCTTGCCCACGGCCGTAGAGCTGGCAAATGGGAGAGCCGGGACCCACATTCAGACCCGTCTGAGCTGGGCTGTGTGTCGGCTTTGTTGGGTTCCAGAGTGGTCAGGGGGAAGGAGCCCTTGGATTTGGTAATTAGGGGTCACTCATGGACCCGTGGCGATGGGGCAAAGATCGTGGGTTCTGAGGAGGTGGCTGTCTCCTGGGTTGAGGTTCTCTTGCACTTCAGGGCACAGGTAGTAGTGGTCATGAAGGAATACTGGGGAAGGTAGTGTAGCAGGACGAGCCGCAGACAAAACTCCTCAGACACTGAGTTAAGGAAGGGCTTTATTCAGCCGGAAGCTTTGGCAAGACTCACGTCTCCAACAGCTGAGCTCCCTGAGTGAGCAATTCCTGTCCCTTTTAAGGGCTCACAACTCTGAGGAGGTCCATGTGAGAGGGTCGTGAGCGATTGAGCAAGCACGGGGTACGTAACTGGGGGCTGCATGCACCGGTAATCAGATCAGAACAGGACAGGGATTTTCACAGTGCTTTTCTATACAATGTCTGTAATCCATAGATAACGTAACCAGTTAGGTCAGGGGTCGATCTTTAACTACCAGGCCCAGGGCGCGGTGCTGGGCTGTCTGCCTGTGGATTTCATTTCTGCCTTTTAGTTTTTACTTCTTTCTTTGGAGGCAGAAATTGGGCATAAGACAATGTGAGGGGTGGTCTCCTCCCTTATTCCCCCACTTTGAGAGTCTCACTCATTTTATTAGTGGGAGTTCTCACCTTCATTTTCACTGCCTATGTCTTTCTGCATGACAGATCGATAGTGATTCATGTAGCACACTTGCGCTGAAGCATTCTGGTGAACTAGAGTAGCGATGAAACCTTTTACCATTTGAATGAGTACAGGTAGTAAATAAGGGATTAGTAAGCAGGTTCCTATACTACTATAATTTTTATTACATGAGTTTTAAATCCTCTTAGCGCTGGGAACCATTTTTAAACATGGCCTCAGTGTCAAATCCGTGCCACACTTGTACAGGCACATGCGCCAGTTTCGTCATGTCTTTAACTGTCTTTGACTACTTGCGCCGATCATGTATGTGCAGGCAGCAGTTAGTAAGGTTAAATTTTCCACAGACTTCTCCTTCAGCTGCTAGCAAGTAGTCGAGAGCCAATCTGTTTTGATAGATAGCATTTCTCATCTGAGTTTCTTGCCAGGCCAGAATAGTCAAGGCTCTGCTGGTTTTATTAGTGATGATTTCTAAGACAGCTTGTTAACCGTATGATTCAGTTGAGCACGTAAATGGGGGTCCGGTATCCTCATGAGCTGTCTTGTGCCTAAGTAGCAGGCCTGTAATATTGTATGATTTTCTCAAGGGGCCGTTTATTACTATTTTTTATATTTTTTAATAGCTATGCTTCTCTTTTCGCGGGAGGCATAGACAGAGAAGCTCAGGAGTTCGCCTGTCCTCATGGGCAGTAGGAAGAAAGATGGTTTAATAGTGCCAATACCATAACTACCTGCCCACTGGTCAAGTAATTTGGTGTAAGCTCTATGCCCACATATCTAGTATAATCCAGTGGGGGCTGTCCAGTCCCGGTGGGACTCCGGGTGGGTCCACACGGTTTGCAACTTTGGGCATTTACTAAATGGATTTTTCTTAGTATGGTGCGAACTCCACTAGGTGGCTGTTTTTGTAGTACTATTACACAGTTTTTGCCCAAGGCAACTGTGTCTTCCCACAAGAAGGGTGGAGTCCTTTCCTACTCTTGCCATACAGTGTTGTCTAATGATTGAGGCTTTTAGGACCTAGAAGTTATCAGGGTGATTTTTTTAAGCTGGGAATTCATTAGGAACTGCGTCTGTAGGTACTAATTCTCAGGCTTCCCATGGCCATTGATCTCCTATTACAGTTCTTCCACATACATAACATGAATTGACATTGAGAGACTGGGCTATATGCTCGGCTAATTGCAAAAGCAAATTTCTGTTTTTCCTAGAATTTCCGGTACTGGTACATTCAATTCATCGTAGAAGATTTGAAATAGTGGCTCAGGAGAGCGTTTATAAACTTCTCAAACCACGATATTTACTTGAAGATCCAGTCCAGCCCCATCAATTTTTAGGGTTACACGTTCCTCTTTTTTCTAGTGAGGATTAAGGGGGTTGGTTATTACTAGTTCTAAGGGGTTACACTGACCACTGGTATGGCTACTTTTCGCTTTCTGAAGGTGGACAGGATTTTTTAAATTTTTTATCCAAGTAGCCTAAATGACACAAGACCAGTATCCACATTTATTTTTATACAGTCCTAATTTATCATAAATGTACTTATTTTCTGCCATATAGCCTCTTTTGTAATTAAGAGAACCACATGCTATTTTTAACTTACTACTATTAATGACAGCACAGGCGTCAAATTTCAAGGTGACTTGTTTGGGCACCTCTTTTTTTGTTTGTTTGTTTTGGCTAACACTTTACTTGTATCATTTATGAGCCCCCACCAGTCTTCAGTTCTTAATCTTATTTTAAAAACTGTGGTCATGGGAGGCTCAGATGAGTCATAACACACATCAGGTTGGTCATTTCCTGGGCTACATATTATACAAATAAGTTCTTTTTAGAGTTCCAGTACACTTATAATAACCGTAAAATAATAGGACCTTAGCAACCTTTTGTCCTACCTCAGTGACTTCCATAGCAACCTTTTGTCCTACCTCAGTGACTTCCATAGCAACCTTTTGTCCTACCTCAGTGACTTCCATAGCAACCTTTTGTCCTACCTCAGTGACTTGATGTATACACTGGGAACAGCCTTCAGTCTGAGGAAGGTCAGTTGAAGTCCTTGTTGTACAAGTCCAAATTTTAAGGAAATGAGTCCCACGATTAGTTTCCTCATGCTTCGGCCTTGCGTGGACCAGTCAGCTTCTGGGCGTGACTGGAGCAGGGCTTGTCGTCTTCTTCAGAGTCACTTTGCAGGGGTTGGCAAAGCTGCTCCCGTCCACGTACCACTCACAGTCTACTGATACTCAAGGATGGTCTCGGAGGTTGGGCCTGCTAGAATAAACTGAGTCCAACACCTCTACACAGTTACGTTCAACTGGGCTCTCTGATACTGGGAGCAAGGTGGTGGGGTTTAGGGTGTTGCAAACTTCAGTAGTTATGCGGGGATTTTCACACAGCAAACTTTTGTACTTGGTTAATCTAGCGTTTGTTAACCAATGATGTCCTTTGGTAGTCATTAAAGTTACCACAGCATGGGGGGGCCTTTGTATTCAGGTTTTGCCCAAGGGTTAGTTTATCTGCTTCTTGTGCTAACAGGGCTGTTGCTGCCAGGGCCCTTAGACATGGGGGACCAGCCTTCGGAAACCCCGTCTAGTTGTTTGAGAGATAGGCCACTGGCCTTGGCCAGGGCCCCACAGTCTGGGTTAAAACTCCAACTGCCTTTTTTTTTTTTTCTTTTTGACACAGAGTGTGAAAAGTTTTGTGAGGTGAGGTAGCCCCAGGGCTGGGGCCGACCTGAGTTTTTCTTTTAACTCATGAAAAGCTCGTTGCTGTTGGTTGTAATAGATGTAGTTTATCCAATCTACATTTTTGTTGTCACCTACTAAAATATTGACTTATATCCTGTAGCTATTTGATTTCAAGTTTAAATTAATCTGGTATTCCTTGTGGGGCTCCAATTGCATCTAAATAGATGTGAGAGTCTAAAGACCCATAAGGGGCTTCTCTCGCTTTACAATGTCTTATTTTTTCTCCCTCTGGTTGATGAAATGCCAGGGTGAAAGGGATCGCGAAATGGACTAAAGCACAAGTGCCACTCCAGTTATTCAGCAGAGTGCCCAGTAAAGGTCCACCACAACGCCACCACACATCCGCTCGGGAATGAACAAGGGCTGACTGATTGATAAGCTCTTGAAAATTCTTAAGCTCATCCCATCTCTTCAGGTCTCCAAGGAACGCTAAGTTTCCTCCCTGTCGTGAGAGACACAAAGTGAACTTAGTGTTGGGAGATGGAAGCTGGATGGCCTTCAGGGGCTGACCCGCAGGGTGCCGGACTTTGGGGTATAGCAGAGAGAGCTTGGCATGACTTATCACTCCAGACTGTAGAATCCTGGAAAAGAACTATCATGCAGCCTACACCTGGTCAACTGGAGGACCACCTTAGTGGAAGGGGGACAGTCTGGGCCTCTGGCCTGCCACGTGCACAAACATAACAATTGTTTTTGTTTAATGTACAGATGGAATATTTGATCCATTTTAACCAGGATCTTTAAATGATCCATTTAAAGAGCAAGGGGCAGTCCATCCTTGCTCTTTAGTGGTCCACAGAATGTTGGACCAACTATGGCATGAAAGCTCTACATTGGGGAACCAGACTCCTGGCTGACACTGGAGTCTTTATCGAAATTTCTCTGGATTAAATGGTCTTAATTTACTAATGCCCAGTCTGAGGACAGTCAAGAGGGACAGAAGTACTTTTCTGATGTAGAGAGCTGTCTTTGACTTGGCAAGTCCCCACAGCATTAAATGCAATAGTTTGAGGCAAAATTGACTTGGTTATGTTAATAGCTAGATGGTCAGCAATAGAGTGCAGAAAGAAGAAGAGTAATAGAATAGATGAAAAGAGTTAGATTTTTCTTAGCTTTAGTTCGGTAGGGTTTTCCCCTGAGACTATGGCCCACGACTCTGGAGGGGGTGCTTTCTTGACTCAGGTGTGATGAGTCCATCCTTTTTTGGCTGTACAAACAGCAGTCTAGGTGGTTAGCAGCACAAGGTAGGGTCCTTCCTAGGCTGGCTTGAGTTTCCTTTCTTTTCACCCTTTGATGAGAACACGATCTTCAGGCTGGTGCTGGTTTACCGGAAATTCTAGGGGTAGTACCTGTGCTAAAAGACTTTTAGTTTTGAGGGAAAGCAAAGTGGAAGATAAACCAAGTATATAGTTTCTAAGAAATTGACCTTTTGTTTTAAATGTGGGGACATCAACAGTGGACTTTATAGTCTTTGGTGCCTTCTTACTGAGAAATTACCACCTAATTTTATTAGTTTTTGGACCAAAGAAGCCGAACACCTTTTTATATTTGACAATGCTTTCTGTATGATTTTTATACCAGATGAGCTAAATTTTACCTTTATATTAGTGTGCTATTAATGTTAAACTTAGTTTTAATAAAACCTTGTAGACATTCATGCAATTTTTAATGTTTGACTGTAAGGTAAGATTTTTTACTCTTTAACCTTTTCTAATTTTTGCTAAAGAGCAGGTTGGTGCTTTGAGAAAAATCTGTTATGCTTTTATTTCGATGTCCAGTTTACAGAAAAACTGGATGATACCTCTTTAGCCATTGTTTACACACAGAATTTTCTTTCCAATTAACATTTTAAAACTTGATTAAACCTTTAAAACAAAACATACATATTTTTAATCTTCTAATGTAGGTAAAAATTTATGTTCTTATGCCTCCTCATAATCCTTTTACCAAAGACATATTTTACTTTCCTTATACACCTTGCACATAAACTTTTTTTTTTTTTAGTAGTTTTACATTCAGGCGGCCTAGTTACTTTTAAATTATACAACATTTCTTGCATAAATTCTTTTCTATAACTTTTTTCTTTCACGACTTTCGCAGACAATTCTTCAACATGCCTTAACTTTTTGACTTATTAGAAACGTTTCTTTTTTTTATTTTTTTAATTTTTTTTTTTTTTTTTTTTTTTTTTGAGACGGAGTCTCGCTCTGTCACCCAGGCTGGAGTGCAGTGGCCAGATCTCAGCTCACTGCAAGCTCCGCCTCCCGGGTTCCCGCCATTCTCCTGCCTCAGCCTCCTGAGTAGCTGGGACCACAGGCGCCGCCACCTCGCCCGGCTAATTTTTTGTGTTTTTAGTAGAGACGGGGTTTCGCCGTGTTAGCCAGGATGGTCTCGATCTCCTGACCTCGTGATCCGCCCGTCTCGGCCTCCCAAAGTGCTGGGATTACAGGCTTGAGCCACCGCGCCCGGCCTTATTTTTTTAATTTTGAGACGGAGTCTCACTCTGTCGCCCAGGCTGGAGTGCAGTGGCGCAAACTCAGCTCATTGCAAGCTCCGCCCCCTGGGTTCACGCCATTCTCCTGCCTCAGCCTCCTGAGTAGCTGGGACTACAGGCGTCCACCCCCACACCTGGCTAATTTTTTGTATTTTTAGTAGAGACAGGGTTTCACCATGTTAGCCAGGATGGTCTTGATCTCCTGACCTCGTGATCTGCCTGCCTCGGCCTCCCAAAGTGCTGGGATTACAGGCATGAGCCACTGTGACTGGCCTAGAAACATTTCTTTAAACAACAAGTTAATGTCTCACGTGTCCATGTGAAGAGACCACCAAACAGGCTTTGTGTGAGCAACAAGGCTGTTTATTTCACCTGGGTGCAGGCGGGCTGAGTCCAAAAAGAGAGTCAGCAAAGGATGGTGGGATTATCATTAGTTCTTGTAGGTTTTGGGACAGTCGGTGGAGTTAGGAGCAATGTTTTTGTGGGCAGGGGGTGGATCTCACAAAATACATTCTCAAGGGTGGGGAGAATTACAAAGAACCTTCTTAAGGGTGAGGGAGATTACAAAGTACATTGATCAGTTAAGGTGGGGCAGAAACAAATCACAATGATGAAATGTCATCAGTTAAGGCTATTTTCACTTCTTTTGTGGATCTTCAGTTGCTTTAGGCCATCTGGATGGATAGTGCAGGTCACTGGGGATATGATGGCTTAGCTTGGGCTCAGAGGCCTGACATTCTGTCTTCTTATATTAATAAGAAAAATAAAATAGTGGTAGAGTGTTGGGGTGGCAAAATTTTTTGGGGGTGGTATGGAGAGATAATGGGTAATGTTTCTTAGGGCTGCTTCAGGCGGTATTAGGGGCAGAGTGGGAACCTACAGTGGGAGCGATTCAACTGAAGAAAGATTTTGGGGTAAGGAGTGATATTGTGGGGTTGTTAGAAGGAGCATTTGTTGTATAGAATTATTGGTGATGGCCTGGATGTGGTTTTGTATGAATTGAGAAACTAAATGAAAGACACAAGGTCCGAATAAAAGAAGGAGAAAAATAGGTATTCAAGGACTAAGAATTGGGAGTACCCAGGACGTCCAATTAGAGAGTGTCCTAGGGGATTCAACGTTATTGTTTGCTTGGTTGGCGAGTTTTTGGGCTCTATCCTTGAGTTTTTTTATGTTGTCATATACCAGGCCAGGTTGATTTAGGTAAAAACAACATTCTTCATTTAAAAATAGACAAAGTCCTCCTTTTTCAGCAGTGAGTAAATCGAGGCCTTGGTGGTTCTGGAGGACAACTGCAGCTAAAGAGTCCACCTGGGCTTGGAGAACAGACAAAGTTTATGATACATCTGTAATGCTAGCAGAGAAGTCATTCGAGAGGCTGCGGAATGTTGTGGCAGTGATTGAGATGCCTGCTGTTCCAGTTCCAAGTGCCATAGTGGAGGCAGGAAGTCCTAGACCCACAAGTAAAGGGATTAATGGGACGACTCTTTTTTGTCATGTTGATGTCATGAGGGGGACAGGCAGTTGTTCGTTCCCATCTGCAAACTGGGTTGGGGGGTTAAGGAAGTCTACAGTACATGTGCCCGGCCAGTTGGCAGGCAGGCAGGCACATGTAGGTGGAAGAGCCACATAAAAAGAAGGGACCTTGTGCCAGGCAAAACTGGAAATGTAATGTGAAAAGGTGAGAGAGGGTACTGAAAGAGGATTCCTGCACCCCAAATCCTAGAGCTCCAGCAAGGGCAGCAGCCATTAGAGGTTGTAATGGGGATTGATGGTGCAACTGCATAGAGGGAGGGTTTCGGTTCTCATGGTGTACAAGAAAGCGCAGAGTATCTACGAGTAACCTTTCACTACTATGCATGGGGCTGGGTATCAGCCAGCAAGAGGAGGGGCCAGGAGGAGATTCAGATGAGCAGGGGGAGGGTAGCCAAGGATGGAGTGAGATGCAGGGTAGGTCTCTTCCTAGACAATAGTGACTGCCAGTGTTTTTGAGTTTGTCAGTAATGACAGAGGGCTTATCAGTCATGTGAAGCTGGAATGCTCCCATGTGTTTGGTAATGTGTGTGGCTGGGTTCTGGAGATAAAGAGTAAAGGAACATTTGGACAGTGGAAGGTTGCCTAAAGGGATTCCAGCAGGCTGTTGTCGGGAGATACATAAAGGAGCGGCAACAGGGATAGTTGTGTGGTTGGGGTCCAAATATGGAGGGGGGTGGAATTGACATAAGGAGAAAGGTGCTATAGGTAGGTGCGGAGAAGGATGGCAGCTTGTTGGTGTGAAATGTCTGGGGAGTTCTCACCAGATCTGTCTAGAAAGTAAAGAAGTTCCTCAGGCGGGTAAAGATGAGGGCTGTTGAAGGAGATTCGGAGGTGCAGGGAGACGGGAGAGGTAGCCCAGTCGGCCTGTAGAGTGGGGATGACTGTAAAAGCAGGAGGAAAGGGAAATGCATAGCCAACAATTCTTTGCTAGAGAAGGGTTGGAGGCAGTGAGGAGAGAGTGGGCAAGATTGATAGGATGCTGGAGGTAATGAGGTAGAGGGTGGCATAAGAATGGGAATGAGGGCCGGGCGCGGTGGCTCAAGCCTGTAATCCCAGCACTTTGGGAGGCCGAGACAGGTGGATCACGAGGTCAGGAGATCGAGACCATCCTGGCTAACACAGTGAAACCCCGTCTCTACTAAAAAAATACAAAAAAAACTAGCCGGGCAAGGTGACGGGCGCCTGTAGTCCTAGTTACTCGGGAGGCTGAGGCAGGAGAATGGCGTAAACCTGGGAGGCGGAGCTTGCAGTGAGCTGAGATCCGGCCACTGCGCTCCAGCCTGGGCAACAGAGCGAGACCCCTCAAAAAAAAAAAAAAAAAAGAATGGGAATGAGAATAAGAGTGAGTATAAAAGTAAGAATGGGACTTCATCAGGGTGAAAGTTTTGGAGCGTACTTTGTCACTGAAGATCTTCTATTCACTTAAAGAGAGACTTAAGGGTGGCAGTTTGAGGTAAAACCAGGCGCCACTGAATACAAGAGCCTGAGAAACTGCTTGGCTGATTTGACTAATAAAGGCCTGTCCGTTATCGGATTGTATAGAGGTGGGAAGGCCAAATTGAGGAATTATATCTGACAGAAGAGAAGAAATGACCGCGGTGGCCTTCTTAGACCCTGTGGGAAAGGCCTCTACCCATCCAGTGAAAGTGTCTACCCAGACCAAGAGGTATTTTAGTTTCCTGACTCGGGGCATGTGAGTATAGTCAATTTGCCAGTCCTAGGCAGGGACAAATCCCCAAGCTTGATGTATGGGGAAGGGAGGGGGCCTGAACAATCCCTGAGGAGTAGTAGAATAGCAGATGGAACACTGAGAAGTGATTTCCTTGAGGACAGATTTCCACGGTGGAAAGGAAATGAGAGCTTCTAAGAGGTGGGCTAGTGGCTTGTAACCTACATGGAAGAGGTTATGAAATGACGACAGAATAGAATGGGCCTGTGAGACTGGAAGGAGATATTTTCTTTGGTCCAAGAAACATTTGCCTTGTGTGGGAAGAGATAGGTGGAAGTTTCAGCGGGGGAGTAGGTGGGAGTGGTCAGATGAGGAGAAAAAGTGCCATGAGAGATAGAAGGTGGAATGCCAGCTGCTTTTTTAGCTATCTTATCAGCATAAGCATTGTCCTGAGCAATGGGATCTGGAGCCTTTTGATGACCTTTGCAGTGAATGACTCCAGCTTTCTTTGGAAGTAAAGCGGCCTTGAGAAGAGTTTTCATTAAAGAGGCATTAATGATGAAGGACCCTTGCATAGTGAGGAAACTTCTTTCTGCCTGTATAACAGCACGGTGGTGCAGGATATGGAAGGCATATTTAGAGTCAGTATAAATATTGACTCGTAGTCCCTTTGCAAGAGTGAGGGCCTGAGTTAAGGCAATGAGTTTGGCTTGCTGAGAGGTAGTGGAGGCGGGCAGAGCGGTAGCCTCAGTGATCGATGTGGAAGATACTATAGCATAGCCTGCCTTTGCTGGTGTATGGTGATTAGGCCTGGTGGAACTGCCATCAATAAACCAAATATGATCAGGGTAAGGAACAGGAAAGAAGGAAATAAGGGGAAATTGAGTGAACGCCAGTTAGATTAGAGAGATACAGTCATGGGGGTCAGGTGTGGTAGCAGGAATAATGTGGGGGGCTAGCCTAAAACACTAAGGTCAAGTTGTTTGGACAGAAAGGCTACAGGGCGCGATCCCGGCTCTTGTGTAAGAATTTTGACCGCACAGCCCTGCACTTCAGCTGTGTGTAATGAAAAGGGTTGGGATGAGTTAGGGAGAACCAGTGTGGGGGCAGCTTCTAGGGCTGTTTTTTAAGGAACGGAAAGAGGAGTGGCGAAAGGATTTGGGATCTATGGGGTCAGCTAGGTTTGCTTTTGGGAGTTTACGTAATGGTTTACTCAGGATGGTGAAACTAGGTATCCAAAGGTGGAAGTAACTAACCATGCCTAGGAAGGAAAGGAGTTGTTGTTTTGTAGAAGGGGTTTGGGTTTGGGAGATTAACAGGACACGATCAGCAGGGAGAGCACTTGTGTTTTCATGAAGAATTATGCCGAGATAGGTAACAGATGAGGAAGAAATTTGGGCTTGGCTGAAGTAATGGGGGCTGTCCGTGAAGCCTTGTGGCAATACAGCCCAGGTAATTTGCTGAGCCTGATGGGTGTCAGGGTCAGTCCAAGTGAAAGCAAAGAGAGGCTGGGATGAAGGGTACAAAGAAATAGTAAAGAAAGCATGTTTGAAATCCAGAACTTCTAGAATACTGGGTTGTGGAGAGGTTGTAGAGGGAGGTATTGAGGATAGGAGAGTATATGGGTTTGGCACTACGGGGTGGATAGGCAAGACAATTTGGTTGATAAGGTGCAGATCCTGAACTAACCTGTAAGACCTGTCTGGTTTTAGGACAGTTAAAATGGGGGAATTATAAGGAGAGTTTACAGGCTTTAAAAGGCCATGTTGTAGCAGGTGAGTGATAACAGGCTTTAATCCTTTTAAAGCATGCTGTGGGATGGGATATTGGCATTGAGCGGGGTAAGGGTGATTAGGTTTTAATGGGATGGTAAGGGGTGACTGATCGGTCGCCAAGGAGGGAGTAGAGGTGTCCTATACTTGTGGTTTAAGGTGGGGAGATATAAGGGGAAGATGTGAAGGGGGCTTTGAACTGGGGCAAAAGGCAGCAATGAGGTGTGGCTGTAGCCCAGGAGTAGTCAGGGAAGCAGATAATTTAGTTAAAATGTCTCGACTTAATAAGGGAGCTGGGCAGGTAGGGATAACTAAAAAGGAGTGCAGAAAAGAATGTTGTCCAAGTTGGCACCAGAGTTGGGGAGTTTTAAGAGATTTAGAAGCCTGGCCGTCAATACCCACAATAGTTATGGAGGCAAGGGAAACAGGCCCTTGAAAAGAAGGTAATGTGGAGTGGGTAGCCTTCGTATTAATTAACAAGGGGACGGACTTCCCCTCCACTGTGAGAGTAACCCGAAGCTCAGAGTCCGTGATGGTCCAGGAGGCTTCCGAGGCGAGGGGGCAGCGTCAGTCTTCAGCCGCTAAGCTGAGAAAATCTGGGAAGGAGTCAGAGAGCCTTGGGCCAGAGTTCCAGGGGCTCTGGGAATGGCTGCTGGGTGAGTTGGACAGTCCAATTTCTGGTGGGGTCCCGCACAGATGGGACATGGCTTAGGAGAATCCTGGGCTGTAGGCATTCCTTGGCCCAGTGGACAGATTTCCAGCACTTGCAGCAAGCTCCTGGGGGAGGAGGTTCTGGAGGAATCCCTGGCAGCTGTGGTTCAGGCGTTTGGAGTTCTTGTGTGCTGGAGATGTGACTGGGGTTTATCTCACAGTGGAGGCAAGGAATTGCAACTCAGAAATACGTTGCTACTTGGCTGCCTCTACTTTATTATTGTACACCTTCAAGGCGAGGTTAATTAAGTCCTGTTGTGGGGTTTGAGGGCTGGAATCTAATGTTTGGAGCTTTTTTCTAATGTCAGGAGCTGATTGGGTGATAAAATGCATATTAAGAATAAGGCAGCCTTCTGGCCCCTCTGGGTCTAGGGTGGTAAAGCGTCTAAGGGTTGCTGCTAAGCAGGCCATGAACTGGGCTGGGTTTTCATCTTTACCTTTACCTAAAGAGGTAGTTTAAGTTTGTCATAGTTAACAGCTTTGTAAGCTGCCTTTTTAAGCCCTTCAACTAGGCAGGAAACCATGTAATCTCACGTAGCTATACCTGGGGAATCTGCCTGATAGTTCCACTGGGGATCCTCTCGGGGAGCTGCTCTAATGCCTTCCTGGACTCTGGCTCATGAAGCCGGTGGTTATCAGCATGAGACTGGGCTAGAGAAAAAACTCTTTCCCGTTTATCTGGGAAGAGGGTAGAAGTCAGGATGACATTTAAGTCACTCCAGGTTAAATTGTAGGACAGAGTTAGATATTGGAATTCCTGTATATATTTAGTGGGGTCTGATGAGAAAGAGCCTAAATGCTGGCTGATTTGGGAAAGGTCTGATAGAGAAAAGGCACATGTACCCTGACTGTGCCTTCAGCTCCAGCCACCTCTGTAAGAGGAAACTGTTGGGCAGATGGGGAAGGGGTAGTCGCAGAACGAAACTGTAAACCAGACCAGGTGTGAGGAGGGGAGGTGAGAGAAGGATTACAGGGTGGGAGAGCAGAGGCTGAGGAAGAATTGGGGTCTGGCTTGGCCTGGCGAGGAGCAGCCTGGGGAGAAGGGGAGAGGTCAGATGAGTCCGTAGAAAAGAAGAATTCAGGCCGGGCGCGGTGGCTCAAGCCTGTAATCCCAGCACTTTGGGAGGCCGAGACGGGCGGATCACGAGGTCAGGAGATCAAGACCATCCGGGCTAACACGGTGAAACCCCGTCTCTACTAAAAAAATACAAAAAATTAGCCGGGCGTGGTGGCGGGCGCCTGTAGTCCCAGCTACTCGGGAGGCTGAGGCAGGAGAATGGCGTAAACCCGGGAGGCGGAGCTTGCAGTGAGCTGAGATCCGGCCACTGTACTCCAGCCTGGGTGACAGAGCGAGACTCCGTCTCAAAAAAAAAAAAAAAGAAAAGAATTCAGAGGACTCAGAGCTTGGGGTGGAGACTGAAGGAACAGACAGAAGAGAAAGAAGAAAGATTTGGGACAAGCCTCATTGGGGGCAGAGACTAGGGAGGGACCAGTGTGTAAAAGAATGCCAGGACGTCAGGCACCTCAGACCATTTGCCCATTTTTTAACAAAAATTATCCAGATCTTGTAGGATAGACAAATCGGAAGTGCCATTCTCTGGCCACTTGGAACTACTGTCGAGTTTGTAATGGGGCCAAGCGGTATTGCAGAAGAAAATAAGACGCTTAGATTTTAGGTCAGGCGAGAGTTGAAGAGGTTTTAAGTTATCGAGAACACAGGCTAAGGGAGAAGAAGGAGGAATGGAGGATGGAAGGTGGCCCATAGTGAAGGAGGCAAGTTTAAAAAGGGTAGAGACACAGAGAAGGGAGGTTGGGAGCAGCCCTGGGCTGCAATGTGGGTGAGCAGCCAAAGCAGGCATCCCCACAATTGACTTGCCACCAAGGGAGTGTGGGTGAATGACCAAGGCAGGCGTCCCCGTGGAGATCAGACACCATTGCAACGTGGGTGAATAATCAGAGGGGCATCCCCCGCAATGATTAAACACCAAGGGAAGGCTGCCTTCCCGAGTCCGTGACTGGCGCCGGAGTTTTGGGTCCACGGATAAAATGTGTCTCCTTTGTCTCTACCAGAAAATGAAAGGAATTGAAATTAAGGGAGAGATTGAAGGGTGGTGCCAAGATTGAAAGGAGAAAGAGGTTGAGAGATAGAGAGGTTGGAGAAGAGAGTAAAAAGAGGTTGCTTATCCAATTTAAAATTGGTGAGATGTTCCTTGGGCTGGTTGGTCAGAGGACCCGAGGTCGTGGGTGGATCTCTTCATGGAGTGAGGGTGAGGACAGGGGACTGGTCTCCCGAAGAAGTCCCACTGACCAGGGTCTTCGGCACCAAATGTCTAACGAGTCCATGTGAAGAGACCACCCAACAGGCTTTGTGTGAGCAACAAGGCTGTTTATTTCACCTGGGTGCAGGCGAGCTGAGTCCAAAAAGAGAGTCAGCAAAGGATGGTGGGATTATCATTAGTTCTTACAGGTTTTGGGATAGGCGGTGGAGTTAGGAGCAATGTTTTGCGTGCAGGGGGTGGATCTCACAAAGTACATTCTCAAGGGTGGGGAGAATTACAAAGAACCTTCTTAAGGGTTGGGGAGATTGCAAAGTACATTGATCAGTTAAGGTGGGGCAGAAACAAATCACAAAGGTGGAATGTCATCAGTTAAGGCTATTTTCACTTCTTTTGTGGATCTTCAATTGCTTCAGGCCATCTGGATGGATAGTGCAGGTCACTGGGGATATGATGGCTTAGCTTGGGCTCAGAGGCCTGACAGTTAATTTATTTCAGGACAAGAATTTACCATATAATAATCTTTTTACATAAACTCTGATCCCCCTTTTTTTTCCTTTTTTTTTTCCGAAGATGATAACCATTCTTTTCCAAAGCCAACTTCTTTTACGTTTGTGAACTAGACTAAGGCCACAAGATTAGAAGTTACTATAATACATGTTACACTGTTCACTTTTAGCAAACTTTACTTTTGTTGAAAACCTTGTAAGTTTGGGATTTTAATTATCCTTTGCTATTAATAAGACTTTGTTTTGTCCAAATTATTTTAGAATTGGTATAGATGGCTTTTTGTTTGTTTAGTTACCTGGGTGGAACCATCAATCCTCCTGTCCTGAAGGGAGTTCTTCCTAGGTCTGGTTGGACCTTTGTACAGTAATTAAGATTTAGATCCCCCGTTAGGAAACCTGCTGGGTTAAGGGAATTTTCAGTGGTTAATGTTAAATCATCTTTTTTTTTTTTTTCCTAACAGAATAACCCCATACTTTAAGATTTCTGACTTAGTAAGCTACTTTTTCCATTTTTTGATTTAGGATAATTCTGAACCGAACTAGTGAGGTGTGTTCACAATGAGGTTTCCTCTAAAAGTTATTTTTCTACTTTTTTATGTTAGCAAAGCAGTTGCTGCTGCAGATTGAATGCATTTGGGCCATCCGCGGGTTACTGGGTTAAGGATTTTTGATCTGAAGGCTACAGGTTATCAGTGGCCTCAGTGCTTTCGGGATATGCCCTTGTTTACACTGACAACAAAGTGGTATTGAAGTGTTATAGGGTTACAGAGAATACCTTGGATTATCAATTACAGGTTTTAAATTTATCTTGGCTTTTAAAGGAATAGGGTACACTGTATTTTCTTAACTACTTGTATATGTCTCTCTTTATTCTTTTTCTCTTTGACTTTGTCTCTCTTTGACTTTCCTTTTGCCTCTGTCTCTTCCTCTCTGTCTCTGTCTCCTTGTCTCCCTCTGTCTCTCTGTCTCTTCCTCTCTCTGTTTGCCTCTTCTCCTCTCTCTCTCCTCTCTCTCTCTCTGCTGGTCTTTCCTTGCCTCTGCCAGCTGCTTATGCTGCTGTTCTCTCAACCTCTGTGGGAGGGGTCTAAAACCAGCTGTAACCAAGTGTCTATGTACGGGAACTGGTCTGGGTGCCCTGGCTTACAGGTTACTTTGTGTTATACCTTTGAAACAAGGGACCTGTCCAGGCTTCCTTCTGATGGCCAACCCACCTGTAATGCTGGCCAGTCTTATCTTACACAAAGTTTTAAGTTTTCCTGGTGTCATAGTACTCCATAGTCTCCCTTACATCCTTTCTTGAAAATTTTCAACATAGTTCCTAGTGGGGTGGGCTTACTTTGTGCCTCACCCATGTCTCCTCGAGACAAAACACCATACTGACACCAGAAAACAAAGAACAGGTAAAAAGGGCACACACACACTTTTACAGTTTATGCCAAACCAGAATCAAAACCAAAATCAGAGTGTCAGGAAATCGAAGCCAGGTCAAAACCAAAACCAAAGTATCAAGCAATCCAAGTCAAGTCAAAAACCAAAACCAAAGTGCTGATAAAGGCACACCATGGGTGATCAGGCCACGCTTCCACTCAAATGGAGTGGGCAAGTTCCCAAGACTGGTCCCGTCAAGCAGTTCAAACCAAGTCAAAACCAAAACCAAAACCAAAGTGCCGATAAAGGCACGCCATGGGTGATCAGGCCACGCGTCCACTCAAATGGAGTAGGCAAGTTCCAAAGACCAGTCTTACCAAGTTTTAGATGTCTAGACTCCAAGTGCCCATTCCTTCCCGGTGTTCAGCCACTGTGTTGATCCTCCACGGGGGCCTGCCACGCACTGCTCTGACGAGGCGTCCCACCGGGGCAAATGCCTACCCAGGAACGCTCTCAGGATCCGCGTCACTCGAGCTGGTCGGAGTCCCCCGCGCTGGTCGGAGTCCCCCGCAGGGATTTTCCACAGGGCAGGCTTAAGCCGTCTAAGGAGCTGCCTTGACCATCCGCCAATCGCCTCGCTTCCCGGTCAGGGAAACAAGAAATGTAGCAGGACAAACTGCAGACAAAACTCCTCAGACACCGAGTTAAAGAAGGAAGGGCTTTATTCAGCTGGGAGCTTCGGCAAGACTTACATCTCCAACAACTGAGCTCCCTGAGTGAGCAATTCCTGTCCCTTTTAAGGGCTCACAACTCTGAGGGGGTCCATGTGAGAGGGTCGTGATCGATTGAGCAAGCAGGGGGTACGTAACTGGGGGCTGCATGCACTGGTAATCAGATCAGAACAGGACAGGGATTTTCACAGTGCTTTTCTATACAGTGTCTGTAATCTATAGATAACATAACCAATTAGGTCAGGGGTCGATCTTTACCAGGCCCAGGGTGCCACGCCGGGCTGTCTGCCTGTGGATTTCATTTCTGCCTTTCAGTTTTTACTTCTTTCTTTGGAGGCAGAAATTGGGCATAAGACAATATGAGGGGTGGTCTCTTCCCTTAGTAGGACCCTTTTAGTAAGTTTAGGTGTGAGGGGAGGTGCAGTAGGGCTGAAGGTGTTTTTTATGGGCTGTGGAGCACCTGAGCAGGGGCAGCCTGGTGGAGCACTTGCTGGACCCAGGGCCTCTCCTCCAGCCTCTCCAGCTTCCCTCTGCTTCAGCCCCAGGGTGCCTCCCCATACACCCTCACCTCCTCAAAAGGGCTGTCCTACAGCGAGGGTGATTAGGTGTGACTTTTGACCAAAGTTGCTCTCTTGGGGAAAATGTACTTTCCTGGTGCTTGTTTTTCCAGCTGGAAACAGGATTCATAATGCTAATGGTTGAACTTAATGAATGAACGTGATGGGATGAGAATAATGCAGAATACAATATAAATGCTAATCATGGCTTGTATTGTTATTCAGCTCAAGGCTCAGGTTTTCTCTGGCCACCTCCTCAGTTATGTAACCTTATTACACTTCACACTTTATGTATCAAATCAGAGCTGTTTTCCTTAAGCACATTAGTGCATGTGGGCATGGCTAGACTTGGGTGGCTTTACCTACTTGGCCCTGAGCTGACATTTTCTTCCCAATATTTATCACTGGAAGTTTGTTTCTAAATTGGAATTGCCTGAATATATAGGAATAACTGAAATAGCTCATACCCGTCTCAGCTAACACACGACAGTCTTGTAACTATTAATGAAAGGTAAATAATTTGCACACACAATAATGTCCTTATGTGATTTTATTTTATTCTTTTTTTGAGACAGGGTCTCTGTCACCCAGGTTGGAGTGCAGCGGTGCGATCATAGCTCACTGCAGCCTCAAACTCCCAGGCTCAAGCAATCCTCACACCTCAGCCTCCCAAGTAGCTGGGATTACAGGTGTGCACACTCGACTAATATTTTCACAGTCAGGTCTTGAAGAGGATATAATCAGTTGTGAAGATTTTTAGGTAAATCACCACCAAGGTAGGGCTGAAAGCAGAAAGAACTCTGCAGCAGGGAACTGTCCAGGGAAGCGGGTATGAGCCGGAGTGAGGATGAATAAAGGGCTGGGAGGGGGAAGGTCAGGGTCGGTGATGAGGCATCCATGGCGGAAACAGAAACTGCAGGGTGAGGTGAGGCTGGCGCAGGGCAGACAAAGCGAGTGTTCCCGTGCAGGCCAGCATGCCTCTTCTTCTCGCCTGGAAGAGCCTTTCCTTTTTGGAAGAGAAAATGCAATTTTCCCCCTAAAGGGGCATTTTTAGCACTCAAACGTAAGTGGGCTCCTGGAAGGCTTATTGTTTATCTCTCACCCCACAAGTGGACTCATGAGTGAAGTTAGTTAGCTCCTACCTGTACTCCTGTTAGCTGCAGCCCTGCTGTTTCCAGTGAAGTCATTTTAGGCAGGGCACAGGGGACTCCTCTCTGAGGCTGAGCTGTAAGCATTTCAGTCCCAGACCGGCTCCAGGGAGTGGCGCTCAGCTCCATTGTGGAGTCGCCGGGCTGCTGTCATCTTGTCCAGAGGAAAAGTTTACCATCTCGCATTCGACGGCAGAGCGTGCTTTCTGTCTGAACAGTCTGGACATACTTCTTCATGGGTGCTTCTAAAGGACATTTTCACAAACAACAGAAACGATTCCCAAAAGCCTCGTTGATGTCTATGTGCCATAAATAGAAGCTCTGCCCCCAGAGAGGAGGGTTCTTTAGCAGCAAAACTCTGGTTTATTAAGACAGGTATGACAAGTAAAATAGAATTCACTTTGTTTTGCCTCTGCTAGGCCAGTATATTTATGTACAAACAACATAATGCAAGATATGACAGTTAAGGCTTTGAAGCACAGCGTACAAAATGAAACAGTTTAAAACTCTTCATAAAAATGGGAAAAATTCCCAGGCCAAAGGAAAAACAAAAGCCTTAACAGAAAGAGGCTGACAGTGGACTCCCTGCTGCTGAGGTGTGGCCAAGCGAGTCTGGGTGTGAGCTGCCACCTCACGGCCAGCCCTGAGGTATCAAAGGAGCTCCGAGTGCAAGTTTGAAGACTTCAGCAGGCCAGCCCCTGGCCCCCACACCCGCTCACAGGCAGTCGGAATGCAGATCTCGGTGGCAGGTGGCTCTGCACAGTCCAGAATGATAAAACAATCACGGATGACTAAATGCCAGGGACTGTGTAAGTCAGTTCCTGCCTGCAGTCTGGGTCACTCTGCCCTTCATCAGACCCTGTGGCGGCACCATCACAGTGAGGAGAACGGAGCACAGCTCCTTCCGTGCCTCCTGCCAGCGCTGCGCAAGGTGTGCATGGCTGAGTCCTGAACAAGCATTTTCTATTTTTGTAGCTCTCACTCCTTGGGCCCAATTTCAAGTTAAGTCGTTAACTCGTTTAGAATGAATATTAAGGATACTGCCTCTAACTTATCAACAGCTGTGCTGAGCTGTCTAGGAAGAGAAATTAGTCCAGAGAGGTCCTAAGTATCAAAGCAGATTTTGGAAAGAAAAAAGGCAACACTTCAGTGAGAAAAGCAGCACGAGATCCGGACCCGGGGACTCTTCCCTCTTTCGGAAACGTAACTGATTTTGATGTGCTGAGTCTCAGTTTTTATGCCATGGCCGAGAACCACACAAAGGACTACATACTCACACAAGCGAGAGCATGCTGAGACTGCATGTTTATTTGGCATAATGCCACAAAAACTCCCCAAAGAACTGCCAGAACCAGGCCTGTGACCGAGTTTACAGTCATCTAGTTTTCTCTTACAATTTCAAAATATTAGATCAGAAGAATCTTTGGTGATTAGTCCACTCTCCATTTTAAGCATGAGGAAACCAAGGCCCTGATGGTGTCCCTGGTCCAAGTCCAGTGCTTTTCACAGTGAGGCTTTTGGCTCTGACCCTCTAAAATCGGTCTGTGACTCATTGGGAGGGCGTGGGTCAGATCTGGTTAGTTTGATCTTAAGGCACTCACAAAATGCCCTGATTTTTCTTGTCTTTGTGAGAAGACGAAAAACAGTCTGGCAGTTTTTCACATCATCTTGGAAACCCAGAAATCTATGTACAATACTCAGAATTTAAGGGAATGGAAGAAAGAAGAAAATGAGATTTTCTTCTGTGAGTACAGAGTTAGAAAAAAAGGGGTGGGCAGTGCCAGAGGCGAGCGGGCACAGATCATTGCTGCGAGTGTGGCTGAGCTACTTGTCTCTTGGAATGTAAACAATATTGGTTTATTTCCAATTTCATCTAATCTTCATTGTCATCTCCCAATGAACAGTACTCATGAGAAAGTTTCAGAACATGTACACACATGGTCCAGAAACAGCTCGGCCTTCAAAAAGCTGTCAGCTCATGTAGCACGCCTTGGTCTTGAATTCGGTACTATGCTGACAGCTTTCCTTCTGAATGCAAAAGCACCAGTCCGTGATGAAGTCCACACCGCAGGAGAGGAGAGAGGAGCCTTCTCTCCCACGCCATCCGAAGACAGCTGAGGAAATAATTCTATCTCATTTGTCGATCCCGTTTCAGCACAGCAGCTGTTTTCCACACTGAGACACAGCTGGCGAGCAGTATCTTTTCTGGGAACTGAGATTCCATTTCAGGAAGAATTTCATTTTCTTTAGTTTCCATGTAACTTACCAGAGTGTCTCTCAGGCTGAAAAACGAAAGAATAAGAGAGCATTGAAAACAGTCTCCTCAGCACAGTGGCTCATGTATTGTAAGCCCGGCACTGTGGGAGGCTGAGGCGGGTGGGTCACTGGAGCTCAGGAGTTCAAGACCAGCCTGGGCAACATGGCGAAACCCTGTCTCTAGCAAAAGTACAAAAATTAGCTGGGCATGTGGTTGTGTATGCCTATAGTCCTAGCTACTTAGGAGGCTGAGGTGGGAGGATCACTTGAGCCCAGGAGGTAGAGGCTGCAGCGAGCCGAGATTGCACGACTGCACTCCAGCCTGGGCCACAGTGAGATCCTATCTCAAAAAAAAAAAAAAAAAAAGTCTCCCATATAACATAAGGGGACCAGTCAGTCCCCTCATGTCAGTTTTTCCTGTTGTCATCAGCAGAACCAAAATGCTCATTAAGACTTAAAATCCTAGGCTGGGCGCAGTGGCTCACACCTGTAATCCTAGCACTTCGGGAGGCTGAAGCGGGTGGATCACTTGAAGTCAGGAGTTCCAGACCAGCCTAGCCAACATGGAGAAACTAAAAATACAAAAATTAGCCAGGCATGGCGGCGGGTGCCTGTAATCCCAGCTACTTGGGAGGCCGAGGCAGGAGAATCACTTGAACCCGGGAGGTGGTGGTTGCAGTGAGCTGAGATCGCACCACTGCACTCCAGCCTGGGCGACAGAGCGAGACTCCGTCTCAAAAACAAAAAAACAAAACAACAACCAAAAAAAACAAATCCTGAGGAGCAGTTTAAGGTCAATCACCTGAGTTCCTGAACTGAGACTAGCATCCTGGGTTGAAGGCTCTGGTTCCTGACTGCTGCTTCCCACATGCAGTACACAAACACGATAGAAGCCCACGGAGCACCGTGCCGGCCCCTTCATGTGACTTTAGGCCCTCTAGCAAGGTGATGTTTATTTATAAGGGTTGCTAAACAAGGCCTCACCATTCAAAAAACCTTGTATTCTATCACATGTTTTTCATTAACAAAAGATGGGAAATTCTCTAGGAAAGGGATCTTTTTTATGTACATGAAAAGTACAGGCTAGTAAAGACTTATTGAATAGGTTCAAATAACATACATGTATATAGGTATATGCCACATAGCATAGTGGAGGAAAATAACAAATAGGAAACATATTGGTGAGGAAGACTGGAGTTTGATGATCTAGTCAGGAAAACGTCAAGTTAAATCCTTCACACCTAAACTGGTGAACAAGTGTGTGAAAGCACAAAAAGAGAGGACAGGCCGGGTGCGGTGGCTCACACCTGTAATCCCAGCACTTTGGGAGGCCGAGGCGGGCAGATCACTTGAGGTCAGGAGTTTGAGACCAGCCTAGTCAACATGGTGAAACCCGTCTCTACTAAAAATACAACGAAATTAGCTGGGCAGGCACATGCCTGTAGTCCCAGCTACTCAGGAGGCTGAGGCAGGAGAATCGCTTGAACCCAAGAGGCAGAGGTTGCAGTGAGCTGAGATCATACCATTGCACTCCAGCCTGGGTGAGGGTGAGACACTGTCTCAAAAAATGAAAAATAAATAAAGGCAATTCAGAGGATGATATACAAATGGCTGATGAATATAAAAAACGTGTTCAGCCTCACGGTAAATGGGAAAATACAAGTGAAAATGAGATAGCATTTTGGCCATTAGATTGGCAACATTGTAAAACATGGATAATATCCAATGTTGAGTATTCTCATACACTTTTTTTTTTTTTTTTTGAGACGAAGTCTCCCTCTGTTGAGACGAAGTCTCCCTCTGTTGCCCAGGCTGGATTGTGGAGTGCAGTGGTGCGATCTCGGCTCACTGCAATCTCCACCTCCCAGGTTAAAGCAATTCTCCTGCCTCAGCCTCCTGAGGAGGTGGGACTACAGGGGAGTGCCACCACGCCCGGCTAATTTTTGTGTTTTCACCATGTTGGCCAGGCTGGTCTTGAACTCCTGACCTCAGGTGATCCACCCACCTCAGCCTCCCAAAGTGCTAGGATTGCAGGGTAAGCCTCCACTCCCGGCCTAGTATCAGATTTAAAATGTACCTCTCTTTGACATAGTCTACTTGTAAAAATTAGAATATATGACTTGTAGGCTGGGTGTGGTGGCTCACGCCTTTTCATTCTAGCACTTCGAGAGGCCGAGGCGGGCAGATCACTTGAGGCCAGGAGTTCAAGACCAGCCTGGCTAACATAGTGAAACTCTGTCTCTACTAAAAATATAAAAATTAGCCAGGCATGTTAGTACACACATGTAGTCCTAGCTACTTAGGAGGCTGAGGCACGAGAATCACTTGAACCCAGGAGGCGGAGGTTGCAGTGAGCCAAGGTTGCAGTGAGTTGAGATTGCTCCACCACACTCCAGCCTGGGTAACAGAGCAAGACTCTTGTCTGAAAAACTTGTGTACTTGCTTAAAGAAAACCCAGCAGAGATTAAAACCAAAAAGCTAGTCCTAAGGTGCCCCGGTAATGGCAAAAAGCAGGAAATGGGATCTTGTGGTAAGAAAATAACTACTTCTGTGTCTATGGAAGATCACAGGAGAGACGGCAGAACATTGTGTCTGCCCCGCCCCGCAGGTGTGCAAATCCATACCTCCACTCAGGGTTGAAGCTCCCCTCAGTTTGGGGGTTCTTTAGTTTCAAGATGATCATTTCGTGCAGCTCCAGCAGGAAGGCGTCTAGGCCAATCTGATTTAGGAATGTGCTGAGGAGCTTAGCATCGTCTGGGCTCAGATCTGCTTTGTATCTTGAACTGATTTCCCCAAATGGCTCCTAAAACGACGGAAGAGCAAATGAAGCATTAAAGACTGCAGGGAGAAGGGAGCGCAGTCCCTCTGTCCGGCGGAGAGGAAGAGACCAGACTTACTTTCTGCAGCCGCAGCAGCTGTTCAGACTTATGAGCAGACAGGAACTGCCAGAGGGCAATGGTGTGTTTTAACTGGCATCTGTCTAAGGCCTGCAGAAGGAACAGAATTCCTGAATGGGGGCTGAGGTCTCACACCCCCACTCATGCCATGTGCCAGGGAGCCCGAGTGCTCTCCACACAGGCATTCTTCTCTTCGTTCTGCCCTGTACTAATGTGATCTCCCTCCTTGTGAAGGCCATCTCTGTCCTATCTACCTTCCCTCCTGTGGCACCTCAGAGTCCACTCACATCACACAGTTTGCAGGGGCCTCATGTACTCAGTCACATTTGGGCTCTATCTAGACTGCTGGCATTTCTAGCATGTGTCTGTCTCTGCTGTCCCTGGTGTGTCCTGTTTACGCTGGACTGACTGGGTGAGCGGTTGTTCTTGTCTCCCCGTCCTTTTCAGGAGCACCTAGAGTGGCACTCCCTGAATGCTCCTATCCCTCGCAGGAAGCAGGAGACGAGGGTGAGGGGCTGTGCTGATTTCTTTTTCGGCGTGAGACCCACCTTTGACACGTGAGTCGTCTGATCACCCATTCTCAGGACGTCTTGAATATACATATTCAGGTGCATGTTTGGATCCCCACCAGCTGTGCTCAGAAACCCCAGAGTGACTTCTACGACGGACAGCGCTTCACAGGCATCGCTGTAGGACTGCAGCTGTCCACTGATGGCACTAATGACCGAGCTGGGGAGGGAGTCCTGGGAAATGAAAAGCAGGGAGGGATGTCTGTGGGCTGGGTTTCTGGTGTCTCACCCCCTGGTAAGAGAGCTGAGCCCCTTCACTGCCCAAGCCACGTGTGGGGTCAGCTAACAGGTGACACTTGGGCACACTGTGTACAGGCAGTTTTCCAGACTTTCCATAGAAATAGATACAAGGGCAGTGAATCTTCAAACAACCCTGGAGGCCACGGAGACACACAGGTCTACCTATCAATACTGGCATGCAGAGAGCAGGAACAAACTGGTTCCATGGACTTTCCGCTTCAGCAGGCATGGCCATGACATCATTTCTGAGAATCAAACCCACAAGATGTCAATCTGCTTTTACTCTACAAGAAAACCTGCTGATTTGCTGTCTTGCTTGCCCTCCGCAAAGAGCACTGGGCTCTTAAGGAGCACCCTGGGGTCCTCAGGGAGGCCGCAGAAACTGCGGCTCACAGCAAACACCTGGGGCAAGGCTGGAGTAGGCCTAACATGGAGGAAAACACACTGAGAAGGCAGAAAGCCCCATGCAAAGGATAAGGTTTATCGGGATCACCTGCGCCATTTTGTTCTTGATGTCCATAAAGAGATGTTCGTAGTTCCAGTCGTGTCTGTATACCAGAGTGGGTATTCCCTAAATTGAGAAAGAAAAAAGGTTTTTAAAATCCATTATGGACATTTCCATCAGATGACAAACAGAATCTGCAGCCGGAACTCCAGCGTAGTGCCGCACTGCCCAGTGTATCCCTCGGCAAAGAGCGCCCCCTGTCATTAACCCACCATCTATGGAAATAGGAACACAACCGGGAATCCAGCGAGCCCCCACGGCCAATTACATGACAAGATATTGGCACGTCATCGTGGCCGGCTTCGCCACAGGACGTGCTAGGGCAACAGGTATCTGTGCATATCCCATTCATTTATTCATTCAGTCACTAAAGGCACAGACCATGCACAGGCAATCACTCTGCCAGAGGACACGGCTGTGAGAATGAATGAAAAACAGCCATGGGCTCTCACAGTTCCTGGCCTAGTTGCAGGTGGTACCGTACATAAGTACAGTAGATTTGACTGTAGCTGGAAGGAACAAGTGCTGTCCAGGTGAAAGAGCAGAGATGGGAAAGTGCCTGCCGTGTGGCTCCAATGCGTGAGGTCACGGGATGCAGTGCAGGGAAATGGGCTACGTGGCTGGAGGCAGGGCTGGAAGGTTGGGCTAGGCTGAGCTACAGGGCCTCCATACCAGACAACAGTGTCTGCTTTATCCCGTATGCCGTGAGAGGCCAGGCAGGGCCATCTGGCACAGAAAGAAGAAAGGCAGATGTGGGTTTTGGGCCATGGACTGAAGAACCTGGAGGTGGGGACCAGTTAGGAGTGGCTAGCAGTCCAACTTACAGCATGCTTTTAACTGCAGAGTGGGCTTTGGCAGTCAGGTGAGGACACACAGAAGGCACAGCTAATCGCACCTGCTGGCAGGTTACCCATGGAGGCTGAAGGAGGAGGGGCTGTGGGGGTGGTAGTGCCATTAACTGGTAGAAAAACCTAGATGATGAGGCCATCAAGACCTCAACAGTCAGCCAGGTGCAGTGCCTCACACCTGTAATCCCAGCACTTTGGGAGGCCAAGGTGGTGGGTGGATACCTCGAGCCCAAGAGTTCGAGACCAGCTGGGCAACATGGTGAAGCCCCATCTCTACCAAAAAATACACAAATTAACTGGGCGTGGTGGTGCACACCTGTGGTCTCAGCTACTTGGGAAGCCGAGGTGGGAGGATCGCTTGAGCCCAGAGATGGAGGGGGGTTGCAGTGAGCCAAGACGGCACCACTGCCCTGCAGCCTGGGCGACAGAGTGAGACCCTGTTTCAAAAAAAAAAAAAAAAAGACTTCAACAGTCCCTTGGGGGACTGAGGTGCAGATGGCCCTGCAGGAGAGCCCTGCAGACCAGACTGCGGGGTGAGGTGCTGCTTCCCTCTTGTGAGAAACACACCAAGGGCTGCTTGTTCACAACAGACACACCGACCAAATGAGCAGCAGTGGCGGGAGTCAGCCCTACCTTGAGGCTCAGCCGGGGCTTGCCCTGGAGGAAGCGGCTGACGATCTGCCGCTGAATCTTCTCCAGGTCGAACTCCTGCAGGGTCTCTCTGCCCTGCTCCACCTGGTACTGGCAGTTGGAGAGAATCAGTGGAGTCAGGTCCCGCTCTACTTCGTAACTGATGACATGCAGGTCAGTGACATCGGCGGCATCCACGGAATAGCTGAGGGGCAGAAAGACAGCGTTCAGCGTCCAGGCTGGGCTTGCGGGCCGAGGGCTCCACATTGCAGGGAGCTGGCTCCTACTTGATTTCTCACAGTTGGAGCAGAGGAAAACCATACCCAAGTATGGGGTGGGTCGCTGGTGAGGGCGGCTGAAGGAGTGAGTGTCTGTTAGGGAAGGGGCTGAAGCTTGCTTATGTCTGCCCACTGGGCTCAGGGACCCCAGGCTGAGCAGGCACCATTTCCTGTTGGCTCGTGCACACACCTATTGTTTCCCTCGGAGAGTTTTTCCACCGCGTAGACAATTTCATTGTGTAGGCGAATCAAGTAGCTGACAAGAGCGGTAGCACAGAGGCCCAGGCCCCGTCGGCGTGGCAAGAGGATCTCAAAATCAGCGTCCAGATCCAAGTCAGTGCTGCAGTAGTCTTTGGGTAGGTTGATCTCGCCTTTAAACGACAGGATTATTCTTAAGCAGAGAGGAGTTCCTACCCTCACAGAATCCAGGCGTGGGGAGGAGGGTGCAGAAGCCATCAGCTCCACAGAGAGCTGGGTCTCGGTTCTGCCCCCGTATACTGATAGAGTTTCAAATGCTTTCAGCTCCCTTTTGATGCCATATTTAGGGACTGAAGAGGACTGAGGGTTTATTTTCCTGACACGTTATTTTACTTATCCAGACACCACCATCAAAAGAGACACACGTTAAGCATTAACACAGTGCTGGCTGGGCGTGGTGGCTCACGCTTGTAATCCTAGCACTTTGGGAGGCCGAGGCAGGTGGACTGCCTGAGCTCAGGAGTTTGAGACCAGCCTGCGCAACATGGTGAAACCCCGTCTCTACTAAAATACAAAAAAAAAAAAAAAATTAGCTGGGCGTGGTGGCATGTGCCTGTAATCCCAGCTACTCTGGAGGCTGAGGCAGGAGAATTGCTTGAATCCGGGAGGCGGAGATTGCAGTGAGCCGAGATGGAGCCACTGCACTCCAGCCTGGCAACATAGTGAGACTCCATCTCAAAAACAAAAAAACAAACACAATTCTGTGTGTTGACAGGGATGGGCCGAGTCAGGCTGGTAAGAGCCTTCAGACCAGGCTCTCCTGGAATGCTTAGTGGTACAGAGGGACAGGACACTAACCGTTCATCTCAAGCGATCTCCTCAGTTTGTTCCATGTTGAGAGGAAGATTGTGATTCTCTTCTGAAGTAGCTGCCTCAGCCCCTCTGTTGAACAGAATACTTTTTAAGAAGCGTGACAGCACCCCCCGTGCAAGGGCCAGACCACCCTGGTTACATGCTCTGCCGAGAGCCCGTCTTTGCTGCTCTGTACAGTCATGAGCATGTCTGAGGCGCTGTTTGAAGCAGTGAGCCGAGTTTGAGGAGCTGAAGAGGGAGGCGCTTTTCAGCTCTGGTGAAGGTTTCTAATATGTTTTTGGGGTTCAAGCACCCTTTACCGCATGCTGAGAGCTTAGGCTGTAGAGCCTCCATCAGTACCTCCCCACCCCCAGCTTAGGCTGTAGAGCCCCCGTCAGCACCTCCCCCCGCCCTGCTTAGGCTGTAGAGCCCCCATCAGCGCCTCCTCCCTCCTCCCCACCCTGTCCCCCTATGCAGTGATCCTTTCGAACCACCAGACGCGGGACAGTCCTGGTCTTGTCAGAGCAGAGCCACACCTGAGCTGTGGCTGCTGAGGAAGCCTCTGATGGAGCTGTATTCAACTTGCGGGACGTTCTGGAACCGCTTCACTAGACCTTTTTGCAGGGCCAAAATCTCAGGCAGGAACTTTACCAGCCTCAGCTCTGCTTCCTGGAGAAGGGAAGACCACCCGGTAACAATTTTTATTTACCTAAAAAATGTTATTGGGGATACAGACTTTGAGACTGGCTGGGAGACTTGTATTTGTAGCTTCATCTGGTCAGTGTCATTTCCTGTGATACAGCATGGAGCTTGAAAATGGGAAAAGGGTCCTCCCGTTCTTCCCACAAGTCTATGGACAGTGCAGTGTGTCAGAAATGGAGGACGGAGAAGAGGGAGCCCAGGCTCTATGGAGCTGACGCATCAGCGGCGTCCACCAAAGGCTGATGAAGGAAACCTGTCCCTTGGGCCCATGGTACGGAGAGAAGCTGCTGGAAGAAGAGACCAGAGCTTCGGCAGCGAGGGCTGGCCTCGTTCCTGGGTGTCCTTCCGAAGACCTAGGGTCTGAGCATCTTTGATGTAATGAAACTGCATCTCAGAGAGAGACCACAGCATTGATAGGAAGTCCTTCCTGTCACTGTGAACTAATACTCCTCAACTGACCAACAGAAGTTTCCAAATCATCATCCTTGCGAGACAGCAAATACTAGTCCATGGAGAGAAATGATTAGACAGTCTGTTGTAGAAAATGAAACTGCAAATGGATGAAAGTTAGAAAAGTACATTTCTAATTCCAGCAAATGCGACCAGTACACTTGACTGCTCCCCAGTACCCCACCACCGCCAGCGCACACCCACTCACTCCCATCTTCCATCTACGCCTTGATGCTTGGGCGCAGGGAGGAGTTTTGTTTGATCTGCCCATGCTCCGGCACTGCGGACAGAGAGGAACCCAGCGGCTGGGAGAGAGCTGCATCTTTTTCTGTCTGGCTGAGTGATGGGGGGAGGTCCTCTCCTAGCCTCCAGCTTCCCCACAGGTCACTGCTAATCCCAACCTGGGTATGTATTTCGTCTGTGACTTTATGCTTCTGGCAATCGTATGGTTTGATATGTATGAAAATCTCTAGCCCTGAGTCTTCTACATTCTATTCAAAATCAAATAATTGAAATAGACTGTTAAGATGTTCTGTCTTTAGGAATGATTATACTATGTAAAAGCCCAGGGCCTTCAGGTCTCCTGGGGAACTCTGCACCGAAAAAGGGAAGGAGCCACAGTGAGCCAGACATACCTTCTGCAGGAAATGCCAGAGGATGGGCACTCTTTCTTTGCCATTTTTCTGTTCCACAATGTGCTGGAGGTACTCAACTGTAATTCTTTTTCTGCAGCTCCAAATCTTAGAGCAATGGACCACACTTTTCCGGGGCAGGTGGGGCAGGAAGGTCACTGGGTCACCATATATTATTTTGGCCACAGGGTTAGAGCTGATACGCTTATCTTGGCTGATGAGAATATTCATGGTGGGAAGGGTTTTATCTAGATGCTGGATGGAGAAAATGAAACAGAATTCTGGAAGTGAGGTATTGCTACAAACAGATTGGAACACCCAGTAACTCCACCGCTGGGTGTCTGCATATTAGGGCATTTATCCCCTGCTCTGAGCATGTAATCAGGTATTCCCTTTGATCTAATTTCAGTGTTCTTTGTTTATAGATGTATGTCTCCCCAAACAGAATGAGATTCAGAAATCTATATTACTCTTAGTAACATTCTGGCTGCTAGACGAGTAATTAATCTATGATTGTCAGTTCATTTTTAGTGGGTATATATATGTGATAGTTTATTTCTCTACCTTGTACATTACATTCTGCTGTAAAAAGTAATGGAGAGAAAAGTACTGCCTGCACTTGCTGGATTCCCAGGAATTCCTCGGACTGGCTTCATAACCAGCTGCAGGAGGGAAAAGCACTTGGGGACAGGAGGAGGATGGAGTGACTTGAGGCGGGGAGCATCAGAATCTGGGGCTCAGCCAAAGGTTCTTGCTGGCACCGCTATGAGGGGCAACAGGCTTGGAGCATTCAGCAGACGCCGGGACCCTTCCTTTCTGGACAGAGCAGCAACACAGCTATCCCCACTTACTGCTCACCTCCAGTTCAGGAGAAATCACAGCTGCGATTTCCTTTTCCCAGTTGTTCCTCATTTCTTTGGTTGACAATCTTGTGTCAAAATTTAAAAACCCTACAAAAAAACTCCAAATGTGTAGGTTACCCAAGGCACAAAGAACACAGCAGTCTGCGTATAATAAACACTAAATAAGTGTTTAATAGAAATAACATACTCATTTTGAGGTAAGAGATTTCTAAATTAAGTATTTTGAAATAGTTCCTGCTGTTACCACCAACTTAATGACCTTTTGAAGATAACGTCAATCTCTAAAAATTCCTCTACCCTACATAATTGTAATCTTAGAACCATTTTGAAAAAAATTACTGAAAGAACAGAACTGAAGCTCCAAAACCCAGGGCGTGGTAACGGTGGCCGGGCCACCGCCAGCCATCCCAGCTGCTGCCGCCCAAGCCCTGAGGCCGACCACACAGATGCGGAGTGCTGCATAACCCTCCGCCTGCTTCCGGGATTCTGTCATTTCATCGGTGTGACTGGGTGCGCTCACCTCGCTGAAATCCCACCAGAATAAGAGGCTTAAAATAAAAGCAGATTGTTCAAAATGGAAAATAAATAGGAAGGCCAGTTTCGGGCAAAGAAGCAGCTGAGGTGGGAGCAGATTTTCTTGTCGTGCGGCAGGACTTATTGCTATTATTGTTGTTATTTTAAATTAATATTGTCCTCACAGTGGTAATTGTGATTTTTGCAGATTAGCAAAAGAAAATCACTTTTAATTCCACCACTCACAGATAACCATTTTACTAAGTTGTCTTATAGACCTTCTCTTTCTGTATGAATTTAAATTTTTCAAATAGAAAGTTAGCTCGGTGAATACAGTATTTTATAGCTTTCTTTTTTTTACATAACTGTGGACATATAAACATTTAATCAGCACACAACTGTGATGGTGATTGATCCTTTGACACACATGCTCTGTGTGGACAACACGTGCTTCCAGCATGGCAGGGGAATGGCCTACGGGGCTGAGTTCAGCACTGAAGACTCCCCATATATGCACACTGAACACTTGTGTGCAGACGCTCCCGAATACTGCAGGTCTTAGCCAGGCAGGGGTGAATGGAGAGAACAGAGCAGCTCCTTCCAGCCTCTGGGCAAGCAAAGTGCTTCCTTTTTCCAGCTCCAGGCATCGCCTTCCCTAGACACGGTTTTCTCTGTGTGTTCTCTCATTCTCTCCAGCAACAGCACAGACAGAGCTCAGACTGGCTGCGTGTGGGGTGGCCCGCAAGAGAGCGAGCCTGCTTCTGCTGTCGTCGTGCTGTGTGATCCCCGCCCAGCCCCTGCCTCTGCCCCTGCCCCTTTCCTCACTTTTGCCAGAGAGCTGGTGCTGCTCTTGGAGAAGCCTGCGCAAGACAAGGTGGACCACACTGATGGTCTCGTCAGCACTGTGTCCCAGCATCTTGGTCAACTGCTCCAGGTCCTTCAGGATGTGCTGCTGCAGAAAGCCTTTTGGATCCCTCACTGGAGGCTTAATGATGTTTATCAGAGCCTGTGGGGGCAACGGAACAGAGCGTTTAGCGGGATCTGGTTTGTAGAGAAGATGGTGAGCCTGTAGAGGCCATGGGGAGTGGAGCACCAGCACAGAGGCGGAAGGCGGTTTCTAAGATGAAAACTGTGGAGTGATCCACACGTGATTCGAACAGGTGAAAGGAAGGCTAGCAAGCGGAGCAGCTGCTGGCTTTTCTGTTATTACAGTGAGATAAAGAATCTTCAGATTGTACTGTTGGCCATCTTGGTTATGCAGTGTGTTCTTTCTTCCCTAGAGCTACAATGAAGACACAGGTAAAATAATGAAGATGTCAGCCTCTCTACTCCCAGATGTGGACCAAAGACACAGAGCGTTAATTTGACATGGATTGTATATAATCTGGGGAGTAGTTCCCCCATATACCATCATGTGCCACAGGGGGAAACATGGAGATGTGTAACCTGGATATTTCTTTGTAGACTAATGAGCTTCGAAATGCATAGATGGCAGCTAGGACTTGAGACAAAAGGACTCCCCGGGAAGAAGCGAAAGCTGGTTCTTCCTAGAGTAACTCAGCACATCATTTGGCAGCACCGGGTTATACCTGGGAACTCTGGGAAGCTCCCAGAAGCAGAGCCAAGTGAGTGAGTAGCCGGATAAGGATGAAGACCACTGGGGGCAGCCCTCGGTCACACGTCACCACGTCTCTCTGCTGCGGGTCACCTAGCACGTGGCCGGTCTGCGTTCTGTCTGTGCTGTTGCTGGAAAGAATGAGAGAACACAGGCTGAGGCTGGCCACTTTGGCAGGCTGCACATTCTCAGCACTCGGAGTGAGGCTCACAGCTGAGAAGAGAGTTATGTCAGAAGCACTTGCTGTTCCACTAAGCCTGGACCATGATCCTAACAGTCTCTCTCACGACAGACTCGCCTGTCCGGCGGACCAGACCCCACCGCGTTCTCAGCACCAAGTGGCTGCGCTTGTGTGGTATTGATGCTGATCCCCAGGCAGGGTGTTAGGATGCAGGCCTGGACCAGTCTTTTCCACTGAAGTCTTTGTCGGGAGAGGAGTGGTTGGGCTAAGAACAGCTAGAGTGTGGGAGGACAGTCGGCATCCTATGGGTGTCCATATTGTTCTCATTTCCCCAAAGGAAAAACTAGGATCCAAAGTCCAGCAGACAGGAGATGCAGTGTGGCAGATACTTTCAATGGCAAAACTATTAGAGGTTGGAGGACACTGTGATAGTTTCTTAAGCTGTGACTGCAGGGAACAGTCAGAATGTGAAGCCCCCATGCAGGTCCCACTCACTCTCTGAAAGGAGCAGTTAGAACCACACTCATCCCAGCATGGGATTGTGGGGTCGGATTTGTATCTGGATTCTGAAGTCTGGTATTTCATAAGACTATGTCTCCTTCATTTTTCTCAAAAAGTAAAAAATGGAGGAAGCTAAGATTGCTGGCAAGTGAGATGGCATCTGCTGAGACAGACGGATGCCCAGGTTTTGGTCCTGCAGACATAGATGTCCCCATGAGTTAGATCATCTGTTTATGTCATGCATATTTCTACAGAGGCTGCACCCAAGGCCCAAAAGGAAGACATCTGTATTCATATTAACAGGTATGAAAGTGTAGCCTGCTTTGCATTTCAGGTCCCAGGGAGCCAACAACAGATCAGAGGCCTCCCTGCTGTGTGACTGCTGGGACTTTGGCATTGCTATTCAGTATGACACAGGTCCACGTGTACTGGAGTAATTAGTACTATCTTGAGTATCACTTTATCAGCTGGAATAAAAACAGCCCAACACCCCAAGGTTTGAGTACTTAGGAAATACAATCCTGACCCACATACCTGACCAGGTTAAAGCCGTCCTGAGGTCTGTGATTAATGCCTCCAATCGGCGCATGGCAGTCAATGCAGGTGCTCTGTTCCATCGGCTTGCCACACTACGGTGAAGACAGAGGGCACTCGGAACCACTTCTGGAGCAGTACCATTTTATACACAAGCGCCATCATGCAAATGAACACCTCCTTATCACTGGCGAACGTGAGCACCCTTGGATTGTCTGTTCCGGTGTGTGCTTGTTTCGGGTGGGTGGAGAGCCCATGGGGACAGGGTAGGTCCTCACTAATGTTGCACATGGGCAAATTGGAACTTTTTTTTTTTTTTTTTTAAATAAGTGGGACAATTTAAGCTTTATTCCCAGAGTGATACTTTATAGACAAATATATAAAATTCAACCTTCCTTTCTCATATTCAGCACTTTTTCTATTCCTCCATCTATCACACTAGCCTGTAGCACTTCATGATCTAATACCAAGAATACTAGAATAGCTTCCAAACTGACTTCCTTATATCCATTTGGACTTTTTCATATATTTATTTTTATGAGACAGAGCCTTGCTCTGTCCTCCAGGCTGGAGTGCAGTGGCACCATCACGGCTCACTACAGCCTTGACCTCCTCAGGCTCAAGCAATCCCCCTACCTTAGCCTCCCAAGTAGCAAGGACCACATGCATGCATGCATGCACCACCATGCCCTGCTGATGCTTTGTGTTTTTTGTAGAGACAGGGTTTCAACGTGTTGCCCAGGCCGGTCTCAAACTCCTGGGCTCTAGCAATCCACCTGCCTCAGCCTCCCAAAGTGCTGGGATTACAGGTGTGACCTACCACACCTGGCTTGGACTTTTTTATTTAAAAAAGTCCAATTATATAATCTACTTCCAAAGGCTCATTTTTCAAAATCAGATATTGTGCTACTGTATACTGAGAGTCACAGCTGATAACACACCAAACCAGTCACAGAATTTCAGAGCTGGGATCATTCTTGGATAGAATCTATTTCAGTCTCATTTCTTGGACAAGGAAGTGATTGAAGCTCAGAAAAGTGTATCAGTTTTTCTCCCTCTGTGTCTCTTATATATGTTATTTAAATGACATGTATCAGGCTGGGCACAGTGGCTCATAATCCCAAAACTTTGGGGGGCCGAGACAGGAGGATCACTTGAGCCCAGGAGTTCAATGTTGATTGTGAGCAATGATCATGTCACTGCACTCCCGCCTGGGCAAGAGGGCCAGACACTGTCTCAACCAACTAACTAAACACCACAAATAACTACCACGTATCAGCTCAACCCACCAGCCTCTTGCTCTGCAAGTACAGATACCATGTATGGAGGGCTCTGGGCTAGATGCTTGGGAATCCAGAGAGGAAACATCAACAGTTCTTCCCCATGGCGCACAGTCTACACGAGGCTTTTTCCTTTGGCATCTGGACCACACCTCCTCTGAGGGCTAATAATGCAGCCTGTGGTCCAGGCAACACCTTGCCATTCTATCAAGAAAAGGCTCACTGAGCCCATGCTGCAGTGGCTAGAAAGAATGGCTAGCAGCAGTTCCCAACCAGTAGCAATTTTCTTTCTCAGGGGACCTCTGTCAATATCTGGTTTTAGCTGTCACACTGGGAGGAGGGGGTGCTCCTGGCATCCAGGGACTCAAGGTCAGGCATACTGCCAGACAGCCTGCAGTGCACAGGACAGCTGGCACCACAGAGCCATGTCCACAGTGCTGAGGCTGAGAAGCCCAGGGCTAGAAACCCTTAGCGCCATTGATGTTGCCCTGCTCAGAGCACCCTGGGCAGTCCTCGGTGAGCCCGTGCTCTCCTGGAAGGCCGAGAGCTTCACTCTCCTCCCCCATGATCCCCTTCCTCCAACCCAGGAGTGCACGCCACCCCTCCAACCCTATCTTAAATACCAAGACTCACCTCTCCCACAGAGCAAGGATGGCCGTTGGGACAAGCTGTGAAGAGAACAGGATACACATTGGCTGATGAGGTTTCACCGAATGACCCACATTGAAAAGGGAAAGCTAACTCTACTCTCTGGCCCTGACCAAAATATGAGAATGAGTGTCCAGAGCACCCCACACTAATTTGTTAAATTATATGACACCTGCCTGAAGCTTAATAAATGTATGTTGTCAGTGAAAAATGTCTGAGTCTAATTTTATGAAGTAAAAAGCAATTAGAATATAGGCCACACCAGCAGTACTTTTGGAGGCGAGGTGGACAGGATTCTAGACCTTTCTATTCTCTGTGGTTTTTTTTGGTCATGAGCATATTTTATAACAACTTTAAAAACTAGTTTTAAAATATTTAGGCCGGGCGTGGTGGCTCAAGCCTGTAATCCCAGCACTTTGGGAGGCCGAGGCGGGTGGATCACGAGGTCAGGAGATCGAGACTATTCTGGCTAACGTGGTGAAATCCCGTCTCTACTAAAAATACAAAAAACTAGCCGGGCGTGGTGGCGGGCGCCTGTAGTCTCAGCTACTTGGGAGGCTGAGGCGGGAGAATGGCGTGAACCCGGGAGGCGGAGCTTGCAGTGAGCCGAGATCACGCCACTGCACTCCAGCCTGGGAGACACAGCAAGACTCCGTCTCAAAAAAAAAAAAAAAAAAAAAAAAAATATTTACTGAGGCAACAGCAAAATTTACATGTCATGGGTTATATGAGTCAGTCTCCCAGTTCTATATTTCACATATTTCAGAAGAGCTATCTGTGTCAAAAACTTTGTTTTGTGATGGGCCTTTGAATGTGTCTCTGATGTGGTTCCCAGTCCTCCCTACTCCCAAAATGGCCTATTCCAGAAAACAGAAGTGCATCACAGAGCGCCTTTTGCACACAACAAAGAAATGAAATGGTTTGGATCATCTAGCCAGCAGAGTGCCAGCTCCTTCAAGCCATTCATCTTCTGCAGATGCCATGGGTAGAATGCAGGTGGTTTTGAACCCTGAGTCACAAACCACATGGACCCCAAGTCGAACCCACTGCTTCATAGCATCTGGACACCCTTTGAAGCTGAGAGGAGTGTGGGGTCATCCAGACCCCAACACTTACTGTACCAGTGGACTCCCTCCAGACCCTTCCACCTCCGAGCTTGAGCCAGCAAGTCTTCAGGCATGGTTGGAAGAAAGGCATGCTGAAAAACAAGAAAACAGAGAGAGCGCTAGATAAGTGAGCTTGTCGCCTGGGTGCTGCTGCTCAGCAGGAGGCCTGGAGGAAGAAAGGGAACTCTGCTTTCCTTCTACTGGACTTCTGAAGCGATCTGTGAAGAAAACAGAACAGCTCCCTGTGAAATAACAAAGGGCAAGGCAAGTCTGTCACTATCTTGTGTGCTCAAGAATCAAGTGACACAAAGGCAGAGAACTGAGGAGATAAAGATGCTCAAGGGTTCCCACGGCTGCAGCTCAGTCTCTACAGTGACAAGCTCTGGGGGTGTTCCGGTGAAGGCTGATGGAATTGTGGCCTACTCTTACCGCCATGTTGGCTGGGGAGAAGGCCAGATTCTTTAGGGGTTCCAAGACTTTATTCTGTCCACACAGAAGGATGGCTGCAGCATGAATGGCCATTTCTGTCACTGTTCCCTGAAGGTGGTTGTCACTGGGGCCCGCCCTCAACAATGGCAGAGAATTGTCCACGAGCGATGTTGCAAAATGGCTGATCTCAGGAGGTGAAAGGATCTTGCATTCGCCAATGAATTTGCTCACAGCTTCACATTGCTGACAGGAAAAAAAACTTAACATTAAGATATATCAAAGAATATTGTGTGAACTGCTCTTAGGCATACACTGACACCAGATATACATCAAATATCGAGGTAAATATGGAGAAATCACCACCATTTGAGGGGGAGATTGCAGAGAAGAGAATTGTGCATATACAAACACAGCATCCACATATGTAAGCATTAATTTTGACATTCTATTTTGTTTTACATTATCTTTTGTTCTTGGCTTTAGTTTTCATTATAATTCTACAAGCTTTGGGTTAAACAGAAAATAGTTCCTCCACATAACAAGGTTGAAAGTCTCTATCCTAGATAAAAAAAAATTATGGCATGATTTGTGTTGATAAGTTTCATTCTATTGAATAAAGTCCCTCCAAACACTGAGACTTTGAACACAGCCCTGCAGGCGGTTACTCACCTCTGGCGTGGGGTGGAGGCTTGCATTGTGGGATCTATACAAAATAGCCACCTCTCTAAACAGTGTTAACAGGAAGTAGGCTGACTGCTGGCTTTGGGGGGTCTTGCAGGCCTGCAAAATCAAGGGTATCAAGTGAGAATTTAAAAGCTCAACAGATTTTTTTTTTTGAGATGGAGTCTTGCTCTGTCACCCAGGCTGGAGTGCAGTGGTACGATCCCAGCTCACTGCAACCTCTGCCTCTCGGGTTCAAGCGATTCTCCTAACTCAGTCTCCCGAGTAGCTGGGACTACAGGCGCCCACCACCATGCCCAGCGAATTTTTTTTTCTTTTCTTTTAGTAGAGATGGGGTTTCACCATGTTTGCCAGGCTGGTCTGAAACCCCTGATCTTGTGATCTGCTCGCCTTGGCTTCCCAAAGTGCTGGGATTATAGGATTGAGACCCGCCCCCACCGCCCCAGCCCGCCAGATCTACCTAAGGGCCAGAGGCCCGCGAAGTTTGCCTGTGAAAAGAAAAGTGTCTCAGCCCTCAACCCACTCCTTGGGGAAGGCGCCTTTTCAACCCACCCACCGGGTAAGGAGCCTGTTCAACCCACCCCTTGGGGAAGGAGCCTTTTCCAGGCCTGGACACCTGGGGTCATGCCCCACATAGGCCATCTTCTGGCGAGCAACTTTTGGGCTACAAAGTTCCTGAAATACTCTCAGATTAAACTCAATGCATATTTAGCAGCCAGCTTAATGACAGAAGCAACGGAATCACCATCTGTTCTTCTGACTCCTTCACTGGTCTTAGAAACTTCTCCTGAGCAGAAAGAGGATTTTCTATTTCCTCTTTTCCTGGCACAGGGACTCAAAAAGGAAGCAAGACCAGACCAATTTAAAGGTTAGATTCTAAAAACATCTTTATATTTTTTAACTTCCCACACTACACCAACATATGTATTTTTATTAAACACACAAGCATATCTGAACTATGAATACATATAGATGTGAATTTGCTATTAATAGTTGTGTCAGCATCTTTGTTTTCCAGCAGGGTCTCAAAGGAAGTAATGGACATAAATCAAAAGATGCTGCTGATGGCCTTGGCAGATCAGCAAGACACAGCAAATCTGCCAACCCAGCTCAGCTGCCGTAGCTGTCCCGTTCCAGCCACTGGTTCACACACCGGACAGGTGCACCCTGGAGGCCGTGGGCACGTGACTTCCAATACAGTGTCACATGATGGGCTGCGTCAGTGGTCCACCACCCTGCATCATTTGACATAAACCAGGGAACACGCAGGCCCCAAGGGATGCCACCTGGTGTCAGAGAGAAGCCACGGGCCCACCCTACCTTCAGAGCAGTCTCAATGCCCAGCGGCTTGCACTCGAGGACAGCTTTGGCCACAGCATCACGGAGAGCCTTGTATTCATCGCCGTACGCCAGGTACCTATCCATCTGGCCTGGGTGGTCCTTCTGCAGCCCCAGGAATATAGGGGTTAGTTGGGGGTGAACGATGGGAGGAATGTTTTGCAAAGAACCATATTAATGGGTGCAGGAACCTGGTGATCGATCATTCGAGGTTTAAAGGCAGCCGAGCTGGGATTCCCCGACCTGGCCTGAGGCAGGAGTCTGGTGCCGTCTTCACAGGGAGCTTCCTCTGCAGTAGAGGAAGAGGCGCGAGTGCAGGGAACGCCTGCCGATGGCAGTGCTACCTGGGGAGGTGCTTGCTTCTTCCATTCATGGCATGGCACCACACACCTGAGGCCGGGTGGCTCTAAACCCCAGGTGGTCAAACAATGCCAGGGTTCTTAGTACCATTTTTGTATCCCCAGGACAATAAGAATTTGTTAATTTCTGGGCATCTGGAAAGGACCACTGAGAGGCTTTGAAGCCTTTTTTTGTTTCTGTTTTTTTGGGACAGAGCCTCACTGTGTTGCCCAGGCTGGAGTACAGTGGTGCAGTCTCAGCTCACTGCAACCTCTGCCTCCCAGATTCAAGCAATTATCCTGCCTCAGCCTCCCAAGTAGCTGGGATTACAAGCACCCACCACCACATCCAGCTAATTTTTTTTTTTTTAAGTAGAGACGAAGTTTCACCATGTTGGCCAGGCTGGTCTTGACGAACTCTTGACCTCAAGTGATCTGCCCACCTCGGCCTCCCAAAGTGCTGGAATTTCAGGTGTGAGCCACTGCGCCCAGCCTAGCCTTGAAGCCTCTTATGTGATTATATTCCTAGTTCTTGCTCTTGCCTGTCTCTTGCCTGCCAGAGGTAAAAAGGTCACACCTTGCAAGCTGAACTACATTTAAGTTCACCTTAAATGTAGCTGAACTGTTGTGGCCTTTTGTGCCACAAAATGTTCTACTTTCCTTGAAATTCAATGAGAAGTGATGCCTAAGAAGCTCTGAGGTGAGTGCCCTTACCTTGGCCCTACAGCAGGTGGTGTAACATGATCATAAGCTGGGGCAAATCAGCTAAAGCACAGACACAAAGGACTAGACAGACAAGCGCAGGTTTCTTTCCTGGCTCTGGGGATGCCGAGGGCAGGCGGAACGCAGAAGCAGTGGCACCATCCCTGCGTGTGAGGGTGGGGTGTGGGGGTGTGTTGGTGGGTGGTGTGAGGGTGGGGTGGTGTGTGGGTTTGGGGTGTATGGGGCTCTGGGGGTGCATGTTTGTGGGCTGCCGGGCCCCACTTCTCACCTGCTGCTCAATGACTTGCTTGGGGAACACCCACTGGCACGGATGGCCGGGCTTGGAGAGGCCCTGCACGAACTCCATCCCGCGCTGGCTGCTGAGCTTCCGCACCAGGTACACCCGGTGCCAGTCGTTTTCCACCCGGGTACAGAAGTGCTTGACTTGCCGCAGGTAGCACTGCTTCTCGGCCATCCCTGAGAGGCCAACGAGAAAGTGGGTGAGCAGCTGGTGACTTAGGGCATTTATTGTAGGACACAAGGCCAACCAGAGGGCACAGGACCTACCCACAGGCATTCACAGAAACACGTCCAGAGGAGAGGGGACGTGGAAAAGCCCAGTCATAGTCTATTCTAAGAACTAGTTTCCCATACTTCCTGAATTTCTAAATGACGGAGTCTTTAAACCCAAAGTAAAGCAAGGCAGAGAAGGCTTGCCTGGGTCTCCCTCAGGCTGCGAGAGGAAATCTGAAGCTCTGTCCAGGCAGAGGTGGATCCGGGCCACCTCTTGCAGGTATTCAACTGAGGCCTCGTTGGCCGGCTCTCGGCCACGTCTTACTGGAGAATACGTGTTAAGGAAACGACCTTCCTCTCTTAGGTGGTTCAGTTCATCATTTCTGGAGCAAGCACTGGTCTTCTCACGTATTGAATCCTGAGGGACAAGCAACAAGAAAGAAAAGGATATTATTCTTTTCAACATGGACGCCCCAAGCTTCTACAGTTGCCAGTGTGACTGTGGAAAATGAAGGAAAGAAGGATAAAGAATGTTGTTGTAGGTTTCAGTGTAAATTTCTTGACTCACGGAAACCTAATATCCCTTTTTATTTTAAGGGCAAGAAGGAGGGGAAAAGTGAGGGGAAAAATTTTTTTCCTCACAGGAAAATAATTATATAATCTAATTTATGTACATTGTGAAAATTTTGGATATAAAAATATGAAGATAAAAAAAATCCACAATGTCCCCACTCAGTGATAACCACTGTTAACTTTGGTGGTATATTCTCCTAGACTTCTGTTTTGTATGTATATGCACATAAATGCCAATATATACATTGCTGAAGGCAGAAGCAGTGTCTTGGAAACCTTTCTTCTTTTCTGCAAGGAACAGAGCATTTGTTAATTATACTGACTAAAATTATATTCTGTAAATTTTAAACCATGTGGTTCAGTTTCCAAAAGAAATTCAGGGAAGAGAGTTCGCTTACCTCCAGGCAGTTGATGAAGAGCATGTACAGTTCAGTTTTATCTTCAATTATGAATGCTTTCTTTTTTAACAGGGTCAAGTAATCCTGAATATAATCTTTTACATCATCGAAGCTGCAGAAAGAGAAATATTATTCCTGGCTTTCTCAGATCTGGAGACACACCGTACTAAAAAAAGAGCATCTATCTATCACTCATCTGTCCTGTGTGTGTGTGTATAAACATACATACATATATGTAGTTTCTAAGATTTTATGGAAAACCTTTTAGCATAATACTGGAGGAGTATAAAACTCACATTTTAGACCAGCTGTCCTCAAACTTTGGTTTCAGGACCCTTTTGTAGTCTTAAAAATTGAGAACCTCAAAGAGCTTTTATGTGAGTTATATTATCAATATGTATGATAGGAATTATGAGACATTAAAAACAAAAGGTTTCAAAAATATACATTCATTTAAAATAACAGAAAAGCTGTTACATGTTAAGTAACATTTAACATATTTTCCAAAACATGAATCAGTGAGAAGAGTGGCTTGGTCTTCCATTCCTGCACTGGCCCTGAGGCCTGGCTCCTGGAAGTCAGCGGCCTGCCTGCCCTGCTTCTGCTCCCCGTCGCTGCGCCATATCGGAGAATAATATGAGGAAAATCTGTCCTCATACACTCGGAATAGTGAGGAACATTTTAATAGTTTTTGCAGATCATTGTGGATATTATTCCTTAATGCTGTGCCAACAGTGATAAATGGTCATGTCTAAAGGTTAATTGCAATGTGGAGCCTAAAACTGTATCAATGCATTTTTCAGTCAATTACGTTAAAATCAAAAAGTCTGCCCATACTTTAAATAGAATTTTTTCTTTTTTGACCCACAGATTTCGTGACAGCAAGCATTGGTCATTTGGAAAATACTGGTTCACTGGGCTGTGCAAGTCTTGTAAAGGTTGACACATTTTTATTCTGCGTTTAAAAAAAAATCCATATTCATTAATATCACCACAAATTGCCCCAAAATATCTTTAAGTATTCGAAAGCTCGCAGGCTCATAGTGAAGAATACAAGCTTTTCAGAATTTCAATTTCAGCTTAAGAGCTTGAATGTTATCATCACCAACCAACATTGTCAGTTGTTTGGCTGAGGCCGGCTCGCTTTGCTGATTTCCAGGAGAGGCCGACCCAGCCCTGGACACCTGCATCGTGTGCATCCTTCCTCCCGGCATGAGTGGCGGTCCGTGAACACGGCAGCCGGCTGATAACTCAGGGCTTGTCATGAGTGATTTTCTGCGAGGCAACTGTCTACTGCAGTGCGTAGTGGGAGTGTTTTCTGTGCGTTTCCCATTTCCACAAAACATTAAGAAATCAAATCCTCAAGAGTCAAGATTTAGTAAAACGAATGAAACTGGCATGAAGAAGAAAGGCACGTGTGCATGGCGGTGAAGAGAACAATGTCTACAGCTGCTGCGTGTTCACGTGAGGGGCCAGCAGTCTCAGCTGCCACCGCTTTTGTAACATCATAAGCATCAACATGTGTTTTAAAAAGGGCAAATTTATCTTATAATCTAATTTTTAAAATAGTTTTAACCTCAGAGACCCACCTCACACCCAAGGGTCCATACCAACACTTTGAGAACTGCAATATTAGATCAATACAAGTACCACAGGTGATACTATTCTTGGATGTCAACATCCTTTCACAAGGAAATAGAGCCCATGGTCAGGGGAATAGAAACTTAGAAGACATCTAGGACATTCAGGGTGAGCAGGATTCTAAGCTACCATCCGAAAAATCAGAAAGCTGGACCACTGTGGAACCAGGCTCAGCCCACAGATTCTGCCCTCTTGAGTTGTGTCCTTCACACCACCGTGGTCCCTTCACGGCACTGTTGGCTTCTTGCTAGATGTGTGCTTGTGGGAATACTAAACTCATGTGCCTACATGTGACAATGTCAGAATACACAGCCAGTACAAGTAACCAGGTCGTATCTCACCGAAAAAGCTCCCCAAGATCATGTACTACCTACTAGTCACAACGAGAAGACTTGGTAACAAAGAGAACGCCACAATGAAGAGAAAAAGGCAGGGCTTTCTAGAAGCAAGTCTCCATGTTGTTCTTACCTGTACTTCAAAAGCAGTTTCAGTATCACTGAGCGGATGACAGGAGTCTTATCCACAACATCATTGAATGGAGAGAGAGATTTTGTGTGTTCACGGCGTCCTTAAACCAGAAAGAGAAAGGCAGCTCACTGCATGAGACATGCAGAAGTGAGATGAAGAAGTGAGCTGCTAGGTTTACAGGAAGAAAGCAACCTACTCTGGGGAGCGTCTCTTAAGAGCTCCTTTTGGACGAAGAGGAGAGAGAGCAGGCTCTCAATCACTTCCTTCTCAGGCGGAGCGTTGTCCTTGAAGCACATGGTGGACACCAGGTCTACGAAGAAGCTGTTGCACATCTGCCGGAAGCGGGCATGCTTTTCAATGACTTCCCTTAGAACACGAGAAAGAGAAGACAGGTGGATGGTGTTTCCCAAATGCCTCCTTACAGAAGGACTTGAGATTTCACAGCATTTCACTTTTTTTTTTTTTTTTTGAGATGGAGTTTCACTCGTTGCCCAGGCTGGAGTGCAGTGGCGTGATCTCGGCTCACTGCAACCTCCACCTCCCAGGTTCAAGTGATTCTCCTGCCTTAGCCTCTCAAGTAGCTGGGATCACAGGCACGCACCACCACACCTGATTAATTTTGTATTTTTAGTAGAGATGGGTTTCACCATGTTGGCCAGGCTGGTTTTGAACTCTTGACCTCAGGTGATCCACATGCCTCGGCCTCCCAGAGTGTTGAGATTACAGGCGTGAGCCACCACACCTGGCCAGCATTTCACTTTTAAATTGAAAGATTCAAGTCACTCCTCTCACCCGTTAGAGCTAGTCTTCAACATTTCAACAGATGATATTTAGATGCATCCCTTTCTAGAAACACTTTGATCATTTGGACCAGCCAACAGTACCCTTCAATATCGCAAAGTATGTCAACCCATCCACTGGGCTTGCCTGGTGCTCCACTTTTAGGAGGCCTGAGAAGGGAGGGAAGGGGAAGGAAAGAAAACCAACCACTCACAGAGCAGGGCTGAGGCCTGCTGAGTCCAGAGAGGTAGAGCTGCTTTTAACCACCTCCAAAAAGCTAGACAAGGAGTGGGTTGGTTCTCAGGTCAGTAACTGTGAATGATACTGATGCATTAAGACCAGTGGTGTCGGCCAGGTGTGGTGGCTCATGCCTGTAATCCCAGCACTTTGGGAGGCCAAGGCGGGTGGATCACCTGAGGTCAGGAGTTCGAGACCAGCCTGGCCAACATGGTGAAACCCCGTCTCTACTAAAAATACAAAAATTAGCTGGGCATGGTGGTGCATGCCTGTAATCCCAGCTACTTGGGAGGCTGAGGCAGGAGAATTGCCTGAACCTAGGAGGTAAAGGTAGCAGTGAGCTGAGATCATGCCACTGCACTCCAGCCTGGGCAAGAGAGTGAGACTCTTTATCTCCAAAAAAAAAAAAAGTGGCATCTAAATTCCTTGGGCCTCTGGTGGGGACCTTTGTTATGTCTTTCTGGCTTAGTTCCTCTGTATTTGCTGTTTCTCAAATCTATATGTATATCTCTTGGGGAAGAATAATCTTGAGATACTAAATATTTATGAAAGTACATAACAGTGGCATCTCTTTCGATAGTTCTCTGAGGTCAGGTTTTCTACCAAATGAAGGTTAATAGAGTTCATATTTCTGAATATTGTGTTTGCCAAAAAAGGAAAATAAAAAAAAAAAGATGCTTTCTTGAAAGAAGGGGTGTTTTACCTGTGCCTTTGGGAAACAGTTGGAGAGAAATTGTCTGGCAAGTCAGTTAAACAGTAGGGGCACATCATCTGCCCTGGGGCAAACCAGGCCCTGAGGCAGCGCAGGCAGTACACGTGGTCACAGGGCAGACAGACAGGGTCCTGTGCATCTCCCAGGCAGATGGGGCACGGCTGGACCCCAAACCTAGAATCCAAGAAGGGCAGTCAGTTCTGAAGCAGAGAAACCGGCCAGAAGAAGTGAAAACCACGAAAGGTTCAGAATTCTCGCCTTCACAGATCCAAACCTAAGGTCTCACCTGCTGAGGGTCTTGCTGGCTCTCTCCTTGCATTCACAGAGGGTGCTCATCACGGCCTCAAAAGGCCTGTGCATCTTGACGTCGGAGTTCTCTCGAAGACACTGAAGGCGGTGACAGGAGTCATTAGCAGTGGGGAGGGCTGAGGGCAGCCAGGGGCCGGGTCAGGCAAGAGAGGGAACACCACATTCTGAGTCAGGGCTGTGATGCATGCCACATGCGTGTGAGGTGCGAGGCCTTTGTGATTCTGTGTTTAGCACTTGAACTCTGAATGCCCTTTTTGTGATTATGCTGCTTGTCAGGGAACTACATTCTCAAGTTACGATTTTTCCTCTTCTTTTTCTTTTAAGGTCTCCTTCCCTCCCACTATTAAGAGATTTCATACTCTAAGTAATAATAATGACCATCTGTATACCCCCCACCAAGCTTTAAGAAATCTCAGCATTTTTTGAATATTTGCTTTAGATCATTTTGTAAACATTTTTAATTTTTTAAAATTTTCTTTCAGCCTCCCAAGCTGCTGGGATAATTTTTTTTTTTAGAGAAACAAAACATTATACATAATTACAATTTCACATCCCTCCCTCCCTCTCCAGAGGTATCTACATTTCTAGATTTCTACTGTTAGGATAACTGTAAGCATGTCTTAACATGGGGTTGAATGTTATTTTGAATGTTTTAAAACTTGGTGTCAGTGATACCACACTGTATTGAGGCTTCTGAAACTCATTCTCTTCATGATACCTTAGGTCCAGATCACTCCTGTACCCACGGATGAAGATACCAGTTACCCGTCTGCTGGTTAATGGGCATTTAGATTTTTTCCAATTCCTGACAGTCCTGTATTCAACATTCTTGCATATGTCTGAGAGCGAATAAGTTTCTCTAGGATATAGTTGGAAGTGGAAACACTGTTTTTTAGGCAACATACATCTTCAAAGGCAATATACATCATCACTGTACAAGACAGTTTAATGGCTGTGCTTACGGAATTTGATGGGCAGGCATGATGTTGGTATGGACATCTTAATATTATGTCTACCTTGGGCATTGTGAGCTCAAGGAGAGTACCTTTCTGTTCCAAGTTTAACAACGGTCTTTCTTTCTAAATAATTTTATCAAATGCTTTCTCTCTACATTTTGAAATGATCATTTAGAGTTTATCTTTTAATTTATACAACTGATAACATTTACAGATTTTTTTCTTTATTTCGAGCCATCCTTGAATTCCTGGGATAAATCTTACTTGGAAGTGATGTGTGTATTTTCAATATCCTAATAACTTTGTCAGTCAACAACCCAATTCAAAAATGGGCAAAGGACTTGAATGGACATTTCTCCAGAGAAGACAGCAAATGCCCAACAAGCATATGAAGGATGCTCACCATAACTAGTCATTAGGGAAATGCAAATAAAAACCACAATGAGTTATCACTGTGGCCATCATGAAAAAATCAGATAGTAACAGGTGTTGGCCATGATGTGGAGAAATTCAGACCCTGGTGCATGGCTGGTGGGGATGTAAGATGCTGCAGTCACTGTGGAAAATAATACAGTGCTTCTTCATAAAGTTAAACATAGAGTTATCAAATGATCCAGGAATTCCTCTTCAAGGTATATGTCCAAAAGAACTAAAAGCCAGGCATGCCTGCAGTCCCACCCATGCCATCCTGCAGCAGTTCCATCAACAACTTCCTGCCCAGCTGAGGGAGCCAGCCTCACGGTGAAGGGCAGGGCTTTCCCCCAAGCCTCTTGTTTCAAATGGTCCCAAGGGGCTGCCCTTCACCTGGGGCTGGGGAGGGATATAAGTCAGGCTTCCAGCATGAAAACTAACGAGGTAAGGTCTTTGGCTGTGGTTACTTGCACAGAGATCTGACTGGAAGGAAATAAACCAGAAACCCAGTAAGTTTCTGAGGCCATTTTATCACCAAAAAAACCTCCCCATGGTCCTAACCACCTAAATCCTATAAGCGTGTGGGCAGGCAGGGGTCAGCTCCTTTACCTTCGGGTTTATGGGCACCTGGCCCTTAGGACCCACGCTGGACCTGGCTGAAAGCTCTGTGCATCTCCCAGAGGTCCGGGACGTGATGAGGAGACTTGGAGAGGCTGCATGCTGTGTGGGTGTGGGGAAAGGGCGGCATGGGGGCCACCGGCTGTGTCCTATGACCCTCTCTCCACCTTTTCCTTTATCAAAGGAACTCCCAAGTTCCACCTGGCACATGACCACGCCACGAAAAACAACTCAGCTTCTTACAGCTCGGTAAGGCCGAGTGCCCAAGTTGAAGATCATGAGACATGAGCTGGCGTGGTGTGTGCGTGTCCGGGGTTGGGCTCTTAAGGAAAACGGCCTGTCCACCTCCCCTGCTTTTTGTCCCACAGGCTGTGACGCCAGGCCACAGGGTGGAAGCTGAACATTAGGGACACCAAAGGGACAAGACAGAAGGAGCTTGGGCACCTGACTCTGTGCCAGTCTCCAGGAGCTGGTACCTTAGCCTTGGGCTGCTCACACCTGTCCTGGGTGGGAAATCAGCTGATACTGTGTCTCAGTCGCTGGTGTTCTGATAGGTCAGAGTTGACACATCCAGCATCTGTGCTGGCCTCCTTTTAGTAAACCTTCCTGTGCTCCAAACATCGGACAGCCAGCGCTGCCTCTTCCAGACCCCCTGCAGTGAGGGCTCTGGATGCGCTCATGTGAAGGTCAGGGGTGCGGGTGAGGCAGAGGCAGAGGCAGAGGCCGTGTTTGGCTGAATGGCTGTTGGTGCTGGACACCACTTCATGGCCACAGAGGTGCATCACTGGAGGGTCACAGGCTTTTTTCTGCAGGAGACCACCCCACATTAGTAGCTTTATGAAGGGCATGGTGGTTTCCCGTTCCTTGGTTCTGTTGACAGCACTGTTTTGAAGACCCCAACCCCAGTGGCATTCTCTGACATCCTTGTCTCCATGACTGTGACAATGGTAACAGCTCCCACAGGCGGCCGGGTAGTGGTCTGTTCTGGGATCACTCCGAAGGCCAGGTTATCCCTCCCAAAGGTTTCACAAGCATGTTCCCTGTGTCAGCCCCTTTCTGCACACAGTTCCTGGAATCGCTTCTAAATGACACACTCTGACTTAGCAATCAGCAGAGGGTAAATAATTAAACAATTAAACATGGAAAATGTAATGGCTTAGTGATGAAATCGCCTTCCTTTGCACATCTAGACAAAATGGTCAGAGCCAAAGAGCGTCTCCTGGCTGCGGGTCAGTGTCGGCGCTGTTCTTTCTTCTGGAAAAGGGTGGATCCGTGCGTGTGCTGAGGCCAGCCCAGGTACTCACCTTGTCTAGTAAGAAGACGTGCTCGGTCACCAGCCTGCATAACTCGGGGACCCGGCTCTCGGTTCCTAGGAGCACATGCTCCACAAAGAGTGCGGTGGAGAAAATCCGACTCCATTGGGCTCTGTCAAAAGAGTGCGTCACTCACTCAGCTCCCACCAAGGAACCCAAAAGTAAAACGAGGAGTGAGACGGGAGAGGAGATGAGGACCCAGGGTCCAGGCCCGGCGGCTAGGATTACAAGCAAGCCCTGTGTGACACACTTCCTGGCCCGCCCCCAGCTCACGCCCTCAGACGCTCAGCTGGGACTCGGTGTCCCACTCGATGCCTCTGCACGGGGTACTGCCACAACCTGCTCACTGCACGGTCCTGCGCCTGCCAAGTCCCACCTCGCCTTGACAGCCCCTCACAGGAACTGTCTCCTTAGGGAAGTGGACTCTGGCCCTGAGGGCCTGTCCTGCTCCGTGCGCCTCCCTGCGCTGGGTGTCCTTTCTATCACAGCATTCCTCACACGGTGTCACAGTATCCCACTTGTCTTTCTACGGCCTCAGTACACAGTGAGCTCCCTGAATGCGCAGCTGCCTCTCGTGTCTCCAGCACCCTAATGGGATGCCTGGCACTCACTAAGGGTTCGGCAAACGTGAAGTGAGTGAGGACAGAGCCCCTCCCACGGCTGGAGCACCTGTCAGTCTTTCTCATGGACATGCCTGGCACTTGGCAGGCTCCTGGTGAGCACGTGCCAGATGAAGCAGTGTGTGAGGGCTCCTGGGTCTCACCTGACTTCCCTGATGACAGCCTGGGCCAGGCTCCCACTGCCTTGCATGTGCCCATCGGAACAGATGAGCTCCAGTGGCATAGAAAGATTCTTCACCAACTGTAGCCACGCCTGGGGACTGGGCTTCAGGGTGTCTCTCGTCAGCATCTCCGTGCAGGCCATCGCGGCAAACGCGTCCAGGGTCTGGGGAGACAGACGGCAGGGCGTGGCTGAGCGTTGCCCTTCCCACCAGCCCACCAGAGGCCCTGGCTGTTAGCTGCGTGTATACTTGTGTCCCAGGCTTGCATACGAATCTTTCGTTGTCTAGGATGTGGGAAGCATCAGCGAGATGTGTTCTTAACATCTCTGAATTAAGCTGAGGTATGTGCCTTGTGAAGAAATCTCCCACTAGGAACACAGTCCCCAAAGCTCTCCATTCCGAGGGGAGTTGGAAGCACCCCGCGGCTTGCTCAGGGCAGGCGGAGGAGGGCCATACCATCTCACATCCAGCCAGCTCATGGTTCCGAGGGGCTTCTGTCAGGCTGTGGAGAACCTGAGGGTAGATGGTCAGGATCCTGGAGAAGTTCTGCAGCCGGCTTCTGAAACGCTGGTAGGCAAGGTGCACCCACGGTAAGGAAACCTCTTCCTCCGGCGCTTCTGACGCCGCTTTCAGTTCCCTAATGCAGGACCACAGAGCCATCTGCAGAAACTGGGATTCAAAAAACTTTTAGAATATATTTTTAAATTACAAAAATGGTACGTTTTCCCCATGGAAAATCAGAACTATTGGAAAACTATAAAAGAGGATATTAGAAACCATGCATGCTATTCTGTCTCGTTTGCTTCTGTCCAATTTTCTATCTGCCTCTCCTCCCACGTTAAGGTCACTGTGTCTTCTGAGCTTTTTGCCACTGAACATGACATCATGACTTCCTCTATGACTGAGTATACTTGTATACTTGAAAAACATGGTTTTAACAGCAGCTCAATAACCCATCCTATGGCCATACTTTAATTTGCCCATCCTGTATTTCTGGACAATTAAATTATTTTTAGAAGCAAAGCTGAAAAGGACATCCCTGTAACCAAATACTTGTCCACGTCTCCAGGAGTTTCCTCAGGACAGAGTCAGCAGTTCAGATCAGATGAGGTTCTCAACTGCTCTGTCAGGCAGCCCTGCAGGGCGCCCGCTGTGCACACCACTGTCAGCCGTGTGGCCTGGCCCTTTCTTTGCAGCACTGGCCAGCAGCTGTCCTTTTTTAAAAACAGCTTTGCAAAATGAATACATAAACATGATATCTAAAAACTGTTGTGTTGATTTGCTATTATTAGTAAGGCTAAGCAATTTTTCAAATGTTTCCTGGATGTTGATATGCTTAATGATATGATTATAAAATTGCTGTTTTATAACATTTACCCATTTTTTAAAACTTAGGGTATTTTCTTATTGATTCCTAAGAATATTAACCTGTAGTCATATTGGCTGTAAGGATGTTCTTCAATTGTCACTTTCCTTTTTTATGTACTGAAGTTTAAAATTTTTAGGTAGTCAAAAGTATGACTTTCTATTGAATTTCACTTATTTGTTCTTACCCTGTAGAGTTAATTACGTATTTACCTTAATTTTTTCAAGAGAAATTTAACACTTAAAAAGAAGACATGTCAGGGAAATTGGAGGTCTTCTCGTGTTCCCGGAGAGCTCTATCTTTTAGGAGCCCCTGGGTGGTGGGCTGAGGGTGCAGCACTGAACATTGAGAGGAGACTGGACGGCCCCTTCACCCACTAGCGCCCTTTGCAGACCATGTTCTGTTCCCAGACTTCACAGCACCAGCTCCAGACAGCTAAAGAAACGTCCTGTGTCTGCATCCAGTCCCCATCGTGCAAGCTCTACACCTGACCCTTAGCCAGTATCTAAACATCTACCTCTAACTCCTCCTCCGTTGCCACACGCATGGTCAAGAGAATGAAGTCCTTCGAGTAACACTGAAGAAGCTCCTGCTGCGGCTCTCCATGGAGCTGGGCGAGAAACCTGCCCAGAGGAGTCTGCTGAAAGATGTCCACGAACTTCTTTGGCAGTCCTGCAGAGAGGAAACCAAGGAGTGGCCTGGAGTGCGTCTAAGTCATGACACTCCTCTGCCTCCAGGTTGCTCTGGAGTGAAGGGGAATAGGGGACGCCTTGTCGAATGGGAGCTCGTAGACAAAGGGGCACCAACTGCCTGATTTTGTAGGGAACTGAAGGAATAGTCACTGTCTAGACATTTAGGATATTTTTCTTTTTCTTTTTTTTTTGGAGATGGAGTCTCACTCTGTTGCCCAGGCTGGAGTGCAGTAGGTAGCATGATCTCGGCTCACTGCAACCTCCGCCTTCTAGGTTCAAGTGATTCTCCTGCTTCAGCCTACCAAGTAGCTGGGATTACAGGCGCGCACCACCACACCCAGCTAAATGTTTGTATTTTTAGTAGAGGCAGTGTTTCGCCATATTGGTCAGGCTGGTCTCGAACTCCTGACCTTGGGTGATCCGCCAGCCTTGGCCTCCCAAAGTATTGTGAACCACTGCGTCTGGCCTAGGATATTTTTCCATTGGAATAAAATAAAAGAAGGTGGAAGCCATGTCAAATTTAAGTCAGAAACAGCCAAAGAGAAAAACCTGAGAAAGAATGAGTTGTATGTTGCATGGCTATAGATCACAGCATGTTTCAGGAACCCCCAGGTCCAAGTAAATCAGGAATGAGTGGGCTGCTCTTCAGGGGCTGGGGTCACAGACCATGCAAGATGGAAAGATCTGGCTTCTAGTGGGCGGGGTGCGGCCCCTAATTCGCATGCTGTCACAGAAAAGCAGGGTCAGTGGGGTATTGTCCTGAGAAAAGAATATGCTCATGAGGAGAGACTGCTTTGAGTTTGTTCAGAAAAAGTGGCAGAATGGTAACCTAGAAAAAAGGCCACCTTGAGTCTTCCAAGTGGTCAATAAGTAAACATGGAAGAGATTACTGCATGTATGAAAGATGGCTTTTGCAAAAGTGTTGCGTTGTCCTTGGTTTTTCTGGACTATGGCAAACCCTCTGGCATCTGGCAGCAGAGTCCAGCACTGTGTCTGGGCTGTGACTCCTGATGGGGCAACTGGGAGTAGGGGATACTCCAGGCGCTCGTGCCTTCTGAGAACGCCTGCCCTGGGGGCATCTCCTGAGTCCAGTGCCCCAGTCTGAGAAGGCCCAGAATGGGAGTGACCAGCTGGTAGAGGTGACAGTCCTCCTGTTGCCAGAACATACCCCATTTCACCAAATACCTGGCCATCACGGCACTAAAAACCATTTCACAGGCTCCCGCTGCCATAGGACCGAAAGGTTCTGGTCCTGCCAGGGCCTCTCACTCCTTCAACAGAAACTTTAAAATGACACAGTGACATAAATTGGATGCTACTGTACAAACGTGTGAAAACTAAAATCTCCAAAATTCACCTTGCGATGGTAGCCACGCATCTGCTTTTCACTGTCAGGCAGTCCCTTTGTGATTCACCTGTGCTGAATCTGACCTGTCTTGAGGTAGCCTCACCTTCTGCGTCTGTGATGTACTGAGCCTGGACCCACAGCTCCTCCAGATAGTCCTTGATTCTCCAGCTGAAAGGTACGTTGTTGGAAGCGTTCTCGGAAAGGTTCATGTAGTTCTGCACCATGATGTAGGCCATCTCACCTTTATGTCTGCAGTAAGGCGAGTGACGTTACAAAGAGGGTTTGTGAGACGTCACTCAAAACACAAGACAAGACCCGCCACTGATGCCAGCTCCTCTCAGGCCTCAAAAACAAGGGGGCCAACAGGCCAGGCTGACAGCGCTGATTTCACAGCCCGGGGTGTCTATTAGGACAGATCTAGGGAACTAGCTTATGCAATCTTTGTTTTACAGGCAAAACAAAAACAAACCAAGGCTGGCAGGGGTCAAGTGTGTTGCCCAAAATCTCCAGCAGAACCAAGTCTGGTTCCTGAGCCTGTCTGTCTTTGATAACTTGTAACACAGAGCACAACTTGTTAGACAGTCTTTGTTTCATGAACACAGCAGCGCCTTGTCTTTTAAATAAGTGTTTCCACTGGAATTCAAATTCCATTCTTTTTCTCTTTCTCTCTTTTCTTTCTCTCTCCCTCCTTCTCCCTTTTTTTTTTTTTTTGAGATAGGGTCTCACTCTGTCACCCAGGCTGGAGTGCAGTGAGCGGTGTGATCATATCTCACCTCAAACTCCTGGGCTCAAGCAATCCTCCCGCCTCAGCTTCTACAGTAGCTAGGACTACAGGTGCGCACCACATTATGCCTAATTTTTAAATTTTTTGTACTGACGGGGTCTCACTATGTTGCCCAAGCTGGTCTTGAACCCCTGGGCTCAAGCAACTTTCCTGCCTCAGCCTACTAAATTGCTGGGGTTATAGGCATGAGTCACTGAGCCTGGGCACGTTCATTTCTATATTCTTTATTAATCTATATCCAGAATTGAAGCCCCTGAAAGCTGAAGTGGAAGCTGTTGGGAGCTGAGCCTCGGCCCCACAGCATCAGACCTGGGGAGGGGGGTGGGGGCTGTGCAGGTCCACCAGGGAATGAGGGACGGGGGAGGGAGCACAGATCACAGGGGGAAGCAGCACAGATCGCGGGGCTGTTCTAAGCGCAGCTTCTCCATGCCATACCACACTGGGTCTGGCTAGAACCAGTGCTCTGAAAGCAGGGAAATGAGGAGGGTGGAGATAAAAATGTCTTGGAGCTTCATAAAGTTCCTATTCTTTTTTTTTGAGACAGAGTCTTGCTCTGTCACCAGGCTGGAGTGCAGTGGTGCAATCTCAGCTCACTGCAACCTCCGCCTCCCAGGTTCAAGTGATTCTCCTGCCTCAGCCTCTCAAATAGCTGGGACTACAAGCACGCACCACCACGCCCAGCTAATTTTTGTATTTTTAGTAGAGACCGGGTTTCACCATGTTGGCCAGGATGGTCTCGATCTCTTGACCTTGTGATCCACCTGCCTCGGCCTCCCAAAGTGCTGGGATTACAGGCGTGGGCCACCGCGCCCGGCCAAACTTCCTATTGTTACTGCAGAAAGCGCCCACATCAACGTTGCTCTGAAGTTGAGGGCTGCGTTTCACCCAGCACTTGGGAGAGCATATTAGGGTCCTGCTGTGTTCTGATAGTTTCTCTCCCCAGGGAAAGAAAGCCTTCCACTCACCTTGCATTATTCATCACAAGAGGAATGTTCAGAAGCTTCATGTCACTGAAAATAAACATCCAAAGGTCTCTTGCCCAGGGCGGAGTATCTGGCCTAGTCAGTAGCTCAAGGTTGCCGTCTCTGTCGATGAACGATATCATGCTTGCCAGCAGAGGGGTGACAGCACCTTGGACCCGCTTCCAGAGGGTGTGCCTGCAGCACAGGAGACAGACTGGCCACCACGGCTCAGAGGAACCACAATGGCGGTCGGCCACCTTTTGACATTGTGTTCCTTCTTGAGCATGTGGTAATTAGTCTACTAATTACCACACTACAGCGATGGCAGGAACTTGACATTTTCATCATTTTTAAGTCCTAGAAAACAGACTCATAAAAATATCTAAGACGAGAGGCAGAACTGGAATGGAACTTAATTCTACATCTAATCAACTGTCATTAGGTGACTGGAAGGGTGAAGTAGTGTTTGATTTTTATTTTTAAAACATATATGTAAGACAGGGTCTCACTCTGTCACCCAGACTGCAGTGCAGTGGCACAATCATAGATCGTTGTAACCTTGAATACCGGGGCTTAAACGATCCTCCCACCTCAGCCGTGCAAGTAGACAGGGCCACCACGCCCAGGGACACCACCTCCAGCTAATTTTTAATTTTATTTTTTTGTTGGGATGGGGTCTCACTATGTTGCCCTGGCTGGCTGGTCTGAAACTCCTGGCCCAAGTAATCCTCCCATCTCAGCCTTCCAAAGTATTGGGATTATAGGTGTGAGCCACCGCACCTATCTGCTTTATTTTTTGCAAAGCTGCATAATTTTTGTATGTAACTATTTTTCAGAACAAGTCATCGAGGTTCTCTAAATAAATAAAATTATGACAATCCATTTGGAAAAAATAAATATTTTACAAATCTGATGTGGATAGACTATAATACAGATGAAGAGACCAAAATAAATTTGTCCCAGATCAAACTAAACAAGAAGGCACATGTTTATCTGGAATTAAGTATTTGTTCCTGTTGATGTTTTTGTACACTAGATCTGGGTGTCTGATAGACAGGTGGATGGATAGATGGGCTGATGGACTGATGGGTGGATGGACAGGCAGGCGGATGGATGGATGAATGCACAGACAGGCAGACAGATAATTGGTTAACTACAAGACATTTTGTTGTTATATATATTTTGTTGTATATATTTACATGTAACAATAAAAACTCTATTTCAAAATTCTTGTGTAAAGGATAAGAATTAAAAGGTGACCGGGCGTGGTGGCTCACATCTAATCCCACCACACTGGGAGACTAAGGTGGGCGGATCACCTGAGGTCAGGAGTTCGAGACCAGCCTGGCCAACATGGTGAAATCCCACCTCTACTAAAAACACAAAAATTACAGGCATGGTGGCAGGTGCCTGTAATCCCAGCTACTCAGGAGGCTGAGGCAGAAGAATCACTTGAACCCGGGAGGCAGAAGTTGCAGTGAGCCAAGATCGTGACACTGCACTCCAGCCTGAGGGACAAGAGTGAGACTCCATCTCAAAAAAAACAAAAGACAAACAAAAACCACAAGGTAATTAATGTTGGGGGAAAATCAAAGCCTCTCTTTTGAAGAGAATAAAAAGAAATACTTATATTTTTAAAATATATAGTACACAGGATCCTGGCAAGAATTTTAAAATGTCTACTGGGAAAACAAAGCATCCCAGTGACCAGAAGGAGAAAAGAGCCAACTGGGAAAAGTCGCAGAACACAAAAGGCAGAAGGAAAACCCAAGCGCTGGGAGAGGCGGGAGCAGCTGAGCCTGGTTCCTGTATCTGGAGTTGCTGAGCCTGATTCTGCTGTATCTGGACAGGCAGGCAGAGTTCGGGACACAAAGGACTCTCAGGATTTGTGCTGTTTAATCCCAAGAGGACAAATGACTCCAGTCCCCCAGAACACAGGGGAGGTGAACTGAGGTAGTCAGGGCGCTGCTGGCCCTGGGGCAGGTGAGCTGAGGGTGCGGGTCTGGCCACCACTCAACGGCTACGCAGGCCTCACGGTGACCACGGAATGTGATGAAGCCAGACCTAGTGCTGCATGAACAGCGAGCAGGGAAGAGCAGACTGAGGAGGTTCAGTGATTCAGGGCTGGTCCCGGGAAGTGGAGTCAGGGATTAAAAGCATCAACAGGCTGGGCGCTGTGGCTCACGCCTGTCATCCCAGCACTTTGGGAGGCTGAGGCAAGCGGATCACCTGGGGTCAGGAGTTTGAGACTAGCCTGGCCAACATGGTGAAATCGCGCCTCTACTAAATATAACAAAATTAGCTGGGTGTGGTGGTGGGTGCCGGTAGTCTCAGCTATTCAGGAGGCTGAGGCAGGAGAATCGCCTGAAACCCAGGAGATGGAAGTTGCAATGAGTTGAGATCACATCACTGCACTCCAGCCTGGGTGACAGAGTGAGACTCTGTCTCAAAAAAAAAAAAAAAAAAAAAAAAAAAAAGCATCAATAGAGTACACAAGGAGGAACCGAGGGAAATGAAAATATTTCTGTCACCTAAAATCCCTTCAGAAGGTGTGACAAGGAAAGAAACGAAGGATAACTAGAGAAAAAGTAGAATCAGAAAATCTCTGGTCATAAGGAAGGTGTACATAAGCCCCCATTCCCATTCACCCCACTTCTTCCTCCCTAAGCCCGCATTCCCGTTCACCCTGCGGCTTCCTCACGTTCCCTCCTGCAGATCACACCTGGCCGTAGGCCCAAAGCGAACCCATCACTGGCGCAGAAGCTTGAATCTGGAAGGGACTTATGGAGGAGGTCCGCTGTCTTTTAGAGATGAGAAAGCTGGGCCCAGATAACAAAGTCACTGGTTTCTTAGGCTGTCAGGCAGGAGGTCTGAGAGTCTGTCTTAGAGGCCCTCCGTCTGGGGCCCAGAGCACCCCTCCTTCCTCCACAACACACGGCCACATCCAGGATAATCAAGGTTCATCCCATGGGTGACAGAAAAATAACCATGGCAGTGAATGGTGCTGCTGGGTCCTGGTTTTGCTGTTACCATTCTTCAAACAGCAGGACTGGGGAAATACCGCCTGTCCCCTGCCTGCTCTGCACATCATTTCAACTTCATAACTGAAAACAGTAGCCTTTCTATGGTTAACAACATAAACGTTAGTAAATGTTCTACTCTAAGAACAGATATGCTTCTTAAAAGTTTTTAGTATGCAAAACTGTAAACACAGAAAAGTAGAGGAAGAGTCCAGCACCGGCCATTTGGCCACTGTCCAGACCTACTGTGTGCTTCTTGGGGAAAAAAATTACAGCTTTGAATGGCTGAGAAGTTTAGAAAGAAACAGCTCAGTCCCCATGGCTCGGATGGAGAGACGATGCCCGCAGGCAGGTCCCCATGCTGCCACCAGATTGGAGTCACTCCCTCCTTCCTTTAGTCACAGTACCTGAATGTGCCCGCCTCCTGGAGGGCGTCCTGGTTGCAGGCTTCTCTCGCCACCCACTCCAGAGTGTGCAACTGGCTCTCTTCTTGCGTCTTTAAAAGGACATTGAGGCGCATCTTGGATACCCGCAAGAAACAGGCTGTACAAGGGCAGAGAAAGACGTTCAGCATGGCCGTGGCTGGGCTGTTGGCTCTGGAGTGCTTCTGACCCACCCGCCCCAGGAAGGGAAGTCCTTTGGCCAGGCCAATTCTAGAGCAAAATCTGAGAGATGCTCTTAGATTCCCACTGTGTCACTGCTTCTGCTGAGCCATGGAAACCTGAGAGGGTCCCCAACACGCAGTGAAATGATGCCCACTCCTCAGAAAGAGCCCACGTGGGGGCAGGGGCAAGAGGGGTGGGGAGGCTCATACCGTGGCACGTGCTGTCCTCGTTTAAGAGGTCCAGGAGGAGCACCACCCTCCGCATATTGCGCGTGCAGCTCTCGTTCTGGTCTCTGAGCATGCCCACGGCGCTCTGCACACAGCTCCTCAGCAGCCTGGTGGTGTCCAGGATCGACACCTATTGGTGGAGACGGTTAGGTTGCCCGTTTCTACCACTTACACGGTGGGTAAAAGCCAAACCACCCATATGCGATGAGGTTCTCGATGCAGCAAACAGCACAGGGCGGCGGTCCTCATGGACAAAGAAGGACGCCAACCCCCACCCCCCACCAAACTGCCGGTGCAGATGCCCTTGACCCCCAGTAACCCCCAGTAACCAGCAACAAGACCGTCGCTGTGTGAGGAAAGTGGGGCGCCATCCTCACGCCCGCACAGCAGTGGCGGCTCCTCTAGCTCCCAGTGCAAAAGCATAAAGAGGCAGCTCGGAAGCGTCACCAGCAGCACAAGGGGAGGTCCCAAGAACCAGAACTTACGTCACTGCCTCCGAGTTCAGAGGTTTCCTTTCCCACCTTCTCAGAACCTTCTGTTTCCATGGCCTCCTCTGCCACCTCCCCTGACGTGCTGGCCTCCGTTTCCATCGCCTCCTCACGGCCGTCTTCTGCCCGGTGTTCCAAGCCCACTGCAGTCAAAGCAAACGTGATTGCGTTACTGCTCAGAAAGTGGCATGGGGACTGGCAGTGGCGCCATCTGGGAGTCTGTGTGCTTAGGCTCCAGGTGCAGGCTTCCCTGGCCCCCGCTCTGGTGATGGGTCCGCAGATGAGAAATCACGGTCATGAAGATCAGCCCCCAAGGCAGCCCCTTCCAGCCTGGGCTCTGGCGTGTTCTAGGCGTTCACTTCCATGACTGGCCTGATCACAGAGCTCTACCTCAGCCTGTGGTAAGCGCACCTGCCCGGCCCTATGGTGCGATGATGAGCTACCAGTCAGTTCTGCACATGTCCCCGAGCTCCTGCTGAGGGACGACACATGGTGGCCCTGCTCCTAGTGCCATGTGCATGTCATGCTCCACACCTACCATCTGCCCTTCCACCACCCACTCCCCAGAGGCTCCGCCTCATGACTCACACTCAGGCAAGTCTCCGGGCGCGAACAGCTGGCTGATGGTGACACTCTGCAGCCTGGTCATATCTGAAACCATGAGGGTGGATCTCCGGAGGTCATCGATGTGGACAGACTGCCACAGCCCTGTGAAGAGTGAAGCCACCCACAACCGTCTCGTGTCTTTCCCGGCTGCTGCTCAGCCCTAAGCAGGAACACTGCACACCCTGGCTTGTCGTTACCTTGCTGCAAAATGAATGACTGGCACCCTGAAGCCAAAACCCTGGAATGGGCCTGCACAGAAACCCCCGACCCTATACTACACAAGAGCCGATGCTATGCACATCAACAACTTCAACATAAACAGCAACGGTAAGACCTGCAATGGCAGGTGTGGGAAGCACGCGTGGATAAGGCCTGTGGTTCTTTCACCCGTGCATTGTTGTATTTGCTGTATCACAGTTAGTGAGGGGTGGGGGACACTGGCAAGGTCTGCCTTCCATTCTCCAGGAAATGATTCGAGTAAACTTACTTTCGTGTTTCTGGAATACCAACTTTTCTATGTCATAAATAGCGGATGACCATTCCTTGGAAAAAGATCTGAAGACAGCCCGACGCCCGCCACTCTCCCTCCCCGCCAAACGGGCATATCGGTGTGTTCCTGACAGTGTACATCGGGAGTCAGGGGTCTCCGCTCTGTGTGACCCGCATGCTGAGAGGCGAGGAGCTTGCCTACAGTCAGTCCAGGACAGGCTGCACACAGCCTCCCGTCCCAGGATTCACGTTTTCACAGTAATCAGTGGTAAGAAATCTAATTGCATCTGGAAAGAATCCTCTTGAAGTTAACAATAATATTCTAATTTCAGACTTTTACAACGCAGAACCAAATGAGAAACAGTTCCAACATTACTTAAATAAATACGCTGACTGGGCTGGGTGCGGTGCCTCACGCCGGTAATCCCGGGACTTTGGGAGGCTGAGGTGAGCGGATTTTGGGTCAACAGATCGAGACCATCTAGGCCAACATGGTGAAACTCCATCACTACTAAAAATACAAAAATTAGCCGGGCGTGGTGGTGCATGCCTGTAATCCCAGCTACTTGGGAGGCTGAGGCAGGAGAATCGCTTGAACCCGGGAGGTGGAGGTTGTAGTGGCTGGAGCCACTGCACTCCAGCCTGGCAACAGAGCAAGACTCTGTCTCAAAAAATAAATAAAAATAAATAAATAAATACATTGACTGATGTTCTGATCTCACCTCCATGGAAGCCCACATAAGCTGTTCCTCTTCCCATCCGGGACAGTTTTGTGATGAAATAGACGAAGATACGGTCCTCGTTTTCTTGTATTTTGTTGATTTCATTTATAGCAGAATACCTATTTAAAGAGAGAAAAAAGAATACCTATTTTAAAAACAAACACACACAAAAAAACAAGCACCTAAATAAAGCAAAGTTGTGCGGCTGCGGAAGGGTGTTCTCTGAGCTGTTGGTCTGGTCTCACAGCCACCCGTTCCGAGGAGTTTTACATAAACTTCAGACTCCTGTGATTGTGGTTTCTTCTCTCACAGGGAGATGAGAAATCTTCTCTTAGCAGGCTCGTTTTCTTCCCCGTTCCTGTGTCCTCTGCTTTGAAGTGGCATTCTTTTATTTTTATTTATTTATTTATTTATTTTGAGATGGAGTTTCACTCTTGTTGCCCAGGCTGGAGTGCAATGGCACGATCTCAGCTCACAGCAACCCCCGCTTCCTCAGCTCAAGTGATTCTCCTGCCTCAGCCTCCCAAGTAGCTGGGATTACAGGCATGCACCACCATGCCCGGCTAATTTTGTATTTTTTTAGTAGAGACAGGGTTTCTCCATGTTGGTCAGGCTGGTCTCGAACTCCTGACCTCAGGTGATCTGCCCGCCTCAGCCTCCCAAAGTGCTGGGATTACAGGCATGAGCCACCACGCCCGGCGTGGCATTCCTTTATTGACCAGAAACCCTATCTTTTGCTCCTCAATGGGCCTGCCCCGGTGCAACTAAGGGTGAGGCCAGCTGAACTGTCCATTCCTTCTTTTCTCTTAAGCCACGGGGGTCTTGCTGTGTTGCCCAGGCTGGTCTCAAACCCCTGGCCTCAAACGATCCTCCTGCCTCTGCTTCCCAAGTAGCTGGGATTACAGGAAACAGCCCCTGTACCCAGTGGACCTTTCCATTTCAACAAAGAGTTCTGTGCGCAATGCCATTCCCTTCAGATGACCAATGGCCAAAGCCAGTTTCTTGTTGAGATCTGAGCCGCAAAATGAAATATGGCATCCAATGCTTCAAAAAGGTCCAGAAATCACTTTTACTTTAAGTGTTAAAGGCACAAAGTTAATTCTAAGAGCGTCAGACTTCCCCTACAAATACTATAAAAACATCCAATAAATAGGAATAAAAGCATTTACCTACTGTTATTTCCTTCGAACTTGAAATAAATTCAAATTGTATAATTCAAAATTAATGATGACTAAAACATGTCTACAAACACAGGCTTCAAAGGTGTCCTTTTATAGCTTGTTAATGCTCCATTATTTACACTTCTCACATTTCACTTTTTTTGTGGGGAGGACAGGCTCTCGCTCTGGCCCCCAGGCTGGACTGCAGTGGTGGGATCCCAGTTCACTGCAGCCCTGACTTCCCAGGCTCAAGTGATTCTCCCACCTCAGCCTTCTGAGCAGCTGGGACTAGAGGTGCGCTGTGGAAGGCTAATTATTTTATTTTTTTAGTAATGAGGTCTTGCTCTGTTGCCCGGGCCCATTCCGCTATTTTTGTAATGTTATTAGCCTTTTCGCTTTGTCTCTCTTCAGTTTCCCTAATCCCCACTTGGGAGAATAAGGCGGGGGAAGAATTGTTCTTATTTTTATTTCTATATTGATTATGATACTATACTGTTTTCAAGGAAGAAATTCTCTAGGACCTCCTACGTTTTGGGTTTTTTACATAGTTTCTGAAAAAAATACTAAAAACGTACTTAGCTGAGGCAATGAGCTGGGCACTATGGATTCCATCTTCAAAATCTGTCTGAATAATGAGGATTTTACATTTGGCTGTATTCATTAAACAGTTTCTGAAAGAAAAGGGAGGTTATTCAAGCGAGTTCTCTGTCTTAAAAAATGGGTAACAAAATTCCCCCAAGTGATGAGAAACATAAAGGCTACAAAGAAACAGTGACTCAGGTGGGATTTTCTTCTGTAAGAACAGATAGTCCAGGGGAGAAAACCCAATGAATGTCTCCTAACGAGGTCCGAGGACGATGCTTTTGGAGGAAGCATGTCAGGCCAGACACCGCGTTGCAGAAGATGACGCAGATGAGAGGGACACTGGGAGAAATTTAACAAGGATCCATTTCACAGTCACGTGACTGCGGCACTCATTAACCAGCGCTGGCACCACTGCCAGGCAGAAGCCACACGGCCACGGCTGGGGAGGGAGAGGGCAGGGAAGGCAGGGAACCTCACCGGACTTCTTTGAGGAATGAGATCTCCGTGTCAAACCGCTGCAGCCACAGGAGTGTGAGTTTCGAAGCCCTGCCTGTGACTTCTGATTCTAAAATTTCACAGTCGTGACTTGTTAGCAGCCTGGAGAAAGTGGTGATCTACAAAGTTAGGAAATGCAAATTACTTGCCAGAATTCAAGGAAAGGTTGCAAGTCTGCTGCTGGGTTTAGACAGATCCCAGAAACTTGCTGATGTTCAGCGCAGTGCAGTTGCCACGCGACGGCACAGAATCCAAACCCAAAGGAGTTTCCCAAAACAAGGCAGCACTGGGGCCAGGAGGCCCTACAGGGCCAAAGGCTTTGGAGAGACGACCCCACCCTGCCCTGAGGGTGCCTTCTTCTCCTCCCCAGAGGCCCATGCCTCTGCCTGCTTGGTCCCTACTTGAGATTCCCATGATCCCTTAGGGCTCAGCACAAATGCCATTTCCTGTTATAATCCGACTTCATGCTTTCAGATGGAGTTCGTGGTTGGTACCGCCCCTTCCCCCAGATGTCATTCTCCTGCCCCACAGGCCACTCCCCCATCACAGTGCAAGCGGAAAAGTTCCTCAAGACCTGCCTCCCAGCCTAGCCTCACCACTGAGCTCAGATTCCTACGTCCAACTGCACGATGCATCAAAACCTGTCCCCAGTGGACATCATCACTGGCCTCCCAAAACCTGCTGTCCATTCCTGGGTTATCTGTCATGATGCAGCAATGTCCACTCATCTAAGAATGAGTCCAGGGAGCCACCGTGGACCCCTCCGCCCCCCACACCCTTGCTCGGTGGTAGTGTTGGCCCTGCCAAATGGCCTCCTAAGTACCTCTCGGTTCCATCTGCTCCTCTCCTTTGTACCGTTCCAGCAGCCTCCCCACTGGCCTGTCTTTTCCACGACAGCCTTTCATCAGACTCCCTTCACCCAGCTAGGGAGACACACGTGCCTCCAGCGCCCGCTCCGTAGGGCTGAGATGTGGCTCCGCAGGGCCACTGAGGCCCTCCAGCAGTTCTCTCTGACTGCACCGCATCGCCCCATCTCAGCACTCACAGCCTGGAACCCTAAGCGCTGTCAGCGGCTCTGCCCACAGAAGGCCCTCAGCCTACAGTCCCTTCCCCGCCATTCTTCCCCATCAGCGAGGGGCCTCTCCTAGGGAACATCTCATCTGAGCTGGCATCCTGGTCTGCAGTGCTCCCTGCTGCCTCTAAGCACAGCATTTATCATATGATATTGATGGCATCTGATCATGTACTGGTCTCTCCACACTCCCTAATGCTAACAAAGGACAAGAGCTGCAAAGTCATCTCTGCATCCCCAGTGCCCTCGGCCCGGTCCTGGAACATGGTACTTCATTTGTTGGTGTGAACATCGTGTGTGGTGCTGTTACCGGCATGGCGCACTGCACAGACCCAGGCACTCAGCACCTGGTTAACTGGACCTACATAGATACTTGGCTCTCCCCACACTTACCACGGAGGAGAGCCCAGCGTCTCAGCATCTGCCTGCAGGATCCCTAGCCACTGCCGGGGGAGGAATCTTGAATCCTGACGCTAGGGATTTAGGACTCTCGGGTGACAGAGGATAGGGTACGAGTGCAGAAAGACAATCACCTCTGTGAAGATGGCATGGCGCTCCAGGTCTGTCGTGTGCAGGTGCATCTGAAGGAAATCTGCAAAGGAGTTGTGCCTCTGTCTGTAGAAGTACTCCTGTGACAGCGACTTCCCTGGGAACGAGCCCAGCGAGGAGGCGCTCAGCCGGACCACGGCATCGGGCGTAGCGCAGTTCAGCAGGATCAGTCTGGCCTCCTCAGCCACCTTCTGGTAAAGTTCCTCCGTCAAGGCCTCTCTATGACCCTGCCTCTCTATGACCTGCAGCACCACAGAGGCGCAGGCGTCCGAGTGGTAGCCGATGAAGACGTCAGAGGGGCTGTATTTGTGCCTGTTCAGGAAATGCTCTGCTTTGACATCGATGAACTTCTCCACCCACGCACAGAGCTCCTCCACGACGCTCTTCTGCCATTTCTCCAGCACCGTGTTGATGTCCAGATAGTGCTTTTCCAGCCGGTTAATGAGGGGGATGGGAAAGTGTTTGTACACGATGTCTTTCTCTTCAATGACGATCAGGCGGAAGTTGGGGTGAACCCGACATTTGACGCGGTGGGTCCCCAGACCGAGGTCCACGTACTTCTGGCCGCCGAGGTGGACGTAGTACTGGTTGAGCGCGTCGTAGAGGCTCTCGTAGAGGTTCTGCAGGTTGAGGAGCACCACCATCTTGCCTGTTTCCATGCAGATCTTCACACGATTGATGTTTCTGCAGATCTGGGTGTACTCCTGGTCCTTGGGGAAACCAGAACCAAAAATGATCTCCGGCTGCTGGTCCTCCTTGAAGAACGTCTGCTGCAGGATCTGCAGTGCCACGTAGTTTTTGGTCAGCAAGAGTAAGTAGCGGGACTCAGCATCTTCCAGCTGTCCACCCGGGACCTTCTGAGAAGGCCCAAAGATGTTCTGTTTGATCAGCTGCAGGGGACTCACTTCCTCTGAGCACTTGGCCTCGGGCAAATTGGCCAGGAAGATGTCTAAAGCATGGATGTCATCCTTGCCACTGAAGTTCCTAAGGACAGCCTGTGCAATGTCTTGCGGGGAAGGCTTTCTATTTGAAGCCTTCGCTGCAGCAAAGACCATTTTGATGAGGCTGTAGTAGTCACGAAGCCCGAAGAATTCCTTGTCCTGGTTCTCACACACCGTTTCGTAGGCTTTGGCAAAGGACGCAAAGTACCCTTGGATTCGGTCCTGGATGAGGCTGTCTGAGGAGCAGATGCCCTTGGCACTGTCTATGAGCTCTCGCTTGTTGGGGCTGCCGCGTGACACGAAAATGCCCCGGTTCATCTTGGCAGGGTCAAGGGCCCAGTTGGAGATGCCCACAAAGCCAACCTTTTTGTGGGGGGCGGGATCGTCTTCAATGCATCCGTCTTCCAGCAGCGGGTGCAGAGTCTTCAGGGGCATTTTGGGCGAGTCTTCCGCCAGCCCCACCTCATCTAACACCACCACGGAGACATACTGCTGCAGGTCCTTCCCCTGCTGAAAGCGGGCACACTGCCGGAAGGTGCCAATGATGCCCTGTGGGGTGGAGTGCGGGCTGCACTGGAACGACACCAGGTGGACCTGCTTCAGGCTGCGGAAGAGATCTGAGTAGGCGGCCGGGCCCTGCATGGCGTCGGCCACGATGGTCTTGGCGAGGGACTTGGAGCTGCCGGGCTTCCCCACCAGGAAGAGGGGAATCTTCAGCTCGATGCAGATGACCATCATGAAGACGTTCTCCTTCAAGGCCAAGTTCTTGGCGATGGTTTTCCTCAGAGGTATGCCGTCCAGAAAAAGATCCTGTGCCCGCGTTATTTCATCCAGAAGCAGCCTGCTGTCGTCATACGGTTTCGGAAAGAACCTGGCGATGGCCTTCCGATATGAGTCTTTCTTTTCTAAAGAGGCGTGGTAACACACCCCGACGGCCAGCATCAACGACCAGAGGACGGGATCTCTCTCAAGGTGATTTTTGCTGACGCTGGACTTGGAGAGAAAGGAATTCAGCTGCGCTAAGAGCATCGCACTGTGCTCGTGGAACCATCTGAAAACTTTCACACAACGCTCCACGTCCCTGAGGCTGACAAAACCACACTCATCTTCTCTTTTCCTCATGAAACCCTGAGAGGCGCAGAGGACTTCTGTGATCACGCGAGTCTCGTTTTCATCTAGGCTGATGGAGTCAACCAGTCTCTGGACAATCTGCTGGATGTAGAGCTTTTCAGCAGCGTCACTCAGTTGTCCAAAGTCCCACACCAGAGGAATCAGGCTCGGGGGCAGAGCGTGGACTCGGTACACCAGCTGCCTCAGAGGAATGGAGCCCAGCTTGTCGGCCGTCTCCTCCGCACTCACCCTGTAGCCCAAACCAGCTGACTCCAAACGGCAGATCATCTCCTCAGAGTGCTTCCGGTATGGGTTGCAGGCGGCTATAATATGCAGGCCAGAGTCCCTAGCCAGGGGCTGGCCGTCCACCGTACGATCACACAGGACTTCTTTGATACAGCTTACAGCTTCCGTGGTGTTGGCTTCATCAAAAAACAAGATGGTGTCCAACTGATGTTGATCCTTATTGGCGAAGGCCACATTTTCAGCCTCCCTGACTCTGGAGTAGATCATGTCTGCGGTTGTTCCTCCATGCACCTTGACCAGCTTTATGGTGTCAGCATCGGCACCAGCACGCCGCAGGTCGCTAAGGAATTTAATAAGCCTGGTTTTGCCACAGCCAGTTTCTCCCATGATGATAACCGGGATCCCACACCGGAACCGCATCTCAATGGCAAGGATCTTAAGCATATTGTCTGTCGTGAGCTCATACGTTTCGTCCGGGTCAATGGCCCAGCGGATCCCTAAGGTCAGGCAGAGCCTCTCAAGTTTCTCGTGTCTGGGCAGTTTATCAAAGTCGACATTGAAGGGCACCCTCTGGAGCAGCAGCCCCTGATACAGGTCCATGGTCATGACATCTCTCTTGATGACCTTCCCAGTCAAGTGATTGATGGCGTCGACACTGCCCTTGCTGTTGGGCTGCAGATAGAAGCCGATGAACGTCATGGTGGTGCGGTCGTCATTGAAGAAAACGTATGGGTGAGGCTCCGACTCCCACCTCTTCCGGAGAGAGAAGGGTGCTAGATCTTCTTCCTTAACCCCATCCATGGTGACCATGTGCTTCCCCGGGCTTTGGTCAGAGGTATGGAGTGTTGGTGTGGCAAAATCTCTTGCCATAAAGATCATGAAGGTCACCACAAAGTTCTTGAAGCCTCTCAGTGTGTCGCCAATAAAACTCGGATTGCAGAAGAGAGACGCCTCGCAATCTCTGAGCTGATAATTCAGGAACCGAGCAAAGTTCCGAAGCTCTGACCAGGATGGGTTTATTACCCCGCAGTAAATCAGGAAATGCTGGAGGCATTCCTCCGGGGTGCCTTCGACAGAGCCTTCCTGATACTCAAACATGTCTAGGTCTTGGTTTTGATGGAATCGTCTTAAATATTGGTAAGGTCTTTGGAAAGTTTCGCTGCAGAACTCCCACTGATCCATCCCAGGCTCTGTGTCACTCCTCTGAGGACTCAGCTCCATGTCTATCACCTCTTTGGGAGGCCTGCAGGTGACTTTTGGGAAGATGTCAAGAAAACTGAACTGGGGGACACGTGTACGCTGGAAAGGAGTGACATGAATGAAATGGTTACAAGAAAACTTTCTAAGAAATGCTTTTGTGTCTTAACCCTCCACGTTATCTATATTGGATGGACCTTTATGAAAAATGCACTGAAAATATGTAGTTTTCTGTATACTCTTTTTTTACACAGAATATCTTTCGCACATTAAGTAAGGCATTGTTGTGGGAGCTGCATTCTGAGCCAGGAAATCACTTTCTAGCCCAACTTCCTAAAACTAAGTTTCTCCACTAAGCATACATGTATATGTATGGGAGTGAACATAAAACTCTCTTTTGCTAAGAAATTTTTACGACAAACATCTCCTTCCCATCTTAGCTGGCATTAGGAAAGATGACTTCTTTCAGCAGATGAATTTACTACATTCAGAGTGCAGCTGGGATTCAGACTGGGCATACAGCATGAAGCCTGAATTGAACAGACAAATTGAAGACACTGCTAATTAACAGAAGAGTACTTTTATCCCAGACATGATTAAAACATGAGTTTAAAGATGGGCTTTTCTTTACTAACACCACACTCAGCTGCTGCAGTATGTAAGGCAAAGCTATGGAGTCACCTAAACACATCGCTACATTTCAGTAAGACCAGAAGGACCCCAGGACCCCCAACACCAGGTGAAAATGCCCCACAGTACAGACCAGCTTTGAAGACCTCCTCGACGGCACTGACGTCCTCCTTTCCAGGATTTCAATGATATACAAATGGCAGGGGTTCCGAAGCCACATTTTCCCGTTTATATCCATTAAGTATTGTAAAATGAGGAGCTTGAAAAGAAACACCCAAATTCCAGTCTGCACCTAAGGACAGAATAGCACGAGGTGTAAACACACAACACGATGGTGAGTTCTCCCAACTCCAAGGACCCCCCTTATTTTGCTCTTTGTCACGATGATCTTGATGGTCGACATCAACAGTTCAGCCAGCAACGGCCCACGTCTCCGAGGGCAGCCCCGTAAGATCCTAATACTGTATTTCCCTGTACCCTTTCTATGTTTAGACACACAAACACGCCGTTTTACAACTGCCTTCAGGATTCAGAACAGCCATATGCAGCCTAGGAGCCGCCGTGTGTCCCACGAAGCCTGTGTGTGTGGTGGGCTTTACGTCTAGGTTTGTGTAAGCGCACACCGTGACACTCACACAGGAGGAAATTGCCTGACAACACACGTCTCAGAGCGTGTTCCCGCTGTTGAGCTTCATAGGACTGTGCGTGTGGAAACGAGGAATTCTTATACATGGGAAGGAGTCACGCAGGGACTTGGGGACCACGTCTTTACTGATGTGGCCATCAGCTGATGCTGGAGGGCACTTACTGAGGAGGTCACGTCCAAATGAAAGAGCATGGGGACCTTCTGATACTGCGCGTCCAGGAAGGGCAGCAGGGCACCCAGGACTTGGCTCTCATCCACCTGAGGGTCGATCAGTCGAATCGTTTTCAGAGGCACCTTTTTCCTGTTTAACTGTATCTTTAGCTTGTCGTGCAACCTCTTCACGTAGAGAGACTTTCCTGTAACATTAAAATATAGAAATTAGGGCTGGGCGCAGCAGCTCACACCTGTAACCTGGCACTTTGGGAGGCCGAGGCAGGGGACTCACTTGAGGTCAGGAGTTCGAAACCAGCCTGGCCAACATAGTGAAATCCCGTCCCTACTGAAAAAACAAAAAAATCAGCCAGGTGTGGTGGCGGGCACCTGTAATCCCAGCTACTCAGGAGGCTGAGGCAGGAGAATAGCTTGAACCCAGGAGGCAGAGGTTGTAGTGAGCAGAGATCACGCCACTGTACTCCAGCCTGGGCGACAGAGCGAGACTCTGTCTAAAAAAAAAAATAAATAAATAATATATATATATAAAAAATATATATATTTATATATATTTGTATATATAATTTATATAAATATATAAATATATAAATATAAATATATATAAATAAATAAAATTATATTTATATATTTGTATATATAATTTATATAAATATAAATATATTATATGTAAATATAAATATATGTAAATATAATATATTATATATAAAATATATTATATATAAAATATATATATTTATATGTATTATATTTAAATATATTTTATATATATATATAAATTTATATATATTATATATAAATTAGGTCCCAGGGCTAGGACAAAAAGAGAATCTAGAAAGATCCACTAGAAGTTAACTTCTCTTTGTATAAAATTCAAAACTGCTGCAACATCACATCAGATTGAAGAATACGCTCTCGAATCTTCACATTTCCCAGGCGTTACCTACTCATTCTCCTGACCACCTCCTGCCTCCACATGACAGCAGGCAAAGCACCGTCCTGCGCCACTTAACACTAGGAACACATTCTGGAAAACGCACTGTGAAATGACTCTGTCGCTGTGAACACCACACAGTGTGCGTGCAGAAACCCAGACACTACAGCCGACCACACACCTGAGCTAGGTGGAATAGCCCATTGTCCCCGGGCTGCAAACCATGACAGCATAGAGGCATCCTACGTACAGTGGGGAGCTGTGACACAGGGGCAAATATCTGAATATCTGAACGTATTCAGGCCAAGCAGGGTGGCTCGGGCCTGTAATGCCAGCACTGTGGGAGGCCGAGGCAGTTGATCACTCAAGGTCAGGAGTTTGAGACCAGCCTGGTCAACATGGCAAAACCCCATCTCTACTGAAAACTAGTCAGGCGTGGTGGCAGGTGCCTGTAATCCCAGCTACTCGGGAGGCTGAGGCAGGAGAATCACTTGAACCTAGGAGGCAAAGGCCACAGTGAGCCAAGATCATGCCACCGCACTCCAGCCTGAGTGACAGAGTAAGACTCCATCTCAAAAATAAAAATAAAAACATCTAAATGTAGAAAAGGTACAGTAAAAATATGGTATTATAATCTTTTGTTCTTTCTTTCTTTTTTTTTTTAAAAGACCAAGGTCTTGCCCTGTTGCCTAGGCTGGAGTGCAGCAGCACAACTGCAGCTCACCACAGCCTCGACCTCTTGGGCTCAAGTGATCCTCCCGCCTCGGCCTTCCTAGCTGGGATCCCTAGCTGGGATCACAAGCACACACCACCATGCCTGGCTAATTTTTAAAGTACAGTTTTATAATTTTATGGGATTGTGGTCATATATGTGGTCTGCTGTTGACTGAAATTCCATTATGCGTCACATGACTAGCTAATGAAAGTCACAGCAAAAGCAGAGGTTTCATCAGGGAGGGGAAGAGTGATGTTCATCCCAACAGGATGGGGTACTGCTGATAGGATAAAGTCAACAGAACAGAAGCTACTATTTCTTTTTAAGGGAAACAAGATGGCAAACGAAGGGTGGGTCAAGAGACACGGCTTTCTTTTCAAGTAGAGCAGTTCTACCCTCCTCGCTCACATGACCAACATCAACCCCAAAGAGGCCAGTGGCATTTAAGGGGAGAAGAAGTAAACTTCAGGCCGGGCGCAGTGGCTCACACCTGTAATCCCAGCACTTTGGGAGGCTGAGGCGGGTGGATCACCTGAGGTCAGGAGTTTGAGACCAGACAAGCCAACATGGTAAAATCCTGTCTCTACTAAAAATACAAAAACTAGGCCGGGCACGGTGGCTCATGCCTGTAATCCCAGCACTTTGGGAGGCTGAGGAGGGCGGATCATGAGGTCAAAAGATCGAGACCATCCTGGCCAGCACGGTGAAGCCCCATATTTACTAAAAATAAAAAAATTAGCTGGGTGAACTGGCGTGTGCCTGTAGTCCCAGCTACTCGGGAGGCTGAGGCAAGAAAATCACTTGAATCTGAGAGGTGCAGATCACGCCACTGTACTCCAGCCTGGGTGACAGAGTGAGACTCTGTCTCAAAAAAAAAAAAGAAGCAAAAATTAGCCAGGCATGGTGGTGGGCACCTGTAATCCTAGATACTCAGGAGGCTGAAGCAGGGTAATCACTTGAACCCAGAAAACGGAGGTTGCAGTGAGCTGAGATCACGCCACTGCACTCCAGCCTGCTGACAGAGCAAGACGCCATCTCAAAAAAAAAAAAAGTACACTGCAGAGATGTTTGCTGAGAGGAGGAAGGGAATGGGGTGCCCAGGGAATGCCCACTGTGGGAGACCAGGTGACCAGGGTGCCTGGTTCTGACACAGACCCTGATTGACACCCACAGATGAATCACACCCTCCCTGAGCCTCGGTTTCTCCACCCTCAGACAGGCTTCATGTGCTGGAGGGGGAAGGGCCCCAGGCAGTCCCTGGGAGACGGGACCTGCCCACCCTGCCGCTCTCCTTACCAACACCTGCTCGCTCGGAGGCCACGATCCCAACACACAGGCGGTCCTTGAACACGGCCGCCGCCGACAGGGTCTGCTTCGGGACCCGGTAGTGATCTGCCAGGTAGGCTTGGATGGCCTCGAGGGGTGCCTGGGGGGTGACGAAGACCTTGTGCTGGCTGAAGGCAGAGGGGAGGTAGCAATGCTCCCAGTCCCCATCGCAGACCATGACGAGCTGGTAGTCTTCGCGGTGCTGCTGCATGCACAGTTTCTGGAAGAGCTCCTCGGCTTGACGCGCCACCTCGTAGCTCAGCTGATCTGCGAACAGCAGGCTGTAGACCTTGTGCCCCGGGGAGCCCGGGGTCAGGCAGCGGCGCAGCAGCAGTGCCACCTCCTCAAAGGTGGTTGCCGGGGTGCAGAGCAGCACCTCATCGTAGGTGGGCAGGGGCTGGCTCGGGGTTTGCATGTAGACAGCCAGGGCGGCTGGCAACACCTCCGAGTGGCCACACACAACCAAGTTGGGCTGGCCGACTTGCAGACCTCTCGGGAGATGCCGCTCCACGGGAGACCCACCCATCCCCGCCAGGTGAGCCAGACAGCGGCCAAGGGTCTCTAGGTCGAGGCAGTCGGGCAGGAAGGCAGGAAGGCACTCCATGGACTGCTCCATGATGACCCTTAGCTTGTCCGCCAGGCTGAACTCCGAGAAGAGCATCAGTGGGAGCTCTTCCGTGACTGTCCTCACACGGTACCTGGCGGCCTCACTCTCGCACCCCACAGAGGCCCTTAAGACATCCATCAGGGTGCAGTTGCTTTTGATGAAGGACAGCATCGTTAGGGCGGCGTCACTGGGAGGCTGCTTCCTGAGCTCAGTGCTCAGGGAAACCAGCTGCTCTGCCGTGTAGAAGTTCAGGTAGAAGTGCTCCGTCCGCTTCTGGGTCACGAATTTCTTCCAGCTGTCAAGGAAGTGTTCCATCTGCCTGCAGAGGGCTGCCAGCAGCTCAGTGACATCTCCACCCTCCACCAGCTCCGTCACCAGCTCCAAGCCAAAGTTCATTCGGATGGACACACCCTGCTTGGGGGAGCAGTAGGCCTTGGCGGTCCAGGTCCTGAACAGCATATTCCCAGCAGAGCGCAGGTCGATGAAGGCCTGGCTGAGCCTCTGCACGCTGCAGAAGACCTGGAGACGAAGAACCACGAGGTTGGCTCACAGAGCCACGTGAAAGGGCGACACGCTGCTCTGCAACAGCACACAGGCCTCCCTGTCCACGGGCCCACTGCATGATCTGCGCTCACAAGGCCGCCCTCCTCATCTACACAACCCACCCGAGAAGATGGCTCTCTATGAGGAAAAGAGTCATTGTAGAGATAAACGGTATCATTTGTTTTAATTTGTTTTAATTTTTGTTTTTTTGAGATGGAGTCTCGCACTGTCGCCCAGTGGAGTGCAGTGACGCGATCTCGGCTCCCTGCCCGCTCCGCCTCCTGGGTTCACACCATTCTCCTGCCTCAGCCTCCCAAGTAGCTGGGACCACAGGCACCCGCCACCACGCCCAGCTAAATTTTTTGTATTTTTAGTAGAGATGGGGTTTCACCGTGTTAGCCAAGATGGTCTCGATCTCCTGAACTCGTGATCCGCCCACCCCAGCCTCCCAAAGTGCTGTGATTACAGGCGTGAGCCACCGCACCCGGCCTAATTATTATTTTTATTAAGATGGAGTCTCACTCTGTCGCCCAGGCTGGAGTGCGATGGCGTGATCTCGGCTCACTGCAAGCTGCTCTGCCTCCCGGGTTCACGCCATTCTCCTGCCTCAGTCTCCTGAGCAGCTGGGATTACTGGCACCTGTCACCATGCATTTTTGTATTTTTGGTAGAGACGGGGTTTCACCATATGGGCCAGGCTGGTCTCAAACTCCTGACCTCAAGTGATAGGCCCGCCTCGGGCTCCCAAAGTGCTGGGATTACAGGTGTGAGCCAAAAGTGCTGGGATTACAGGTGTGAGCCATGGTGCCCAGGCTGTTTTAATTTTTTTTAATTATCTTTTCTTAATTGGGAAAAAAAAAACTTCATACTTTTTGAGACAGGGTCTCGCTATGTTGCCCAGGCTGGTCATGAACTTCTGGGCTAAAATGATCCTCTCACCTTGGCCTCCCAAAGTGCTGGGATTACAGGTGTGAGCCAAAAGTGCTGGGATTACAGGTGTGAGCCACCGCACCCGGCAGAGATAAAGGATACCATTTGTAAAGTACAAATCAACTTTAAAGAAAGCACCCATAATAAAATTGAGAGACTGTTACGTAAACCAGTACACCATTCTCCATATGATTACTTCTGTTCTGTCCATCTAAATCTTAGTTATTTGGATTCTTGCCGATTTACAGAGTGAGAGAGGCAATTCAAGTGTCTTTCTAAGGGCTATCTGCTGGGTGACCGACTTCCTTCTCAGCGCAGTGGACAGGCTGCCAGCTTGCAGTGTTCATCCTGCAGGTCGTAAGGAGGGACTAACCCAGGGGCCCGCCCGCCTTAAGACCTCTCTCTGGGGCCACAGACTGGAGTTCCATGCACCCTGCAAATGTGCCAGCTCTCCTCTCCATGGGCCTAAGAGCAGAGCCCTTCTTACCAGGCAAATCCCAAGTCAAACCCTTTCCGTGTTCTTGGGGGTACCCAGCCCCCACGGATGAGATGACGCCACCAGCTTAGCGCCGCTGCAAAGATGCGCCCTCACCTCTGAAAACCTCTCCACTTCCGTGTTGTTATGATCCTTCTTGCCAGACATCAGCATCAACTTGTTCAAAAGCTCCTTCAGCTCCTCTAAACAGTACTCCCGTGGCTCCTCGTGGCTGCCAGGGATCCCAGGAAGGACCAAGTGCAGAACCGTGTCTGGGGAAATCTGCGAAGAGCACAGGCGAGAAGTCGCTTTCCTGGGGGCAGAGGCCCTGGACTGGCAGCAGCCCGCAGACAGGCGGCAGCTGCACCGAGGGGTGGGGACCGCTCACCTTTTGGCCACCTTTGGGTGCGTGGATCACATACATGCCTCTCTGGTTGATGGCCGTGGCCAGGGTCAGGGATGAGAGTTCCACAGACCCATGACTCTCCTTCACAGTCTTCAGCCACTCCAGGTTCCTGGCAGAGTCACACTGTGGGGACAAAAGGAGAGAACACGGGCCACAGTTGGAGAGAGCATCTTGCCCTTCTCCCTCCTACGGTCGGCCTCCCGCCTCTGCCTCGCTGCACAGCCTTCTCCCCACGCTTCCGCAGGGCTCAGGACGCAGTCGCCCACCCAGCGCCCCGGCTGGACCAGGTGCGGTGCCACCCTGACAACGTGATGTGTCACTCAGTGCTGCTTTGTACTCGCTGTTCACCCACATTTCCTCTAGTGCCTGGTGTCCCGGCTGGCACGTGGGGGCACTTGGCTTATATTTGTGGAGGAGTAGAAGGGAATGAGCAGCTGCCCGTCTGCCTCTCCACCAGACGCCATCATTCTGCCAGGTCCCCAGTGCAGAGAACCCTCAGGGAGTGACGCTGGAAGCAATGGCTGTGGGAGTCCCAAGTCCTCAGTGTCCTTCTGTGGCCCCCAAGTACAGTAAGAGGAGTTCAGGAAAAATGACAACAGAGGGTTTTGTTTGGAAACTCTCCTGAGTTTCTAGCAGAAACATGAACATAGCTTTACCTGCCCTTCCATATGTCACTTCTTCCTCCACCCACATGCAGAGCATACCTAGATATGGTATCTAGTTAAGCTGCATAAGTCAATTCAGACCCTGCTACAGGAAGTTTACTTAAATTTAAATGTTTACTTTTTTCTTTCCTTTTCTTGTTTTTTGAGACAGAGTCTCACTTTGTCGCTCACGCTGGAGTGCAGTGATGCGATCTCAGCTCACTGCTATCTCTGCCTCCCGAGTTCAAGCAACTCGGGAGGCGGAGCCTCCAGAGTAGCTGGGATTACAGGCACACACCACCACGCCGGGCTAATTGTAAATGCTTACTTTTTTCTGATAAAATATTATATCAATTATAGAAAATAACAAAAAGTAACAGAATAAAATGACAATTACAACCATTCAGAGAAAACTCCTGGCAACATTTCAGCATATTTCCTTTCTGTCTTTTTTCCATGTGTGTTTTGCACCTTAGAGATTACTATGTGTCATGTCATTTTGTATCCTGCTTTCTAAGTAACAAGATGGTGAATTTCCATTTAGGAAGAACAGCTTTTCAAATATCATTGAAAATGGCTGTGTACAAACCTACCACACAGGTGTACCACCGTTTGCAGTCACTCCCCTAATGTTGCTAAGCCACGCTGTATTCAATGTAATCTGCATTAGAGCCAGAAGACGACTCACCAGTTTCCTGGGCAGGTACTGGTCATTGTCCAGAGCCTTCCACAGCTCTTTCAGATGCTTCATGAATGCATCGAAGCCCACCCTGGGGTCCAGCTTAAACAGCAGGGATGCGTAGCCCTGCACGGCGTCATGGAAACAGGCCACCCGGTCCACGTCAATGTCATTCTCCCCCGCTGAGATGGAGGCCAGGTCCACAAACACCTTCAGCTCGTTGATGCCTGGGGGAGAGAAGAGGGGAGGTCAGCGTGGGACTATTCCGTGATGGCACAAGACTCGGTCTTGGGCAGTAATCCTTACTGAAGCTGAAATGGATATTTCATACATTTGTAAGGTTCTGTCCACTTTCTGCTTTCAGTAAGAGTCCAGAACACCTCACCTTTTGTAGTGTTTTTTTTTTTTTTTGAGACAGAGTCTCGCTCTGTCACCCAGGCTGAGTGTAGTGACACGATCTCAGCTCACTGCAACCTCCGCCTTCCAGGTTCAAGTGATTTTCCCGCCTCAGCCTCCCGTGTAGCTGGGATTACAGGCGTCCACCACCACGCCTGGCTAATTTTTTGTATTTTTAGTAGAGACAGGGTTTCGCCGTGTTGGTTGGGCTGGTCTCCAACTCCTGACCTCAGGTGATCCACCCGCCTTGGCCTCCCAAAGTGCTGGGATTACAGGTGTGAGCCACCACGCCCAGCCTATCGTGTTTGTTAATACCACTAAACAATCTCTCGCCGCTCCTCAGTAACTTCGGTGTCCCAGGCACTGTACTGCGCTTTTGTGTACCCTGTTTCCTTCAATCCACACAACAGTACCATTTAAACAAAAAGAAACCAAGGCTCAGCTGTAAATAACATGTTCACAATTAACTACGAAACACTCAGATCATTCCCCTCGGATAAATCACTCATCAAAGGATGTGTATCAGCGTGGACCAAAGAGTCCACCGTTGAAAGCGGGAGCTCTCCCAAGAGAGCCAGAGCCTGCGATCCAGCAGGTGGTGGCCCCCAGACCCCCCAGCACACCTGCACTGCTGCCTGTGCCCCTCCTGCCTCCTCTGCCTCTTCCTCTCTCCTCCGCCAACATCTAAGCCACAGAACTGAAGAGGCTGCCAAGAAATGCACAGCCTCGATGGAGAGGTTGTGAGAAAAATCTGTGGGGCTGGGAGTGGTGGCTCACAGCTGTACTTGCTCACACCTGCACTTTGGGAGGCCAAGATGGGTGGATCACCTGAGGTCAGGAGTTTGAGATCAGCCTCGCCAACATGGTGAGACCCCATCTCTACTAAAAATACAAAAAATTAGCTGGGTGTTGTGGCGGGCGCCTGTAACCCCAGCTACTCAGGAGGCTGAGACAGGAAAATCGCTTGAATCCAGGAGGTGGAGGTTGCAGTGAGCCGAGATCACACCACTGAACTCCAGTGTGGGCAACAAGAGCGAAACTCCGTCTCAAAAAAAAAAAAAAAGGGCCGGGCGCAGTGCCTCATATCCATAATCCCAGCACTTTGGGAGGCCGAGGCAGGCGGATCACAAGGTCAGATCATCAAGACCATCCTGGCTAACACAGTGAAACCCTGTCTGTACTAAAAATACAAAAAATTAGCTGGGCGTGATGGCGAGTGCCTGTAGTCCCAGCTACTCAGGAGGCTGAGTCAGGAGAATGGTGTGAACCTGGGAGGCAGAGGTTGCAGTGAGCCAAGATCATGCCACTGCACTCCAGCCTGGAGGACACAGCGAGACTCCGTCTCAAAAAAAAAAAAAAAAAAAAAAACAACTCTCTGTGGGCAAGAGCTCCCCTTGTCCTCCAGTAAAAAATCTACTGGAAGAAAAAGCTGAAGGGGGGCAAGATTTTAAGGAAAAGGAACCTGAGTCATTTACAGCATCCGAAGTGGCGGGGTGTGGCAAAGTGAGTGGCTTTTACACCAGCACAAGGAGATACTGTACCGATGTGAACTCTGTGAGCAATGCCCATCTCCCTAAAACATGCAGGCAATGTCTTTCTAGCCTTCACATAGCCCTTGGCCAAAGGGAGATATTGCCGAAGAGTTTAGGAACGCCACACAGTGCGCCATCTGAAAACTTTCTCCAGACTTCCAGGCAACCCCAAAGGCTGATTTTACCTCCAAGAGCCTCCCGGACCCAGCGGATGAACTCCTTCCTCAGGGACAGAGCCTTCAGCCCCTCGCACCGGGCCTCGCTGATGTCCTGGAGCAGCTTTTTGGCCTGGATGAGCTCCTGGTTGATTTGGTCCAGGGTTTCATGGCCAAAATTGTCAAAGTCATCAGTCTGCAAGAAAAAGCTCTACTGTGGACTGGAACTCATGAACCAGAACCCCAGAATCTGTGAGCTGCAAGCACCGACCATCGCAGCAGCCCCACCCTCCCTCAATGCCTAGACTTGCCACTGCTATGACAACAGGCACACCGAGCTCTTACCCTTGAATTGGATGATCTAACCCCCACGGCTGTTTCTCCCTGATCAAGAGTAACTGTGATTCCTGGGAACCTGACATTCCACTTAGCATTTTATGTGGACTGTAAAATCAGTTCCTCACATAACCCCGCCAGGTAACTACTGTTGCTTTTTCTGCTTTATCAGTAAAGGCCCAGAGAAGCTGCTTCCTCAAGGACATGCACTAGGGTTCAAGTGTAAATGGGTGTGAATCCAGATTTTTTTTTTTTTTTTTGAGATGGAGTCTCGCTCTGTCGTCCAGGCTGGAGTACAATGGCACTATCTCGGCTCACTGCAACCTCTGCCTCCCCGGTTCAAGTGATTTTCCTGCCTCAGCCTCCCGTGTAGCTGAGATTACAGGCGCCTGACACCACGCCTGGCTAATTTTTGTATTTTTAGTAGAGACGGGGTTTCACCATGTTGGTCAGGCTGGTCTCAAACTCCTGACCTCAGGTGATCTGCCCACCTCAGCCTCCCAAAGTGCTGGATTACAGGCGTGAGCCACTGTGCCTGGCTGTGATTTCCAGCTTTTATGCTAAATTCTAATCGTTATCTCATTCTACCTAAAAACACAAACAGCAAAAGACTCAGCCGGGCGCAGTGGCTCACGCCTGTAATCCCAGCACTTTGGGAGGCCGAGGCGGGCGGATCACGAGGTCAGGAGATCGAGACCATCCTGGCTAACACGGTGAAACCCCGTCTCTACTAAAAAAAAAATACCAAAAAAATTAGCCTGGCGAGATGGCGGGCGCCTGTGGTCCCAGCTACTCAGGAGGCAGAGGCAGGAGAATGGCGTGAACCCAGGAGGCAGAGCTTGCAGTGAGCTGAGATCGCGCCACTGCACTCCAGCCTGGGGGACAAAGCAAGACTCTGTCTCAAAAAATAAAAAAAAATAAAAAATAAAGCAAAAGACTCACCTCTTATAAGACTCTAACAGAAACAACTGATTTACGGCTTTTGGGTGGAACTGGGAGATGCAGCTGGGCCGTTGACAAAGTGGTTTTCTTTTTGGCTTCTGTAACCTGAAGAGAGCCTATGACCCTTTACAAATGCCTGGTTATGAAAAGAGGAATGTTGCCCTTTCCTGAGTTCTCGATCTTCATACTGACCCAAGAAAACTCACTCTGGCTAAGGTAGGGAATTTATTTATAAACAAAGGTAAAAACAAAGCCCTTGGGATATTCAGGCCTCAAGTACCACACACACAGGAACCCCTGACGGAAGCTCTAAGTCATCCACCCCGCTTTTCAAAGCCACAAAGCCCAAGCTTCCTGAAGAGCCTGAGGCAGGATGCTCCTCTCAACCCCCACAGTCCCTAGCAAATAACTTACAAAATTTAGTAAAGTGTTGAGAACACTGAAGTCACCGGTCAGTCCCAAGCTCTCTTTGACCTGCAAGATGACCTTGGCTGCGTGGACGGCCTGGTGCAGGTGATGGTATTCCTTGATCTGTTCGACTCGCTCCTTGATCCAATCACGTTGGCCCTGGTGGTCCACAGTGCACATGATCTTAAGTTCTGAAGCCAGGTCCGTGTATTTATTCACAAAGTCCTTGAAGATGACATCAATCTCTGCAAGGGTGACCTCTCCTGACTTTAGATCCTGGTACAGTTTAATGAACTTTCTGTAAGAAGGCTGATACAAATAGTCGTACACCTCTTCAAGCTTAAGGATGTGCTTTTCTGATTCTTCTTCGGGCTCGCTCAGCAACTCTGCGGCTTCCTGTTCTTCCCGAGGCTCACTCAGTGGCTCTGCGGCTTTCCGCCAAAAGATCTGGAAGATGTGGCTGTCTCTGAGCAAGTCGATCTTTCCAGCCATTTCTCGGACCTGGGAGCTCAGGTGGTAATGCGTTTCCCTCTGTGAGTTTGAGGAGGTGGGCAGTCTCACCGTCACGGCTTCGTTTAATCTTTTACTGCTGAGGTCTTGTGAGTGTCTTGTTGCAAGTTCTCCAAAGTCCACTTTAGAAACCAAAAGAAAATGTCAGAAGTCAAAGCTCTAATCATGATTCCATTTGATTTCGCCTTCCTAAGACTTACTCTCCTCACTTCTCTGCGTGAACTCAAGAGCACACAGCTGCTAGGATTTCTTTCTTGGGAAGAGTTCACAGGTCTTCCCCTCCCGGCTTGGCCTTGTTAACCAATATTCATGATAAAGAAAGCATCATAACTTCTGGGTAAAGATGGCCATGTGAAAACACGCATCTATTTACTCTCTTTGCCAAACCCCACTCCGATGACAGAATATAAATTGTATTTAAAAAGTCATAAACTAGTTGGGCGCAGTGGCTGACACCTGTAATCCCAGCATGTTGGGACGCTGAGGCAGGAGGATCAGCTGAGGTCAGGAGTTCATGACCAGCCTAGCCAACATGGCGAAACCCAGTCTCTACTAAAAATACAAAAATTAGCCAGGTGTGGTGGAGTACACCTGTAATCCCAGCTACTCAGGAGGCCGAGGCAGGAGAATCACTTGAACCTGGGAGGCGGAGGTTGTAGTGAGCCGAGATTGCGCCACAGCACTCCAGCCTGGGTGACAGAGTGAGACTCCGTCTCAGAAAAAAATAAAAAGTCATAAACTGACAAGGACAGGAGGAGGAATAGTGAACAGGATAACAGGAACAGAATTTTAGAAGCTGAGAACGAGCTGCACCCATGGTAAATGACATATGAGGCCTGACAGCATGGAGTCCTGGGGCCACAGTGGGCAGTGCTGAGAGCTGAGCGTTTTATGTCACAGGATTCCCAAAAAGCAGACACACGTTGTGCAGGTCACTGCAAACTGGGAGGTGGTGATGAAATAAGGAAGACTGGGTTCAAAGTCTGTTTAAGACACGGTCCAGGCCGGGCACAGTGGCTCACGCCTGTAATCCCAGCACTTTGGGAGGCTGAGGCGGGTGGATCACTTGAGGTCAGGAGTTCGAGACCAGCCTGGCCAACATGGCAAAATCCTATCTCCACTAAAAATACAAAAAATTAACCGGACGTGGTGGTGGATGCCTGTAATCCCAGCTACTAGGGAGGCTGAGACACAAGAACCACTTGAACCCAGGAAGCGGAGGTTGCAGTGAGCCGAGACTGCACCACTGTACTCCAGCCTGGACAACAGGGCAAGACTGTGTCTCAAAAAAGAAAAAAAAAGACGTGGTCCATCCAGCACACTGTCACCCCAATGCCCTGACACAGCAGGTGGACCCCCTCCTTCACCCCAGCAGCCAACAGATGCTTTATTTTCTAGAAAAGATAATGCAGAGGGGCGTGTGGACTGGAGGCCACAGATATATGTCAGAAAAAAGGGCATTTCTAGACACATCCCCTTTCTCAGGAAACTAACAGAAGACATGAATTATCCAAACTCAGGGGGAAGGAGGAGGGGGCGTGAAGCACAGGGGACAGAGGGAGGTGGCAGAGAACCACACTGAGAACACAGGCCATAGGAGGACTGCACGTAGGATGCCGAGGCCCGCCAGCCCGCTTCTCTCTCGACTCCCGGAAACCTGGCAGCCAGGCCCACATCCTCCAGACAGGAGACAGAAGACCTCAGGAGACAGGCCAACTTCCAGGCTGAACCACGGCACCCCACGGCAGCACCCCGCAGAGGGCCACCCCACTTTTGAGGGCTTTCTCTTAAACACAGACAAACAAGAATGTCCAGACCTAGGAGGAAAATCAAAATAAATCAACAAGTGAAAGGAACCTGGAGGAAGCAGCACATGATGCAAGGAAAAGCAAAACCTCCAAAACAAAACTGTGAATAACCCAGCAGGGAAGATACTGCACCGTGAACAAGAACAGGATAGAATTTAAAAAGGATCATTCTGAGAAAAAGAATTCCTTTACATTAAATATATATACAGGAAAGCTGACACGAAAATGTTAGCAGAAAGTTTGGTTCTGAATAAATCTCTCAAGACCAGAGCGAAAAACCGGTGGAAAACTGGAGAGAAAAATGATGACAGTTAGATGACCATCCAGGAGGTCCTGTATCCAATCAACAGGAATTCCAGCAAGAGAAGAAAAAATTAAATCATTCAAGGGAATTTCCCAGAACTCAAGGACTTTGACGTCTAGATTTGAAAGACCTACCTATTAATACCCAATAGAGGGGACTGAAAATATTTTATTTTTGGGGGATACAGTCCCATTCTGTCACTCAAGCTGGAGTGTAGTGGCATGATTTCGGCTCACTGCAGCCTTGACCTCCCAGGTTCAAATGATCCTCCTGCCTCAGCCTCCCAAGTAGTTGGGACTACAGGCATGCACCACTGTGTCTGGCTAAATTTTTTTTTTTTTTTTTTTTTTTTTTTAGAGATGGGATCTTGCTGTGTTGCCCAGACTGGTCTTAAACTCCTGGGCTCAAGCAATCCTCCTGCCTTGGCCTGCCGAAGTGCTGAGATTACAGGTGGGAGCCAACAGGCCCCGCCTCCATGGAACATAGATCCAGGCCAAGACATGTTATTATTTCAGAATATGAGTAACAGAAAGAGTTCAAGAGCTTCAAGAAAGAGAAAACAGGTCACATACGAAGGATGTGTAATGGGCACCGCATTGGGCTTCTCCATACATAGCCATGCTGTGGAGGCAGTGACGGCACAGCACATTGAAACTTCAGAAGGAAAATGACTTCCAGTCTGTAATTCTAGACCTAACCAAGTGACTGACCTAGGAAGAGGACATCTTTAGGCACGCAAGGATTCGAGGGTTTAACCTCTTACACCCCCTTTGCTCAGGAAGCCAGTGAGGGTGTGCTCTGCCAACAGAGGAAGCAAGAGAGAGAGGGGGGCGGGGTCGCGGGAACCCCGTCTAACCCAGGCCAGAGGCAAAGGCTCCCTAGGAGGTAGAGGGAGACTCCACCCTACGTCTGCAACCCAGGGTTTGCAGGTTCCTTCTCAAAGGTCAAACCAGTGATCTTCAAGGAAATTCAGACACTCGGCAGAGATTGGGATGAATTAGAAATGAATACAATGAAAACAGCATATCATTAACACGATGAAAACGGCATTTGACAGGAAATGTAATTCTGTGGAAAACAGAGAGTTTGTGCAAAACGTGGAAAATGATCACGGTTTCTTTTGTGGTTCACTTCTGATCCGTATAGGTCCTGATGATTTAACCCTAAACAATGATGCGACTCCACTGTGAGAAAACAGGGAGCAACGGGAAGTGGAAAGGTGATGTGTGCAGGGCACAGGCCAGAAATGCATGGCTCTAAGCCCTTATCTTCCGCAGCGGGTGTCAGCAGCTCATGCTGATGCCGGAAAAATCAAGGAGACATTTAAGCATGTTATTTGGAAATGTGGACATAAATACCAAAAAGAAGAATCTAAAAGAGGTGAAAGCGATCCCCCAGCAAATGCAAATTTAAAAAAAAAATTTTAAAGCATTCTCTCCAAAATAAAGGTCTGCTACTGCGATCCATTCTTACTGTGTTCTCCTCTAACCCTTTGAGAGCCCTCAACTTTGTTCACTTCTTAGGAATACCACCTTGTATTAGGTGTTTCACATTCGCACACATCTTCAGGAGACTATCAACACATCTTTTCTCTTTCTCTAGAAATAACAGTTCCTCCATTCTCCAATTCAGTGCTTCCTCCATAGTACGTTTGTCATCCTGGGGTGAAACACTTTTTTCCTCTGGAAAACAAGAACAACAATAAAGTAACCCAGTACAGCAAACAGATGCCATTTTCCATGGCAACGCTTTGCATGTGCCCCACCTTCCCCGCCACCAGGACAAGGACTAGGACAGTTTTGCGCATAGCCACTTTTTCCAGATGGCCATTATTTTATCATTTTCCTGTGATGTTCTTGAGAATTATAAACCACTCCTATCAACTTACGAGCAAGAAGAGATACTCATTATCAAGGCTAAGATGATCATCTCCTTTACAAAAATGCACACGCAAACACAAACGTATCTTCAAGCTACTTAATGCCTCAGGAGCCTGAAGTGCGTATCTCGACTTGATGCTTACTCAGTTGCCAGATGTCAAGAAACTGATTCTTGTGCTTTATAATCAGCTCCAGTTGTCCAACTAAAATCGTTCCATTTCGGAGGTCACCAGCAATTTTCGTGAACACAGAGTCAGCAGCACCCATCAACTTCTTGCCATCCTCTGTAATATTTGCTAGTATTTCCTCATTGGTTCCTGAACGGATGAACAACATAGTTAAAACAGTGTGCTGTGCTCCCCACCTCCCACCTCATTGCCAATAGCATGGGAATTCCAAATAACCTCTTGTTCTGCCCCCACTTCCTCAAACACAGGCAACAGCTAGCCAGTGTCTCCAGATACGCCAGTCCCTCCACTCCCCTCTGCTTTCCCCCATGACGGTTAGGTCTTGCCCAGATTCATCCCCTGAACAACTTCTTTGTCCATGAAGCAGACTCCCTCAATGGCCAAAATCAGCTGGGAGACACATTTCTCAGGTTAAAACCCATGTCCCCTTCAGCATATGGATGGACTGACTTTTTTTTTTTTTTTTTTTTTTTTTGACAGGGTCTCACTCTATCACCCAGGCTTGAGTGCAGTGGCACAACCATAGTCCACTGTAACCTCAATCTCTGACTTTCCTGCCTCAGCCTCTCGAGTAGCTAGGAATACAGGTGCATACCACAAAGGCTGGTAAACTTTCAAACATTTTTGTAGAGACAATGTGAGATAATTTTTTGTCTCACTTTGTCACCCAGACTGGTCTCAAACTCCTGGGCTCAAGACATCCTCCCGCCTTGGCCTCCCAAAGCATTAGGATTATACGCATGAATCCCCTCACCTGGCCTGAATATATTTTTTAAATAGAATACGCAGAATCTTCTTTAAAAAGCCCCCACCCTAGGAATATCTACAGCAGAAGAAACTGCATCGGGGATGTAGACATACCTAGCAAAGCATATCAAGATGGTCTTAGGGAGACATTTTCATAGCATATGCAAAGAGAGAAACAGCCACGTGATAACTTTATACTCTGTAATCTTCATTATCTTGTAAAATCTTGGAATTGATTTTATGACAAATTTAGAGGGCAGAATTTTTATGTATGTTTAGTTTAACCACAGAGGATTTCTCTCCCAGTAATATTAGAGCCATACAGTAGTAGGAGAAGAGGAAGCTTATCTGCACCATAACATACAAATATAGTAGCTTTATTAATTATTGCAGAAACTTGGAAGCAACCAAGATGCCTTTCATTAGGTGAACGGGTAAGCAAATTGTAGCACATCCATACAATGGAATATTATTCAGTAGTAAAAGGAAGTTAGCTCTCAAGCCATGAAAAGACATGGAGGAAACGTAAATACATATTACTAAGTGAAGGAAGCCAGTCTAAAGGCGACATCCTATAAGATTCCGACTATAGGACGTTCTGGAAAAGACTAAAGGAAATGGAGGGGGTGTGGGTGCGGGAGCACAGGGGATTTCGTAGGGCAGCGCAACTATTCTGTACGATACTGGAATGGTGGACACAGGCCATGGTTTATCCAAACCCCAGAGAATGGACAACATCAGGAATGAACACTACTGTAAACTATGGACTTTAGTTAATAACAATGTATCAATATTGGCTTGTCAGCTGTAACAAAAGCACCACGCTAATGCTGCATGTTAATACCAGGGTACTGCCTGAGTGATGGTGGGGGAGACAGATGAGAACTCTGTGGTTTCTGCTCAATTTTTCTTTACACATAAAAGTGCTCTAAAAATTTCTATCCAACTTATAAACAGGCTGAGCATGGTGGTGCATGCCTGGAGTAGCAGCCACTTGGGAGGCTGAGGCAGGAAGATCACTTGAGCCTGGGAGGTCGGGGCTTACAGTGAGCGGTGATGGCATCACTGCACTACATGTAACTTGGGCAACAGAGAAGACCTTGTTTTAAAAATAAATAAATTGCCGGGCACAGTGGCTCACCTCTGTAATCCCAGCTACTTGGGAGGCTGAGGCAGGAGAATCGCTTGAACCCGGGAGGCAGAGGTTGCAGTGAGCTGAGATCCACCACTGCGCTCCAGCCCAGGTGAGAGAGCGAGACTCCATTTCAAAAATAAATAAATAAACAAACAAACATACGCAAATACACAAAAATGATCTTTTTAAGAGAGTAGCTTTCACTTATGCACTCCCATATCAATTCAGTTATTTGCTCCCCACAACTTCCCGGATCCGTAGGAAGCTCAGCATTGATTTTGGCTGATCCACATCTGGTGCCCTCTCACTAAAAGAGAGGAATCTAAGGTCTCACACATCAACTGGACTCTAATGTTTTTAGGATGGAATGTCTCTCTCCCTCCTTGATCACAAAACACCTGGGGCAGAGGGGGCTGGGTGGGAAATCAGACAGCCCAGTACTTCACTTTCTGTTGAGGTCATCAGTGTTGGCTTAGACATTCTACATTGATCTCCAAATAAGCAAGACATACCTGGGTCTGGATTTTAGTTTTTACTACTTATAATCTTTGAGACCTTAGGTAAGTCACAATGCATTCTCCAGTTGTTTCCTGATCTGAAAATTGGGGGCCTTAAAGGGGACTTTCAGAAGGGCTGTTTCAAGGGCACTGGGCCAGTACAGTCACTAGGGTGCATCAAGCATTCAATGAATAGTGGCTGTTAGCATTAGTCATTATTTACAACGCAAGACACTCTGAGCCTTCCAAAGTCTCTCTGTCCAAACTGCAGCCTTTGTCTAACGTCAGCCCATCCCAATTCAGTATCATCATGTAAAATCTTCTGCCTCCCACCTTCCCCAGAGTCAGACAGGCACCACCTTCACTGAGCTCATGTTCCCAGCACTCCCGCAAACATACCACACAATTTGAAGAGATGCTTGACATCTGCCCACGTGAGCAGATGTTTTAAAATGTCATCCAAGTTGTCCACGGCTTCCCCATTGTTCCTAGGCCAGGACTTAGTGATCACAGCAGACAAGAGGGTACCAAATTTCTGCAGATTATAGCAAGAGAGCCCCCGAAGGATACTGGTCTGAGACTACAAGAAAATTCATAAAAAAGGGACATTTAGAAGTTTTTCATTAGTTTGTTTTGAAATAACAAAAGCAAATTACCTACTCAATAGCATTTCAGAAACCTACTGTAACTTGTTTTATAAGGCCACAAAAAGAGCAAGATAGTGAAACACTTCACATTTCTTAGAAGAATTTCATTTCCTTTTATACTGCCTCCTTAAGTGTCCAGCACCAGAGATTTGAAGACACACACACAAACACACACCAACACCAGTCACCCTCCTTCCTTCTGGCTAACTGCCAGTTTCTATATGTTCTTTGCACTCTCATATCATGAAAAACACCAAAAGTGAATAAACCCTTAATATAGCATATATTTTATGTTTCTAAATGTAATTCTTTTAAAAAGCTGCCTACAAACAACATATACATTTTCATTCTCTTTTTAATTCTCCTCCGAGAAACAATATTTTTCTTCCTTAGGTTCAAAGTCTCTGCAAAACGTTTCAGTAATTAGTAAAAACCACAAGGTTAATTTATAATAGATACTTTCTGACATTTAAAAGGATAAAAGCTTATCCAGCCACATGTTACAGAAACTATACACCATGATCAAGTACAATTTATCTCAGAGATGAAAGGTTGATTTAACATCAAATATCAGTTAATAACAATAGGAAAATATCACGTGATCATTTCAGTAGATACGGAAAAAGCATTTGACAAAATCCAACTCTCTTCTATGATTAAAGGAAAAAAAAAAAAAACCATTCAACAAATGAGGAGCAGAAAGGAACTTCCACAAAGGGCATCTATGAAAAGCTCACGTTGACATCACACCTGGTGGCAAAAGACTCAAAGCTTCTCCTAAGATCAGGAACAAGACAAGGATGTCCACTTTCACCACTTTCATTCAAAGTTGTACTGGAGGTTCTAGCCAGGGCAGTTATGCAAGAGAAAGAAATAAAAGGCATCCAGATTGGAAGACGTGGAACTCTATTCACAGATAATTATGATCTTATGTATAGAAAATTTAATTCTCTTTCTCTCACGCACACACACACACACACACGCACGCAATTTGAGCTACCAAATGAGCTCAGAATGTTGTAGGATACAAGACACACGGAGCACTGTGTGTCTAGACACCAGCAAGGAACAATCTGGAAATGGAATTCAGAAAACAATTCCAATTACAATAGCACCCCCCCCCAAAAAAAAGTACTTAGAAATTTAACAAGTGCAAAATTTAAGCTATGAAAAATACAAAACATTGTTAAAAGAAATTGGCCAGGCATGTAATCCCAGAACTCTGGGAGGCCAAGGCGGGTGGATCACCTGAGGTCAGGAGTTTGAGACCAGCCTGACCAATATGGTGAAACCCTGTCTCTACTAAAAATCCAAAAATTAGCCGGGTGTGGTGGTGGGCACCTGTAGTCCCAGTTACTTGCGCACTCCAGCCTGGGCGACAGAGCAAGACTCCGTCTAAACAGGAAAAAAAAAAAAAAGATCTAATTGAATGAAATAAATCTGACCTAACCTTGTTAAAATGGCAATGCTGGCTGGGTACAGTGGCTCACGCCTGTAATCCCAGCACTTTGGGAGGCAGAGGCTGGTGGATCATGAGGTCAGGAGATCAAGACCATCTTGGCTAACACAGTGAAACCCCATCTCTACTAAAAATACAAAAAAAAAGTTAGCTGGGCGTGGCAGCAGGCACCTGTAGTCCCAGCTACTCAGGAGGCTGAGGCAGGAGAATGGCATGAACCCGGGAGGCAGAGCTTGCAGTGAGCCAATATCATGCCACTGCACTCCAGCCTGGGTGACAGAGTAAGACTCTGTCTCAAAAAAAAAAAAAAAAAAAAAGACAGGCAATGCTCTCCAAAGTGATCTATACTTTGAATACCAGCCCTATCAGAATCCCAGCTGACTTCCTTGTCAATGGAAACTGACATACTGATTCTAAAATTCTTATGAAATTGCAAGGGACCCAAAATAGCCAAAACAATCTTGAAAAATAAGAACAAAAAAAAAAATACGAACTCACATGTCCCAATTTCAAAACTTACTAGAAAGCAATGGTAGTCCAAACGGTGTGGTACTGACACAAGGATACGAAAGCAGATCAATACATAGAATTGAAAATCTAGAAATAAATCCATACATGTATGGTCAACAGATTTTTGACAAGAGTGCCAACATCACTCAACAGGGAATGTAGAGTCCTTTCAACAAACGCTGGAACAACTGGATGTCCACATGCAAAAGAATGAAACAGAACCCTTACCTCACACCATATACACCATATACAAAAAGGAACTCAAAATGGATCAAAGGCCTAAATGTAAGAGCTAAAACTATCAAACATTTAGAGATAAATAAACACAGGAGTAAATCTTCACAACCTAGGATTTGGCAAAGGACTCTTTGACACCAACGGTACAAGCAACAAAAGAAAAAACAGATATGCCCAAATTCTTCAAAATTAAAGACTCTGTGCTTCAAAAGAAACCATCAAGAACATGAAAAAACAACACATAGAATGGGAGAAAATACTTGCAATCAGATATCTGACAAGGGACTTGTATATAGAATACAGACTCCCAACTCTATAATAAAAAGACAACCCAATTAAAAAATGAGCAAAAGAGGTGAGGTGCAGTGGCTCATGCCTTCAATCCCAACACTTTGGGAGGCCAAGGAGGGAGGATCATGTGAGCCCAGGAGTTCAAGACCAGCCTGGGCAACATCTCAAGACCCTGTCTCTACAAAAAAAAGAGAGTCTCGCTGTGTCGCCCAGGCTGGAGTGCAGTGGCACAATCTCAGCTCACTGCAACCTCTGCCTCATAGGTTCAAGCGATTCTCTGGCCTCAGCCTCCCAAGCAGCTGGGACTACAGGCACATGCCACCACGCCCGGCTAATTTTTTGTATTTTTAGTAGAGACCGGGTTTCCCTGTGTTAGCCAGGATGGTCTCGATCTCCTGACCTCGTGATCCACCTGCCTCAGTCTCCCAAAGTGCTGGGATTACAGGTGTGAGACACCGCGCCTGGCCCACAAAATTTTTTTTTAATTAGCTGAATATGGTGGCACATGCCTGTAGTCCCAGCTACTTGGGAGGCTGAAGTAGGAGGACCACTTCAGCCCAGGAGGTTGAGGCTGCAATGAACCACGATTGTGCCATTGCATTCCAGCCTGGGTGACACAGCAAGACCTTTCCTCCAAAAAAAAAAAAAAAAAAAAATTGGGGATGGGGGCAAAAGATCTCAATAAACATTTCTCCAAAGAAGATACAAACAAATCCAATAAGCATATGAAAAGATGCTTGATATCATTAGTTATCAGAGAAATGCAGTTAAAAACCACAATGAGGCTGGGCATGGTGGCTCACACCTGTAATTCCAGCACTTTGGGAGGCCAAGGCAGGCAGATCACGAGGTCAAGAGATCGAGACCATCCTGGCCCACATGGTGAAACCCCGTCTCTACCAAAAATACAAAAATTATCTGGGCATGGTGGTGCACGTCTGTAATCCCAGCTACTCGGGAAGCTGAGGCAGGAGAATTGCTTGAACCCAGGAGGTGGAGGGGTTGCAGGGAGCCAAGATCACGGCACTGCATTCCAGCCTGGGTAACAGAGCAAGACTCCATCTCAAAAAATAAACAAAAACCACAAGGAGATACCACTTCGTACCCACTAGGATGGCTAGAATCAAAAAGTTAGATAATACATGTTGGTGAGGATATGGAGAACCCGGAAGCCTCCTATGCTGCTGGAGGGATTGAAAATGGTCCAGCTGCTGTGGGACTCGGCCCGACAGTTCTTTAAACAATTAAACATGGAGTTACCATATGATTTAGCAATTCCACATCGAGGTATACACCCAGGAGAAATGAAGACATATACCCACACATAAACATGTACACTAACATTTGTATCAACAGATTTATAATAGCCAAAGAAGCAACCTAGATGGCCATCAATGGACAAGTGGATAAACAGGGAATAGTATTTGGCCATGGAAAGAAACGAAATACAGGTTGAGCATTCCTAATCCCAAAATCCAAAATACTCTAAAATCCAAACTTTTTGAGTATAATGATGCCACAAATGAAAAATTCAACATACAAATACTTAACACAAACTTTGTTTCATGCACAAAATTGTTTAAAATACTGTATAAAATTACCTTCAGACTATGTGCATAAGATGTACATGAAACAAGTGAATTTTGTGGTTAGACTCTGGGTCCCATCCGGAAGACATCTCATTATGTAAATACAAATATTCCAAAATTTGAAAACATCTGAAATCTAAAACAGTTCTGGTCTCAAGCATTTTGGGCAAGGAATACTTAACGTATACTGACACATGCTACAATATGGATGGACTTTTGTTGTTGTTGCTTTTTGAGACAGGGTCTTGCTCTGTCCCCCAGGTTGAAGTGCAAGTGTGATCATGGCTCACTGCTGCCTTAACCTTCTGGGCCTAAGGGAGTCTCCCACCTCAGCCTCCGAAGTAGCTGGGACCATAGGTGAGCCCTGCCATGCCTGGCTAATTTTTTTTGTTTTTTAGTTTTTATAGAGACAGGGTCTTACTCTGTCACCCAGGCTTGTCTTGAACTCCTGGGCTCCCAAAGTGCTGTGATTACAGGTGTGAGCAACCATGTCCAGCCTGTATGGACTTTTAAAACATTATGCTCAGCCAGGTGCGGTGGCTCACACCTGTAATCCCAGCACTTTGGGAGGCCACGGCGGGTAGATCACCTGAGGTCGGGAGTTCGAGACCAGCCTGACCAACGTGGAGAAACCCTGTCTCTTCTAAAAATACAAAATTAGCCAAGTGTGGTGGCACATTGTTCTTTAAACAATTAAAAGACTCTTTAAACAAAAAGAAGCTGTAATTCCAGCTACTTGGGAGGCTGAGGCAGGAGAATCACTTGAACCCGGGAGGCAGAGGTTGCAGTGAGCCAAGATCGCACCATTGCATTCCAGCCTGAGCAAAAAGAGTGAAACTCTGTCTCAAAAAAGAACCAGGCCGGGCGCGGTGGCTCAAGCCTGTATTCCCAGCACTTTGGGAGGCCGAGACGGGTGGATCACGAGGTCAGGAGATTGAGACCATCCTGGCGAACACGGTGAAACCCCGTCTCTACTAAAAAGTACAAAGAAACTAGCTGGGCGAGGTGGTGGGCGCCTGTAGTCCCAGCTACTCAGAAGGCTGAGGCAGGAGAATGGCGTAAACCCGGGAGGCGGAGCTTGCAGTGAGCTGAGATCAGGCCACTGTACTCCAGCCTACGCGACAGAGCAAGACTCTGTCTCAAAAAAAAACAAAAACAAAAAAAACCAGCAACAAAAACCATTATGCTCAGTGAAATAAGCCATACCCAAAAGGCCACATACATGATTCCATTCATATTACAGTCCAGAACAGAGAAAGCCACAGACGCCATTGTTTATGCTCAGCAATTGTTTATGGCTGCAGAGGGGAGTGGGTGGCTGGAGGGGAGGAGGAGGATGATGGCTAAGGGGGACAGGGTTTCTTTTTGAAGTGATGAAAATGCTCTGTCGTTGACTGTGGTGATGACTGTACATATCCGTGACTACCCCAAAACCTGCTGAACTGGAACTTTTCACGGATGAACCGTATGGCATATGAACGATTTCTCAACCGTGTTAACAAAAAAGGGAAAGGAAAACCTTATCAAAGGTATCACTCACTTAAAAAATTAGAACCCCTTGGTCCCCGGAATTCGATGACCTCAATGTTTCCGGACTGTCCCTGCGGAAGCAAGGCTGTGCTTGCGCGGGGGGTTAAGTGTCCAGTTAGGAAATGTGAGCGGGGAGAGCCGTGGCCAGCAGGGAGCTTCTTCGTGTGGCATTGCCTGGGAGACTTCCTGGGAGACATGGGGGCACAATCTCTTCCCCTTTGCAGAAAACAGCTAAATAAATTGATACCATTTTCCATTTCACATATTTTGCTTCCACAAATGTTCTGTCAACCTTTGGAGTCTTTTCCCACATACCTACTGAGCAAGTGTTAACAATCAAGCAAACCAGCAGGCACAACGGTAACGGGGCCATCTGAGGAGCGGCCTGCAAGCCCGTTTGACTTGTGCCACACGCGCACGGCCGTGATTCCGTACAGAACACCTGCAGGATGGCGTGAGCAGCAGGGACCGTGCAGCACACCGAGGAACCCGGAGAGAACCGGACTTCAGCGCCATTGCCCTGGGCGAGGGAGGAGGGTGCCCACTTCCCAATCTCTGAGTTGGCAAAGGAGCTGAGACCCAGCAGGTGCTTCATAGCCCTTAGCTGGGTCATGGCAGAACACAGCTGTGAGCCCGAATCCGTTTCCCTGAGAGGAGAGGTTATTCACCTGGCAGGCTGAGCTCACGGCTTCAATGATGCATTTCTCGAAGGTCTTGGCCACACTGTCCTCTAAGCCTTCGCTGTCCCAGTGACTACTGCAGTAGGCAGCGATCTGGGAGAGGGGCTTCTCCTGCAAAAATCGAAGGGGGGTTTCAGAGCTTTTGGATGCAGCGCTCCAGTATTCTATGGGATCAAAGTGCTTTCATCATCTTTACTTTCCCACTGTTATACCGTTTCCCCCAATTTTAAGCTTCTCCCCACCCATGCAAAGCATGTCCTTCCTGCCCCCCACCAGTGGACCAAAGGCTAAAATTTAAAAAAGAATCTCTTTTCCCAGTCTGCAGAAAAAGCACCTGGCTTGCAAAAACAGGTAAGTTATGAGAAATAGGTCATTTTTCCTGGTTTCTGTTTTCCCTCCAAAGATCCATTTAATAGTTTCATATAGGCTGGGCACGGTGGCTCACGCCTGTAATCCCAGCACTTTGGGAGGCCGAGGTGGGTGGATCACGAGGTCAGGAGATCGAGACCATCCTGGCTAACACGGTGAAACCCCATCTCTACAAAAAATACAAAAAATTAGCCGGGCGTAGTGGCGGGCGCCTGTAGTCCCAGCTACTCGGGAGACTGAGGCAGGAGAATGGTGTGAACCTGGGAGGCGGAGCTTGCAGTGAGCCGAGATCCCGCCATTGCACTCCAGCCTGGGCGACAGAGCGTGACTCCGTCTCAAATAAATAAATACCAAAAAAAAAGTTACATATAAAACTCTCGTATCACATAAAAGCTAATTTTCCTTGAGCCTCAGGCCTTAATTCAGCACGAGGGGCATGTCTGCGTGTTCTCCACTTGTGTTTCATGAGGCTCCTGTCACCAACAGGCCACTCAGACTTGCTGCCTGTGGGCAGGCTTGGCCCCTCCTATGCTCGGGGCCCCACTGAGGGAGGCAGGAGGCAGATAAATCCTATGCAGACAGGGGGCGGGTCCCTGGCAAAACCCCACCTTTGAATCGAAAAGCCTGAAACCCATGGCCCAAAGTGAGAACCTCTCTGCCTGTGTGCGTGCTCTCTCCCCATTGGTTCTTGCAGAGAAATGTCTTTTTACCAATAGAATGTTGCTTTTTCCAAAACTACCTATGGCCCACCCTGCCCCCTATCTTGTGCCTATAAAGACCCCAGACTTGGTAGCGAGAGAGAAGTAGCTTGACTGGAGACAGTGACTTGACTTCAGCAGGATGGCTGGACTTCGGAGGAGAGACGGTTTAACTTTGGAAAGACGTCCTGACTTCAGGAAAGAGCCAGCCAGAGGTAGCTGGACCAGAGGAAGATTCCCCACCTGACCCATCCCCTCTCCAGCTCCCCTCTCCACGGAGAGTCATTTCCATTGCTTAATAAAATTCTTTGCCTTCACCATCCTCCAAGTGTCCAGGTGACCTCATTCTTCTTGCATGCTGGACGAGAGCTCAGGGCCCACTGAGTATGGGTACCTAAAAGAGGCTCTCACATTGGCCCTTTGCCCTTGATGGCAGAGGGCAGCCACCCTAGGCAACACGACAAGGGGCCCACTGAGCTGATAACACACCACCGTCCATAGACGGCAGAGCTAAGAGAGCACCCGCCCTCTGGAGCTTCGGGGGTTGCAGGCACCTCAACCTGGGCACTGCTGCAGGGCCCGCACGGAGCTTGCGCTTGCCAGCTCCCAAAGCAGCTGGCCAGATGCCACACTTGCCCACGTGCTCCCTCCCACAAGGGGTTGAGCACAGCGGGCCAAGTAAACACAGCATCCCCATCGCAAGTCCAACAAAGGGGTCAGGAAAAATCTTGCACCCCCGTGATGGTGAGATCCTGGGCCCTTGTTCCTCTCTGTCCTCTCAGTAAGGCTCCAAAGCGCTCTTCTGGGGACAGACTGTAAGGGCTGGATCAGAAACAGAAACACAGAGCTGTGATTCGCCCCGTCCCTGCCCACGAGAGGCACCGCTGAGATCTCTTGGCTGTCGCTAATGGTCTGGGGTTCTCCAGCTTGCCTTCACGCCCTGGAAAAGAATGTCCCCCAACTTCTCCTACCTGTTTGAGCCTCCATTCCATGTCTTCCAGCAACGACTCCTTCCAGCCATGCTCCACGGGGAAGTGGATTTCCACCAGCCGCCTCCAGACCTGCAAAACCCAAACACAGGTCACACCCACGCTCACGACTAAACGCCACAGCACGCTCCCATGAAGGGAGAAAGGCAGCATTACGGCAATACAGAGAGCGCGGGACTACGCGAACGCCAGGGCTCTCCTCAACCTTCGTCAACAGTGAGCCGTGCTAGTGGCAGGTCACAGCAGCCCAGGATGGCTTTCTAGAATCCGAGACCCAACCACGGGCCACTACTGGTCTTCCTACTGCACAACTGGCTTTTTATTCTGAAAGGATTTATCTCTAACATTATACTTTGAAAATTTTTGAACTTTCAAAAAGGTCACAAGAATAGCACACCACCACCCACATTCATTCAACTCCAGACCTGAGCTGTTCGCATTTCACACAGCTGCTTTCACTTTTCCTCTCCCCTCCTTGTTCTCTCTTCGGACTCTCCGCATAAATTAGCATTTTCTCTCCCAAACCGTTAGAAAGCAAGTTGCAGGCATCATGGCGTCTTGCCACTACATACCTGGGCAGGGTTTCACAAGACTCTAGCCCTTCTCTGCACAACTCTAGTGCAGGTTTCCCGCTCAGGACGTGCAACGTGGAGAGGAGGACGCTGCCCCCAGGAAGTGGTCTCCACCCCAGTTCCTCTCGTGCTCCAGCTCCTGTCCTGACTGGGACACATACTGTACTTCCTTATCACATCTCTTTTCTGCATTTACTTATCACATCTCTTTTCTAGAAGAGTTCCCTGGTCATTTTTTTTTTCTTTTTTCTTTTAACAGGTTGACAGTTTTGAAAAGATCAGGCCAACTGTTTTGTAGACTGTCTTTTGACCTGATTTGTCTCGTAATTTCCCCATGATTTGTTTCAGATTAAAATATTTTTGGCAGGGACACTATGAGGTTGAACCACATGAAAATGCACTGTAAAAAAATACTTTAAGAGATAGGGTCTCGCTCCGTCACCTGGGTTGGAGTGCAGTGGTGCAGTCATAGCTCACTGCAACCCTGACCTCCCGGGTTCAAGCCATCCTTCCACCTAGGCTTCCTAAAGAGCTGGGGTTACAGGCATCAGCCACCGTGCCCAGCCAAAAATGAAAATGAACTTTTCTCAGGTCAGGCATGTTCGAATATCCGTCACCTCCACCACCACCATTATCTCCATAATCTCCACCACCGTCACCTCCACCACCACCACCACAATCACCACCGTCACCACCATCACCTCCACCACCATCACCACCACCACCACAATCACCACCATCACCTCCACCACCATCACCATCACCTCCACCACCACCATCACCTCCACCACCACCACCATCATCACCATCACCTCCACCACCACCACCATCACCACCATCATCACCATCACCTCCACCACCACCATCACCTCCACCACCACCACCATCACCACCACCATCACCACCATCATCACCATCACCTCCACCACCATCACCTCCACCACCACCGCCTCCATTACCACCATCATCACCATCACCTCCCCTTCACCATCTCCATGACCATCATCACCACCATCACCTTCACCATCATCACCTCTATCATCACCATCACCACAGGGACGGTGCCCAGCCAGCGGACACCAGGCAGTGCAGCAGCACTTTGCACCTGGCATCTGTCTGCCTCAGAGTCACCCCGCCGGGTAGACCGGAGCAACTCCATTTTGTAGATGAAGAACCAAGGCTCAGGTGAAGGCCAACTGCCCCTGGCCAGCAGCCTATACCCCATGATTTGAGGCCACAAGGAATCACGATCACTCACATCCCTACCCAGAAGCCTTTGGCCAAACGCTTACCTCAATTTCCTTGTGGTATGTGAAGGAGACACCTGAATATACGAGCATGTTATTTGTAAAAACTTCTCGGAGCCACCTTTTCGTAGCAGTAAGGGTCCCTTGGAAGACTGTTTGGACTGAATTATTTCCAGTTTCATCTCCCTGTCCTGCAGAATCCTGTTGTCACACAAGAGGGAGAGTCAGTCATCCTCGGCTGTGGACTCAGGTTCCCGGCGAGACGCTGCCCCCACTCCTCTGCTCCCTGCTGGCACAGGCCGCTCAAGGAGTGGCTACAATGGAGGGACCACAGACCTTGGCAGAAGCCCATATTCCCAAAGCACCTCCATTCCCCAGGGTTTTCTGGGTTCACCCTGAACGTGGGTGATACGGGAGAAAAGAGGGAGGGAGGAAATGGCATCTGGGTGTTCCCCTGAAAGCCCAGGCAGCCTGGGTCCTGCCAACGAGCAGGTTCCCAGGATGTGACTAGGACACTGAGGGGGAAAAGCACACCCCAGAGAGGGTCCTTGCAGACTCCCAGGCCTGCTCCTTAGACACAGGAGACAGCCAGGCTCCTGACCCAGAGGTAAACCTGGGTCCCCTTCCCACTGTGCTCCCAACACGCCCTCCCACTACCTCCACGCCAGACCCACCAGACCCGAGGGCAAACCTCTCTTCCCCTGGGCTCGAAGCCTCCTGTAATGCCTCCCTTCTCTCCCCTGCCTTCTTCTTCCTCCCTCACCTTCCTCCTCCCTCCCCCTCCTCCTCATCCTCCCCAGAAGCACATTTCCCAGGAAGCTCCTCCCTCCCTCCCCCGCCTCCTCGTCCTCCCCAGAAGCACATTTCCCAGGAAGCATACAGATCAGGGGTTGGGGCCCCCTCCTGGGAGGAGCCCCATAGTCCTGGACTAACGCATGGTCTTTTTCTCTTTCTTCTTTTGAGACAGAGCCTCGCTCTGTCACCCAGGCTGGAGCACAGCGGCGCAATCTCAGCTCACTGCAACCTCCACCTCCTGGGTCCAAGTGATTCTCCTGCTTCAGCCTCCCAAGTAGCTGGGATTACAAGTGCATGCCACCACACCTGGCTAATTTTTGTATTTTTTAGTAGAGACGGGGTTTCACCACGTTGGCCAGGCTGATATCGAACGCCTGACCTCTGGTTATCCGCCTGCTTTGGCCTTCCAAAGTGCTGGGATTACAGGTGTGAGCTACCACACCCGGCCAAGCGTGTGATCTTTTTTTTAAGCACAACCCTGCACATTGTGCAAGTATATCAGGAGTCACAGAACCTGGATGCGCTCAGGCACTCACTGGAAGCACCGAGAGGCCCATGCCTTGAGGCAGCAGAGATGTGCTGGGCAAGTGGACAGGGCTGCTGCTGGACGGGGCTGCCCGAGAGTGGGAGAGAGGAAGAGCCCACAGCAGGCAGGGAACACAGCGTCACTAGCCCTGGGAAGGGCCAAGACAGGAAGATACAGGCAGGAGCTTTCAAAGCATGAAAGAGGGGCCAGGATGCAGGTGCTGCCATGAAAGAGAAAGAGAGAGCCTGCAGAGGGGGCTGGGTGCGGGGATGACTACAGCACAGCACGCAGGGGGAGGGGGCTGGCAGAAAACGAAACAGGCACTGCTGAGGGTTCCCCCAATGGCACAGCTCCTTCCAGAACAATCCCCCAATGGCACAGCTCCTTCCAGAACACTCCCCCAATGGCACAGCTCCTTCCAGAACAATCCCCCAATGGCACAGCTCCTTCCAGAACACTCCCCCAATGGCACAGCTCCTTCTAGAACAATCCAGCAGCACAGGGCTGGGCAGCGATGGCCAGTAACAACAAACTTAACGATTGCTCAATCCAGAGCCTGACATGGGCACCTTGTTCTCCCAAGTGTCTGTCAACCCTGGAGCCTTCACAGCAGCACTCACCCAAAAGTTTCTTCGGCGCGCAGCATGTATTTTTGCTTTGTTTAATTTTAGTATTTGCAAAGGTTTTTTTGTTTGTTTGCTTTTATGGCACAGGTAGAGAGTATTTTGTCCATAATATGGATTCAACTTATCTGAGATACCAGCCAACATTCAAGACAGTTATTTCTGTAGAAAATATACCCTAAGTAACTGACAAATTCCTTAAACACAGTTTCTGTGGAAGTTGGCAGCTGCCAGTGGCGGTTTAAATAGCAGCCACTCCGGAGAACGTGATCATCTCACCAATAATATTTATTCTTAAACTGTGTCTGTGGTACTTTAACACAAGAAAACTGAAAGGAAGTTAAAATATACACTTAATTGTTTTCTCTCACTAACATCACAGTTCTAACTTGAAGTAAGATTTAAAAAAAATGATCGGCCGGGTGCGGTGGCTCACGCCTGTAATCCCAGCACTTTGGGAGGCTGAGGCAGGCAGATCACCTGAGGTCAGGAGTTCGAGGCCAGCCTGACCAACATGGAGAAATCCCGTCTCGACTAAAAATACAGAATTAGCCGGGTATAGTGGCACATGCCTGTAATCCCAGCTACTTGGGAGGCTGAGGCAGGAGAATCGCTTGAACCCGGGAGGCAGAGGTTGTAGTGAGCCAAGATCACGCCATTGCACTACAGCCTGGGCAACAAGAGCAAAACTCCATCTCAAAAAGAGAAAAAAAAAAAAAAAAAGATTGTGCCGGGTGCAGTGGCTCAGGTCTGCAATCCCAGTACTTTGGGAGGCCAAGGCAGGCGGATCACGTGAGGTCAGGCGTTCAAGACCAGCCTGGCCAACATGGTGAAAGCCCATCTCTACTAAAAATACAAAAATTAGCTGGGTGTGGTGGTGGGTGCCTGTAGTCCCAGCCACTTGGGAGGCGGAGGCAGGAGAATCACTTGAACCCAGGAGACGGAGACTGCAGTGAGCCAAGATCATGCCATTGCATTCCCGCCTGGGCAACAAGAGCGAAACTCCATCTCAAAAAAACAGACAAACACAAACAAATGACCAGTCTAAACATTAAATCTGACATCGCTTTCGAACTGAAGCTCATGAACTCAGACGGGTGAAAGCTGCAGAGAGACGAGAAAGAAGGAATTGCTGATGCTGCGACCACACAGAGCCCAGAGACATGACTCTGATCCCTGAGACCACACAGACCGAGCTCAGAGACCTACGGCTGAGTGGGGAAAGTCGGAGGCAGAAGGGTCAAAGCTGGAAGACAGGGGAAACTGATCCACGGGAGGTCACAACAGTGGCTTTCTTCGGGAGGGAGGAGCTGGGTCGTTCTGCTGTTGGACCTGGGACGCGGCATGCAGCGGGGGACAGATGTGTGACGCTATGGCCTTTGTCACCATATTCAAGCTACAATGTAAAGAAGGTGGGAAAGACCATGTTTGGACATGTATTTTTTGGGAGGAAAATGGTCCGCATAGTTGTCTGCAAACAACAGAATCAAGAAAAAAGAAAAGACATCTTCTCCCCGAGGCATTGCCTGGTCTCCAGCCCCGACGCCAGCTCTCTGGTTTCCCCATGGCCAGCTGGTGGCCACACTTAACTCCCTGCCTCCCTCCCAGGAGAGCCCAAGGAGGCAGAAGGGCAGACCCTGGCCCACTGACAGCCCCACACCCAGAACAGAACCCAACATCAAGCAGGTGCACAAGAAATGTCCACTGCTGGAATCCACCGCTCCATCTCATCCCAGCACCTCGGAATCAGACTGTTTCCTTTCCAGATTGAGGCTGCTTGAAATTCCACACCTATCCCCGGTGTGATACTTTGTGTGTTGACTCCACTCACCACCAGAGATAGAAGTATAATCATCCTGCAGACAATCTCGGCAGATAAGGCTGGCAGCTCATAAAACTCATGTGTCTTTGTGCTGCTGCAGACGGCTTCATGCAGTTTCAGACACACCGTCAGGTAGGATGGTGACAAGGCCTCCTCGGGAATCCTGCCCCGCAAAGAGTTAAGAGAAATCCCGGCCAGGATTTAGGAGAAGTCAGAAAATGGTAACTATTGATGACGAGCCCCTTCCTTTAAAATAACTAACAACAGGGCATTTGTTTGACCTTCTCTAGGTTAACGTCTGGAAAATCACGATCAGTCCTGAACCTGTGACTAAGATAAAAAAAGAAGGAAAATCTTCTTGTTTTGTCTCTGTAGTCTCAACCGTTCTAACCAAAGCAAGTCCAAACACTCCTCAATGCGTTCTGGGATGTGAAAAAAGCAACGAGATGTGTATTACTAGACATTAAAATACGACATAAATTTCAAAAAATATTCAGAAAGAAACAGAAAGGAGGGAGGAAGAGAAAGAAACAGAAGAAGAGCGTGCAGCCTGTGTGAAATTGGCTCCTGCTCTGCCGGACCTGGGTTTTGTGTTTTCTGAGGGACACATGGACAGAGCAGGGACAGAGCAGGGACTGAGGAGGAGCCTTAGGAGGGACTCAGGAGGAGCCTTAGGAGAAAGCTTAGGAGGGACTCGGGAGGGACTCAGGAGGAGCCTTAGGAGGGACTCAGGAGGGACTTGGGAGGGACTCGGGAGGGACTTGGGAGGGACTTGGGAGGGACTCGGGAGGGACTCGGGAGGGGACTTGGGAGGGACTCGGGAGGGACTCAGGAGGAGTCGTAGGAAGGACTCGGGAGGGGACTCGGGAGGGACTTAGGAGGAGCCTTAGGAGGGAATCGGGAGGGACTCAGGAGGGACTTAAGAGGACACTTAGGAGGAGCTTAAGAGGAGAGTTGATAGAGGGGCTGGAAAGGCGGTGTAAGAAAGGACTCCCTGGGCTGAGGCTGTGACACACAGCGGTGGGGAGGTAGAGAGCTTGTGGGGGGGATCCTGAAGTCACAGGTGCTGGATAAACATCAGCAGAGACGTGAACAAAGGAGGTGAACGGAGACTGGAAGTGCCCAAACCGCTCAGGAACAGCTCAGACAACACGCATCCCATTGCTCGCTGGGACATTTCAGTGGTCCTGCATTCTGTCTGCTGACCCCTCACGGTATCAGAGGTCACAAATTTGCAGGAGCAAATGATTTTGGAAAATTATATAAAGCTACCTTTGATTTTTATCTTAAACTGACTAAGTATTAAAAAAATGCAAAACACCCACCATGCATATGCAGTACCATGACCATTTACAAGTAAGGGAAAAATGTATAGGAAAAAAGACTGGAGGGAGATAAACCCAAATCTTAGCAGCTGATATCTGTTATTTCTCTTAAAAAAAAAAAAAAAAAAAAAAAAAAAAACAGAGGGCCAGGCGTGGTGGCTCATGCCTGTAATCCCAGCACTTTCGGAGGCTGAGACAGGTGGATCACCTGAGGTCAGGAGTTCGAGACCAGCCTGTCCAACATGGTGAAACTCTGTCTCTGCTAAAAATACAAAAATTAGCTGGGCGTGGTGGCACGTGCCTGTAATCCCAGCTCCTCAGGAGGCTGAGAAAGGAGAATCACTTGAACCCGGGAAGCAGAGGTTGCAGTGAGCCAAGATCACGCCATTGCACTCCAGCTTGGGCAACAAGAATGAGACTCCATCTCAAACAAACAAAACTTAGCTGGGCGTGGTGGGTGTGCCTGTAATCCCAGCTACTCAGGAGGCTGAGCTGGGAGAATCACTTGAACCAGGAGATAGAGGTTGTAGTGAGGTGAGATCACGTCACTACACTCCAGCCTGGGCAACAGAGTGAGACTCTGTCTAAAAAAAAACAAAAACAAAAAACAAAAAAAGACGACTACATTAATAACCTGAGAAGAGAAGTGGATCACATATTAATTTATGACGTTGCTGTTACAACAGCCAATGTGGGGCGCGGCCAATCGTAAGGGTCACAGAAGCCCCTGGGGGTCTCATGTGAGGGACAGACTGCATTGTGCTTCCCACTTACTTGTCCTGGTAAGTGTCCAGGAGGTGCAACAGCATTTTTAAAATGTTCAGAACATCCTAAGGCAGAGAAAAAAAAAAAGGGACAGAAGATTGAATCACAATGCCATTGTCATTGCTAAAACAGAGCTGAACAAAATCCAACATCAGTATGGTATACATTGTTTCCTTCCTACAAACAAATTTTAAGGTGCTCACATACTAATCTTACCTCTTTTATAGATAAAACTCAGGCTTTAAACTTATACCATTTTCTCCACCAAAAAATGTGAAAGGAAAAATGGCAGCTATGAAGTACATCACATGAGACCTTCTTTTTTTTTTTTTGAGACGGAGTCTTGCTCTGTCGCCCAGGCCGGACTACAGTGGCGCTATCTCGGCTCACTGCAAGCTCCGCATCCCGGGTTCACACCATTCTCCTGCCTCAGCCTCCCGAGTAGCTGGGACTACACGTGCCCACCACCACGCCTGGCTAATTTTTTTGTATTTTTAATAGAGATGGGGTTTCACTGTGTTAGCCAGGATGGTCTCGGTCTCCTGACCTTGTCATCTGCCCGCCTCGGCCTCCCAAAGTGCTGGGATTACAGGCGTGAGCCACCGCGCCCGGCCCACTGTCTGTTTTTTAGGAATAGGAATCCTGACCTCTCCATGTTTAGTATCTAGTCTGCTTTCGCTAAGCCAGGACTCCAGAGCCAACTTCAGAAACAAACCTGCATATTCCAGGAGGAGATTTTCTGAAGTCCCCGCAGGCGGTAGTAAGTTCCTAGAAAACAGTCCAGGACATGAGCAGGAAAATGACCCAGGTGCTCAATGAAGTTTTCCATATACGGAACCAGGTGACTCAGAGGTAGCAGACTAAACCAGGATCGGAAGAGGGGCTCATCCACGCTCAGCAAATGCTTATTCTGGCTCATAAACCGAAGTAAGAAGCTCCTGCACGAGAGAAATCAGGACGGAGAAAAGAGACGCCGTGAGATCAGTGAGGGAAGATGGAGGAAACCCACGCTGGAGGGACAGAAACAGTCCCAATTTCAAAAATGATTTAAATACTCCTTGGGGCCGGGCGTGGTGGCTCACACCTGAATCCCAAGGCCGACTCGGGAGGATCACTTGAGCCCAGGAGCTTGAAACCAGCCTGGGAAACCTAGTGAGGCCCTGTCTCTACTTTAATAAATAAAATAAAGGCTATGTGGAAAACAAAAATATGCAGTGAATCAAATGAAAAGTACAGAACATCCTATTGAGAATTAACTTAATGGCCGGGCACGGTGGCTCACGCCTGAATCCCAGCACTTTGGGAGGCTGAGGCGGGTGGATCAGTTGAGGTTAGGAGTTTGTGACCAGCCTGGCCGACATGGTGAAACTGCGTCTCTACTAAAAATACAAAAATTAGCCAGGCATGGTGGTGGGAGCCTATAATCCCAGCCACTCAGGAGGCTGAGGCAGAAGAATCGCTTGAGCCCTGGAGGCGGAGATTGCAGTAAACTGAGATCACGCCACTGCACTCCAGCCTGGGCAACAGAGTGAGACTCTGTCTCAAAAAAAAAAAAAAAAAAAAAAAAAAAGAGAGAGAGAAAAGGAGAATTAACTTAATATATAATTCAGAATACAGAATAAGAATTCACTGCTGGCTATTCTGGGCACACTCCTATGGGGTAGCCCTGTTCCACAAGAAGCAGTAATATTAAAAAAAAAAGTAATAAAATCAGGCTGGGCACAGTGGCTCACATCTGTAATCCCAGCACTTTGGGAGGCTGAGGCAGGCAGATCACCTGAGGTTGGGAGTTCGAGACCAGCCTGACCAACATGGAGAAATCCCATCTCTGCTAAAAATGCTAAATTAGACAGGTGTGGTGGCGCACACCTGCAATCCCAGCTACTTGGGAGGCTGAGGCAGAAGAATCACTTGAACCCGGGAGGTGGAGGTTGTGGTGAGCCGAGATCATGCCATTGCATTCCAGCCTGGGCAACAAGAGCAAAACTCTGTCTCAAAAAAAAAAAAAAAAAAAAAGGTAATAAAATCAAAAAGAAAAAAAAAAAAGAAGAGTTCACTGCTGGCTGCAATGGCTCATGCCTGTAATTCCCACAATTCGGGAGGCCAAAGTAGGAGGATGGATAGCTTGAGGCCAGCAGTTTGAGATCAGCCTGGGCAACATAGCAAGATTCCATTGCTATAAATAAATAAATAAATAAATAGAATTCACTGAGATGGATGAACCTTGACAACGCTATGCTCAGTGAAATAAGCCAGACATGAAAGGACAAATCCTGTGTGATTCCACTCATGTGAGGTCCCCAGAGAAGTCAAAATCCTAGAGAGAGAGAGGAGAACAGTGGTTACCAGGAGGAGGGGGAGTGGGGAGGTTGTTTCATGGGGACGGAGTTTCAGCTGGGGAAGCTGAGTTCTGGAGGTGGACGGTGCTGACGGCTGCATGACGGTGTGAATGTACTTAGTGCCAGGGAACGGTGCCCTGAAAAGGAGTTAACATGGTAAACTGGAGATTATGTATATTTTACAATAAAAAGGTAATATCCCAATAATTAAGCCTCTTAATTATTAAGTTTTTTTTGAAATGGAGTCTCACTCTGTCGCCCAGGCTGGAGTGCAGTGGCGCGATCTCGGCTTACTGCAAGCTCCGCTTCCTGGGCTCACGCCATTCTCCTGCCTCATCCTCCCAAGTAGCTGGGACTACAGGCGCCCGCCACCATGCCTGGCTAATTTTTTGTATTTTTAGTAGAGACAGGGTTTCACCGTGTTAGCCAGGATGGTTTTGATCTCCCGACCTCATGATCCACCCACCTCAGCATCCCAAAGTGCTGGGATTACAGGCGTGAGCCACCGCGCCCGACCAAACCTCTATTATTAACGAGTATCCAGGATCAAAGAGCCCAAGTGTGCTCAGCGAAGGCCCTTAAATAATGCTTCTGGAACACAGTACTGGAGACCCAAAATGTTGACAATGGGAAAGAAATAAAGCAAGGTTCCCCAGAAGTAACAGAAGTTATGAAAAACATATCAATAAATGTTCACTGCATACTAAAGGCCACTTTTACCTGAAAGACTGATCTTTAGGAACAATGCTACTGTAGACTTTTCAAGAGATTTAAAGATAAGTACATAAAAATAGCAATAATAATAAAAGGTACTCTATATGTCTACTATATCTAGCCTTTCTAGGTAAATATGGACCATCCATGGGTCTGACTATATTGATTGTTTTCTCTCTTGATCGTCTGGTGGCCTCTTCTGTTATCAGGGGCTGAGTTAATAGTTTAGATGAATTACAGCTTTGTTGTAGCTTTAATTAGAATTTGTTCCCAAGGGCTGGCCAGGCACAGTGGGTGGCTCATGCCTGTAATCCCAGCACTTTGGGAGGCTGAGGCAGGCAGATCACTTGAGGCCAGGAGTTCAAGACCAGCCTGGCCAACATGGCAAAACCCATCTCCACTAAAAATACAAAAATTAGCCCCATGTGATATGTGATTACATGCACCTGTAGTCCCAGCTACTTGGGAGGCTGAGGCACAAGAATCACTTGAACCTGGGAGGCGGAGGTTGCAGTGACCAGAGATCATGCCACTGCACTCCAGCCTGAGAGAGAGAGAGAGAGAGAGAGACAGAGAGAGAGAGAGAGAAAAGAATTGGTTTCCAAAGGCTTTTACACTTCTAAAGGCAAGACCATAACACTGCCTTTAGCAGAAGTTGAGATCCAGGGGCGCAGAGCAACTGCCTCATTTTTTCTGCTGTCCCCAGTCTTCGGCATTTGGCAGGCTCTGAGCATCATGCTTTACAAGGGGGCATCTCTTTCCGTTCTCCAGCCACTTTCCCAACTGCATAGTCACTGTCTTGTTCTCACTGCAAGGCCCAGAATGCTGCAGTCATTACCTCTGCTCTCCTGCCCTATCTTCAGACCTTAGCAGATTCTGTGGCCCACACCTCCAGGCTGGGGAAGGAGGAATTTCCAGAGCTCTCTCATCAATAGGACTTACTAACGTGTTAACTGCCTGCCTCTCCAGTTAGAATGCAAGTTCCATGCGGCCAGGAGCCGCTGTCTGTTTTGAGCAGTGCTGTACACCCTGTGCCTTGAGTAGTACTTCCTGGCACAAGGAAGGTACTCTTCAAGTATTCGTCCAGTGAGTGAATGAATACATTCTAGCACATTAATAAGAGAAAGACCATTTCTTTTTTTTTTTTTTTTTTTTTTGAGACGGAGTCTCGCTCTGTCGCCCAGCCCAGGCTGGAGTGCAGTGGTGCGATCTCGGCTCACTGCAAGCTCCGCCTCCCGGGTTCACGCCATTCTCCTGCCTCAGCCTCCCGAGTAGCTGGGACTACAGGCGCCCACAACCGCGCCCGGCTAATTTTTTGTATTTTTAGTAGAGACGGGGTTTCACCGTGGTCTCGATCTCCTGACCTTGTGATCCGCCCGCCTCGGCCTCCCAAAGTGCTGGGATTACAGGCGTGAGCCACCGCGCCCGGCGAGAAAGACCATTTCAAGGCCAAAATAATCTATTTTGCTTAGAAGGGTTAACCTGTGGTCATTATGACAGTTCTATTAAATAACCCAGTATTCAGTATTTCATAGAGATTATACTTAAAGAGAAAGTTTGCGGTTACCTGTCAGGAATCTGAAAATACAGATGCTTTTATTTCAACTTCTAGGGAATCTGGACTTCTACCACTGCAGCCTTGACCTCCCCGGCTCAGGCGATCCTCCCATGTAAGCCTCCCAAGTGGCTGGGAGTACAGGTATACCAGAACATGCCCAACTCTTTTCTTTGTTTTTTGTAAAGATCGGGTTCTCCTACATTGCCCAGGCTGGTCTTGAACTCCTGGCCTCAAGCGATCCTCCTGTCTGGGCCTCCCAAACTACTGGAATTATAGGCATGAGCCACCAAGCCCAGCTGCTTTTATTATTTTTAAACTGACACATAATAATGGTACATATTTATGGGGAACAGTGTTATATTTCCATATATGTATATAATACGTACTATATACAAATGTTTGTATATATTATGCAGCGTATGCCTATAGAGAATACATTTTGTGCACTGTATATACATATAAATATATGTCTACAATGTACACTATGTACAATGTATACAGTCTGTAATCTGTACAAATATGTGTATACAACATATATGTATACAATGTGTAATGTGTAAAAATCAGGGTAATTAGCATATCTATCTCAAACACTTGTGTTGCAAACATTCAAACTCCACTCTTCTAGCTATTTGAAAAACATAATAAATTGTAAATTACAGTCGTTCCATACTGCTCTAGGACCCTAGAACTTATTCGTCCTATCTAGCCATATTTTTGTATCCACTAGCCAACCTTTGGCTAGCCCTCTCCCCATCCTTCCTTGCCTCTCATAACTACTATTCTACTCTCTCCTTCTAGAAGATCAACTCTTTTCATATCCACGTATGAGTGGGAACGTGCAGTATTTATCTTTCTGTGCCTGGCTTATTTCACTTAACGTCATCTCCTCCAAGCTCATCCATGTTGCCACGAAAGACAGAATTTCATTCTTTTTGGTGGCCAAATAGTATTCTCTTGTGTATATAGAAAACACTTTCTTCATCCACTCATCTGCAGGTGGATACTCAGGTGGATTCCATATCATGGCTATTGAGTGTCACAATAAATATAGGAGTGCAGCTATCTCTTCAACATACTGATTTCCTTTACTTTGGATATATCCCCAGCCGTACGATTGCTGGATCATACGGTAGTTCGATTTGTGGTTTTTTGAGGAACCTTTATACTGTTCTCCACAGTGGCAGTACTAATTTACATTCCTACATTGTGTAAGAGTTTCTCTTTCCCACATACCCACGGGCATTTATTTTTTGTCTTTTTGATCACAGCTATTCTAACTTGGGTAAGAACATATCTCATTGGGGTTTTGATTTGCATTTCCCTAATTTAATGATGCTGATCATTTTTTCATATACCTGTTGGTCAGCTGTGTGTCTTCTTTTGAGACGACTACTCATTTGTCCATTTTAAAATCTAACTTTTTCTGTTCACTTGTTTGAGTTCCTTAAATTCCCCTACCCGACGCGTAGATGGCAACTATTTTCTCCCATTCCGTAGACTGTCTCTTCACTCTGTTGATAGTTTCCTTTGCGGCGCAGAAGCTTTTTGATTTGATGTAATCCCATTTATCTCACTTCACTTTGTTGCCTGTACTTTTAAGGACTTCTCCATAATTTTTCTCCAATCTTTGCCCAGACCTAGGCAATACCATTCTAGACATGGGAACGGGCAAAGATTTCATGACAAAGACACCAAAAGCAATCACAAGAAAGGCAAAAATTGACAAATGAGAACTAATTAAACTGAGGAGCTTTTGCACAGCAAAAGAAACTATCCACAGAGTAAACAGATGACCCACAGAATGGGAGAAAATTTTTGCAAAATATGCGTCTGACACAGGCGTAATATCCAGCGTCTGTAAGGAACATACACACATTTACAAGAAAAAAAAAAAAAAAAAACACTAAAAAGTGGGCAAAGGACATGAACAGACACTTTTCACAAGAAGACATACATATGGCTAACAGGCATATGAAAAAAGTTCAGCCGGGCACGGTGGCTCACGCCTGTAATCCAGGCACTTTGGCAGGTCGAGGCGGGTGGATCACGGGGTCAGGAGATCGAGACCATCCAGGCTAACACAGTGAAACCCCATCTCTACTAAAAATACAAAAAAATTAGCCGGGCGTGGTGGTAGGCACCTGTAGTCCCAGCTACTCAGGCGGGAGAATGGCATGAACCCAGGAGGCGGAGCTTGCAGTGAGCCGAGATCACACCACTGCACTCCAGCCTGGGCGATAGAGCAAGACTCCATCTCAAGAAAAAAAAAAGCTCAACATCACTGATCATTAGAGAAACGCAGATGAAAATCACAAAGAGGACGGGCGCGGTGGCTCACACCTGCAATCCCAGCACTTTGGGAGGCCAAAGTGGGTGGATCACTTGAGGTCCGGAGTTTGAGACCAGCCTGGCCAACATGGTGAAACCCCGTCTCTACTAAAAATACAAAAATTAGCCAGGCAAGGTGGGGCGCCTGTGGTGCCAGCTACCCAGGAGACTGAGGCGGGAGAATCACTTGAACCTGGGAGGGAGAGGTTACAGTGAGCCAAGATTGTGCCACTGCAATCCAGCCTGGGTGATAAAGCGAGACTCCATCTCAAACAAAACAAAACAAAACAAAACACAATGAGGCCAGGCGTGGTGGCTCATGCCTGTAATCCTAGTACTTTGGGAGGCCGAGGCAGGTGGATCACTTGAGGTCAAGAGTTCAAGATCAGCCTGGTCAACATGGTGAAACTCCGTCTCTACTAAAAATACAAAAATTAGCCGGGTATGGTGGCGCACACCTCTAATCCCAGCAGAATCGCTTGTGCCCGGGAGGCGCAGGCTGCAGAGAGCTGAGATCATGCCACTGCACTCCAGCCTGGGTGACAGAGCCAGACTCTGTCTCTAAAAAAAAAAAAAAATACAGTGAGATACCATCTTAACACCAGTCAGAATGGCTGCTATTAAAAGGTCAAAAATTAAAAGATGCTGGAGAAGTTGCAGAGCAAAAGGAATGCTTATGCACTGTTAGTGGGAGTGTAAATTAGTTCAACCATTGTGGAAAACAATGTGGTAATTCCACAAATGCCATTCACACCAGCAATCCCATGACTGAGTATGTAACAAAAACAATGTAAATCGCTCACTTATAAACAAACACGCCCATGTATGTTCACTGCAGCACAACTCACAGTAGCAAAGACATGGAATCAAACTAAATGCGCATCAATGGTGGACTGGATAAAGAAAATGTGGTACATACACACCATGGAATACTATGCAGCCCTGAAAAAGAATGAGATCAGCTCCTTTGCAGGAACATGGATGGAGTTGGAGGCCATTATCCTTAGCAAATTAACTCGAACAGAAAATCAAATACCACATGTTCTTGCTTATAAGTGGGAGCTAAATGATGAGAACACAGGGACACAGAGGGGAACAACACACACTGGGGTTTATCGGAGGGGGAGGATGGGAAGAGGGAGAGGATCGGGAAACATAACTAATGGGTACTAGGCTTAATATTTGGGTCATGAAATAATCTGTACCAAAAAAACACATAACACAAGTTTATCTATGTAACAAACCTGCACATGTACTCCTGAACTTAAAAATTTAAAAATAAATAAATAAACAAACTTTTTCTGGTAATATTTTCTTGGGCTAAAGGGGAGGTCATTATGTTTGGATCAGAGGTCAGGATTATATATATTGCCAATATTCCTCTCCTATAAGCCTGCATTATGCAAAGGTATAAATGGCTTAGAGTTCGCAATGCCTTTGACCTAGCAGTGCCACTTATAGGGATCTATCTCAGTGAAGCCATTGGACAGAGAAAGCTAAGGATGCTTATGAGAGCACGCTGACAAAACGAAACTGCACAAACAACCACACATCCCATAACAGAGAACTGGCTCAATACAAGGCTGACACTCTCTCTGGCTGGAAGGCTAAGCAATGTTTATCTTAATAACATAGATAGGGATTTGCTGACAGAAAAAAGGTGTCCACAAAATACTGTTAAGAGGAAAAATCAGGTTGTAAGCCAGAATAAATAACACATCATTTGTTGTTGCTCTTTTGAGTACATAAAACACCCACGAATCCATATTTGGACAAAACCAGAAACAGGTATGCCTCTGTGCTAACAATGGCTATCTCTGGGGTTACAGGTTGTTTCTGTATTCTTGATAGTTCGTTTGTTTGTTTGTTTGTTTTAGACAGAGTCTCATGCTGTTGCCCAGGCTACAGTGCAGTGGCACAATCCCAGCTCACTGCAACCTCCAACTCCCGGGTTCAAGTGACTCTCCTGCCTCAGGCTCCTGAGTAGCTGGGATTACAAGCACATGACACCATGCCTGGCTTTTTTTTTTTTTTTTTTTTTTTGGTATTTTTAGTAGAGACAGGTTTTCACCATGTTGGCCAGGCTGGTCTTGAACTCCTGACCTCAGGTGATCCACCCGCCTCGGCCTCCCAAAGTGCTGGGACTACAGGCGTGAGCCACTGTGCCCGGCCTATTCTTGATAGTTTTGATGTCATAAAATGTTAAAAGAACGTGTGTTACTTCTGTCATTAGAAACAGGAACGGAGTCACTACAGAGCCCACCGGGACTCCGGGCGCACGGCGTAGGAGCCATTCTTCCCAGATTCATGTAGATAAGCACAACTCTACCACTTACGTATCTTGCGTTTGTTCCCGGAACTGTGAGAAAGAGATTCCCTCCAGAGCGGCCCAGGTGTCCTCAGGCTGGCTCCAGGCGTCCTTGTGCCGCGGAGCCAGTTCCATACAGCAGTGCAGGACAGGCAGGGTGCCCAGCCAGTGGTACATACTTTTGTCCATGCACCTTTGGCACAGGTTCACCAGGTACAGCCGCCAGCTGGAAGGGAATAAAGATCCCGCAGTGAGCTGAGTTGGCCAGGGAGTCGTCTCCCTGGGGGTCTGGAGTCCCAACGGTGAGCAAACACCACGCACACAGAGCAGGAGGAGCAACGCACGTGGCAAAGCAGAGTTTAACTCGTGGAGGAGCCACAGAGTAACTCGCACAGGAGACACGGCTTCCCTCAGCCCCCAGCCTAGGGCGTCAGGTCCTTCACGGGCCCTCGCCGAATCCCCACAACAAACTCCCAGGACGGGGAGCAATCTCAGAGGCAGAGGTCCTGGCTAAGTAGTCAACGCAGGGTCCTGCCTGACAGAGCCGGCATTTGAACCCAGGCCATCTGGCAACAGTAAATCTAAATATAAAGCAACTTGTAAAATTTATTTTCATTGTTTAGAGACAGTCTCACTCTGTCATCAAGGCAGTGTGGTGGTGCGATCGTTACAACCTCGAACTCTTGGGCTTGAGGGATCCTCCTGCCTCAGTCTGTCAGGTGCTGGAATTACAGGTGCACCACCACACCCAGCTACTTTTTTTTTCTTTTTTCTTTGAAACAGAGTCTCACTCTGTTGCCCAGGCTGGAGTGCAATGGCACAATCTCAGCTCACTGCAACCTCCACCTCCTGGGTTCAAGCAATTCTCCTGTCTCAGCCTCCTGAGTAAGTGGGACTATAGGTGCCCGCCAACATGCCTGGCTAATTTTTTGTATTTGTATTTTTAGTAGAGATAGGGTTTCACCATGTTGGCTGGTTAAATTTTTTATTTTAATTTTTGTTTCCCAGGCTGATCCTGAACTTCTGGGCTCAAGCAATCCTTCCTGCCTCAGCCTCCCAAAGCACTGGGATTACAGGTGTGAGCCATAATGCCCGGCCAAAACAACTTTTTTTTTTTTTTTTTTTGAGACGAAGTCTTGCTCTGTCGCCCAGGCTGGAGTGCAATGGCATGATCTCAGCTCACTGCAACCTCCGCCTCCCGGTTCAAGCAATTCTCCTACCTCGGTCTCCTGAGTAGCTGAGATTACAGGCATGCATCACTACGCCCAGCTAATTTTTGCATTTTTAGTAGAGACAGGGTTTCACCATGTTGGTCAGGCTGGTCTCCAACTCCTGACCTTGTGATCCGCCTGTCTTGACCTCCCAAAGTGCTGGGATTTCAGGCATGAGCCACCACACCCGGCCCCAAAACAACTTTTTAAATGTAAGGGGTGGGCCCATGAACAATACATGGTGAATCTGCTACAGTCAAAACATATTAATGATTCCTCATACTTTAAACATTGGCACTAACTTTGTACATTGCCTTGCCACCATTCCTCCTCTTTGTCAAAATGCGCAGTGTTTATCTGGGTGTTTTATATTTGTAAAACCAGGCCAGGCACAGTGGCTCATGCCTATAATCCCAACGCTTTGGGAGGCCGAGGCAGGTGGATCACTTCAACTCAGGAGTTCAAGACCACCGGGGCAACATGGCGAAACCCTGTCTCTACAATAAATACAAAAATTAGCTGCAAGTGGTGGTGTGCATCTGTAGTCCCAGCTGTTCAGGAGGCTGAGGCGGGAGGACCACCTGAGTCTGTGAGGTTGAAGCTGCAGTGAGCCGTGACTGCTCCACTGCACTCCAGCCTGGGGGGACAGAGTAAGACACTGTCTCAAAACAACAAATAAATAAATGTGTAAAACCAAGAGGCAGATGTCGTGATAAGACATGCTGGTCAGGAAAGGCTACCTCATGTCATTCCCAGTTCAAATCAACACACACAGAATGCTGGGAGACTGTGACCATCAGAGCTCAGTGGGGTCTGAGCAGGTCTTCCTACCAAGTCAAAGGCCATCACCTTCTCACCACCAAACATTTCAGGCCCGGGACAGTCACGCTGTTTCCTAAACTAGACACGGCACAGGCAGGGGCATCGGGAGAACATTCACACTGCTTCTGCAGATATCCTTGAGGGGATATGTTCAGGCCGGCATCGTGCCACAACCTCCTAAATGCGTGCACACAGACGCTGCTCATGGTATGACACAAAGCTTCAAAAACCAGGGCATTCAGTCCAGGCGCGGTGGCTCATGCCTACAATCCTAGCACTTTGGGAGGCCGAGGTGGGTGGACCACTTGAGGTCAGGAGTTCGAGACCAGCCTGGCCATAATGGCGAAAACCCTTCTCTACTAAAAATACAAAAATTAGCCGTGTGCGGTCGTGTGCACCTGTAGTACCTGCTACTAAGGAGGCTGAAGCAGGAGAATTGCCTGAACCTAGGAGGCGGAGGCTGCAGTGAGCCAAGATTGCGCCACTTACTCTAGCCTGGGTCACAAAGTGAGACGCTGTCTAGGGAAAACAAACAAACAAAAAAAGCAGGGTATTCAACAGAAGACAGAATATAATAAAAATAAGATAGATGCTAGGAAAAACTACTGCCACGACCACAGTGAGTGGTAAAATCACGGGTGGTTTTATTTCTTCCCTGTGTGCTTTCAGTCACTCTAGTCAACCCCTTATTTTTGCAATCAGAGAAAATCATTATAATAGCTATAAAAACATTTTAACAAAAAATAATAATACCTCTGAGATGTCCCAAGGATGTGGCTTAGGTCACTGTGAAGCTCATCTGGTGAGCTGGCATCCGAGGACAGGAGGTGACACACTGAGGTCAGGTTGTCTTCTAACTGAAATTTTTCCACTACAAAAAGGACAATGAGGCCCATTTTCAGTTTACTCCTCACTGGGCAGTCTTTAGGGAAAAGGTCCACGCTTTTTCTCTCCAGAAATGGTGCCATGTGCTTCTGCAGATATTCCCACAGGTCTTTCTTCACCTGATGGTGGGAGAAGAGGAAGATGCATGAACCGTGAACCTGAATTCATCAGAGGTGTCCAGAACCGCCCCAGCACCACAGCTAGGGCAGCAGACCCCATCCGTGCCCCGCACCACACCTGCGGGAGCTACAGGAGCAGCCGCGGTGCAGCCAAGACCCTGGCATGAGGGCTCAGGCAGGGCCCCCGAGGCTCACCAGCGCTCAGCTTCCCTCAGAAACAGCTCCAGGCTGGCCTGAAACCCGCCCAGGCTGCACCGCAGTGAGGGAAAAGGTGCAGTGCGGGAGGGCTCCCCGTTCCTTCCACTCTCCCTCCAAGGCCAGGGGAGGACTCAGGACTGGTGCTGGGGTGGGGTTCAGATTACAACCAGGAAAAGGAGGAAAATGGGGAAGGCGGGGAAATTCCAAGACACGGTGGTAGGAGAAAAGGTCGGAAACTTCCACACATTCCCATCTGCAACCCGGCCCACAGAGTCAAGGGGTCATCCGGCCGGCACTAGCAGGTCAGGTGAGGCTCCTGCCCAGAAGGTAGAGCAGCTGGTGGCCAGCCTGATACCTCTTTCTCCCCGTACTGCAAAGCGGTCCACGGCTGTGCGTGTCCTTCATAAATCATAGGCTGTCGCACGACAAAATAAAACTGCTGGAACTGGGTGAAGAAGTTGTTGAGGTTGATGGTGTCCCAGGTCTGCAGGATGCTGAAGATGCCATCCAGCATGACCGTGGCGGCAATCTGCTTCCCCTTCACCAGGTCCTTCCTCGTGAAGTCTGCGATATGGTTCATGACTTTCTGAAATTTCCCGGGAGGCCTCATACAAACTATGTCATCGTACTGATGCCAGTCTGAGGGAGACAGAAAGAAGGAGAGTCTATCTAAGACCATCAAAACCCTGGAGACCCAGACGCTGGCCTAGAAGGCTGATCACGACTGGCACAGAGATGGAGTAAACGGGCCAGAGGAATGGAGGAAGGGAAAAGCAAAAACCTGCACACTGACGACAGCCAGACTCCCTCCATCTGGCTTCTTATCTGAGGCCGGCCCCGTGCAAACGGACATCCTAGACGTCCCACAGTGATGAGTGGAAAGCCCCGGGTCGCGAAATGCAGCGGGCCTGAGACTTGCAACGGATCTCTAACTGTGTAGCTCAGCAAACTTGATAAACAACTTCCTTAAACATCATCACAAGGAGGTGGAACGTGTCATACAGAAACCACATCCCTCACTAGCAACTGAGCACCGTCCCAGTCCATCACTGAGCTGGTTTCCTCTGTACTAGGAATGGGACACAGCCCCTGGAGGAAGGTGCGGGCTGCCCAGCAGGCACAGATGGCCTTTGGCATGGTGGCTGGTACAGGGCAAGGGCTGAATTCATGACTGTTCTTAAGCTCCATTGCAAACGATGTGAGTGCAGACCTCATTACAGAGAACCCAGTGAGGTCGACTGTAAAATAATTAGAAAACACAGGAGGTCAATGAGAGAGTGAGAGGCCCCGTGAAGACATACAAACAGAAGTAAAAATCAGGCAGAAACGGGAAGCACCCTCACAGGCCTCCTGAGCCCTCTGCTGTGCTTTGCGGGGGGCGGGGGCCCCACCCGCCGCACAGTTGTGTAGACTGTCAGGCCCACCCACCCCAGCTCTGCACCCCGGGCCCAGCAGGGCTTGCAACTGTTTAGTTCACCTCGGTCATCACCTCCTTGTGGAAGCTTCTGCCGACCTCCAGCTCAAATCCCCTACCACGTGCCTTTTTTTTTTGTTTTTTTTGTTTTTTTTGTTTTGAGACGGAGTCTTGCTCTGTTGCCCAGGCTGGAGTGCAGTTGCCGATCTTGGCTCACTGCAAGCTCCGCCTCCCAGGTTCATGCCATTCTCCTGCCTCAGTCTCCTGAGGAGCTGGGACTACAGGGGCCCACCACCACGCCCGGCTAATCTTTTTGTATTTGTAGTAGAGATGGAGTTTCATCATGTTAGCCAGGATGATCTCGATCTCCTGACCTTGTGATCTGCCTGCCTCGGCCTCCCAAAGTGCTGGGATTACAGGCGTGAGCCACCGCACCCAGCCACCATGCGCCCTTTTAACTGAGCCATCAATGCCATGGCATTTATCAGAGAAGGAATTCCATATTTATATCTATAGAATTCCATATTTAAATATATTTATATATGGAATTACTGGACTAAGGCCTATTCTCTCAAAGCTTAAGTTCTCAGAGTACACTCTCTAGCTAGTAAAAATCACGTTTGGCTGGGCACGGTGGCTCACGTCTTAATCCCAGCACTTTGGGAGGCTAAGATGGGCGGATTGCTTGAGCCCACGAGTTTGAGACCAGACTGGGCAACATAGCAAGACCAGTCTCTCCAAAAAAAAATACGAAAAATTAGCCAGGCATGGTGGCACACGCCTGTAGGCCCAGCTACTTGGGGGACTGAGGGGGAGGATCAGTTGAGCTCTGGGGGTTGAGGCTGTAGTGAGCTGAGATCGTGCCATTGCACTCCAGCCTGGGTGACAGAGCGAGCTCCTGTCTCAAAAAAAAAAATGTTTACAAAAACAAAAAAATAAATACTTTATAAAGTTCTTAGGACTTCTGTCTTTGTCCAAGGTGGAATGACAGGGACTAAATTTACATTCTCCCGTATCTGCCTAAAGCAACATATGAACAACATAAACAGTAAAACAACCATTTTCAAGACACCGGACAGCAGGGGGCAGGGAGCGGAAAGCAACAACCAGTTGACCCCAGCTCACTTCCTTGAGTTTCAGTGTCACTGTGCAGGGAGGGGAGCCAGGGGAAGCCCAGGACCCCCCAGCTGAGGAGGCAGTGCTGGGAGTCCAGGTGACCAAGAGAGCCCAAGTTTATAGACAGAGAACTCAGGCGGGGGACCCCTGAGAGAGGCATGGAGGGGCACAGAGGGCTCTGCGAGAAGGGGAGCGCCCGCGTCTATGGACAGGTGGGCGGAGCGGCTGACAGGCTGGGGATGGCAGCCGGCAGGAGCCTGCAGACGGGGCTCTGGGCGTCATCTCCAGTCAACCATCTGAAAATCTCGAGAGAAGTGACAAGTCCCAGTGGCCTCCTGGTCACTGCACTTGTCCCTGACCCAGCTTCCAGGCCTTTGCTGCCCCTCTGTTCCCAGTCGCAGCCCTTCTTCTGGCTTCGTGTTCTCTCCTTTCCCTTAATTAAAAATGCTTTCCGGCCGGGCGCAGGGGCTCACACCTGTAATCCCAACACTTTGGGAGGCCGAGACCGGCAGATCACCTGAGCTCAAGACCAGCTGGCCAACATGGTGAACCCCCGTCTCTACTAAAAATGCAAAAGTTAGCCGGGGGTGGTGGCAGGCTCCTGTAATCCCAGCTACTCGGGAGACTGACGCAGGAGAACTGCTTCACCCTGGGAAGCGGAGGTTGCAGTGAGCCGAGATTGCACCACTGCACTCCAGCCTGAGCGATAGACTCCATCTCAAAATACAAACAAACAAAAAAATCTGCAAGTGAGTGGGTAAGTCACACTGAGCTCAAAGGAGAAGCCAACATATCTTTAACCAACCAGGGACACAACCCAAAGTCAGTGTCACTGAACCTCGAGGCTGGGGAGGGGCCATTGCGGAGCAGAGGCCCTCACTGCCCAGGCAAAGTCTGTGGTCTCCAGAGAGACGCGCCCAGTACTGCAGGGCTGGCACCTGCACTCTGGAAGGGTGAGCAGACAGCCTCCTGCCACGACTTACCTCCTGAGCCCAAAAGTGAAGATTTTATGAACAGACAGCGGTTGACGTGCTCGCCCTCCTTCTGCTGGCGCTTGTAGATGAACTCAAACTCAGCAGAGCCCTTGTTATTACAAATGACGTACTTGTAAGGAATGTATTTATTTAGGTATTTCTTGGAAATGACGGCGCTGCCTTCAACAAGAATGCCATCACGATGTAAGTCTCTGGGAATGAACAGGATACAGTTGGTTATCCAAAATTCCCATCCCGGAAATTTTAGTTCTTCTCAAACACAGCATGGAGTGCAAAGCTACAAATTGATGTGGACTAAGAGGAGGCTTCTAGAACAAGAAAATAAACCCTGGCAAAGCTGGGTTCCGCGGCCCATGCCTGAAATCCCAACACCATGGGAGGCTGAGGTGGGAGGACTTCTCTAGTTCAGAGGTCAAGGCTGCATTGACCTGTGATCCCACCACTGCAGTCCAGCCTGGGTGACAGAGCAAGATTCTGTCTTGGATAAACAAAGCTGGGCATGGTGGCCCAGGAGATTGAGGCTGCAGTGAGTCATGATTGTACTCCCGCCTAGGCAACAGAGCAAGATCCCCTCTCTAAAAAAACAGTGTAATAAAGAAAGATTACTTTAAAAAAAAAAAAAAAAAAAGGTCCATGATGGAATGTGACACAGAAATGCATGTCCAGGAAGAGCTGTCTGAAATAGTCACCTTCCAAAAGCCAAAGGATGTCGTCAACTCACTTGATAAAAATTATTTAAAGGCTGGACGCAGTGGCTCATGCCTGTAATCCCAGCACTTTGGGAGGCCTAGGCAGGCGGATCACCTGAGGTCAGGAGTTTGAGACTAGCCTGGCCAGCATTTAGTAGAAACTCCACCTCTAGTAAAAATACAAAAATTAGCCGGGCATGGTGGTGGGCGCCTGTAATCCCAGCTACTTGGGAGGCTGAGGCATGAGAATTGTTTGAACCCAGGAGGCAGAGGCTGCAGTGAGCCGAGATCGCGCCACTGCACTCCAGCCTGGGTGACACAGCAAGACTCTGTCTCAAAAAAAAAAAAAAATTTTTTTTTAAATACATGTCACAGATTAGGCATCCTATGCCTTGCCTGAGGGATTCCTCCCAAGCCTACAGACACGCGCACCTGGTGCAGTGCAGCTCACAGACATTCCTGCTCCATTTCGGCTCGCCGAGTTCTTCTCCGCCTCTGATGAAGACTTTATGGTGGTCGGGATTGAATGAGAAATGATTAGAGATGATGGCGTGGAAGTACACGGTGACTCCTCTGCCCGGGCTCAGCGTCCTGGTGGAAAACCAAAACAGAAATCTGATTCCTGCGAGATCTGTCCACCCGCCATGTACATGCACGCACATGCACACACACATGTGCACACGGGTACACGCACACGTACACACAAGCACATGCACACGCGCGCACACACATCCGTGCACGTGCACAAGCACGAACACACGCACATGCACACACATGCACATGCACACATGTGCACACACACATACACACACGCACATGGTCCTTGTGTTCCTAATGCACACTATCACACCCTAGCAAAAATGCAAGCACATCCATGTCTGACACACGACCCCCTGTGGGGTTGTCTCTTCCCTGTCTCCAAAATGGAGGAAGAAGAGGTGACCAATCCCTGCCCATCTCTGAAGTGTTGCGGGCAGTGGCAAGAGGCACCAGCAGGTGTCCGAGCCAGAACAGCCCCTCTCCTGAGTTCCAAAAGGCCCACGAGGGCTCCAGGACCCCAGGGGCTATTAGGAAACAAGAAACTGGCACAGGTGCCCGCCCCCTTCCACCTCCTAAGTGGTTCCCTTTTCCCCCAAAGTTAAACTTGCCAAAACAGTTGACTAGAGGGCAGCCTGGATATCCCCTGGGAGCTGTGCAGGGAGAGGGTGTGCCGGGCTCTCAGGCAGGGTCTCCTTTGCTCCCCTGTGGGGTCATCCCTACCTTGCCTTCACTTCCTGGACACCCGCTTTCTGGTTTTTTTGTTCCTTCTCCTTTTTCGCAGCAGCTGCACTTTTGTTCTTCCCCTCTGGCTTCTTGGGGTCTTCAGGCTCCCCTTGCTCATTTTTACCGACTTTTTCTCCAGCAGTAGCCGTCTCGTCCTTGGTCTTGGTCTCAGCTTCCTGGAACAAGGAACCAAACCCCGACCTTCAAGGCTGGCCTCCACATTTTCTTTTTCTTTTTTTTTTTTTTTTGAGACAGAGTCTCGCTCTTATTCCCCAGGCTGGAGTGCAGTACTGCAGTCTCAGCAGCTCACTGCAACCTCCACCTCCCAGGCTCAGGCAATTCTCCTGCCACAGCCTCCCGAGTAGCTGGGACTACAGGCACACAACACCATGGCTGGCTAATTTTTGTATTTTTAGTAGAGACGGGGTTTTACCATGTTGGCCAGACTGGTCTTAAACTCCTGACCTCAGGTGATGCACCCGCCTGGGCCTCCCAAGTGCTGGGATTACAGGTGTGAGCCACCGCGCCCGGCCCAGCCTCCACATCGACCCCTACAGGGGATGCTTCTCACAGCGGACTGAGTGACCACAACCCTTCCCTGCTTGGGACCTTCCAGTGCCGTTAGGGTCACTAATCACAGCCTCCAGAGGCGCCACTCTCCATCCTCATTGGTGGCCTCTCCTCCCCCAACTCCTCCTGGGAGCACTGGTGTCCCTGCTGCTCTGGGAACAGGCCCACCCCACACTACCCCAGGGCCTCTGCACATGACCTTCCCATTGTCTGGGACACATCCCAGACACCTCCGGGACCATCCCTCACCACCTCCTCAGAGAGGCCTTGCCCGGCCACTCGGGCTGTGGGGGGCCACGGTACCTCGGGGCCCACCCCAGTGCCCTCTCCCCTCCCTCCCTCCATGCTCTTCTCACTGCTGAGGTCGGTTTCCTGACTCTCTCTCCTCCAGAAGGTGAGCACCCCGAAGGCCAGGGCTTTGTCTGAATCACGGCTATATCCCCAGCACTTAAATATTCACTGAATAATTAAATGAAAGAGGGGCAGCCGTGGGCAGGACAAGGGCCTCCTGGAGCCGGCAGGCAGGAAGGAGACGCACCTGGCAGTGTGTTTTGGAAGCAGCAGTGGTTGTTGGCGGCTGTTTCATTCCCTGGATCTTCTCTTTCATTTCCTTCCCAGCCCCTTTAACTGCATTGGCTGGCTCAGCTGCAGCATCAACTGCCTGCAAGACCCCAAACACCAGAGCCAAGGTGACCAAATGGACCAGGGTGACTCGGACATGGTTTAAGGGTCAGTAGCTGCCACAAGCCTAGGGACAGGAGGGGCCGGCGTCCCGGGTGGAGGGCAGCCCTCCCACCCCACCCAGGGAGAAGGGCCCAGAGGACACCCTCCCTGGCAGGGAAGCAACGCCAGCACCTTGCAGCAGAGCCCAGGTGCCGAGGGCTCAGTGCCACTCCCGGCCATCTCTCTCGGATGACTCACCGTAGAGGCTGGGGTCCCCGCCTGCTGCCTGGTGGTCTGCGGTTCTGTCCCGGGCTCAGAGCTGCCCCCTTTCGACTCAGGCAACAGGAGCTCCTGGGCAGCATCTTCATTCCCAGAACGGCCTTCACCAGCAGAGGTGGGGGGACCGGCCCCCTCCTGGGACAGGCCTCTGCCCCCAGAGGGGATGGAAGCGTCCTTGTCCTCCCCTTCTGTGTGGTCCTGGGGTTGGCGGCTGCTCTGAGCCTCACCTCCTGTGGCCACTCCTGCTTCTCCCAAAGCCTGAGCCTGCAGGGGGCTGTCACCAACCTTGGTGGGCACGAAGGGACCGTCACCCTCCAGTGGTATGGTGGCTGTGCCCGGGGGCTGGCTCGGCTGGCCAGTCGGGCCACTCTGCTGGGCTTGGCTGTGGGGCCGGGCTGCGTCCTGAGGCTCCGGGTTTGAAAGCAAAGTCAGATGACAGGGGCTGGCAGGAGACAGGGGCAAGGAATCCAGCTCTGAGGAAGCGGAGTTGTTCAGATTCTTATTCTTCTTCCTTTTCTTCTTTTTGCTCTAAACAGAAAGACAGACACTCACTTTACTTCTTAGATTTAGTGTACTCTAGCCCACGTTTCCCTCCAACTTTCTCTCCCATTTCTCAGCTACATCAAGCTTCGCTCAACCAAAGTGCCTAACACCTGTTAGATCTGCAATTACCTGGAAAGAATGAAATTAAGAAACAAAAGTTGGGGATGGGCAGGGTCAGGGGCAAGTGGCCTTGAAGTGCTTTTACCACACTCAGCACGGTCACGGCCAGGCGGAGACCCTCACACGGGCTCACTGTTTATTGGGCATCCACGGACATGGATATTTATTTATTTATTTGAGACAAGGTCTCCCTCTGTCACCCAGGCTGGAGTGCAGTGGTGCAACCCCGGCTCACTGTAGCCTCGACCTCCTGGGCTCAAGTGATCCTCCCACCTCAGCCTCCTGAGTAGCTGGGACTACAGGTGAGCATCACTGCGCCCAGCTAATTTTTTGTTTGTTTTGTGTAGAAACGGGGTTTCGTCATGTTGCCCAAGCTGGTTTTGAACTCTGGGACTCAGGCGATCTGCCCACCTCGGCCTCCCGAAATCCTGGAGTTACAGGCGTGAACCACCATTCCCAGCTGGTTTTAAAAAATGCTTTGTAGAGACAGAGTCTCACTATGTTGCCCAGGCTGGTCTCCAACACCCAGGCTCAGGCCTCCCAAAGTGTGGGAGTACACACGTGAGCCGCCGTGCCTGGCCTGGTTTTGAACATTAGAAAGCACACGCAGGCTTTCCACATTTTATGCACCTCTATAAAAATATTTCGTACACAAAATTTGAAATGAGAAGGAGGAGACTGAAAAATGAGTAGCAGCTGCCTCCGCACCCTCAGCAGGCACAGCCAGGCTCGAAGGCACATCCAGGTTCAGGGGTACCGTCCCCACCTTGGAACCAGGACTGCAGCTGGTGGGAGGAGGCTGCCAGGACCCTGGGACCCCGCAGGCATCTCCCAGGGTATGGTGCTCAGGGGTGCGTGCTGATCGGGTCACTACAGGAAAGTGACTTGCAGATCCCCTGAAACCTGGTGGTGTGTGATGAGGGCCCCGAACTGCCAGGCAGCAGGTGTGAACCTGTGCCCACTCCACACCCCCCACCTCCTGCACCCACACGCCCGGGAAGACCCGCACACACTGAGGTGCAGCCCAGGGGCTAATCTACCCTCTCCTCAGCAACTGGTAGTGAGGGGACTAGGAAGGGCCACAGGGTCCCGTCACTGCCACTTCAGGAGCCCCTCGGCTGATGGCTGGCCCCTGTGTGGCCCCAGGAGGAGGCTGCGTTCCCACCCGCCCAGGGCATGGCGAAGCAGCAGCTGGACAGGGCTGTGCCCCAGGGCTTCCAGGAGGCCAGGCCGACACTGCAAGGCCTTCTCTCTCACACACGACCGCACTTCCTGCCAGAACCAGGGCCAGAAATTCTGATTTTCTCCTCCTTTTTAAATTCAGAGGAAACCCACGCTCAGTGTACACAAAGCACAGGAGGCCCCCTCCCCGCCCCCCGCCACCTGCCCCCCGACCCGTAACATCTCCCCAGGCCACAGTTCGGCTCTAGCCTCCTGCTCGGCCTGCATCCCTGATGCCGACCCCAGACCACCAACCCACCACACCGCTGAGAGCACCTGGTCCCGTTCCTGGGAGCAAGCACCACCCCTGAAATGACACACTTGGAGCGTTTGGGTGCAGACAGGGAAGACTCACTCCCAGCGCACCGTGACTCTAAAATGGCGCTTCATTGAGATCTGGCCACTGCACTCCAAGCTGGGCGACAGAGTGAGACTCCATCTCAAATATTGAAAAAAAAATAGGTCGGGCGTGTTGGCTCAGGCCTGTAATCCCAGCACTTTGGGAGGCCGAGGCAGGCAGATCACTGGAGGTCAAGAGATTGCAACCAGCCTGGCCAACATGGTGAAATCCCCCGTCTTTACTAAAAATACAAAAAATTAGCCGGACGTGGTGGCAGGCGCCTGTAATCCCAGCTACTTGGGAGGCTGAGGCAGGAGAATTGCTTGAACCTGGGAGGCAGAGTTTGCAGTGAGCCGAGATTAAGCCACTGCACTCCATCCCGAGCAATAGAGCAAGACTCCATCTCAAAACAAACAAACAAAAAAAAAAAAAAAAAAAAAAAGCACCTGCAGAAGCAACCGCAGCAGAAGAGTCCGGGGCTGGGGCCCAGCACTGGAGAGTGGCGTCATCAGGGCAGGTGTCAGCCTCTGAATGACAGGCTGGTCAGCTGCCGGGGACCTGCTGAAAGGGGGAAGCAAAAGGCCGTCAAGAAACAGGCAGGTGCTGCACAACCCCTCACTGCAGGCACCCATCGGCCTCAGTATGCTGAGGAGACCTGGCAGGTGGGGTCCGAGCCCTGAAGACAGCCTAGCCTCGGAAAGGCGATGACACCGTCCCTGCCCGGCCAGCTGCCTGGTGCCTCTGGGGCTGCCACGCAGTGATGTCTGGGCTGGGTTTAGAGGGCCTGCCTGAGTTCCCATCCAGCTCACCCCATGCCACACTGGCTAAGCAACCCCAGGTGGGTCACTGAGCCACCGTGGGTCTCAGTTTCCCCATCTTTAAAGTGGAGACAGCAGATGTCTCCACATCACAGCATCACTGAGGGTGACCAAATGGGACGAAGCACACAGAGAGTTGTAGGACACTGCCTGGCACACGCAAGGCCCCCATCGGTGATGCTGTGGTCACGGTCACTGTCCACACACAGCAGGTGTTTGTGGCCACCTGGTGACAGCACAGGATGGCCTATCCTGGGGGATGGTCCCTTGGCTCTCCCTGTTCTCGGCCGCATGGTTTCAGTACCATCAGCTTTACTCCAGCCCCAGGGGCAGCTCTTGTGCGTGGGCTGATGTCAACCACTGCGGTCTATCATCCTGGCCACAGGGACCCACTGGGGGATTGGCCCGGGAGCCAATCAGAGCCAATGAGATTTGAGGAAGCGCTTCCTCTCTCCAGAGGAATCACTCACCAGAGGAGGCGCTCTCTTGTCCCCTGAATGACAGAGTAGCAGGTGGATCACGGGGAAGCCACTGTGTGGCACGAGGGAGTGACGGGAAACAGCTGGTGAGAGGCTCGGTGGGGGAGCCATGTCCGGAAGGCAGAGCAGACAGGGCCAGAGACGCCTGCACCAAGCCTCGCCTGCAGCCTCGGGGCTCATCAGGTGTCCATAATAAACTCCCTCAATGGGATTAGCCAGGTGGAGCTGGGCTTTCCATTATTTGAAATGGAGTCTCACTCTGTCATCCAGGCTGGAGCGTAGTGGCATAATCTCAGCTCACTGCAACCTGTTTCCTGGGTTCATGCAATTCTCCTGCCTCAGCCTCCTGAGTAGCTGGGATTACAGGCTCAGGCCACCACGCCCAGCTAATTTTTGTTCTGTTTTTGGTTTCTGTTTTGTTTTGTTTTGTTTTTTTGAGACGAAGTTTCGCTCTTGTTGCCCAGGCTGGAGTGCAATGGCATGATCTGAGCCCATTGCAACCTCCACCTCCCAGGTTCAAGGGATTATCCTGCCTCAGCCTCCCGAGTAGCTGGGATTACAGGCACCTGCCATCATGCCTAGCTTTTTTTTTTTTTTTTTTTTTTGTATTTTTGTACAGACGGGGTTTCACCATGTTGGCCAGGCTGGTCTTGAACTGACCTCAGGTGATCCACCCTCTTCGGCCTCCCAAAGTGCTGGGATTACAGGCGTGAGCTACCGTGCCTGGCCATAATTTTCGTATTTTTAGTACAGATGGGGTTTCACCATGTTGGCCAGCTGGTCTTGAACTCTGACCTCAGGTGATCCACCCACCTCGGCCTCCCAAAGTGCTGCAAGTACACGTGTAAGCCACTGTGCCTGGCCATAACCCAAAGATTTCTAATGGTTAAAATAATCAAACCTCAAATTAAGTTATTCCCTAACTATGAAAGTTGAAAATAAGCCAAGGTCATGGATGCTCTAGCAGCTTCAACGACATAATCAGGCTCTGGCAAAAACTAAGAATCCTCAGGCTCTGGACTGCTGAGTCACAGCTGGGAACAGGAGGAGCCCACTGAGGCAGGCCCCTGACCACCCCCCACCTCCCAACCAGCATGGAAGACGCAGGCCCCCTACTGCTTCTTTCCTTGATGTAGCAAAGGGCTCAGACCTTAGGAACAACTGCCAGCAGCCTTCCCCAGGGCCTGCCTTGCAGGAGGAGTGGCCAGCCAGGAATAAACAGCAGCAGCAGCATGCGGAGGTTGGGCAGAGCCCAGGGAGGCTGGAGGCAGGGGCCAGGCCTTACTCCCTCTGCTCACAACATGGGGCTGCGGAAAAACTGCAGTAAACACAGAGGCAACTGCAGGACAGATCCTTGGAGGGACCATGATCCAGTTCCTGGAAGACCACTGCCCTCAAGCCGCCAGCCCAGACCCTCTTTTCTGTAGAAACAAAACCCACCATCTGACATCATCGCACCTGCAGGCGGGGCTGAGGTCTCGAAGGAGCAGCCCCAGGCTCACCCCTCTCAGCTGTTCCCCTGTGAACTGCCGCCTGGCCCTGAATTGGGGACCGCTTACTTCTCGGTGAGGACTGGCCAAGTGCCCCGGTAGGGGCCCCGCGCTGCTGGTGCCTCCTGCTGTCTGCTTTTCCACTGAACAGTTTCATGGTCTTCTTTGACCCAGAATCTCCAACTATATAAATCATAGTGGTATTTATAATTTTAGCGGGGGGTGAGGCTTAGAAGTATTTACAGAATTTTATAAATATCCCCCTATATTTTCTAGACCTTTTAGGATGCTGTTTTACATTAAAATATTGAATCAGGCCAGGCACGGTGGCTCACACCTGTAATCCCAGCACTTTAAGAGGACAAGGCAGGTGGATCACCTGAGGTCAGGAGTTTGAGACCAGCCTGGCCAACATGGCGAAACTCCATCTCTACTAAAAATACAAAAATGAGCCGGGCATGGTGGCGCATGCCTGTAACCCCAGCTACTCTAGAGGCTGAGGCAGGAGAATCGCTTGAACCCAGGAGGCGGAGGTTGCAGGGAGCCGAGATCATGCCACTGCACTCCAGCCTGGGGGACAGCGGGAGAATCTGTCTCAAAAATAAATAAATAAAAAATAAAGTGCACAGGGGACGCTGTGGGTTATGTGCCGATGGCACGCCGTTTCATATCTAGGACTGGGCATCCTCAGATTTTGGTGTCCTCCAGGGTCCTGGAACCGATCCCCTGTGGGTAACGAGAGACCACTGTGTATTTCAGTGTGACTACAAGATGAGTATGAGCGGGACATGTGTGTGTTGGGGGGTGTGTGAGTGGGGTGAGTGGGGTGTGTGTGTGTGTTGGGGCGTGTGTGTGAGTGGTTTGTGTGTTGGGTGTGTGTGGTGTGAGTGGGGTGTGTCTTGGGGTGTGTGTGAGTGGTGTGAGTGGGGTATGTATGTGTTGGGGTGTGTGTGTGAGTGGGGTATGTGTGTGTTGGGGTGTGTGGGGGTGTGTGGGGGTGTGTGTGAGTGGGGTGTGTGTGTTGGAGGTGAGTGGGGTGTGTGTGTGTGCTGGGTGTGTGTGAGTGGTGTGAGTGGGGTATGTATCTGTGTTGGGGTGTGTGTGTTCAGGGTGAGTGGGTTGTGTGTGTGTGTGTTGGGTGTGTGAGTGGTGTGAGTGGGATGTGTGTGTATTTGGGGGGGTGTGAGTGGCGTGAGTGGGGTATGTGTGTGTTGGGGGTAAGTTGTGTGAGATATGTGTGTGGTGGGTATGTGAGTGATGTCAGCGGGGTGTGTGTGTTGGAGGTGTATGAGTGGTGTGAGTGGGGTGTGTGTTGGGGGTGTGAGTGGTGTGAATGGGATGTGTGTGTTAGGGGTGTGTGTGTGGTGTGAGTGGGGTATGTGTGTCTTGGGGGGTGTGTGAGTGGTGTGAGTGGGGTATGTATGTGTTGGGGTGTGTGTGTAAGTGGGGTATGTGTGTGTTGGGGTGTGTGTGGGTGTGTGTGTGAGTGGGGTGTGTGTGTTGGAGGTGAGTGGGGTGTGTGTGTGCTGGGTGTGTGTGAGTGGTGTCAGTGGGGTATGTGTGTGTTGGGGTGTGTGTGGGGGTGTGTGTGAGTGGGGTGTGTGTGTTGGAGGTGAGTGGGGTGTGTGTGTGTTGGGTGTGTGTGAGTGGTGTGAGTGGGGTATGTATCTGTGTTGGGGTGTGTGTGTTCGGGGTGAGTGGGTTGTGTGTGTGTGTGTTGGGTGTGTGAGTGGTGTGAGTGGGATGTGTGTGTATTTGGGGGGGTGTGAGTGGTGTGAGTGGTGTGTGTGTGTGTTGGGGGTAAGTGATGTGAGTGGGATATGTGTGTGGTGGGTATGTGAGTGATGTCAGTGGGGTGTGTGTGTTGGAGGTGTATGAGTGGTGTGAGTGGGGTGTGTGTTGGGGGTGTGAGTGGTGTGAATGGGATGTGTGTGTATTGGGGGTGAGTGGTGTGAGTGGGATATGTGTGTGGTGGGTATGTGAGTGGTGTAAGTGGGGTGTGTGTGTAGGGGGTATGAGTGGTGCGAGTGGGGTGTATGTGTGTTGTGAGTGGTGTGAGTGGGATGTGTGTGTTGGGGGTGTGTGAGTGGTGTGAGTGGGGTGTGTGTGTGATATGAGTGGGGTGTGTGAGTGGGGTGTGTGTGTTGGGGGGTTTGTGGGGGTTTGTGAGTGCGGTGAGTGGGGTGTGTGTGTTGTACCCAAATGCTGAGCCCATGGTTCAGACACCCCACTTTCCACACCCGTGTGTACACCGTGACCAACACGCTCCGGTCCGCACATGCCGTGCATCACTCCAGCTCACAACTCATGCTCCATGCGCATCCCCAGGTTGTGCCTGTTACTCCACGGGAATGTTTCCACCCGTGTACGTTGACAGTTTTACTATAAATTTCCCATCCATTTCTCCTCCTTCTCACATCCGTTAAGTATCTTCTCCAATTGATAGTTTAAAATCTTTCTGTCAGCTTCCAAAACTACAAAACCAGGCTGGGGTGGTGGTTTATGCCTGTAATCCCCTGCACTTTGGGAGGCTGAGGTGGGAGAATCGCTTGAGCCCAGGGGTTTCAGACCAGCCTGGGTAACACAGCAAGACCCCATCTCTACCAAAAATTTAAAAAATTAACTGGGCGTGGTGGTGCACGCCTGTAGTCCCAGCTACTCGGGAGGCTGAGGCACGAGGATTGCTTGAGCCCAGGAAGTCAAGGCTGCAATGAGCTATGATTTTGCCACAGCACTCCAGCCTGGGACACAGGGCGAGACCCTGTCTCAAAACAAAAACAAAAACCACCAAACCCATTCAGAGCTGTACTACTGTTACACATTAATTAGTTGGTTAAGTTCCTGTGTCACTCTGGGTGACAGCAGACATCTCTGCAGTGCTAAACCTTCCACGTTCTCTCTGGGGAAGGGTCCACCTCTCCAGGGGCTTCACTGTCTGCTGAGCCCCAGAGCCTTCTCCTCGCCAGGCCTATGAATCCGTCCTTTATTTTACAAGCTGCTTCTCATATTTTTGTTGCTATTGAGAATGAGCTCTCCACCCACACCGTGCCTTAGGTCTGAGTAAGTCCAGCCCCATGTGGACGCTGCCTGCATTTCCCAAGAGCTGCAGGAGCGGGCTCACGGCCAAGCCCCAGGCCACAGAGGGAAGAGCACGCCTGCCTCGAACGTTTCTGCATACACCTGAGACCTAGGACCCACCGCAGGTGGTGGATGCTCAGTAAATCGCTGTTCAATGAACACGTGACCATGTGGATGGGCCGGGGGGGAGCGGCGCAGGGAAGGCGGGGAGTGTCGCCCTCTGTAAAACAGTAATAAACTTCACAAATATCACTCTTCAAGGTACGAAGCTCCCTTGCTTTTCCCCAAAAGCCAAAGTTTCATTACATGTGTTAGCTAATTTCATTCTCGATATTATTAGCGAGTCCTGTAATACTTCTAAATGCTATAGAAAAAGTCAGGATTTTGGACAGGCACGGTGGCTCACGTCTGTAATCCCAGCACTTTGGAAGGCCGAGGTGGGTGGATAATTTGAGGCCAGGAGTTCAAGACTAGCCTGGCCAACATGGTGAAACCCCGTCTCTACTAAAAATACACACAAAAAAGTAGCCGGACGTGGTGGCAGGCGCCTGTAGTCCCAGTTACTCAGGAGGGGGAGGCAGGAGAATCGCTTGAACCCGGGAGGCGGAGGTTGCAGTGAGCTGAGATCATGCCACTGCACTCCAGCCTGGGCAACAGAGCGAGACTCCGTCTCAAAAAAAGGAAAGAAAGAAAGAAAAAGTCAGGATTTCAACTTCCAGAAACCAGAGACTAAACTGAGCAGGGTTTCCACTACACCCCCATGCGGCGAGCGCCATCCAAGACCTTGTGTTCAGGCAGAGGCCTGGTCCGGCCCCCGCCTGCCTGGGCCCGGCCCTCTCAGCCCCTCAGGCTCCCCTCCTGCTGTCTGTGATGAAGCCTGTGTTGCCAGTGGACCTTTAGCCAGGTGAGTGCAACCAGGTTAAGTTTCTCCAGGTGTCCAAGGGGACAGCTGCATGGAGTAAAAAGGCGAGTGGAAGGATGGGGGCCAGAAGGGCAAGCACAACAAAGTGGAAATTCACCGCTAGCAAAATGTCCTCAGAGTCACAAGAGCCAAGCCTGAATCAGTGTTGCTCTGTCACAGCCCAAGGGTGACCTGAGAACGCCAGTCCTGGGCAGCCTTCCTTGGCTGGCGGGGACTCCAGGGCCGGAAGCGCGAGGTGGCTGTGCCGGCATGCACGGGGCGGGGCGGGGCGGGGAGCGTACTGCCCAACTGTTGACTCAGACTACCTGCTCACAGTCTGCAGAAGGCACGCCGGCGGCCTCAAGCGGGGCTGCGTCCTGCTTCCTTCTCTTGCGGGGTATGGCATGAGCAGCTTCCCACTCATCGGATATGAGGTCTACAGTAGCATCTACCAAAAACTCTGACGCAGCTCCCTGTTGAAACACGACCCCCTTCAGACAGGGCAGGGCTGTGCACCCCACGCACAGCTCTAGCAGACTCCCAAAGACCCCACCTCAGGGGTCACCTCCTCTCAGAAAGGCCCAGGCAGGGACATCCACGTGTGGGCACTGACCAGCTCCCCAGCACCCTCTGCATCCAGGGCCCACGGGCAGGAGGGTGTGGGGACACCAAGCAGCAGCTCCTGCAGACGTGCAGGGCAAATCCACGTAAGAGAAGAACTGCCCACACCAGAGGTGGCACCCTGCCAGGCTCACAGCACCCTGCCAGGCTCACAGCACCCTACCAGGTTCCTGGCGCCCCTGGGCCTCCACACGAATGCCTTGGCTTGTGCTCAGAGCACAGATGCACTGCAGAGACCAACCCAGAAGCTACAGGCAGGCCCGGGCACCCCAGGTCCAGCCAGGCCAGGCCTCCTGAACCCCTAGAGCCAGAGGCGGGCAGTCTGGCCCCGCAGCGGGCATGCTCATCCGGCACCTCCCTCCCACACCGGGCATCACCAGGAGACCTCACAGCAAGACGCCCAGCAGGAAGCTGAGGAAGGGAAGCTCCAGCAGGAGCTTCGAACCCAAATGGCCCCGGCTGCAGCAGAGTCTCCTCCTCCCTCACCGCAGGAAGTACAACCCAGCAGCCAAGCCCAGCAGCCTCTCCAGAGGAAGAATCCACAAAGGGCACCCGGTTAGTCGGCAACCAGCGGCCACCAAGGGAGAGACCAAGTGGAGAACGGCTGTGCCAAGGGACAGGCGCGGGCCCCTCTCTGCACCCTCTCCCTCTCCACCCACCCCATGACTGCGGGTAAAGACTGACCACCTGACTCTGCTGCGGGGTGAGGCTGGCCACGAAGCTCGCTGGGGCCACCTCCCTTGGCTCCGGGCACCCTCCTCACCATGGTTAGAATGCAGCGTCTGTGCTTAGAGAACCGTTCTCTAGAACGCGTACACCGCTCTCAGCTTCAGAATTCAACAGGTTCCCCGTGGGATTGGGAAAACACACAAAAGCCCCTGTAAGCTCGTCACCAGAGACACCCAGCGGCGTTCACCTGTGCATTCACTCTGAACTTCTCTCATGTGTGGATATGTGTATATTTAGCCGTTTTTTTTTTTTGTTTTGTTTTTTTTGAGACAGAGTCTCACTGTCACCCAGGCTGGAGTGCAGTGGCTCAATCTCAGCTCACTGCAACCTCTGCGTCCTGGGTTCAAGTGATTCCCCTGCCTCAACCTCCCAAGTAGCTGGGCTTACAGGCAAGCACCAGCACACTCGGCTAATTTTTGTATTTTTAGTAGAGAGGGGGTTTCCCCATGTTGGTCAGGCTGGTCTCAAACTCCTGACCTCAAGTGATCCACGCGCCTCAGCCTCCCAAAGTGCTGGGATTACAGGTGAGAAGCCACCACCCCCGGCCCTAGTTCCCATTTTCTTCACCCCAGAAGGAAACCCCACAGCAATGACTCCCTACTCCCCACTCCTCCCAGCCAACCACTAATCTGTGTTCTGTCTCCATGGGTGAGTCTATCGTGGATATTTCGCATCAATGGGATCATACATGGCCTCTTGTATCTGGCTTCTTTCATTTAGCATGTTTTTGAGGTCCATCCACACTGCAGCACGGATCCATATCATATTCTTTTTTTTTTTTTTTTTGGAGACTGAGTCTCGCTCTGTTGACAGACTAGAGTGCAGTGGTGCGATCTCGGCTCACTGCAACCTCCACCTCCCAGGTTCAAGTGATTCTCCTGCCTCAGCCTCCTGAGTAGCTGGGACTACAGGCATGTGTCCCCATGCCCACCTAAATTTTTTTTGTATTTTTAGTAGAGACGGGGTTTCACCATGTTGGCCAGGATGTTCTCGATCTCCTGACCTCATGATCCACCCACCTCAGCCTCCCAAAGGGCTGGGATGACAGGCGTGAGCCACCGCACCCAGCCTAGGATAATTTTATGTGTAACTTTTGGATCAACTGCCTTGCTGTTTCCTTAGTGGCTGCAGCATCTGACATTCCCACCCACACTGTACAACACTTCCAACTTCTCCACATCCTCATCAACACTTCTTACTTTCCTTCCTTCCTTCTTTCTCTCTCTTTTTGATGCAGGATCTCACAGTCACCCTGTGAGCCACTGCGTCCGGCCTCTTTTTTTGTTCCCTTGTTCATGTTGGTTTTCTCTTGTTCAAGATTCCCTATTAAATGTCTTCATTCTTATCACACCTTCAGTGTCAACTCTACATTTTACAAATTCAAGCAGATTCCACTAATAAAAAAATTTTAAAACGTTAAAAAAAATAAATAAATAAATAATAGGCCAGGCACGGTGGCTCACACCTCTAATCCCAGCATTTTGGGAGGCTGAGGCGGGCAGATCACCTGAAGTCAGGGGTTCAAGACCAGCCTGACCAAGATGGAGAAACCCTGTTCTACTAAAAATACAGTATCAGCCGGGCGTGGTGGTGCACACCTGTAATCCCAGCTACTTGGGAGGCTGATGCAGGAGAATCGCTTGAACCCGGGAGGTGGAGGCAGCTGTGAGCCGAGATCACGCCATTGCACTACAGCCTGGGCAACAGGAGCGAAACTCTTCTCAAAAATAAATAAATAAATAAATAAAACAAAAAATAAAAGTAAAAATAAATAAATAATAAACTCTCTGTTCCTTTAGCTTGTTGCCAATTAGTGGTTTGATAGCAATTTCCTTAAACACCCACAGCCAAAACATGGGGAAAAAAAACAAAACTGGCCAGGCGCAGTGGCTCACACCTGTAATCCCAGTGCTTTGGGAGGCCGAGGCAGGTGGATCACAAGGTCAGGAGATCGAGACCCTCCTGGCTAACACGGTGAAATCCCGTCTCTACTAAAAATACAAAAAATTAGCAGGGCGTGGTGGCTCACACCTGTAGTCCCAGCTACTCGGGAGGCTGAGGTAGGAGAATCGGTTGAACCTGGGAGGCAGAGCTTGCAGTGAGCTGAGATTGCACCACTGCACTCCAGCCTGGGCGACAGAGCGAGACTCCGTCTCAAAAACGAAACAAAACAAAACAAAAAAAAACTCTCTCAGTCTTTGTAGACTGGCCCTGAGTTGGGGCACCCCTCCCACACTTAGCCTTCCTTCTGGCCTGCCCCGAGGTCTTCTCAGGTCTTTTTTGAGCAGGTTTCCTGCTTGAGCATTTGTGTGGCTTTCTAGATTCCTCATTATTCATAGGAACTTCTCAAAATTTTATTCCCCCAAGTAACTCAATTCTTAGCTTTTCCTGTCTTTACACGGGTTTATTGTTTGCCCCAGATGGCAAACGATTTATTCATTTGTCTTCAATGTTTTCAAGGAACACCGTCCACATTGCCACTTCTCCACTCTGACGGAGTTCCAAATTAGGTATAAAAAAGGAGTTACCCAAATTTTCTGCATCCCATGTGGTCCAGGCTTGGGGGTGGCCTTGGCCACTCTGGAAGGGATTACTCTCCAAGGGAATGACACAAGCACACACACACCGCACTCACACACACCCCACTCACACCCCAACACACATACCCCACTCTCCCCACTCACACACACCCCAACACACACACACCCCACTCACACACACCCCAACACACACACACCGCACTCACACACACCCCAACACACACCCCCCCAACACACACACACACACCGCACTCACACACACCCCAACACACATACCCCACTCACCCCAGTCACACACACCGCACTCACACACACCCCACTCACACCCCAACACACATACCCCACTCTCCCCACTCACACACACCCCAACACACACACACCCCACTCACACTCACCCCAAACACACACACCGCACTCACACACACCCCAACACACACCCCCCCAACACACACACACACCGCACTCACACACACCCCAACACACACCCCCCCAACACACACACACACCGCACTCACACACACCCCAACACACACCCCCCAACACACACACACACCGCACTCACACACACCCCAACACACACCCCCCAACACACACACACACCTCACTCACACACACCCCAACACACACACCCCCAACACACACCCCCCCAACACACACACACACCGCACTCACACACCCCCCAACACACACCCCCCCAACACACACACACACCGCACTCACACACACCCCAACACACACACACACACCGCACTCACATACACCCCAACACACACACACACCGCACTCTCACACACCCCAACACACACCCCCCCAACACACACACACACACCGCACTCACACACACCCCAACACACACCCCTCAACACACACACACACACCACACTCACAAACACCCCAACACACACACACCGCACTCACACACACCCCAACACACATCCCTCAACACACACACACACACCGCACTCACACACACCCCAACACACACACACACCGCACTCACACACACCCCAACACACACACCCCAACACACACACACACACCGCTCTCACACACCCCCACACACCCCCCCAACACACACACACACCGCACTCACACACACCCCAACACACACACACACCGCACTCACACACACCCCAACACACACCCCCCAACACACACACACACCGCACTCACACACACCCCAACACACACCCCCCCAACACACACACACACCGCACTCACACACACCCCAACACACACCCCCCCAACACACACACACACACCGCACTCACACACACCCCAACACACACCCCCTAACACACACACACACCACACTCACACACACCCCAACACACACACCCCCAACACACACACACACCGCACTCACACACACCCCAACACACACCCCCCCAACACACACACACCGCACTCACACACACCCCAACACACACCCCCCAACACACACACACCGCACTCACACCCCAACACACACCCCCCAACACACACACACACACCGCACTCACACACACCCCAACACACACCCCCAACACACACACACAAACACACACCCCCAACACACACACACCGCACTCACACACACCCCAATACACACACACCGCACTCACACACACCCCAACACACACCCCCCCAACACACACACACACCGCACTCACACACACCCCAACACACACCCCCCCAACACACACACACACCGCACTCACACACACCCCAACACACATACCCCACTCACCCCACTCACACACACCCCAACACACACACACCCCACTCACACCCCAACACACATATCCCACTCTCCCCACTCACACACACCCCAACACATACATATCCCACTCACACACACCCCAACACATACATATCCCACTCACACACACCCCAACACACACACACACCCCACTCACACCCCAACACACATACCCCACTCACCCCACTCACACACACCCCAACACACACACACCCCACTCACACCTCAACACACATACCCCACTCACCCCACTCACACACACCCCAACGCATACATATCCCACTCACACACACCCCAACCCACACACACCCCAACACATACATATCCCACTCACCCCACTCACACACACCCCAACACACACACACCCCACTCACACACACCCCAACACACACACACCCCACTCACACACACCCCAACACATACATATCCTACTCACCCCACTCACACACACCCCAACACACACCCACCCCACTCACACACACCCCAACACATACGTATCCCACTCACCCCACTCACACACACCCCAACACACACACACCCCACTCACACCCCAACACACATATCCCACTCACCCCACTCACATCCCAACACACACACACCCCAACACACACACCCCCAACACACACACACACACCGCACTCACATACACCCCAACACACACACCCCCAACACACACACACACCGCACTCACATACACCCCAACACACACGCCCCCAACACACACACACACACCGCACTCACACACACCCCAACACATATCCCACTTACCCCACTCACACCCCAACACATACATATCCCACTCACCCCACTCACACACACCCCAACACACACACACCCCTCTCACTCACACCCCAACACATACATATCCCACTCACCCCACTCACACACACCCCAACACACACACACCCCACTCACACACACCCCAACACATACATATCCCACTCACCCCACTCACACACACCCCAATACACACACACCCCACTCACACACACCCCAACACATACATATCCCACTCACCCCACTCACACACACCCCAACACACACACCCCACTCATACCCCAACACACATATCCCACTCACCCCACTCACACACACCCCAACACACACACACCCCAACACACACCCCCCAACACACACACACACCCAACACACACACACACCGCACTCACACACACCCCAACACACATACCCCACTCACCCCACTCACACACACCCCAACACACACACACCCCACTCACACCCCAACACACATATCCCACTCTCCCCACTCACACACACCCCAACACATACATATCCCACTCACACACACCCCAACACATACATATCCCACTCACACACACCCCAACACACACACACACCCCACTCACACCCCAACACACATACCCCACTCACCCCACTCACACACACCCCAACACACACACACCCCACTCACACCCCAACACACATACCCCACTCTCCCCACTCACACACACCCCAACACACACACACACCCCACCCACACACCCCAACACATACATATCCCACTCACCCCACTCACACACACCCCAACACACACACACCCCACTCACACACACCCCAACACATACATATCCCACTCACCCCACTCACACACACTCCAACACACACACACCCCACTCACACCCCAACACACATACCCCACTCACCCCACTCACACACACTCCAACACACACACCCCCCACTCACACCCCAACACACATACCCCACTCTCCCCACTCACACATACCCCAACACACACACACCCCACTCACACACACCCCAACACACACACACCCCACTCACACACACCCCAACACATACATATCCCACTCACCCCACTCACACACACCCCAACATGTACACACACACCCCACTCACACCCCAACACATACATATCCCACTCACCCCACTCACACACACCCCAACATGTACACACATGCCACTCACCTCGCTCACACTCCCAACACACACATCCCCAACACACACACCCTCCACTCACACACCCCCAACTCACATACCCTAACACACACACAACCCCAACACACACACCCCACTCACACACCCCAACACACATACCCCAACACACATACCCCAACACACACACACCACACTCACACACACCCCAACACACACACCCCACTCACACACCCCAACACACATACCCCAACACACATACCCCAACACACACACACCGCACTCACACACACCCCAACACACACACCCCACTCACACACCCCACTCACACACCCCCAACACACACACACCCCACTCACACACACCCCAACACACACACATACCACTCACCTCGCTCACACACTCCCAACACACACATCCCCAACACACACACACCCCACACACCCCAACACACATATCCCAACATACACACACCCCACAACACACACACAGCCCACTCACACACCCCAACACACAATCCCACTCACCTCACTCACACACTCCCAACACACACACACACCCCACCCACACACCCAACTCACATACCCCAGCACACACACATCCAACACACACACATATCCCACTCACCCCACTCATACACACCCCAGCATGAACACACATCCCACTTACCCCACTCACACACCCCCAACTCACATACCCAAACACACACACACCCCAACACACACACCGCCCTCACACACACAAACATACACACCCCACTCACACCACTCACACACCCCAACACACACACCACTCACACACCCCCAACACATACACACCCCCAATACACATACCACTTACACACCCCCAACACACACACCCCACTCACACACACACCAACATACACACACCCCACTCACACCACTCACACATCCCAACACACACACACCCCACTCACATCACTCACCCCCAACACACACACACCACTCACACACCCCCAACACATACACACCCCCAATACACATACCACTTACACACCCCCAACACACACACCCCACTCACACACACACCAACATACACACACCCCACTCACACCACTCACACATCCCAACACACACACACCCCACTCACATCACTCACCCCCAACACACACACACCACTCACACACCCCCAACACATACACACCCCCAATACACATACCACTTACACACCCCCAACACACACACCCCACTCACACACACACCAACATACACACACCCCACTCACACCACTCACACATCCCAACACACACACACCCCACTCACATCACTCACCCCCAACACACACACACCACTCACACACCCCCAACACATACACACCCCCAATACACATACCACTTACACACCCCCAACACACACACCCCACTCACACACACACCAACATACACACACCCCACTCACACCACTCACACATCCCAACACACACACACCCCACTCACATCACTCACCCCCAACACACACACACCACTCACACACCCCCAACACATACACACCCCCAATACACATACCACTTACACACCCCCAACACACACACCCCACTCACACACACACCAACATACACACACCCCACTCACACCACTCACACATCCCAACACACACACACCCCACTCACATCACTCACCCCCAACACACACACACCACTCACACACCCCCAACACATACACACCCCCAATACACATACCACTTACACACCCCCAACACACGTGTGAGCAATAAAGCTTTTTAATCACCTGGGTGCAGGTGGGCTGAGTCCGAAAACAGAGTCAGCGAAGGGAGATAGGCATCGGGCTGTTTTATAAGATTTGGGTGGGTGGTGGAAAATTACATTCAAAGGGGGTTGTTGTTCTCTGATGGGCAGGGTTGGGGGTCACAAGGTGCTCAGTGAGGGAGCTTTTGAGCCAGGAGAAGGAATTTCACAAGGTAATGTCATCACTTAAGGCAGGGACTGGCCATTTTCACTTCTTTTGTGATTCTTCACTTGCTTCAGGCCATCTGGATGTGTACGTGCAGGTCACAGGGGATAGGATGGCTTAGCTTGGGCTCAGAGGCCTGACAACACACACACCCCACTCACACACCCCTAACATACACATACCCCATTCACACTACTCACACACCCCCAACACACATACACCCCACTCACCCCACTCACACACCCCCAACACACACACACCCCACTCACCCCACTCACACACCCCCAACACACATACACCCCACTCACCCCACACACACCCCCAACACACACACACCCCTCACCCCACTCACACACCCCCAATATACACATACCCCACTCACACTACTCACACACCCCCAACACACACACACCCCACTCACCCCACTCACACACCCCCAACACACACACACCCCACTCACCCCACTCACACACCCCCAACACACACACACCCCACTCACCCCACTCACACACCCCCAACACACACACTCCTCACCCCACTCACACACCCCCAACACACACACACCCCACTCACCCCACTCACACACCCCCAACACACACACACCCCACTCACACTACTCACACACCCCCAACACACACACACCCCACTCACCCCACTCACACACCCCCAACACACACACATTCCACTCACCCCACTCACACACCCCCAACACACACACACCCCACTCACCCCACTCACACACCCCCAACATACACATACCCCACTCACACTACTCACACACCCCCAACACACACACACCCCACTCACCCCACTCACACACCAATACACACACATTCCACTCACACTGCTCACACACCCCCAACACACACACACCTAACACACACACCCCTCACACACCCTCAACACACACCTCTCACGAACCCCAACACACACATTCCACTCACACCGCTCACACACCCCCAACACACACCCCCAACACACACACACACACCTCTCACACACCCCCAACACACACGTCCCATTCACCCCACTCACACCCCCCCAACACACACCCCACAGACCACAGCACTGCAGCTGCATCACTCCCCACCACAGCCCAATCATGGAGTGCCACCTACAAGGAACAACAGACAGAAAGCCAACCCCAGCGCCGACACAGAAAAACAGCTTAGCTTCCCCTTCTCAGTGCCCAGCAAGAAACCTGGGAGCTGACACTGCCCTCTGGGTCTTCCCAGGCTGTGCTAGAGCCCAGGAGAATGGTTCTCTTCCAGCCATTCTCCTTGAACATATCCAGGACGCTCCCCTCGAAAGCCTCCCCTAGCAGCTCCAACTGGGGATCTCACCAAGGACGCATTCTCTTGGTGTCTAACACACCTAAGGGGCTGTTGGAGGCCATAGGGAGCCGAAAGATGGCTCAGCCACACCCTTCCAAGAAGGGCAACCTGCCAGCCAGCACATTTCCAGAGCACCCGTCCCACACCCAAAGCTTCAAAGTCCCTCTGGGCATGCATCCTCAATGCAGAGGCCTACAGAAGCACAAGACACACACCCAGCAATGCTCAGGTCCCTGCCCTGAAGCTGCAAGGCACCTCTGAGCTTGCACCCTCAATGCAAAGAGACCCACAGAAGCTTGGGACACAGATACACACAGCAGAAGCTCAGGCCCCACCCCCCAGTCACAGCTTCTGGGAGACACATGTGTATTGGGTCTGGTAGAAAGAGAAAGAAGGTGCAGGCCGGGGGCAGTGGCTCATGCCTGTAATCCCAGCACTTTGGGAGGCCGAGGTGGGTGGATCACCTGAGGTCAGGAGTTTCAGACCAGCCTGGCCAATATGGTGAAACCCCATCTCTACTAAGTACAAAAAATTAGCCGGGCGAGGTGGTGCGCGCCTGTAGTCCCAGCTACTTGGGAGGCTGAGGCAGAAGAATCGCTTGAACCCGGGAGGTGGAGGCTGCAGTGAGCTGAGATTGCACCACTGAACTCCAGCCTGGGCGACAAGAGTGAAACTCTGTCTCAAAAAAAAAGAAAAAAGAAAAGAAAAGAAAAAGAAGGTGGAGGCCCCAAGGGGTCTGGAACCCACAGACTCCAGCCAGAGACAAATCAGGTGCAGAAGGGGCGGCTCTGCTGCTGCCCTGTGGGCAGGTTCAGTGGGCTGGGCTGTGGTGGCATTTTCGGGGGCCAGCTGGGCAGCTGTGCAGTGAGATGATCCTGGGCAGAGTGAGCAGCGGGGAGCCAGGGGCGGGGCACTCACTTCTTGGATGGTCCAGGAGCCATCGGAACCGGGCTCATCAGGGTTTTCTTGCCAACTGTCTGAGCCCGGGGACAAGCACGGGCCCCCTTCCTCCTCCAGCTCCTGCCCACACTCCATTTCGCCCTCCGGGGCTGACGCCATTGTGGAGTTATTGTTCTCAGAATCTGTAACGGCAGACGAAGGAAGGGTCAAACCTCAGAGAGAAGCAAGTGAATGTTAGGAAGGAAAAACTGGCATCCTTCCCGCTAGTGCAGAGAGATTCACCCCGCTCTCCCTCCGAGGTCCCGCACTGGCCTGCTGACGTGAGCAGGGTAGGGGTTCTGCTCCAGGTGGGGAGGAGGGAACCAGGGACCCCAGTCTCAGCACAAGGGGTGAATCAGACAGAAAGACCGCAGTGTCCTAGCATCCAACCCCTCCCTCCCAATGTCCAGAGCAGTGGATTCACCTGACTCTGTACTAGGATGTCAGCACACCTTGGGCACCTCTGAAACAGAGCCTGTTACGCTTTCCTCCCCTACTGTAGACATTCCTCCTGTCTTCCCCAGGGTGGGCACTCTCCCAGCGGTGGCCCAGGGGTCTCCCACTGCTTCCCTTGTCCTGGCACTAAGGCGTCTGCCTGCCCAGCTGCTCTGCCTCCAGATTCTCACCCATGCAGAGCTGCCACGCAGACAGCGTGGAGCACCCACTCCGCCGGCCCCGCACTCACTCTAGCCTTCGCTGTGGTGTAGACGTGCCTTGTCCGTCCCCACCAAAACTCATGTTGACATCTGATCCCCAGTGTGCCAGTGCTGGGAGGCAGGGCCGGGGGAGGTCTGCGGGTCATGAGGGCGAATCCCTCATGAATGGCTTGATGCCGTTTGCAGTCATGGGTTCTCACTCTCTCGAGAGACTGGTTTACTCCCCTCGGGAATGGATTAGCACCCGCCAGAGTGGGTTGTTACGAAGCCAAGATGCCCCATCAGGCTTCATCGGCATCCCCGTCGGCCTACTCTGCCATGTTGTGACACGGCACAAAAGCCCTCACCAGAAGCCAGGGCCAGGCCCTGAACTTCTCAGTCTGCAGAACTGTGAGCTAAATAAACCTCTTTTTCCTTTTTCTTTTTTAATTTAATTTAATTTTATTTTTTTGAGACAGAGTCTTGCTCTGTCACCCAGGCTGGAGTGCAGTGGTACAATCTCAGCTCACTGCAACCTCTGCCTCCTGGGTTCAAGTGATTCTCCTGCCTCAGCCTCCCGAGTAGCTGGGACTACAGGTACACACCACCACACCTAGCTAAGTTTTGTATTTTTAGTAGACATGAGTTTTCACCATATTGGCCAGGATGGTCTCTCTCTCTTTTTTTTTTTTTTTTTTTTTTTTGAGATGGAGTCTCACTCTTGTCACCCAGGCTGGAGTGCAGTGGTGTGATCTCGGCTCACCGCAACTTCTGTCTCCTGGGTTCAAGCAATTCTTGTGCCTCAGCCTCCCAAGAAGCTGGGATTACGGGCATGAGACACCACACCCAGATAATTTTTGCATTTTTAGTAGAGACAGGGTTTCACCACGTTGGCCAGGCTGGTCTCGAACTCCTAACCTCAGGTGATCCACCCACCTCAGCCTCCCAAAGTGCTGGAGGCACTTTTAACTTCTTTCAAAAACTTTTTCTTTGCATTTACAACTTGGCTAACCATTTGGTGCAAGAGGCCTAGCTATCAGCCTATCTCAGCTTTCAACATGCCTTCCTCAAGAAGTTTAATCATGTCTAACTCTTGATTTAAAGTGAGAGGCATGAGGCCAGGTGTGGTGTGGGTGGCTCACACCTGTAATCCCAGCACTTTGAGAGGCCAAGGTGGGCGGATCACTTGAGGTCAGGAGTTTGAGACCAACCTGGCCAACATGGTGAAACGCCGTCTCTACTAAAAATATAAAAAATAGCTGAAGGTGGTGCTTCACGCCTGTAATCCCAGCTACTTGGGAGGCTGAGGCAGGAACATCGCTTGAACCTGGGAGATGGAGGTTGCAGTGAGCTGAAATGGCACCACTGCCTCCAGCCTGGGTGACAGAGCAAGACTCTGTCTCAAAACAATGGAATAGAATTTTAAAAAATAAAGTGAGAGGCGTGAGACTCTTCTTTTCACTTGTGCACTTAGAGGCCACTGTAAGGCTGTTTCTTTTCTTTTCTTTTCTTTTGAGACAGGATCTCACTCCGTCACCCAGGCTGGAATGTAGTGGGACAATCGTGGCTTACTGCAGCCTCGACTTCCCAGGCTCAAGTGATCCTCCTGCTCCGGCTAATTCTTGTTTTTTGGTTTTTTTTTGAGATGGGGCTTCACCATGTTGCCTAGGCTGGTCTCAAACTCCTGGTCTCAAGCAATCTACTCACCTCGGCCTCCCAAAGTGCTGGGATTACAGGTGTGAGCCACGATGCCTAGCAAGGTGGGCCACCTTTTGATCTACCTTTTGATCCATGTTTCAGCAACCAAACAAAGACTCAGAGCCCTTCCTAACTCTACCAGCTGCAACATGAAATGCACAATCTCTGCTAGTGGCCCCACACTAACAAACTCAACCTGATCCAACTTTATATCATTTGGAACTCAATGTCTCCAGCCTGGCCAGGGGCTTCCCATGTCCCCATCCCAACTTCAAGGATCCCATCCTTTGCCACCCAATGTCCTCACTTTTTTTTTTCTTTTTATACAGAGATAGAGTCTTTCTACATTGCCCAGGCTGGTCTCAAACTCCTAGGCTCAAGTGATCCTTCCACCTCGGCCTGTAAAAATGCTGCGGTTATAGTTGTGAACTACGGCATCTGGCTTAAGTGCCCCCGCTTTAACAGTAGACACCCTGCATGGCTGAGAGCTCAGCTTTCGTTGTAACTCAGCTAATCGCATGAGAGCTGGTGCTCGATTTTCTACAATTTCAACCCTACAGGAGAGAAGATTCTGACCCAGGGCACGCTAACAAACTCTCAGATCATTTATGCAGAGCTGCAGCCCAGACATCGAATCCCTGAGTTCATCCTTTTCACCACTTTCTCAGCGATGCTGGGGGCAACCAGCCAGCATCATTGCATTTCTTGGTTTTCGATAAATGTTCAAAAGCATCATGTAGAGAGTCACCAAATTCCTGGCCTCTTACGAGTGGTGAGTTAGGAGTCTCAAGTGCATTTGCTTTGCATGCCTCTAGAAACAGTCATGCTGCGTACTACCAGTTCTCGCAGCACTATTATTAATAGAAGTAGAGCCCTTAGGCCGCGCGGTGGCTCACACCTGTAATCCCAGCACTTTGCAAGGCCAAGGCAGGTGGATCACGTGAGGTCAAGAGTTCAAGACCAGCCTGGCCAACATGGTGAAACCCTGTCTCTACTAAAAATACAAAAATTAGCCAGGCGTGGTGGTGGGCGCCTGTAGTTCCAGCTACTTGGGAGGCTGAGGCAGAAGAATCACTAGAACCTGGGAGGCAGAGGTTGCAGTGAGCCAAGATCATGCCACTGCACTCCAGCCAGAGCAACAAGAGCAAAAAAACTCCCTCTAAAAACAAAAAAAGAACGCGGAAGGACTGGGGGTCACACCCTGACCCCTAAACTTGAAGGACAACATCGGAGAGACCCCGTGGCAAACAGCTGGGCAAAGACTGAAAGAGGGGAAGGGTGGTGCAACGGTCTTGTGGTGGAAGCACACCTAGTGTATCCAGGAAGGGCCAGGAGGTGGTAGGCTCTGGGGGCAGGAGAGGGAGCCAAGAGGAATGGGGTGGGCAGCCGTCTATGTAGGACCTTGTGGCCACCATCAGGGCTCCTGCTGCTCCTGAGTTACAGTGGTGGTGGAGGCGGATCTTGGAAGGGGTCTGTGGTTTGACTATCTGCTGTGCTGAGCGTAAGCAGGAAGGCAGTGTGGAGGCGGGGAGACCAGCAGGGCCCTCTGCATGTGGGGCATGGAGGAAGGAGAGGGCCCAAGGGTGGTGGGTCCCACAGGTGGAATATGGAGGTGCCCTCATCATTGGAGGTAGGGCTGGGCTTTGGACACAGACAGGCTGAATGTCTGGGGCTGCCAGTTATAGGGTTGGTATTTAAAGCCTTAGAGGAGGGGAACCAGTCTGAGGTCCCAGAAGCCAACAAAATTGAGGATGGACTCAAGACGGTCAGCAGGCAAGGCCCGCCTGACACTGCCCTGCTCCTGCCTCTCCACTGGCCTCCCGAGTCAGGGAGGTGCCTGGGCAGGTCCTGGGGCCCCCTCACGGCCCTTCAAAAATGAACCCAGGCAGAGCTCTCAACCCCTGCAAAGCCTCGAACTCTGCTTCCCTGCAGCATCCTCTGAAACCCTCTACCAAGCCTTCAGCTCAGCCCGACACTTCTCATTCCCCGGGGGAGGAAGAACCGGGAGCTCTCCAGGAAATGAAACTGAAACTTTTCAAAAGCACCAGGAACCCCTAGCAAAGACACCGACAAAACTTCTTGAGAGTTCTGTAGCCACAGAGGATCTCGGCCCCACCTGGGCTGCCTGCTGCCCAGGGTTTTCATTTCCTGGAAGGGAGGCGAGACATCTCCGGGGGTCCCCACTGCCCCAGCCTCCGCCAGCACCCCGGGACCTCACCTGCTATGGGGGCTGCAGGAGGCAGCCTCTCTCCGCACTGGCTGCAGAACCTGGGGGCTTCCTCCTTGGAGACATGATGGCACGAAGGACACTCCATGCGTCCTGCTGGGACGACTCAACACCCGCGCTGGTGCCCTGCAGATCCAGAAGCAAGAGTAGGAGTCGCTGGCAGCCCGCTATATACCAGCCTCCTGTCACGTGACCATAGCTTCAGTTTCATTTTCCAGGAAAGTGAAATCACAGCAGCCCAGCTGGTCCCCTGGTTAATCGAAACCCAACAGCAGCAGAGGCCAAGCCCAGCCCCTCCCCGCTCTCTGCTGCCCTCTTGGCTCTCAAGCTTTTGCAGTCTCTGCCCCGGTCCCTCACTCAGTCAGCCCAGAACCATTCCTGCTGCTGAGGACATGGGTTGGGCCGGGTGGGGACAGGGGATGCTCCAGACAGGCTGGGCAGCCACGTGCTGTTCAGCAGGGTACCACGGCCTGCCCTGAGCAAGGTGCTCAGCCTCCTGATGCTTCACCCTCCTCATCCTCCAAAGAAGACTAGAGCACCTGCCCCACAAGTGATGGGGCCTGAGCAGGAAGCCCAGAGCTACTGGGCTGGCAGTCAGATTCCTAGGAATGGGGGGAGGCTGCCGTCCACGAAGCTCCCCACTCTGCACTGACCACCTGCCCTTAGAACAGCCTCTGTGGTGGGTGGCATCAAACCAAGGTGATGGTCACAGCGAGTCCAGACCAAGACTCAGGCCAGCATCCCCGGCCTCCAGGGTCACTTCTTGCATCCAGGGTGAGAGTGGAGATGGCATTTGGGCTCTTGGCCACCTAATAGTGCAGGACCTGACTCTCTCCCTCCCCAGTAAGAGGCCCCAGGGCACACTGGCCCACCCACCCCCTTCTTCTGATGGCTTCGAACCAAAGAACTCCACTGGGGCAGTGGCCGGAGCGGCAGCTGAGTGGTGCCTTCAGCAGCAGGAGGACACTCAGGCCCCCTCCTTGCCCTGGCCCTGCCCTCTCCTCCCACTGAGTCTCCATCACAGGGTGGGCTGATTCAGGCCGGGCCTGAACGCGGGACAGAAGCACTGGGTGTTGGTTCCCTGGCTTCACCTGTGTGGGAGACTAATCTATGCCACTCCAAAACAGACTCTGTGGTCAATTTTGAGATGGCTATTCAGAGAAACCGCAGAGTCAGGAGCAGTTCTGGGAAGCTGGCCTTTTGTAAAAGGCTATAAAGGAAATCCACATCACGAAAGAGCACACTGGAGCAGAAGCTCTCTCTGAGGCCCCATTATCTGCCTAGAGGGATCTCGGAGCGGTCCCAGGGACACACTAGAGGAGTGCCTGCGGCCTCACCAGTTCCTCTGAGAGCAGCTCCCAGATCACTTGAGTGATTATCTGCACACGACAGCCCTGTACACCTCCCCTCTCCAGCCCCAAGCTCCCGTCCCAATGCCATAAATAAAACATCAATCATCTGTCGTCTGCAGTCTTCTCTTTGATGAGGTTCCCAATAAGTGTATGGGACAATTTGCATCTCTTCTTCAGGTCTGCTGCCCTTTTATTCCAGAGACTAAAATTCTCTCTCCTTCAGAGTAGAAGGAAAGTTTAAAACTCCCCTTCCCCTGCCACATACAAGCCCTGGCCCCCACCGAACCTCCTCCCCTCCACACTCCACCTGAAGCAACTACCACTGGGCACTCCCTCCCTCAAACACCTTCGATGACTCCCCACCGCCCAGGCCTCTTTCTTTCCACCCGAAGTGTTTCCTTCTCCAATGCTACACGGGGGAACCATAGACCAGAAAACTCGAAAAATCCTCCATAAAGCATCTTCTTCTTCTTTTTTTTTTTTTATTTTTACAGTTTCACTGGTCACCCAGGCTGGAGTGCAGTGGGCAATCTCAAACCACTGCAACCTCTGCCTCTGGGTTCTAGCGATTCTCCTGCCTCAGTCTCCCAAGTAGGTGGAATTACAGCCATGCGCCACCACACCTGGCTAATTTTTTGTGTTTTTAGTAGAGAAGGGGTTTCAGGTTGGCCAGGCTGGTCTGGAACTCCTGACCTCAGGTGATCCGCCCGCCTTGGCTTCCCAAAGTTTTGGTATTACAAGCATGAGCCACCGCGCCGGCCCCCTAAAGCATCTAATTGTTCCGTCTGCCCTAGGGGCCGAAAGACACAAGAGAGCGCCCCAGGCACCCAACACTGCTGCATTCAATACGCTTCCTGTCTTTTCTCTGCCATTTTTCCCCAAGCACAGACACTGCCTCCCAAATCAAAGCCCATCCCCCCAACCACAACCAAAGTCAACAAGGTGGGGGCAGGGAGAGGTCACCACCATGTTTGCACAGCTCCTTCCCCTCCCGGCCTAGACTCCCCCAGGACCCGGCCCACCGGCTTGCAGGCAGCCATCCGGGAGGGCTGCCCACTCCGGCCTTGAACCCCGCGCTCGGGCGACTTCGCCAAGTCGGGAGGACGCTGCGCGGTGCGGTCCGGAAGGGGCGATGCCTCCCTCGTAAAAGTTAGGAATCTGTTTTTGCAACTTCACTTTTCCGTTGTTGCAATTCGTGCAGGCGCAGGATTCCCGGGCGGAGCTGCAGGCCCCGGTCCGGCTGTCCCCGTCCACTACCCGCCCGTGCCCCGGCCACTTCCTGGGGGCAGCACCGCCGGGGCGCAAAAGCTCCTCCGCGCCCCGGGATGGGCGGGTCGGAAGCGCTCTGCGCTCCGGGGATGTCGCCGGGGTCCCATGGGTGCCTGCTGCCCCCACCCCGGCCCCTCCCGCAGCCGGGAAACAGGGTCGGTGGGCGCCGCGGGTGGGGCTGGACCGGGCACCCCGGCGGCGAAACCGAAACTTGGAGCCGGCAGGAAGAGGCGGCCGGGAGGGGCATCCGGACGCAGGCGCCGCTCCCCGGGACCGGGTCAACCCGCCCACCCGCGGGGCCCACTGCACCCTAGCCCGCTCCCCGCCCCGGGAGACTCTCCGCGTCCGCTCGCACCTGCGGCCCCCGAGCTCGCCGCCTGCCGCGCGCTGTCGCCCCTCGGGTCACGGGGCCCTGGGCCCGCCCTGCCCGCCGCCGCTGGACCCGCGCAGGCGTGTGCGGAATTCCCCGCCGGTGGCGCCTCCCAGTGACTCCGCGCCCCCAGCCCCCGGGAGGCGCCTCGGGCCGCTGCGCGCTGGGGACAGGCGCGGGAGGGGCCTAGGTTCCCGCCAGGCGTGGGGCGCATGCGGGTCTCCCGGAAGCCCAGACCCCGGGCGGGCCTGAGCAGTGGAGTGGGGCCGGACGGGTGCGCCCCCTGCCCCGGCGCCCAGCACCTCGGACAGTGTCCGCGGCCCGGCAGAGCGGGCGGTCGGCCTGGAAGCCGCCCAGAGGGCGCCTGGCGGGTGCAGTGGAGGTAGTCAGCGCGCTGCGTGGGGGCCTTTGCGTATTAAGGGATCTCCGCGGCCCCGCGCAGAGCGCGCTCTGTCACTGATGACGGAGGGGCCACACCGGCCGGCGCCATCCTCCGTGCCTCAGTTTCCTCATTTGTGAGGCTCACGGTGTAACCAGGGACCTCCGTTTTAAAATCGCCCACTTTCTTTTTCTTCCTTCCCCTCTCACCCCTTCATCCCGTCCCTCTCTGGACACTGCGCCTCTCTGCGCATTCCAGAGGGGATCCTCATCCTGAAACAATTTCCGGCGCGGAGCCCCAGCTGAATCCTCCTGCTTAGGGGGGCCGCCAACAATTAGTCCAACATCCTCGCCAGCCACCCCTCCTAACCGACAACTGCCCACGACAGCCATGGGAACAAGACACACAGACCCTGCCCCTACCCCACTCCCCACGGCGCCCATGGCAAGTTTCCCTAGAAGAACCCGATGGCAGCCTGGGCAACATAGAGAGACTCCATCTCTACAAAAAATCATTTTAAAAAATTAGCTGGCCGTGGTGGTGCACCTGTAGAGGCTGAGGCAAGAGGATCGTTTGAGCTCCAGGCTGCAGTGAGCCGTGATCATACCACTGCACTCCAGCCTGGACGACAAAGTGAGATCTTGCCTCAAAAATGAACAAACACAAAAACCTGAGGGTAAATTTTTAATTTTAAGATCTTTGTGTTTTGGAGATAGAGTCTCACTCTATACTCCAGGCTGGAGTGCAGTGTGCGATCTTGGCTCACTGCAACCTCCACCTCCCAGTTCAAGCGATTCTCATGCCTCAGCCTCCAGTAGCTGGGATTACAAGCACCCGCCACCACGCCTGGCTCATTTTTGTAATTTTAGTAGAGAGACGGGGTTTCTCCATGTTGGCCAGGCTGGTCTCAGACTCCTGACCTCAGGTGATCCACCTGCCTTGGCCTCCCAAAGTGCTGGAATTACAGGCATGAGCCACCGCACCCAGCCAAGGTGACACTTTAGAATGCTAGTTGGGCATCTTCTCACTTTACTGGGTCTCCGATTAAAACCTGCTTTTTCCTCCCACCAATCCTGACTGCACCACTGCACTCCAGCCTGAGCGAAAGAATGAGACTTTGTCTCTAAACAGTTAATTTCAACTGTTTCTTTTGACTTTTTCAATATGACTAGTCAAAATGTTTAAATGACTTGCATGGCTCACATTGGTGGCTTGCATGATTTTTCTGTGGGACAGTGCTGTCTCCGTGATCGCAGTCTGCCTCTACCAGCTGCTGCAGCAAGTACACGTAAGCCCTTGGAGCTTTGCCTCTTGCCCATGTAACAGTGCTGGGCTGGAATGCTGCTCAGCAGAGTGCCCTCCTCCGCTCTGCCATTTTCACCCCATGGCTTTGGAGGGCACCCAAAAAATCATCTCCATCCTAGGCAGCAGAAGGCGGGAAGGAGGCTGGAGGGGGAGGTTGTTATTGGCTGGGTTTAGAAATGGCACACACGCTTCTCACACTTCATGTGCTGTGTATGCTTGCCAGGCTGTTGAGACATAGGACCCCAGACCAGAGGGGTTAAACATGTGGATGAAAAGAGTCAAACTCTGTAAAATATTTGAAGAGATTTATTCTGAGCCAAGTATGAGTAGCCATGGTTTCACTCACGTCCGTGTGAAGAGACCATCAAACAGACTTTGTGTGAGCAATAAAGCTTTTTTCTTTTTTTTTTTTTTTTTTTTGAGGCAGAGTTTCACTCTTGTTGCCGAGGCTGGAGTGCAATGGCACGATCTCGGCTCACCACAACCTCCGCCTCCCAGGCTCAAGCAATTCTCCTGCCTCAGCCTCCCTAGTAGCTGGGATTATAGGCACGCACCACCACGCCCAGCTAATTTTGTAGTTTTAGTAGAGACGGGGTTTCTCCATGTTGGTCAGGCTGGTCTCGAACTCCCGACCTCAGGTGATCCACCCGCCTCGGCCTCCCAAAGTGCTGGGATTACAGGTGTGAGCCACTGCGCCTGGCCTGCAATAAAGCTTTTTAATCACCTGGGTGCAGCCGGGAGGAGTCCGAAAAGACAGTCAGTGAAGGGAGATGGGGTGGGGCCGTTTTATAGGATATGGGTAGGTGGCTGAAAATTACGGTCAAAGGAGGTGTTCTCTGACAGGCAGGGGTGGGGTCACAAGGTGCTCAGTGAGCCAGGATGAGCCAGGAGAAGGAATTTCACAGGGTAATGTCATCAGTTAAGGCAGGAACAGGCCATTTTCACTTCTTTGGTGATTCTTCAGTTACTTCAGGCCATCTGGATGTATACGTGAAGGTCACAGGGGATAAGATGGCTTAGCTTGGGCTCGGAGGCCTGACCCATAGCCTGTGGCACAGCCCTCAGGCAGTCCTGACAACATGTGCCCAAGGTGGTTAGGTGCAGCTTGGTTTGTACATTTTAGGGAAGCATGAGACATCAATCAAATGCATTTGAGAAATACACTGATTTGGTCCAGAAAGGCAGGAAAATTTGAAGCGGTGGGGGCAGGAGACTTCCGGGCTGTAGGTAAATTTAAACATTTTCTAGTTTACAATTGGTTGAGTTTATCTAAAGACCCGGGATTAATAGCAAGGAAATGTTCAGGTTAAGATAAAACACTGTGGAGACCAAAGTTTTTTTGAAGTCTCATAGTGCCTGCCTTTACAGACAAATAGATGACAAATGTAATGTTTCCTATTCAAACCTTTAAAAGGTGCGAGAGTCTCAGTTAATCTCTGCAGAATCCCTGGATGAAAAAGATCTAGCTTTATTCACAGAGATTCTTTACAGATGCAAATTTTCCCCCACAAAGGACAGCTTTGCAGGGCCATTTCAAAATATGGTAAAGAAACATGTTTCCAGGTAAAACATTTTGATTTTCTTCTTTGTCACGTAATGTTATGCCAGAGTCAGATTGGAAAGTAAGTACCGAGGCTGCCTCCTTTGGAGAGGCTAGTCAGAAACTCGAAAGAATGCTCCCGTTTGTCTCTCACTTATCTACAACCTGGAAGACTTTCCAAAGTTGTTCGGCCTTTCCAGTGTGCATCTTACATAGATTGAGGTCTCATGTCTCCCTAAAATGTATAAAACCAAGCTGTGCCCTGACCACCTTGGACACATGTCGTCAGGACCTCCTGGGGCTGTGTCACAGGCAGGTGTCCTCAACCTTGGCCAAATAAACTTTCTAAATTAACTGAGACTTGTCTCAGGTATTTGGGGTTCACACGAAATATAGGATTAAATGAAATCCATCTGAGAATGTTTGGTTTGTAAGGCATGATTCCCTGATGCCTTAGATAGGAATTTGGGCAAGATAAAAAAAATCAGAAATTAGTCTTCAAACAGCAGAAATGCACCATCTCACAGCTCTGGCGGCCAGAAGCCCAAGATCAGGGTGTTGGCAGCACTGGGTCCTGCTGAGGCTATAAGGGAGTATCCGTTTCAGGCCTCACTCCTGGCTCCTGGTGATCACTGGTGCGGGCTGAATTAAAAGTCCTGAACCTCTTTGACAGAGACTAACAGACCCTCTTCTGGCTATAAAACAACAACAATTTTTTTTTTTTTTTTTTTTTGAGATGGAGTCTCACTCTGTCGCCCAGGTTGGAGTGCAGAGGCGTGATATCAGCTCACTGCAAGCTCCACCTTCAGGGTTCACGCCATTATCCTACCTCAGCCTCCCGAGTAGCTGGGACTACAGGCACCCGCCACCACGCCCGGCTAATTTTTTTGTATTTTTTACTAGAGACAGGGTTTCACCGTGTTAGCCAGGATGGTCTCAATCTCCTGACCTCGTGATCCGCCCGCCTCGGCCTCCCAAAGTGCTGGGATTACAGGCATGAGCCACCGCGCCCAGCCAACAACAAAATTTTTAAGTCCCAGCCACAGCAGGACAGAGGCTGGCCCTGTCCCACCTGCTTCCCAGCCCCAGCCCTCTTATTAATCATCACCAGTGTCAGGCCTCTGAGCCCAAGCCTACACGTATTCATCCAGATGGCCTGAAGCAAATGAAGAATCACAAAAGAAGTGAAAATGGCCAGTTCCTGCCTTAACTGATGACATTACCTTGTGAAATTCCTTCTCCTGGCTCATCCTGGCTCAAAAGCTCCCCCACTGAGTACCTTGTGACCCCCAACCCTGCCAGCCAGAGAGCAACCCCTTTTGACTATAATTTTCCACTACCTATCCAAATCCTATAAAACAGCCCCACCCCTGTCTCCCTTCGCTGACTCTCTTTTTGGACTCAGCCCGCCTGCACCCAGGTAAAATAAATAGCCTTGTTGCTCACACAAAGCCTGTTTGGTAGTCTCTTCACACGGACACGCAGGAAAACTAGGTCCTATGAAAGACTGAGGATGCCTCCACTAACGGTACCCACCCGGCACCTGGTCTTGTTTCTGTGGTTCTGACTGGCCTCCTGAGGATGTGCACGTCGGGGACTTGTACCCTACATGTCACTTTTTTATGTATAGGGCCTGATTATAATGCATTTAAATGTGAAGTCTTTTTCCCAAAGTGAACATGGGTCATATGTTGCTGTATTTTCCACACATGTAAGCCTAATGCCCATGCATATGCGACTCCTTCATGACTACTCATAGCCCCTCCTGTAACCTACTGAGCACCTATACTTGGCCAACCCTTTCAGAGTAAATTCCTGTCTTACTCGTCCCTTCCTCAAAGTGCCAGCCATGCTTCCCAGGCTACAAGAAGAGCCTCCGGCCGGGCACGGTGGCTCACGCCTGTAATCCCAGCACTTTGAGAGGCCGAGGGGGGCGGATCACGAGGTCAGGAGATCCAGACCATCCTGGCTAATATGGTGAAACCCCGTCTTTACTAAAAAAAAAAAAAAATACAAAAAATTAGCCAGGCATGGTGGCGGGCACCTGTAGTCCCAGCTACTGGGGAGGCTGAGGCAGAAGAATGGCGTGAACCCAGAAGGTGGAGCTTGCAGTGAGCCGAGATTGTGCCACTACACTCCAGCCTGGGCAACAGAGCAAGACTCCATCTCAAAAAAAAAAAAGAGCCTCTGGCCGGGCTCAGTGGCTCACGCCTGTAATCCCAGCACTTTGGGAGGCCAAAGCGGACGGATCACAAGCGGATCACAAGGTCAGGAGTTCAAGACCAGCCTGGCCAACATGGTGAAACCCCGTCTCTACTAAAAATACAAAAAAATTAGCTGGGCATGGCGGTGTGTGCCTGTAATCCGAGCTACTCGGGAGGCTGAGGCAGAATTGCTTGAACCAGGACCCAGGAGGTAGAGCTTGCAGTGAAGCGAGATCATGCTACTGCATTCCAGTCTGGGCTACAGAGGGAGACTCCGTCTCAAAAAAATAAATAAATAAACCTCCTTGCAGGCTGCAACCCTTTATGAGAAACAAGTTCTCCTTTATCAATGTTTGCACCTCGACGTTCTTCAGCTGACAGTTGCTAGAGTTCCTTGGCTTGACCCTGTGTCATGAGATCTCTGCCTTCACGTTCACAGCACATGCTCCACGTATATCGATGAACAAATTTCCCTTTATAAAAACACCACTTCCAGCCTGGGCAACATGGCAAAACCCTGTCTCTATACAAAATTTAAAAATTTGGCTGGGCGCAGCGGCTCATCCCCGTAATCTCAACACTTTGGGAGGCTGAGGCGGGCAGATCACTTGTGATCAGGAGTTCGAGACCAGCCTGGTCAACATGGTGAAACCCCATGTCTACTAAAAATACAAAAATTAGCTGGGCATGATGGTGCACGCCTGCAATCCCAGCTACTCTGGAGGCTGAGGCAGGAGAATTGCTTGAGCCCGGGAGGCAGAGGTTGCAGTGAGCCAAGATCACACTACTACACTCCTGCCTGGGGCACAGAGTGACATTCTGTCTCAAAAATAAATACATACATAAAGAATAAAAATAAAAATTTGCCCTGCATGGTGGCTCATGCCTGTGGTCCCAGCTACTTGAGAGGCTGAGGCAGGAGGATCACTTGAGCCAGAGAGCCGACTGCAGTGGTCAAGCCACTGCAATCCAGCCTGGACAAGAGTGAGACCCTGTCTCAAAACCAAAAACAAGAAGTCACCGCTTATATGGGATTAGGCCCACCCTACTCCAGTATGGCCTCATTTTAACTTGAACTAATTACATCTGCAACAACTCTATTTTCTTTCTTCTCTTTCTTTTTGAGATGGGGTCTTACTCTATTGCCCAGGCTGGAGTGCAGTGACACACTCATGGCTCACTGCAGCCTCGACCCCCCCAGGCTCAAGTGATTCTCCTGCCTCAGCGTCCAGAGTACCTGGGACTACAGGCCTCCCAAGTGCAGAGAACTCTTTTTTAAACTTGTACACAACATACAATTGTTTGGTCTTTGTGTTCACTCAAATAGCATCTTAAGATGGGTATCATTCTGCAACTTGGTTTTTTCCACCCCAAATTCAGTGTTACAACTTAAAGCTTCATCTCATTTCGCTTTTTTTTTTTTTTTTTTGAGACAGTCTCACTCTGTCACAGAGGTCAGCTAATTTTTGTATTTTTAGTAGACAGGGTTTTGCCATGTTGGCCAGGCTGGTCTTGAACTCCTGACCTTAAGTGACCCCCCACCTCGGCCTCCCAAAGTGCTGGGATTACAGGTGTGAGCCGCCACACCCGGCCTTCACCTCATTTCTTTTAATTGCTGTGCAATATTCCATGGTATCCTACAGTCAAGACGTTACTGAATTCAGAGACACCCAGTTTTCTTCCCACTTCTTCTTGCTTCCTGGAAGGCTGACTCAAGCATGTTTGAGTAGATTCTGAGAAGCATGAGTGCTGAGTCATAGGTGGTGTGCAGATTTATGAAACTGATAGTGCCTAGTGCCCGCCAGAGTTTGTTTACCTTCACCCATCCCTGTGAATGAACCATGTCTAGGTTCAAGCATGGATGCCCTTGGTATGTGGGTGCAAGCCAAACGTGGACTGTTGCCCCTTCCAGCCCTGGCAGGGAGGCCCAGCGAGCACAGCTTTGGGACAGGTTCACTTTATGTAGAAAGAGAAGCTGCCTGAAGTCACAAATGACATAGATTGGAGGGCAGGGGTGAACAGTTCTCTTGTGGATGAGAGAGGGCCAGGCATGGTGGCTCACACCTTAATTCCAGCACTTTAGGTTGAAGCCAGAGTATCGCTTGAGCCCAGGAGTTTGAGACCAGCCTGGGAAACAAAGTGAGACCCCGTCTCTATAAAAAAAAATTAATAAATTAGCCTGGCGCGGTGGCATGTGTCTGTGGTCCCAGCCACACCAGAGGTTGAGGCAAGAGGATTGCTTGAGCCCAGGAGCTGAAGACCAGCCTGGGGAACACAGTGAGAAGAAAGGGAGGGAGGGAGGAAGAAAGGGAGAAAGGGAAGAAAAAAAGGAAAGGAAGGAAGAAAGAAAAGTAAAAGAAGGAAAGAAAGAAGGAAGAAAAGGAAGGGAGCAAGAGAGGAAAGGAAAGAAGGAAAGAAAGAGGAAGGAAGGAAGGGAGGGAGGGAGGGAAAGAGGGAAAGGAAAGAAGGAAAGGAAGGAAAGGAAGGAAGGAAAATGGGAGGCGAGGCACCTGGAAGGGTCATGCGGATGAACACGCTCCAGTGTCCGCTCCAATGTCCAGTGGGGAGCCCCGCAGCCAGCAGCCCTGGTTACAGCGGCTGTCTCCTTGCTGTGCTGACACTGGCCGGGACTGCCTGGGCAGAACGAGGCTCAGCAGGGCAGGCCACATTCCTCTTGAAGAAAGTGCAGGGAGAACACACCTCTAGGTTGCCACAGGCCTCCAGGGATTTACCCCCAGACTCAATCAAAGCATTCATAAAAATACAAACATGCAGGCGGTCCTCATCTGCTCAGGCTGCCGTGACAGATCACCCCCGCCTGCGGGGCTTAACACAGACATTCATTCTCTCCTGGTTCTGGAGGCTGGGGTCCTTGTGAGGCCTTTCTTCCTGGCAGGCGCGTGGCCTGGTCCTTGCTGTGTCCTCTCGTGGCGTTCCCTGGGGCGAGGGTGCAGAGAACCAGCTCTCTGGCATCTCTTCTCATAAGGACACTAAAGCTATCAGTTCAGGGCCCACCTTTATGACATTCATTAAACCCTAGTTACCCCTAAAAGCCCTATTTCCAAACGCAGTCACATAGAGGGCGAAGCCTTCAACTTAAGGGTCTTAAGGGGGCACGATCCCGTCTCTAACCCAAGCACACGTTGAACAGCGGGCTCAGTAAGTCCATTATGATGCATATATAGACCGAAATACCAAGCAGACATTAAAAACCATGTGTTCTAATGCTATTTATTATCACAATAAATAACTCACTGCAAACGACTACATGAAAAACGTGGGTTCCAGAGCACCATGTATAAAATGATCCCATTTATGTAAACTGTAAACATACATCCACACGCTGATGGACATGCACGTTTGGGGAGGGGTCTGGAGTGATCACCCAAGTGGAAGGGGTTGGGGGTGGTTTCCTGTATGTTTTACAATAAGCATTTATGACTTTTACAAAATCACCAAAGCTATCACTTTCTCCATTTACAAAACAGAATTATTTGTACATAGAGACTTGACGTCATTTGGCACACCTTGCCTTTCTCCTGGGGGCACAGATGCCGCAAACAGGAGCAGACCCGCCTCCCAGACTCCCGCCTGCCCCGTCCCTCCCCTGCAGGTGGCACGGGTGGGCCAGGAAGGTGCTGCGGGCCCCAGGACGCCTCGCACAGCCCAGGCCAGAAACCCGTGGCCCTGCTTCCTCGCACAGTCTGTCATTCTAGAAGACTCTCTCCAAACCACTCTTCCAAAGAGGGTCATGCCAGGGAACAGCAGCGAGGTCATTTTCCAGTCATCCCACAGGAAGCCACTGAGCCGACCCCGCCCCCGCCGTAGACCTCCAGGCCTGGCTTCCTTCTCCTCCCCAGGTTACCTGCTCAGGGCCAGCATGTCTATCAGGCGGCATCCAGCATCCAATCACAGTGACAAGAACCTTCCGGAACACCCTGCAAACTGTGGATGCCCATGGGTGGCCCCATTACGCCTCGAGCAGGGCGACCTTGTGGTCCGGAACGGCGTCTTCTCTGATGTTGCAGGGCTGGGCCCCTGGCTCCTGCCTCAGGTGTTTCTCTGCAGAAAGTACAAACAATTTTTCAAGCACTGAAAGCTCAGAAGTGAGGATGGGTCAGTTCACGGGAAGGGATTAACGGGGGCCTTTCAGGGTTCTAGAAGGTACGCAGGAAGGAGCTATGGGCCACCCAGGCCAGTGTCACTAACTCCCTGAGGGTCTCAGCGGAGTCTCTAAGTGTATTTTTCAGGTGACTAACGGCCCTTTCTTACCGCTCAGGGTACCCTCCCATCCCATGGCCAGGCCACAGTCTGCTTATCCACCTCCAGTGCACTGCATCTGAGCTGCTTCCTTCTAGCAACGACATGGGTGAATCTCCCTGACATCACATTGAGCCAACGAAGCTGGTACAACATCCGCCCCCCTCACTCTCACGGAGCTGACCCTCCTCTAGCTGTGGCCTCAGTGGAAGAGGAAGAGGCCCGGCACTGGGGCCTGGGACCCTCTGGCCCCTGCTGTGTGGCCTGGGGTGGATGCTCTGCATTGCTGGCCTATCCTCTTGTTGACACCTGCTGCAGCTCAGACCTCCAGCGATTGCTGTCTCAGGGCTCAGGGCCCACCCTGCTCCTGACCCTCCCGTCCCTCCTGTCCCGGGGCTTCTGGATCTCCTGACCCGGCCCTGTTCTGTCCTGGGCCTGATCCCTCGGGGTGTGGACTTCCGCTGGAAGGACATTCTTCCAACCTTCTGCATGAAAAATGTGGGTTCCAGAGCACCAGGTGTGAAATGATCCCATTTATGTAAAACCACAAACACATATCCACACACTGACAGGCAAGAACATACGCATGTTTAGGGGAGGGGTCTGGAGTGATCACCAAAGTGGACTGGGGTGGAGGTGGTTTCCTGTTTTTGTTTTTGTGTTTTTTGGAGACAGAGTCTCGCTCTCTCACCCAGGCTGGAGTGCAGCGGCACGATCTCGGCTCACTGCAACCTCTGCCTCCTGGGTTCAAGCAATTCTCAGCTTCAGCCTCCCGAATAGCTGGGACTACAGGTGCCCACCACCACACTCAGCTAATATTTGTATTTTTAGTACTGATGGGGTTTCACCATGTTGGCCAGGCTGGTCTCAAACTCCTGACCTCAGGTGATCTGCCCACCTCGGCCTCCCAAAGTGCTGGGATGACAGGCATGAGCCACTGCGCCCAGCTGGTTTTCTGTAGTTTTTACAATAAGCATTTACGATTTTTATAAAATCACCGAAGTCGCAGGATGTCTGACTGTGCCCACCTGCTTCCTCCAGGGTGGAGAAGTACTGGAACCCCTTCAGGTCAGCGGACAGCAGGACACGGAGAACAGGGACCTGAAGGACAGACAGACTTTAGCCAGGGCAGGATGTGTCCCTCTCTAGCACACGGCAGGCAGCCTGGTGGACACGCAATCTCAGAGCCTCCCGGAGAGGCACAGCTTCGCCTCCACACCAGCCAACGGCGAGAAGAAACGCAGCCCCAGGGGGATGCTGTCAGAGGAGGATTTTTTTTTTTTTTTTTAATTTTTTTGTTGTTTTGAGACAGGGTCTTGTTCATTGCTCAGGTTGGAATGCAGTAGCACGATCATGGCTCACTGCAGCCTCAACCTCCCAGACTCAAGTGATCCTCCCACCTCAGCCTCCTGAGTAGCTACAGGGGCACGCCACCATGTCCAGCTAATTTTTCCTATTTTTTTGATGGGGTTTCATCATGTTGCCCAGGCTGGTCTCAAACTCCCGGCCTCAAGGGATCCTCCTGCCTCGGCCTCCCAAAGTGCTGGGATTATAGATGTAATCCTGTAATCTGCCTGGCCCAGAGGAGTTTTGTTTTGTTTTGTTTGTTTTTTGTTTTTGTTTTTGAACGGAGTTTTGCTCTTGTTACCCAGGCTGGAGTGCGATGGCGAGATCTCAGCTCACTGCAACCTCCGCCTCCCAGGTTTAAGCAATTCTCCTGCTTCAGCCTCCCGAGTAGCTGGGATTACAGGCATGTGCCACCACGCCCATCTAATTTTTGTCTTTTTAGTAGGGACAGAGTTTCACTATGTTGGCCAGGCTGGTCTCAAACCCCTGATCTCCCACCTTGGCCTCTCAAAGTGCTGGGATTACAGGCATGAGCCACCATGTCTGGGCCAGAGGAGTATTTTTTTAAGTGAATCATCTCCAAAGACCATGAAGACATGTGCTCTGCAAATATGACACAGGATGTAACGCTTATGAGCAAAGCTCTGAAGGCACATGCCTAAATCAGAAGCCCGGTCCACCATCCTGTGTGACTGTGGGCAGGTTACCTGGCTTCTCTGGGCCTCAATGACCTCTTCTGGACACGGGGATGAAGACAACACTAGCCAGCTGGGCACGGTAGCTCACGCCTGTAATCCCAGCACTTTGGGAGGCTGAGGCGGGCGGATCACAAGGTCAGGAGATCAAGACCATCCTGGCTAACAAGGTGAAAGCCCATCTCTACTAAAAAATACAAAAAATTAGCCGGGCGCGGTGGCGGGCACCTGTAGTCCCAGCTACTCGGGAGGCTGAGGCAGGAGAATGGCGTGAACCCGGGAGGCGGAGCTTGCAGTGAGCTGAGATCGCGCCACTGTACCTCCAGCCTGGGCGACAAAGCGAGACTCCATCTCAAAAAAAAAAAAAAAAAGATAGCACTAGCCTCGGGGGCCAGGTTGGGGATGAATAAAACCCTGACAAGTACCAGCTGTGGCCCACACAGGAGGTATACGGTTCAGTCAGCCTCCTGTTTCATGGCTAGTTCATGAATGTCTCCTCTCAGTGCCTGGGGACACGCCCTAGTCCCCCATGTTCTGCCATCTAGGACTTGGCAGAGAGCATACATTTAATCACAGTAACAGAGACCCCCGCCTCTCTGCAAACACCGGCCACACTCCTGCGATGTCGACCCTGCAGCGCTCGGAAGGCTCCCAGGTGAGGCCTAAGACGCAGGGCCCGGGACCCGGCCCTTACATTTTACCTGCAGCTCTGAACAGGACGGCCTCCACAGAAACCTGTCTTCTTCAGCCTCTGGAAGCCCTGACAATACGTTTTTCACGAAATTCTATGCGCACCTGTTTTTGTTTTGTTCTGAGATGGAGTCTCTCTCTGTCGCCCAGGCTGGAGTACAGTAGCGGGATCTCGGCTCACTGCTACCTCTGCCTCCTGGGTTCAAGCAATTCTCCCAGCCTCCCGTGTAGCTGGAATTATAAGTGCTCACCACCACACCTGGCTAGTTTTGTTTTTGTTTTTGTTGTTTTTTTTTTTTTGTATTTTTTAGTAGAGACGGGGTTTCACCATGTTGGCCAGGCTGATCTTGAACTCCTGACCTCAGGTGATCTGCCCGCCTTGGCCTCCCAAAATGCTGGATTCCAGGCGTAAGCCACCACATCTGGCCTCACCGGTCTCTTTTTGTTTCCTAAAATACAATTCCCCTGAGAGCAGGGACTGACCCTCATTCACTGTGTGTCCCCAGCACTGAGGACAGTGTGGCAGTGACCACCAGGGAAATGAAGCCATAACGTGACCCCTCAGAGGGCTGGGGGCCACCGCTCCCCATTCCACAGGGAGGGACGAGGAAGGCCAGATGGGAACGAGAACTGTTTAAATCAGAGGCAGAGCCAGCACTGGCCGAAGGGCCGTCCAGTATCACAGCCCAGAGATGTCACATTCACCACGGGAGGCAGGCACAGGAAGGACCTGAGGCAGCTGCTAACCCCTAAGGCAGCCCAGCGCACACCCACCTGCAGGCCCACGAAGACCAGGGCGACGTCCTGCTTCTGGAAGTCCTGGAGGAGCTCGCCAAGCCCCAGCACCACGGTGTAGTCGATGCTGCAGACATGGGTGCACTCCAGGACCAGGCAGCGTGGCGGGGAGACTGGGGAGACAGGTCCGAGCCAGGTCATGCCACGCAGAGCAGCCCAAAGCCGCTCCGCAGAGGCCAAAGGAGGCTCTGGCCAGGGGGAGGGGACAGAGAGGCCAGAGTGCTCCATCTCGTGGGGACTGAGTCACCCAGTTGGGGGATTCGGGTGACAGGACCAGACACGCAACTGTTTGATGACAGCAGCAGCTGTTTCCCTCCTAGCACTCACAGGCCCTCGGCTCCCCTAAAATCAACCCCCCAGAAACAGGAAGGGGACTTTAGGGGCAGGGAAGGAGCGATATGTGGGGAGCACCACCCTTGCTGCAGCAGTCACTGGCTGAGGCCCACAGGGGACAGTCCTGCCCACTCGGAGACGCCTGAATCCTTGTGGACTAGAGAGTGTCGGGGACAGGGCCTTGGGGTCCTGAAGAGCTGGGAGTGGGGAGCAGAGGACAGGGGAGCGACCTCAGACCACCTTGGCCCCCGCCCATGCACCTTCCAGGGCCCGGCTTAGGATCTCCTCCCGCAGAGCCTCCATGGCGGGGAACGACAGGCCGCTGGCTGGCTGCAGGACCAGAACCGGCCCCTCTGACACCTGCAGGGACGAGTGAGTCCTGGAAACCGGGCAGCCTCCACCAGGCTTGGCCTGTCCCAAGCAGGAAGCCCCAAGCCAACCTAGCACGCTGGAGGGAACTGGGAGTGGGGTGCTAAGGGGAGACCCCCACGGCCCCCACACAGTGGGAGAACACCATGCTCTATAGCAGGGTGGTTGCCCGCCTGCCAGCAAGCGGTCCCCTTCAGCAGCGCCCACGACCACCATCACCCCAGACCCTCAACACATAAGACCGTGCCCAGGAGTCCTGCCCCCAGCGCACTCCCCACTCAGGCCACGGCAGGGTACCTTGGTCTCGGGCCTGGCTGCGGAGTGCAGGAGCATGAGCAGAGACACCAGGGCCCCGGCCAGGATGCCGTACTGCACCTCCCAGAAGCACAGCAGGAAGGTCACGCACAGGGGCAGCAGGTCCAGTCCTAGGAGAAGGGTGCTGCTGAGGGACACCTGGCAGCCGCCCAAGCCCCCAACATGGCCCTGCTGACCAGTGGGAGCTTTCTGCCCCCCACATATGAGTAAAGGTGCTCATGCACCCAAAGCAGCCCCCGAGGGGACTCCGGAGGACTTGGGGACAGCAGCTGCTGACCAGGCCAGGCTTCAAGTCAAAGGAAGGAAATGCCCGCCTCATCCGAGCTGAGCGCAGCTGAGACCTGCCCGCTCGGTCCCTCCTCATCCGAGCTGAGCACAGCTGAGACCTGCCCGCTCAGTCCCTGGCCTCCCACCTCAGGGAGGGAAGTGGCAGCGGCTTGTCAGGGCACAGATCTGGCCTGAGGAGTGGGGCAGGGACCACGTGAACTCTTGAGACCTGGCCAAGAAGGTGCCCTGGGGACAAAGGGCATGGGCTCAGGCCTGGCGGGGATTCCACCTCACATAGGTCAGGCCCGCCCCACCCTGGCTAAGCCTCGGTTTCTAGCGGTAGCGACCATCCCATTCCACGTGGGCATATTAACATGTTTCAGGGCTGTTCTAAAGCCCCAGCGCACTGACATGCGAAAGGCCCTGGCATGCAGCAGGCATGCAAGAAAATTATCCATCCTTTCACCTGGCAACTTGCTGGGGCTGACCAGAAAATGCCAAGTCAGCTAGGTGAACCCACTCCGTGCTTCCTCCACAAACAAAAGAAAACAACATGTGTTAAGTTAAAGGAACTGGCAGTCAGGGCCTGAGTGCAAGGCTGTTCCACCGCCCCTGCTGGTCACCAGGCACATCTCCCGTCCCTCCCCCAGCTGGGCCGGTGGCTAGAGGCAGCAGGGAGGGTAGGAATGAGGGCAGGGGGATCAGGAGGAGACCCTCCCTGGGTCAGTGCCCCCCCTCAGGACCCCAGGTGTCAGGACAAGGAGCTCCAGCTCTTCCCACTGAGCCTCTGGACCATCTCTGGGGCCATCTCCTGGCCATCCACTCCTCTGTTCCGGGACTGCCTTAACTTCCCAGCCCCAGCCCCGCAGCAGTGGCTGCAGGAAAATGGTGTAGCACAAATGACATTCTCCACGTTCAGACACTGCATCACAGTGCTCTCCCCGTAGGACAAGAACGTACTCTTAACGCGCCAGAGCGTCCTGAAGATCTTGGTGTCGAACAGCGGGGCCACGGCCATGATGATGATGGCGGCCAGGGCGGACTTGGGGATGTAGTAGAAGAGTGAAGTCAGGTAGTCCAGAGACAGCAGCACCAGCACTCCTGCGGGGAGCGGGAACACGGGTGACCTCGGGGGCACAGGGTCCCCCCAGCACGCAGCATAGCAGCCTCCTGTTCAGCGGAGCCCACTGGGGACGGGGCAAGGGTAGGGCGACGAGTGCCAAGACCCCCAGCCCCTGCTCAGTCTCCTGTGGTCCCCCTACTCCTTTGAGGCCCCCCAAGTCCCTGTGCAGTCCCGGGGCACGCGGCCCATGAGCCAAAGGGACGGGACGTCTCTTGGGCCCCCTCCTGCCTTTCTCCCACTCTCAGGGCTGGGGGCACAAGGGGAAGATGGAGGGCCTCACCCGTCACCAGGCCCCCTGCCGGGGTGCACACCCCCGACTGAGAGTTCACGGCTGTCCTGGAAGGCAACACAGAGACCGTCAGTCACCAGAGGCCGGGAAAGGGGAGACCTCAGCCCACACCCTGTGGCCGTTCTTCCGAGGGGACGTCAGCTCCCGGCACAGCTTAGGAAGCAGGCGGGGACTGCAAGAGGGGCAAGGCAAAGAGACTTAGGGTGCAGTCACAGAGCGCTGTGCTCAGGCCACCCTGACTATAGGAAGCAGTTCAGGAACCACACGTCCTCTTGGGTTCCTGCCCCCATCCATGTGGGGGCCCCACACCCTGCAGGGCGAGCGTCAGCAGCTGGGGGACTGGGCACTGCCAAGCGGTGCCGCCTTCTCTCCTTTAAGCCACAGATCACCCCCATCCTGTTGTCCTGACTGAGGAGGGGCCCTAGGGCGTCTGGGCTAAGCCTCACGCCTGGCTTCTTCAGGGCAGAGCTGCAGCCCTTCCTGTCTCCACGTCCTTTTAGGAATTGACTCTGGCACCAGGAGCTAGAAGGGCTTTGGCGTGCTGGGAACTTTCCAGTATTTGTTTTAGAGACGGAGTCTTGCTGTGTTGCCCAGGCTGGAGCGCAGCGTTGCAGTCACAACTCACTGCAGCCTCAACCCGCTGGGCTCAAGCGATTCTCCCGCTTCCGCCTCCAGAGTAAATGGGATAACAAGGGTATACCACAATGCCCAGTGGAAGTTTCTAGTATTAAACTGCAGGACCATCTATGAGAGTAAAGAAACAGAGGACACCCTGGAGGACAGCAGGGTGACCCCCAGCCCTGCCCCTCCACGGAGAGTTCACAGCGGAGGACGGGGCGCCAGGGTCAGGGCAGGCAGACTCCTCGTCAGGATAACAACGTAAAGGCAACGTGGGCAAACAGAAGTGGAAGACACGTCACTCACCGTCCAAAGCTGCCTGTGACTGGGTAGGAGGAGACGAAGGAGCCCAACACATTGGTGAGACCTGGGGAGGAGGCAAGACAGGCTGATCGGGGAGGGCAGGCACACAGGACGGAGGGAAAGGAGATGGGGAGGGGATAAAAACCCAGAAGGGAGGCGGGAAGGCAGGGCTCGGGAGAATTATCCTGGGGGCCTGAGCCTGTGCAATCTGTCAGGGAAGAAAACAGGCCACAATCTTGCAGATGTAGAGCCTAGCCTTTTTTTTTTTCTTTTTGAGACAGAGTCTGGCTCTGTTGCCCAAGCTGGAGTGCAGTAGCACGATCTCAGCTCACTGCAGCCTCCACCTCCCAGTTCAAGCGATTCTCCTGCCTCGGCTTCCCGAGTAGCTGGGATTACAGGCACGTACCAGCACGCCCGGCTTATTTTTGTATTTTTAGTAGAGACAGAGTTTTGCCATGTTGGCCAGGTTGATCTCAAACTCCTGACCTCAGTGATCCACCTGCTTTGGCCTCCCAAAGTGCTGGGACTACAGACACGTGCCACCACACCTGGCTAATTTTTGTATTTTTAGTAGAGACGGGGTTTCACCATGTTGGTCAGGCTGATCTCAAACTCCTGACCTCAGGTGATCCACCTGCCTTGGCCTCCCAAAGTGCTGCGACTACAGGCATGAGCCACCACACCCAGTTAACTGTATTTTTAGTAGAGACAGGGTTTTGCCATGTTGGCCAGGCTGGTCTCAAACGCCTGACCTCAGGTGATAAATCCACCTCAGTCTCCCAAAGTGCTGGGATTACAGGTGTGAGCCACCACGCCCAGCCAGATCCTAGCTTTCAAACACTTCTCACCCGGCCTCTCCTGTGTGACTAGGACATGCCTTCCCCACGCAGAACAGAGGGGAGCATCTCAACGCCCAGGAGGGGGTGACAGCTGAGACGAAAGCGCCCGTAAGACAAACCCTACGTGCTCGGAAGGTCAGTGGCTGCCCACAGTTCTCCACCCAGTTCCTTTCAAACCCAGCACTCCTTCTCACGAGACGACAGCCACAGTGAGGCCAAGGTCATGGCTGGTATGCTGCCTCCCCAGGTGATGCTAGCTGCCGACAACAGACAAAGCCCATGCCTGCAGCGTCGCTGAGGCCCAAGAACGGGGATCACTGCTCAGGTTGACCCCACGCTCCCACCAGCATCTGTCTCACCTGGAGGCACCACTAAAACCAGAATCCCTCCTGCTCGCTAAGACCCACAGTGGGTTCTCAGGTCTCAAAGGTGCAGGGCCTGCTCTCAAGGTAGCTTGGGCTGGGGCCAACTCAGTATCAGGGCATCCCGGGTGACATGGCCCAGCTCACAGCCCTGAGAGAGAGGGGACAGGGCAAGGAAATGCAGGCGTGGGAGGTCTCAGCAGAGGCCTGCGGTGACGGCAGGCTGCACGGGATCATCCTCACTCTGCAACAGCTTGGGCTGGGGACCCAATTCTGTGAGCCAAAGCTGACCAGGGCGACCCCTCCCAGCTTGGCCTTTATGGGCTCACATCAGCCAGCTTCTTGCTGTGCGGCTGCTGACGCCTACCTGGCCTATCTGAGATCAAGGAATCCCATGGCTGTCACAGTAACCTTGACCTTCGCTCTGTCTGCGTTGTATCCCTGGAACTCAGCGTGCCATCAGAATAGTTCTGTGGTATTTTTAAAGTAATGGGAATAGGGCCAGGGGCTGTGACTCAGGCCTGTAATCCTAGCACTTTGGGAGGCCAAAGCGGGCGGATCACCTGAGGTCAGCAGCTCGAGACCAGCCTGGCCAACATGGCGAAACCCCGTCCTACTAAAAATACAAAAATCAGTCGGGCTTGGGGGCAGGCGCCTGTAATCCCAGCTACTCAGGAGGGTGAGGCAGGAGAACTGCTTGAACCCAGGAGACGGAGGTTGCAGAGAGCCGAGACCGTGCCACTGCACTCCAGCCTGGGCGACACAGCAAGACTCCGTCTCAAATAACAATTATAATAAGTAAAGTAATGGGAATGGGATGCTCTGGGAAATCGCATTTGGAAGATTTACTGGGAGGTTTCGGGGAGGCTGTGGATTTTCTCAGCCTGAGAGTGTGTGAGTCCTAGGAAGCCCGAGCTCCGCCACTCAACTAGACAGTGCCCTGCTCTCCATGGCTCAGAGAGGAGCCCAGGCAACGTCCCTTTGTGACCCAACCTGGGTCACTCACTTTGCTGTCAAGAAGCCAAATGGCTCTCAGGAAATTGTCAGGGTGGACACCCCTTGGGAAGAAGCTCATGGTGCTTCCTGGGTTACCCTGCGCCAGTCTCATGAGGGGCGAGAAGGAAAGGCAGGAAGGCCTGGGTCCCACGATTCAGTCACGATAACTGAATTTAAGATTCATACTGGGCCGGGTGCGGTGGCGGGCACCTGTAATCCCAGCACTTTGGGAGGCTGAGGCGGGCGGATCACGATGTCAGGAGCTTGAGACCAGCCTGGCCAATATGGTGAAACCCCAACCCTACTAAAAATACAAAAAGTAGCCAGGCATGGTGGCACGTGCCTGTAGTCTCAGCTACTCAGGAGGCTGAGGCGGGAGAATCGGATGAACCCAGAAGGCAGAGGTTGCAGTGAGCTGAGATTGCACCACTGCCCTCTAGCCTGGGCGACAAAGCAAGATTCAGTCTCACACACACAAAAATATATATATATTCACACTGTGGTCTCAAAATATACCACTAAGAAGTCAGCCTGCAGAGATATAACAAGAGGAAACTAAACGGTGAAAGCGGGCATGACCCCCATCCACAGGCATGCAACTTGGGGCCCCCGAGTCTTCATGAATCCACCTGCCCCTGCCTGGAGGGAGGCACAAGGCAGGGTGCGGGTACAATCAGAAGACTCCTCTGGACTCCCCTGGCCACAGCCTTCAGCTCTCGACCCTGTCCCTGGGCGCTCCCTCCTTGAGGTGGGACATTCCAGGTGTTCCTGGATCTAGACCAAGGCTACGGACCTCAGGGTCGGGTACACAGCACAGGTGCTCAGCAAGTGGTAGGACAGATAACAGATGTCAGCTCCTTATTCTTAGGGGTTAAACTGAGCAGTGTGGAGGTCTGGAACCAGTTCTTATTAATATTCCAGAAGAGCCAGGAGCGGTAGCTTACGCCTGTAACCTCAGCACTTTGGGAGGCCGAGGCAGGCAGATCACCTGAGGTCAGGAGTTCGAGACCAGCCTGGCCAACATGGTAAAACCCCGTCTCTACTAAAAATACAAAAATTAGCCAGGCGTGGTGGCACACGCCTGTAATCCCAGCTACTCAGGAGGCTGAGGCAGGAGAATCGCTTGAATCTGGGAGGCGGAGGTTGTAGTGAGCCGAGGTCGCGCCACCGCACTCCTACCTGGGCAACAGAGCGAGGCTCCGTCTCAAAAACCCAAAACAAAACAAAATATTCCAGAAGAGCCCATCTGGGGCCACCTCTGCCCTCCCAGTTCATCACCACCATCACGGTCTTCCTATGACGCAGGAGACACAGAGGGGCAGCCCCGGGTCCCTGGAGGCCCACAGGGGTTCTTCCCCACAGCTGGGGTCTTACCAATGGCCAGCAGCTCCTGGTTGGCATCGACGCGGTAATTATTCTGAGACGCTAAAGGCAACCAACAGTAAAGACATCGTCACTGATATTCAACATCACTCAAAAAGTATTCACAAAATGTAAAACAGATTATGAATTTCTACGTATGGCAATAAGCTTTGTAAATGTAACTATACGAATACACATCTAAAATATTCACATATATGTGCATGTAAACATGTGCTTGAATGTATCACAGAGTGCAAAGAGGTACAGTACCATGTAATCAGGCCAGGTACGGTGGCTCACAGCTGTAACAGCAGCACTTTTGGGAGACCAAGGCAGGAGGATCACTCGAGCCCAGGAGTTCGAGACCAGCCTGGGCAACGTGGCAAAACCCCATCTCTACAAAAAAATACAAAAATTAGCCAGGCATGGTGGTGTGTGCCTATAGTCCCAGATATTCAGGACGCTGAGGTGGGAGGATGGTTTGAGACTAGGAGGTTGAGGCTGCAGTGAGATGAGATCGTGCCACTGCACTCCAGTCCGGGCGACAGAGACCCTGTCTCAAACAACAAGAAGAAAACACGTAAACAGTACTTAATTGTGGTAGTAAAACAGATTACGGGTGATTTGTCTCTTCTTTACTCATTTCTGCAATTTTAACATTTTCTACAATGAATGTATATTAATAAACATAGCCATTATTAACAATTATATTAAAACTTTCAATTAAACAGATAATACAGGATCTTGTTCTGCAGCCCAGGCTGGAGTGCAGTGGCACTATCACAGCTCAATGCCACCTCGACCTCCTGGGCTCAAGTGATCCTCCTGCCTTAGGATCCCGAGCAGCTGGTACCACAGGTGTGCTCCAGGCCCGGCTAATTTTTCTTTTTTTTTTTTTGAGACGGAGTCTTGCTCTGTGCCCCAGGCTGGAGTGCAGTGGCGCGATCTCGGCTCACTGCAAGCTCCGCCCCCCCGGGTTCACGCCATTCTCCTGCCTCAGCCTCCCGAGTAGCTGGGACTACAGGCGCCCGCCACCTCGTCTGGCTAATTTTCGTGTATTTTTAGTAGAGACAGGGTTTCACCGTGTTAGCCAGGATGGTCTCGATCTCCTGACCTCGTGATCCGCCCGTCTCGGCCTCCCAAAGTGCTGGGATTACAGGCTTGAGCCACCGTGCCCGGCCTAATTTTATTTTTAATAGAAACGAGGTCTCATTATGTTGCCTAGGTGGGTTTCAAACTCCTGAGCTCAAGCGATCCTCCTGCCTAGGCCTCCCAAAGTGTTGGGATTACAACACTTTTTATAATAAGAAAAACATTTTATTTTATTATTATTATTTTTTTAGATGGAGTCTTGCTCTGTCACCCAGGCTGGAGTGCAGTGGAGTGATCTTGGCTCATCGTAACCTCTGCCTCCCAGGTTCAAGAGATACTCCTGCCTTAGCCTCCTGAGTAGCTGGGACTACAGGTGCACGCCACCATGCCTGGCTACTTTTTGCATTTTTAGTAGAAATCGGGTTTCACCATGTTAGTCAGACTTGTATTGAACTCCTGACCTCAGGTGATCCGCCCACATCGGCCTCCCAAAGTGCTGGGATTACAGACGTAAGCCACCGCGCCCACCGAGAAAAACATTTTAAACTGGAAACCTCTCTGATGACCAGTTGAGACGACTGGAAAGTCTAAGATGGGCCATCTCAGAGAGGTGAGCAGGCCAAGATTTGAGGGGAAGGCACAGGAGCATGGATCTAAGACAGAGGTTGGCAAATTTTTCTTTTCCTTTTTCTTTTTTTTTGAGACAGAGTCTCGCTCTGTCACCCAGGCTGGAGTGCAGTGGTGTGATCTCGGCTCACTGCAAGCTCCGCCTCCCGGGTTCACGCCATTCTGCTGCCTCAGCCTCCAGAGTAGCTGGGACTACAGGCGCCCGCCACTACGCCCGGCTAATTTTTTTGTATTTTTAGTAGAGACGGGGTTTCACCATGTTAGTCAGGATGGTCTTGATCTCCTGACCTCGTGATCCGCCCGCCTCAGCCTCCCAAAGTGCTGGGATTACAGGCGTGAGCCACCACGCCCGGTCAAAACTTTCAACTAAACAGATAATACAGGATCTTGTTCTGCAGCCCAGGCTGGAGTGCAGTGGCACTATCACAGCTCAATGCCACCTCGACCTCCTGGGCTCAAGTGATCCTCCTAGCTCAGTCTCCCAAGCAGCTGGTACCACAGGTGTGCTCCATGCCCGGCTAATTTTTATTTTTAATAGAAACGAGGTCTCATTATGTTGCCTAGGTGGGTTTCAAACTCATGAACTCAAGCGAGCCTCCCGTCTTGGCCTCCCAAAGTGTTGGGATTACAGGCGTGAGCCACCATGCCTGGCCCAAAGATAATACTTAAAACTCATCACTTCCTAACGTATTTGGCATTTGGCTACTGCTGATGAGGTTATTTGCACCCACTGTATCTACATGGTGGAGATGCCATAGAATATGGTTGTTCATGTAGATCTCAACCCAGCTCCATGTGCAAACTCCCCGTTCAGCGATGTGACCTCAAAATCAGACAGTAGCATTTACACCATCGACATCGGCAAGGGCCACGAAGCAAAACCTTTTCTTTCCACGAAGAGCAGAGGCTGTTACGACACTCACCAACACACCATGGGGTGGGAGGGCGATGTCTCGTTATAGATCCAGTTTTATCATATGTACATAATACGTATATATCTATCATGAGCATGTATTACGAATTCAAATTTCTAACACTAGTAACCGATAAAAGCAAGCTAGAAAGCAGGCAGGCCTAGCCCAGCCGGCGCACTGGGAGGCCTGGGGCGTGGGTGACAGGTGTCTTACCGAAGGCTTTGGCCACCGCAACGCTCTCCAGGAGGCCCATCAGGGGCACCACGGCCAGCCCGGCCCCCATGTCCTGAGAGAGGAGAGAGGGATGGTGAGTGGCCTTCCTAAGGTGTAGGACCCGGCAGTGTCCCATGAAGGCAGCAAGGAGCCACACCTCCCCACAGGTAACAGGAGCAAGTGCTTGTCAGCTGCAGGAGGCGCCTCCTTGTCTGAAGAGGCACCAGGTGCTGGGAGGAACACAGCAAATTCATCCTCAGCTGGAGTCCAAAACAGGAGAAGCACCCCGGAACACAAACGTGACATCCCTGAGCTCACTGAGCCTGCGTCCGACCTGGGATTCTTTAATGACGGAGATGTCCCTTCCTGAGGACTCAGCTGTCCCAACTGACCTCAGACCCCCTGGCACCCAGCAGACGCATCAGGGTAGGGGCCAGGCCACGGGCCACCGCAGCCTCGGCCACGCCATCCTGGCTCCCGGCTCTGCCCACCTGCACCATCTCGGTGAAGGAGATCGTCCCATTGGCTGTGGTCACTGAGAAGGGCGGGGTTCGGACTGGAGGGAGCCCCTCAGCTGTCTCCCCTGTTAGGATGAAAGGCTGGTATCCAGTCACCTCGAAGGAGTATGCAACCAGGGCCGCGAAGGAGACCACCAGGGCGTTGCGAGCTAGGAGAGAAGGAGAGGTGCGTCCAGGACCCTGCTCCTGGCAAGCGTGGGGTAGCGCGGCTGCCTCCAGATTATTGGGGCAGACACCCCAGCGGCAGAAGAGGTCCCCGCTGGGCCACAGTCCTCACTCTGCACTCTGGGAAACATAGCACAGGCACAAGTGCTATGTGGCAGCATGAGCAGGTGGGATGGCAGAGCTGCACGCTGCAGACAGGTGCACATGCCACCTGCTGCCAAGCTCCAGGTGACTGGATGTCGTGCACCCTGGCAAAGACTCTCTGAAATCAGGTGCCCAGGGCACATCCACCTCAAAGCACAAGGGAGGAAGAAGCCAGATGTACCCCCTTTCCCCAAACAACGGCCTCCAAGATGCGGGACAGTGGGCATGATGGCCACTAAGACACGGGACAGCGGGCATGACGGCCACCGGGAAACGAGGGAGGTGAGTCTGTCACTGCCCCGCCGGCTGCCTGTGGTTTCCCTGATGGTCCCTATGTGCATGGAGGGGACCCCTGAGCAGAACCCAGGGGTCTCCCTGAGTTCAGGGGGCAATGCTGGGAGGGAGTCTGAGGAGGCCTGCGGCTGGAGCTGACAGCAAGGTCACAGGAGCAGAGAAGGCGGCCAGAGACAGAGCTCAGAGATCTGCAGAGGTGCCCTCAGGTGTGCAGCAGAGAACTGGTTGAGGCAAAGTGGGGCGAAAAAGACCCAAATCCACAGTGGGGAAGAGGGTTACAAGGGACAATCCCAGGGACTCACACCAGAGTGAAAAACCCTCATAATCCATGGAGCATCACGGACTCCTGAGGGTTTTACCTCAGCAGTGGAGAAGATTAGCCCAAGGCCTGGGGTTGGCAAATTTTTTCTGTAAAGGACTAGATACTAAAAACCTTCTGCTTTGTGGGCCATAAAGTCTCTGGTGCAACTACTCAAGTCTGTTATTACTGCATAAAAGTTGACATTGACAAAGTAAATGAATGGGAGTGACTTTCCAATAAAACTTTATTTACAAAATCAAGTGGTGGGCCAGATTAGGCTTGCCCTAGAATGAACACGGCTCTGGTCCAGCTCACAAAGCTTAAAAGTAAGATCCTAAATGGATCAAACTGTCCTAAGTAACTTAACTATATCCCAGAACAAAGCTCAAGAAGATTTATAGAATACAAAAATATCCAGCATGCAATAACCTCAAACTCACCAAGTCTAGCATCCATGCAAACAAAAATTACTAGGCATACAAAGAAGCAGGAAAATATGGCTGGGTGCAGTGGCCCATGCCTGTAATCCCAACACTTTGGGAGGCCAAGACAGGAGGATCGCTTGGGCCCCGGAGTTTGAGGACAGTCTGAGCAAATTAGTGAGACACTATCTGTACAAAAAATAAAAAATTAGTTGAGCACGGTGGCATACGCCTGTAGTCTCAGCTACTTGGGGGACTGAGGTGGGATGATCACTTGAGCCTGGGAGGTTGAGGCTGCAGTGAACCATGATCATGCCACTGTACTCTAGCCCAGGTGACACAGTGAGACCCTGTCTCAAAAAATAAAAATGAAAATGAAAAAAAGACCCAAAAGTAACATAGTTAAAGATGACAGAATTAACCAGACATTAAAAGAGGAACTGTAACCAAATGTAATGTGAAAGGATATTAAAAGAATTAAAATAGGCCGGGCGCGGTGGCTCAAGCCTGTAATCCCAGCACTTTGGGAGGCCGAGACGGGTGAATCACAAGGTCAGGAGATCGAGACCATCCTGGCTAACACGGTGAAACCCCGTCTCTACTAAAAAATATAAAAAACTAGCCGGGCGAGGTGGCGGGCGCCTGTAGTCCCAGCTACTCGGGAGGCTGAGGCAGGAGAATGGCGTGAACCCGGGAGGCAGAGCTTGCAGTGAGCCGAGATCCAGCCACTGCACTCCAGCCTGGGTGACAGAGCAAGACTCCGTCTCAAAAAAAAAAAAAAAAAAAAAGAATTAAAATAGTTAATAGGACATTAAAAGAATAACTGTAACCAAATTCCATATACTTAAAAAACAAAAAAAGAGAGGAAAGATTGCAACTGTTAAGTAAAGATGTACAAAATACATTTTAAAAGATTCAAATTGAGGCTGGGCATGGTAGCTCACGCCTGTAATCCCAGCAGTTTCGGAGGCTGAGGCAGGTGGATCACCTGAGGTCAGGAATTGGAGACTGGCCCAGCCAACAAGGTGAAGCTCCGTCTCTACTAAAGATACAAAAAATTAGCCAGGCGTGGTGGCGGGTGCCTGTAATCCCAGCTACTTGGGAGGCTGAGGCAGGAGAATGACTTGAACCCGGGAGGCAGAGGTTGCAGTGAGCCGAGATTGCGCCATTGCACTCCAGCCTGGGCGACAGAGCGAAATTCCATCTTAAAAAAAAAAAAAGAAAGAAAGAAAAGAAAAGAAAAAGAAAAAAAAAGATTCAAATTGGATTTCTAGCAATGAAAACCACAGTGTCTGAGATGGAAGAAGCACTTGATACAATTAACAACAATGGAGACATTACAGAAAAAAAAAGACTAAAATGTAGCAGTAGAAACTATCCAACAGGAAACACACAATGGAAAAGACTAAAAATCACAAGTGAGCTGTGGGAACAGCTTCAAGGTGCCTGAAATACAGGTATGGGCGTCTGCAAAAATTAGCCGGGCATGGTGGCATGTGCCTGTAATTCCATCTACTTGGGAAGCTGAGACAGGAAAATTGCTTGAACCTAGGAGGCAGAGATTGCAGTGAGCCAAGATCATGCCACTGCACTCCAGCCTGGGTGACACAGCAAGACACCGTCTCAAAATAAAAAAATAATAATTTTTTTTAAAGTATTGAAAAAAAAAAAGTCGAGAATTCTATCACCAGCAAAACTATCTTTGAAAAATGAAGGCAAAATAGACTTTCAGACACACAAAAGTCAAAAGTTGAAAGAAGACCAGGAGTAGTGGCTCACACCTGTAATCCCAACACTCTGGAAGCCAAGGTGGGAGGATCCCATGAGCCCAGGAGTTAGAGACCAGCCTGGGCAACGTAGGAAGACACCATCTCTACAAAAAGTAAAAATAAAAAAGTATCCAGGCGTGGTGATGCACATCTATAGTCCCAGCTACTCAGGAGGCTGAGGCAGGAGGATTGCTTGAATCTAGGAGTTTAAGGATGCAGTGAACTGTAATTGCGCCACTGCATTCCAGCCTGGGTGACAGAATCCTGTCTCTTAAAATAAAAAAAAAAAAAAAAAAAGGAAGGAAGAAAGAAAGAAAGAAAAAGCTGAAAGAGTTAATCACCAACAGGCCTGCAACAGAAGAAAAAATAAAGTCCTTCAGGTAGAAGGAAAATGATACCAGATGGAAATCTGGATTTGTACAAAGGAATTAAGAGCACCAGAAACAGTTACTACATGGATAAATATAAAAGACTTTGTTCCTGCAGGGAATGGTAGCTCACGCCTGCAATCTCAGCACTTTGGTTGGCTGAGGCAGGAGCATCACTTGAGGCCCAGAATCTTTGACCAGCCTGAGCAACATAGACCGTTTCTACAAAAAAAAATTTTTTAAATTAGCCAAATGTGGTGATGCATGCCTGTAGACCAAGCTACTCAGGAGGCTGAGGCAGGAGGATTACTTGAGCCCAGGAGTTTGCAGCTTCAGTGATGGATCTTGGCTCACTGCAATCTCTGCCTCCCAGGTTCAAGCGATTCTCCCACCTCAGCCTCCCCAGCAGCTGGGATTACAGGCATGCACCACCATGCCTGGCTAATTTTTTGTATTTTAGGTAGAGATGGGGTTTTGCCATGTTCCCCAGGCTGGTCTTGAACTCCTGAGCTAGACAATCCGCCTCCCTCAGCCTCCCAAAGTGCTAGGATTACAGGTGTGAGCCACTGCACCTGGCCTGCTATAAGGTTCTTATGTCACATGAAGTTGAAGTTTAATGTATACTGTAGCAAGATAAAGATGTTTACCACAACCCTTAAAGCAGCCACTTAGAAACAAAAACTAAATATAGCAGTTACAGCTAATCAGCCAATAAAGGACATAAAATGGAATCATAAAAAATAATCAATAGAGGTAGAAAGAGGGGGAAAAGGGAACAAAGAACAAATGAGACAAAGAGGAAACAAACAGCAATATGGTAGATCTAAAGTCAAACATACCAATAATGACATTAAATATAAATGGCATAACATTCCAATTAAAAGGCAGAGATGATCAGATTAAAAACAAATCCCATCTATATGCTGCCTACAAAACATACCATTAAACACAAGAACACAAATTAATTAAATACGTTAAAAGTAAAAAGATATGAGGCTGGGTGTGGTGGCCCAGCACTTTGGGAGGCCATGGCAGGTGGATCACTTGAGGCCAAGAATTTGAGACCAGGCTGGCCAACATGGTGAAACCTCATCACTACTAAAAATACAAAAATTAGCTGGGCTTGGTGGTGCAAGCCTGTAATCCCAGCTACTTGGGAGGCTGAGGCACAAGAATTGCTTGAACCTGGGAGGTGGAGGTTGCAGTGAGCCAAGATCACGCCATTGCACTCCAGCCTGGGCAACAGAGAGAGATTCTGTCTCAAAAAAAAAAAAAAAGTAAAAAGATGGGAAAAGATATGCTAATACTAATCAAAAGAAAGCTGGAGTAGCTCTCTGAGTATCAAAGTAGATTTCAGGGCAGAGAATATTGCCCAGAAAAAAAGAGTAACATTCCAAGAGAAAATTATAATTCTGTATGTTTATATACTAAAAAACAGAGCTTCAACATATATGAAACAATAACTGATAACTGAGAAAGGAAAATAGACAAAGTCATAGCTATAGCTGAAGTTATTCAACATTCTTCTTTTAATAAGCAACAGAACAAATAGAAAGAAAATCAGCAAGAATATAGTAGTCTGAGATAACCAATTAGACCTGACATTTACAGAACATTCCACCCAATAATGGCAGAAAACATTATTTCTCAAGTGCACACAGAACATTCACTAAGATAGACCATATTCAGGACCATAATACAACTCTCAATAAAGGAAAACAATTTAAATCACAAAGTATGTTTTCTTTTTTTTTTTTGAGACAGAGTCTCGCTTAGTCGCCCAGGCTGGAGTGCAGTGGCGCGATCTCAGCTCACTGCAAGCTCCGCCTCCCGGGTTCACGCCATTCTCCTGCCTCAGCCTCCCGAGTAGCTGGGACTACAGGCGCCCGCCGCCTCGCCCGGCTAATTTTTTGCATTTTTAGTAGAGACGGGGTTTCACAGTGTTAGCCAGGATGGTCTCGATCTCCTGACCTTGTGATCCGCCCGCCTCGGCCTCCCAAAGTGCTGGGATTACAGGCGTGAGCCACCGCGCCCGGCCAAAGTATGTTTTCTTATCACAATGGAACTCAATTAGAAATCAATGGCAAAGTACTAATTGGAAAATTCCCAACTATTTGGAAACTAAATAACTCCCATGGTTCAAAGGAAAAATCATATAATCTACTTCTAAATAATCCACAGGTCAAAGGGGAAGTCAAAATGGAAATCAGAAAGTATTTAGAACTGAATGAAAATTGAAAAACAGCATATATATCAAAATTGTGGGATGCAAACGAAGTAGTGCTAGGAGTGAAATTTATAGCATTTAAACAACTATATTAGAAAAGAAGAAAGGTCTCAAATCAAAGACCTAGGCTTCCACCTTAAGAATCTGAAAAAGAGGCCGGGCACGGTGGCTCATGCCTATAATCCCAGTACTTTGGGAGGCCAAGGTGGGTGGATCACCTGAGGTCAGGAGTTCGAGACCAGCTTGGCCAATATGGTGAAACCCCATTTCTACTAAAAATACAAAAAATTAGCTAGGAATGGTGGCATACGCCGGTAATCCCAGCTACTCAGGAGGCTGAAGCAGGAGAATCACTTGAACCCAGGAGGTAGAGGTTTCAGTGAGCTGAGATCACACCATTGCACTCCAACCTGGGGGCCAAGAGCAAAACTCTGCCTCAAAAAAAAAAAAAAAAAAATTGAAAAAAACATTTTTTTGAAAAAAAAAATTAACTCAAAATAAATAGAAAAAAGGAAATAATAAAGCCCCAAGCAGAAACCAATGAACTAGAAAACACAAGCAAAAGGGAGATCAATGAGACCAAAAGTTAGTTATTTGAGACGATCACTAAAATTGATACACTTCTAGACAGACCATTCAGAAAAAAAGGCAGATGACTCGGGTGAAATCCTTGTTCTGCCTCTTCCCAGCCATGTGGCCTTGAGAAGTTCTGTTTTATTTTTCATCTTTCAGAGGCTCACTTTCCTCATTGACAAAATGGAGAAAATAAATTCATCCTCAAAGCTGTTGTAAGAATCAAAAGCTTTTTAAGTAGTTTCCCCAGGACAATGCTACACACACTGGGAGAAAGGAGACGGCAGCCCTACACTGTCAACCCTACACTGTCAATGCTTCTCAAGTTTCTGTACATTACAACGTTTTGACATCTTACAAGAATTTTCTGGCTGTGGAGAGACTGCCTTCAGGGTTAGGCAAGTCTTAGAGACAAAAGCAGCCCTAAGTATGTCTCTGATATGCCAGCTAACCCCTCGGGAGCCATCCTTCCTCCACCTGCCTGGCCTGCACCCCAGGAGGCAAGATTTTTCTGCCTTACGCCTGAAGCCCACCAAAATTCCTCCAACTGCCAGTCCTAAGCTGGTCACCTTTCTTCACCTTGCCTTTATCTTGAAAACCTCAATAAAGGCTGTGGCCTAAACCACAGCTTTGGCTTCTCCTCCTGGCCACCCTGGTGTCCTCTGACATGGCCCTACATGGTATGCTGTGCCTCCTGTCTCTAGGACCTGTGAGTACAATAAACTGGTTTTCTTCCTGAGCCTTTCTCGGTCTCCCCTTGTGGTCGCACCTGACTCACCATCTCATAAAGTAATACGAAACAAGTCTCTAAGAAACATGGGGTCTCTAAGCAGTTCCAAAACTTTGACTTCTTTTTTTTTTTTTTTTTTTTGAGACGGAGTCTCACTCTGTTGCCAGGCTGGAGTGCAGTGGTGCAATCTTGGCTCACTATAACCTCTGCCTCCCGGTTCAAGCGATTCTCCTGCCTCAACCTCCTGAGTAGCTGGGATCACAAGCACACGCCACCACATCTGGCTAATTTTTGTATTTTTAGTAGAGACAGGGTTTCGTCATGTTGGCCAAGCCGGTTTCGAACTCCTGACCTCAGGTGATCTGCCTCCCTCAGTGTCCCAAAGTGCCGGGATTACAGGCGTGAGCCACCATGCCCAGCTTCCAAACTCTGACTTCTAAGGTGATCTGGGCATGCGCTGAATAATACAGATTCTGATTCGGACATCTGGGGTGGGGCCTGAGATCCTGCCTTTCCAGTAAGCTCCCAGGAGATGCCTAGTGCCCAGGCTGCTGGTCCCAGGCCACACTCTGAGTCTCAAGGTTTAAGACAACGAAGCATAGGCCGGGAGCAGTGGCTGAGGCCTGTAATCTCAGCATTTTGGGAGGCCGAGGTGGGCAGATCACTTGAGGTCAGGAGTTCGAGACCAGCCCGGCCAACATGGTGAAATCCCGTCTCTACTAAAAATACAAAAATTAGCCTGGTAAGATGGTGGTGCACGCCTGTAATCCCACTTAATTGCGAGGCTAAGGGGGCACAATCGCTTGAAACCAGGAGGCAGGTTGCAGTGAGCCAAGATCACGCCATTGCACTCCAGCCTGGGCAACAGAGTGAGACACCATCTCCAAATAATAATACTAATACTAATAATACTAATAATAATAATAATAATAAGGTAACAAAGCTTTTTCACTATTTCACGGACAACTGAACTAAAGCTCAGGAACTTCGGAAGCTACTCTGCAAGTCTAAGCCCAGGCCAGGCTGGGACTGGAAGCTGGACATCTCCACTCTAAACCCAGTGTCCTCTGCACCCTACGAGGCTCTCAGTGTTCACCACGGCCTCAAGTCTGCTGAACAGGATCCAGGGAGAGACCACAGGGAACCGACCAGCCTGGGCAGGAGGAAGTGACTCAAGAACTAAATCCAGCCACCCTCTCTCTCCTATGGCTGTTGGATTTTGCAGCCCCCCAACAGCAAGGCCAAGCTCGGGCTGTTCTGAGCTTAATCTGTCCCCTCAGCTCTGAGAAGGTTCGGAGTCACCTAGACTTCCTGACCTTCCTGGGTGTGCCCTCCTCTCTGGGCCTCCCTGCCCGGTGCTCAGCCAGGGGACCTGTGCCCATCTTGGATGTACTGATATAAGAGGCTTCCACCTCCCCCAGGGCGGTCCTTCACCTGCTGACAGCCCTGCTGCTCCTCCCACAATGCAGCCCTCACCACCCCTTTCTCAGAGGACCCTTGGTTATCTGTGGCTCAGCCTGCAGCCTCCACCCCTGAAGCTGAAGTTGGACCCCAGCAAGTTGCACAATTCAAACAGAGCCTGTTGGTCTCCGTGGAATTTGCTTTCTCTCCCCAGGAATGGCCAGTAGACTGGGTTTCTCCACCTTGGCACCACTGACATTTTGGGCCAGATCACTGTTTGCTGTGGAAGCCTGTGTACTGTCAGGGGTTGAGTGGCATCCCTGGCCTCTCCTCACTAGTTGCCAGCAACTGCCTTGCCCAGTGGTATCCACCAAAAATGTTTCCCAACATTGCCAAATGTCACCAGGGGGCAAAAGTGCTTCAGGGTAAGAACTACCAGAGCTGGCCAGTTCTCAGCTCTGGCTGTGCGTCAGTTCTCAGCTCTGGCTGCATCAGAACCCACCGAGTTTGGTTCGGAGTTTTAAATGTCCCAGAGTTTGGTTCAGGGGCGGTGGCTCATGCCTGTAATCCCAGCACTTTGGGAGGCCGAGGTGGGCAGATCACTTGAGGTCAGGAGTTTGAGACCAGCATGGTCAACATGGTAAAACCCCATCTCTACTAAAAATACAAAAATCAGTCGGGCGTGGTGGCATGCGCCTGTAATCCCAGCTACTCAGGAGGCTGAGGCAGGAGAATCACATGAACCTGGGAGGCGGAGGTTGCAGTGAGCCAAGATCACACCATTGTACTCCAGCCTGGGCGACAGAGCGAAACTCCGTCTCAATCAATCAATCAATCAAATAACATGTCCCAGAGTTTGGTGTGGTGTTTCATATGTCCCAATGCTCAAGTTACACCCAGACCAATGACATGAGACTCTCTAGGAGTGGGAGTCAGGACTCCCCAAGTGACCCCAACCTGCAGCCAAGGTTGCATACGATGTCAGCCAGAGGTCCCTCACCTGTCGTGGCAGACCAGACCAGCCCGTGGCTGAGCCGCACACCAAGGGGCATCTCAGGGTGGACGGGAGGCATGTGGTCCCGCATCAGCTTCAGCACCAGCAGCAGCAGCATGCAGACCAGCCCCAGGACGGCATCACCTACCCTGTGGACAGGCAGAGGACTGGTCACCACCCAGCTTGGCCCAGGCCTCCTGTTGACTCCAGCGTCCTGATGCTGCTTAAGCTGGGAGGCGCCAAGAAGCTCCCAGGGGAGGCCCAATGCCCAGGCTGGCCCCAGACGACAGCGAGTTTCAAGGCTTAAGGGAATAAATCATTTTCAATATTTTCGCTGTTTCACAGACACTTAACTAAAGCTCAGGAACCTTAGCAAGCTACCCTGCAAGACTAAGCACAGGCTAGGCTGAGATGTTTTCTCCTAAGCTATATACATCCCTGTTCTACTTCAAAATTCAATTCAAAATTCAGTGTGCACAGGCTTGTGCAGGACGGGCAGTGGAGAGGCCTGGGTCACGATGGCGGCGGGGTGACGTGCTCACATTTTCACTCCCGAAGCTCTCTGGGACTCAAGTCTGTGGCTCAGGATCTGCTGAGTGACCACAAGGAACGGGACCAGCCTGAGCAGCTCTCTGCAGGTGGCTCTAGAACTAGAACGAGTCTGCCACACCCACAGCCTGCGGGCCATGTGCAGTCTGGGAGAGTTCTGAACGTGGCCCAACACAAATCTGTAAACTTTCTTAAAACATGATGAGCTGGCCGGGCGCGGTGGCTCAAGCCTGTAATCCCAGCACTTTGGGAGGCCGAGACGGGCGGATCATGAGTTCAGGAGATCGAGACCATCCTGGCTAACACGGTGAAACCCCGTCTCTACTAATATACAAAAAAAATTAGCCGGGCGAGGTGGCGGGCGCCTGTAGTCCCAGCTACTCGGGAGGCTGAGGCAGGAGAATGGCGTGAACCCGGGAGGCGGGGCTTGCAGTGAGCTGAGATCCGGCCACTGCACTCCAGCCTGGGCGACAGAGCCAGACTCCGTCTCAAAAAAAAAAAAAAAAAAACAAAAACATGATGAGTTATTTAGGTGATTCTTTTTTCCAGCTTATCAGCTATCATTAGTGTATTTTATGTGCAGCCCAAGACAGTTCTTCCTGTGTGGCCCAGGGAAGCCAAAAGATTGGACACCCTGCTCTAGACATTCTAGAAGGCTTAAGAATAAACAGTCAGTAAGGCCCCTTTTCCCTCTGACAGTCTGTGATGTTCTCTAACTGGTCAGGCTCCATAATCACTGCTCCCCCATCCGGCCAACCCCTGACCACTGGCGCCTCTGAAGGGTAAGGAACCCACTGGCCTCCAGCTGGGTTCAGCCGCTGGGAAGCTTTGGCAGCAGGTCAGAGGGGAGGGGAAGATGGTCCAGGATCGCCCCCACTCCCTCCAGGCCACAGCACCGGGCAGCCATCTCTACAGCTCCCCCAGATCACTTCCTCCTCCAGTCCCTTCCACCCAGAGAGGTAGAGAGGTATCCCGCCTTCCCGCTGGATGGTCTGGCAGGGAGGTACCCCTCATCGGAGGCTTTTTTTGGAGATGGAGTCTCGCTCTATCACCCAGGCTGGAGTGCAGTAGTGTGATCTCAGCTCACTGCAACCTCCACCCTCCTGGGTTCAAGTGATCCTCCTGCCTCAGCCTCCCGAGTAGCTGGGACTACAGGCGTGCACCACCACATCCAACTAATTTTTGTATTTTTAGTAGAGATGGAGTTTCACCATGTTGACCAGGCTGGTCTTGAACTCCTGACCTAAGGTGATCTGTCTGCCTGGGCTTCCCAAAGTGCTGGGATTATAGGCATGAGCCACTGTGCCCGGGTGCCCGGCCATCAGAGGTTCTTTAAACCACCTGAGGGAAGTGCTTGGGTCTCCTCATCTCTCATCACAGCCTCACCTGCCGTCCCTGCAGCAACTGCGTTCTGTCTGTGTTAGCTGCCCCATGCCCTGTGTCCTCTTCCTTCACAAATCACAACCCAGGAGAGACACGCTGCCTTCTTTTTCTTTACCCAGCCTCTTCCCATTCCTGTCCCCCAAGAAAGCTTTGTGGAGAGAGGAACACTGCCTCTCGGCTCCCCAGAGCAGAGCTTCTTGAATTCTCCCCTGCGCACAGACCATGGGCCTCCTGTTAAAACAGTGGCTCTGACAGGCAGGTCTGAAAATGGCTGAGAGTCTCATTTCTTGCCAGCTCGCAGGTGCTGCTGAGGGGCTGCTCTGGGGACCCCTGTCTGAGCAGCCACCAGCCGTGGAAACTGAGGTGGGGGCTGGCAGAGGAGGTGTGGGAGGAGGAGCTTCCTTATAGGAGGGAGGAACAAAGCCCGGGGTACCTGGTCTCTGCGATCCTGAGGAAGGTGTGGTACACCTGCAGGAAGAACTGCCTGGGGATGTTCTGTAGTCCCAGCAGGTTCTGTCCAAACACAGAGATGCTGATCAGAGGCCCTGCCCCCAAACCAAGGCCATCTGGCCCCAGCTCCCCGCCCACCTGCCCCACAACCCCCATCCCAGACCCTCATTCCCGGGGCCCATCTTAGGGGCTCAGGGGTCCATCTGCCCACTCCCAATGCCCCCTAGGGCAGGAGATCAAAGCTACCCTCGGGGGACACAGTACTTCACAATTACTGGGTCAGTGATATGTTTCTCTAAATTACTTTTCTCATAAAAAACAGTGTAGGTGACCCCATAGCAGGGAGCCCGGTTCTACAGCTTGATGGCCAGGGGCCATAGGCTGCCCAGCCCCGCCCCCCATTGGCTCGAGGCAGCTTGGTGACCAGGCCCCTTGCAATGTAGACCCTTGCTGCCACTGGCTTGAGAATGCCTCCATTACTAGGTGCCCCACCACCCCCCAGCCCTGCCGCTGCGGAATCTTCGCGGCGCACAGATGTGGAGGGCTCCCAGAGGCTTCAAGAAGCTGGGCTGGGGAATCCTCAGCCAGGCAGGAATCTCCCACCATGATGCCAGCTCTCAGGGGTCCTGGGCGGGGGAAGGCACTCCATCCTGTGTTTCAGTTTAGTTTTTTTTCTTTGGCGGGGTGGGGGGGTCTTGCTTGCTCTGTGGCTCAGGCTGGATTTGAACTCCTGGGCTTCAGTGATCCTCCCACCTCGGCCTCCCACGTAGCTGGGATCTACAGTGCAGGCACAGCTTGTGCTTTATTTAGTTCTTTACGTCGCCTGAGACCCGACAGGAGTCAGAGGGGAAAGTCGAGGCCCCGGCTCCCAGGGTCACAGGCTCAAGGACCCTGCCCTAAAACGGCTGCGCACACGGTGGGTGGGGTTAGGACATCCTGGTGGCTGGACTCTGGGACTGCTGGGGTAGGGGCTTCTGTCCTGAGCATGTCAGGGGACACCCTCCCCCCAGATGGCTGCAGAGTGCCTGGGCAGGGCTAGAGTTGCCAAGTATGAAGGCCTGAACAAGGCACTCTCCACTCTCACTGCGATCCTAAAAAGAACATTCTTGATACCAAAAACGATGTTTCCAGAATAAAGAACCAACCATGCCCTGAAACAGCATTTGCCAAGCTAACCCTGAGAGATGTGTGTAGATAACGTACAAATCACACTCACCCACACCTAAGTTGGTCCCTCCTCTCTAAAATGGAAATAATGACGCACCTACCTCCCAGGGGTGTGCTGAGAATTACACACGGAGAGTGTCTCGCCCAGCGCCTTGCACGTAGCAAGAGTGCAAAAAGTGTCCAATCACACACGCACTCTCACATACGCACACTCTCACATATGCACTCTCACACATTCACACACTCACACTTTCACACTCACACACACCCTCTCACACTCTCACACTCACACTTGCACACACTCACACCCTCTCACATACACTCTCACACTCACACTTGCACACACTCACACCCTCTCACATACACTCTCACACTCACACTTTCACACTCACATACACACACTCAACCACACACACATACACACTCTCACATACTCTCACACTCTCACACTCACATTCACACACTCTCACACTCACACTCTCACACACACACACACACACACACACACACACTCACACACACATTCTCCTGTCCTTGGTCTTCTCATGGTGCCTCCATCAGGGAAGACTGTCTCAGGCTAGCCTGGAGCAGAGCCTGGCAGTGACACAGGGTCAGGAGGCAGCATGTGACCCCAGTCTGTCATGAGGGCCACACAGCCCCATCTGTGGAATTGGGCTTACTTCACACACACCCAACTGAGCACCCCCCTACTGCAAAAGCCCAGTGCTGGGCGGCCATGGCTGGGAGAAGGACAGTTCCTGCCCTCGAGGAACTTACAACCCAGCAAAAAGAGAATAAATTACACCCTCAGCTGATGACTGACTTTAGAGCTTCTTATAGATGTTTTAAAAGGAAATATAAAATGCATGGCATTTAAGAAATATTAAATAGAAACCAGGGGGAAAAAAGGCACAGAACGAAACCATCTAGCTAAATCAGCATGGGTAAATAATTTGCTTGTAGAAATTCTAGCAGCGTGCTCGTGACCGGTGGGGCCTGCTGGATGTGCCCAGTGCAGGGAGAACAGAGCCACGTCACAGAGCCAGCCAAGCACACTGGCACAGAAACTCGGGCAAGAGCAGGGGGATGGAATTACCGGCCCCCAAGTTACCCGCTGTAAAATCCAACCATCACGCAACATCCCTCCCGGGGGGTCATTTATTAACAGGGGACCTGTGAGAGCACCGCGTGCTTCTTAACCCACAGAGGACAACCTGAAACAGCAAGACGTCCACTGACCACAGGGGTCAGGACTGGCCTCGGTTCTGCTCCCGCTATCCCTGAGCCAACAAGCAGCAGCCAAAGAGCAGTGTCCTGGGTGGGCACTGTGCCTACCTTGATCTGTCCAAAGCCGATGGTGACTGTAGCGGCAGAGGTGAAGCCTTTGATGACGGGGCAGGAAATGAAGTCCAGCAGGAACCCTGGCCGGCCAAGAGGGAACACCAAGCTGGTCCCAGCTCCACCCAGTCCCAGAGGATGAGGGGAGATGTGAGCTGGGGACACCAAGCTGGTCCCAGCTCCACCCAGTCCCAGAGGATGAGGGGAGATGTGAGCTGGGGACACTGAGCTGGTCCCAGCTCCACCCAGTCCCAGAGGATGAGGGGAGATGTGAGCTGGGGACACTGAGCTGGTCCCAGCTCTACCCAGTCCCTGAGGATGAGGGGCGATGTGAGCTGGGGGAGGCGGCACAGGTGGGATTGGGGAGCAGACACTGCAGCTACGGACTGGGGGTAACACACGCTGCTTGGCTGTTCTTGGAGAGCAGAAAAGGGAAACTGGGGTCTGAGGCCACAGGCACTTCTCCAGAGTGTCCTGCCCTCTAAGCAGAAAAGAGTAGACTAAAGGCCAAGCGTCCCACCCCCTCTACCACCCACCCACCTACACACCAAAACACACACCCGCACCCACACCACACTCATACATACATACCCACACCCCCATGACACACACACACACCCCCACACCCCCACGACACACACACACACCCACACCCCCACGACACACACACACACATACCCACACCCCCACGACACACACACACACACACCCCCACGACACACATGGGGATAGACCTTGAAATGCAAACAAGGAAGTGCTGAGGTCAAAGGCATCCCCTTGGCAAGAAGGTAGAGCCTCACCCAAATGCAGGACCCCCATGGCCAGCTGGATGCAGCCGGACAGGAAGGCCAGCAGCACAGCATAGGCAGGCTCGTGGAAGGTGTAGAAGGACACCAGGAGGGACATAATGGCGGTGGGTCCCAGAGTCACATCCCGGGAGGTGCCCAGGAAGAAATAGACGAAGCAGCCCACGAAGGCAGAGTAGAGGCCGTACTGTGGGGAGAGACGGCAGTGAGCACGCAGGAGGCTGAGGCCTGTCCACCAGGTCCCTAGTGTGTGTGTCCAACCACGGGATCTGTGGGTGCCAGCTGTGTCCCTGGCACCCAAGCACGCACAGGTGAGAGGTGCGCCACCCTGCCCTGTGGGTGGACCTGTGGTGATCAGGAGGCCACTTCTTCAGCAGCACCCAACTGGGGGCTCAGGGTGCAGACAGCAAGGCAGAGGGTTGGTGCAGGCCCGTGTGCTGTGTCCAAGTCTGAGGAAACATTCTTTTTTTTTTTTCCTGAGACAGAGTCTTGCTCTGTCACCCAGGTTTGAGTGCAGTGGCACGATCTCGGCTCACAGCAACCTCTGCCTCCCGGTTTCAAGCAGTTCTCCTGCCTCAGCCTTCCCAGTAGCTGGGATTACAGGTACCCGCCACTGCGCCTGGCTAATTTTTGTATTGTTAGTGGAGACAGGGTTTCACCATTTTGGTCAGGCTGGTCTTGAACTCCTGAGGCCTCCGTGAGTCATCTCACTGGCCTCTTCATAACCAGCTCAGTGTCTGTATGTGCCAAACAGGCATAGGAGCCTGGATCGGCCCAGAGACAGTCATGCGTCACACACTGTAAACCAAAGGTTCCTTGGCGCCCAGGGGCTGGAAACCCGGAATCTCTGCTGGCGTCTGGGATTGATACTGTGTATTCTGCACTGCTTCTGAGATGTAGCTGGCAGCAGGGTCAGACACCTCACCTGGGGCGGGAGTCCAGCCACTTCAGCATAGGCCAGTGCCTGGGGAATGGCAGTGAGGCCAACTGAGAGACCTGCGATGAAATCCATCTTCAGCCACTGCAGGGAGTAGTTCGGCAGCCACGCCAGGATGGGCAGTCTCCTCTGCACAGCCGCAGGCGAGCAGCAGCAGGCGCTGGAGGCCATCCCGGGGCCGGAGGACCTGGCCTGACCCAGAGCCGTCACCGAAGAAGGCATCCCTACGGTGGGGCTGGGGGATGCAGGTGACATAGACCAGCAGTGAGAGCGTGGCCTTTGATGAACCCGGCAACACTGGTCAGGGTCGATGGGTGTCAGGAGGGGTCACTATGGGTCTCCCCTTCCCAGGGGGACTGAACCAGACGGCTCTGAGAGGAAGCCAACAACGTGCACAAGACTGGGACTGGGCCAAGACTGGAGGGCCCACCCCGTCCCTCATCACTCTCTCTCCCTGAATCCCCCCTCCTGTGCAAATCCTGGGTGTCTTCTGTCCCTTCATCCTCAACTCTCCCAGATAAGAAACTGATAAGTGATTTCTGATTGAGAAGTCTGAAGACTAATTAAGCTCAATACTTCCGGCTCCTGGAGAACCGGCTTCCTTTGCCTTTTTTCCCCTCTCCCCAGGGAATTTAACAGGGAGAGAAGCAGGGCCCGCGGGCGCACCCTAGGCTGGCGGGGGGTGCGGGTGACAGCCGGGAGATCCGGAGGAGTTCCGAGGTTTTCCAACTGCGCACCAAGGCGGGCTCCACCCACTACGGTGGACTGCGGCGCTCGTGGGGGGCTGGGGGGCGGTCCTCGGCTCCTGAGGCCAGGCCTCGCTCAGCCCCCACCTGTGGCTTTCAGAGTCCTGGAATTCTAGTTGCTTCTGGGAGGGCATCAGAGGCGCCCGGTTAATTCAGGTGCGCAGCATCTTCCAGGGCCCCGGCGCCAGCGTACAGAGCTGCCACCCCCACCCCGCCACGCCCCCGGCCGCTCCGGGCAAAATCCACTGCCCAGCCCCCGGCCCCGCCCACGAGGCCGCTGGCTCCGGATCCTGGGGTCTCCGGAGGACCGCGCCACCTGACCGTCCGCGGTCCCTTGGCCCCGAGCAAGGCCAAGGGCCGCGGCGACCCGGGTGGGGACGCGGCGGGGGAGTGGTCCCCACGGGAGGCCCCCGCACTTTCGGACTCCGCGCTGGCCCCCGCGTCGGCTGCCCCGGGCGACCCCGGCCACCGTCCGCACCCCCCGCGCCTGGTCCCCGCTCGCCGCCCTTGCGGGCCACGGACTCACCCACTCGGCGTTGCAGCTTGGGGGTCTCCTAGCGTCGCCGCAGCCGGGTCCGCAGGAATCGCCTGGGACAGGCCGGGGCGGGGTCTGGCGCGCTCGTGACCGGGGGCGGGGCGGGGCGGGGGCGGGGGCGGGGCAGGGGCGGAGCCGAGCGAGAGACCAGAGCCGGGGCGGGAGCGGGAGCGGGAGCCGGAGCCGGAGCCGGAGCCGCCGCCATGCGCCGGCCCGGGCCCGCCTGCTGCGCGCTGCTGCTAGTCCTGGGGCTCTGCCGGGCGCGCCCCCGGAACGCACTGCTGCTCCTCGGTGAGTGCCGGCGCCGCCCCCCCACGCCCACCTGCTGTGGCCCGCGGAAGTGGCCACTGGCCTCCTCCCCACCCGTGGTCAACGCTGACCCTAGTGTGCCCTGCCCTTGTATCCCCACTGCCATTCCCTCTCGTCCTCCTCACTGTGTTGCCCCCAGACTCTTCATGAGTGTCTCCCCAGAGAGGGCAGCAAGGGCTGGAGGGGTGAGCCCCAGCATCCAGCACCCCTACATTTACCTCCTGCCGCTTGTCCCCACCCTCCTCTGACCCTGCCCAGCCAGGGCTCAGGGGTCCACGGATCCCAGATCGCTCTCGGGAGGGGATTCCAGAGGAGGGACTGGTGCTCAGGTCCCCAGAGACTGCAGACAGGATGCCCTCCTGGCTCTGGCTCTCATCTCCTCCCCGCTGCAATCTTTTCCGACCCCATAGGCTGTGGCTCAGCTATGTCCCAAGGGCACAGCCCTCCACCACCCACCCCCAATCCCAGTCCCTCTCAGAAACCCCGGGTTCCTCCAGCGCAAGCACTGTGTTGCTCACAAGACTTCCGGTTTGGGTAATCAGGGCTCTGGCCCATGACAAGTGACGAGGCCAAACCCAAGGCCTGCGATTCTTTCCCCTTCTGAGGTCTGGCGCTCTGCCAGGTGCCCTCTTTCTGATTAATTTTGTGGTCTCTGGGCGGGGGTTCGGCTCATTGTAACATAAACAGCTCTCCTGCCAACTCCTCGCCTCCCAGAAACTCAGCAGAGAACCTGCATGGATCCTCATCTGCGTATGAGGATTCCTAAAGGAGGCTTTCAGAGCCCAGGCTATGCGGCCACTGGGCTAGGGCCTGTCTTAGCACGGACTGCCATGGATTGGCTTAAACAGAAATGTATTTCTCACAATTCTGTGGGCTGAAAATCCAAGGTCAGGGTGCCAGCTTGGTTGGGTTCCAGTGAGGGTCCGCTTTCAGCTTACAGGTGGTCACCCTCTCACTGTTTCCTCACATGACAAGTGGATGGGGGTGGTCTCACTTCCTTTTCCTTTCTTTTTTCTTCTTTTTTTTTTTTTGTGAGACAGGGTCTCACTCTGTCACCCAGGATGGAGTGCAGTGGCACAATCACAGCTTACTACAGCCTCAACCTCCAGGCTCAAGTGATCCTCCTGCCTCAGCCTCCCAGGTAGCTGGGACCTCAGGTGCACATCACCATGCCCGGCTAATTTTTGTATTTTTTGTAGAGACAAGGTCTCACTGTATTGCCCAGGCTGGTCTCGAACTCGTGGGCTCAAGTGATCTTCCTGCCGTGGCCTCCAGGGTCCTGGGATTACAGGCATGAAACACTGCACCTGGCGCTCTCTTTATTTTCTTATAAGGCCGCAGTCCTGTCAGATCAGGGTCTCATCCTTATGAATCATTTAACCTCAATTAAGGACCCTGTCTCCAGATACAGTGATGTTGACATCAGGGCTTCAGCGTATGAATTCTGGGAGGACACAGTTCAGTCCACAGCAGGCCCACAGCCAAGTGCCGAGCAACTCTGGGTTTGGAGAAGGGCAGCTTTCCTCCTGGCCTGTGGGTAGGGGGGTAGGGAGCACAGCCCATCCCCCTCTCCCTCCGGGTTTACCTGGCTGCCATGCGCTCATACCCCGTGGGCACTGTGGGGTGGAGGACGGGAGCCCAGCTGGAAGGTGCCCAGCCTCCTCTGCCCGTGGACCTCTGAGGGAGACTCTGAGGGAACTGGGGAAAGTGTTGGTCCTGAGGGCTCCCACCAGCCTCTCCTGTGGTGCCCCCAGTGCCCTCTACTCCAGAGCAGGGGGAAGAAGCTTGGTGTGGTTGTGGGAGTTCAGCGGCCCGTCCCTGTTTCCCGCTGCCCAGTGTGTGGCCTTGGGCACTGCACCTCACCTTTCTGGGCCTCAGCTGCTTTGTGGAGAGTGAAAGCGTTGAAATAGACAACCTGCAAGGTCACTGGGCCTTTGAGATGGCATCAGTGAGAAGCAGCGGTGGGACGCACACACATAGATCTTTAGACGTGCCCTGGGTGAGGCTCCATGCAGTTTCTGCAGAGCCCAGAATTGCCCAGCAGTTCGGTGGCCATGCATTCAGCCACTGTGGCCATGCGCGGCTGTGGAATGCCCGGCTGTGGCCATGCATTCAGCCACTGTGGCCATGCGCGGCTGTGGAATGCCCGGCTGTGGCCATGCATTCGGCCACTGTGGCCATGCGCGGCTGTGGAATGCCCGACTGTGGCTATGCATTCGGCCACTGTGGCCATGCGCGGCTGTGGAATGCCCGGCTGTGGCTATGCATTCAGCCACTGTCTGCCTAAATGCCTAGCCAGCTAACATGCCCATCCAGGTGGCATGCCTACTGGGGTATCATCAAGCTTGTTGGGATATCATGCCGACATGAGTATCTTGCCCACTCGGGTACCATGCCTGCCTGCTAACATACCTACGCAGGTACCAGGCCTGCCTGGGTACCATGCCCATCTGCTTATACCCCCCAGCTGTCAGTTCAGCCTGTGTACCGTGCCCACCTGCCAACATACCCACTGGGTATCATGCCTGCTTAGGATATCATCAAGCTTATTGTGGTATGATGCCCACTTAAATACCATGCCTGCCTGCTAACATACCACCCAGGCATCATCCCTGCTGGGTACCAGTCTACCTGCTAACATACCACCCAGGCATCATCCCTGCTGGGTACCAGTCTACCTGCTAACATACCCACTGGGTATCAGGCCTGCTGGGTACCATGCCCACCTGCTAACATACCCACCAGGTTTCATGCCTGCTGGCCACCATGCCTGCTTGCTGATATACCCACCAGGTATTGTGCCCACTAGGTACCATGCCTTCTTGCTAACATACCCAGTGGGTATGGGGTCTTCTGGGTACATGCCTGCCTGCTAACATACCCACCAAGTATCAGACCTGCTAACATGCCCTCTGATATCACCCTTGCCTGATGTACCCACGCGGGTGTCATGCCTCCTAGGTAATGAAGTGCTCTGTCAGAATAGCGTTTCACGATGAGTGTTCACGCTGAGCCAGTACCATGCCCACCTGGGTATCTTGCCTCCTGGCATCACAGCCCCAGCCTCCCTCACTCCCAGTGCTGTTTCTCATGACCGCAGCCCACCATGTGCTCTCTGTCTCCCACCTCACGCAGCGGATGACGGAGGCTTTGAGAGTGGTGCGTACAACAACAGCGCCATCGCCACCCCGCACCTGGATGCCTTGGCCCGCCGCAGTCTCCTCTTCCGCAACGCCTTCACCTCGGTCAGCAGCTGCTCTCCCAGCCGCGCCAGCCTCCTCACTGGCCTGCCCCAGGTGAGGTGCAAGGGCAGGAGGAGGGGATGGGCAGGGAGTAGACAGGCTCCGTCTGGGGCCCAGGCCTCTGCCACATCTCCCATCCCCGGGCTCCCTGGGGGTGTTGCCCGCTTTCCCTCCCACCTCCAGGAGGAGGCAAGAACAGCCTACGGCCGTGAGTGCAGACTAGGGGCTCCAACTCACCTACCAGCCCTGGCTCCACTGCTGTGTGTGGCCTTGAGCAAGTAACCTACCTCCCTGTGCCTCAGTTTCCCCATCTGTAAGATGGTGGGTATAATGAGATGCCACTCTAGTTATGGGGATTGGCGGGGCTCATGCTTCGTATGTAAACAGCGTGAGGCCTGTGGACTGAGTCAGCGTGACCCGCCATCGCCACAGTGTCCCAGGAACGCCATGGTGCGGGGAGTGGCTGCCGCTGGGCACACACACTCCTGTTTTATTGTGGTAAATGCATAAACATCGATGTTCCCATCTTAGCCATTTTTCAGCACACAGTTCCGGGGCATGAAGTGCATTCACATTGTTGTGCAGCCATCACCACCATCCACTTCCAGAACTTTTCCATATTCCCAGACAGAAGCTGTGTCCCATGAAACACCAGCTCCACGTTCTCCCTCCCTATCCCGTCTCTATGACTCTGACTGTTCCAGGGGCCACATAAGAGTGGAATCACACAGGACTAGTCTTTTTTTTTTTTTTTTTTTTTTGAGTTAGAGTCTCACTCTGTCACCCAGGCTGGAGTGCAGCGGTGTGATCTTGGCTCACTGCAGCCTCTGCCTCCCAGGTTCCAGCAATTCTCCTGCCTTAGTCTCCCAAGTAGCTGGGATTACAGGTGCACACCACCACACCTGACTAATTTTTGTATTTTTAGTAGAGATGGGATTTCACCATGTTGGTCAGGCTGGTTTTGAACTCCTGACCTCAAATGATCTGCCTGCCTCGACCTCCCAAAGTGCTGGGATTACAGGTGTGAGCCACCGCACCTGGCCCCCCTTTTGTGTCCTTACTTCACTCAGCACAATGTCCTCAGGATTAACCATGCTGTAGCACTAGTCAGAACTTCCCTCCACTTTAGGGCTGAATTATATTCCAGTGGATGGATGGACCCCGCATTTTCCTTCTCCATTTATCTGTCAGTGGGCACTTGGGTTGCTGCTACCCTTTGGCTGTTGTGAATAAAGCTGCTGTGAACACGGGTGTTTGAGGACACTTATTGTTTTTTTGTTTGTTTGTTTGTCTGTTTGTTTTTTGAGATGGAGTCTCACTCTGTTGCCCAGGCTGGAGTGCACTGGTGCCATCTCAGCTCACTGCAACCTCCACCTCCCAGGTTCAAGCCATTCTCCTGCCTCAGCCTCCCGAGTAGCTGGGACTACAGGTGCCCACCACCACACCCAGCTAATTTTTGTATTTTTAGTAGAGACAAGGTTTCATCATGTTGGCCAGGCTGGTCTCGATCTCCTGATCTCGTGATCCACCCGCCTCAGTCTCCCAAAGTGCTGGGATTACAGGCGTGAGCCACCGTGCCTGGCCGGCAATCTGAGTTTTTAAAATGTACAATATCTTTTACAATATAAAATAACTAGGTAATAAAACAAGGCCTGGCCCTGTCTTTTTCATTCTGTAACGTGTGATTGTAATAGAAAAGTTCAAAAGTACAGACATGCGGAAAGAACATCAAGGCCGCCCTCGTGCCAGTGCACGCCCCCCAGGTCCCCTCCTTTCTTGCGAAGTCCTCCTTTCACAAGAGGGACCCAGGGCCTCTTGGGCAGGGAGTGGGAGGTGGAGGCAGTCTCTCTGGGTGCTGGCCACTCGAAGTCTAAATCAGGGCCCCGAGAAGGCCCCTGGGGATGGGAGGACTGTGGGAGAACAGGTGCCGCAGGCGGGCCCTGGCTGCCTGGGGGCCCTGGATCTCATGCACCTTTGCTGGCAGCATCAGAATGGGATGTACGGGCTGCACCAGGATGTGCACCACTTCAACTCCTTCGACAAGGTGCGGAGCCTGCCACTGCTGCTCAGCCAAGCTGGCGTGCGCACAGGTGAGGACCCTGTGCCAAGGACAGGGCGTGGGGTGAGGCACCGAGGCCAGACCAGAGCCCAGGAGGTTTGGCACCTTGTCCCCACGCACCCTCAGCCCCTGTGGCCTGCCCTTAGCTCTCGTCCCAAAAGACCTGGGCCTGGGTCTCCTGGCTGGGCTGTGAGTCCACGAGAACCCACAGTGCGCTTAGGGCTGAGGGGGGCGGAGAAGGGAGCAGAGGGGGTTGGGAGGCAGAAGGGACTCTGGACAGGCCTCTCTTCCCATCCAGGCATCATCGGGAAGAAGCACGTGGGGCCGGAGGCCGTGTACCCGTTTGACTTTGCTTACACGGAGGAGAACGGCTCCGTCCTCCAGGTGGGACGGAACATCACCAGAATTAAGCTGCTCGTCCGGAAATTCCTGCAGACTCAGGATGACCGGTATGAGTCGGGGCCCCTGCCCCTTCCCCCTGGCGGCTGGTCCCAGAGCACAGCCTGGAGTCTTCAGGCAGGATGCATGGGCCCCCATGTGGCTGGAATGGGGGCGGGGAGAAGGTTCCAGGTACTCGAATTAGCCTGGTCAGAGGGAGAAGGGACCTGGGGAAACTGAGGCGGTGAGGGTTACAGGTTGACTTCCAGATACAGAGGAGGAGGCAGAGCCGAGGGGCTTCCTGTGCCAGGCGGCATTGGCCCCGCAGCCTTGGCAATGGGCCTCCTCCTGTGCAGGCCTTTCTTCCTCTACGTCGCCTTCCATGACCCCCACCGCTGTGGGCACTCCCAGCCCCAGTACGGAACCTTCTGTGAGAAGTTTGGCAATGGAGAGAGCGGCATGGGTCGTATCCCAGACTGGACCCCCCAGGCCTATGACCCACTGGACGTGCTGGTAGGAGGGCCTCTCTCGCGTTTCAGGATGCCCGTCAGCCCTGGGTCAGGGACCTGGGCCTCCTGCGAGCTTGCAGCCTTGGCCCTAGATGATGAAGAAAGATGCGCTGACCAAACTGGATTCAGGTTCCCATCCTTGGGACCACAGAGAGAACCGTAGAGAGACGGGGTGGTCCAGAGTGAGGCTGTTCTGAGCTCATCCATTTGTAGGAGGCCCCAGGGAGAAGGCTGGACGCTGCTCCCCTAGTCCGTCTGTTCTAAGCCTGGCTCCCCACCGCCTGCCCCAGGTGCCTTACTTCGTCCCCGACACCCCGGCAGCCCGAGCCGACCTTGCCGCTCAGTACACCACCATCGGCCGCATGGACCAAGGTGGGCTTGCAGAATGGGGCACTGAGAGGGGTGCCACGGCCTGGGTCCCCAACCTGGGCCAGCGCCCTCTCAGTCAGATCACAGCAGGGTGTGGGTGAGGGTCCCAGTGTGGCAGGCCCTGTGCTGCAGCCGGCAGAGCCCACATTGAGAGGTGGGGCCTGTGGGTGGCATCAGGACCCACTCCGGGACTGCCCTGATGTGGAACTGCTCCTGGGCTGGGGCCTTAGGGCACCCCAGAGGTTGGGTGAGGACTTTGGATTCTTCCAGCCACAGGACCTGGGTCGGATTGGGGGTTTGGAGTTCCCTAGCGTATGCAGATGGAGAACTTGAGGTATGTGAGTTTTTGTGGTTGTCCGAAAAAGCCCCGTGAACCAGGTGGCTTACAGCAACCAAAATTTGTCCTCTCACAGTTCTGAGGCCAGAAGTTTGAAATCAAGATGTCAGCAGGGTCACGCTCCCCTGAAGGTGTAGGGGACACTCTGCCTTTCCTCTTCCAGCTTCTGGGGGCTGCGCCAGTGCTCAGTGTTCCTGGGCTGGTGGTAACATCACCCCCATCCTCGCTTAAGCCTTCACATGGCCTTTTTTCCTGTGTCTCCTCTTCTGTCTGTGTCTCCGCTTCTTCTTCTTCTTCTTCCTCTTTTTTTTTTTTTTCTGAGACCGAGTCTTGTTCTGTTGCCCAGGCTGGAGTGCAGTGGCACGATCTCGGCTCACTACAACCACCACCTCCCGGGTTCAAGCGATTCTTCTGTCTCAGCCTCCAGAGTAGCTGGGACTGCAGTCGCCCACCGCCATGCCCAGCTAATTTTTATATTTTTAGTAGAGACAGGGTTTCACCATATTGGCTAAGCTGGTCTTGAACTCCTGACCTCGTGATCCACCTGCCTCAGCCTCCCAAAGTGCTGGGATTACAGGCGTGAGGCACCGCGCCCAGCCTGTTTCTGCTTCTTATAAGGACCCCGTCGGATTTAGGGCCTGCCTGAGTACTTCGGGATGATTTTGTCCCAGGATCTTTATCTGCAAAGTTCCCCTTTCCAAACAAGGCCCCCTTCACAGATGCCAGCACACATGTCTTTTGGGCTCGGAGATCACCGTTTAACCCACAACAGGAGGTCGGGACCTTTGCCATTGCCCTGTTGGTGCCGTTAATTCTTAGCGACCTGGGAAACAGTGGGTACAGAGGAAACCTTGTCTTCTGGCCCCTGCCCTATTTGCTCCATGGGACAGACGCGAGATTCCAGAGAACTCAGAAGCCGGCGGGCACCAGGGAGCAGCTGCCTGGGGGTGACACAGAAGGGCCAAGGGATGACTGGAGTCCCTGGAGGCCTATTCGAGGCCTGCTCAGGCAATGGGAGCTGGGCAGAGCCGGGCAAGAGCCAGAGCTAGTGGGAAGAACTACAGGATGCTTTCAAATCCGGAAAGCGCAGAGCCCAGTGGCCGGATGAAGCAGCGGGTGGGTGTGCACACCCCTGCATCCATGCGTGTCTGCAGCTGAGCTCTGCTTCCCCGCCCCTCACCACAGGACTTGGACTTGTGCTCCAGGAGCTGCGTGACGCGGGTGTCCTGAACGACACACTGGTGATCTTCACGTCCGACAACGGAATCCCCTTCCCCAGCGGCAGGGCCAACCTGTACTGGCCGGGCACTGCTGAACCGTTACTGGTGTCCTCCCCGGAGCACCCAAAGCGCTGGGGCCAAGTCAGCGAGGCCTACGTGAGCCTCCTAGGTATGCCTGTCTGTCTCCATCAGGGAAGGGGTGGGCGTGGATCTGGGACGGGGCCACGACCTGTCAGATGCTGCTCCACACCCATCACCTAACATGGCTCTCAGGTCATCTGGGTGAGGAAGGGACTGTCACTCCCCCTCTGCAGAGGAAAAGGATGAGGCTCAGAGAGGTGAAGTAAGCTGCTCAGGACTGCACAGCTGATAAGCACTAAGCTAGGATTCTCGCCTGGATCCCACTGCTTTCAAAACCATTGCCTTTTCTCGCCTACCTCCAATGAGCTTCAGAATCACCTGGAATGCTTGTTAACATCCAAACTGCAACCCCCAGAGTGTCCCATTCAGTAGATTTTGGCGGGCTCAAGCATTTGCATGTCTGACAAGTTCCCAGGTGATGCCGATACTGTGGGCTTGGGGACCCCCGTTTGAGCATCTGTGCACCCCATCCTGCCTTCCTGGGGGACCCAAAGCACCTCATGACCCTGCTCATTTCTAAAAAGGCCTGGGACATCTAGTCCCATGTTATGGATGTGCAGACAAAGATAGGGGTGCAGGAAGACTGTGAGGGGCTTGGGGTGAGCCCCTTGGCACAGGGCAGAGGCTCGCGTGTCCTGCCCACGGCCTGGCAGAGCCTCCAGGTGGGGTGGGCCCGGGGCAGCAGCAAACTCAGGTTCCCTTTCCCTCCGAGCTCTTGCCCACATCTCTCTCTGGCCCCAGATTATGAGCCAGGAGCATTATGGCCACACCCACCACAGGGCTGGAGTAGACGAGCTGCTGAAAAATAGACTTCTTTTCTGGTCCATAGGATTTTAGAAGGATCCTAAATGTCACCGAATCAGGGCCTCTTGTTATACCATTCAAGGCACCATGGCCCAGAGAGATGACATGGCGGTGAGAGGTGCCCGACAAGGCACCTCCCGCTGCTGATTGGATTGGAGAGGGTAGCCGCCCTGAGTGGCATAGGTTCGGCCCTTCCAAGGGCAGTCCTGTGTGCTGAGGGCTCTGCTGCTCTGAGATGCCGCTTCCCTTCCAGACCTCACGCCCACCATCTTGGATTGGTTCTCCATCCCGTACCCCAGCTACACTATCTTTGGCTCGAAGACCATCCACCTCACTGGCCGGTCCCTCCTGCCAGCGCTGGAGGCCGAGCCCCTCTGGGCCACCGTCTTTGGGAGCCAGAGCCACCACGAGGTCACCATGTCCTACCCCATGCGCTCCGTGCAGCACCAGAACTTCCGCCTCGTGCACAACCTCAACTTCAAGATGCCCTTTCCCATCGACCAGGATTTCTATGTCTCACCCACCTTCCAGGACCTCCTGAACCGCACCACAGCTGGCCAGCCCACAGGATGGTACAAGGACCTCCATCATTACTACTACCGGGCGCGCTGGGAGCTCTACGACCAGAGCCGGGACCCCCACGAGACCCAGAACCTGGCCGCCGACCCGCGCTTTGCTCAGGTGCTGGAGATGCTTCGGGCCCAGCTGACCAAGTGGCAATGGGAGACCCACGACCCCTGGGTGTGTGCCCCCGACGGCGTCCTGGAGGAGAAGCTCTCTCCCCAGTGCCAGCCCCTCCACAACGAGCTGTGACCCTCCCAGGAGGCCTGTGCACACATCCCAGACATGTCCCTGTGGCCGGCCAGCCTGGGGAGCACTGACAAACAGCGCTTCCGTTTACACTCCCATCCAAGGAGGGTTCTTCCTTCCCATGGGGTCACTCCTGCCAGTCCCTGGAGGGGGACCAGAGCATGTGCCCAGCCCCTCCACCACCAGGGACACTGCCATCGTGGCAGACGACATGGCCGTCTTCGTGTCTGAACCACGTCCCGCACGGGAATTCTAGATGTGTGTGATCTGTGGACAGGGCAGCACCCCCAGCCCACGACAAGGGAGTCTTGTTTTCTGGCTTGGTTTGGGGACCTGCAAATGGGAGGCTTGAGGCCCCCTTTAGGCTTTGGCAGCCACAGATACTTACGAGCCCTTCACGGACAGCAGGCAAGGGCTTCGGTGCCGCGTGGGCAGTACACAGGTCCCGCTCACACTCACCTGGGAGCACAGCGCCTGGCTCTTACCAGCGTCTGGCCTAGAGGAAGCCTTTGAACAACCTTTGGGCAGGTTTCTGCTTCTTCTGTTTTGCCCCATGGTCAAGTACCTGGTCCCCAGGCAGGTTCCAGCTGATTGGCGGCAGGCTCCCTGAGTGATGAGCTTGAACCTGTGGTGCTTCTGGGCAGAAGCTTTTGTTTTTTGAGAGTGTCCAAAGATGAAGGTATGGCAATGCCTGTCCTCTGACTTGGGTTAATTCTTGGGTGGCACTGGCATTGCTGGATGGCGATGCCCGTCCTCTGGCTTGGGTTAATTCTTGGGTGGCGTCGGCGCTGCTGGGAGACTGCGCCGTTCCTGCCCTGCCTCCACCCACCTCAGGAGCAGAAGCCCGGCCTGGACACCCCTCGAAGGAGAGGGCACTTCCTTGAGTGGGTGGCTCCCCTCGCCCTTCTCTCCCCATCACTCCATACTGGGGTGGGCTGGAGGAAGCCATAGGCCAGCTATTGTAAAAGCTTTTTATTTTAGTAAAATATGCAGAAGTTCTTTTTCTGAACTCGTGTATGATGATTCCAACCTGAATTCTAGAACAGCTTCCTGATTCTTGGACACTGCTGTCAAAATGACCTTCAGTCTGCAACAGCCCGAGGAGGCGGAGGCAAGGCCAGGCGCTGGGGGACCTGGGTCCTCCCCGAGCCCTGAAGGTGCAGTGAAGATGTTTGGCCCAAGAAGGGCTGGGGTGCAAAGCCAGGTCGGGGGAAGGCAGAGTCTGCCGGGCCTTGTACAGGGATACTGGTGCCAGGCTTCTCTGGGACACCCCCACCGAACGGGCATGGAGGCCACGGGGCACAGACCCACTGAAAGTACCATCTCCACCACCCAGAGGCTTTATTTACAAGTAAGCACACTGGTCTCTGTAAACTGGAGTTCCTGAGGCATCGCAGCCTCAGAAGCTGAGAAAAGGTGGCCAGGGTCACAGCATATGTGGGCTTGTGCCTCTGCCCCAGGCAAGGGTGGCAGCAACCTTGGGGGCCACCCAGACTCCCCACCCGCTGCCTCTGTGCTTTTGGAGTGAGCCTTTGACACTTCCGAATTGTAAAGGGAAATGCAGCCCCCACAGGTTTGAATGGGGCCTGCAGACAGGCGGTTCTCCATAGAGGTCCGGGGCCTCCGGTTCCAGGGAAGGTGCCGGAAGGCGTCCCTCCTGTCCCATTGCAGAAACGTTCTCGGGGTCTCCAGTCCAGACCATGCCAAGCCTGGTGAAAGGCGAAGATGTTTCCACAGAAAAGTGTGCAGTTACAAGTGGCTTCACCGTGTGTGACCTGCACGTGGTGAGGGTTCAAGGTTAGACCCCAGCCAGAGGGGACAGCAGGCCTCATGAGCCAAGAGCCCACAGCTGTGCCAGTAGGGTCTGGGCTCGGGAACAGGACCGCATTAACAGGCACGCAGAGGCCCCCACTGTCCCAGGAAGGGGCACGGTACATCATCGGGGGTTCTGCTCCGTCCACACCACCTTCTTCTGCTCGTCGGCGATGGCCTGGCGGACACAGCTGACTAGGCCGTCCAGGTCGCTCCAGCTGTCAGGAGCCAGGCTGCTGTATAGACAGGGTGCCTGGTCCAGGTGTCCCTCCTCCTGCCGGGCGGCCTCCAGGAGCTGCTCCTCTGAGGTGCCCAACCGCTGTAGGCCCTTCCTGCACAGGCCAGAGATGGGATGGGGCGGGCTCAGGGGAGAGCAAGGCGCCCAGGAGCCCCGGCTAGAGTAGTGATGACATGCACCCAAACACCCCTGAACACAGATAGCCTCGCTTTGAGGGGACCTTGTAAAGAAAACAGGCCCCAGGCCCCAGTGGTGGGAGGCAGGATGTCTAGAACACAGCCTTGGTTCCTGGAGTAGAAAGGGCACAGTGGCAGGACATCGCGGTCTGTGCCCAGGAAACCAGTCATTTTTTTACTTTTTTTTTTTTCCGTCCTTAGCCAACAAGGATTAGATTGTGCTAGCCGAGCCCCAGTAAGTGCGGAGGCACCTGCCATGGGCTTCAGGGGAGCCCAGGAGCCACTTCAAAGCCCCTACCCAACCCCCAGTGTGTACCTACTTGAGCTTCTTTGCCATCTTCTCGTTGACAGAGACGTGGATGACAATGGGGAAGATGTCCATCCTGTGCAGGGCGCAGACACTGTCCAGCCGGACGTCCAGGAGGCCGTGGGTGTTCTTTGTGGGAGGGAGAGGGAGAAGGGAGTCAAGATCACGGGCCTCTGAGGAAGCAAAGGGAGCCCACGCCCAGGTCTGAAGGGCCCTCCAGACAGGCTGAGGGCAGGGCAGGAGGTGGGGAGAGCTGAATTTTGTAGAGAAGATGGGGAAAGAGAGCTTGTCACTTTCTTTTCTCTTTTTTTTTTTTTTTGAGACGGGGTCTCACTCTGTCGCCCAGGCTGGAATGCAGTGGCGCGATCTCAGCTCACTGGAAGCTCCACCTCCCAGGTTCACGCCATTCTCCTGCCTCAGCCTCCCGAGTAGCTGGGACTACAGGCACCTGCCACCACGCCCGGCTAATTTTTTGTATTTTTAGTAGAGACAGGGTTTCACAGTGTTAGCCAGGATGGTCTCAATCTCCTGAACTCGTGATCCGCCCACCCCAGCCTCCCAAAGTGCTGTGATTACAGGCGTGAGCCACTGCGCCCGGCCCACTTTTAATTTTTTTAGGTTTTAAATTTTTTGTAGAGACGGGTGTCTCACTGTGTTGCTCAGGCTGGTCTCAAACTCCTGGGCTCAAGCAATCTTCCCGCCTAGGCCTCCCAAAGTGCGGGGATTACAGGCATGAGCCACTATGCCCAGCCACTTTCTTCTCTTTATTTTTTAATTTTTTTTAGAGACAGGGGTCTCACTGTGTTGCTCAGGCTGGTCTTGAACTCCTGGGCTCAAGCAATCCTCTCACCTCGGCTTCCCAAAGTGCTGGGATGACAGGTGTGAGCCCCAGGCCCAGCTGAGTTTGCCACTTTCTAAATGAGGCTGCTTGCTGTGCAGTCTTAAGAGTTTCCATCCCTTTGATTTTTCACTGCGAAAATCTAGAAATTGTGAGCTCTGGGGACAGAGGCGAACTTGGCATGGAGCTCCGCCAACCCCTACAGGAGGCACCCTGATGCCAGACTCTGCTTCCCAGGCCCGTGCAGACACAAAGCTATGGTTCACGGGGAGCTGCTTTTCATGTGTGTGCATCTTCAAACATGGAGAGTGTCGTTATCTGAGATGTATTCATTCTCGAACAAATATCTATTAAACATCCCCCAAGCTGAGAAAACATCCCCCAAGCTCAAGGAGCTGGGAGACCTCACCCATGGTCCCGTGGATCCTAACTGGCTGAGACAAGTTTTGGGCTCCTGCTGGGGTGTCGGGGCCCAGAGGTCAGCGATAAGGTCACCCAGGTCCAGGTCGGTCCCTGCACCTTTATCTCATCCCACTCCTCTGCATTCCCGAAACCCTTCCCAGGACAGCCCCCTGCCCACCCCGCCACTGCCCTCACCTTTTCCATGTGGGACTCCACAGCATGGCGGGTCACCCAGCAGCGGCCCCCAGACGCCTCTCCCTCCTGGACGATGTCCCCTCTCTGGCTCCAGGCCTCATACTCCTCCTGGCTCAAGTACTCTACAGGTGACATTGGACAGGGCCGTCATGCACCAGCTGCGTGGCGGTCCAGGGGAGCCCCATGGTAAACACCCCTGTCCCCGTGGACCCCGCCAGCCCTGGGAGAAGCTCTTTTTAGGGCATCCACTCGACAAACCTGACCCTGCACGCCCCGCCCGGTGCCCTGCACGCCCCCCTGTGCCCTGCACGCCCCCCCGTGCCCTGCACATACTGCCCTGTGCCCTGCACGCCCCCCTCTGTGCCCTGTAAGCCCCGCCCTGTGCCCTGCACGCCCCGCCCTGTGCCCTGCACATCCCGCCCTGTGCCCTGCACGGCCCCCCGTGCCCTGCACATCCCGCCCTGTGCCCTGCACGCCCCCCTGTGCCCTGCACGCCCCCCTCTGTGCCCTGCACATCCCGCCCTGTGCCCTGCACGCCCCGCCCTGTGCCCTGCACGCCCCGCCCTGTGCCCTGCACACCCCCTCTGTGCCCTGCACCTCCATCCTGAACTATCTGGACACAGCAGGTGAGTGTGGGAAGGCACGTAGTGGGGGAGGGAAGGAGAGAGGGAAGGAGGAGAAAGAAAGGGGAGAAGGAAGGGAGGGTGGAGGGAGGGGTACAGGGATTCCCAGGCAACAGCATACCTGCCAGGCACTTCTTAAACCCTTGGAGGAGGCACAGCTTCTCGCTCAGGATCTTCCCAACCACCCTGGGCACGAAGAGCACAGGCCGGGGCCGGGCGGGTCGATGGGGCCGCACCAGGGTGTAGGGCACCAGGGTGAAGCAGCTCTCGGCCCAGAAGCACGCGCTGGAGCCTGTGGAGGAGAGGATCCTGAGGGTGGGTGAGGCTGCAGCAGCCCCCGGCCAGCCCACCCTGCCCTGGGAGGGACTGGGTCTGCTTTGCTCACTGCAGCAGCCCCAGCACCTAGAATTCCAGGCGCACAGGCTCAGCGGACACAGGACTCGCTCCAAGTTCCACAGCCCCTGGCTGAGCGGCTCCTTTGCACGTGGGTTACACAGCTTTGTGGCTCTCCAGGCACCGCTTTGCAGCCTGCAACTTAATCCTGTTTTCCTCTAGGCCCAAGGGAGGATGGCGGAAGCCAGGATTTTCTTTCTTCCATAGGATCTGGGAGAGCGGCACCCTTCTCCTCACCCGTCCTCCCAGGGCACAGCGTCCCAGCCCTCCCTCTGTCCTGGGCCCCTGTACTCCTCTCCTGAACTTTTTTTTTTTTTCCTGAGACGGAGTTTTGCTCTTATCGCCTAGGCTGGAGTGCAGTGGCGCTATCTCGGCTCACTGCCACCTCTGCCTCCCGGGTTCAAGCGATTCTCCTGCCTCAGCCTCCCGAGTAGCTGGGACTACAGGTGTGAGCCACCATGCCCAGCCCCATGATTCCTGAAGAGCAGATCCTGGCCTAAATGAGTGGCATCCCCCGGCCCCAGCTGACCAACTAGCAGCAGCTCCGAAAGCCCCTCACCCGCTCAGAGCCAGCGGCCCCTGTGCCAGCTCACCAGGCCTCACCCTCCATCCTGCTGGGGTCCAGCTGGCCCCTGTCAAAGGACGAACACAGAGGGCTGGCCTTGGCTTTGTCCATACTGATGATGCGGACCAGCTTCTGTGGTCCCCCAGAAGACAGCTGAAGGAGGGATGGAGAAGGGATGAGGAGAAGCTGTTGAAGCCATCAACACGGGCCCAACACCCCCCTGTCTTCACACCCCACCCCATCAGCAAATCCAGTGTGGTCTCTGCACTATGAGACTGTGCCCACTGAACAGCCAGGATGCCCAGGGCCCGTGCCAAGGGGTGGGAGTGGGGAGGGGGTTCTCAGGTCAACAGCCACAAAGCAGGGCCCTACAGTGAGGGGCAGGCTGCAAAGGCAGGAGGAAGGGCAGAGGTCTCCCCAGTGCCCAGCCCTGCATCATCGGCTGGGACTGGCTGAGCACTGTCCCGTGGTTCTTAGCAACCGCACGGACAGGCAGGTGCTTAGCAACCTGCCAAGTGTCCCGTGTCTGGAGAGCACAAAGGTGTCTGATGCAGAGGAATGGGAATTCAGGGAGATGATTGGCACTGGGGTGACCTGGGAGTGATGCAGAGACTCAGATACTCTGAGAGCAGCATGAGGTGTGTCTACACTGTGCAAGAGCCTGTAGGCTGGGTGGGGGCTGCAGACCCTGCCCTGATTTGAAGGGGCCCAGAGGAGAGACAGGTGGGGTCACCCTCCTCCAATCAGCAGCCCACACTCTCCACACGGTGCCCCCTGCCTCCCTGCCAGCACCGAGCCCCTCTTCCAGCCCACCCCAGTGGGGGCCAGGCCCCTCCTGGAGCCTCACCTTGCGGGTGACGGCGCATTGCTGAGTCATGTCCTGGATGAGGGCTATGAGCTGCTGCTGAGCCCTGTGGAGAACAGGAGACGCCCTGACCCAGCTGCCTCCTGCCAGGAGAGCGGGGCAGGGGAGAGCCAAGCAGGGGAGAGTGGGGGAGATGGCTGAGTGGGAGAGGAGGCCCTCTACCTAGAGGTCCACACACCCCTTTGCTGCAGGCCAGAGCGCTCCACCCTGGCGGCCATCCCAGTCTCCCGAGCTTTCAAAAGACTCCAGGGCCGGCCGGGCACGGTGGCTCAAGCCTGTAATCCCAGCACTTTGGGAGGCCGAGACGGGCGGATCACGAGGTCAGGAGATCGAGACCATCCTGGCTAACACAGTGAAACCCCGTCTCTACTAAAAAATACAAAAAACTGGCCGGGCGAGGTGGCGGGCGCCTGTAGTCCCAGCTACTCCGGAGGCTGAGGCAGGAGAATGGCGTAAATCCGGGAGGCGGAGCTTGCAGTGAGCCGAGATCCGGCCACTGCACTCCAGCCTGGGCGACAGAGCGAGACTCCGCCTCAAAAAAAAAAAAAAAAAAGACTCCAGGGCCTCAGCCCACTTCTGGAGATGCTGATTGACTTGTCCTGGGGCGGGACCCAGGGGGTGCTGTTGAGCAGCCAGTGTACAGGGCCCCCCTCCAGAACCTCAGTATTCATGGTGGGTCTGTGACCTGCAGCCTGGAGTCACCGAGAGAGCTGTTAGAAATGCAGAGTGCCAGGCCTCTCCCCAGACCTGCTGGCTCCGATCCCCAGAGTGCTGAGCTCAACACCTGTGCTTTCTAGCACTGTGCGTTCCGTGCACTTGAACCTTGGAGCCTCCCATAGGCTGATCTAGAGCAATGGTTTTCAACAGAGCAAGGCAGGGGGCAGTGTCACTCCTCAGGGAGGGTGACCAGCTGTCCCAGCTTGCCCAGGACCGAGGGGCTTCCCTGCAAGTGGGGCTTTCAGTGCTAAGACCAAGACTGTCCTAGAAGAACCAGGGGACTCTTGGCAACATATGGAGACATTTCTGGTTGTCACAACTGGGGCATGGGAGTGCTCCTGGCATCCTGGGTAGGGAGGCCACGGATGCTACTCAACATCCTGCAGTGCCCAGGACGACCCCACCACAAACAGAGATCCAGCCCCAAACGTCCATGGTGCTAGAGCTGAGAAACCCAGATCTAGAATGTTCTAGAATGAACATTTCATTTGCAAGATATAAATCATCCATCACAAAGAAACAACATCTTCAGCAGTGATCTTGGCAGGCTTCCCTCCTTAGAGGGTCTCACCACGCCCACCCTCTATTGCTGGGCAGGAGGAGGAAGCCGAGGCAGGCTGGGTGCCGTTTCCCCGTGGGCCTCTCTGGGGATGCACAGAGCTTGCCGCAGCTGCTCACCCGGAGTAGTTGGGGATGGTGCCGTGCGCAGCAGCATCCTTCATGGTGTAAGGGTTCACGCGGTGGGCGTGCCAGCAGCTGCAGCCCTGGAACATGGTGTCGGTGACGTGGAGGACCTCGTTGCAATGCACTTGAAGCTCCCCCTTGGCCCTCCCTTCCATGGCCAGGTTGACCCGGATGTAGAATGAGTCCCCCGAGGTCGCCACTTTGGCCTCCAGGTCCTGGAGTAGCCTCTTATAACCTGATAAAAGGGGACATGAGCCACAGATGAACTGCGATTACGAGCCCGCACGAGGAAGGTTGCAGAAAATTAAAGTAGGAGAGAAGGAAGGACCCTCCGCAGTCTCAGAAGCTGGTCTGGCACTGGAGTCAGCAGGTGGGAGGTTTCCAGCTGGCATGGGGGCCTCCCGGGGACCTGGGGCTCAGCCTGGCTGATCCTCTCCTGGCTCTGGGGGGACCCTGGCTGCTGGGCATGTAGAGCCACCAGGGACCTAAGGGTCCCAGAGACCGGCCAGGCAGCTGTGCACGCGAGAGGAGTGGTGTGCGTACCGTCCATGTTGACCTTCACAGACAGGCAGCAGAAGCCATTCACCCTCCTGAGAAGCCCCACGGCCTGTTCCAGGGTCGTATCCTCCAGGACTGCCTTGAACAAGGGCTCTGAGGCTTCGTAATCAACCTGAGGGCAAGTCGAGAAGGTCAGTCTCTTTCCCTGGGACGCTGAATCCAGCCAGGATGCGGAGGGCGCTGAGGGCACTGAGGCAAGGCGCGGGCCAGCCCTGGAGTAGGACCACTGCCTGCCCGCCTTGGCCAAAACAAAGCTGCACCACCAGAGCCTCTGTGGGGCCTTGAGACCTCTAGTGACGCATGCTACACATGGTCCTGGCCAGAGGGTCAACTGCCAACCCTTCCCCAACCTGTCCACTGTCGGGGTTGCGGGTTCTTTGTGATAAGCACTTTCCTCTCGAAAAAAAGAAAAAAGAAAAAAAAGAAAGGACTTTGGTTCTAGAACACTCAAGAGCATTCTAGATAGGTAGATAGGGGTTTCTTTCTTTTTTTTTTGAGACGGAGTCTCGCTCTCTCGCCCAGGCTGGAGTGCAGTGGCGCCATCTCCACTCACTGCAAGCTCCGCCTCCCGGGTTCACGCCATTCTCCTGCCTCAGCCTCCCAAGTAGCTGGGACTACAGGCGCCCACCACCTTGCCCGGCTAATTTTTGTATTTTTAGTAGAGACGGGGTTTCACCGTGTTAGCCAGGATGGTCTCGATCTCCTGACCTCGTGATCTGCCCATCTTGGCCTCCCAGAGTGCTGGGATTACAGGCATGAGCCACTGCGCCTGGCCAATAGGGGTTTCTTAGCTTTGGGATCATTCTGTACTGCTGTGGGCTGTCCCGGGCCCTATAGGATGCAGAGTGGCATCCCCGGCCTTCACCCACCCGCTGCCCTGGCTCTCCACCCACAGCCTTCCCCACTGTGAAGGCCCACCCCGCAGGGCTTCCACCAACCACTTCATCTCTTCTCGATATTGTTCTAAGCTTAGGAGAGTAGATATTTTTACGATACAAAATTAAGATGTGTTTTAACACCATTAGAATTGAATTGGCCCCCTTAGGATATCGGGACTGTCTCCCTGAACACCGTCAAGGGGCTCTGTTGCTTGAACTGCCTCAGAGCTGATCACTGGGAACCTTAAGAGCAGGGTTACCCAGCCCCTGGGCCACAGACTGGTCCTGGTCCATGGTCTGTTAGGACCCGGGCCACATAGCAGGAGGGGCGTGGTGGGCAAGTGAGCATTACGGCCTCAGCTCCGCCTCCCGTCAGCTCAGCGCAGGAGGGGCGTGGTGGGCGAGTGAGTATTACGGCCTCAGCTCCGCCTCCTGTCAGCTCAGCACAGCAGTAGATTCTCACAGGAGCGTGAGCCCTGCTGTGAACTGCACGTGCGCGGGATCTGGGTTTCATGCTCTTTATGAGAATCTAATGCCTGATGATCCGTCACTGTCTCCCATCACCCCCAAATGGGACCGTCTTGTTGCAGGAAAACAAGCTCAGGGCTCCCACTGATTCTGAATTATGGTTCAGGGTATAATTCTTTCATTACATGTTACAGTGTAACAAGAATAGAAAAGTGTACAATCAATGTAACGTGCTTGAATCATCCCAAAACCATCCCCCACAACCTGGTCTGTGGAAAAGTTGTCTTCCATGAAGCCAGTCCCTGGGGCCAAAAAGTTTGGAGACTGCTGCTTAAGAGGACAATTAGAAATGTAAAGAAGGGCTGGGCATGGTGGCTGATGCCTATAATCCCAGCACTTTGGGAGGCCGAGGTGGGTGGATCACTCGAGGCCAGGAGTTCGAGATCAGCCTGGCCAACATGGTGAAACCCTGTCTCTACTAAAAATATAAAAATTAGCTGGGCATGGTGGTGCACGCCTGTAATCTCAGCTACTTGGGAGGCTGAGGCAAGAGAATCGCTTGAACCAAGGAGGTGGAGGCTGCAGTGAGCCAAGATCACACCACTGCACTCCAGCCTGGGTGACAGAGCAAGACTCTGTCTCAAAAAAAAAAAAAAAAAAAAAGAAAGAAAGAAATGTAAAAAAGAGTTTCTGGGTCATGTGGAGGACATGAAGGAAGCTTGGATTAGGAGCTCCACGTGCTATCATTCGAGCCCTGGGGAAGCTCAGCATTCAGACAGCCTGTTCCAAGGGGGCAGTGAGGGGTGCGTGGAACACTCCTGTTCAAGGGGTTCAGCCACATCCTCTCCCCTCCTCTGTGCTCATCTTCCCGCCCCAGAGCCCCCATCCCCAGTCCCCTCCTGGGGGGCGCAGGGTGAGCCTGTGGGATGAGGTGAAGCCCATCTTGCACATTTCTTGGTTTAAAAAGTTTTTCATATTAAGAAAGCACTGTGCTTTCCTTTTTCTTTTTTTCTTCTTCTTTTTTTTTTTTTTTTGAGACCAAGTCTCACTCTGTCACCCAGGCTGGAGTGCAGTGGCACGATCTCAGCTCACTGCAACCTCCACCTCCCGGGTTCAAGTGATTCTCCTGCCTCAGCCTCCTGAGTAGCTGGGATTATAGATATCAGCCACCGTGCCCGGCTTTTTTTTTTTTTTTTTTTTTTTTTGAGACAAGGTCTTGCTCTGTCACCCAGGCTCGAGTACAGTGGTGCAATCATAGCTCACTGCAGCCTCAATCTCCTGGGCTCAGGCATCTGAGTAGCCAGGACTATGGGCATGCACCACTGTGCCCAGAAGTATTTCTTTTCCTAAAGTTTAATAATTCTGCTTCTGCTTTTAGGCCACATCAAAGTCACCCTCTGCCCATGTATTCACTTAATAATAATTAGTTAGATTGTACTTTTTTTTGAAACAGAGTCTGACTCTGTCACCCAGACTGGAGTGCAGTGGTGCGATCTCAGCATACTGCAACCTCTGCTTCCCGTGCTCAAGCGATTCTCCTGCCTCAGCCTCCCAAGTAGCTGGGACTACTTGGCGCCCACCACCACGCCTGGCTAATTTTTGTGTTTTTAGTAGAGATGGAGTTTTGCCATGTTGGCCAGGCTGGTCTCGAACTCCTGACCTCAAGTGATCTGCCTGCCTCAGCCTCCTGCTGGGATTACAGGCGTGAGCCACTGCGCCCAGCCAGGTTGTACATTTGTGTCCATTTATCTTCTCAGCAGTTTTGTGCATTTTATAACAACAAAAAAAAAGTTTTAGAAAATGTCCCCAAATTAGCTGGGCATGGTAGCACATGCTTGTGGTCTGGTCTCAGCTACTTAAGAGGCTGAGGTAGGAGGATCAATTGAGCCTGGGGAGGTCGAGCTGTGATTGCACCACTGCACTCTAGCCTGGGTGACAGAGTGAGACCCTGTTTCAAAAGAACAAAAAAAAGAAAAGAAAAGAAAAGATCGATGACTCACACCTGTAATCCCAGCACTTTGGGAGGCCGAGGCGGGTGGATCACAAGATCAGGAGATCGAGATCATTCTGGCTAACACGGTGAAACCCTGTCTCTACTAAAAACACACACACGCACAAATTAGCCGGGTGCGGTGGCGGGCGCCTATAGTCCCAGCTACTCAGGAGGCTTAGGCAGGATAATGGCGTGAACCCCAGAGGCGGAGCTTGCAGTGAGCGGAGATTGTGCCATTGCACTCCAGGCTGGGCAACAGAGCAAGACTCCCATCTCAAAAAAAAAAAAAAAAGAAAGAAAAGAAAAGAAATGCCCCAGTGGTTAAAATAGTGAATTATATGTCATGTGTATTTGAAATGCCCCAGTGGTTAAAATAGTGAATTATATGTCACGTGTATTTTACTGCACACACCCAAGTGACCACCACCAGCCCTGTCAAAGGGCCTCATGCAAAGACCCCTGGTCAGAAGTGCCACATAGCAGCAGCCACCGCGGGTGGTGTGCTGGGTTCCCCACGGCATGACTCTCATTTATAAATGAGCGGAACGCTTTACATCAGCCCAGGAAAGAGCAGGGGCCTAGCCCAGAGTGGATCTGCATGGTCTGGGGGATCTGAAGTCTGTCTGGGTCACCCCACCCACTGCCGCTGCCCCCATGAAGAGCCCGGGGGACAGGAGGGGCCTCGCGCGACTCACCATCACGATCTGGGTGCCCGGGCGCAAGGCCATCTGATCCGCCGCCGAGCCCGGGGTGACCCGGTGGATGAAGATGCCCGTGAGGTTCCCGCCGATGACGCCGATCTGCTCCAGCAACGCATCCCCCTGGAACGCCAGCACCGTGACCTGGCTCAGGATCCTGCGGGCTGGCCTCCGCCGCATGAGGACGCCGCTGCAGGCCGGGAGACGACCGGCTTGTGCACTGCCCAGAGTAGGAGAGCCGGCAAGGCCACCTCCCCATTGCTTCCCTCTGGCCCCAGTGTTCTGGAATTCTCCTCCCCCTCCATGGCCCCATGTGCTTCACCTCCCAGTGGTGATAGGACACTCACCCTCTGCTCTGCCACCCCCAGCCCTGGTTCCCCAGCCAGCCTTGGAGGGTCCCCCCTGCTGCTCACCTCTCCAAGACATCAAGGCTTCCAGGTGAGAATGGCTGCAGGCTGCTTTCCAGCTGGGGAAGGTCTGGGAGGAAGCCAAGAGCTCACAGATCTTGGTCACCCCATTGCTGATGGGGCTTCCTGTAACCTCAGCCCCTTCTCCCTCAGCCTCAGGCACCCCCTGCCTGTTCCATCCTCTGTGCTGAGGCTGAACTTTCTCTTCCTCCACCCCTTCCTCAATGCTTGGACGCTGATTTCATCTTTCCTAAAATCACTGTAACTAGTGAGGAGCTGCAACTGGGAAGGTCTGAGCACCACATGCTATTTTGTGATATTTGAATGAGTTGCCAACATTTGAAAGACAGGAAGATTTCACCTAAAATCTGGATTTCTGGCTTCACTTGAAAAAATATCTGCTGCATTTCTGCACTGACCTGTATTTCTGCGTGGACCTGCATTTCAGGACTGGCCTGCATTATTGCACTGACCTCCATGTCTGCATGGGCCTGCACTGGCCTGCCTTTCTTTTTTTTTTTTTTGAGACAGAGTCTCGCTCTGTCCCCCAGGCTGGAGAACAGCGGCGTGATCTCGGCTCACTGCAACCTCCACCTCCCGGGTTCAAGCAATTCTTCTGCCTCAGCCTCCTGAGTAGCTGGGACTACAGGCATGCACCACCACACCCGAATAATTTTCGTATTTTTAGTAGAGACAGGATTTCACCATGTTGACCAGGCTGGTCTTGAACTCCTGACCTCGTGATCCACCTGCTTTGGCCTCCCAAAGTGCTGGGATTACAGGTGGGAGCTACTGCGCGCAGCCCTGGCCTGCCTTTCTACATGGATCTGCATTTCTTTTGTTGTTGTTAGTGTTGTTGAGACGGAGTCTTGCTCTGTTGCCAGGCTGGAGTGCAGTGGCGCGATCTTGGCTCACTGCAACCTCCGCCTCCCAGGTTCAAGTGATTCTCCTGCCTCGGCCTCCCGAGTAGCTGGAACTACGGGTGTGCACCACCACTCCCAGGTAACTTTTGTATTTTTAGTAGAGACGAGGTTTCACCGTGTTGGCCAGGATGGTCTCGATCTCTTGACCTCGTGATCCACCCACCTCAGCCTCCCAAACATGCACCTGCATTTCTATGCAGACCTGCACTACTGTACTTCCCTGCATTTCCACGCTGGCCTGCATTTCTGTGGGGCAGCAATGACTGGCACTGGCCAGCGGCTGCCTGCTCCTTACCCCAGACCCCTCTGCTTCCCAGCTGGTCGTGGCAGGTCTCTGAGTTGTCAATCCTAGGACTAGAGGCTCCCCAGGGTCTCCCAAGCTCTAGCATTTTCCTGTACAGCCTGTGAGCACCCGAGCCAGGGAGCAGCCTGCCAGGGTCCACGGCTGCAAGTCTCACTCTGTGAACCACACAGGAGAACCAGGGCCAGCACAGACCTAAGAGTTCCCTAGGCCTGGCTCACAGGCAAAAACCCACTGGGATCACATTCAAAGCCAATGAAATGAGGTGTGTACTCTGGATGTATTTGAGGTCAATTCCACTAAAAGTATATGCAACCAGGGCATTATGCAGAATCCTCACAGAGGAAAAATACAGACGAATAAGCTCTCCCTTCTCATCTCACATCTAATTTAGATATGCCTTGGGTGGACTCTGTCAGTTTATCGCTGTTATACATAAAAACCTGTATGAGTCCCCAGAGATGACGGTTTCTGGTCGTGCGACCCACAGGAGGCACCTGGGCAGCGCGGGGCACTTGCGCCCCCTGGTGGCCATGAGGTGAATTCCAGATGGGGAGCAAAGCACCTACTGTGTGCAAGGCCAAAGGCTGGGAGCCAGTTGCGCTGAGGTGGAAAGGCGAAGGCACCCACCCGTGATGGGCCCATGGACTTTGGAAGGAGAGAGGGCTGGTCCAATCACAAACAGAAATGAGCCACAAGAGAAGCACGAGGCCTTAGAGCCACCGCCTGAGAGGAGAGATGCTCCCTTCAGGTAGATGTCACGCTGTGCCTGGCCTCAGCCTGGCACCACTAAGCGACCCTGCCTGCTGCCGTCTGAAACCACTGGGAAGCCCAAGCGTTGCAGATCAGAGCAGGGGGCTGGGTGCTGAGCGGGGCGTGGATCAAACACAACTTCCCTGGCTCTAGGGGAAAACACAAGGACGCCAGCAAACAGAGCGCAGCTGGCCTTTGGCTTATGCTGGCTGGCAGGCAGGACTTTCCCAAAGTGCAAGGTCGAGGCCAAGGTCAAGGCCCAGGGCAGAAGCTGAGCTGTGTTTCTATCTGCTCTTTCCCTGGAGAGAGGCCCCGGCCTTCTCATCCGCTCCCTGCTCTGCCCAGGGGAGGCAGGCTGCTGTGAAGGTTCAGGGTTGGGCACGCTCACCTGCCCTGTCTAGGAGCTCATCATCCAGGTGTGGGTCGCCCGCCTTAGCTCCCGGCGGGGCTCCTGGGTCTCCCTCCAGGATTTCCAGGCAGCTGCTGCAAAGCACAAGCAGCAGCAGGCTCAAACTACACCACCTGCTCCCTCTGAGTCCCCACGCCCCAAGCACTGGCCCCCAGCACCTGCCAGCTCCGCTTTGAGGGCAGGAGCTGCTGCCTGCAACACCCAGATGCCCTGAGGTCTAGGTTGGTGTCTCTGGTGAGTTGCCAGGAAGGACCCCAGTGCCACACGTGCTCTACCTGAACGACCAGGGTTCTTCCCCGAAGTCCTCAGCCACCCGCTTGCACAGGGACTGCTGGCTGGGGGGCACGGGGCTGCTGGAGCGGAAGCTGTCCGCCAGCTCGCGGCTGGATGTGTTGCTCAGGTCCGACCAGAGCTGAGACTGGAGGAGGGAGAGCAGAGGTCAGTGGGGCACGCACGAGGGCACCCCGAGACTCCTCCCTCGCTCCCCCACGGTGTAGAGAGAGTGAGCCACAGTGAGAACTGAGTGGAGATGAGGCAGCAGGAGGGGAAGGAAATGTGACCCCATGTGACATGGGGTCACATGCATTGAGCGCCTGCTGTATGCCAGACACTGGGGTCACGTGCACTGAGCGCCTGCTGTATGCCAGACACTGGGGTCACGTGCACTGAGCGCCTGCTGTATGCCAGACACTGGGGTCACGTGCACTGAGCGCCTGCTGTATGCCAGACACTGGGGTCACGTGCACTGAGCGCCTGCTGTATGCCAGACACTGGGGTCACGTGCACTGAGCGCCTGCTGTATGCCAGACACTGGGGTCACGTGCACTGAGCGCCTGCTGTATGCCAGACACTGGGGTCACGTGCACTGAGTGCCTGCTGTATGCCAGACACTGGGGTCACGTGCACTGAGCGCCTGCTGTATGTCCGGCACTCTATTAGCTGCTTGGCTTAGTTCTCAGGATAAATCTGTAAGGTGGCGCTGCTGTCCCATTTGACATGTAAAGTGATGTAGTTTGGCCATGTGTTCCCACCCAAATCTCACCTTGAATTGTAATAATTCCCTCAGGTCAAGGGTGGGACCAGGTGGAGATAACTGAATCATGGGGTACGGTTCTCCCATGCTGTTCTCGTGATAGTGAGTGAGTTCTCACAAGATCTGATGGTTTTATAAAGGGCTTCCCCCTTTGCTGAGCACTCATTCTCTCTCCTGCCGCTCTGCGAAGAGGTGCCTTCTGCCATGATTGTAAGTTTCCTGAGGCCTCTCCAGTCATGCTGAACTATGAGTCAATTAAACTTCTTTCTTTATAAATTACCCAGTCTCGGGTATGTCTTTACTATCAGCATGAGAACAAACTAATGCACAAAGCGACTGAGGCCCAGAGAGATTGAGTTAGCGGCTAGGGAGGGCAGGCTGCATTCAGAATGCACACTGACAAATGTGACATGCGAGGCACTGAGGCCACCAGGTGTGTGGGGTAGGTCTGAATCCAGCCCATTCTTTCACTAATAAGTATTCCTGGAGCAGCTACTATGTGCCAGGTCCTTTGATGGTGTCAGATGTACAACTGAGGACAGGCACCATCCTTGGTGTGGGGGAACCAATGGGCACCCATGGACCAGTGAGGTGGAGTGAGGCATTCCAGGGCTGTGGGCAACATGGGCAGGGCAGGGAGGCCAGGGCGGACTCTTTGGAGAAAGTGGCACAGAGGAGTGAGGTGGAGTGTGTGTGTTGGGGGCACATTCCAGACAGAGAGAGCAACAGAGCAGTGGCACACAGAGAGCCCAGGCTGTAGGAGGCAGTCCCCCTAGAGCGGCCAGATTAGAAAGCCGGGGCAGGAGCAGCGTGGCTGGAGGGGAGCTGATTGGTCAGTCGCCCACGAGGTCGGTGAATGAGGACGGTGTGTCCTGGTGAGCAGAGCTGCTGGGAGCCAGTTCTGAGCACCTGAGGTCCCTTCCCTTCCCTCCCTGACCCGACCCGCCCCCAGGGAAGGGAAACATGGCTGGACTCTGTCCTGTGGGGAATGGGGGGCACAGGGGGGCATTAAGGCAGATGCAAGAGTCGATTCAGTTGAGGGTTTGGACTGCTCTGGCCCAGGGAGTCCCAGCACTGACAGTGACATCTTCCCCTTGTGTGCACTCAGTGTTCTGGGGAAGATCCTGGCCTCCCCCGACTCTTTGAGTGGCCAGCGGGGCAAGTGAGCCTGGGCCTGATGCTCTTGGGGTGCTGCTGGGATGGTCCAGGAGGGAAACACCAGGTCCACCCCAAGGCATGGCAAAGGGATGTCAGGCTCATCTGCTTCTCACCCTCCCTCCCTCCCGGCTCCCGGCATCCTGCGGCACTGGGGCTTTGACCCCAGCATCCTCTCTCCCTCCCTCCCGGCTCCCGGCATCCTGCGGCACTGGGGCTTTGACCCCAGCATCCTCATGCCACATGCCCACTGTGGTGGGACCACCTCTTTACTTTGCCAAAGGGTGAGGGCAGATGCCAGGGACCTGAGGCTCCAGAAACCACAGTGAGGCTGGCATCCCGGGAACTGTCTGTACCAGGTTGAATCGGGTCCCCTGGAAACTCATGTCCAGGGACCATCTGTGCCAGGTTGAATTGGGTCCCTTGGAAACTCATGTCTGGGGACCGTGTTTACCAGGTTGAATCGGGTCCCCTGGAAATTCATGTCTGGGGACTGTCTGTACCAGGTTGAATCGGGTTCCCTGGAAACTCATGTCCACCCTGCAAATTGTGAATGTGACCTTCTTTGGGAACAGGATTTTCAGACGGGTACCCTGTCAGCACTTTGACTTTGGACTTCTGGCCTCCAGGACTGTGACAGAATCAACCTCTGATGTTTAAAAGTCTCGCAATAGGGCCAGGTGCAGTGGCTCATGCCTGTAATCTCAGCATTTTGGGAGGCTGAGGCTGGCAGATCATTTAAGGTCAGGAGTTCAAGACCAGCCTGGCCAATATGTTGAAACCCCATCTCTACTAAAAATACAAAAATTAGCTGGACATGGTGGTGGGTGTCTGTAATCCCAGCTACTTGGGTGGCTGAGGCAAGAGAATCGCTTGAACCTGGGAGGTGGAGGTTGCAGTGAGCCGAAATCACATCACTGCACTCCAGCCTGGGTGACAGAGCAGACTCTGTCTCAAAAAATGAAATAAACTCTCACAATTGCACCAACCTCTTCCCTGTGGGGACAGGGTGGAAGGAGGCCCACTTTTGTCCTGACAGAGGAGCCCCTGGCTGGCCCAGAGGGTCAAAGCAGTGAGGGAGGTGGGAGGAGCGGCCATACCTCCGTGGAGCTGACGAGGCTGCCGTCGCTGTCGCCTCTGGGGCGGATGGCGTGCATCCGCACCAGCCGCTGCTTCTCCCGTGGACAGGGCTCCCTGGTCCTGGCTTCCTGCTTGAGCTGCCAAAGACAGGCCAAACAGGCTGGTTAATTCAGGAAAGGCTCCTGTTCGAGGCCCGGGGGGTTTCTACCAGGTCAGCACCACCCGTTCCACCCTCCCCAGCAGTTTCCTCTCATCAGCTTCCAGAGAAAACAATCATGTCCCTGTCCTCTGAGCCTGGGACCCCAGCGTCACAGGATCACAGGAGCTGCCAATCAACGAGACTGAAAGAAACCAGCTGGACACACAGCATTTCATTTCTTTTAGAATATGGGTGATTTACCAGTTCTACGAATAATATATAATACACACACACACACACACACACACAGAGAGAGAGAGAGAGAGAAAATTGGAGGTAGGGAAGCAGAACCAGTTAGAGAAGAAAATAAAATCCACCCGTCATCTCACGCTCAGAATGAGCACAGCCTGCACGCTGGCGCCTGCCTCAGGGTTTTTCTCTGCGTGCACACGTGTGTTTTCACCATCGATGTGGGACGCTGGCCGTGTAGGGGTGAGGCAGGTGGATTCTGCATGCAGAGGGAGGAGCTCCTGTGCCTCCCTGGGGGCTGGAGCTGGAGCTGCCTGCCAGCCCAGAGCGGAGGCTTTCTAAGAATCCCGGCTGTCTGGGAACATGCTCCCTCTGTTACATGCAGGTCTGTCTTTCCGCTCTCAGACGCTAGGCTTTTAAGCATTTCAGGAACACAGCATCTACACTGCAAATGGCTGCCTGTGGACAGCTTCCAACGCCGACTGCCACATCCATCACCACACTCGACAGGTTCCAGAACCTTCCGCTAAGCTCCCCGTTCTATGATACGGAAGCAGACTCTACTTGTCTACCGGGCACCTTCAAGGTTGCACGGCACCATTCACGCGTGGGAGCCGGTGTGTCGGTCAACACAGTGACACTGGGCCGTCTCTGCAGGTGCAGCGTGTGGCCCAGCCTGGGACCCTGCCTGTCCTCCTGGTGCCTCCCTGGGCCACCCTGGGGCCCAGCTCTGTCCCGCTGTCCCCGCAGCCCCTGCCTGGCCTCCAGCTCGGGTCAGCCGGGAGCACTCACCACGCCCGGAGGCTCTGCCTGCAGCTGGCGGAGCTGTGTGCGCAGCTCACAGACCTGGTCCGTCAGCTCGAACACCTGCCTGCGGAGGGAGTCCTTCTCCACCAGGCTCTGCGAAATCTCTCTCTGAGCACTGTCCCTTGCGGAGTATGCCTGTGGGCCAAGACGGGAGGAAGGAGGCCAAGCCATCACCACGGGGGAGCCTCAGCTAGAGAAGGAGAGCCCTGTTTCTAGCCCGTGCTCATCTGAATCCACTAAATGGCCCACGCTGAGTTGTGCAAACTTAGGATTCATTTCAATTCATATTCATGTGTGCAGTTTCAACAAAACCCAATATTTGGGGTGCACTTTCTCAGGGTCATGTGCCAAGAATAAAAGCAAGAAGGACAATAGAGACAGCGTATGGACAATAGGCATGGGGGAGTGAGGAAACGTCATGTGGATCAAGGAAAGAGACCCTGTAATCTGGGACCAGCTGCCATCGAGGACAGGGAGCTATGAGACTGTCCCCGGAACCAGCCCTCCCCTGGGGAAGCAAGCACTGGGTGGCGGGGTGGGCCTGGCCTCTTAGGTACCTGGTCTCGCTCCTTCTGCAGCTCGCACACCTGGGCCTGCAGCGCGTTCACCTTCTCCCTGTAGAGCTGGCAGGCCATCTTACTCTTCTGGAACTGCAGCAGGGTCTGTTCCTTCTCTTCCCAGTACTGGACAGAGTGGGACACATGGCCTGTGGAGCTCAGCAGCTCTGAGGGTCTGGGCTGAGGAGGGGGTCGGGGAGCCCAGGGGTGGAGGGAGGGAGGTAGTTCTAGGGATGAAATAAGGTCAATTCTCACTCGTCTCTCTTTTTTTTTTTTTTTTGAGACGGAGACTTGCTGCAATGCCAAGGCTAGAGTGCAGCAGCACGATCTCAGCTCACTGCAACCTCTGCTTCCACGGTTCAAGCGATTCTCATACCTCTGCCTCCCTAGTAGCTGGGATTACAGGCACACACCACCAGGCCCTCTACTAAAAAAAATACAGCTAATTTTTTATTTTTAGTAGAGACAGGGTCTCACTATATTGGCCAGGCTGGTCTCGAACCCCTGGCCTCAAGTAATCTGCCTGCCTCGGCCTCCCAAAGTGCTGATTATACGTGTGGGCCACCGTGCCTGGCCTCACTCGTCTCTTAAGTGCTAGATTTCGAGGCATATCAAGACAGTTGCTTAGGCTGTTTATATCTGAATTAAAACAATGAGTGGATGTTACATGCATAGTTGTGTTTTGCTTTTTTAATGTCCCAAAAAAAAATTCCCCCTCCCTGTCCTCTTCTCTTCCACCGTCTCCTTTCCTCCCCGTTCCCTCCTCACCTAAGTCCCTGGCTCTCCCTGGGGCCCCGGGCCCTGAAATCCCCTGTGTTTGAATCACGCATCTGCCTGACCATGGTCTTAGCTGTGGGGTGTGAGTCGGAGCTCAGGGTGGCGCTGACAAAGCAGGTCGACCGTTTCGTTCAGCAAAATTATGTGAGCTCGGTGTGGATGAAGGAATCTGGCTTCCCCACGGACCTGTCCGCGCCCCCGGGACCAGCCCCAGGAGGGTCACAGGAGAGGAAGGGGTCACACAGCACCTGCTCTCGCTGCCTCTCAGCGGCCACGGCCCGCTCCCGCAGTGAGTGGATGCGCTCCACCAGCTCCTGTCGGCTCCCCCGCGCCTCGTCCAGGCTCTGCTCCAGAATGTCCTTCTCCGCCTGGGGCAGAGAGAGGTCATTTTGGGGTGCTGGCTTCCCCAGAGGCCTGCCCTACGCAAGCAGAATCCCAAGGAGACGGCGGCAACTTCACGGTCAGGTGTGTGGACGGACGGAGTCTTACTGCTGTACACTGGGCGGGGAGAAGCCACGGAAGAGCCACCCACCACGCCTGGAAAACGTGCACATTCACGTCCAAGGAGAAAGGAACGCAGGAAGCTGGCGACCTCTCAGGACACCTATTCCTCCCTTTACCAGGTCAGGCCTCTCCTCCAGCAGATCTCCCGGCAGTTCCGCGGCGAGGGAGAAACCAGCAGACGGGTTGTTCCCTCTGACACTCACTTCCCAGGAAGCAGCTAATAAACAGGGACACAATCCAGGCTGCAGGAGGGCCGGTGCCCCAGGCCCAGTGAATGCTTGTGGAAGGAATATCTCAATACTAATCTACTGAGAGGGGCGAGGAGGAGAAGCCGAGGGTCATTGCTCACTCACTGCTCTGCTTCAGAACCGCCCTCTCTCCCGTGCACGTGAGGCCCAGAGGGCGGAATCTTTCCAGGCAGAAAGGTTTCTTTCCCCATCTTTAACACGAATCCCATGTTTTACAATTGGCCAAGTCCCCTCCAAAACACAGTGGCTGCAGTAAACCCACCGAGTGGGGCACCTCCAGCGGCTTTCGTTTTCATTTGTTTGAAACAGGGTCTCCCTCTGTCGCCCAGGCTGGAGTGCAGTGCCGTGATCTCAGCTCCCCGCAGCCTGAAACTGTCAGGGTCAAGCGATCCTCCCATCTCAGCCTCCTGAGTAGCTGGGACCACAGGTGTGCACCACCATGCCCGGCTACTTCTTGTGTTTTTTGTAGAGATGGGGTCTCGCCACGTGGCCCAGGCTGGTCTTGAACTCCTGAGCTCAAGCTATCCGCCCATCTCGGCCTCCCAAGTGCTGGGATTACAGGAATGAGCCACTGTGCCCAGTTCCAGCTTTTAATACTGGTTCCAGCAGCTTTTAATTGTGCCAATTTTGGGGTCTGGGGAACAGCAGGAAGGAAGGAGGTAAAGAGAAAGTGGGTGAGAAGAGTCACCGAATTTCACCTCCTGTCCTTCGCCTCACCTTAATTAAACCATCTGCCAGAAACCCCACAGCCTGGGGCCAAGCCCCCAAGGCAGGAGGCTGCTCTCCGCCCGGGGGACCGGAACCTACCAGGCTGAAAGTCAGCGAGCGCAGTTTCTCATTCTCCTCCTTCAGGCGGTTCAGCTCCTCGTCCCCGGACTCCTGGTCGCTGGCCGTCCTCAGGGACTGCTCTTGCAGTTCCAGCTCGCAGGAGGAAACCACGTTGACTCGCTGCAGCTCCTGCCTCAGTAGATACAGCTGTGCAGGGGGGAGGCGACAGGAAGGGCGATGGAAACGGCTTCTCCCCTGACCAGGAGCTGGGTGGATTTCTCACCCTTCCTCCTGATGATGCTTTTCACACTCAGGGGGCTTCCGGCCTTGAGACTGAAAAACCCACAAAAGGGTTCACCTAATGAACAGTCCCAAATATTCGTCTGGGGCTGGGAGGACAGAGGCCTTTCAGCTCTGTTGTGTAGATGAGGCACCATGGTTGAACTCCATGCAGGGTTAGGGTCCCAGGAATAGACCAAGAGGCCTTGATAACCAGCTCCTGGATCTCTACAGCTGAGCAGCCGGCAGTGAGGGCCAGCATGCTCCCCGGCTTCCCTGCTTGTCCATATTCTTCTAAATACATCAATAAAGGGAATTTGGCGTCATGGGAATCAGTAAGAAGTGACAGAGAGGAAAGCCAGGTCGGATGGGGTGGATGTGCCTGGGAACGTGGGACTGGGGCTATTCAGACAGCAAAGCCCTGTACTGATTTGCAATCTGTGTGCAGGGCCCTGGCCTTCCAGGACTGTCCCACCAGGTCCTGCTGGCCTCCTTCCTCTGGACAGCAGAAACTCGAAGCTTGAGCAACGGGTCCGGCCTCTTCCCATCCTGGCGTGGCAGCCCTGGGGAGGCAGGACTTCTCCCATGAGGCAAGCCCGGGAAGTCTGTATGTCAGGGTGGGTGCTGGTGTTCACCCCTGGGCTGTGGCCAAGAAGGACCTTTCCACCTGGACGTTCCCCTCCCGACACCCGCTTAGCACATTCTCAATTCGCAAGTACCCAGCTCCTGCAATGGTCCAGCTGGGCTGGGCACGTCACAGTCTACAGATTCCAAAAGTAAAATCAAGTCAGAGTTGGAAGGGAACAGGAAAACATGAGACTGAAAGTGAACCAGAACAAATGAACCGAATTCTATTTCCCACAGACGCCATAACCACAATGAAGAGAGAGACAGACAGACAAGGACAGAGAGAGCGAAGCTACAGTGACTCACAAACACGGCGTTTGATTACAAACCCTCAGCCTTGAGCAAGACTGGGTGGTGGGGGGAGGTGAATTACAACCAAATCCAGTGCTCATCTGAGTGGGGTTGTTAATGGCAGTGGTATGGGCAGAGTGGTTCTGAAGCGATGTGAGATGTACTGCAGGACTGAGCATGGTGGAATGTGCTGGTCACGCGGGGAGCAGGGTTCCCACTGGGGAAGGAACACACACGTACGGAACGGGAGAAAGCAAGAAAAAGCCGCGGGGCATGGGTTGGAATTAGAGGTATGGGTGAGAACACAAGATTTCCGAAGTATGCATGTGAACTGTATGTATACTTCCATGCATATGAGTATGTGAGTGTACACAGACAAGTATGTTTGTGCGTATGTATATGTATATTTCCAAACGTGTATGTGTGTTTCCTAGCTCTGTTCCCTGAAAGGGCTGAGAAGCAGACACCCCAGTAGTGATGGGCACACCTACGCCCAGATCTTGTTCTCTAAAAGGAGACAGGAGTCCAGGCGCTGTGGCTCATGCCTGTAATCCCAGCACTTTGGGAGACTGAGGCGGGCAGATTGCCTGAGGTCAGGAGTGTGAGACCAGCCTGGCCAACATGGTGAAACCCCGTCTCTACTAAAAATACAAAAAATTAGCCGGGCGTGCTGCTGCTCGCCTATAATCCCAGCTGCTCAGGAGGCTGAGGCAGGAGAATTGATTGAACCCGGGAGACGGAGGTTGCAGTGGGCTGAGATGGCGCCACTGCACTCCAGCTTGGGTGGTAGAGCGAGACTCCGTCTCAAAAAAACAAACCAAAAAATAAAAAGAAAAAAAAGGAAGTGGGGCCCTCAGAGAATGGGCTGAGCCTGGATTTGGGGTAGGCCGGGTACAAGATGATCCTGTAATATCTTGTGAGGCCAGATAAGAAGTTGGTGCTCCAAAAACAAGGGACCTGTCTCAGGACATGGAGCTGGTTGAGGGCTCCATGGGTCACATCTGGGTCCATTTGAGACCAGAATCATTAAGGACAGTGAGAGGTCAGACCCCTGCAGAGTAGGAACCCATGAACTGCGCCAAGAACAGAGTCAGCCGCGGGAGAAGGGAAGGCAGAGGCCGTGGGCAGCAGCAAAGTGGGGCACTGGCATGGTCATTATTCACAACCCCCAGGGTAGAGACCAGCTCCCGCCAGAGTCCCCACAGCAACGTCCCAGGAAATGTCCCCCAGGAGCATGGCGCGTGCTGGTCTCAGCGCCCCACACCCGAGATGCTTATCAGTTGCAGGGAAGAAAAGAAAGAGCGATTCTGCAGTAGAGCAACTGGGCTGCACCTTGGCAAGTGGTGGAGGGTGACATCCCCTGTGAGGGGCAACAGGACCTCGAGAGCTCTCAGGGGATGCCCTGAGTCAGGCCAGCAGCCCCTGTGCAGGGTCCTGGCCAAAGAACATAACTTCTGTCTACACGTGGGAAACACAAGACAAACCCCCAAATGAGAGGCCGTCTATCATGGAAGGGAAGGGGTGAGGGCTTTAAAGGGGGCCACCTCGTAATAGACAAAGAAAGGCTGTGGGCTGTTCCCAAACAAAGGCAAGGAGGATAAAGAGAGGAACGGCGGAATGCAGGGCCCGACCCTGGGCTGGGGGGAAGGCTGTGAAGGGGTCACTGGGACAGATGATAAAACCGGAACACAGAAGGATTGGATAAAAACAGGGTGTCCATACCAAAAAGACTGAAGTTGAGAACTGCACTGTGGCTATACAGGAGCATGTGCTTATTTTCAGGAAGCAGACATTGAAGGGTTTGGTGGGGGTAAAGGGCCATGAGAGAGTAAAGATACAAATGATAAAGCAAGGGTAGGTGGGTATTCTTTGTACTGTTTTTATTTGTGTGATTTAAAAATATATATTTGAAATAATTTCTAAATGAGAAGTAACAAATTAAAAACAAACAACAAATGCCACGATTAAAGGCAAAGTGCTGGCCAGCGCAGGGACTCACGCCTGTCATCCCAGCACTTTGGGAGGCCGAGGCGGGCGGATCACGAGGTCAGGAGATCGAGACGATCCTGGCTAACACGGTGAAACCCCGTCTCTGCTAAAAATACAAAAAATTAGCCGGGCGTGGTGCGGGCACCTGCAGTCCCAGCTACTCAGGAGGCTGAGGCAGGAGAATGGCGTGAACCTGGGAGGCGGAGCTTGCAGTGAGCTGAGATTGCGCCACTGCACTCCAGCCTGGGCGACAGAGCGAGACTCCATCTCAAAAAATAATTAAATAAATAAAAATAAAAAATGTTTAAAAAGGCAAAGCGCTGGCCGGCTCAGGGGCTCACACCTGTAATCCCAGCACTTTGGGAGGCCGGGGTCGGAGGATCGCTTGAGCCCAAGAGTTGGAGACCAGCCTGGGCAACAGAGTGAGAGCCCCATCTCAAAAAAAATTTTTTTTTTTAATTAGCTGGGTGGGTGGCACAGTCTGCAGTCCCAGCTACTCAGGAGGCTGGGGACAGGATCCCTCGAGCTGCGGAGTTTGAGGCTGTAGTGAGCTGGGACTGCACCACCGTACTCTGGCCTTGGTGACAGAGTGAGACACTGTCTCTAAAAAATTAAAAATAATAGTAATAAAAATAAAGGCAAAAAGAAAATGCCAAAATGACAAAGAGTGCACATCCTCCATATTTTGAGAAGCCTTTTACCCAACAGTCAGGTCATTAGCCCCAAAGAAAAATGAGTGAAACACACTGAGTTTCAGAGGCCTGAGTTGAGAACCCTCCTGCCCTCCCCGCCTGAGGCCAGGACCAGCTGAGAAGGACAAAGGAGGACGACAGAGACTGACTATCCCGTGTCACTGCTGCAGCTGGGCAGTGGGATGCAGGTGGTTCTACAAATATGGAGCCCAGAGTGTCCAGATCTGCCCAGGCGTCGGCAGGATGGGCAGTTCACAGACATGCCGGCCAGGCCATGGGCAGCGACTGGACAAGGCACACCTCGCCGCCATGCAGGCTACACGGAGGGGCCTGGGTGGCCTCCCGGGGAGGGGAAGGATCAGCTTCCCAGAGGGGTCTCAGCCAAGGGTCTTGGGGCAGGGAAGTGTTAGACAAGGAAGAGGGGAAAGGAGTTCCAGGCAGGTGGACCAGCTAGTACAAAGGCCTGGGGGCAGACAGCAGCAGGGTCCCGCTGGGGTGCAGGGTGTCCCCCTACCTCCTCCTGCAGGCTGCGGCAGCGTGAGGCGGCCAGCTCCTTCTCCTGCAGGGCGCTGCTGTAGTGCAGCGAGAGACTGAGCATCTCGTCCTTCAGCCTCAGCACCTCGTGGAAGTGGGTGCTAACCTCACGCTTCATGCGGCTGTGGTCAGCCTCCAGCTGGTGCAGGCCCTCGGCACGGGTCTCGGCCAGGCCCAGGCGCTCCTGCAGCTGCTGGCACTGCCGCAGCAGCACCTCCTTCTGCCCCTTCTCCTGGTTCAGCTCTTCTTGCAGGCTGCCGATGGCCCCAGCCAGGCACTCGGTCAGCTTGGATGTCTCCATGAGACCTGTGGGAAGATGGGCAGGTGGGCAAGTGAGCAGGTGGGAAGCTGAGCATGTGGGCAGATGGGCATATGGCAGGTGCGCAGGTGGGCCGGTGGGCCGAGGCATTGCTCCCATGCCCCCATAGCCTTGCCCAGACTCCCCAGCAGGCCCCCAGCTTTAACCCGCTGATCTCCTTAAAAGCTCCTGGGCCTCAAGCAGACTCGGTGCTTTGGTTGAATAAACAGCGTGACTCCCGATTTTGGCATGAGGGTTACCCACTCTGACCTTCCCCATGAGACCCCACTGTTGAGACTTAATGACCCTCCTTGGTAGCTGAGATGTGCTCAGTGCTAACTCATTTTAATGTTATCCCGAGAAAAAGATAAAACAAGAATACGAATCCATGTACTAGAACTCTGAAGAACATAAACACACACTGTGCGGGAATACGGGGAAAATGGTCTGTTCTCCACCGTTTTGGGTCATGTGAGTCCTGCTCCTTTCTTTTTTTTTTTTTTTTTTTTTTTTTTTTTTGAGACGGAGTCTGGCTCTGTCGCCCGGGCTGGAGTGCAGTGGCCGGATCTCAGCTCACTGCAAGCTCCGCCCCCCGGGTTTACGCCATTCTCCTGCCTCAGCCTCCTGAGTAGCTGGGACTATAGGCGCCCGCCGCCTCGCCCGGCTAGTTTTTTGTATTTTTTAGTAGAGACGGGGTTTCACCGTGTTCGCCAGGATGGTCTCGATCTCCTGACCTTGTGATCCGCCCGTCTCGGCCTCCCAAAGTGCTGGGATTACAGGCTTGAGCCACCGCGCCCGGCCCCTGCTCCTTTCGATACATAAATCTTTCAACAGTTCCTCCAGGGAAGCCTAGAATTACTCCCTGAAGGAAAATGGTGAGCAGCACAGAAGGCTCTGCGGCCCTATACCCTCTGTCGCCTCCTAGGAGCTGGGCCTGGGCTGTTCTGGCCCCTCCAGCAAAGCTGCAAGGTTAAAGGCGGACTCCAGGAGACACTCCCTTGCCCTTTGCTTGTGTCTCTCCAAGCAGATCTCCCTACCCCATCCCTCAGGGGTCTCCTCTTGGCACTGGGTAATTAAGGACCAACCCTTTAGAGTCAAGGCGCAGGGGCTCCTTATCCTACCCACCCCCAATACAGGGAAGGGGTTCCTCACCCTCAGAGTGCTGGGGCTGGGACAGGGACTGCAGCCTGGAGGGAAGGGGAGAAGGGCGAATCGGCAGGTGAGCGGGGCACCTGGGGTTACCAGGAGCCTGAGGTTCCTAGGCAGTGCCTGCGATCAGAGTCGGAGCTCTCACCGCTAAAGTTGCTAAAGTCGACGTCAGGCTGCAGCCCAGTGACCAGGGTGTAGACGTCAGGGTTGTGGAACTTCAGGCTCTCCAGGAAGGCGATGGCCCCGTTCTTCCCTCGAGTCTTCAGCAAATCCAGCAAGTGCCCTTGGGAGGCAGAACCGTCTGTTAGCTACCAAGGGGGCTGGGCTCGCTGGCTGGCTTCCCCACGGGGTAGGGGCCTGGGGCTGGGGAAACCCCCCGCACATCTAAGAATTGGGAGGTAAAAGCAGTTTTCCGGGATCTGCTGGGTGGGATGCGTCCTCACTACTCTCACAGGCTCCCTTTACCCACATGACCTCAGTCAGACTTGAGAAGGGTAAAGCTGACATTTATTGAGCAAAAACTGCAACCCAAGTGCTCTGGCAAGCGTGGGGGGACGGGGACTGGGTGAGGAGGTCGGTCCCTGCTTGCAAGCACCTCCCTGGCAAGTCGGTGGGTGGTGCAGACGCAGGGTCCCACCACAGTGCCATCAGCTTCGGAGCCATGCACGGAAAGAAGCAGAGTGGCACCCCAGGGCTGCAGGGGACAGGTCCCAGGGAGCCTCGGGGCCTTCCACACCCAGGGCCCAGAGCCCATCTCTCTCAGTCAGAATGACTAGCGAGGATTAATCTCTCCTGTGTTTGGGGTTCATTCGCCAACATGCATGAATATTACCATGTTGACAGCTACCACCTACTGCCTGTTTTCTATAGCCCCAGCTTTGCAGTATTTTATAAACTAACTCACTTGCTTCTCCTAACAACTTTATATGGTAAAGCCATTAGCATCCTCATTTTTTAATGAATAAACACAGCTAGTGGGACCATCAGAATGGACTCCAAAGACATCGGTAGTGGTGTGAATGGTGGTTCCCCTTCAAAGACATGTTCATCTGGAACCTGTCCAGGTGACCTTTTGTGGGAAAAGGGCCTTTGCAGATATAAGTTAATGATTTCAAGATCAGATCATCCTGGTTATCCAGGTGGGCCCTAAATGCAAGAGCAAGTGTTTTTATAAGAGACACGATGAGAAGAGAACCCCTGAAGATAGAGGCAGACAGTGGAGCTATGTGGACCGAAAGCCAAGGAACACCTGGGGCCGCAGGAAGTTGGAAGAGGTGGGGAAGAGGGAGCTGCTCTCACCGGCCCTCATGGCGCTGTTGGTGAGCCGGGGGCTGTGCAGCACCTCCTCCTCGTCCAGCTGGCACAGCACCTTGGCCTGGCGCAGGTAGGGAGTGAGGCGGCTGGGGCAGATGCAGCGCACGATCCTGTGGCGGTGGCTCTCCATCATGTCCCACAGCGTCTCCTCGTCCAGTGCTGTGAGCGCAGAGTCCTTGCGGCACAGTTCCCCCATGGCTGGGCGCTGGAAGGACCCTAGGAGGGGTGGTCATGGGGGTGGAGCTGTCAGGTAAGCAGGAGCCCAGGACAACCAGGGTGACACCATTTTAAAATTAACTCCATCGTAAAATTTGCAAGGTGCACTCTTTGCCAGTCAGAACCCACGGTCCTGGGATGTTTACAGCAGAGGAAGCAGCATGGTAACGCCTGCAAGGACAAACTCCCATGACGACAAAATGTCCAGATGCCCATCACAGGATAAGATCTGCTTTGAAGATGATTATACTCATCACCATGGTGTTGGAACAACCTTGACGGTCTTTGCCATGCTGGTTTCTCCCTCTGCGTAAGACTGAGTGCTATGGCCCCACCTGCTCTACCCCAATCCTAAGCAATAACGTCGCTAATTCACACTTTGTTGTGTCAGTTACAGCTTTTTCTAAAAAATTAAAGTAAATAAATACTTATTTTTTTTGGCCAGGTGAGGTGGCTCACGCCTGGCCGAGGTGGGCAGATCATGAGGTCAGGAGATTGAGACCATCCCGGCTAACATGGTGAAACCCCGTCTGTACTAAAAATACCAAAAAAAATTAGCCAGGTGTGGTGGTGGGAGCCTGTTGTCCCAGCTACTGGGGAGGCTGAGGCAGGAGAATGGCGTGAACCTGGGAGGCAGAGCGTGCAATGAGCCGAGATCACGCCACTGCATTCCAGGCTGGGTGACACAGCGATACTCCGTCTCAAAAAAAAAAAAAGAAAGAAATTCATCCAAAATAATGGTAGTAGGCTAGGCATATTGGCTCATGCCTATAATCCCAGCACTTTGAGAGGCCAAGGCGGAAGGATTGCTCAAACCTAGGAGTTCGAGACCAGCCTGGCCAACATGGTGAAACCCTGTCTCTACTAAAAATACAAAAATTAGCCAGGTATGGTGGTATGCACCTGCAATCCCAGCTACTCAGGAGGCTGAGGCAGGAGGATCATTTGAGCCTGGGAGGCAGAGGTTGTGGTGAGCTGAAATTGTGCCACTGCACTCCAGCCTGGGTGACACAGGGAGACCCTGTCTCAGTAAACACACACACAAACAAACAAATAACAGTAGGGTAGCTACACTTTGGAAATGCTGCTTTATATATTCTTCACAAAAGGTAATTTTCATTAGAAGCAAGACTGTCGGCTTCTCTAGAGCCGAGATCGTGCCACTGCACTCCAGCCTGGGTGACATAGCGAGACTCTGTCTAAAAAAACAACAAAAAAGTTCCTATTGTTTTCAGCTACCTAGCAGGTGGTCCCTTGTTTGCAGCGGCCCAGGACACTGATACAGAGGACTGCACAGAGGACTCCACGTGAGGGAAATGTGCTGGGGAATGACACCGGGCACAAGTGCCTTGGGGAAGATGCTTCAGGGTCGTAACGGCCAGCACGGCTCGGCTGCGGAGAGTGTGGGCTTACAAAGGTGGCCAGGCAGACAGAGGGTGGACAGGTCCCCGAAAGGGCTGAGCTGCAGCTGGTCTGGGGCTACCACCAGGGCTGATGTCCCAAGCCCAGGTCTGTCTGGACAGAGACATGAAGCATGTTGCCGTTACAGCCCGGAACGCCTGCTCTTCAGGGGACACGCTGGCTAGTGCAGACTCTAAGAGCTGTTGGAGGTCCTCAGCGGTCACCTGCCCAGCCTCCCATCCCAGCAAGAGGCCCAGGCACCCTAGCTTTGGAGATAAGCTGTGTCCCCCGCTGTGCCCCTGTCTGAGCCCCTATGTGGCATCAACATAAGGCCATTAGCTCATGAATCCATCTAAATAATTTTAAAATGTTTTAACACTGTGCACTGTTTCCAGCATATTAAAAAAATCCTCCAAATAACAAATATCCTGCAAATAACAAATATCCGCGTACCCACTGTGTGGATTCAACCATCTTGACATTCTGCACTTCAAGTTTCTTTTTAAGGAAACGAGAGACAGATGGCACCTTTTGTTCTCTTCAGTCCCCCTTCCCTCCCTCTCTGGCCAGACATTCTAAAAATCATTTAAAAAAAATTTTTTTTTTGAGGTAGGGTCTTGCTCTGTTGCCCAGGCTGGAATGCAGTGAGGTGATCGTGGCTCACTGCAGCCTTGAGCTCCCAGACCCAAGCAATCCTCCCACCTCAGTCTCTCAAGTACCTGAAGCCACAGGCATGCGCCACCATGCCTGGCTTATTTTTTAATTTTTGTAGAGATGGAATCTCCCTATGTTGCCCAGGCTGGTCTCGAACTCCTAGGCTCAAGTGATCTGTCTACCTCAGCTTCTGAAAGTGCTGGGATTACAGCCCAGCCTAAAAATGATATTTTAAAAATCATTTCCTATAAGTGGAAGTGTGTATAAACAGCATATAGTATCTTTGCATGATACTTCAAGCAGACAGCAGGTTTACATCAACAGCACCTTCAGTGTTAGCTGGAACTTCACAGAAACTGTCGTTCTGTGCAAGGCTGTACAGCTTCTGAGGTTTCTCATACTGATACATGCAGCTTGATACATGCACGATCCCTCAGACTGTGCACCGGATTCAATGATATGAATCACCACGTGGACATATCATGCTCCTGTGTGAGGATATCAGGTTGTGCCTAATTTTTCTCCACTGCCCACAGAGCTGCAGCCACCGCCTTTGTTAATCTCTTGGGCACAGGTGGGAGCGATTCCTCACAGACCCGTATGAATTCCCGTGACCTGATTCTTTTCATTTGGAATGAGAGGCTGGACCATGGGAGACAGATGCCTCTTGAAGGGGTCTGTATGCTAAAAATACTTGAGAATCAGAGCAAATCAACACCTGCCATCTAAAAAATGGAAAATGGGCCAGGTGCAGTGGCTCATGCCTGTAATCCCAGCACTTTGGGAGGCCAAGGCAGGCGGATCACCTGAGGTCAGGAGTTGGAGACCAGCCTGACCAATATGGCGGAACCCCATCGCTACTAAAAATATAAAAATTAGCCAGGGCCGGGCGCGGTGGCTCAAGCCTGTAATCCCAGCACTTTGGGAGGCCGAGGCGGGCGGATCACGAGGTCAGGAGATCGAGACCATCCTGGCTAACACGGTGAAACCCCGTCTCTACTAAAAATACAAAAAACTAGCCGGGCGCGGTGGCGGGCGCCTGTAGTCCCAGCTACTCGGGAGGCTGAGGCAGGAGAATGGCGTAAACCCGGGAGGCGGAGCTTGCAGTGAGCTGAGATCCGGCCACTGCACTCCAGCCTGGGTGACAGAGCAAGACTCCGTCTCAAAAAAAAAAAAAAAAAAATTAGCCAGGCATGGTGACGAGTGCCTGTAGTCCCAGCTACTTGAGAAGCTGAGGCAGGAGAATCGCTTGAACCTGGGAGGCAGAGGTTGCAGTAAGCCGAGATCGTGTCATTGCACTCCAGCCTGGGTGACAGTGCGAGACTCTGTCTCAAAAATTAAAAAAAATATATATTTAAAAATTTAAATAAAACATGGAAAATGATCGGAGAGTCATGTGTGCAGGAGCAGCACCACAAGCCATCCAAGGAGCCGGGTCTCCGGAAGTACTCACCAGGGGTCTCAGGTTCGCTTTCGCAGGAGCTCCGTGCAGCGGGGTGAGGTCCTCAGTCCCCGCAACCTCTCCAAAGCCCAGTGTGGTGCCAGCTGCCTCCTCTCTGCAGGCTGCTGGGCAGGATGGAGCTGGGCAGAAGGAAGAGCCTGAAGCCAAAGCAGCACCAGGTGAATTGACGGTGATTTCAAGCCATGTGACCTGTTCCAGAACTCAAAGTTCGGCCACAACAACCGCAAGCGGCAGGGAAAAGACGTTAAACTGGGATCCGGGAAATAACTCGACAGACCTTTGACCCCTGTGGTTTTCCCAGTAACTACTGAAGCTTCCTTAGCGCTTGGAAGCAGACTTCTAGAATGTACCTGGGCTTTGAACCCTAGACTATCAAGGAGAGTTGATAGGCGCACCAGTTATCCAAAGCGTCCACAGGCCTGTCTGGGGCTCCCCACAGGGCCAGGCTACTCATATCCTTCTGTTGAGTCTCCTTGCCCAGAAGGAAGAAAAGCTGGAGAGGACAGCGAGGGGCCCAGAGGCCGGGGCCGGCAGGTGAGGAGGAGAGGAGAACCAGCCTAGGGCAGCTCTGCCTCACTCCTTCTGATCTCAGTCCTGTTTCTCACTGGAACAGGTGATTGAGGCTTGTGAGTCACCGATTGTGGCCCCCCCCCCAAAAGAATGCTGAGTTTTGACCCCCAGTACCTGTAAATAGGACCTCATTTGGGAATAGGTCCCTGCCAACATAATCAAGTTGAGGTCATTAAGGTGGGCCCTCGTCCAGGGATGGGTGCCCTTATAACAAGAGGAGAAGGGCTGGGTGCTGTGGCTCATGCCCATAATCCCACACTTTGAAAGGCCAAGGCAGGCAGATTGGTTGAACTCTGGAGTTTGAGACCAGCCCAGGCTACACAGTAAGACCTTGTCTCTGCTAAAATTTTTTTTTTTTTTTTTTTTTGAGACAGAGTCTTGCTCTTGTCACCCAGGCTGCAGTGCAATGGCACAATCTCGGCTCACTGCAACCTCTGCCTCCCGTGTTCAAGCAATTCTCCTGCCTCAGCCTCCTGAGTAGCTGGGATCACAAGTGTGAGCCACCATGCCCAGCTACTTTTTGTATTTTTAGTAGAGACGGGGTTTCACCATGTTGGCCAGGCTGGTCTCGATCTCCTGACCTCAAGTGATCTGCCTGCCTCGGCCTCCCAAAGTGCTGGGATTACAGGTGTGAACCACCGTACCCGGCCTAAAAAAAATTTTTTTTTAATTAGCCAGGTGTGGTAGTACACACCTGTAGTCATAGCTACTGAGGAGGCTGAGGTGGGAGGATTGCCTGAGCCTGGGAGGTATAGGTTGCAGAGCTGAGATAGTGCCACTCCACTCCAGCCTGGACGACAGAGCAAGACTCTGTCTTTAAAAAAAGAAGAAGAAGAAGAAGAAGAGGAGAAGGGCCCTAGACCTAGACGCCCCGTGACCACCCCATGTTGGCTGAGGCCGAGACTGGAGTGACATGCCGAGGGTCGGTGGTAACACTAGAAACTCAAGAGAAGGCATGCGGTAGACCCTCCCTGGAGCCTTCATGGGGGATGCGGTCCTGCTGACCCCTGGAGTGTGGACTTCTGGCCTCCAGAACCACGAGCAAATACTTTTCTGTTGTGTTAAGCCACCCAGTTTACGGTAATTTACGATGGCAGCCAGAGGAAGCGTGCACGGCGGCAAAGGGGATGTGGAAATTGTCCGTCCATCTCCAGGGATGCGCTGCCAATGGGCATGCTCCCATGGAAGGCTCCTGAGTGCCCGGCCTCCACCCAGTAGAAGCTTGTGTCGCTGGAGTCTGACTCCAAGTCAGAATGATCCTCTGTCCCACTTCAGGACCAGCTATATCATCTGTGGAGCTCAGTGCAAAATGAAAGTACGGTGCGCTTGTTTTAAAAACGTATTCAGGCCGGGCACGGTGGCTCAAGCCTGTAATCCCAGCACTTTGGGAGGCCGAGGCGGGCGGATCACGAGGTCAGGAGATCAAGACCATCCTGGCGAACACGGTGAAACCCTGTCTCTACTAAAAAATACAAAAAACTAGCCGGGCGCGGTGGCGGGCGCCTGTAGTCCCAGCTACTCAGGAGGCTGAGGCAGGAGAATGGTGTAAACCCGGGAGGCGGAGCTTGCAGTGAGCTGAGATCCGGCCGCTGCACTCCAGCCTGGGCGACAGAGCGAGACACTGTCTCAAAAAAAAAAAAAAAAAATTCAGAATTTCAAGGCAGCAATAGCAGAGCAATAAAGTCAGCCCAGGGCCCCCGACTCCAGCCCCGCCTCGCATAACTGAGGGGTCTTCAGGCCCACTGTCTATCAGGACGGTAGCTAAAGGTAGGGGATGGTTTCCTTCACAGAAGATGGAATGTCCTAAAGTTAACTGTGGTGTTGTTTGCACTTATCTGTGAATACACTAAAAGCATCGTAAACGGGTGAATTGTGTGCCATGTGGGTTATAGCTCTTCCTTTTTTTTTTTTGTGAGACAAGGTCTTGCTCTGTTGCTCAGGCTGGAGTGCAATGGTGCAATCTCTGCTCACCGCAATGTCCATCTCCTGGGCTTAAGTGATCCTCTACCTTAGCCTCCTGAGTATCTGGGATTACAGATATGTGCCACCATGCCAGGCTCATTTTTTTTTTTTTTTTTTTTTGGAGAGATGGGGGTCTCACTATGTTGCCTGGGCTGGTCTCAAACTCCTAGGTCCAAGCAATCCTCCCACCTCAGCCTCCAAAAGTGCTAGGATTGTAGGTGTGAGCCACTGCGCCTGGCCGTGAGTTATATCTCAACAAAGTTGTTTAAAAAAAAAAAAAAAAAAAAAAAAGATCCGGGCTTGGTGCAGTGGCTCACGCCCGTAATTTGGAAGGCATAGGTAGGAGGATCGCTTGAGCCCAGGAATTTGAGACAAGTCTAGGCAATATAGGACGTTCCTGTCTCTAAAAACAAACAAACAAACAAAAACAAACAAACAAAGATTTGAGAGTGACTGGCGATCCCACCCTGCCTCCCGCTTCCCTCTCTGACCCCACTCCCTGCCAGGAAGCCGGAGGAGGGTGGGCTGAGGAGGTCCCTGCAGCGACCGGTTCTGCCCCTGCCACCCCACGGCCAGGGCTGGGGGGTCCACAGTGCATGGGACACCGGCACCCTCTTTCCTTTCTCCTCGTTTTCAGTCTAGGCTGGGCCCCCTCCCAGCCAGGGCCTGCCTGTTCAGCGCCCCCACCACAAGCGGGGTTCCTTTCTTGCCAGCTCCTGTTCTCTGCCAGGAGGTGTCGGGCAGGAGCGTGTGCTCCGGGCGTTCCCCTGCCGGCCTCCTCCCTTCCATCCCCTTGGCTTCCTCATTCCAGAATCCCCGTTCACCTCAGCTGACCCCGTGACCCCCTAGGAATGTTTCTGGCTCCTGCGGAGGCGTCTGGGGTTCCCCTCACTTAGATGGCAACCATGTGGGCGCAGTCATTCCGTCACGTCAAGCCCAAAGTCTCCAGGTCAAACCCAACACAGGACCAGGGCAGCCTCCTGTACCTCCCTCCCCAGCTCCTGGCGAAATGAACCAAATGTTGCTTTTTAAAAAGTTAAAAAAATAAGTAAGTGAATAAAGCAGCAACCACAAAATGAGGAAAGGAAAACAACTTTTCTGCCACAAACTGAAAAATAGCAAAGGCCAGGCACGGTGGCTTACGCCTGCAATCCCAGCACTTCGGGAGACTGAGGCAGGCAGAACGCTTGAGCCCAGGAGTTCGAGACCAGCCTGGGCGACATGGCGAAACCCTGTCTCTACAAAAAATACAAAAATTAGCCGGGCGTGGTAGCATGAGCCCGTGGTCCCCAAGCTACTTGGGAGGCTGAGGTGGGAGGATCACTTGAGCTCAGGAGGCAGAGGTTGCAGTGAAATGAGATTGCATCACTGCACCCCAGCCTGGATGACAGAGTGAGACCCTGTCTTAAAAAAAAAAAAAAAAAAAGGAAAAAAAAAAAGGCCAGGCGCGGTGGCTCACGCCTGTATCCCAGCACTTTGGGAGGCCAAGGCGGGCAGATCACGAGGTCAGGAGATCGAGACCATCCTGGCAAACATGGTGAAACCCCGTCTCTACTAAAAATACAAAAAAAAAAAAAAAATTAGCCAGGCGTGGTGGCGGGCGCCTGTAGTCCCAGCTTCTCGGGAGGCTGAGGCAGGAGAATGGCGTGAACCCGGGAGGCGGCAGAGCTTGCAGTAGCGGAGATCGCGCCACTGCACTCCAGCCTGGGCGACAGAGCGAGACTCTGTCTCAAAAAAAAAAAAAAAAGAAAAATGGCAGACAAGCCCTGAAACCAAAGGAGTGGTGCCAAGGGGCACTGGGGGCACAGGTGTCAGTGCAACCCTTAGGGACAGATGCGGGAAGAGGGGGCCTAAGCATCCCTCTACTGTTTGGGCAGCTGAAGAGAAGTCTAGGGAAGTCAGAGAAAACGCCCCAGAGCTGCCTCCAGCTTCCGTGGGAGTCCTCAGCAGGGGTGGGGAGGAGGCTGTACTGAGCCGGGAGAGAGCCCAGGCCTGGCTGCCCTTCTCAGTGTGGGGCAACCACCGGATTTCTTTAATCACACATCCAGTACCAAACTACGGTGGGAATAGCGTCTTCCAGCCAAATAAGAAGATTCTTTACCCTAAGAAATAATGCAAGCAGTAGAAATCAGGGTGGGGGTAGGGGAAGGAAGTTGTCACTTTATCTTCCATGACCCTGTGCTATCTAAAATAAAGTAAGGCCAGGCGACGTGGCTCATGGCTGTAATCCCAGCACTTTGGGAGGCAGAGGTAGGCGGGTTGCCTGAGGTCAGGAGTTCAAGACCAGCCTCGCCAACATGGCAAAACCCCGTCTCTACTAAAAATACAAATATTAGCTGGGTGTGGTGGCGCACACCTGTAATCCCAACTACTCGGGAGGCTGAGGCAGGAGAATCACTTGAACAAGGGAGGCAGAAGTTGCGGTGAACCGAGATCGTGCCACTGCACTCCAGCCTGGGAGACAGAGCGAGACTCCATCACAAATTAATTAATGAATTACATTCAACAAAATGTTGATTTTATTCTATTTTCCGTTTTGTGGAGAATGGGGTCTTGCTATGTTGGCCAGGCTCTCAAACTCCTGGGCTCAAGCAGTCCTCTTGCCTCTGCCTCCCTGAGTGCAATGATTACAGGTATGAGCCACCAAACCCAGCACTGATTTTACATCATGTCACTAATTTATCAAGGTTTTTGTAATCTCTTATCTGAATCTTGGGGATTTTTAGGAACTAATAGTTCTGGTCATTGTGAAACTGTTCTACCTCATTTGACATTCCATTATTATTTTTGACAATTAAAAAATCTTTTTTGGCCGGGCGTGGTGGCTCACACCTGTAATCCCAGCATTTTGGGAGGCCGAGGTGGGCAGATCACAAGGTCAGAAGTTCAAGACCAGTATGGCCAACATAGTGAAATGCCATCTGTACTAAAAATACAAAAAAGTACCCGGGTGTGGTAGTGTGCGCCTGTAATCCCAGCTACTCGGGAGGCTGAGGCAGGAGAATCGCTTGAACCTAGGAGGCAGAGGTTGCAGTGAGCTGGGATCACGCCATTGCACTCCAGCCCGGGTGACAGTGCGAGACTCCATCTAAAAAAAGGAAAAAATGTCGAATCTGGATGCACTGCCTATAAGTTAGCCCAGCTTCTCACGGAGCAGTACGTAAAAAATAAAAACAAAAAAAAAACTTTTGCCAGCAACATCTGAGCTGAACTAAAATTTAAGTAAAATTAAAAGTTTACATTTAAATCATGTAGAATATGATCCCACTTTTATGAAACCGTGTTAGTTTATCTCTGGGAGTCCCTCAATCTATGTGCCCATCCATCCATTCATTCCAATCCATTCATTCATTCCAATCTGCCGATCAGTCTGTCCTGTCATTCTGCGCGCACGTGTGTGTGTGTGTGCGTGCATGAGACAGAAAGAAGGGGTTAGAGACGGAGAGGCAGAGAGCAGAGGGATTTGGGAACACTCCTCACCAATGCTAATAACGCTTGTTGTTCATGGTGGTCGATGTTAAGAAATCTGTTGAGGCCGGGCGCGGTGGCTCACGCCTGTAATCCAGCACTTTCAGATGCCGAGGCAGGTGGATCACTTGAGGTCAGAGTTCGAGACCAGCCTGCCAACATGGTGAAACCCCATTTCTACTAGAAATAGAAAAATTAGCCGGCTGTGGTGGTGGTCGCCTGTTGTCCTAGCTACTTGGGAGGCTGAGGCAGGAGAATCACTGGAACCTGGGAAGCGGAGGTTGCAGAGAGCGGAGATGGCGCCACTGCACTCCAGCCTGGGAGCCAGGGTGAAACTCCATCTCAAAAAAAAAAAAAAAAAAGAAAAAAAAAAAAGAAATCTGTTTAGAATAAACAAGCATGGGTTCAATAAAAACCATAAAGTCATTATTTTAGAAAACAATAAAATTAATCCAATTGATCAAACAGAGAAGGAGATGGGCCTCATCCTAGAAGTATTCGCCACGGAACACTGGGGTCCGAGGTTGTCTAGGACAGTCCTGTTTATGACTCTTGTCCTAGAGTAGTGATCAATGGTACCACCTTTCTCTCTCAATACAGACTCGGTTCAGGGGCACATCATCACGGGAAGGGGAGGCAAAGGCACACCGAGGCCAAGCTCCTCCAGCTACAGCAGGGACACCCGCAGAAATGTCTCCTCTCCTGCTCCCCTCAGCCCCGATGAATGCGGCGCATGGAGGGGGTGGGAGCCCAGGGGATGACAGATACTGGCTGAAGTGGGGAAAGTTCTAGAAGAGGGAAAGCGGGAGGAAGACTTGGCTGGTCCAGGATGCATCAGTTGGAAAGACAACTGTTTCTTACCCTCAGGGCAGGATTTCTTAGCTTTCCACTTAGTGAAGGACAGTGCAGCATCTTCATAAAATCCCGGTATTTGCCCCCAAATCTCTTACGAAACATCTACGTCAATAGGCATCGGCCTGAGCCTAGAGGTTCCAAAGCAGATGGAAAATACAGGAGTCCCTAAAGGGTCGCCTACAAGGTCTTTCTTTGTGGCCAATGGCCCTGTGATTAAGTTGGTTCCAAAGAGCCAATGACCCAAAAACTAGGGCTTACCACAGTATAATGTTTGTTCCTAGCAAATGACACTCTGGCACTCTCTCTAGTATTTCACTATATCGAGTTGCCAAGGGGCCACGTCTCCAGCTTGCGGCTGAAACCCTGGGAGTTCTGGACAGCCAGGTCTGTGTGGATACCCTGAGGACCAGGACTGGTGGCCAGCCCCGGACTACAGGTTCCTTGGGTGCCTTCCCAGAACTGGGTCCAGGTGGCAATGGCTGGGTCTGGGAGGGTCCTCTCGTTGGACTGCTCCTCTGCCCCTGACTTGCCCGAGCCTCACAGGACTCCTGAGGAGGCTCTGAGGGTGCTGACTGTGCCCTCCCATCAGACTAAACTCAGAAAGCCAGGGCAGCTCAAGCCAAAGCTGCCTCACCAGCAGCTGAAGGCAGAGGCTCTGCAGGACTCTCCAGACCCCAGCCTATTTCCCCAGCCAGCTGCCCCTCAGGCTTCTGGAGCCCCCAGAGCCACACTGGGCTTCGAGCATCCGTGGGTGGAGCTAAATAGAAGTCACTAGTCCCTTCTGCAGTTGCAGTGAAGCAACTTACAGTAGACTCCAGTGGCAGTTCACAATTGCAGGAGCTTCTTTGTAACTTGTCCCAATGTACATAGGGGTTAGTCCTAACAGAAAAAACAAACAAACAAAAAAACACTTTAGGGCTGGGCACGGTGGCTCAAGCCTGTAATTCCAGCACTTTGGGAGGCCAAGGCAGGAGGATCGCTTGAGCCCAAGAGATTGAGGCTGCAGTGAGCTGTGATTGTGCCACTGCACTCCAGCCTGCGTGACAGACCAAGACCCTGGCTCAAAATAAGGCAAAGAACGAAAGAAAGAGAGAGAGAAAGGAAGGAAGGAGGGAGAGAGGGAAGGAGGGAAGGAAGGAAGGAAGGAAGGAAGGAAGGAAGGAAGGAAGGAAGGAAAGAAAAAAAGCAGGAAGGCAAGAAAGCAAGCTAAATAGAAGTCACTAGTCCCTTCTGCAGTTGCAGTGAAGAAAGTAAAGAAGGAAAGGAGGGAAGGAAGGAAGGAAGGAAATGAAAGAAGGAAGGAAATGAAGGAAGGAAGGGGAGAGAGAAAGAAAGAGAGAAAGAAAGAAAAGAAAGAGAAAGAAAAAGAAAAAGAAAGAAAAAAGAGAGAGAGAGGGAAGGAGGGAGAGAAAGAGAGAAAGAAAGAAAAGAGGCCGGGAGCAGTGGCTCACACCTGTAATCCCAGCACTTTGGGAGACCAAGATGGGCAGATCACCTGAAGTCAGGAGTCTGAGACCAGCCTAGCCAACATGACAAAACCCTGTCTCTACTAAAAATAAAAAAAATTAATCGGGCGTGGTGGCATGCAACTATAGTCCCAGCTACTTGGGAGGCTGAGGCAGGAGAATCACTTGAACCCAGGAGGCAGAGGTTGCAGTGAGCCAAGATTGTGCCACTGTACTCTAGCCTGGGCGACAGAGGGAGACTTCTGAAAAAGGCAAGAAGAGGGGAGGGGAAGGGAGGAGAGGAGAGGGTCCAGAGATCCCTAATTCCAAACTCTGAATCTAACTGTACAATTCTAGAAGAACCTAAGATCATAAAATCCTGAGCATCTAAGATGTGGGTTCTCCTTATTTGACCCCTCCCAGGTCAACATCCTTCTCCTAACCCAAGGGTCAGTCTCTTCCCTTGCCAGTGAAGTAGGGAAGAAGGCACATGTACACACACACACACACACGTACACACCCCATGGGGGGCAGATGGTCACAAGCCCAGGAGGAGGGGGCACAGCTCATCCCAGCCCCCCAGTGCCATGACAGGCTCGCTGTGCCCCTGCTACCAAGAGCAGGCAGCTGGTCTTGCTCACTTTGTTCTGAACTTAGACACCTTCCTTCCCCTGTCTTTCGTCCCGCGGCAAAAGTGAGGAGATGAGAGTATAAAACGGAGAATCCCTTTCATCTAGCATGACCCGTGCTGTTTAAAGGTGGAACTCAGCATTCAGAGAATGTTCCAGCGATTGATCCAGCAACACAGACAAGCCGTTTTCTGCTCTCTAGTCCACACACAAGGCAGCACCTCCACTCCTGATGAGGAAGAAGCCGGCCCCTCCCACTCCCCTGGGACGCTCTTGGCCCCATCAGACCTGTGTCGGCTGAGCCCCTCCGTAGGCTGAGCCCTCCATAGGCTGACCTGCTGTCTGCCGGATGGACTGTGTGCACTTACCTTCACTCTCCCAGGGAAGCGAGGACTGAATGTGGCCCAATCTCTGGCTGAACTGAACAGCAGTGGACAAGCAGGTTTGACAGGCACGTCCCACAGGAGCAGTGCCTTATATGGGGCTTCTATGAGCCATTGAAGCACAGTACATTCCCACAGCTGGGCATTGATGTAAGAACCACAGGGATGGCGGAGAACAATCTGTGCATCTGGTCGACCCACAGAAGATGGTGACTGAGGGGAAGGCTTCAGGGCTGGGGACTGGGAATCCTCTCTCCTTTGTGAATGGTCACCCAGTTCATCATTTCTACCCTTGGGAAAATCCTAGGAAGACCAGGATAAATTCTAGGGCCCTTCTTGGTTCTCCTGATCCATTATCGGAAGTATCTAAATAATTACAATAGATCCATCTCAAGTCAACATTTCATAACTATTGTTTAGATTTAGATGAAAGTCTTGGTCCTCCATGTTGACATATGTCTAGAATCTGATCGATTTTTGCCACCTGCATTGTGGTGCCCTGATCATGGCCCACCGGGACCTCTGCAGTGGCTTCTAACTTCTTCCCATGCCCCCATCACCAGTGCTCAACGTAGCAGGCAGAGAAGTCCTGCTAGAGCATGAGTCAGCTCCTGTCATTCCCTTCGGTGTACAGGTCCTGGAGTCCTCAGCATGACCACGAGGCTCTGCTTATCAAGTCCTTGCTGACCTTCTCTCTCTTTCACCTGTTCCAAACACACAGCCTGACAGTCTTGACCGTCCAGGCACACTTCTGCCCCAGGGCCTTTGCACCTGCTGTTCCCACTGCCTGGAATACTCTTTCCCGTCCTTCCTTCCAGACTCTACTCAAATGCTACTTCCCAGATCATCCTACTTAAGTCTGTAGACCTCCCATCCCAGCCTTCTCTCCCCTTCTCTGTTTCATCTTCTCTGTGGGAATACTGCCTTGACCTAGTGTGTATTCTAGTTACGTGGCTTCCTGCCAGCCTCCCCACTCCTCAGTCACCTACTGAGGACAATAATTATTGTTTTTCTTGTTCCTTGCTGTGTCCCCACCCCTAGGGCTGTGATATTCCATAAATATTGGTTGAGTGAATGAATAAACATTGGTGGGGGCTTAGTTTCCAATGATGCAGACACTGAAAGAAGGGAAATTCACAGCTCCATGGCCTGAGAACCTTCAGGATTCTCCTGCAGATAGTCAAAGGTCAGCTTTCAAGGTCATGTAGCTCGTGGTAGCTGAGCAGCAACTCCCACCCAATCTCCTGGTGATGAGCCGGCTGAGGGCACAGCCAGATGGGCAGAGCAAGTGAGAACAGAGGCCGAGGCCAGGTGCGGACATGAACTCTCCAACCAGGGTTCCAGCCCCACTGGGTGTCAGCTTCCCCTTGGGCAGGTTGGTTAAGCCCCTAAGACTCAGCTTTCCCGGTTTCCTCCAGCAGGCCTCAGGATAAGCCCTGCCCCACGGTGGGAAAGCTCGCCAGCTCATCACACTGTGCTGGCCACAAAGAAAGTTCTAGTTACAGAAAATGCAAAGACATGCTGCCATTCCCAGTAAAAGAGGGGGCCAGAAGAATGCACCGGAGACAGGAGGAGTCTCACTAAGAACAGAAATAGCCATAGAAATAGTCAAGGTGCAGCCATAAAAAGGAACGAAGGGCCTTTGCAGAGACATGGATGAAGTTGGAAGCCATCATTCTCAACAAACTAACATGGGAACAGAAAACCAAACACCACATGTTTTCACTCATAAGTGGGAGCTGAACAATGAGAACACATGGACACAGGGAGGGGAACAACACACACGGGGGCCTGTGGTAGGGGGAGTAGAGGGAGAGCATCAGGACAAATAGCTAACGCACGTGGGGCTTAAAACCTAGGTGATGGGTTGACAGGTGCAGCAAACCACCACGCCACACATTTACTTACGTAACAAACCTGCACATTCTGCACATGTATCCCAGAACCTAAAATAAAATACAATAAAATAAAAACAGTCAAGGAAGCCACAACCCCAAAGGACCCTGTGTTTTCTGAGGGCAAAAACCGTATCTTAGGCTGAGTGTAGTGGCTCATGCCTGTGAGCCCAGTGCATTGAGAGGCTGAGGAGGGAGGGTTGCTTGAGGCCAAGAGTTCGAGATCAGCCTGGGCAACATAGGAAGACCCTGTCTCTACAAAAAATAATTAAAAAAAAAAAAAAAAAAGCCAGATGTGGTGCAACATGCCTGTGGTCCCAGCTACTCCAGAGGCTGACGTGGGAGGTTCGCTTGAGCCCAGGAGGTAGACGCTGCAATGAGCCGTGGTTGCACCACTGCACTCCAGCCTGAGCAGCAGAGGGAGACCCCGTCAAACAAAACAAAACAAAACAAAACAAAACAAAAAAACGTATCTTAATCACGATGGCGTCTTCAGGAGGGCCCCACTGGCAGGTCATCTATATCACACAGAATTGCAGCTGCGTACACATATCCAGAGCCAATAAAGCAGCACCTCTAGTAATCTGGCCAGGTTAGCTTAGGGTATCCCTAGAAAAACTCGGAAGGGGGACCTGCGGGACAGGGGCCAGCAGGCACCAGGACGGCACCACCCAGGGGCTCTGTGCCCTGTGGTAGTGATCAGTAAAGAAACGGACATGTGCCAGACTTGGGCCAGCTGTAGAGCTCCTCTGGGCACACTTTTTTTTTTTTTTTTTTTTTGAGACGGAGTCTTGCTCTGTCACCCAGGCTGGGGTGCAGTGGCTTGACTTCAGCTCACTGCAGCCTCCACCTCCCAGGTTCAAGCAATTCTCCTGCCTCAGCCTCCTGTATAGTTGGGATTACAGCTATGTGCCACCATGCCCAGCTAATTTTTGTATTTTTAGTAGAGATGGGATTTCACCATGGTGGCCAGGCTGGTGTCAAACTCCTGATCTCAAGTGATCCACCCACCTCAGCCTCCCAAGGTGCTGGGATTACAGGCATGAGCCACCACGTCTGGCCTCCTCTGGGAACTTTATTCATCCCTAGAATTTAGGGAGTTGGGGAAAAGCTTTGCCTTGAAATCATGATGTTGGCACCAGATGAAGATGGAGGCGTGAGCCCTACAAGAATAAAATTCAGATCCTCAAAAGAAACCCCCAAGATCAGGAGTTTAGGTTGATTGAGGTAGGGGCCACTACCTGACTCCCCTACCATGGGTGGATGTAAATAAAGGGTCAGGGTATATAAACAGGAGCTTATACATCTTCACTCTTGTACCTAGGGGCTGGGAGGATTCCAGGACTTACCCCAAGATACTCTAAACAGGTCCTCAACATCCTAGCTGGAGACCAGAGTAGGCGTCTTGGGCTGGGTGACTGGCTGTGGATGAAGATGAGTGGCAGCAGAGACCTCACGCCCACCTCTGGGCTGCAACAGTGCGTGCAGTGGGCTGGGTGGGGAACGGCAGGAAGCAGCTATTTCCACAAGAGCTGGTAAAACTGGTCACTCCTGTTGTGTTTTACAACTGCCTACCTGACAGCTCTGCTTGGGTGTCTAGCCGCCTCAAATATAACCTAGCTAAGTCATATCTACTGACTTCTTTTTCTTTTTCATTTTAAATACTGAGGCAAAATTCACACAACATAGAATTAACCATTCACAAATTAAAAAAAAAAAATACAGGGTCTTGCTGTGCTGCCCAGGCTGGAGTGCAGTGGTGTGATCATAGCTCACTTCAGCCCGAAACTCCTAGGCTCAAGTAATCCTCCCGCCTCAGCCTCCCAAGTAGTTGGGATTACAGGCATGTGCCACCACATTCAGCTAATTTAAAAATTTTTTCTTTGTAGAGATGGGGTCTTGCCATATTGCCCAGGCTGGTCTCAAATATCTGGCCTCAAGTGATCCTCCTGTCTCAGTCTTTCAAAGTACTGGGATTACAGGTGTATGCCACCATGCCTGGCTAATTATTTTATTTTATATTCTCTAAAGATGGGGTCTTGCCATGTTGCCAAGATTGGTCTTGAACTCCTGACCTCAAGTAATCCGCCCACCTTGGCCTGGGATTACAGTGTGAGCCACAATGGCCAGCCAAAATTACCATTTTTAAAATGAACAATTCAGGCCAGGCGCGATAGTTCACATCTATAATCCCAGAACTCTGGGAGGCCAAGGTGGGCAGATCACTTGAGGTCAGAAAATCGAGACCAGTCTGGCCAACATAGTGAAACCATCTCTACTAAAAACACGAAAATTAGGCCAGGCACGGTGGCTCAACGCCTGTAATCCCAGCACTTTGGGAGGCCAAGGCCAGCAGATCACGAGGTCAGGAGATCGAGACCATCCTGGCTAACATGGTGAAACCCCGTCTCTACTAAAAATACAAAAAATTACTAGGTATGGTGGCAGGCACCTGCAGTCCCACCTATTCAGGAGGCTGAGGCAGGAGAATGGTGTGAACCAAAGAGGCGGAGCTTGCAGTGAGTCAAGATTGTGTCACTGCACTCCAGCCTGGGCGAGAGAGCTAGACTCTGTCTCAAAAAAAAAAAAAAAAAAAGAAAGAAAGAAAAAAACACAAAAATTAGCTGGGATTGGTGGCGAGTGCCTGTAATCCCAGCTACTCAGGACGCTGAGACAGGAGAATCGCGTGAACCCTGGAGCAGAGGTTGCAGTGAACCGAGATCTCACCATCGTACTCCAGCCTCACTTCAGGTAACAAGAGTGAGACTCCATCTTAAAAAGATAAATAGATAGATAAATAAATAAATAAATAAATAAATAAATAAATTAAACAATTCAGGCCAGGCACGGTGGCCCACACCTGTTATCTTAGAACTTTGGGAAGCCGAGCTGGGAGGATTGCCTGAACTCAGGAGCTCAAGACCAACCTGGGCAACAAGGCAAAACCCCGTCTCTAATAAAAATACAAAAAAATTAGCCCGGGGTAGTGGTGTACACCTGTAATCCCAACTACTGGGAAGGCTGAGGCAGGAGAATTGCTTGAACTTGGGACACGGAGGTTGCAGCGAGCCAAGATCATGCCACTGTACTTCAGCCTGGGTCACAGAGTGAGACTCTGTCAGACAAACAAACACACACACACAATTCAGTGGCACTTAGTAAATATACAATGTTGTGTGACCACTATATCTAGTTTTAAAACATTTTTACCACCCAAAAAGAAACCACACACCCGTTAAGCAGCTCCCAGTCCAAGGCAACCACCAATCTGCTTTCCATCTCTGGATTTGCCTGTTCTGCACATTTCATATACATGGAGTTGTGCAATACGTGACCTCTTGCATTGGTGTCTTTCCCTCTACATGAGTTTTTGAGGCTTCTCCGTGTCATAGCCTGTGTCAGTGCCTCATCCCGGATGTGGCCATATCATATTCCACCATGTGAATGCCATGCTTTGTTGATTCATTTGTCTGTTCATGGCCACCGGGCTCCTGTGAGTGCTGCTATTGTAACCGTGCAGTGGGTTCATTTATCCCACTTCCCAGAAAGAGCCAATTTATCAAGACAGAGGAATTGCAATAGAGAAAGAGTTTAATTCATGCAGAGCTGGCTGAACAGGAGACTGGAGTTTTATTATTACTCAAACCAGCCTCCCCAGAATTCAGAGGCTAGGAGATTTTTCAAGGATAGTTTGGGGGGCCTGGGAATGAGTGCTGCTGGTTGGTTGCAGATGCAATGACAGAGGTGACAGTCTTGTTCTGGGTGAGGCCACAGGACACATTGGCAGGTTCAGGTGGAACTATCAGCTGTCAGAAATGCAAAACCCTGGCTGGGCGCAGTGGCTCACACCTGTAATCCCAACACTTTGGGAGGCCAAGGCAGGCAGATCACAAGGTCGGGAGACCAAGAACATCTTGGCCAGCGTGGTGAAACCCCATCTCTACTAAAAATACAAACAAACAAAAAAAATTAGCCGGGCGTGGTGGCATGCACCTGTAATCCCAGCTACTCTGGAGACTGAGGCAGGAGAATCACTTGAACCTGGGAGGTGGAGGTTGCAGTGAGCTGAGGTCGGGCCACTGCACTCCACCCTGGGCAACAAGAGTAAAACTCCACCTCAAAAAAAAAAAGCAAAATCCTGAAAAGACATCTCAGAAGGCCAATCTTAGGTTTATGTGTACACGTCAGCAGAACTCAGGCTCCTCTCATCCTCCTAACTTGGTAGTCTTTAAATTAGCCTTATGATGGCAGTTCAGTTTTGGAGAAGGGCTATTATCATTTAAACTGTAAACTAAATGTCTCCCAGAGTTAGCTTGGCACAAGTCCAGGAATAATAATGGGCAGTTTTGAGGTTAAAGACAAGATGAGGCGTTTCGCTTGAGTCCATGAGGTTGAGGCTGCAGTGAGCTATGACTGCACTACTGCACTCCAGCCCGGGCTACTCAGTGAGACCCTATCTCTTAAAAAATTAAAACAACAACAAAAACAAACAAACAAAACAACCAAACTGCACACTTTGGATTCCATGTGGGATTAACAATGGAAGCTACTCTATTTTGGAGTCTGGTATTTAAAATTCTCACTGCGGCTTGGGTTTGCTTCCTGATCAGGGAATCAGTCCCTACGGGTTTCCATTTATTGATCCTAATCCCTTCCATGAACAGCTTTTGATTTCCTGCCTTCTTCTGTCTTTGGGACACAGGGCTTTTGGGCCCTTGTGTGCAGGTGGTCAGCTGAGAAGCTGAGACCCTAGAGAATACGGCTGAACAGAAATGTGAGTTAGAGTCCATTTGTGGCTAGTGAAACTTCACTTTCTTTGAGCTGTCTTTGGGAGGATTCTGGGTCTTATACAAAAAGACTTATCAGCTGTTTGGTCCAGCTAAAATCTGGTAACAAGAGATTTGAAAGGATTTTGGTTGGGGGAGGGAGGGACAGCGTCTCACTCTGTCAACCAGGCTGGAGTGCAGTGGCGCAATCTCAGCTCACTGCAACCTCCGCCTCCTGGGTTGAAGCAATTCTCGTGCCTCAGCCTCCAGCATAGCTGGGATTAAAAGCATGCACCACCATGCTTGGCTAATTTTTATATTTTTGGTAGAGACGTGGTTTCACCATGTTGGCCAGGCTGGTCTCAAACTCTTGACCTCAAGTGATTCACCCACCTCGGCCTCCCAAAGTGCTGGGATTACAGGCGTGAGCCACTGTGCCCGGCCAATTCCTTCCCGCTTTTTTTTTTTTTTTTTTTTTTTTGAGACGGAGTCTGGCTCTGTCGCCCAGGCTGGAGTGCAGTGGCCGGATCTCAGCTCACTGCAAGCTCCGCCTCCCGGGTTCACGCCATTCTCCTGCCTCAGCCTCCCGAGTAGCTGGGACTACAGGCGCCTGCCACCTCGCCCGGCTAGTTTTTTGTATTTTTTTAGTAGAGACGGGGTTTCACCGTGTTAGCCAGGATGGTCTCGATCTCCTGACCTCGTGATCCGCCGTCTCGGCCTCCCAAAGTGCTGGGATTACGGGCTTGAGCCACCGCGCCCGGCCTTTTTTTTTTTTTTTTTTTTTTGAGACAGAGTCTCACTCTGTCGGCCACGCTGGAGTGCAATAGCACGATCCCGGCTCACTGCAACCTCCACCTCCCAGGCTCAAGCAATTCTCCTGCCTCAGGCTCCAGAGTAGCTGGAATTATAGGCACCTGCCACCATGCCCGGCTAATTTTTGTATTTTTAGTAGAGACGGGTTTCACCATGTTGGCCAGGCTGGTCTCAAACTCCTGACCTCAGGTAATCCACCCACCTCGGCCTCCCAAAGTGCTGGGTTTACAGGCGTGAGCATTCCTTCTCTTTTTAGACCACACAGGGTAACTTCCTGACATTGCCATGGCATTTGTGAACCGTCATGGCGCTGGTAGGAGTGTCATTTTGCATGCTAACACATTATAATCAGCATATAATGAGCAGTGAGGACAGCCAGAGGTCACTTCCATCACCCTCCTGGTTTTGGTGGGTTTGGTTGGCTTCTTTATCACATCCTGTTCTATCAGTAAGGTCTTTGTGACCTATATTTTGTACCAACCTCCTATCTCATCCTGTGACTAAGAATGCCTAACCTCCTGGGAATGCAGCCCAGTAGGCCTCAGCCTTATTTTACCCAGACTCTGTTCAAGATGGAGTCACTCTGGTTCGAACGCCTGTGACACCTCTGTTCACTTCATTTTAAAATAATGGTTCTCCCATATACTTTTACTCTGCCCCACTCCTGCTTCTGCTGCCATATTCAGTACCATGTAAAGAGATTCAGAGATTTCTAATGACCCAAAGCCCTGAAGGAACTCAGAAAAAAAAAGATGCCACTCACCGTTTGTTGGAGGCCTTCTGCTTTCCTTGTGGAGTTTCAAGCGTCACATGCAGAGTCTTCTGAGGTCTAAAGCTCTGCCCTCTTTTGCATGGTATTACCTGATCTCTTTGGCTTTTCGGGGATACCAAAAATTACCCAGTATTGTGAGAAAACTTGACCGTGGTTTGCGTAATGGCTAGGCAAGAGATACAGTTTTAGAGGTGGCTGATGGCAGTTGCTTACAGAAAATGGTTATTACTACAGGGGGTGACAAAAAGCATGGTCTGGGGCACCAGTGAGGTGGGAAATCAGCCAGATTTGTTTTCTGAGCACCGGTAATGGCCCTGCTGGTCAAAGCAGGATGCAAGTTGGGTACAGCGGCTCACGCCTATAACCCCAGAATTTTGGGAAGCTGCAGCAGGAGGATCACTTGAGCCAGGAGTTTGAGACCACCCTGGGCAACATAGTGAGAACCCCATCTCTACAAAAAACTAAAAAATTAGCCAAGCATGGTGGCATGTGCCTGTGGGCCCAGGTACTTGGGAGACGAAGGCAGGAGGATCACTTGAGCCCAGGGGGTCAAGGCTGCAGTAAGCCATGATTGTACCACTGTATTCCAGCCTGGGCAATGGAGCGAGACCCTATTTCAAAAAAAAAAAAAAAGCAAGCTTTAAAAAAAAAAAAAAAAACAGCTGAGACCAGCAGATGGAAACAAAAGTGACCTCCAGTTGCCCTCACCATTCATCAGCATAAAGACCTTCCTTACAGCACTATGACAGCTTATAAATACCATGACAATACCCTATATGGTTCCAGAACTTCCCCACTTCTTTCCTAGAAAATTCAGAATAGTCTACCCCTTGATTAGCATATAATTAAGACCAGGTATAAATGTGGCTAGCCAGTGCTCCCTTGTTGCAGCTGTGGCTACCCCTGCTGCTGCTGCTCCTCCTCCTCCTGCTGCTGTTTACTGCTACTCTGGCCTCTCCCTGTGGGTTAGCCCTGCCCTTAAATTATTTTCCGAGCAAAGCCAAGAACTCTGTCAGGCTAAGCCCCAGTTTTGAGGTGTGCCTGCATTACCTAGAGGCTATCAAAGCACAGCCCACCAAGGGATAAGACTCCCCGGGCGATAGGCTGACCACAGATTGGGATGACTGGCTTTGTTTCCGAGTACCCCCATTTTTCTAAAAGATGTTTAATTATTTTTTCCTCTCTTTTTTTCTCCTTTTCCCAGTTCCTGACTTCCTACTTAGCCCTTTAGACATGCAAATCTAGCCTTTTCTCCCCTCCTTCACCGGACAGTACCTCGAGATCCCTTGGCAAGTGTGTCTAACTCCTTGAGAATTAACAGTTGATTTACAGACCAAAGTATGCCTGCTATGGAACTCCCTCATCAGGAGGTGGCCTGGAGAGATAATGGCCTGCCCACAAAAGTGCCAGCAGTCACTAGCTCGACCACCTGATAGATAAGGCACTGGAGCTAGCATGAACCCACTTCTGCCCCTGCTCACTTCCTCCCCTGTCTTTTAGAAGTGCCTACTTTCTGTTCCAAAAGCAAAATGGGACAGCTAAAGGCAAGACAGATGCCTGTGCCACTTCCCCAAGCTAGCTTTGGAATAAATAACCTTATTTGTGCCAGACCTCATTCTAAATAATTGGACTCTGCACGTGGCCAGCAACTAACCTACTTTACTGCTCAGTTAGAGCTCTGGGTTGCCCACCAGGCTCCAGGGAATGGCCTTACAATGAAATGCACCGTGGGGCATCACACCTTCCCGTCCCATGACAAAATGAAAAGCATTGTGCAGGTATCGCACAGTCCAGTCCTGGGCTGAGATGAAATGCACTGTGGAGGCATTGTACTGTCCAGTCCCATGACAAAATGAAATGCACCATGGGAGCATCGCGTCATCCAGTCCCGTGCTGAGATGAAATGCACCGTGGGAGCATCGCACCGTGCAGTCCCGTGCTGAGATGAAATGCACCGTGGGAGCATCGCACCGTGCAGTCCCGTGCTGAGATGAAATGCACTGTGGGGGTATTGAACCGTTCAGTCCCGGGCTAAGATGAAATGCACTGTGGAAGCATTGTACTGTCCAGTCCCACGACAAAATGAAATGCACCGTGGGAGCATCGCGTCATCCAGTCCCGTGCTGAGATGAAATGCACTGTGGGAGCATCGCACCATGCAGTCCCATACTGATATGAAATGCCTTGTGGGGGTATTGAACCATCCAGTCCTGGGCTGAGATGAAATGCACTGTGGAGGCATTGTACTGTCCAGTCCCATGACGAAATGAAATGCACTGTGGGAGCATTGCACCGTCCACTCCCGTGCTGAGGTGAAATGCACCGTGGGAGCATCGCACCGTTCAGTCCCGCGAGGAGATGAAATGCACCGTGGGATGACCACACCGTCCAGTCCCGTGCTCAGATGAAACACACCATGGGAGCATCGCCCCATCCACTCCCGTGCTGAGATGAAATGCACCGTGGGAGCATTGCACCGGCCAGTCCCACGCCGCTCTCTTCTTTCTGGGACCCAGGATTTGGCGTAAAAATGGGATCTTTGATTTTGGAGGATCTGTGCTCTGCCTTCCAGCTGTGCCTGCTTCATGCATATTTAAAGATTAGGCCTTAAAAACTCCATGCTTGCTTTCCCCTTTTCATTAAAGGGCTCTACTCTTCAGGGTAATCTAATTTATCTAGTCATCTAATTAACAAACAAGCTAAGTTTAAAAACCAAAATGCAACATTCTAACACATAGGTGGTTATTTTGAAACTCTTTGTAAAAGAAGTTTACGTCTATAAAGGCAATCTCCATTTACAAGTGCATCTCCTCTCTAAACCAGGAGGAACTTTTAGGATGGGAAAGATACCGCTCACAGTTCACATAACAAACCTTACCTTTGCTTGGGCTGGGTATGGTGGCTCACGCATATAATCCCAGCACTTTGGGAGGCCAAGGTGGGCAGATCAGCAGAGATCAGAAGCTTGAGACCAGCCTGGCCAACATGGCAAAACTCTGTCTCTGCTAAAAAATAAAAAATAAAACTAACTAACTAAATAAATAGATAAATAAATTAGCCGGGCATGGTGGCATTTGCCTGTAATCCCAGCTACTCAGGAGGCTGAGGTTGCAGTGAGCCAAGATTGCACCACTGCACTCCAGCCTGGGCGACAGAGTGAGACTTTGCTTAGATCTAAGTTCTGTGCCTTTGAGATACAAATTTTCTACCTTGTTTCAGCTAAAGTCATGTTTTTGGAGATGAAAATTTAGAGTTCCCTAGCAATTGTTTTGGGCGGGAAACAGTTAATCAAGAGATTAATAGTCTGAAGTAAGGGAGACAAACTAGTTGAAAAATGGCAAATGAACAATCTTGTAAGTGTATAAGATCTGTTTCTGTTTGTGTGTTTGTATGTCTATGTGTTTATACATGTCACGTGTATGTCATGTTTCACTACCAAAATACATGAAAGAGCTCTAATTAATTGGCTTAAGGAAAAGGTAAGCACCTAAATCAAACATTTTATCAGAAAAATAGAAACGTTAACTTAAATGAGTTCTAATTCAGGTGACTCTAGTAATCTTTGGTAAATACAGTTTCTAAAGTGTTGGTAAAACAGGATAGTAAATGTCTTCAGAATTTAACGTAGACATTTTTGTCTAAGTCTAATGGTCAGATTCTGTCACCTAAATGTTTTAAGGTCATAAAACTGTTGCTTTTTTTTTTTTTTTTTTTTTTTTTTGAAACAGAGTCTTTTTCTGTCACCCAGGTGAGAGCTCAGTGGTGAGATCCTGGCTCACTGCAATCTTTGTTTCCTGGGCTCAAGCAATCCTCCCACCTCAGCCATGGGGAGGCATAGCTGCAGGCACTGTCCTTTGTCCTGGGCTCTGCATCTGGTACATTATTAAAATTGCTGATCTTCCAGGTTTTTCTCTAAAAACAAGTGTTACTAAGAGTTCACATCATAATTAATATATGTAATTAAAACTCCAGCCTGGGCTACAGAGTGAGACTCCATCTCAAAAATAAATAAATAAATAAAACTACTAGATACAAGAAAACCATTTCTATATGCAAAATATATGAGGAAAGTAAAATGTCTTTTTAGTAAAGGAGGTTATAAGAAGCCATACCATTATAGTTTTCATTAAAGGGATACTAATTTTGCCTAGTTAAGTTTTACATTGAGGGAATTTAAAAATGATAATAAAACTAAATGTATGTAGAAATTTGAAAAAGAAAATGGAAAATTGTCAAAGGTTATAAAAGGTTTATAAAAATCTTGTGGTCAAACTGGTTAAGAATGGATGGATTTGTTTATAAAATTTTATTAAAATTAGCTTTATTATTAATAAAACACTAATGCAAATGTAAAATTTGGTTTCCTTTTTGGAACAAAAGTTTTGTGTAATAAGAGATTGTCCAAGATTTTTGTTTACCTTTTCAGTAAACTTCAAAAAACAAAACAAAATAGGTGAGGGAGAGAGACAGATTCAGTGACCTCATGCTGTATTTATTAGTTTTTTGGTTTTTGGGTTTTTTTTGAGATGCAGTCTCGCTCTGTCACCCAGGCTGGAGTACAGTGGCGTGATATTGGCTCACTGCAACCTCCACCTCCCAGGTTCAAGTGATTCTCCTGCCTCAGCCTCCTGAGTAGCTGGGCTTACAGACATGCACAACTATGCTTGGCCAATTTTTGTAATTTCAGTAGAGATGGGATTTTGTCATGTTGCCAAGGCTGGTCTCGAACTCCTGACCTCAGGTGATCCACTGGCCTCAGCCTCCCAAAGTGCCGGGATTACAGACATGAGCTGCCATGCCCAGCCTGAATTTACTAGGCTTTATGATTGTTTAGGAAACTCTCTATTAAAGAGTAAATAATTTTTGCTTTTTGAAGTATTTGAATTATCATTTTGGCTCAGTGACCTTTTTACAGTGACCTGTGATTCTATTTTGTGATATGAAGCGTTTTAAACCTTTGATATTTGACAAACTATTTTCTTTTGAGCTATTTATAGCTTTTAACAATTGAGTGAAGTATATTCTTGTGAGCAAAATTTGAAGCATATTTCTTTCTCTTTATCTGATGTCTCCAAGTTTGAAAACTATTTGTGAGTATTCCTAATTTATGGCAATATAGTTATCTGCATAAGGTCTGTAAGAATCTGTTGTCTTTTATAACAGGAAACAGTTGGAGACACTGATTATTCTACCAAGGCTTTGACTAGAATGGCATATTTTAGATATGACTGGACTGTTTTGAGGAATTGAGGTTAACTTATAGAGTTGAAAAAAAGAGTTGAAAATACTGGTCTGGTACCTTGACTCAATGGTTCCCCTGCAAGGCTCCTGACCTGTTAAGTAAAGAATGTCACTTTCTGATTAGGCCCAGGAATCTCAAATATTTTGAGACCTCTAGAAGAAGTCATCCAATTCATACAGGTATCTGTAGGCACAGATAAATCTTTGCCTTGGTTCAGGAGGCTTTTACAAAGTCTGACCTTGGCCAGTCATGGTGGCTCAAGCCTGTAATCCCAGTATTTTGGGAGATCAAGGAAAGAGGATTGCTTGAGGCCAGGAGTTCAAAACCAGACTGTGCAACATAGTGAGACTCCATCTCTCAAAACAACAACAACAACAACAACAAAAAAGCCCAGCGTAGTGATATGTTTCTTTCATCAAAGCTACTTGGGAGACTGAGGTTGGAGGATCACTTGAGCATAGGAGTTCAAGGTCATTGTGAACTATGATGACATCACTGCACTCCAGCCTGGGCAACAGAGTGATACCCTGCATCAAAAATAAATAAATAAGGCCAGGTACAGGCAAAATAAATAAATAAGGCTCAGACCGGTCTGAGCAACATGGCAAAACCCTGTCTGTACCAAAAATACAAAAAATACCCAGGTGTGGTGGTGGGCGCCTGTAGTCCAGCTACTCGGGAGGTGGAGGTGGGAGGATCGCTTGAGCCTGGGAGGTGGAGGTTGCAGTGAGCCAAGATCGTGCCACTGCACTCCAGCCTGGGTGACAGAGTAAAACTCTGTCTAAAAGAGAGAAAGACAGAGAGATTAAATAAATAGTCTAACCTTATAAAAAGTTCCAGCAAAAGCAACTTAAAAGAGTCTATATGGCCAATCACTATTTTTACTATACTTTATGCAAATAATCGTGCCAAGTGTAATAAGACTGAAACTTATTTTGCCAATATATATTGGTCTTACTATGATTTATCCTTGATAACAATGGGAAACTGGAGAGAGAAAAATTATGTTTCAAAAGAAAACTATAGGCTGGGTGGGGATAGAAGTTCAATACCAGCCTGGGTGACATAGCAAGACCTCTTCCCTACAATAGTTTTTTTTAAGTATACAATACTTTTTTTAAGTATACAATACTTTTTTTAAGTATTCTTTCTTAAGAAAGAATACTACAGTACACTTTTCATTAGTTTCTAGCCTTGTCCATTGTTTTTTCAGTTTTTATTATTTTCTACAATTTGTGCTGAATCCTCTATTCTTATCTGGCTACAAATCTCCACACTAACATTTTCAAAATCTTCCATCTTTCTGAGGTGGACTGAATGAAATTGCTACTACATTTTCGCTGAGGCCTTGCAAGCTAAAGCTCATACTATTGAGGGAACCAGCCCCCAATATTTCAACGTAGGTTCTTTTTTATTTTCCCTAAGTGTCGGCTGATCTGAGAAATAAAGAGAAAGAGTACAAAAGACAGAAATTTTACAGCTGGGCCTCCAGGGGTGACATCACCTATCGGTAGATTCTGTGATGCCCCTTGAGCTGCAAAACCAGCAAGTTTTTATTAGGGATTTCAAAAGGGGAGGGGGGTACAAACAAGGAGTAAGTCACAAAGATCACATGCTTCAAAGGGCAATAAAAGATCACAAGGGCAGAAGGGCAGAACAAGATCACAAGGCCAGGGTGAAATTAGAATTACCGATGAGGTTCCATGTCCCACTGGGCACGCATCATCTTGACAAACATCTTAACAGGAAATGGGGTTTGAGAGCAGACAACTGGTCTGACTATAGTTCGCCAGGCTGGAATTTCCTCATCCTAGCAAGTCTGAGGGCACTGCAGGAAACCAGGGCGTATTTCATCCCTTATCTTCAACTGCATAAGATAGACACTTCCAGAGCAGCCATTTATAGACCTCCCCCGGGGAATATATTCCTTTCCCAGGGTTATTCCTTGCTGGGAAAATAATTCAGCAATATTTCTCTTATTTGTTTTCTGCAAGAAGAGAAATATGACTCTGTTCTGCCCGGCTCCACAGGCAGTCAGACCTGATGGTTATTTTCCTTGTTCCCTGAAAATTGCTGTTATCCTGTTCTTTTTTAGGATGCCCAGATTTCATATTGTTCAAACACACGTTTTACAAACAATATGTACAGTTAACGCAATCATCACAGGATCCTGAGGTGACATACATCCTCAGTTTACGAAGATGACAGGATTAAGAGATTAAAGTAAAGACAGGTATAGGAAATTATAAGAGTATTGACTGGGGAACTGATAAATGTCCATGAAATCTTCACAATTTATGTTCAGAGATTGCAGTACAGACAGGCATAAGAAATTATAGAAGTATTCATTTGGGGAACTAATAAACATCCATGAAATCTTCACAATTTATGTTCTTCTGCCATGGCTTCAGCTGGTCCCTCCATTCGGGGTCCCTGACTTCCCGCAACACATACCTTGTAATACAGAAAAGAAAAACTTGGCAGATTTCCACTGCCTTCTTCCACTTTAACAAACAATGTTTTGAATCTAACATCTGGACACCTCAATTGACTGTGTTTCAGACTCTAAGGAAACTGGTTTATAGATTGTCCCCAACAAAATCTTTGTCTTTCTTCTCTTTGCAAGCTGTGTTACTCCATTTTTCATTACAATAAAGGAATTCCTGAGAATGGGTAATTTATAAAGAAAAGAGGTTTATTCGGCTCACAGTACTATAGGCTGTATGGGAAAGGTACCAGCATCTGCTTGACTTTTGGTGAGACCTCAGGAAGCTTTTACTCATGGCAGAAAGTGAAGGGGGAGCAGGCATTTTACATGGAGAGAGGGAGTAAGAGAGGGGGTGAGGTGCCACAGGCTCTTTCAAATGAATGAGAACTCACTCAGGACGATAAGGACAGCACCAAGATACCTATGAGGGATCTGCCCCCATGATCCAAACACCTCCCACTAGGCCCATCTCCAACACTGGAGGTCATATTTCAACATGAGATTTGGAAGGGACACATGTCCAAACCATGTCACAAGCTCATCTGCAATGCCATCTCCTAAAATGAGGTGTAACTGTTTAATGGAATGGCCTATTCCCATTTAAAAAAAAAAAAAAAAACCCTGTTTTCCAAATGGAACCCCAAAGGAACTAAAAGTAGATAGATTCCTCTCAATGTCTGTTTTTGTCTTCCAGCTATACCTGTTTATTGGGCCCCAGTAACTGTATGCTTTCCTAGCCCTGTTTTTTGAAGGACTCCACCCTGAGGCCAATAATCCAATTAGGAGATTGGCAAAGGAAAAATCTTACAACTACTGGATTTTCTTCTGTCTGCCTGTGTAATCATATATGTGTTATGTGTGTGATGCTAATATAAAAAAGGGCTCTAATTAAATAAATGCTTAGATCAAATATTTGTGAAGGAAAAATAAAAACTGTGATGCCTTTTAGTTCATGTGACTTTAATCATTGAGAAATAAAGGCAGTTTTAAAGACCATTGGTAAAATACAAATGTCTTCAAAATGTAAATACATGGGCTGAATCATGTAGGTTAGATACTAGGTTTGCTAAATGTTTCAACTATCAACTGCTTCTTTGGCTTTTAAGAACTGTTTGACTTGTCTGCTTTACAACGTGGTAAGGCATGGGGACATATGGAATTAACCACATCCATAACTATGTTGGAAGGACTCAGACTTTATCTGTGCCTAGTACATAATTAAAACAACTTACCAGGTTTTATACTAAAGTTAAAAATTGCTGGCCAGGCGCAGTGGCTCATGCCTGTAATCCCAGCACTTTGGGAGGCTGAGGTGGGCAGATCACAAGGTTAGGAGATCAAGACCATCCTGGCTAACATGGTGAAACCCCATCTCTACTAGAAATACAAAAAAATTAGCCAGGTGTGGTGGCGGGCACCTGTACTCCCAGCTACTCAGGAAGCTGAGGCAGGAGAATGGCACGAACCCGGGGAGGGGGAGCTTGCAGTGAGCCGAGATTGCGCCACTGTACTCCAGCCTGGGTGACAGAGCGAGACTCCATCTCAAAAAAAAATTGCTAAGAGTTGCCATTATAACATGTAATTGAGACTACTAAAAATAGATTTACATGCAAGGTGTGTAAGGAAAGTAAAATATGCTTTTAATAAAAGACTGTCAGAAGGCATGGCAATGTAAATTTTTGCCTTGGGTTAAAGGATCATTGGTGGAAGGTTTGTACAAACTAATCTTGCAAAAGAAATTCTGTGTGTGAACATACTGACTAACTTCACAAAGGTATTATACGGTTTTTCCATAAATTGAACATTGAAATAAAAGCACAACAGGCCAGGCGCGGTGGCTCAAGCCTGTAATCCCAGCACTTTGGGAGGCCGAGACGGGCAGATCACAAGGTCAGGAGATCGAGACCATCCTGGCTAACATGGTGAAACCCCGTCTCTACTAAAAAAATACAAAAAATTAGCCAGGCGTGGTGGCGGGCGGCTATAGTCCCAGCTACTCGGGAGGCTGAGGCAGGAGAATGGCGTAAACCCAGAGGCAGAGCTTGCAGTGAGCTGAGATTCAGCCACTGCACTCCAGCCTGGGCAACAGAGCGAGACTCCATCTCAAAAAAACAAACAAACAAACAAACAAAAAACAAACAAACAAACAAAAAAACAGCACAACAAGGTTTTCTTAAGGCATGAATGCATTTTTGAACAAAAATTTGTAAAGGGTTCTAAAAGGTTTACAAGAATCTCACTTCATGGTCAAACTGGTTAAGACTGGATACAATTGGCCTGGCATGGTGGCTCACACCTGTAATCCCAGCACGTTAGGAAGCTGAGGCGGGTGGATCACCTGAGGTCTGGAGTTCAAGACCTGCCTGGCCAACATGGTGAAACCCCATCTCTACTAAAAATACAAAACTTAGCTGTGTATGGTGGTGGGCGCCTATAATCTCAGCTACTTGGGAGGTTGAGGCAGGAGAATCACTTGAACCTGGGAGGCAGAGGTTGTGGTGATCCAAGATCACACCATTGCACTCCAGTCTGGGAAACAAAAGTGAAATTTCATCTCAAAAAAAAAAAAAATAAATACTGGATATAATTAATCTATAAGGTTTCATTTAAAAAAATTCGGGTTGATATTAATAGTAGAATAATGCAAGGGTGAAATTTGGCTTTCTCCTCTAGAGCAGGATTTTTATGTAATATTAAAGACAGATAGGAAAGCTAAATCTTCCTCTGAATGAGTAAAGGTTTTTGCTTTGTTTTAAATTTTTTGAGTCATCATTTTGGCTAAAATAAATGACCTGTGGTAATCTGGAATTCTATCTCATAGCATTAAGTGCTTTGAACCTCTAACATATTTAACAGTCTTCCCCAAATCAAACTTCAGTTTCAAAATTGTCTTTCCTGACGCCCTAGCTTTTGGATGCTACAGAGGGCCCCTGGAGCATCCAAAAGAGAGGTAGACAGGATTATTTGACATGTTTAGTTACATGGGATTCAAAAGTGATGTCTAATCTCCTTTAGGTTATATTTTAGTGATAATATTATGTTCTAAAATTATATGGAATGTCTAAAATTCTAATGTCTGAGTATATGCTATCAATCTTAATTAAGGTTACGTTAAGTTATTGTAAACCACAGAAATTACCAAATTTCTTTGTCAATCATGTTCTGGACTGTAACCACCCTGGACATTTTGTCATTTGCAGACAATTGTTGTCTTGCTTTGATCCTTTTCTTTTTTTGAGATGGAGTTTAATCTTGTTATCCAGGCTGGAATGCAATGGCACAATCCTGGCTCACTGCAACCTCCACCTCCTGGGTTCAAGTGATTCTCCTGCCTCAGCCTCCTGAGTACCTGGGATTACAGGTGCCTGTCACCACACCTGGCTAATTTTTGTATTTTTATTAGAGATGGGATTTTGTAATATTGGCCAGGCTGGTCTCGAACTCCTGACCTCAGGTTATCCACCCGCCTTGGCCTCTCAAAGTGCTGGGATTACAGGTGTGAGTCACTGCACCTGGCTGCTTTGATCCTTTTCAAAAGATGGTTTATAATGAGTTATAGGACTTTGACAAGTGCTCTCAAATGCAGGTTTCTAATAACTTTGAAGATTGTGACATTGGAATAAAGAAAAAATGTACAAGACTCATGAAGAGCTCAAATGTTTATGAATATCAAGCAGAGCAAGAGTTAACAGAATGGACTGAACTAACATAAAACTAATCTTTTTAACCTTTTTGCTTAAAATGTTTCTGATCCTTGTTTGGTTTTTCAGAGTCAAGGAAGCTTATTTTGAGTTATTTGCAGCCTTTAATAATTGAGTAAGGTATACTGTTGTGAACAAAATTTGGAGCATGTTCGTTTCTCTCTGCCTGGACTCTCCAGAATTTGGAAACTACTTGTGAGTATTCTTAACCTATGGCAGTATAGTTATTTGCATTGGTGCAATAAGAATCCATTTTCTTTTGCAACAGGACACAATAGGAGAAACGGGTTGTTATACCAAGGCTTTGACTGGAAGGGTGTCCCATTAAGGAATCAAGTTTGACTTGCAGAGCCCATAAAATCCCCTTGGGAAAACTGGCCTAACACCCTGTCTACAGAGTCCCTGCACGGGGTTCCTAACCTGTGGTGAGGAAAGAATGTCACATTCTAACAGGCCCAGGTGCCCCATGTTCTTGGGACCTCAAGAAGAGAGGGAGTTACCCAACTCAGGGATCTGAAGGTACAGACCTGTGGCTGGGCTCAGCTTTACAAGACCTTATCTGAGATTCCTAGTGGAATAGAGTTCCATCAAAGACAACTGAAAAGTCTATGTGAAGAATAATTATTCTTGCTGCACTTTATGCAAATAATCAGGCCAAGTATAGGACTAAAGCTTATTTTGCAAACAACTCAGTCCTATCATGATTTCTTTTTGACAAAAAATGAGGACTGGAGTTGGAAAACTTATGTTCCAGAACTTATCATACGTTTGTCATTAAATTCTTTTTTTTTTTTTTTTTTTTTTTTTTGAGACGGAGTCTCGCTCTGTCACCCAGGCTGGAGTACAGTGGCGCGATCTCCGCTCACTGCAAGCTCCGCCTCCCGGGTTCGCGCCATTCTCCTGCCTCAGCCTCCCGAGTAGCTGGGACTACAGGCGCCGCCACCTCGCCCGGCTAATTTTTTTTGTATTTTAAGTAGAGACGGGGTTTCACCGTGTTAGCCAGGATGGTCTCGATCTCCTGACCTCGTGATCCGCCCGTCTCAGCCTCCCAAAGTGCTGGGATTACGGGCTTGAGCCACCGCGCCCGGCCGTTTGTCATTAAATTCTAATCTCATTAGTTGTTTTTGTTTCTGCCTACCTTTTAAACTAACCCTGTTTATTCCTGTGAACCAATCAACAATTCTCCAGCTGTAGCTCAAAAGTAACAAAATGAATGGGTGATGTAAAAATCTGGATCAATATTCTAGTTTTGGGCAATTATCCTACAAATCCTACCAGGTGATAGGAATAAATAGGCTGCCCAAAAACTGGAGGATTCTTTGTTTAGGAAAATAAGCCCAAGGAGCTAACCAAAGCCACATGCTTCCAAAGCTTAGCAGGCATGACTGTAGCCACCAGTTATCAGGGCTTGTCAGTAGCCTTGGGATTTTTGAGCTGTCCTTTCCCCCTTCTTTCATTTTCACAGCCCAAATTGTTTCTTCTCACTTAGAGCCCATTAAACTTCAAATGGTGATGCAAATGGAACCATGCATGGATGCGCCATTCTTTTTTTCTTTTCTTTTCTTTTTTTTGGTTTTTTTTTTTTGAGATGGCGTCTCACTCTGTCGCCCAGGCTGGAGTGCAGGAGTGCAGTGGCACAATCTCGGCTCACTGCAAGCTTCGCCTCCTGGGTTCACGCCATTCTTCTGCCTCAGCCTCCCAAGTAGCTGGGACTACAGGCACCCATCACCACGCCTGGCTAATTGTATTTTTAATAGAGACAGCGTTTCACCGTGTTAGCCAGGATGGTCTCTATCTGCTGATCTTGTGATCTGCCCGCCTCGGCCTCTCAAAGTGCTGGGATGACAGGCATGAGCCACCACGCTGGGCCAGATGCGCCATTCTTCTGGAGATCCTTAAACTTACCTCAGGAGGAGCCTAACTGCTGCTTCCCCAAAACAGCACCCCGTCAGCAGGAAACAGTTAAGAGTGGTCAGTGTCCACTTTCCCCAACAGCAGTTGGGGTCTCCACTCTTAAAGGGGGGAATGAAAGGAGTTAGCTAGCTTGCTTCAGGCAGATAGTAAGGGAAGGGTCCCTGGAGAATCTCCGACCTGCCCCACAAGTGCTTACACCAGATATTTTGTGCAGATAAGGGAACTTGCACAGGGTGCTTGCCTGAACATGACCGCAGCAGACTAATGGCCTGAATGCACACTGAGGGGAAGGGATGGAGCCAACAGGAATTTACACCTTATACAAATAAGGAACCCAGCTCCATTAGCTTTTATATAAAAGCCCTTGTGTTCAACTGTGAAGGGGGCAACCAGCAACCTGCTTTCAGCTCCCCTCTTTTTGCTGAGAGCTTTCTTTTTTGCTTAATAAATTCTACTCCACTCATTCTTTGATGTCCATGTGCCTATTTCTTCCTGGTTGTGAGACAAGAACCTGGACCTAGCTGAGCTACGGAGTAAACAATCCTGCATCGAAATGGTGTCCTGACATGCGGAAATGAAGATGTCTCAGTGTCTCTCTGAGCACTCCCCCCAGTCTCTCTCGCACAAATGTTGAAGTTTCTTTACTGTCTAAGACCCAGTTCTACCAAGGAGAACAATAGCTTCTTCTCTCCTCCCTGTTATTAACTATTGCAGAAAAGAAGACTAAGATGAATGCACACATGAACAGACTCTTTTGCAAGAATAAAGACTGTCTCCAGGGATCATTTGAATTCCATAGAGAGATACTGGCTGGGTGCAGTGGTTCATGCCTGTAACCCCAGAACTTTGGGAGGCTGAAGTGAGAGGATTCTTCAAGCCCAGAAGTTTGAGACCAGCCTGGGCAACATATTGAGACCCCGTCTCTCCAGAAAAATAAATAAATAAATAAACAAAATTAGCCACTTGTGGTGGCATGCACTTGTAGTCCCAGCTATTTGAGAGGGTGAGTTGGGAGGATCACTTGAGCCTGCTGAGGCTACAGTGAGCCAAGGTCATGCCATTGCACTCCAACTTGAGTGACAGAGTGAGTCCTTCTCTCAAAAAGAGAGAGAGAGAGAGAGAAACAACAAAGAGAACTATTTACAAGTAGATTTCTGTTCCCTGACCCGGTCATTCTCCCTAGTAATCATTTATTGCCCCTCAATAAAATCTCAACGGAATTCCTCTTCTCATCCCTTCCATAACCAGTTTTACCAGGATCCAAACCCTGCTTCTTTCTGTAACTTCAAGATGGTATACAAGCTTCTCTTAACTCATTGAGGGGTTGGATCTTCATTCTGAAGCCTCCTGTGTATACACATTATATAAGTTTGCATGCCTTCTCTCCTTTTAATCAATCTGACTCATGTCAGTGATTTTCAGCAAACCTCTAGAGGGCCGCCAGGGGCTACGGCCCCAATAGCCTCTGAGACTCTTTATGATCTGGCCCCACGCACCTCTCCTCCCACCGCACACTCCTTGCTCACCTTCACTATGCTACAAGCTCCCTGTCTTCTGTCCCTCAATTGTGCCAGTATCCTGCCTGTCTCAAGGTCTTTGCACTCACTGTGTATCTACCCAATGGGCTCCTCTTGCCCACTGCAGAAACAGATCCAATTCATTAAGACAGGGGAATTGTAACAGAGAAAGTGTTTTATACATATAGAGCTGGCTAATGGGAGGCTGGAGTTTTATTATTATTCAAATTAGCCTTCCCCCAAAACTTGGACGCTAAGGTTTTCAAAGACAGTCTTGTGGGGAGGGGTTGGCTAGGGAATGAGTGTTGCTGACTGGCGAGGGCAGAATCCTGAAGGGTGGAACATGGTTCTTGTGTGCATGCGTTCAGTCAGCTCCTTGGTGGGGCCACAGGAAGGTCAGTGGGTCTGGCTGGGGCCATCGGTCATGAGAAATGCAAAAAACCAGAAAAGCCTTCTCAAAAGACCAACATTAGGGTCTACAAGAGTCTAATTATCTGAAGGAGTAATTGGGGAAGTTGCAAATCTTGTGACCATGGGAATAATGGCTGGTAATTGTTTATGTCTATACTTTAGCAGAATTTACGCTCCTTTCATCGTCCTAACTTGGTGGTCTTTTATGAGCTTTACAAAGGCTTGGTTTTAGCTTACTAAACTAAAGGCTATTATCCTTTAAACGGAATGTCTCTTAGAGTTAACTTGGCCCAAGTCGAGGAATGACTTAAGGGCAGTTTGGAGGTTAAAGGAAAGATGGGGGCTGGTTAGATGCTATCTTTTCCACTGGCATAATTTTCTCAATGTTAATCTTTTGCAAAGGTGGTTTCGATCCCTCCCTTTGGGTTTCATCACACCTTATTCTTATGGTGTGGGCTATGGGAATGGAAAAAGGCTGATGACTGTTCTAGTGTTTTCAACCATCCCCTTTTCTTGGAACACTCCACCCCTGCGTGTCACTGTGGCCACTTCCTCTCAACTTAGGTGGCACCTACCTCCAGCCACTCATGTAAATCAGCAACCCATTAACTCTCTTCCACTTTGTGTTATTTTATTTACATCCCAGCAATTATCAAACCTACAATTATCTTATTTGTTTGTGTTTTTGGTCTTGTCCTCTTCTGCAACAGAAACTCTGTGAGGGCAGGTGCATTCTCTAAATCTATCCAGCAGTAAGAATGATGCCTGTTGCAAACTAAAAATAAAACCCCAAGACCCCCAACCAACTGAATGGACCCCCTCTTGGCCAAACGGACTCCAGAGAAACCTGTAAAACAATTCCCGGCCATGATGGGAAGGGAGGTCAGACATGCCTCGTTATGCCTCTTCCCTTTGGAGTTCAGGCACAACTGACCAGCATTGAGGTTTGTTAAAGCAAACCAAATATGGCCTGAGAAGGACTCCATGCTTCTAATATATTTGAGTCCTCGTGGACGAACTGCAACCTAACTTGGCAGACAAGACTGAAAACCTAACTTAGGAGTATGTGCCTGCAACAATAGCTGAGTCTTGGCCAATCCCAGCAGCCGTACTTCAACCACTCACACACTGCTGAGTGTTCAAACAAGGCAAACACCAACCTGTAACCAATCCAGCTGTTTCTGTACCTCACTTCTGTTATTAAGAACAAATAGTTCCTCTTCAAAGGGTTTTAGTCCCTGGTTCTTTGTTCTATTCTAAAAGGTAATCATACACATTCATCTATCAGCTCTCCCTCTCTCTGCTGTGCCCAAACATCCCAGGATGTACCATACCTATCCTTCCTGTCAAATGCCCACCGTCGCCTCCTTTGATTATGTCAACAGTAGCCAATTGGAATTAGCCTAGATTGTGCAGTCCAACCCCAGCCTGCAGGGAGAGGACACAGGAACAGGGCCTGCAGGGCCTGCATTAGAGATAAAAACCTCCTGCTCGCCTTTGTTTTCCACGCTTTCCTTTGCCTCTGCCTTGTATGCAGGAAACACCCTTCTATAGACGTAAATTGCCTTGCTGAGAAAACTTTTGCCTGAGTACTTGTTTCACTTTGCGACACCAAAAATTTGTTTCTAATACTTCCAATTTCTGTACGTCGCTTTACTTTTTCTATGTATAAATTTGTTCTGACCATGGGGCACCACCTGCAGTCTCTCTGAATCTGCTGATTTTGGGGGCTGCCCAATTCACAAAGCATTCATTACTCAGTTACACTCCTTTAAATTTAATTCAGCTGATATTGGGGGAACCCACCCCCAATAATTCAACGTTAATTCATGTAGGTTCTTTTCTATTTCCCTAAGTGTCGGCCGGTCTGAGAAATAAAGGGAAAGAGTACAAAAGAGAGAAATTTTAAAGCTGGGTATCTGGGGGAGACATCACATGTCAGCAGGTTCTGTGATGCCCCCCAAGCTGCAAAACCAGCAAGTTTGCAATAGTGATTTTCAAAAGGGGAGGTAGTGTACGAATAGGGTGTGGGTCACAGAGATCACATGCTCCACAAGGTAATAAAATATCACAAGCCAAATGGAGGCAGGGCGAGATCACAGGACTGGAGCAAAATTAAAAATGCTAATGAAGTTTCATGTCCCACTGGGCACGCATTGTCATTGATAACATCTTATCAGGAGACAGGGTTTGAGAGCAGACAACTGGTCTGACCAAAATTTATCAGGCGGGAATTTCCTGATCCTAACAGGCCTGGCAGCGCTACGGGAGACCGGGGCTTATTTCATCCCTTATCTGCAACCGCAAAAGACAAACATTGCCAGAGCAGCCATTTTAGAGACTTACCTCTGGGAACGCATTCTCTTTCTCAGGGCTGTTCCCTGCTGAGAAAAAGAATTCAGCGATATTTCTCCTATTTGCTTTTGAAAGAAGAGAAATATGGCTCTGTTCCGCAAAGCTCTCAGGCAGCCAGACCTAATGGTTATCTCCCTTGCTCCCTGAACATCCCTGTTACCCTGTTCTTTTTTCAAGGTGCCCAGGTTTCATATTGTTTAAACACACATGCTTTATGAACAATCTGTGCAGTTAACGCAATCACCACAGGGTCCTGAGGCAACATATATCCTCAGTTTATGAAGATGATGGGATTAAGAGATTAAAGACAGGCATAGGAAATCACAAGAGTATTGATTGGGGAAGTGATAAATGTCCATGAAATCTTCATAATTTATGTTCAGAGACTGCAGTAAAGACAGGCGTAAGAAATTATAAAAGTATTACTTTGGGGAACTAATAAATGTCCATGAAATCTTTACAATGTATGTTCTTCTGCCATGGCTTCAGTTGGTCCCTCCATTCAGGGTCCCTAACTTCCCACAACAGGCTGAAGTTTTTCTTTTAGATTAAAATAGAGATAAGATTGATCAAACAGACTCTTTGTGGCAATAAGATACCAAATTATAAACAAGACCTATGGCCATGGCAGGCAAAGGCTGATTCATATCCTACTAACCATAAACCCTTGTCAAACCTTTTTTTTTTTTTAATTAACCTGGTACAATGTGGCTTCCTTTCCAACCTGGTTCTGGATGAGCACACATGACAGAATGGAAATCAAAATATTTTACCATGAAATATATTTCTTTGACATATTTTGTAATGGCCCTGCAAAGTTGTCTTTTGGCTGGGTGCAGTGGCTCACAACTGTAATTCCAGCACTTTGGGAGGCCAAGGCAGGTGGATCACAAGGTCAGGAGATCGAGACCATCCTGGCTAACATGGTGAAACCTCGTCTCTACTAAAAAATACAAAAAATTAGCTGGGTATGGTGGTGGGTGCCTGTAGTCCCATCTACTCGGGAGGCTGAGGCAGGAGAATGGCATGAACCCAGGAGGCAGAGCTTGCAGTGAGCTGAGATCACGTCACTGCACTCCAGCCTGGGCAACAGAGCGAGACTCTGTCTCAAAAAAAAAAAAAAAAAAAGCTTTCTTTTGTGGGGGAAATTAATTTGCATCTATAGAGAATGTCCATTAACACATCCAGGACTTCCCTTTCTAGGCCTTGCCTGGATCTAGGAGAGATCTGCTGACAGCTTGACACCTTTAAAGTCTGAAAAGAGACATTTGCCATCCATTTTCTCGAAGGGCTGCTAGAAACCTATGAGGCTTTCATTTACATAACAAGGGCCTTCACCCCCACAATTGCCTTAATGCAAGCATTCCTTTCTACTTACTTCAGGTCTTTAGACAATAGCTTAACTCTTTTTGACTCCCCCAAAACGTAATATAAATAATAGCTTAACTCTCTCAAATGGCAACTAAAGAATCCCTAAACCCACCTATGACTTGTAAGCCCCTGCTCTGAGATATCCAGCCTTTCAGGCTGAACCAAACACATACCTTCCATGTACTGACTTATGTCTTTGCCTGTAACTCCTGTTTACCTAAAATGTATAAAGGTAAACTGTTACTGGCCAGGCACAGTGGCTCATGCCTGTAATCCCAGCACTTTGGGAGGCTGAGGCAGGTGGATCACCTGAGGTCAGGTGTTTGAGACCAGCCTGACCAACGTGGTGAAACCTCATCTCTACTAAATACAAAAAATTAGCCAGGTGTGGTAGTGCACACCTGTAATCCCAGCTACTTGGGAGGCTGAGGCAGGAGAATCACTTGAACCTGGGAAGCAGAGGTTGCAGTGAGCTGAGATTGTGCCACTGCACTCCAGCCTGGGCAACAAGAGTGAAACGCCATCTCAAAAAAAAAAAAAAAAAGTGGCCGGGCGCGGTGGCTCAAGCCTGTAATCCCAGCACTTTGGGAGGCCGAGACGGGCGGATCACGAGGTCAGGAGATCAAGACCATCCTGGCTAACACGGTGAAACCCCGTCTCTACTAAAAACTAGCCAGGCGATGTGGCGGGCGCCTGTAGTCCCAGCTACTCGGGAGGCTGAGGCAGGAGAATGGCGTAAACCCGGGAGGCGGAACTTGCAGTGAGCTGAGATCCGGCCACTGCACTCCAGCCTGGGTGACAGAGCCAGACTCCGTCTCAAAAAAAAAAAAAAAAAAAAAATTGGACACTGTCTCATGTGTCCGTGTGAAGAGATCACCAAACAGGCTTTGTGTGAGCTGTTTATTTCACCTGGGTGCAGGTGAGCTGAGTCCAAAAAGAGAGCCAGCAAAGTGTGGTGGGATTATCATTAGTTCTTACAGGTTTTGGGATAGGCGGTGGAGTTATGAGCAATGTTTTGCGTGCGGGGGGTGGATCTCACAAAGTACATTTGGAAGGGTGAGGAGAATTACAAAGAACCTTCTTAAGGGTGGGGGAGATTATAAAGAACCTTCTTAAGGGTGGGGGAGATTACAAAGTACATTGATCAGTTAGGGTGGGGCAGAAAGAAATCACAAAGGTGGAATGTCATCAGTTAAGGCTATTTTCACTTCTTTTGTGGATCTTCAGTTGCTTCAGGCCATCTGGATGTCTACGTGTAGGTCACTGGGGATATGATGGCTTAGCTTGGGCTCAGAGGCTGACAGAAACTGTTACCTGGGTACCTTGTGACCACTTACTCAAGGCTTTTTGGGTTTGTGTTTTTCCAGGCCACAGTCACTTCTATTGGTTCAGAATAACCCTCCTGAAAACATTTTTACAGAGTTTGGTTCTTCTGTTAACACTGCACATGTGCTAGACTCTGCCCAGCCAGTGCAGGTCCCAGAGTCAAGACAGCAGTGAGGTGAGTCCAGGCAGCACTCAGCAAGGTGCCTTGCCCCAGCCAGTTGGGTTTAGGCAGGGCTGTGCCTAGAAAGGAACAGTGTTCACCTTTAATACCTAGGGATGGGTGGAGGCTTCTGGCAGGAAGTCACTCCTAGTGGATGGCCTCCTGGATCAGATCAAGGTCACTTCTATCCAGGACATCAACTCCTGCAGTGATGAGTTACAGGAACCCAGCCCAGCCCAGCAGCACTGCCCCCAAGCCTCCTGGGCAAGATGAGCCCCCTCGCCCTTTTCTACCTGATTCCCGGAGCCAATGAAGGTAGAGGAAAAGGGACAGGTCGGGTCTGGAGGGGGGCAGACCACTGGGCTGTTCCCATTGTCACAGGGCAAACCCCCGAAGTGGGACTCAGTCTCTGAGATCACGTGGGCTCCTGGCTTCCCTCGGGAAGGAATTCAAAAGTGAGCCAATGGAATGAAGTGAAAGCAGGTTTATGAAGGAAGTAAAGGAGTAAAAGCTGACTACTCCATAGGCAGAGCAGCCCTGGGGTGTGCTGGTTGGCTTTTATGGTAATTTCTTAATCATATGCTAAAAAGGGGTGGACTGTTCATGAGTTTTCCGGGAAAGGGGTGGGCAATTCCCGGAACTGAGGGTTTCTCCCTGTTTCAGACCACACAGGGTAAGTTTCAGAGGTGGCCATGGCATGTGGAGACTGTCATGACTGGTGGGAGTGTCTTTCGGCAGCTAATGCATTATAATTAGCATATAAGGAGCGGTGAGGACAGGCGGAGGGTGCTTTCATCACCGTCCTGCTTTTGGTGGGGTTCGGAGGTTTCTTTACCACATCCTGTTTTATCAGCGGTTCTTTGTGACCTGCATCTTGTGAAACAAGCCCTGCCAAATTCTTATCTCACCATCTCCCCCACAGCAACCTCCTGTGCTCCTGGCCGGCTGGGACTGCATTGTGTCCCTCCTTCCCTCTTGCCCCAGAGGTCCACACATTGAGTAAGCCAACAGCTCTTTATTGAACAACTACTGAGCATTAGGGAAATAGTAGGGGTGAAACAGACATGACCCTAGCAGCCACATTTAATGGGGTGGGTAGTCTCCCTCTCCAAGGTGGAAACCATGTGGGAAGAGAGATACTGGTGACAGCGAGGATGCTAAGACCAGGCCTACGAGTCTGTCTACCTCGTGACTGGGAGCCTCTTTTCCTAGACACCATGGGGGCCAGGGACAAAGGGCAGGCACTATAGCCACTGTTTAGGGAACTCAGAGCCTGGCCTGCTTGTGCCTTTCCTTGTAGGGCACTTGAACTTATCACACTGGGCTTTAATGTCTCCATCAGTAAAAGAGACAAGATATCTGTTTGCATTCTCTACTTACGGAGATAATGAAGGTTTCCCATAGGAATGGAAACACTTATCCAGAAGTTTAAGCAGGGGACTTGTGGACAGAAAGCTAAGCTGGGCTGTCAGCTCTCATTTTTTAAGTAGATGTTATGCATAGCACAACAGAGCTACACAGAGTCGACGCTTTAACAAATCGGGTGCATGACTCACAAGACATGTTCTCAAGACACGGCTGACGCGATCCTAACTGCCTACCAGTGATAAACAGAACGAGGGGCTTGGAGTCCTGTTGATGTTAGGGCATCTGCTGAGCACCACATATGCCATGGAAAAGTACACACCATATTTCACAGCAAAAACCTCTTCTGCTGAGAGGAGATCTTGTTGCTCTCCTACATGACAAAAATATGAGTCTCCTCCCATCTATTCACCACCTTCCCACTCTGCGTTTTCCAAAGCCTTTTTGGCAACAGGGACGGGTTTTGTGGAATACAAATGTATTAGTCCATTTTCACAGTGCTATAAAGAACTGCCTGAGACTGCGTAATTTATAAAGGAAAGAGGTTTGACAGTTCAGCATGGCTGGGGAGGCCTCAGGAAATTTACAATCATGGCAGGAGGTGAAGGGGAAGCAAGGCACCTTCTTCACAAGGTGGCAGGACAGGAGAAGTGCCGAGCAGAGGGGGAAGAGCCCCTTATAAAACCGTAAGATCTCTAGAGAACTATCAAGACAATGCCATGGGGAACCCATCCCCGTGATTCAATTACTCCACCTGGTTTCTCCCTCCACACGTGGGGGTTATAGGGATTATGGGATTACAGTTCAAGATGAGATCTGCGTGGGGACACAAAGTCTAACCATGTCAATAACTTTTCCACAGGTGGTGGAAAAAAATTCTTCCGGAGATAGATGGGGTAGTGGTTTCGGGATGAAACTATTCCACCTCACATCGTCAGGCATTAGATTCCCATGAGGAGTGCACAGCCTACATCCCTCGAATGCGCAGTTCACAATAGGGTTCACAGTCCTCTGATAATCCAATGCTGCCGCTGACAGGAGGCAGAGCTCAGCTTAGCTCCCTTGCTTGCCTCCTGCTGCACAGCCTGGTTCCTTACAGGCCACAGACAGGTGCTGATACTGGTCCGTGGCCTGGGGTTTGGAGATTCCTACTCTAAAAAGTGGATTTACCCTCATAATCCCAGGGCCCCTCAGTGTCTAAGGAAAGAAGCTTCTTGGTCACAAAGGTGGACAGATCCATTAAGCTCTGGGTCAGCAGCCCCATCTTCAGCACCTCATGTCCTGCAATGTTTGTATGTTGGGGAGGGGTCCATTTCAGCCGATTAATCTCAAAGCAGGAGACCCCATGTCTGTCTTATGCCCCATCGTTTCCCTAGAAAGCATCGTTCACCCAGAGACTGCACCAAACCTCGCCAGCTCTCATCATTTTCATAGACTCTGGGCTAAAAAGCTATTGCTCCCCAGAAAAGTTAGAGACCTTTCAGATGTGTATTCAGACATCTGGCATAAACATTTCCAGGAAAACGGTGTAAAATGTTAGATCATCTAGTCACAAAAAGGTGAAGGAAAACAAACCTAAGCAGTTTGTGGATTAGATTTTAAAACTTTGAACAAGGTGAGGCCTGGTAGCTCACACCTGTGATTCCAGCAATTTCAGAGGCGGAGGTAGGAGGATCGCTTGAGCTCCTGGGCTGGGGCTGGGGTGTAGGGTCCTTGGTAAGGCTTCTGAATAAAACTAATTCTTTAAAAGCTTAACTGTATTTCTTTAGTCAACAAGGTATTTGACATTCTTCTCCTACACTGTCATTGAAGTCTGTGTGTATTTTACAACAAAGCCCTAGAGCACCGCCTGGCAAACAGTGTGAGGCATTGAACCATCCTTTGTAGAGTGAAGAAGGTATCAGAACTTACAATACTTAGTATTTTGGTTACGTGACACCAGCAACCTTACAAGGAATGTTTCTCGGGTCAATTATCTGTCATGGATAAATTCTGGTGCCAGAATGAGATTTGCTCTTGGAGAAGGCTGCATTTACTTGTTCACCCTTGAAATACTGCAATCCACCAATTTCTTGATAAAAGGGTGCTCTGGTTTTTTGTTTTTGAGATGCAGTCTCCATCACCCAGGCTGGAGTGCAGTGGCACAATCTCAGCTCACTGCAACCTCCACCTCCGGAGTTCAGGAGATTCTCCTGCCTTGGCCTCCAGAGTAGCTGGGACTACAAGCATCCGCCACCACGGGCAGTCAAGTTTTGTATTTTTTTTTAGTAGAGATGGGGTTTCACCATTTTGGCCAGGCTGGTCTCGAACTCCTAGACTCGTGATCCACCTGCCTCTGTCTCCCAAAGTGCTGGGATTACCGGTGTGAGCCACTGGGCCTGGCCAGGATGCTCTGGTTTTAACTAAAATTAACCTTCATAAAAGGAGAGCTTTCAAGCACTCCTGGAAAGAAGCCGTGGATTAAAGATGTGCCCAGCCATGTAAGCCAGATTTGTGATCATAAGCACAGGGCCGGACTCACGCCTGTAATCCCAGCACTTTAGGAGGCCGAGGTGGGCAGATCATGAGGTCAGGAGTTCAAGACCAGCCTGACCAACATGAGGAAACTCCATCTCTACTAAAAATACAAAAATTAGCTGGGTGTAGTGGCGCGAGGCTGAGGCAGGAGAACGGCATGAACCTGGGGGGCGGAGCTTGCAGTGAGCCTAGGTCACGACACTGCACTCTAGCCTGGGTGACAGAGCAAGACTCCGTCCAAAAAAAAAATGACACAGCTGGTGCTCGTGGAAATTTTTACTTTTCCCACAGTTAAAAACATGATTCTCAACAGCGTGAACTGCCCTTCAAAGATGATGGAGCTGCTTCAAAGTGCATTAGAGGAGCTGGGTATGTAGAAGCACTTCAAGTGTCAGATAAGAAAGTGGTTAGGACTGTGCGTAGCAGCGGCACCTGTGGTCCCAGGTACTCTGGAGGCTGAGGCGGGAGGATCGCCTGGGCTTGGGAGGTGGAGGCTGCAGTGAACGGAGATCGTGCCATAGCACTCCAACCTGGGCGACAGAGCCAGGCTCTGTCTCAAAACAAATGAACTAAAAGCAGGTTAAGATGCGCAACTGATTACCGTTCTGCTGGGCAATTACATGATCCCGTCTGGGTTATCTTTGCTGCAGGACACGCATTATTAACACCGTCTAGACAGGAGGCTTTCATTAAGAGTAAATTGCAGGCTCTGCGTGTATTTTACTTTATAACAGCTGCTTGCCGGGCACAGTGGCTCATGTCTGTAATCCCAGCACCTTGGGAGGCCAGGGCGGGCGGATCACCTGAGGCTCAGGAGTTCAAGACCAGCTTGGACAACCCTAACCCCCACCCTTCCCCCAACACCGTCTCTACAAAAAATTTAAAAAAATTAGTCGGACATGATGGCGCGCGCCTGAGGTCCCAGCTACTCCAGAGGCGGAGGCTACAGTGAGCCCTGATCCCACCGCCGCACTCCAGCCTGGGCGACAAAGAGAGACCCTGTCTCCAACTGACCAGGCAAACGGCGAAAACACACACAGGCGCGTCCCCAAAGAAAGACACCGGCATTAGAGGCCCTGGCCCTCCCCAGCGCAGACCCGCCCGAGCCCAGCGCCGCGCCGGCGCCCACCACCGGGGGCCGTGAGGGTTTCCACCCGAATCTCCCCGGCGAGCTGGGCGCCCCCACTACGGGTCCGCGACGCAGTCCACCCAATGCGGGCCCGAGAGAGGACCCGTGTTCGTCCTCTTCATTCGAGGCAGGGCTGTGTGGCGACGCCACCCGGACTGGAGGCCCCTGGCGGCCCCCAGCCTGTTGTCAGGGGATTCAGGGCCGCACGCCGCTCAAAGAGCCTTCGCGTCCCAAACTCCCGCAACCGCCACAAAACGCCACCAACTCTGGAAATCCACCCGCTTCCGTACCTTTTATAAGGAACCGGGTGCCCCGCCCTCAACGAGATCCCGCGAGAACTGCATATGGCGCGAGAGCAGAAACACCTTACTTTTTCCTGCGGCAAACGCCCAGTTCCCTTTCAAGTGACGAAGAGTGCCCCGCCCCAGAGGCGGGGTCGCCTCGCGCGCACGTACGCACGCACATACGCACGTACGCACGTCTTACGCTTTCTCACGCTAAGGCGTCAGTTCTCGGCCCCGGCAGCGAGAGGAGTCGGGAGGTGGTTTACGCTGTGGCGCGCGCTGTGCTCTTCCGCGGACTCTAAATCATGGCGACCACGGCCACGATGGCGACCTCGGGCTCGGCGCGAAAGCGTCTGCTCAAAGAGGAAGACATGACCAAAGTGGAATTCGAGACCAGCGAGGAGGTGGATGTGACCCCCACGTTCGACACCATGGGCCTGCGGGAGGACCTACTGCGGGGCATCTACGCTTACGGTGAGTGGGCGCGGGCCGCGGGGGCCAGCTGGCGGCGAGCCGGGGGCTGAGAGCCCGACTGGTGACTCCCGGGCCGGCCCTGCACTCCGGAGGTCGTGGTCAGGGTCGAGGCTCGGGGGCCAGTGACGTGCGACCCCCACCCCCACCCCTGCCCTCACGCCTGGCTGTGTCGGCGCGTTCGCTGTGTGTCCCCTGTGCAGAGCTCGGCGCTGGGTCCGTCGGGGGCTACAGCCGCTTCGAGGCACCTCGGAGTCGTTCATTCAGCAGATAACTGTTTTGTACCTACTAACTTTTCTAGTTACTGGGGTTTTGGCGGTAAACCAGATGGGTTTGCGCCTTTACGGGTTTTGAATTTCCTTTGAGGGGACAGCATGCGGTCAGATTGCCCAGGCAGTGGTTGTTGCTGGGAAGAACCCGAAGCTAGGTAATTGAATAGAGTGGGCCTGGGAAGGAGGAGATAATTAGTAAAGCAGAGAGGTAAGGGGGTTCGCAGGAGGGGGTGCCATTTGAGCAGAGGTATGGATGAAGGAGACTTTTAGGAGAGGAGGGAAGAGCAGTTGGGGCAGAAGGAACAGCTGGTGCCAGGGCTTTGCAGCCCTTAGCCAGCTGCATTCCAGGAACTGAAAGAAGTCCCCTGTGGTGGGATTTTGGAGAGCTAGTCAGGGGCCAGATTTAGCAAAGACGTGTAGGGGTGACGAATAATTTGAATTTCATTTGGAAATCTAGTGGGAAGCCACTGGAATGTAGTAAGTAGCTATGTGACACGATCACATTTACAGCTTTAAAGAGTCTTCTGGGTGTCTGTGAATTTCAGGTGAGGCGAGGCAGGGCAGGAGAGGAAACAAGAGTTGGGAAGCTTTTGCTCCAGTTCAGGGAAGAGAGGATTGTGCTGCCTTGGAGATGGAGTGCCAGGGAACTGACAGCATTGGCTGATGGATTGACTGTGAGCGACAGAAGGAGGAGGGTTAGTGTTTTCAGTAACCAGTGGTTGATGCTGCAAACATTTGGCTAGGTAGGCAGCACTCCAGAGAGTCAGAATCAGGAGTTGTCTCTTGGTATGTTTGAAAGATCTGTGGAAGTTGAGAGAGAGCCTGGAGAAGAGGTTGGGTTGGGCACATAGATGGGAATGGCCAGCATCTGGGGTAAATGGCCTGTGTTTAATGCTTGGGACAGGGACATTTTTTATCCTGTAGTTCTCTTTTCTTTCTTTCTGACAGTCCTGCTCTGTCACCAAGGCTGGACTGTAGTGGCATGATCTCGGCTCACTGCAACTTCTGCCTCTGGGGCTCAAGCGATTCCTTTGCCTCAGCCTCCCAAGTAGCCGACCACCATGCCCTACTAGTTTTTGTATTTTTAGTAGGGATGGGATTTTGCCATCTTGCCCAGGCTGGTCTTGAACTCCTGACCTCAGTGGTCTGCCAGCCTCAGCCTCCCAAAGTGATGGGGTTACAGGTGTGAGCCACCCCACCTGGTCTTATCCTGTAATTCTTGATGCCACAACAGTTTGGACAAAGTGAGGCGAAGGTGCTGAGGATGGGTGGTGAGAAAGCATCTCAGCCAGCCTTCCAGCGAGGCTGACAGCCCCACCTGGTTTCCTGGCACTCAGGCAGTCCCTGCCCTAAGACACTGTTGTTAGTTTCCCATCCATGTGCTTGCTCTTCATGAAGAGTTTAAATCATCTGCTATATTTGCTTTTGTGTTAAGATGGGAAATTGTGCTACATTTTCTTTTGTTTCTCATTTTTCACTATGCCCCAGAACTGAACAGAGCTACATTTAAGAGACTACCAAAAAATAACTGAACTAGAGTTTTGTACATAAAGTTTTATTTACTTACTTGAAAAACACATGGTTCTTCTTCAAAATAGCCTCCCCCTTTGGTGTAGTAGTTGCTTCGCAGGAGAGATGGTATGGTAGTTAGGGAGCTGCATCCAGACAGGAGAACAGCGTAGGACACCCCACAGTGTGACCCAAGCAGGTTAAATAGAGTTGTAGACCTGTCAGCAACACACAGACTTAATGCTAGCTAGGAGGAGAGAAGAATGGCTACAGTGACTTTCCTGGTTTTTTTTGTTTTTGTTTTTAATTTAAAAAGTAGTATAGGTTGTTTGTAATCCAGTCAAACCTAAGGAAGTAATTAGAGTAAAAAGTTAGCTGCTTTTCACCCCTCTACTGCAGTAACTGCCAGGAACATTTTGGCACTTCCAGATGCTGCACACCCAGAAGATTATCATTATTATTTTTCTGTATTCTACAATTTGGTGGTTTTTTTAAAATAGAGATTTGTCTTTACAAATAATATCTCATGTTAGTTTAGAAATCCACTTAGTCCGATTCATTGAGCCCCTGGGTTTTGAGAGCTTGCTATGTTGAACACTGGGTTAGGCGGGAGGACAGGTTCAAACAGCAAACCACGTCTGCCCCTGAGGAGCTCACAGTACAGGGTTTCTGTGCTGTCATTGTAGCGAGAGCTATTTTTTTGTTTTTATTTGCAGGTTTTGAAAAACCATCAGCAATCCAGCAACGAGCAATCAAGCAGATCATCAAAGGGAGAGATGTCATCGCGCAGTAAGTTGTCCTGGGGTGCGGCGCGGGGCTGGATGCAAATTTGGGCAGCGCAGTGCAGTTAGATGCTCTGGGATGACTGGTTCCCTCAGCTTCTACACACTCAGTACCAACACGTGCCCTGACTTTAGCCACAGGGTTTAATAATTTTTAAATTTCTGTTCTCTACTATAGAAAGCTTTCATTTTCTTTTTGAGATGGAGTCTCGCTCTGTCGCCCAGGCTGGAGCGCAGTGGCACCATCTCGGCTCACTGCAACCTTTGCCTCTCTGTTTCAAGCGATTCTCCTGCCTCACCCTCCCAAGTAGCTGGGATTACAGGCGCCCGCCACCATGCCTGGCTACTTTTCGTATTTTTAGTAGAGATGGGGTTTCACCATGTTGGTCAGGCCAGTCTCAAACTCCCGACCTCAGGTGATCCACCCTCCTTGGCCTCCTAAAGTGCTGGGATAACAGGCGTGAGTTACTGTGCCCGGCCAAGGCTTTCATTTTCTTAGCCAGCTTTGCTTGGTGGTTTGCTGGCAGGTGGAGTTGTATATAACACAATTTCGGAAAAACAGACTGCTTTTCCTCTGCTCTCACACCACCACCACAGTCATCAGCACAGAAGATGACTTGTGTGGGGGTTTTCCAGCTGGGTGTCCTCCAGTTCAGCTCATACCATCTGCCTGGAGACAGGCCATATCCCACAGGTTGAGGGCTCAGTCCCCTCAACCACCCTCTTTTCAGGCATCAATTATAAGTTTGGATGTCTAGAACTTCTGACCAAGCAGCTTCGAGTTGGCGTTCCCATGATCCCCTCTTTAGGTTGGATTAATTTGCTGGAACAGCAGCTCAGAGAACTCAGGGAAACACATTTAGTGGTTTATTATAAAGGGTGCTGCAAAGGATACAGATATGGGGGCGGGGGTGCAGCCTCCCAGAACCTCCTTGTGTTCCACTGTCTGTGTTCAGCCATCCAGAAGCTCTTCGAACTTGGTCCTCTTGGGTTTCTATGGAAAATTCCATGAGGTCAGCATTCTTTCCCCCGCCCAGGGAATAGGGCAGGAGCTTTTCTAGGATAATACCATAATGCTTTTTAAAAAAATTTTTTTTAATTTAAATTTTTTACTTTTTTTGAGACAGGGTCTTACTCTGTCTCCCAGGCTGGAGTGCAGTTGTGTGATTACAGCTCACAGCAGCCTCAACCTCCCAGACTCAAGTGATTCTCCTACCTCGGCCTCCCAGGTAGCTGGGACTAGAGGCACACATCATCATTTACGTTTTTTATTTTCTGTAGAGACAGGGTTTCCTTGTGTTGCCCAGGCTGCTCTCAAACTCCTGGCAGTCTCCCTGCCTTGGCTTCCCAAAGCCTTGGGATTACAGGCGTGAGCCACTGTGCCCGGCCTAAACATTTTTTGTGTTAAGATATGGGGCCTCACTTTGTCACCGGGGGGAATGCAGTGGTGCGGTCATAGCTCACTGCAGCCTCTAACTCCAAGGATTAAGGAATCGTCCCACCTCAACCTCCCAAGTAGCTGGGACTGCCTGAATGTGCTGCCATCCTGGTTGGTTTTTTGTTTTGTTTAGAAATGGGGTCTCTTCCTGTATGGCCCAGGCTGGTCTCGAATTCCTGGCTTCAGTCAGTCCTGCCTCTGCGTCCCAGAGTGTTGGGAATACAGGCCTGAGCCACCATGCCGTGAAATGAGGGTCTTTATGACTTAAAATCTGAAAGGCAGGGAAGATTAGAGCCCCGCTGTGGAGCAGGCGAAAGGAGAGCAGGTCAGAGAGATTGTTTCCTGAGGCCTAACAAACCCATCAATTTAGTAAGACTGTAACAAGGGCTATGGGAGCTGTGAGCTAGGAACTATGAATGAAAACCTGTATGTAGTCTTATCTCCTAGCACCACAAATCCTCTTTTAATAGCTTTATTCCTCGTTTGCCTAATTTCAAAAAACTCATTTACACAAAAATTTCTTTGGAGGAGTTAGTCCAAAATCCTACAAGGAAAAGAGTTGTATTTAGATAAAGGGGAGTCCTCCTTTTTCTGACACCTATGAAACACCTCTTGAAGTGACAGAGTCTGTGGCTCCATTGCCCCCCATGCAGAAGCCATATCTACTCTCCTCATGGACACTTAACAAGCTGTGACACTGGGCCCGAGTCCCGCCTCCTTGCAGTTAAGATGTTATTGGGTACAGGGGCTTCTTGGAATAAGGTACATAAGTGCCTCTGGAGCCCAGGCCTTGGAGTGCAGCTGTGACATGGCCTGTCCTCCCTCTAATCCCACTGCTCTTATTTCCTTCAATAGGTCTCAGTCCGGCACAGGCAAAACAGCCACCTTCAGTATCTCAGTCCTCCAGTGTTTGGATATTCAGGTAATTTGTCATTCTTAAAACAGACTGTTCTGTAATTCTAGGAAATAACTGCTTTTTCTTCTGTAACTACAGTGTTCAAAAAGTACAATTAAAAATTTTCTAGTATGTATTGACTCAGCAAATTTTTACAGAGTCTTAGTTGTACACTAATATTTGCACTAATATTCTGTCATGATTCTTTATTTAACTAGAGGAAGTTCTTGTCTGCAAACAAGGATCCTGACACATTAAGTTATTGCTGGATTTGCAATTTAAATGACATTAAGATTTGCTAACCTCTGTAAGAGATGAGAAGTATGATTAATATGAGATACTATTTCTCATATAGATCTCAGTGTGAATTACTACAATCCACCTTGATAATACTGAGAATTCTCTATTTTCTGATAAATTATTTCACCAGGTTCGTGAAACTCAAGCTTTGATCTTGGCTCCCACGAGAGAGTTAGCTGTGCAGATTCAGAAGGTGAGATGGCTAAAGATAGCGGTGTCCGATTTGCAAGTACTGCTTTTGTGATTTAGTTGTGAAACACTTGACTTATTTATTTAATCCAATCCTGTTTTCTGATACCTCAAAATTTTCTTCCTGATTAACATTTTGCCATGAATCATTATATAAATTGCTGGTTTGTATTAAGTCATTTTTGGTGTGGCTTGTGTGCTCTCAGTAGTTTTTTACAGCCTTAGGAATGTAGATTTTTCAGCAAAAAATTTTAATAAAAATAAATTAGGCCAAGGTGGGTGGATCACCTGAGGTCAGGAGTTTGAGACCAGCCTGGTCAACATGGTAAAACCCTGTCTCTACTAAAAATATAAAAAATTAGCTGGGCGTGGTGGCAGGTGCCTATAATCCCAGCTACTCGGGAGGCTGAGCAGGAGAATCACTTGAACCCGGGAGGCAGAGGTTGCAGTGAGCTGAGATTGCGCCACTGTACTCCAGCCTGGCAACAGGAGTGAAACTCCGTCTCAAAAAAATAAATTGTACCCATTTTATACTTACATAGTATAAAGATGTATATTTAAAAAGATGTATATTAAGATGTTAATGTTGGTTTCTTTGGTGGATGGGATTATGAATTTTATATGTTGTTTTCTGTTAATGGTATAATTTTTGTAATAAGAAACCAGCAGGCCGGGCGCGGTGGCTCATGCCTGTAATCCCAGCACTTTGGGAGGCTGAGGCAGGCGGATCACAAGGTCAGGAGATCGAGACCATCCTGGCTAACACTGTGAAACCCCATCTCTATTAAAAATACAAAAACAAAATTAGCCAGGTGTGCTGGTGGGCGCCTGTAGTCCCAGCTACTAGGGAGGCTGAGGTGGGAGAATGGTGTGAACCTGGGAGGTGGAGCTTGCAGTGAGCCGAGATCACACCACTGCACTCCAGCTCGGACGACAGAGCAAGACTCCGTCTCAAAAAAAAAAAAAAAAGAAAGAAAGAAACCAGCAAAATTACCTTGATTTTGTCAGAGAAAAGAGCAGGTGAATTTTGTGTTTTCAAGATAATAATGGCATAAATAATAATCGGTGATCATCTTGGAGTAGAAACAATCTTTCTTTTTGGAAACCACGGATGTTTCCCTCTCCCACCCTGGACGTGAACCTGTGCTTTGATTTAGGGGCTGCTCGCTCTCGGCGACTACATGAATGTCCAGTGCCATGCCTGCATTGGAGGCACCAATGTTGGGGAGGACATCAGGAAGCTGGATTATGGACAGCATGTTGTCGCGGGCACTCCAGGGCGTGTTTTTGGTAAGCACTTTTGTCACTAAAAATGGTACTGCCAGTAGTATTTGTAAGACGCACTTAAACGGTACAGGACGGCTTTCAGTTTGGTGGGCTGCATGGTAGACTTTTGCACCTGGATCACTTGCGGGAGGTAGAGGGAAGGTCTCTGGAACACTGAGACCAGCTGGAATGATGAGCTCTTTCCTGGGAGCCTCAGGTGTGATTATTTCAAAATCTCATGTTATAGATATGATTTGTCGTAATTATTTCAAAATCTCATGTCATAGATATGATTCGTCGCAGAAGCTTAAGGACACGTGCTATCAAAATGTTGGTTTTGGATGAAGCTGATGAAATGTTGAATAAAGGTATGAGTAACAAGAATTACTTTTCTACTGACGTAATTCTTAGTTCTTAAATTTTCACAGTGTAAAACAAACAGATAGCCAATGAATGTTCTGAATGTGAGTAGTGTTTTCATTGTGGAAAAACAGTTGTGCCTTGGTGGCAATTATGAACAGAAATTCCTACCTTGATTTTATTTATTCATTTTTTGAGGCAGGGTCTTGCTCTGTTGCCCAGGCTGGAGTGAGCACAGTGGCATGATCATGGCTTACTATAGCTTTTGCCTCCTGGGCTCAAGCAGTCCTCCTGCCTCAGCCTTCTGGGTAGTTGTGGCTAAAGATGTGTGCACACATCTTCAGAGAAGTGGCTCACCATGGCTTGAACTGGATGGGGCGGGAGGGAAGTGCAAGAGATGAACCCTGAGCTGCATATCCAGGGCTGCAGTGAGAAGGCCTGTTTGACCCACAGTTTTATGCAGCGGCATTGATCCAGGTGAGGTGGTGGCCTCACCCACGTGGCAGTGGGGATCCAAAGCAGGGGTCGGATTGAAGGAAGGGAAGGTTTGAGGGAAGGTTGAGGGCTGGTGGCTGGCCCCTCTGCCACCCCCACCAACCCCTAGGCAGCCTTCCTAACTCAGGAGGGTCCCAGGCATGTCGCTAGGCTGGCACATGGGTGGTAAGGCAGATGGCAGGTGAGGGCGGATCTGGGAGTCAGGTGGCATAGTTACTTCAGACTTGACATGTCTTAGCTTTTAGGTGCCTTGGTACACCCTTAGTCTGTCACATGCTTGGAAGGGTCTGGCCTCGGCTGCGTGTCGACAGCCCCCTGGGTAGAGCCAGGCAGTGGGGTCCATGAACCCCGGGAACATGTGGGCCAAGTGGAAGAGCAGACAGCTGGGAGACGGGGGCAGGGGGACCTAGGAAGCACAGAGTATGTCTCATGGAGAGGTGGGACAGAGCCCAGGGAGGACACAGGGTCAGCAGCCACCAGGGGCCTGGCAGGGGTGGGTGGGCGGGTCAGCACTGGAAGGGGGTCCTAGAGCCTCCTAGGGATCTTCTGAGACAGTTTCTGTTGAGTGCTCAGAGCCAACTCCAGGCTCCTCCGTGGAGGCCTGATGTGGTGATGGGAGGATGGAGAAGGAGCAGTGTGGTGTGGTTGACAGAAGGCTTGGCCGAGGGGAAAAAGAGAGAAAGGACACTTGAGGGTGGAGGAGCTTTTATCAAAGTTGGAAGAAACGTGGACATAACTCATAGGCCCATTCAAGACAGACAAACTCATGGGCCAAGGTCAAGGCCATCTGTCAGGATGTCCATTGTCAGAGAGCCTAGAGTCAGGAGCGCGCGGCCCACTGGGGCAGTGGCTGCCCAGAGCGGCTGTGGAGTAGCGGAGTGCAGGTGCCGGTGACTTCGTCATCGAGGCCTTTAATCCTGGGCTGGGGGCTAAAGACCCAGAAGTAAACCCAGGCAGAGCTGTGAGACTGCAAGCTGAGTGGCTAGAGAAATGAGTTCAGAGGAGCAAGGAGGGAAGGGGGCGCCGCTCCGGGAAGGACATGGCCCACGGGGGTTATGGAGCAGTGGAGGGCAACACCAGCAGGGCCCGGACTTCCTACAAATGCCTTTCATGTTCTTTTGTAATATATGCAAATACATGTTTATTGAGGATACATAGTTATAAAAAATGAATAAAAATCACAAAATAAGGCTGAGCTTGGTGGCTCACACTTATAATCCAGACACCTTGGGAAGCCAAGACGGGAGTACCATTGAGACCAGGTGTTCAGGACCAGTCTGGGCACCAGAGAGAGACGTACTCTCTACTAAAAAATTAAAAATTAAAAATTAGCAGAGTGTGGTGGCATGGGCCAGTCCCAGGTACTTGGGTGGCTGAGGCGGGAGGATCACTTGAGCCCAGGAGTTGGAGGCCACCGTGAGCGGTGATTGTGCCATCCTGGGTGACAGAACAAGCCTGTCTTAAAAAATATTGCAAAATATGTGCGTGGTATTATGATACATATACATATATACACTATGCATCTATGCAGCAGCTCCAGGTGGGGAGTCTCAGAGTTCACTGGAGGGCACTGCACTCCTGTCTCCTGCTTGGTGGGCAGGAAAAGCCCCATTCCCCAGTCACTCACAGACGTCATCTCCTGTGTTGAGGATTGTGTTGGTGTGAGAGCAGAGGAAAAACCTAATTTGGGGGTTTTTCCTAAAACAATATGTTTCCAGACTTTCTGTACATAACTGTAGTTAATAGATGTGGAATCACGTGTATTCGGTTTGATAATCTGCTTTTTAAAAAATGCATCTGTCCATGATAAGTGTTCTGTGGCCTGTTTAATGGCAATAAGGTATTCTGTTGGAGGGATGTTCCATAATATATTTCTTGGTTGTGTAGGCTATTTCATTCTTTAAGATAAATTGGAGGGTGGGCACAGTGGCTCACACCTGTAATCCCAGCACTTTGGGAGGCCGAGGTGGGAGGATCACCTGAGGTCAGGAGTTCAAGACCAGCCTGGGCAACATGACGAAATTCCGTCTCTATTAAAAATACAAAAATAAGCCAGGTGTACGTGGTGGTGGGTAGTAATGTGTGCCCATAATCCCAGCTACCCGGAAGACTGAGCCAGGAGAATTGCTGGAACCCGGGAGGTGGAGGTGCAGTGAGCCAAGATCGCCCCACTGCACTGCAGCCTGGGCAATAGAGCAAGACTCTATCTCAAAAAAAAAAAAAAACACACACCCACATGCACACAAAGATAAATTGGTAGGATTCGGATGTACACTTTCTTGGATTTTCATAGGTGTTTTGAAGTGAGGACCTCTAGGTGATAGCAATTCTTCTCTTAGAATAGTGATTGGGAAATGCATGGTGATGTGTCACCTCGAATTCACTGTGAGGGTCTGTGGCAGGCCCCCCAGGGTCTTCATAAGGGTATCAGGTGGGTGGTGAGGAAGTGCTTTGTTCTCAGCACTCACCAGCGGTACCCGTGGGCATCCTCTCAGCCACGTCTCGGGCCTCTGGTTCCAGCAGTTTTTTGGGGGGCCTGTGCTCTGAGCACCTCACATCCCTCCCCTCCTCCTTCTGGGGCCCTTTATTGGACCCCCTGCTCCTCGTTGAGGTTAAAGGTTCGGTGACCACACTCAGTTTCTGTGGTGGCTGAGGAAGCCCTGGGTTGTGGGTGGCTCTTTGTGCTTGTGGCACTTAGGGCAGAGGTCCTCACAGTGAGGGGCACAGGCCGGGAGCATCCTTGTCACCTGGGGACTTGTAGAAATGCAGATTCTCTGGCCGCATATGATTTATGGAGTCAGAGCCTCCAGTTCATTAACTGGCCCTGTGGTGAGGAGGCTGGGCCCCTGCCTGCTCCTGGCTCCCTTCTCCTTTGCCCAGCTCTGCCCAGGCCTGGCGGAGGGTGCATGTGTGCTGGCTCCCGTGTTGATTCCGCCTGTGCCATGTTAAATAATGTGAATAAGTGGGCAGCATTTTTCACTGGGAGATTTTCTGTAACAAGATGTCTGGGTTCTCTTTAAAATGTGGCAGGTCTGGGCCCAGTGGATGCCAATCTCACAGGACAGTGGCAGGTGGAAGTGAGTCGGGACTGCGCCGCAGGCATCTGAGATTGTGGGTGACTCAGGCCAGCCTCTCTATTGCTTTTTATTTGGCGTCTAGGACTCTCGGGGTGGGTTTCTTGATCCCTAGAGCACTTCAGATTGAAGAAGCACCAGAGGAAAACCAGATTCCCTCAACCAGATAACACTCGGGGGGGGGCGGGGAGTAGGGACGGAGAGAACGCGTGGATGTGGCCTGGTTCTGTAAAAGTGAGATCCTGTCAACCGTACCTTATCCCCACTCTGCCTCTCACCCAGTGGGAACGCTGGGCGTGCCGCCCTAAGCATCCCTCACCTGTCTTGCGCCCTGTCCCAGGTTTCAAAGAGCAGATCTATGACGTGTACAGGTACCTGCCTCCAGCCACACAGGTGGTGCTCATCAGTGCCACGCTGCCACACGAGATTCTGGAGATGACCAACAAGTTCATGACCGACCCAATCCGCATCTTGGTGAAACGGTAGGAGCCCCTCTAGTCGAGTTTACTAAAACACTGGGCCCCATTTATAAAGGATTTTATGTCGTAATTTCAAAAACTTTTTATAGCCAGGGTGTTGCTGTGTTGCTGAAGCTGGTGTCAGAATCTGGGCCTCAGGCTATCCTCCTGCCTGAGTGTAAAGGAATTTAAAGCATGCAAATTCTTTTAAAATTCCTGTTTTGAAAAACTGAATAGGCTGGGCTACATAGGGAGACCCTATCTCTACAAATAATAAAAGATTAGCCAGGTAGGGTGGCACATGCCTGTAGTCCCAGCTACTCAGGAGGCTGAGGTGGGAGGATTGCTTGAGGCCAGGAGGCTGAGGCTGCAGTGAGCTGTGATCGTGCCACTGCACTTCAGCCATGGCAACAGAGCAAGACCCTGTCTCAAACAAACAAAACAAAACAAAACAAAAAAACCCATCTTTTATAATACTCATTGTGGTTTGAACCAATAATTCTAAATTTAAAAATTAGATGACTGTATTTACTTACCAGTGTTTTGTTTAGAATCATATTCCACGTGGTGCACATTGTGAAATGTTCAGTAGGATACAGAATAGAGACCTGTGTGACGGAAGTGCTGACGGGATGGAGGATAGGGCTGGGGCGCTGGGTCTGCACCAGATACCACGGTGTGACCTTCTCCACCGGGGTCTCCCTGCATCCTGGCTTGGCCCGCCCTCAAGTCCTAGCTGGAAGAATGAGGATGTAACAGGATTTGTCTTTGTCCTTCAGTGATGAATTGACTCTGGAAGGCATCAAGCAATTTTTTGTGGCAGTGGAGAGGGAAGAGTGGAAATTTGACACTCTGTGTGACCTCTACGACACACTGACCATCACTCAGGCGGTCATCTTCTGCAACACCAAAAGAAAGGTAAGAGGTACTGCATGGCCTCCATGTGCTTGAAGGGGAATTGCAGATTGAGTCTCTGAATGACTTAAATCAAGATTTTTCAGTGAAGGGCCAGTTTGTCCATATTTTAAGCTTTCGGGGTATGTGGTCTCTTGCAAAAGCAGCTGTAGACAATATGCAAATGGTCAGATATGGCTGTGACCATTAAAACTTTATTTACAGAACAGCGATGCCAGCCACCCTGAAAGATTCAGATTTCGTTGAAGGTGGAACCCAGGCTTGAGTAGTTTTAGATCCCCAGGTGATGATAATGTGGAGGCAGACCTGAGGACTGTCGGCCACTTTCCTGAGAAAGGAAAGGAATTGGGCTACATTCTGACAAGACTGGAATTCAAATTTCAAATGAGAATGAGCACACCTGGCCCCCTCCCCCATAGAGTCATTATGTGGAGAAAATGAAGTAAGAGGGTTTTGTGAGTGCACCCCAACATTTTCTGGGAAAAAGTTTGTGCATCCAGTTAGGATGATCCTGAGTTTTAAGAGCAGTTACTTTGAGAATATTGATACTGGTTCTGCAAATGATGGGGGTAAAATCCCGAATGCACATCTCTGGTTTGGTGTACGAACTTGCAGTAGCATCTGCTGATTGGATTTGTAGGTGGACTGGCTGACAGAAAAAATGAGAGAAGCCAACTTCACTGTGTCCTCAATGCACGGAGACATGCCCCAGAAAGAGCGGGAGTCCATCATGAAGGAGTTCCGGTCGGGCGCCAGGTGGGTCCGCTGTGCTGTGGCTCTGCCGGTCAGGGTTTGCTAGACTGTGTGCTAAGCACTTCATATGCACTGCCTGAGGCAGGCCCCAGAGCTGGGGAGATGACGAGCTCCTGCTCTGAAAGCTGAGGCCCTGGGTGAGCAGAAAACCTTCCAGTTAATGAGACGTTCGCTGTGTTCCTGTAATACTTCGGTTGAGGTGATAATGATCCTTAACTAGCCAGGTTGGCACTTTGGTTACAAGTGTGTGTCTTCTTTCCAGTAAGTACGGGTTTTCTGTTCATCGTTTCAATTAGTTTAATTCCACAGTGGTCAGGTATCTTCTCACTGCAACCTCTGCCTCCTGGTTTCAAGTGATTCCCGTGCCTCAGCCTTCTGAGTAGCTGGAATGGCTTTTTTTTTTTTTTTGCATTTTTAGTAGAGACGGGGTTTCACCTTGTTGGCCAGGCTGGTCACGAACTCCTGACCTCAGGTGATCCGTCCACCTCAGCCTCTGGCAGTGCTGGGATTACAGGTATGAGCTGCCACTCCCAGCCAAAGATACTGTTCTTAATTTGTTGCTAGGCAAAAGTAAAATATTTTTCCCAATTAATTGGTTTAGAACCGACGAAACAAGTTAAAGGTAGTGTAGTAAAAGATGTCTGTTTTTTTAATCTGATGGAGCACATGACCGAAGTAACTAAATCCAGCAACAGCCCCTCTGCACAGGGATTTCTGGTGCTGTCCCTGAGGCTTCATGTTTGCAGACAGACTGGTGTGAGGGGGAATCTCATATCTTTTGAACTTGTAGCCAGGATTCCTCAAAATTAGCAATGGAAGCAAGTCCAGTCTTAAACTTGCATGAGTAATTTAATCGCCTCAAACACACTTTCTGTTTTGCAGCCGAGTGCTTATTTCTACAGACGTCTGGGCCAGGGGGTTGGATGTCCCTCAGGTGTCCCTCATCATCAACTATGATCTCCCCAATAACAGAGAATTGTACATACACAGGTAGGATGCAAGCTCTCATTGACTTCACTTCTGTGACACATTTACTAAATCTTGATTGCTGTAGATACTGACTGTGATATTGTTTTATTCCTGAAGAATCGGGAGATCAGGTCGATACGGCCGGAAGGGGGTCGCCATTAACTTTGTGAAGAACGATGACATCCGCATCCTCAGAGATATCGAGCAGTACTATTCCACTCAGATCGATGAGATGCCTATGAACGGTAGGAAATCGTCCAGCTCTACTGGAATTGTAGAGAGAACTTCCCTATTCTTAGTTTGGGGCACTTGAGTTTGTTTTTTTGTTGTTGTGGTTTTTTTTTTGAGACGAAGTTTTGCTCTGTCAGCCAGGCTGGAGTACAGTGGCATGATTTTGGCTCACTGCAACCTCTGCCTCCTGGGTTCAAGCAATTCTCCTGCCTCAGCCTCCTGAGTAGCTGGGATTACAGATGCGTGCACCATAACCAGCTAATTTTTGTATTTTTAGTAGAGACGGGATTTCACCATGTTGGCCAGGCTGATCTTGAACTCCTAGCCTCAAGTGATCTGTCCACCTTGGCCTCCCAAAGTGCCAGGATTACAGGCGTGAGCCACTATGCCTGGCCTGTTTTTTGTTTTGAGAAGTCTCTTGTGAGATTTTAGTTAAATTTACGTTACAAATTTTCTTTTTTTTTTTTTTGTATTGTTCCTTAATCTGTTTCTTTCTTCACTTTCAGTTGCTGATCTGATCTGAAGCAGATCGAGGGGATGAGTGAAGACTGTTCACCTGTTCTGTACTCCTGTTTGGAAGTATTTAGGTCCAGCTTCTATTTAATGGGGTTTATATGGACTCTCTTCTCATAAACGGCCTCCTGTCTCCCTCCGAAGAGGATATGGGGATTCTGCTCTTTTCTTATTTACATGTAAATAATACATTGTTCTAAGTCTTTTTCATTAAAAATTTAAAACTTTTCCCATAAACTCTATATTTCTAAGATGCCACCAGCTTCTCTAGTAACTTACTGTGTAGTCTTGGGTCATTTCACTCACTTTTCTAATTTTTCTTTTTTTCTTGAGGAGTCTCCTTTTTTTTGAGAAGGAGTCTCCCTCTGTCGCCCAGGCTGGAGTGCAGTGGCGCGATCTCAGCTCACTGCAAGCTCCGCCTCCCGGGTTCACGTCATTCTCCTGCCTCAGCCTCCCAAGTAGCTGGGACTACAGGAGCCCGCCACCACGCCCGGCTAATTTTTTTGTATTTTCAGTAGAGACGGGGTTTCACCATGTTAGCCAGATGGTCTCAATCTCCTGACCTCGTGGTGCAGCCGCCTTGGCCTCCCAAATGCTGAGATTACAGGCGTGAGCCACCGCACCCGGCCCATCTCACTCACTTTTCTAATCTTTTTTTTTAATTTGAGAGAGTTTCATTGTTGATGAGTTTTGCTCTCCCGCCCAGGCTGGAGTGCAGTGGCACCATCACAACTCACTGCAGCCACAACCTCCTGGGCTCAGGCGATCCTCTCAGCTCAGCCTCCTGAGGAGCTGGGAGCACAGGTGCATGCCAGCACACCTGGCTAATTTTTAACTTTTTTGTAGAGACAGGGTCTCTCACTTTGTGGCCTAGGCTGGTCTGTCACTCATGGGTTTAAGTGATTCTTCCATCTTGGCCTTACAGAGTGCTGGGATAACAGGTGTGAGCTGCCGTGCCTGGCCTCACTTTTCTAATTTTTTTTTTTTTTTTTTTTGAGAGCCAGGATCTCCCTGTCTGTCGCCCAGGCAGGAGTATAGTGGCAAGAGCATGACTTGCCACAGTGTTGACAAACCAAAACAGATAATTATCTGTTTAAATATTTAAATTATTAAAGTATTATTTAAGTTATCTGTCCAAATATTTAAAGTAATTATGTAGCGATATAGGCACACAGCACCACAGCTGCCCAATTTTTAATTTTTTGAATGTTTTTAAAGACAAGAGTCTCCCTCTGTTGACCAGGCTGGTCTTAAACTCCTGACTTCAAGCAGTCCTCCCGCCTCAGCCTCTCAAAGTGCTGGGAATACATGCATGAGCCACCGATCAGGCTCTAATACTTGAAATGGAAACGTTAAAACTAACTGGCCCCTCCCTTCCCGAAATTGGTTGGGATGATAATCTTCATTTCAGGGTTAGGGTGAGCTTGGAAATATTTTTAAATTTCATCAGGTAATTCTACTTGAAGGCATCTGAAATTGTATAGTTTATGAATGGAACTTCCTTCTACTGAAACTGTGACTGGACCCGTGCTAGCCAGCTGGTGGCTGGTAGACCAGCTGCATCATCAGGAGCTGGTTAGAAATGCAAGTGCTCGGGCCCTGCGCTGGCCCTGCTGAGTGAGAATCTGCGGATAACAAGGCTCTCAGGTGGCACTGCTGGCCGAGCGGGAGGAGCATGAGACTACAAGCCCAGGCAGCTTAATGAGTTCCTGGCAAGGAGGAACCAGATACAGGTGTGTTCAGGGCATTTGCTCAGCAGCAGTGCAGAGTGATGCCCACCACAGCACTGACCAGTGCCAGCCTCAATGTCCGTATCTGCCAGCGCCTGAGCTCACTGAGGCTCACCTGGTCTCATCAGGAGCTGCTGCCAGGCTTATGTTAGAGACGAGGAGTGGCTCAGGTTTCCACAGTCACTGCAGAGGATGGAAGGCCTCCATTGCCAGTAAGAATGATTGTAGATGAATAAGCACACGGTGTTACAGCAGAGGAGGCAGCATTGGTGCCTTGGGGAGGAGATGGCAGGAGAAGGGGGCGGAGCTTAAGCTACCCCACACACCATCTAGGAAAGGTCATCCTAAAAGGAAAAATACAGAACAAATGTTCATGAAAATGTGAAACTGTGCTGACAAATCAGAAATGGTATGTGATGATCCAAAATTTAAAAACCACCAATCCTAAAGGTTGACAAAGTTTCCAGACTTTCTGGAGAGCGGCCTGGCCCTTTGGCAGTCAGTGATGAAAATGCTATTTCCCTTTGATGGTGTGTGGTTCTGCTGCAGGCAGCTGTCTGGAACGTGGACTGCTCCAGGAAGTTCAGCATTGCTCCTACCTGCACCAGGAAAGGACGCCAGGTGCTCACGGAAGGGGGCGTGGTACGGGAAGGGGTGGAACATTTACAGTGATGCTGGGAAGAGAAGGGTACGAGAGGTAGAGAACTCATGGAGGTTCTTGGGCAGGATGGTTTGAGGCCAGGAGCCTCCCAGAGTCCAAATGGAATTAAGTTCAGGCAAGGGGTCTGCTGAGCCTTGCTAGGTAGGTATTTTGGGCCTCTGGTCAGGAGGGAAAACTGGCTCTAGATCCTGAGGGGCGTCCCAAGGTCCCAGCAGCCAAATCCAGATGAAAGCCCCCCTCCCCCGGGTTATACGCTTCATTACAAAAGTATAATCTCACTGCAAAAAAAAAAAAAAAACCATAGAAATGCATAATTTAAAAAAGTCATCCTTAATCCTCCTACCCAGATATAACTCACAATTTGATGACTGTCCATCCAGTATTTTAATTCATCTTGTATATCATTTATATGAAGACCTTTTTAAGCAAAAATGGTAACTCACTTTGCCATTATTAACTCAGGTTTTTGCTTAGTAATGCATCATATATATTTCACTATGTTAAAAAAAAAAAAAGCTACTTTTCCATCCTCTATACCATGCCTCCTTTGGAAGCAGTTGAAGATTCATTAGAATAATCTATTTTTTTTAGATGGAGTTTTGCTCTTGATGCCCAGGCTGGAGTACAATGGTGCAATCTCAGCTCACTGCAACCTCCACCTCCCGGGTTCAAGCTATTCTCCTGCCTCAGCCTCCTGAGTAGCTGGGATTACAGGCGCCTGCCACCACGCCTGGCTAATTTTTCGTATTTTTAATAGAGTCGGGGTTTCACCATGTTGGCCAGGCTGATCTTGAACTCCTGACCTCACGTTACTCTCCTGCCTTGGTCTCCCAAAGTGCTGGGATTATAGGCATGAGCCACTGTGCCCAGCCAGAATAATCTTTCGAAGTGATTTTTGTGATCAAGGTACATGTTTCAAATGAACGTTCCAGAAAGATTTTCCGCCAGTTTACACTCCTAACAGTGTATTTTCTGTTTTTCTTTCTTTTTTTTTTTTTGATGGTTGAAATTTATTCAACAACTATATGTAGGGTGCCTTGTCTTAAGCCAGGCAATTTTCCTAAAAGGAAAACCACATAAAGAGGGTTCTAACCAAGAGCCAGAGTGCCCTGACCCTTTGTTGTATGTCTAAAGTATAGAAATAGAGTGGTAATGTTGATGCTGTTGGCATGTTTCTTTGTAGTAAGATTGTTTAAAATAACATACACAGACATAAAATGTATGATGAAAATAGCACAGCACAAAAGAAAGGAGTAATGGAAGTATACTGTCAAGATTCTTACACTATTACTTGAAGGCAGATTGTGATGAATTAAAGATGTAAAACATATATAAAAGTGTTAAGCAATTTTTAGGTATGAACCTTTCAAGCAATACAAAAATGTGAAACAGAAATAAAGAGCCAACGTAGGAGACAAAATAGAGTTCTAAGGAATACTTAATCCAAGAATCCTGAAAAGGAAGGAAAAGGGAAGAGAGAACTTATGAGATGGACAAATAGAAAACAAAACGGTAGGTTCGAAATAACCATGTCAATAATTACATTTATTGCATGTGGTCTATCTCCCCTCAAACTAAAAGAAAAGCAAGCTAAACCCAAAGGAAGCAGAAGAAAGGAAATAATAAAGATGAGAGTAGAAATAAATGAATAGAAAAATAATAGAGAAAATCAGTAAAACCAATGGTTCGTTCTTTGAAAAGGTCAACAAAATTGACAAATCTTTAGCAAGTCCAAGGAAAAAAATGTTCAAATAACTAAAATCAAGAGTGAAAGAGGTGATGGTACAGATGACCTTACAGAATACAGAGTATCAGTGCCATGAATTGTATGCCAACAGATTAACTTTGATAAAATGGAGAAATTCCTAGGACAAACAGAATGACTAGTAAGTAAAAAGATTAAATCTCCCAGCACTTTGGGAGGCTGAAGCGGGTGGATCACGAGGTCAGGAGATTGAGACCACGGTGAAACCCCGTCTCTACTAAAAATACAAAAAAATTAGCCGGGCGTGTTGGCGGGCGCCTGTAGTCCCAGCTACTCCGAAGGCTGAGGCAGGGGAATGGCATGAACCTGGGAGGCGGAGCTTGCAGTGAGCCGAGATCGCGCCACCGCACTCCAGCCTGGGCGACAGAGTGAGACTCCGTCTCAAAAAAAAAAAAAAAAAAAAGATTAAATCAGTAATCAAACTGATTATCAAAGAAAAGCCAAGGCATGTGAATCCTGCTAAACTTTTATAGAATTATCACTATCACAATTTTTGTTTTTTGTACACAGAGTCTCACATAGACATAGTTATCAATAGAATAAAGGACAAAGTCCACATGATCATTTACAGATACAGAAAAAGCATTGGACAAAATCCAGCACCTTTTCAAGATAGAAAATAAGAATGGGAGGGGGCTGCTTCAACCTTATAAACAGCATTGATGAAAAACCACAGCATTACCCACTAAGGTTGGGAACAAAATAAGAATGCTCTTGCCACGTCTATTCCAACATTGTACTGGAAGTTATGAGCCAGGACAATTAAGCAAGAAAAGAAATAAGGCATCCAGATCGGAAAGGAAGAATCAAAACTCTCTAGTCACAGATGACATGATTTATACCTAGAAAATCTTAAGGAATTTACACATTTAAAAAATCACCTATCAGGCCAGGCGCGGTGGCTCAAGCCTGTAATCCCAGCACTTTGGGAGGCCGAGACGTGCGGATCACGAGGTCAGGAGATCGAGACCATCCTGGCTAACCCGGTGAAACCCGGTCTCTACTAAAAAATACAAAACACCAGCCGGGCGAGGTGGCGGGCGCCTGTAGTCCCAGTTACTTGGGAGGCTGAGGCAGGAGAATGGCGTAAACCCAGGAGGCGGAGCTTGCAGTGAGCTGAGATCCGGCCACTGCACTCCAGCCCGGGCGACAGAGTGACACTCCGTCTCAAAAAAAAAAAAAAAAAAAAATCACCTATCAGAACTTACAAATGAGGTCAGCAAGGTTGCAGGATATTTGTTCAACATAGGAAAGCCAGTGTTTCTGTACACTAGCAATCTGAACAACCTGAAAACGAAATTAGGAAAATAATTCCATTTATAATTGCATCAAAAAGAATGACATACGTAGGAATAAAGTTAACAAAAGAAGGTCTATACTTGTCCACTGAAAACTACTAATAGCTTGTTGAAAGGCATTGTAAACCTAAATATATAAATATCCCAGGTTAATGGATTGGAAGATGGTATTAGATAACTTTCCCAAACTGATTGATATAGTTAGGCTTTGTGTCTCCACCCAAATCTCATCTTGAATTGTAATCCCCCAGTCCCTACATGTCAAGGGAGAGACCAGGTGCAGATAACTGAATCATGGGAGCCATTTCCCCCATGCTATTCTTGTGATAGTGAGTTCTCACAAGATCTGATGGTTTTATAAGGGGCCCTTCCCGCTTCACTTGACACTTCTTGCCGCCTTGTGAAAAAGATTCCTGCTTCCTCTTTGCCTTCCACCATGATTGTAAGTTTCCTGAGGTCTCCCCAGCCACACTGAACTGTGAGTCAATTAAACTTCTTTCCTTTTTAAAGCACTCAGGCTCGGGCAGTTCTTTATAGCAATATGAAAACAGACAATATACTGATCTGCAGTGTTGAGGAGAATGTGGAGAAATTGGAACCCCCATACATTGCTAGTGGGATTGTAAACGGGCACAGCCTTTATGGAAAACAGCTTGGCAGTTCCTCAAAATGCTGAACATAGGAGTTGACCTAGCAATTCTACTCCTAGGTCTATGCTGAAGGAATTAAAAAAAAAAAAAAAAAATCTGCACACATAAACCTAATGTGTCGTAGCATTGTTCGTAAGAGCCAAAAAGTGGACACAAGCCAGATGCTCATCAGCTGATGAATGCATAAGCAAAACCTGGTGAATCCACACAATATTGCTTGGCAATAAAAAGGCATGAAGTGCTGACACACTACAACCTAGATGAACCTTGACAATATGCTAGGTGGAAGAAGGCAGACACAAAAGGCCACGCATGGTGTGATTCCATTTATATGAAATGTCCTGAACAGGTAGATCCATAGGGACATTGGCAGGAAACCATTCACAGCGGTTTCCAGGAGCTTGAGGTGGGAGGAGGGGGATAGGTGAAAAAACGAGTGACTGAAAATGAGTATAGGGTTTCTTTTGAAGGTGATTACAATGTTCTGAAATTAATTAGATAATCGTGATGGTTGTACAAGTGTACTAAAAACTACTGAATTGCATACTTCAAAATGGTAAATTTTATGGTATGTGGATTACATCTCAGCACAAATATGAGGAATCTCATGCATCCTCCTCTAAAATTACACTTAAAAAGCAAAAAGCACGAGCAAGGGAAAAAAGCAAATTGCCTACTGCAAAATTAAAAGACAGATATTGTTAGGCTGGATTATAAAGCCATACACAACTATATACTACTGCTTATGAGAAATATAAAGACGAAAGTGAAAAGATGGAGAAAAATATGCCATGGTAATGCACACATCAAAATAAACCTGAAGCAGCTCTATTAATATTAGACAAGGGAGATCTCAGAGCAAAGAAAATTGCAAGGGACAAAGAGAGTCATTTGATAATGATAAAGGGGTAGTTCATTAAAAGGATATAACAATACTAAATACCTATGCACCTAATAACAGAGCTTCAAAATACAGGAAATACAGGAAGCAAAAATGGATAAAACTGCAAGGGGAAACAGACAAATCCACAGTGGTAACTGGGGCTTTCAGTAACCCTCTCAGGAACAACGCACAGGTGTCCTCTCCCTTCTGTTCAGTATTACACTGTGGATTCTGGCCAGTGCAATAAGGCAAGAGAAAGAAAAGGCCTCCAGGGTGGAAAGGAAGAAGTCTTTCTTCACAGATTATATGTTTACGTAGAAAATCCTAAGAAGTCTACCACAAAGCTACTGGAACTAATAATTGAGTTTCGGGAAGGTAGCATTCTACAAAGTCAATATAGAAGAGTCAGTTGTATTTCTATATGCTAATAATGAACATTTGGAAAGGGAAATTTGGAAAACACCACCATGTACAGTACCATCAAATACATGAAATACTTGGGGGTACATTTGACAAAAGATGAGCATACTCTGTGATTGAAAGCTACCAAACATTGCTGTGAGAAATTAAATATGTAAATAAATGAGACACTGAGCAGACTGGAAGAGTTGATATTAAGACATCAGTTCTCCCCAGGTTCATGTATAGAGTCAACACAATTCCAACCAAAATACCAGGAAGCCTCTTTTGGGAGAGTGGGGATAGGGCTAAACATTGACAAGCTAGTTCTTAAAGTTATATGAAAATACAAAGGATCTAGCATAGCCAAAACAACTTTGGAAAAGTGCACCAAGCTACTCCTGATACCAAGAAATATTGTAAAGCTACAGTAGCAAAGACAGTGTGGTATAGTCATAAATATAGACCTGTTGTAGATCCAGGGAAAACAGTAGAAAGTTCAGAAAGACTACACATTTATGGTCAATGGATTTCCAACAAAGGCACTTCAGCAGTTCTATGGGGAAAGCATAATGATTTTTGGGGTGTGTGTGTGTGTGTGTTTTTTTTTGTTTTTATTTTATTTTTTTTAAAGATAGTCCCGCTCTGTCGCCCACACTGGAGTGCAGTGGCCATGATTTTAGCTCACAGCAGCCTTGACCTCCTGAGATCGAGAGATCCTCCCACCTTAGCCTCCTTAGTAGCTGGGACCACAGGCATGTGCCACTGCATGCATCTAATTTTTTATTTTTTATTTTTATTTTATTTATTTATTTTGAGACAGAGTCTCCCTCTGTCGCCCAGGCTGGAGTGCAGTGGCGCCATCTTGGCTCACTGCAAGCTCCACCTCCCAGGTTCACGCCATTCTCCTGCCCCAGCCTCCCAAGTAGCTGGGACTACAGGCGCCCACCACCACGCCCAGCTAATTTTTTGTATTTTTAGTAGAGACATGGTTTCACCGTGTTAGCCAGGATGTCTCCTGGCTATGGTGATCTGCCTGCCTCTGCCTCCCAAAGTGCTGGGATTACAGGCGTGAACCACTGCGCCCAGACTAATTTTTTATTTTTTGTAGAGATGGGGTCTTGCTGTGTTGTCCAGGCTGTTCTCTAACTCCTGCTCAAGAGCTCCTCCTGTCCCGGTCTCCCAGTTTTGGGATTACAGGCATAAGCCACCACACCGGCCCTATAAAGAAGCCTTATGTAGTAGGTGGAATAATTGTCCTCAAAGATTGCCATGTCCTAATCTCTGGACCTTGTGAATATATCACTTTACATGACAAAAGGGACTTTGCAGATGTAAGTGCAGGATATTGGATGGGGGATCCTGGATTATCTAGGTGGACACAATCTAATCCCATGAGCCCTTAAAAGTCAAGACTATTCTTTGGCTATGGTTGGTCAGAGAATGATGTGATGGAAGGAAGGACAGGCATGAGAGGGACTCAAGCCCCCCATTCCTGGGGTTGAGGACGGCATGAGCCAAGATATGGGGGAAGCCTCTGTAGGCTGAGAAGGACTGACAGCAGGGAAGCAGAGACCTCAGTGCTACAACTGCATGAAACAATTCTGCCAGTAGCTCACGTGGGCAAGGAAGGAGGCGAATTCTGCCCTGGAGCTTCTGGAAAGGAAGGCAGCCCTGCTGACACCCTGATTTCAGCCAAGAGAGTACCCTTGTATCAAATGTCTGACCTATGGGACTGTGATGAAATACATTTGTGTTATTTTAATTCCCTAGCACTGTGGTCATTTGTTATGGCAGCACTAGAAAACTGACGCATGTTATAACTCTATAATCAGGAATGACCCCGTTTAACAATGAACAAAAGATGCGAACAGACTAGCTTTACCAAAGAAGATTTATGGATGACAGATAAGTGGGTGAAAAGATGATCAACATCAGTAGTCATCAGGGGAGTGTAAGAGCCACAATGAGATACAGAGTCACCAGAATGGCTAAAAGGAAATAGACCACGCCCACACTGGCCCGGATACGCAACCCCTGCCAACTCCCCTGCACAGCCAGGAGGAATGCAGAATGGTGCAGCGATTTGGAAACAGTTTGTTAGCCTCTTAAACAATGAATGGTTTACCTCCCATATGAACTGACCACATCACCCTTGCTATTTGCCCAAGAGAAACAAAATAATGTCAAAGACTTGTCCATGACTGCTCACAGCAGCTCTATTCATAATAGTCAAAAATTGCAGAAAGGGGCTGGGGGTGATGGCCCACATTTGTAATCCCAGCACTTTCAGAGGCCAAGGCAGGAGGATGACTTGAGGCCAGGAATTCCAAACCAGCCTGGGAAACACGGTGAGACACCATCTCTACAAAAATTCTTAAAAATTAGCCACTTGTGTTAGTGCATGCCTGTAGACCCAGCTACTCAGAAGGGTGAGATGGGAGGATCGCTTAAACCCATGAGGTTGAGGCTGTGGTGAGTTACGATGGAGGCACTGCACTCCTGCCTGGGTGACAGAGCAAGACCCTGGTTTTTTGTTTGTTTGTTTGTTTGTTTGTTTTGAGACGGAGCCTTGTTCTATTGCCCAGGCTGGAGTGCAGTGGCACGATCTCAGCTCACTGCAACCTCCACCTCCTGGGTTCAAGTGATTCCCCTGCCTCAGCCTCCCAAGTAGCTGGGATTACAGGTGCCCACCATCATGCCCAGCTAATTTTTGTATTTTTAGTAGAGATGGGGTTTCCCCATGTTCACCAGACTAGCCTTGAACTCCTGACCTCAGGTGATCTGCCTGCCACAGCCTCCCAAAGTGCTGGGATTACAGGCGTGAGCACCATGCCTAGCCAAGACTCTGTCTTTAAAGAAACAAAAAAATGAAAAACAATTCTGATGTCCATAAAGGACAGAGAAAGAAATGGTGGCATTTGCATACAATGGAAAACGATTTAGCAACTAAAAAGGATGAGTTATTGATGGATAAATCTCAAAGAAATTATGTGGAGTAGTGTGACAAAAAATTTTCCCTTTATATAAAATTCTATAAAATACAAAGAAATATATTTTGACAAAAAACATACCGGTGGTTGCCGGTGGGTGGCTGGAGACTGAAGACTGAAGGCGGCTGGACACTGAAGTGGGGGATTCCAAAGAAGAGGGAAACTTGGAGGATGATGGAGTGGCCACCATCTAAATCGTAGAGCTGGTTCACAGACATTCGTATGTCAAAACGGATCAATTTGCACGTTTTAAATATGTGTGGTGCATTGTCCATGGATTATACTCTCTCATGTGGGTATCGCCGACAGGAGTCCTGTCTATTTCAGTCACCATTTCATCCAAGTCCTGGAACAGAGCCCGACCCAGAGCGGGTGCCCAGCACACGTGGGGAAGAACAACAAGTGTCCGGCTTCACGCATGGTTCTGACTGTGCTTCCAGCCCGGAGGCTCTGCTCTTCCCACAGACCCTTTTCCTTGTGAGGCAGCTGGAATCACGCTGCTGCCTGCATTCCCGGTTCCCGACGTCACACCCGGGTTGTTCATGAGGCCATGGGAGCAGCTGTAGGTGCCACCGCGGAAGTCCGTCTTCTCTGCTAATGCTGAGCTTTTTTCCCTCTTGTCCCCGACATGTATATAACCAGCCTGTTCACATTCCACCTTCTCACCTGGGCCTTCCCTCCGGCCCTCACCCACCATAATCCTGGTCATGTGGCCTTCTGCAGGCAGGTGTGGGGGTGGGGTGGTATAGCGGCACCATCCCTTGTCCTAGCTCCTCTCTGAGTCTTCACCAGATCAGGAGGAGCAGGCATAAGACCCACAGGGCCCCACAGTGGCCGCCAGAGGGCTTCTCTGCAGGCCATGTAATGGATCATTGATGTCATTGATTTGCAACAAGGAAAGCTGCGCAGTTGTGGAGACACACCTGGGGGCTGCCGCCAGACAGCACTGATTCGTCCTTGGAGTGGGCTGGGAAGGCCATCATCTTCAGAACGCTAAGGACCTGTGGGCTCCACGCTGGGCCTTTGGCTAATGTCTTACACTTGAAGATTCTCTGCTGGTTTCTATCATCAGCCCCGGCTTTCTGATCCATTCCCCACCAGGCAAGGAAAGAAAGCAAGTGTTTCTATTAATCTATAACAGTGTAGACGGGAAAGAACGCACCACCCGCTGCGGGACCGGCCACAGAATTTGCCGAGGGCCTCTCACAAAATGGAGGGCCGTGGGGCCCCTTGTTCAAAAGCTATTCACGATTTCAAGATGGTGACCGTGGAGCATCAAACCCAGCTGCAGCCTGCTGAGCTCCGGGCCTGTGGGCCTGCATGGGTCACACCTGTGAAGCTGGCCCAGCCACACACAGTGACTCATTGCCCAGTACATCAGCCAAGAGCGTTTCGTCACCCACAGCAGGCCTTGTTTTAGAGGCAGAGCTGGGAAAGATATGAGGGGGCTGAGCCACAAGACCCCCAGGACGTCTTCTCCCAGGGCAGAGGGGTGCCAGTTTGAACGCCCCTAGGCACTAGGATGTCTGCACTACAAGGCTCCCTGGGGTCCACATCCACATTGCTTTATTTTTATTTATTTATTTGAGGCCGACTTTCGTTCCTGTTGCCCAGGGTGGAGTGCAGTGGCACGATCTCAGCTCACCACAACCTCCGCCTCCCGGGTTCAAATGATTCTCCTGTCTCAGCCTACTGAGTAGCTGGGATTACAGGCGTGTGCCACCACGCCTGGCTAATTTTGTATTTGTAGTAGAGACGGGGTTTCTCCATGTTGGTCAGGCTGGTCTTGAACTCCCAACCTCAGGTGATCCGCCCACCTAGGCCTCCCAAAGTGCTGGGATTACAGACGTGAGCCACCGCACCGGCCTATTGCTTTAAAATTCACCTAAGTTTAATAGGGTCCCACCGAGGCAGGGCCTGTACCAGGCACTGGTGAGAAAACAGATGAAGCTATCTCGGCCGCTGCCTTGAGGTGCCCCCAGGCCAGCGTCTCACGTGATGGGCTGTGCTGTGTGGACCAGCCTATGAGGAGACCCCTGGCCTCTCAGAGGATGGAAACAACAACTCTCCCCACCCCGATGCTGTCCCTTCCCACACAGGGAGCATGTCCCTCTCCATGCCATCATCCTCACTCAGGACTCCTGATAGTCCCGTCCTATGGTCTGAAGGTTTGTGTCCCCCCACAAATTCCTATGCTGAAACCTAATCCCCAATGACATGGTTTTAAGAGGTGGGGCTGACCGGACATAGTGCCTCATGCCTGTAATCCCGGCATTTTGAGAGGCTGAGGCAGGTGGATCACCTGAGATCAGGAGTTCAAAACCAGCCTGGCCAACATGGTGAAATCCCACCTCAATTAAAAATGAAAAATAAACTAAAATACAAATACAACTAAAGATCCAATTAACCAGGCGTGGTGGCAGATGCCTGTAATCCTAGCTACTCGGGAGGCTGAGGCAGGAGAATCACTTGAACCCAGGAGGCAGAGGTTGCAGTGAGCCAAGATTGCGCCACTGCACTACAGCCTGGGTGACAAGAGTGAAACTCGGTCTCAAAAAACAAACAAACAAACAAAAAAAAGAGGTGGGGCTATGTTGGGAGGTGATGAGTCCCGAGGGTCCTCCATCCTCATCAGTGGCATTCAGCGCTCAAGGGAGCTTGTCTTCGCCTTCCACCACGATGATGGAGAGTGCGCCGTTCATGATGCAGAGAGCAGCCCTCACCAGACACAGAACCTGCCTCCATCTTGGACTTCCCAGCCTCCAGCCCTGTGAGAAATCCATTTCTGTGTTTATAAATTACCCAGTCTCGGGTATTTTGTTATAGCAGCCAAGAAAGGGTTAGCTCCTACAAGGGGCTGAGGCTACAGTGGCCCTGCTGGGCTGGGCGGTGGCACAGAAGGTGAGGACGCTGATGGCCGGTCCAGGCTGGCCAAGGCCACCACTCTCCATCAACCCTGCCTAACTGTCTTGGGTGTCAACTGCAGACCTCATGGGCCTGGCAGAGTGTTAGGGGAGGATGCCCTCAGCCCCGAGGCCAGGCATGCTGCCGGCCTCAAGATAAATGCCCCTGCTTCTTAACCCCACATGGGACTAGGATGAGGGAAGGAAGTAACATATGTTATTATCACTACTATGTCCACCTTACAGAGGAACTCTAGGGCACGAGATGACTTAGTGATGTCAATCTGGATGGTAAAAATGGCACGTGGGGGTCAGACCCTGGCCTGTGACGTGGCAGAAGGGCAGTGTCACTTCTATAAAAGCTGACCCAGAAGACAACAGCACTGGTCACCCAGGTAGACACACTGCCCCCCAGGAACTTCATGCTGCTCCCCGGGGAAGTCACCGCACTGTCTGCTCCTGGTTTTCAGGAAGGTGTTAAAAGTAATCCATCGCTCTGCAGAGGACTTCGAGGCTGGCCTTTTTTTTTTTTTTTTTTTTTTTTTGGGATGGAGTCTCACTCTGTCGCCCAGGCTGGACTGCAGTGGCGCGATCTCAGCTCACTGCAACCTCCGCCTCCCGGATTCAAGCAATTCTTCTGCCTCAGCCTCCTGAGTAGCTAAGATTACAGGTGCCCACCACCACGCCCGGCTAATTTTTGTATTTTTAGTAGAGATGGGGTTTTGCCATGTTGGTCAGGCTGGTCTCGGACTCCTGATCTCGTGATCAGGAGGCCTTGGCCTCCCAGAGTGCTGGGATTGCAGGCGTGAGCCTCCATGTCTGGCCTTTTTTTTTTGAGATGGAGACTCACTCTGTTGCCCAGGCTGGAGTGTAGTGGTGCAATCTTGGCTCACTGCAACCTGTGTCTCCCGGGTTCAACTGATTCTTGTGCATCAGCCTTCTGAGTAGCTGGGACTACCGGCACACACCACCATGCCCGACTAATTTTTTTTTTTTTTTTTTGAGACAGAGTCTTGCTCTGTCACCAGGCTAGAGTGCAGTGGCGCGATCTCGGCTCAGTGCAACCTCCGCCTCCTGGGTTCAAGCAATTCTCCTGCCTTAGTCTCCCGAGTCCAAGTAGCTGGGACTACAGGTGTGCACCACCATGCCCAGCTAATTTTTGTATTTTCAGTAGAGACAGGGTTTCACCATGTTGGCCAGGATGGTCTGATCTCTTGACTTCGTGATCCACCTGCCTTGGCCTCCCAAAGTGCTGGGATTACAGGCCTGAGTCACCGTGCCTGGCCTTAATTTTTGTATTTTTAGTAGAGATGGGGTTTCACCATGTTGGCCAGGCTGGTCTTGATCTCTTGACCTCAAGTGATCTGCCCGCCTTGACCTCCCAAAGTGCTGGGATTACAGGTGTGAGCCACTGCGCCCGGCTTAGGCTGGCCACTTCTTTGGCCCCACTAATTCTAAGTGATAAAATGAAGTGTCTGACTAGCTAAGGGCAGTGATTTCTCCTGGTGTTGTTATTTCAATAAAATGGGCTTCTTTCCCTTTCTTTGGGCTCGCCGGGGAGAACCTGGGCCTGAAATCCTCTCTAACTGCATCACCTGGGGACAGATTTCTGGCCTCTGCCTCAGGTCTTAGGCCCCACTGTTGGAAGGCCCCTTCCTTCCAGGCTCCTGTTGTCTACACAGCCCTGGGGGCCACATCTCCCACCACATGCCTGACACCAGGCCCCACTGGACATTCCCCAGTCACCTTAGAGATGGGGGAGGCAGGAGTGTGAGGATGAATGGGGAGAGGTGAGGAGGGGAGGGGAGGGGAGTGGAGGTGAGGTGGGGAGAGAGGACATGGGGAGGGGAGGTGAGATGGGATGTGAAGGTGACACGGGGACATGAGGTAGGGATGTGAGATGGGACACAAAGGTGACATGGGGCTTTAGGTGATGCAGGGATGTGAGGTGATGGGATGTGAGATGGGGACAGCATATGAGGTGACGTCAGGCCTCGTGACATGGGGACATGATGCAATGGATGCCAGCTTGAGACAGAGGATGGTGCGTACCCTCCGTGGGAATGTCCGGGGGCCTGCTGAGGACAAAGGAACTGCCTCGGTTCCAGGGCCCCTGGACACATGCTCCCTGCCCTGAATCCCAAAGAGACCGGCAGAAGCTGATTCCAAATGCCCCTTTTATTAAAAACAATTGCACCTCAGATTTAGAATCTCCCAAGTCTTGTGAATTTTCCTGAGTTCCGGGGCTCGCTCGGGGACCAGCAGGCATCCAGCCCTCTGGGCAGCCGGGCTGTGGTGGTGTTGGGGTGGAGCAGCAGGCGCGAGGCAGGAACTGAGGCGCACATCCCACACCTCCATCCGAGCACCCCTTTCTCCAGTGCTGGGGACAGATGGAGGGGGGTGGCTAATGCTGCCCGCACACCGGCAACAGGTGAGGGGGGCAAACCTGACAATCTTACTAACGCAGAGCAGCCCTCCGGGGCCCCGGCCCACGGCGCGATAGAGGGAGAAACCTCTCCTAGACATGTTGGGAGTCAGAGCCCCGGCCCAGGAGGTAGAAACGAGCGATGTGGGAGCTCGGGTCAGTGCTTAGCTGCAGGTGACGCATCCAACCCCCAGGCCCACACATAGCTGCTGCCCACACACAGGCTCTGCTGCCCTGGGGAACCAGTCTCCCTCCGGAGAGACTTCACACACTCCGCCCTGCTAAGACCAGCTGATGAGAAACTGCTCTCCCACCAACAGCGAGACAGGGATGTCCAGGACCTGGAAAAGAGAGAGCACAAATGGAGCAGCACGAGATCCCAGCCGCAGCGAGACCCCAGCGCTCAGAAGGCAGCTCTAGCTGGCCCCGAGATCCCAGCAGCAGCCAGGCCCGGCGCTCAGGAGGTGGCTCCATCCAGCCCTGGGATCCTTTGCGCCCGGTTCCTCCCCAGCAGGCACAGGGGGACCCTGGCTCTCAGTGCCGGTCACCCTAACACGTGCCGGAAAGGCAGTGCTGCTTTAACACGGCTCGAGGGTCGCCATCGTGGCCCCATCACCCACGTGCAGACACAGAAGGACGAAAGGCACAGCCTGTGTGGCCTGACCCTTCCCACTCCTCCCCAAACGCCCCCTTGGGAGGTCCCAGCGTCTCTGCTCCTGGCATCGGGTCACCAGGACCCCCAGCACCTTCTGCCCCCTGCACCATGGCTGGGGGACGGGAGCCTGTGCCCCTCTGGGCCCTCTTGCCTTGGTGTCGGGGCTGTAGGTGAAGTTGGAGACAGGGGCGCCGTTGGAGAGGACCTGCTGGGGCGCTGTGGCCACGCCCAGGACGGTCACCTTCTGCAGCTGCAGGCCAGCCCCCTCGCTGGTCACATGTACCAGCTCATTCATGACCGTGTTCTGGGCCGAGCAGAGAGAGATGAAAAGACAGAGAATGTGGAGGTGTCAGCAGACAGCTGGGGCAGGGACACCCATGAGAACAGGGACTCATGATGGCTTCAGGGGGACGACCTCCCTCTGTGTAGACGAAAGGGCAGAGTGCACGGTCCCACTGCTCACTCTAGGACCCCGGCCCACCTGGCAGAATGCCCCAGTGGCAGGCAGCCATTGTGGGACCCCCAAGCCCAGCTCTCCTCACCCCTCCTCAACCCCTGGCCGCCCCCTACCCACCAGCCTGAGCAGCCCCAGGACTCACACTCCTGGCCAGGAATATGACCTGTGTGTAGGCCCCTCGCTCCAGCACTTCCAGGCTCTCTCCATCGTCCCAGAACAGCTCCCCTTGGGCCTCCCCACCCTTGGTCAGGGCCACAGCCAGGGCCATGGGCTGCTGGCGGGACTCTGTGGTTGTGAGGCCAGGGCCCTGGAAAGGGAAGGACACATGATGTCATCATCCCCACCCTGGTGCCTGCGAATGCTAGGCTGGGACAGCACCAGGCTGCCAGGAACTAGGATCTGCAGGAAAGCCTGCGGCCGCAGGGGCTGAAACCCTGTGGTGATGGCCCAAGACCCGCCCCACCTCATGTGCTATCCCACGGCTGCTGGAGGCCGGGCCCGGCAGCACCTCCACCGTGCAGCCACTGAGCTCCTGCTGACCACACTCCATGCCTTTGCAGGGCTGTGCCCTCCCCACCTCACGGGCCTGGCTGGCTCCCTGGTAACCTACACTGGCGGTGGCGGCCCCTCAGAAGTCCTGCCTGGGTTTCTCCCCCACCATCTCCCTGTGCCTCCCCTGGCTCTGCCACCTGGATCAGGTACCTGCAGGGGGATGATGTGCCCAGCCCGGAGGTGGACATTGATGGTGTCCAGGGGGGCTGGCAGCGTCACCCACTGCCCCTCGCTGTGGATGGCTGGCTCACGGGGAGCTGCAGGTGGGGGCGGGAGGCTGCCAAGGGCCTCTATTGGCACCTGGAGGGAGATGTTGCTTTGAGAAGGATGCTGGGCCGTGCCGAGGCCCCCCATGCTGTCCTCAGGAACCAGGCTCTCTGTCTCCCGGGGCTCCACGTGGAGGCCTAGGAGGCCTGGCACAGACGGGCTGAGCTATGACTTCAGGGGCAGACTCAGGGCTCACCGTAGGGACCCTCCTGACCACTGAGTGGGGACAGAGCCTGAGAGGCCTGGGTATGCTGGTTCAGCACAGCCTGTGACGGCCGTGGGACTCAGGGAGGTTCTGCGAGCAGGTCTCAGTCTGCTCATCTGGGAAATGGGGATGGTGTGAGGAGTGGAGGGGCTGATGGGTGCAGACCACCCGGGCTGGGGCCTGGCACACGGCCGGGACTCAACACATATGCTCCGCTTTCCGCCACCTGGTCACACCAACTGGGTGGAGGGGGCAGGTGGGAGGGCCACTCTGGTCTCCTGCCCCCCTGGGGTTTAGGGTCCCCAGACTCACCGTCTCCAGGTTGTACCATGTGCCTGAGGGGAAGTAGCCGGTCACTTCGGCCTTCCCGGCCTGCAGCACTGGGGTGATGAGCAGGGCCTCCCCCCACAGGAGCTGGTGGTCCACAGTCCAGGTGCTAGAGTCCTCGGGGAACCTGCAAGGGGGACGGGCACACAGGCATACGGGCGATGAATGGGATGGGGCTGGCTTTCGTGCCCCCCACAGGGAGACACGGGAGGAGAGGTGGAATTCTGCTTTCTGGAGCTCAAGGAGCTGGAGGACTTGGAGGACTCAGGTCAGACGGGCAGGGATGACTGCGGCAGACAGAAGTCAATGCCGGAGCTGGGAGAGGCCGTCTCCCAGGACATTCTGGCAGCTGGGCTCAGGGCAGGAATAGGGGCTTGTACTTGAGGCACCAGGATGGACACAGCACTGGCCTCCCTTTGCTTGCTCACTTATCCTCCAGTGACCAAGGCAGTGCGTGCTCATCGGTCAAGTATTTGGAAAGTACAAACAAGTATCAACAGAGAGAAAAGATCCCTCCAATCCCCTAACCACAGGCAACCTGAATTAACATCTGACAAAAAGATGAATGTGCACGCGCAAGCAGCTCTGCGGAAGAGTCTCCGTCTAACGGAGACCGTCCTGCCCTGTGATGCGGCTCTGCCCACGTCCTGTTTCCGACCCCCGGACGTGCAGGCAGCATCCAGTACTCAGCTATGATCCCTGCATGGATACTCAATTCATGGAGCTTTCATGCCTTTTGAGGTGACTTCTTTAGGCCCTATTTCTATTTGTAAAATTAACGCATCAATTCAACGTGAGTCTCAAAAATACTGACGGATAGGTACTGCTGCTTTCCACAAATGTGCTAATTTATATTCCACCCTGCTATTCCGTTCACTGTGTTCTTGCCAGCAAGAGATAGTCTCATTTCCTCTAATGTATTCTAATTCAGAGGCAAAACAAATGGTATCTTCCTGCTTCAAAATATTTCTTGCAAATTACATTTCTTGGAGTGATGTCAGTGAAAATGGTGAAATAAACACCTCTGAAATCCTCTTCTCTGTAAAAACAGACACATAGGCAAAAATGGTCAGAATTGACATTTTTAGGACTCCAGAAACTAACCACAGGCTTGCAGTGATCTGGGGAGCGTGTATTTAAGAAAACGGCGGCTGGGGGCGGTGGCTCAAGCCTGTAATCCCAGCACTTTGGGAGGCCGAGGTGGGCAGATCACGAGGTCAGGAGATCGAGACCATCCTGGCTAACACGGTGAAACCCCGTCTCTACTAAAAAATACAAAAAACTAGCTGGGCGAAGTGGCGGGCGCCTGTAGCCCCAGCTACTCGGGAGGCTGAGGCAGGAGAATGGCGTAAACCCGGGAGGCGGAGCTTGCAGTGAGCTGAGATTCGGCCACTGCATTCCAGCCTGGGTGACAGAGCGAGACTCCGTCTCAAAAAAAAAAAAAAAAAAAGAAAACGGCTGAATCTTTGTAAGAACAGCAAGAATCCTCAGCTTCGCTAAGTGCTGAAGATGCTCCACCTCACCCCAGCCACCTGGCAAAGGCTGGGAGCCTCACGGATGCCACGTGTGAAGGGTATCTGTCCAACCATCAGCTGTCCACTAAGCTAGTCAAGCAGAGACTTTCGTGGCCACACACAACAAAGAACACAGACCTTATGGAATTAGCGCAAGAAAGTCACCAAACAATCAGCAACAGCAGCGCGGCCTGAGGGGGATGGGGAATCTGACGACCACAGTGGCTGCACTGAAAATGTCCAGTCTGAAGCAAAAATGTATGAGACATGCAAAGAAACAAGAAAGTATGGCCCACAGATGGGGGGAAAGTAGTTAAAAAAAACTGTCCCTAAAAAGGCCCAGACATTGGACTTACTAGACAAAGACTTTATGTCAGTTACTTTAAATGTGTTCAAAGAGCTCAGAGAAACCACGGTTAAAGAACTAAAGGAAAGTGTGAGAACATGACTCACCAGATAGGGAATGTCCTTAACAAGAGAAATTTAAAGGAATGAAACAGAAATTCCAGAGTTGAAAAGAGAGCAACTGAAAGGAAAAGTTCACTAGAGGGGCTCGACAGCAGATGAGAACAGGCGGAAAAAAGAATCAGTGACCTTGAAGATGGGGCAGTCGAGACTATGGAGTCTGAAGAACAGAAAGAAAACACAACGAGGAAGGAGTCAACAGAGCTGCAGAGACCCCTGGGCACCGTCAAGCATACCAATGTGTGGAACGGGAGACCCAGAGGTAGAAGACAGAAAGGGGCAGAAAAAATATTTTATGAAATAATGGCTGAAAAACCTCCCAAGTTTGATGAAAAACATTAATGCATATGTCCAAGAAGCTCGACAAACTCCAAGATGAAGTCAAAGAGATCTACACCTAGACACACCATCGGAGCTTCAAAGGCCAAAGACAGAGAATCTGGGAAGAGGCAAGACAGAAGCTACTCAGCAGAAATCATGGAGGCCATGGACTGACAAGTTCAAAGTGTTCAGAGAAATGACCACCAGTCAAGAACTTTACGTTGAGCAGAACTTTCAAAGAATGAAGGAGAAATTGGCCGGGCACGGTGGCTCATGCCTGTAGTCCCAGCACTTTGGGAGGCCGAGGCGGACGGATCATGAGGTCAGGAGATCGAGACCATCCTGGCTAACATGGTGAAACCCCGTCTCTACTGAAAATACAAAAAAATTAGCCAGGCATGGTGGCGGGCGCCTGCAGTCCCAGCTACTTGGGAGGCTGAGGCAGGAGAATGGGGTGAACCCAGGAGGTGGAGCTTGCAGTGAGCCGAGATCGCGCCACTGCACTCCAGCCTGGGCAACAGAGACTCTGTCCCAAGAAAAAAGAGAAAGAGAAATTAAGAGACTCTGAAGTCAACAAAAAGCGAGAGAATTCATCACCAGCAGAGCGGCCCTACAACAAATACTAAAGGGAGTCCCTCTGTGTAAACGAAAAATGTTAGACAAGAAGTCAAAGCCACATAAAGAAATAAAAACATGGGTAAAGGTTACTATCGGTAAATATAAAAGGCAGACAGTATGTATGTACTTTTTGCTTGTAACCCATTTTTCCCTCCTATTTGACTTATAAGACAACTGAATAAGGCAGTCATTATCAATCTGCGTGGATGGGCTCATAACGTATACAGATGTGGAACAGCACAGAGGAACGAGAGGCAATGGAAACCACATAGAAGCAAAGCTTTTTTACACTATTGAAAGCAAGCTGGCATCAGTTCCGACGAGGCTAAAATTAAGATGTTAATTGTAATCCCTATGGCAACCACTAAAAAAAAAAAAACAAAAAATTGGTGTAGTGAAAGAAACGACAAGGTCATTAAAATAGTCATTAAAACACAAATTGCGTTTCTTGGATTTCCTGGTGAAGAACGTGTGGATACCATTCGTATCTCCTGTTTTGCAAATAGTGTTCCTCCAGTTTGGTTCTTAGTCTTGGTCTCACCAACGTACGAGTTCTCTATCTATTAGGAAGAGTGGCTATTTGCCGTTTTATTGACGATGCCTTCTCTGCTGTTACAATCCATGTTCAGAGCAGTTTTAATCTTTTTGTGTTTATATTCAGAGATTTACATTTTTTTTTTTCTGCTATGGTCAAATAAAGTTTACCTTTTTTTTTTTTCCTAAATGAAACCTTTCCCTTTCTCTTTGCCTTGATACTTAGCCCTCTGCCTCCACAGCAGAGGCACACATTCACTTCTCTTTTCCTGTGGAGTCTTTCACAGCTTGATTTCTATTTTTTTTGAGACAGAGTCACACAGGCTGGAGTGCAGTGGCGCGATCTCGGCTCACTGCAATCTCCTCCTCCCAGGTTCAAAGGATTCTCCTGCCTCAGACTCCTGAGTAGCTGGGACTACAGGCGCACACCACCACGCCTGGCTAATTTTTGTATTTTTAGTAGAGATGGGGTTTCACCATGTTGGCCAGGCTGGCCTCGAACTCTTGACCTCAGGTGATCCACCTGCCTCAGCCTCCCAAAGTGCTGGGATTACAGGCGTGAGCCACCGCGCCTGGCCTCCACAGTTTGATTTTTGACATCAACTATTTATCTGGAACTTATGTTTCTATGGTACACAAGAAAAATAAATTGACTTCCGCAAATAGTTAACTATTACCTTCCTCTCTGGGAATCCTCCCTCAACACACTGACGTGAGGGGCCGCTGTTAGGAACTCCTCGTGTGTACTAAGACCTGTCTGGGGATATTACTGGGTTTTCTTGCTGCCCTTCTCCCTTAAGCCAGGCCCAAATGTTGTCTCACTCAGTGGCAACCTGCGGGGTCCTGGGGGACACGGCCCGCAGCAGGACAGGGCAGCCCGGGTGTCACGTGCCCCTCCCCCAGGGCACACATGGGCCACGCCCCTGCCCAGGTCACTCACTCCAGGAAGAGAGGCCGGGCCACGGTCTCCCCAGCGACGTGGGCCTGGTGGAACAGCGTGTACAGGTGGGGGAGGAGTGCGTAGCGCAGGGTGAGGGCCTTCCTCATGGCCTGCTGGGCTGGCTCGCTGAAACTGTATGGCTCCTGGGGCTGCAGGGCAGGCGGGGACAAAGGAGGCCTTGGGTCCTGGGGCCGCGGTCCCCCGGAGTCCCTGCCTCGGGAGACCCGCACTTCCTAACCACCCAGCATGGGGTGCTTCTCCAGCGGGGGAGGGATTCCCAGGGGAGAGTCTGGGGTGGGGGGATCCCCCACCTGCCACGCCGCCACCCCCACCCTACCAGATTGAGCAGGCCGTTGTGGTTCCGCATAAAGGGGTAGAAGGCCCCCAGCTGGGTCCAGCGCACACACAGCTCCTCTGAGGTGTTGCCCAGGAAGCCGCAGACGTCGGCCCCGACCAGAGGCACCCCCAGCAGGTTAAACTGCAGGATTTCTGGAAAGGCAGAGTCAGGCTGGGCCTCAGTCTGCTGCAGCAGAGCCAGCTCAGGCCAAGGGACCCAGAGCCCCGCCTGCTGAGTGGGCAGGGAGCCCAGGCAAGCCTCCCATAGAGGCCCCCAGCTCTGTTCCGCTGAGCAGACCCTCCTGGTAGGAGCTCACCTGGCACGGAGGCGGCGAGCTGCTCCCAGGAGCTCCACACGTCCCCCGTCCAGTGGCCGGCATATCGGCCGTGGCCAGCAAAGGTCGAGCGGGAGATCACAAATGGGCGTGTCCCCCGAGCCTTCACCAGTGCCCTGGGTGGGTAAGGGACACCGTGAGGGCTGTGTGCAGCAGGGTCACCCGGGAACCCTGTCACCAGCAGGGCAGAGCTGGGAGCAAGGAGCTGTCTGTGATGAGGCAGAGGCTAGGGAGGAGGACGGTGAGGCCACTGCCCACGTCTGCGGGCACAGCTGCCTCTGTCCAGGACCTCCCCAGCCTCACAGGAGTCATGAGGTCCCCGCTGATGCAGACTCCCTGTCAGCATCCAGGGTCCTTCCTCTCCAAGCCTCAGGCATGAAGTGGGAGGGAGCTCTCCAGCTTCAGGCTGGGGTGCAGGCAGCGGGTGGGGACAGCACTCAGGCTGCCAGCAGACCCCGGGTGGTCTGGGCCTCTGCTTTTCCTCCTCCCTGAGGCCCTGCAGAGGCCCCAACCTTATGGGACAGGCTGTGAGGGCAGAGCCCAAAGGGGAGGGACGGGGCCCTCACCTGTAGGAGGCAATGGCTTCAGTCAGGCCGTAGAGGTTGTGCAGGTTGTAGTGTGTAGAGAGGAACTGGTGGCTGGAGGCACAGATGGTGGCCGCCTGGAGGGTCCCCCCAACCACCCCTGGAAGAGGCAGGGGCTGGTTTCCAGGGAGCTTCCTCCCGGCAGGCTCCAAGGTGCCCTCCCTGCCCCCCACCTCCCGGGAGCCCCCGTGCAGGTCGCTGCCTCTTCAGGCTGGCCCTGGAGGTGCACCTGCAGCCGCTCCCCATGCCCCTGTGGGGTTGGTGTTGCCCTGGGAACCTGGGGCACATCCTGCACCATCTCCACTGCTTCCAAGACAGGGCCGGGTGGGTGCTAGGGGCTGGGCTCTGCAGACCCCCAGACTTCACATCCACCATCTCTTAGCCCGTTCCAAGCATCCCCCTGCCTGTTTACCTAAGCTCCAAACCCCACCCTCTGACTGATTCTTCGCTTGGCCAAGCTACAGCCTCAGGCCCCCAAACCTTCTCCCAGGCCCATCTGTGTACTTCCTTGTAAAACCCAGTTTCTGCCATTCCTGCGAAGTCAGTTTGGCAAGAAGCCCCATTCCTCCACTACCCTCAGGGGACGTCTGGTCACCCTGGCCTGCCTTCGGCAAGAATCTTGCTGGGTCAGTTTAGCCGGAAACCCCCTGACCCCCATGCTTCCTCTTGGTAATTCCCACCTCTGACCCCCACCCTGCTCCCTGGCTAGAAACCCACTTGCCCGCGCTGCATTCGAGTGGGGCCTGACCTCTCCCCACGTACGGGTAGGTCCTTGCTTCGTGGTCCCTGCGCCTATCGAGACTGCCCTGAGTTAAGTCAGCCTCACTGTGCTCTGGCAAAGCACCCCCGAGCAGCGCCTCCTCCGGCAGGGCCTGGGCCTCTGCACCCACCCTGTCCTCACTGCTTGGCTGAGTCTCCCTGCCTGAGCCTTTCTCCTGGGGTTCCCCTCCCGCCCCTTTCCTGGCTGGCCCATCTGCTTCTCAGAGATGAGGGCCCTCAGTCGCCCAGGCCAGACAAGGGAGTCTCTGGTTTGATGAAGTCCCCAGGGTAGGTGGGGGGTGAGCTGACCAGGCACGTAGGGTGGCTCCTCCAGCTCATTGTGGGGGCAGCCGTCCTCAGAGCCCCTGATGAAGTTGGAAGGCTCGTTCATGTCCTGCAAGAGAAGCTCTGCTGGTGGGTGACTCTGCCCAGAGTGAGGAGGGTGGGGTAGTCCCCAGGGGCCTTGGGCATGCTCGGGAGGGGCCACACTTACAATCCACATGCCGTCGAAGGGCACCTGGTCATGGAACTCAGCCACCATGTCCTCCCACCAGGCCAGGGCTGCGGGGTTGGTGAAGTCAGGGAAGGCAGTGGACCCAGGCCACACCTGGACAACGAGAGGCTAGAGTGGGGAGACCCGGCCCCACCCAGGGCCTGCACGGAAGCCCCACTGAGCCTCAGCCTGAGCAGAGGGGCAGCCTCACTCTTAGGGGATGCCCACATTTGTAAATCTGAAGGACCTGCACCCTGGGGGTCAACGGGTAGCTCTTTCTACACAAGGAACTGATGCGGGGCCAAGGGGCCTCAGCCTGGGGAAAACAAGGGGCCACCCCCAACACGTCACCCAGGGGCTGGGCTTCAGAACCAGAGAGCGTCAGGGAGAAGGGCAGTGGAGACGGCCCCATATAAGCCCTGCCAGGGAATCTCACATTCGCACCAGACCCTCCCTAGCTGCTCCCTCAGCGGGGCCCCTGCCCGGAGGCCACTGGGGGAGCTGGGAGGACAAGGAGGACCCTAAGGCCTCACTGAGGGTCTGCAGAGCTTGTGCCTGGGCCAGGTCCAGCTGCCCATGAAGTCAAAGGCCTGCTGATGGAAGAACTCATGGGGGCATTCCTTGTAGGAGCCACCATCGTCACCACTGTGGCCCACTCCTCTCAGCTCTCCCACTGGGTGTGCTGGCTCCTCAAATCCCACCCTCTTCCTGAGCAGCTGCCGGCTCCTCCTGGCTGGAGGCCTCTGCTTTCCAACCCGTCCCCTGGGCCCTGGCCTACCTTCCCGATCAGCGGCTGGCCGGTCTCGTTGGTGATGAAAACTCTCCTCCGCAGACCCTCGTCGTAGGGTCTGTAGCTCCCGGCAGGGCCCGAGATGCTGATGGCAGGATCCTGAGAAGAGGGAAACCCGTTAAGGTAAGGGCGGCCCAGAGCCCTGGCGCCAGCCACAGGGAACACGGGAAACTGAGACAGCGAGAGGACGAGGCGGGGGATGACATCATGCGTGTGTACAGCACGCCCGCCTGTGTACCTGCACACGCCCGCCTGGAGAGGAGCCAGGGCCAGGGGAGTCAGGGCCAGCTGGCTGATGAGGGGCATGCCGGAATGGAAGCTTTACCTTGTCTTTAAACCTCTAGAGTTTCCCAAGTGTTCCACAGTAATCACTTTTCTTTTACAATTAAAAAAACGTGAGAAAGAAGAGGTCTGTTTCCACTCCTGCTCCTAGGGGCTACTAATGTTTGCTGCCCGCAGAGGGCAGGGCTGGAGACGGGCAGCGGCAGCACAGCGCCACGTCTCATCGGCGCTTCCTCTGCGGCAGCGGATCTTCCCGGCAGGAGCGGTTGGGTCTTTTCAGCTCGCCCTGCCTCCCACCTCCTGCTCTGGCCATCATGCCGGGCACCAGGACTTGGGCTGGACCAGTCCGCAAACTGCATCCTTCTGGCTGTGGGACTGGCTCAGGGAAGGGCCTCTTTGTGCTTGTTGACTCAAGAGTCCTGCCCTGGGCTTTTCTATGGGAGCTGACGGGAAGTCTCCGCTCTGGGGTGCTAGCATGAGGGCCGGAAGCCAGAAGCTGCCCTCACTCACGTCGTCCTTTCCAGCGATTCAGAGCCGGCCTGAAGGACAGGCACGGCCAGAAGGCACACGCAGCTTCCACAGTTCCCACATTACCCGCGCCCGGGGCCATCAGGTCCTCTACTTTCCAGGACCAGGCGACATCAGCTTATCGTGCCTCTGGCCTTTCGCTTTAAGGCAGTTTAAGTAACCTACATCGGACAGAACCCGTTTCCAGGGACCCTCAAACCTGACCTCCCTGGACAGCAGGGGCCAAGCCTACCAACTTGATACTCCCTCGATATCACAGAGACCCTCAGAAAACATCCTCGATGACCACACAGGCACGAGGATGATGCCACACAGAGGAGCCACCACTGGGCACCGGGCGGCCCCCTTCCCAAAGACCCACAGCGTGGGGGCACACACCACAATCATCACGTAGCGCCGGCCGCCCTGGTGCAGCTCCTGCACCATGGCTGGGAAGTCCCGGAAGCCATCCTTGTTGAACGTGAAGTCCCTCCGGGAGTCCATGTAGTCCAAGTCGTTCCACTGGACGTCCTGCAGCCACAACACGGGACCATCTGCTGCGGCCTGAGGAGACGCATCCCAGCCAGCCCCTCGCCTCCCCCGCCACCACCCCAGCTCACCAGGGGGAAGTGGGCCCTGGTCATGTTCTCCACCACCTGGCGGGTGATGGCGGTGGAGGAGTAGCCCCAGCGGCACAGGTGGAAGCCCAGGCCCCAGTATGGCGGCATGAACGGGTATCCTGCAGGCCAACACCGACTTCATGAGCGAGGCGGGAGGCAGCCTCGTGGTGGGGGCCGTGGCCAGGGAGCAGGACCTACCCACAACATCCAGGTACTGCCGCACCACGCTCTTGGGCTCCGGGCCCAGGAAGATGTACACATCCAGGATCCCACCTGTCGACCTCCAGCTAAGGGCAGGGCTCGGCTGCAGGACCACATCTGGAAGGGAAGCAGCTCTGGGGTTTGGGGACAGATTCTTCACCTGAAGGGCTCTGCACCCCACAGATGGGCCAACCACAGGCGGACAGCAAGGCTCTCTCCCCATGGGGGGCTCAGAGTGGCCTGGGGAAGCCGTGCTAAGCCTGACTCAGGAGGAACCTGGCACGGGACGGAATGATATGTGGCCCCAGCCCACCTCCAGGCAGGACCCCAGAACCCTCCTTAGGAGCACAGAAGGCCAGAGCTGGGAGAGGCATCAGCCCATGGGACTCATTTCCCAGAAAACACGAGGCCCAGCACTGTGCCCAGGGCCCCTCATGTGGACCTCCAGTCTCCAGGGCAGGCAGCACGGAGAAGACCCGGCCCGGGCACTGGGTGGCGGGCAGCACGGAGGAGACCCCGGCCCAGGTGCTGGGCGGTGGGCAGCTTACCCATGGCATTGCTGTTCAGCAGGAACACCCCATGTGCCGACCCGCCATCCTCCAGCGCCAGGTAGAAAGGGTGAGACCCGTAGAGGTTCGCACCGGGCTGGGACACGCAGGAGACGGCGCTTCAGCACCTGTGCTCCCCAGCTCTGTGCCCCCGCCCGCTGCCCGCTGCCCACTGCTGTACCGTGGGCGCGAGGTCCCGGTTCCACAGGGTGATCCTGGTCCAGCTGGTGCTGAGCATCAGGGGACTGAGGTGCTCGGCGAGTCCTGTGATGTACTGCGAGGGCAGCGAGGTGGACAACTGAAGGAACTGGTCCGCAAAGAACAGGGGCGCCACCGTCGTGTTCAGCCTGCAGGACAGAGGCCAGCCAGGCTTGCTCACACCCAAGGGGCCAGATGAGCCCGAAAGCACCCAGAGAGCACCCCCAGGCCCTGGTGCCCTGGGAGGGCGGAGTGGCCTGGCCAGCCCTGCAGCACATTGACCCTGGGACAGGTGACCGTGCCAAGCCCTGTAGCCCTTGGCACCCTGGCACCAGCATGATAAACACTCAGGGCACATCAGAGGAGGTGCACTGCCTGGCTGGGCCCACACCACCCCGACGGGCCCCCAAGTGGCTGACCTCCAGGAACCAGCCGGCACCAGAACTGTCCCGTGAACCCTGACCCCAAGCAAGGCTAGGCGGGGGCTGAACAGAACCTTTCCAGGCCTAGGAGCTTGTGGCCAAAGTCCTCCCAGATCCAGGCCCAGCCACGCCCCAGAGGGACCCCTGGGGTTTGCTGGGGGTCAAGTGCAAGGCAAACAGCACCTCCAAGGAATGAAAGCCACAGATAAGCCCCGTCCACAGGAAGACGTGTCCTCTGTTAACACATCACAGCTAATTTCACAGAACGTGCTCACACCGCACCCACCATTCCCTGGGCAAGACTACGCTGACTGCTTTCACAGCCGAAATCTGTCAAGGTGCCTGTCTGTTGCTTGTTTTTTGAGACGGGGTTTCAGTCTGTCACCAAGGCTGAAGTGCGGTGGCAAAACCATGGCTCACTGCAACCTTGTAGAATGCTGGGCTCAAGGGATCCTCTTGCCTCAGCCTCCTGAGTAGCTGGGACCACAGGCATGTGCCACAACTCCCGGGTAATTTTTTATTTTTATTTTTAGAGATGGGGTCTCGCTATGTTGCCCAGGCTGGTCTTGAATTCCTGGGCTCAAGTGATCCTCCCACCTTGGCCTCCCAAAGTGCTGGAACTGCAGACATGAACCACCACACCTAGCCTGATAAGATGCTTTGACAAACTTCTCTTGGGTCTTTCTACTCAGAGGTTACCTCAGAGAGACCACCCCTGTGCCCCGCATCTGCACAGCTGGCTTCCAGAGAGGCCCCCCTTCCCCCTGCGTCTGCACAGCTGGCTTCCAGAGAGGCCCCCCTTCCCCCTGCGTCTGCACAGCTGGCTTCCAGAGAGGCCCCCCTTCCCCCTGCGTCTGCACAGCTGGCTTCCAGAGAGGCCCCCCTTCCCCCTGCGTCTGCACAGCTGGCTTCCAGAGAGGCCACCCCTGCCCCTCCATCTATGCAGTTGGCTTCCAGAAAGGCCAACCCTGCCCCCAACATCTGCACAGCTGCCTTACAGAGAGGCCACCCCTGTGCCCTGTGTCTGCACAGCTGGCTTCTAGAAGAGCCATCCCTGCTCCCATGTCTGCACAGCTGGCTTCTAGAGGAGCCATCCCTGCTCCCATGTCTGCACAGCTGGCTTCTAGAGGAGCCATCCCTGCTCCCATGTCTGCACAGCTGGCTTCTAGAGGAGCCATCCCTGCTCCCATGTCTGCACAGCTGGCTTCTAGAGGAGCCATCCCTGTCTCCACCGTCTGCACAGCTGGCTTCTACAGGGGACATCCCTGCCCCATGTCTGCAGAGCTGGCTTCTAGAGTGCTCTCTGTGTGGCTGCTCCCTGATGCTGTGGCTGCTCCCTGATGCTGTGTCTGCATGGACTTGCTTATGGCTTCCCCTCACTGTGTGACCATCCCCGAAAGCAGGATCCAAACTACCCAGCACACGCAGGGTCAGTGCGTGAACACTGAGTAAATGAAAGAGCAAAACAAGAAAAACGTGTTTCCAAAGGCGACTTCTCTTAAGATTAAAGCAAATCCAAGCGCTGTGGTTCTCCTGAGTTAAATGACAAGCAGGGACTTGGTCAGTCCTAAGCACGTGTTTATGTGGGATTTAGACCTACATGAGTAAAACACCCAGGCAGCGCCCTGTGAGAAACACGCTTCGCCCACACGTCGCCCTCCCCATCATGTGAGAAACACGCGTCGCCCTCCCCATCGCGCGGGAAACATGTGTCGCCCACACGTCGCCCTCCCCATCACGTTCGGGAAACACGCGTGGCCCTCCCCATCGCGTTCGAGAAACACGCGTCGCCCACATGTCGCCCTCCCCATCACGTTCGGGAAACACGCGTCGCCCTCCCCATTGCATGGGAAACACGCGTCGCCCTCCCCATCCCGTTCGAGAAACACGCGTCGCCCTCCCCATCGCGCAGGAAACACGCGTCGCCCTCCCCATTGCGTGGGAAACACGCATCACCCTCCCCATCCCGTTCGAGAAACACATGTCACCCTCCCCATCGCGCGGGAAACACGCGTCGCCCTCCCCATTGCGTGGGAAACACGCATCGCCCTCCCCATCCCGTTCGAGAAACACGCGTCGCCCTCCCCATCATGTGAGAAACACACGTCGCCCTCCCCATCAGGGTGCTGACACACAGCCCAAAACTCACAGCACACGACCGTCCAGCTGCCGGCGCACAATCACCCCGAAGGGCTCCTCGGAGAACTCCACGCTGTAGAGTGGGGACAGTGCCCGGCTGGGGACACGCGGGGTCTCCAAGGGCACCTCGTAGCGCTTGTTAGCGGGATCTTTGATCTACAAGAAACGGGGGTGTATCGATGTCCCCCACAGCCCCCTTACTCTCCAGAGAAGAACCCGCACCCCAAGGACAGGGTCAGGTCCTGGTGCAGTCGCACGTGGGTGTGGGACCACGGGCAGCGCATTCAACCTCTCTGAGCCGCGGCTTCCTCATCTGCAGAGCCAGGAGGAGGATGCGTCCTCCAGGATGGAGGTAAAATACAGAACACCTGATAACTCCGAATTTCAGATAAACAAAAGCAGCTTTTCTAGTATAAATACATCCCAAATATTGCATTCTTATGCTAAAAAACAAAGTCATGCCTGGGGTATCTGCAAATCGGGTTTACTGGGTGTCCTGTTTTCATTCGCAACCTCTGGCAGCCCTACTCTACCTGATCCACCTTTTCATAAAGATGAATGTGCCCCAAGTCCTGCCTTCTGGAGCACCTGTCACTGTGGTGTCCCCACCGCTCCCCGAGGGGCGCTGCCGTGTCTGCTCACACCTTTGCTCCCAGCAAGGGCCCAGCACACGGTGGTGCAACACGCACCCCACCCTTGTGAGGTGCATGTGTGTCGCTGCCCACATGCACCCTCTGCCCCCGCCCCCACCTCTGCCCCTGCCCCCGCTTCTGCCCCTGCCCTGCCTACTGTGAAGTGGAGGCGGTTCTCAGTCTCCATCATCACGTCCAGCCGCAAGGTCAGGATGTCCTTGGGGAAGAAGGTGGGGGTGGTACGGGTCAGGGTGGCCGTGTAGCCCATTTCAGAGGCACTCAGGTTCTCCAGCTTGTAGCTGGGGTAGCTGGGTGGGAAGAAGCACCAGGGCTGTCCCATCTGGGCTCTCCGAAGTTCCTGCTTTGCAGGGATGTAGCAGCAGCCGCGGGCCTCGCACTGTTCCTGGGTGATGGCCTTGTCAGGGGCACAATCGAAGCGGCTGTTAGGGGGGACGTCGCACTGTGTGGGCACTGCTCTGGGACAGCCGGGGTGTGCCTGGGCATTCTGGGGCCCTGGCCTGCTGGCTCCCTGCTGGCGAGCTGGGCGAGTCTCCTCCAGGACCGAGGAGGATCCACTCAGCTCTCGGGGAACCAGCAGGAAATCATGGAGCAGGATGTGTCCCAGGAGCGCAGCGGTGGCCAAGGACACAAGGGCACAGACGGCCAGCAGCCGGCGGGAGCAGAGCGGGTGCCTCACTCCCATGGTAGATGACCCGGACAGCTCCTGGAGGCCTGCAGGAGAAGAAAGCTGGTTCAGCAGGGAGGCAGGAGGGGCGGCACTCACGGGGCTCTCAAAGCAGCTCTGAGAACAACCGTGGCTGGCACTGCAGCACCCAGGCAGGTGGGGTAAGGCGGCCAGGGTGGGTGCTGCAGTGCTGTCTCGAATGGGGAGAGGGCCAGAAGGAAGGGCGAGAAAAGCTCCAGCAGGGGAGTGCAGAGCACTTGCACTGTCTGCTAAAATGTTACAAATCAAATACGCTTAGAATGTCCCCAGGAAGACCAGCAAGACAGGTGGACACTTGAAACGGGCCAAACAGCTGCCGCCTGGGCCAGAGTGCTGTGGAGAGATCTCAGCTCACTGCAACCTCCACCTCCTAGACTCAAGCAATCCTCCCACTTCAGCCTCCTGAGTAGCTGGGACTATAGGCACACACCACCGCACCCGGCTAATATTTTTGTATTTTTGTAGAGATGGGATTTCGCCATGTTGCCCAGGCTGGTCTCGAACTCCTGAGCTCAAGTGATCCACCCGCCACTCGGCCTTCCAAAGTGCTGGGATTTCAGGGGTGAGCCACCACGCCTGGCTGGGAGCCCCACTTCTGCATAAAGGTGTGGCCTGGTCCACTGGGTGTTAGTGGAAGTGATTCTGGCAACTCATACGTCCTTAGGGAGACCCGACACCTTCCCCTGCTCTCTTTCCTATTGACTGGTGCACAGATATACCACAGTGGGGAATCCCGGGCACTGCAGCTGAGGGTGACACTCTAGGGGTGGCAAAGCCACAAAAGAGACAGGACTTAACCTCTGGCGACTTTGCAGATCAGAACCCTTCCCAGCCACTGAGGCACGTGGGGGAGAAACAGTCTCGTAACAGTGGCTGCACCTGGAGCCTCAGATACAGACACAACAAGGATGTCGTGTGCAGATGAGATACAGCAGTTTGCTTTCATGACTGCTGGTAAGATTAACAAGCGCCAACTCCCTTTGTTTTGCTTGTCTGTACATTAGCATCTTATGACAAACATTCTATTAGTCTGGCTCCTCCCAGGAGCAGCGGGAACCCACATGCGATTCAATATGCATGGATTTTAATAGGGGAGTACTTTGACGTGTAATACACCATGGGGAGCGAGTGGGGAAGGCTGGGAGAGCCACTGCACCTATGCAAGTCTGACCCCAAGGGAAGGAGGAAGAAGGTGTCCTAGGAGCAAGGCCATGGGGGAGGAATGCAGGGAGGCCCTCAAACCAAAATCAGCCATCAGAGGGGTCTGTGTCTCTGAGGAACGGGCCTTGGAGCAGAGGCAGGGAAGGATTTCAGAATGCAGCCCCTGGCCAGTGAAGCTCCCTGGAGCAGAGGACCATGAAACCTTCTCCGGTACTGGGAGCTGGTCACACACCAGGAAGAAGTGAACTCAGGGCCCGAGGGAGTCTGACCTGTCATGTCATGTTACAGAAGGCTAGGCTGGGAACACTCTGCCCCCGGCCGGACTTGGTGTTCCACCGTGGGCCACTCGTAAATTAGGGCTCTCTGGGCTGGAGGGTGAAACATTTTACCCACACTTCTGACATCTAATGTGTAGGGTTTTTCTCACGCCCATCAATTCTGCAACTTTCTGGACATGGCTGGCTGTCCTACGAATCAATTCAATCCTGACGCTACCTGGAGTCAGCGCAGACTCCACAGGTTAAGGGCTGAGTCCCACAAGACTGCCCTCACTTCAGAGGCCAATGGCAAACCCCAGGTTGTCACTTGTACTTTTGATCAACTAGTTATAAACTCAGGGGTTCCCAGGACTCCCTCTTCAGGGTCACAGAATTCAGGGAAGTGCGTTTCTTACATTTGCTGGCTTATTACAAAGGATAAAACTCAGACAGCTATATGCAAGAGATGCGTGGGGCCTGGTGTGGGGTGGGGGCACTGATTCCGTGCTCTCTGCTCGCACCACCCTCCAATGCGTTGGTGTGTTCAGCAACCCGGAGGGAAGCCCTCTGATCCCTGTGCGTTTTTCTGGGGCTCCATTATGCAGGCATGGTTGACTAAGCCACTGGTGATTAACTCAATCTCCAGCCCCTCACCCCTTTTCCATTCCAACCAGTCATCAGGCCTTGGTCTTTCTGGCCATCTGCTTTCATCACGAAGCCACCTGGTGTCCCCAGTCATCAGTCACCTCATTAGCAAAAGGCTCTCTCATCACTCGGTTTCCAAGGGTTTTAGGTGCTGTGTGCCAGCAACCAGGGACAAAGACCAGAGACAGTCACCCCTGGCCTGGCCTAAGGGGGTCTTTGTGATTCAGACACTCAGATCTCAGAGCTGGCCCCGGGGGCCCTCACTCAGACCACGGTGTCCTCACTCCCCAGGGATTCAGACCCAGTCATGTGCGTCCTGCAGGAGCGGGAGAGGTGGCTCGGTCCCCGCCAGGACTGAGCACTGCATCAATCAAAAGGGGAAAGCCTAGAAGCGGGAAGCCGCAGCCTTCAGCCCCAGCCCGACACAGGAGAGCGGCTCCCCGTTCAACTCTGAGCTGAACTCAGATAAAGACAGCGAGGACTAGATAGAGGTCCGGGGCTCAAGCTCCGCTCAGGGAAAGAGGCTGGGGGCGCGGCTAGGCGGGTTCAAACCCGCTTCTGGGGTGTTACCGCCGGCAGCGCGGGGCAGACGTCAGGTGTCTCACCCGCTCCGTGCCTCAGTTTCCCCGTCAGCTGCGGCACGCGCAGAGCCTCCCTCGCTGAGCAACGGGCGGACGAGGAGAACCTAAAGGTGTCCGGGGTCTTTCGCGTCACCGAGGTCACTGTCCCACCTGCTGCCTCATCCCCGGCCTCCACCCGCGGCCCCGGCGACAACCTCAGCTTTCCCACCTGAGAGGCCGCGCGGGCAGCCGACTGCCCTACCCAACCGTCCCTCGCTCAGCCCCAGCCCCGCTCACCTCCGCGCACGCGCGCCCCGGCAGCCCACGGAGACTCCGGGGTCGTGCCCGGGGGCGCGCAGAGGCGGGTCACGTGACCGACAGGCGCTCGTCGCGGGGCGGGGCCGCGGTGGGTCACGTGATGCGGCCTCCTGCGCAGGCGCCCGAGGCAAGGGTGCGCGTCCGCGCTGCGCCGCCCCCAAGTGACGGCTCGGGCAGAGCGGGCCTGGGCGCGTGTTCGCTCTGGGAGGGGGCCCGGGGACCGCGTCTGGCTGCGCGTTCGGCGTCCCGCGGGGAGAGGCCTACGCTTGCTGCCCGCTGCCAGTTCCTCTTGGGTCAGAGATGGGGCGAGGCCCCCGCTGGCGCAGTCCCGGCCCGGTCCCCGGTCCCCGTGGGGTCGGAGATGGGGCGTGGTCCCCACTGCCCCAGTCTGGGTCCCAGCAGCTCGTAGGGCTTTGTAAGGGGCTGGCCCAACCGCGTCTTGCGCCCGTCCCGCCAACACGTCCCGAGGGCGTCGTCGGAAAGGAGGCCAAAGGCGCTCGGCGCCAAGTTAGAAACAGCCAACATTTGGAAAGTCCTTAAGTGTGCTCCATAACTCACACTGATTCCAGAAAGAAATAATCAAAACATTGTGATAACCCATAAAACTGACACAGGGGGAATTTTTTCATAAAATGAGAAAATGCTTACATTAAGAGGAACACATTTTTAGGTGTGAGATACAAAAAACACACGCTATAACCTTAACTTGCCTAATAAAATGTATGTGCAGAAAAATACAAAAGGAGCCACACCAAAACACGGAGGTGGTGTCCCTGGCTAGCGGCATAGGGGTACTAAAAGCCCCGCTTCCAGCTTGCAGTGAGTCGAGATCGCGCCACTGCACTCCAGCCTGGGAGACAGAGCGAGACTCTGTTAAAAAAAAAAAAAAAAAAAGGCCCCCCATTCCACCTCTGTTGTGGTTTCTGTATTTCTACAATGTTTTAGAATAAGTAAGCGTTACTCAGAAAGGCTTAGATATTCAGAAAAAAAGATTTTATTCTTCTACTGATACGTTTGAAAGAGAAATTATTTTGTAGAGCATTTTCCCTTTAAACTGCAAAGAAGCCCCAAGGTCATTGGTACTTGGAAGTCCAGGGAGAAAGAGCGCTGATTAATGATGGAGAAGAGATAGGTGGGCAGACTGGGGCATAGTCCCTTGGTGTGGATGCCCCAGCGGGCTCTTATTTCAGTGCTTACCCTGTTAGGTGTGTCTGGGGCCACTGACTTTCTGCTGCAAGTTGTGGATCTGAATTTAACTCAAATGGGGACGTGGGGACAGGAAAAGGGACCTGAGCTTTCTAAGGGGTGGGGTGGGAAAATCTGGAAAAGAAGGTGGTTTATGGGTTTTCAGATGCACCTAGTAGAGGGAAGTGCTGGGGAGCAGCAGTCTCCCAGGCCAGGCTGGCTGGAGCCACCTTAACTGCTCAGCCTAGCAGCTTGCAGACCTGTGCCAGTGCTGTGTTGTGAGAGGCACGTGCAGATTTGGGAGTGCTGCAAAGCAAAGTGTTACCTGGACGAGTAAGCCCAGTGTGGGAGTGTGGGTTTGCAGTCACAGGCTCTGTCTTTGGAATGGGAGGCTTACTGGGATGCCATGGGAAATGCTAGAATTTTACTTGGTTTATTAAACTGCTGAGTGGCTAAAACGATTCCTACGGGTGGGGCTGGCTTATTTCTCTTAAACGATGCCCTTCTGAGGGTACCTGTGGTTTTTAGGAACACAAAAGGTTCCAAGTCCCTCATAATAAACACAATTCCGGATCTCTTCCTGGAGGCCTTGCAAGGCGGGGTCCAAGCTGCTCCCTAGGAGGGCCCCGGTGACTCGAGCTTGTTGGCGATCGTCTGGCTGATTTTGTGCAGGGCCTCCTGAAACTGGGGGTACTCGTCTTGCACGCGGTCCAGGATGGTGGCGATGAGACCCAGCCGCTTGTCCAGGCGCTGGCGCTCCAGCACTAGGGACTGCTTGGAGCGGAACAGGAACACGTAGCGCCCCTCCTTCACGGCCTGCAGGTGCTTAAGGCGCGTCTGCAGGGCCACAATCTCTGAAAGGTTCTGGGTAGGAAAAGAGACTCCATATAGGACTATACAAACCGGAAGAAAGACACCTGCTGGCCCCCCACAAACTCAGACTCCAGGAAATGCCGAAAAGGAGGTGAGACCTACGCCTGAAAAGGGACGGCATGAAGGCGTTGCACCCCTGGATCTCAGGGAAGAGACTGAGAGGCACTGGGTCTGTGCCTTTATGGGTCATCCATCATCGCCATCTAGGAGGCATTATTTTTTTTTTTTTCATTTTTTATTTTTTTGAGACAGAGTCTTGCTCTGTTGCCCAGGCTGGAGTGCAGTGGTGCAATCTCGGCTCACTGCAAGCTCCGCCTCCCAGGTTCACGCCATTCTCCTGCCTCAGCCTCCCAAGTAGCTGGGACTACAGGCGCCCGCCACCGGCTAATATTTTCTATTTTTTAGTAGAGACGGGGTTTCACTATGTTAGCCAGAATGGTCTCGATCTCCTGACTTCATGATCTGCCTTCCTCAGCCTCCCAAAGTGCTGGGATTACAGGTGTGAGCCACTGAGACCAGCCGGTATCCTTTTTTTTTTTTTTTTTTTTTTTTTTTGAGGCAGTCTCGCTCTGTCACCTAGGCTGGAGTGCAATGGCACAATCTCGGCACACTGAAACCTCTGGCTCCTGGCTTCAAGCGATTCACCTGCCTCAGCCTCCCAACTAGCTGGAATTACAGGCACCTGCCACCACGCCTGGGTAGCTGAGATTACAGGCACCTGCCACCATGCCTGGCTAATTTTTGTATTTTTAGTCGAGATAGGGTTTCACCATGTTGGCCAGGCTGGTCTCAAACTCCTGACCTCAAGTGATCCACCTTCTGCGGCCTCCCAAAGTGCTGGGATTATAGGCGTGAGCCACTGTGCCCAGCTTAGGCAACCTTCTTGACATGTGCCATGTGTCAGGTCAAGTGCCAGGCATGCTCCCCTCATCATCTCAGTTGGCCAGGCCAGAACCTTGGAGCCATTCTCCACCCCAGTCTCTGCTCACACCACAGCCAACCCAGCAGGAATCCCACCGGGCGATGTTGGCACCACACATATGCAGAGTCTGATGGCTTCTCGCCAGCCCCACAGGGGCCACCCTGAAGCACTGCAATAGCTGCAGACGCCCCCCTGCATCCACACTTCATCCACATGCAACATCAGAGCTGGGGGAGCCCGCTAAAGTCCAAGTCACCTCTCAGCCCCGACGCCCTCCTCTGTGTGCCCACCTCCCCAAGAGAAAAGTCCAAAGTCATGATGGTGCTCTCCCCAAGGCCGCACACAGTCTGGGCCGGCCCTCTGCCTGGGTCTTACATACCCTAACCTCCCCAGCCTGCCCCACTGGCCTCTGGTAGCCCTTGTGCAGTCTCAGGCTCCTGCCTTGGCTGGGCTGTCCCATCTGCCTGGGGTGGTTTTGTGGGCCGTCCCCTCCTTCAGGTCTGGACTCTAGTGTCTGCTCCGCGGGGCTTCCCCACATCACCCTAACTCAAACTGTCAATCCCTCAGTTCACCCCAATGCCCCTGACGCTTCTTTCTCTGGTTTATTTTCCTCCAAAGCATTTACCACCACCTAACACACCATTTCCTTTTTTCTTTTTCTTCTTTCTTTTTTTTTTTTTTTTTTGAGACAGGATCTCCCTCTGTCACCCAGGTTGGAGTGCAGTGATACAACCTTGGCTCACTGCAGTCTCGACCTCCCAGACTCAAGCGATCCTCCCACCTCAGCCTCCTGAGTAGCTGGGACCACAGGCGTGTACCATCATGCAAATACACTGTATTTTTTTTTTTTTTGAGACAGAGTCTCGCTCTGTCGCCCAGGCTGGAGTGCAGTGGCATGATCTTAGCTCACTGCAAGCTCCGCCTCCCGGGTTCACGCCATTCTCCTGCCTCAGCCTCCCGAGTAGCTGGGACTACAGGCGCCCGCCACCTCGCCCGGCTAGTTTTTTGTGTGTGTTTTTTTTTTGTTTTTTTTTTTTTAGTAGAGATGGGGTTTCAACATGTTAGCCAGGATGGTATCGATCTCCTGACCTCGTGATCTGCCCGCCTCAGCCTCCCAAAGTGCTGGGATTACAGGCTTGAGCCACCGCGCCCGGCCCACTGTATCTTTTAAAATTATTTCGCTCATCATCTGTCCTCCTGCCCCAGGAGGTAACCTCTAGGAGGGCAGGGATGTTTGTCTTTTGTGTTCTATTTTGCAACCCTCGCACATTGAACGTGAGCCCAGCCCGTAACAGATACTCCATCAACATTTGTCAATTGAACAAATCACAAAACCACAAACATGTGAGCAGCCAGTGGTGCTATCACTGGCCTGGGATCAAGAGAGGACAGAACTTAGGGGAGGCAGGACCCCTGTGCGAGTGGCACGTTCCATGGCCTTCATCCCCAGTGACCTCCTGGGACATGTTTACCTGTCGTTTGAGAGCCCCAAGCCGGGTGAGGTCGGCCTCAAGTGTGTCGAAGTCTGCCTGTATCACCGACAGCTTTTCCTGCTTCTCTAGGAGGGAGCTGCTCACATTTCTTTGGGTTTCTTCCAGTTCCAGGATGGTTTTGGTGCACTCCTCAGTGGCCTAGGAGAGTCACAGGACCACGCTGGGCCCCTGCAGCCCGGCTACTTGGCAGATAGGGAAGAGTCAGGCTGGGAGGACCTGCCAGGCACCTTCTACACATTCCATCTGAGGAGGCTCACAAAGAGGAATGGGAGCTGCCGCCTTCAGGAATGGGTGGGCTGGAGAGGTGAGGCCTGGGAGATGCCAGGCCCAGCCGGCCCACGCTGCACACTGCTCCCTTAAGGCGGGTGTGGCCGAGATATGGGGGCCTGAGCGGTTCTGGGGCTCCCCATGCAGTGGGTCTGTCCCCGGGCAGGGGACCGGCACAGTTCAGCAGCCGTGTGCCAAGGGCAGGGCTGAGGCTGTAAGGGCCGAGAGGCGGGCTGGGGAGCCTGGGAAAGAGGAGGGTGGGGGCCTCTGCTGAGGGGGAGGCAAGGCTGGCGCCATCTGTGTGGTGTTCATTCCGCCTTCCGGGAAAGCAGCACAATTAAGAGAAAGGAAAGCCCGGCAGCAGCGTTTGGCAGCTGACATGGTCCAGAGGATGATGGAGGAGACACAGTGACTCTCAGGGCTGGCTGGGGACATGGAAGGTCTTTGCGGGGGGGATGGCAGGGGTGAGGACAAGAACCTGTTTGTGCGTCAGTGATGGCGTCGTGTGAGGTGCAGGGCCTGGGACTAGAGGACTTGAGTGTTGCTTGGAGCAGACGGGGGTGAGGGGTGGGCATGGGGGTCCTGGCAAGGGACTGAGGTGGTGCCCAGGGCAGCAAGGAGTGGTCAGGGGCTGGGCTAGGAAGCTGAGGGAGGGATGGACATCAGGAATGGCCAATGTGGCGGACAAGGACTGAGAAGAGGCCGCTCTTCCGCCTCTCTCCAGAAACTTCCAGTTACTTCCAAATGAGCAGCCCAGGCATGTCTGTCGTTTTCGGCTAGCCTTTCCCTACAGGGGTGATTTCAGCACTCTCCAGGGAACCCTCTGGGTGACTCTGAGCGGTAGGCACCCATTTCACAGGTCAGTAAACTAAGGCTCTGGGAGGTCAGACTGTATGCCCCAGTCAGGAATGGTCCAGCGTGGCTCCAAGCCATGCTGTCAGCTGTCCCCAAGGCCACCTACCCACCCATGGCTGTGGTTGCCGTCACATTTAACTCTGCCCCCCACCCCCCAGCAGACGAGGCCCTGCAGGTCTGGCAAGGCCCACAAGCTCTGAGGTCACACAGTGGGTCAGTGGGGCCATGGAGCCAACCTGGGAAGTGTGAGTGCAGGGCCCCTGGCTGGCGACAGCTGAGGTAGTCAGCACCGGACAGCACCAGCTGGGCCCTCCCAGCGCAGGCCCAGTGGACATGGCCTGGTGTACCGGGATGCAGGCTCTTGGGGAGCCCGCCACGCTCCCATTAGCTGGTCCCCGGTGCCCACTCAGGCTCCCCAGCATGAGCCAGCCTCTTCCCCAGAACTCTCTACCTCCCCAGTGCCACCTCTGATATACAGGGAGGGGCTGAATGAAACATGGCCGTCCTTGGCTGTGAGCATCTCTGTCCGGTGTGGGCATTCTGCAAACTCCCAGAGACAGGCCCATGGCAGCAGCAGGTTAGCAGTGCTGAGCACAGCCCCTCTAACAGCCTCTGGGTCCTCACCCCAGACCTGGCACCCAGCAGCAGGTTAGCAGAACTGGGGACGGCCTCTCTGCGTCCTCACCCCAGACCCGGCACCCAGCAGCAGGTTAGCAGGGCTGAGCACACCCCCTCTGACAGCCTCTGCATCCTCACCCCGGACCCAGCAGGACGCCTTCCTGGAGTGTTCCTTGAGTCCCAGAGGGAGAAGCAGGCGCCCAGCTTCCTTTCCGCTGCTCCCTACCTTGCGAACATCCCTGATTTTCCGGCGCAGCTCAAGCTGCTTGTGGTGGAACTCGGTGCGGGTGAGCGCCTTCCTGTCCATCTTGCGCTGCCCCTCGGCCTGGGTGGTGACGGTCTCTCTGCGGGCAACCGCCAGCTCCATGGCGCGGATCATTTTCTCCTGCTGCTTCAGCAGCTGCCCAAGCCTGACCTGGGAGACAGGACAGAGGGGCTGGGGCTGGGGCAGGCCCGAGCTGCAGCCTCAGAGAGCGAGCGGCCGGGGCGCTGGCCTCGCTCATCCTCAGGTGACATGTACGGGGATCGGCGGGGAAACAGTGATGCCTGTGCCGCCAGGAGGAACAAGGGACATGGAGGCCGCAGCCCTGGGTGGGAACCCGGAATCCACAGGCAGACAATGCAAGGCGGAGAAATGGCCGAGACCTGAGGCGACCAAGGAGGCATGAGAACTAAAAGCAACCAAGCAAAAAAAAAAAAAAGATTCTATGTCTTGATGGTGTCAGTGGCTACGTAGATGTGTGTGTGTGTTAGAACCCACCAAACTGCGTTTTTTTAAAAAATTTTTTAATATTTGTTTGTTTGTTTGTTTTTTGAGGCGGAGTCTCGCTCTGTCGCCCAGGCTGGAGTGCAGTGGCGCGATCTCGGCTCACTGCAAGCTCCGCCTCCTGGGTTTACGCCATTCTCCTGCCTCAGCCTCCTGAGTAGCTGGGACTACAGGCGCCCGCCACCGCGCCCGGCTAATTTTTTGTATTTTTAGTAGGTACGGGGTTTCACCGTGGTCTCGATCTCCTGACCTTGTGATCCGCCCGCCTCGGCCTCCCAAAGTGCTGGGATTACAGGCGTGAATTTTTTAATATTTTTGAGACAGAGTCTTGCTCTGTCACCAGGCTGGAGAGTAGTGGAGCGGCTTGGCTCACTGCAACCTCTGCCTCCTGGGTTCACGTGATTCTTCTGCCTCAGCCTCCTGAGTAGCTGGGATTACAGGTGCCTGCCACCACGCCTGGCTAATTTTTGTATTTTTAGTAGAGATGGGGTTTCACCATGTTGGCCAGGACGGTCTTGATCTCTTGACCTCGTGATCTCCCCACCTTGGCCTCCCAAAGCTGGGATTACAGGCATAAGCCACTGCACCCAGCCTTTTAAAAAAAAAAAAAAAAAATTTTTTTTTTTAGATGGAGTCTCCCTCTGTTGCCCAGGCTGGAGTGCGGTGGCACGATCTTGTTTTAACCACAACTTCCACCTCCCAGGTTCAAGCAGTTCTCCTGCCTCAGCCTCCTAAGTAGCTAGGATTACAGGCACCTGCCACCACACCCAGCTTTTTTTTTTTTTTTTTTTTTTTTTTTGTATTTTTCAGTAGAGACAGGGTTTCACCATGGTGCCTAGGCTGGTTTTGAACTGACCTCAAGTGATCCACCTGCCTCGGCCTCCCAAAGTGCTAGGATTACAGGCGTGAGCCACCGCGCCCAGCCCAAACTCTGTGTTTAAAATAAGGACATTTTATCTTATCAAAGTTAAGCCTAAAGTTGATGTAAAAGAAAAAACAGGCAAGAATCCCGAAGATCAGCAGGGTGAAGGGAGACCAAGCTCGCTCAGGTTTACATGTACCATAAAGTGACTTGGAGCCATGAAGACACACTAAAAAGTCTGTGGGGCGAAAGAGCCCCTAAACAGAGGGCAAAGGCAATGACAGGCCAGAGACACTATTTTCATAGGTATTGAAGACAGGGGTTAATAACCCAATATATGAGGAACTCCTAAAAAATGTTAAGAAATAAGAAAACAGGCCAGGTGCGGTGGCTCAAGCCTGTAATCCCAGCACTTTGGGAGACCGAGGCAGGTGGAGCATCTGAGATCAGGAGTTCGAGACCAGCCTGGCCAACACGGTGAAACCCCATCTCTATTGAAAATACAAACAATTAGCTGGGTGTGGTGGCTCATGCCTGTAGTCCCAGCTACTCGGGAGGCTGAGGCAGGAGAATCGCTTGAACCTGGGAGGCGGAAGTTGCAGCGAGCTGAGATGTGAGCACCACTGCACTCCAGTCTGGACAACAGAGCAAGACTCTGTCTTTAAAAAAAAAAGGAAGTCAGAGGAATTTCATAAGTACAGAGTTACAGAAATCAAGACAGTAGGGCATTGGTGAAGGACAGAAACATGAATCAGTAAAACAAAACAGCCCAGAAACGAACTCACACAAATGTGTCAGCTGATTTCAACAAGGCCTGGGAGGTAGTTCAGTGGAGGAAGGGCAGTCTTTTCAGTAGGCAAGCAAGGCTGACTCAAGTGGACATCCAAATGCAAAAAAAAATTAACCCCAATCCACAGCTTGTACCATACACAAAAATTAACTCAAAATACATTATAGACCTAAATGTAAAACCTAAAAGCAGGAAGCTTCTGGAAGAAAATAGAAGAGAAGCTCTTTGGGACCTTCAGCTAGGCAAAGGCTCCTTAGATAAGCTACTGAAACGATTCATGGAAGAACAGACTGAGGGGTGGGTGCCGTGGTGCACACCCATAATCCCAGCACTTTGGGAGGCCCAGGCAGGAGGATCCTTTGAGCCCACAAGGTCAAGGATGCAGTGAGCCATGATTACACCGCTGCACTCCAGCCTAGGTGATAGAGCGAAACCCTGTCTCTAAAAGAAGAGAACAGACTGTGTAATTGGACTTCACCATACAGAAGAATCTCAAATGCATGAGGCTAAGGAAGGAAAATCAGGCTCAACATATCTCACCCTGTTTGACCCATTTATGTGACATTCTGCAAAAGCCAAAACGACAGGCATGGAGACAGATTGGTGGCTGTCATGGTGGCTGGGGTGTGCGGTGAGCTGACTACAGAAGGCATGAGGGAATTCGAGGATGAGGAAATATATCATGATGTGGCAATGGCTACATGATTGTACGTCTCTATCAAAACTTGTAGGGCTGGCTGGGCACAGTGGCTCACTCCTGCAATCCCAGCACTTTGGGAGGCCAAGGCAGGTGGATTGCCTGAGCTCAGAAGTTTGAGACCAGCCTGGGCAAAATGGCAAAACCCCGTCTCTACTGAAAATACAAAAAATTAGCCAGGCATGGTGGCACACACCTGTAATCCCAGCTACTCAGGCAGCTGAGGCAGGAGAATTGCTTGATCCTGGGAGGCGGAGGTTGCCGCGAGCCAAGATCACACCACTTCAGTCTGAGTGACAGAGAGTCTGTCTCAAAAACAAAACAAAAAACAAACAAACAGACAAAACAAAATAACCCAGAAAATCCTCATAGGGCTGAATACTGTAATCTGTGAGCTTCCACTCAACTGAAAAACCTCAAAAAAAAAAAAAAAAAAAAAGATAAATCACACCAGAACTGAGGAGAAGGTACGGCTATGACAGCCGCCATGTGCTTTTTAGACAAGTAAAATGTCAGGCTGTTACAGTCAGAATTTATACACCCTTTGACTTAGGAACCTCACCTTTGGGAACCTAGTCTAGAAGACGAAGAGAAAAAAAAAGAACCAGTAAGGAAGAATGTGATCATAATGCTCCGCGATGGCTGATTTTATGTTAACCTGACTGGGCTAAGGGATGCCTGGATAGCTGAGAAAACATGATTTCTGTTTTGAGTGGGTCTGTGAGGGTGTCCCTGGAAGTGATGGGCATTTGAACCAGTGGACAGAGTAAAGATCCCCCTCGTCAGGGTGGGTGACATCACCGTCTGTTGAGGGCCTCAGTAGAACAAAAAGGCAGAAGAAGGTGGTGGGGCGGGGTGGGGCGGGGGTAGGGGAACACCAGGCTGGGATGACACCATTGCTTCCTTCTCAGCCCTTAGACTTGACTGAATCAGGGGCTCTCCTGGGTCTGCAGATTAGATGTCCAATCCTAGGACTTCTCGGCCCCCATAATCATAAGAGCCAATTCTCATAATAAATCTCTCTCTCTCTGTCTGTCTGTCTGTCTTTCTCTCTCTCTCTATCTCTCTCTCTGTGTAGTCTACTGGTTCTGTTTCTTTGGAGAACCCTAACACACATTGTGTCTAGCACAAAACAATAACGCCAACAACAAATTGGAAACAACCTGAATTTTCACCAACGTGGGACTGGATCTGTAAATTGTGAAATATCCATAATATATATTATAACTGTTACAGAATGGGTTAGCATCCATGTAGGGCCAAGGCAAGCCCTGCCTGTGCATTTGTGTGAGATCTGAGAAGGTGAGAGGCTTTTTCCCTGCAGTGGCTGACACGGTCGCCCTGGCTGAGGAAGGGGAGCTGGGAAAGGAGGGACAGGGAGGAACAGCCCGGACCTTCTCTTTGCCCCCTACTCTGTGGGGGAGAACTTGGCTTGCTCCAGCCAACACACGTGGCTTCTGTAATGTGAAAAGTCAATTAAATTGGGTATTTTTAAACACAACGTCTCATTAGCATATGCACTTGATCTGGAAAATAACTCAGCAGAGGAATTTTTATTTAGCATGGCATTGTGAAAATGAGACCCATTAATGTTATGAACTGCTCTTATTGTTATCCTTAAGGCCCTGAACCTTTAGCTTGATTATCACTTGCAATTTAATTACCAGGCTTTTAAAGGCAATGAAATCTAATTGTGACCGTGAAGAGAAAATGTGGCTGTGAGGGATGAGACGGGGGTGCTCACTGAGCCTTTCTGTGGTGTGAGACTCTGTCTCCCAGTGGGATACATTAGAGGGTCACGAAATTTGAGGGTTACAGCTGGCATTTAAAAATACCAGAGTGCTGTGATTACATGGAGTAGGAATAAAACAGTGTTTTGCGAAATGACACGCACACGCTTGTGTGTGCGTGGTATTGTCCACAGTATTTCTGCACAGCAAGAACAAGATGCCGTGAAAGCTGGGTCAAGGGGGACGTGCACTTTGCCAGCGCTCCGTTGGAGTGCAGGTCACTCTGCTAGAGTGGGTCGCTCCCCGGAAATCTCACCCGCTGCCACCAGCCACTGTGGCCAATGTGGTTCCCACCGGAGCCCTGGGGCAGCCGAGGGCCTTGGTGTGGCCAGGTCTCTGGAGCCCAAGGGCTGGCACCCAGCAGCCCCTGCCACGCGGCTCTCCTCCCCTCACCTTCATCCTGTGGATCTCGCCCTTCATGGCCCGGATCTCCGTCTGGCCGATCTCGGAATCCACTGAAGAACGCATCTCTTTTGCCAGTTGGATTTTTTTCTCCCAAAGCATAATCTGGTGTCTTGAGAGGTAGGAGAGGCAGTGTAAGAAATCAGGAGTTTTCTTCTGATGCTTCGGTGAGCTCTAAGGCTTTACAAGGCTCTCAGCTGCCATGGCAGAGCCAAGCAGCTGCGACAGAGAGCGTGAAGCTCTCAAAGCCTGAAACGTTCACTGTTGGGCTCCTTATGCAAACGTTTACCAGCCTCTGGCATATAGGGGGAGAGAGGGAGATGGGGGTAGGAAAGAAAGAGAGAGAGAGAGAGAACAGGGATATATAACTGTAGGAGCTGAGAAAGTCAGTATAATTGATAGTAGCTGACTTAAGGAGAAGTTAAAGGCCTGAATACACCAATAGTCTAAAAGCTATTTAAATGTCACCAAAGATACAAGCCCCCCAAAGCATTGGTCCCAGGTGGTTTTTTGCCTGGATTCTATCAAACCGCAAGGAACAGGCAATCCCTGTGCTATTCATCCCTTCCAGAGCACACTGAGAAAAGGATGATGCCTCCACACCACGCCTGCTCCGCACCCTTTCCACAGGGAGATGTGGGCCCACGTGTGTGACCGGGAAAGATGGCCACGAAAATACTAAAGTGCTTCAAAGGGGAACTTCTGAAACAACCCCATTTGTGTAAAAAACAGAGCAAAACAAGAAAGGAATATAGCTAGACATTGGTTTTCTGGGAAGTGAAGAGCGTTGGAATTATATGCAATTTTCCCTGGCTATGTTGCACGCATTGTATAATTTAAAATGTTTAGAGCTGGCTGTGTGGTACTTTAATAATCAGACACCATAAAATAATGGATATTTAAAATCTTTATAGCAAAGAAAGCCATTCAATTTCCAGCAGTAACTCATTTGGCTCAAGAGCTGCTGCCAAGGGTGGCAGGCAGAGCTCTGTGGGGAATCTGGGATCCACTAGGGTGGGTTCCAGACCCATGCCCAGGTGGTCTTTTTCTTCTTTTAAAGACAGGGTCTCGCTCTGTTGCCCAGGCTGGAGTGCAGTGGTGCAATCCTAGCAGCCTTGACTTCCTGGGCTCAAGTGATCCTCCCACTTCAGCCTCCCGAGTAGTTGGGACTACAGGCGTGCACCACCATGCCCGGCCAATTTAAAACATTTCTGTAGATATGGGGTCTCACTGTGTTGCCCAGTCTTGTCTCAAACTTCTGGCCTCAAAGGAGCCTCCTGCCTTGGCATCCCAAAGCACTGGGATCGCCGGGCACGGTGGCTCACACATGTAATTCCAGCACTTTGGGAGGCTGAGGCGTGCGGATCACCTGAGGTCAGGAGTTCAAGACCAGCCTGGCAAACGTGGTGAAACCCGTCTCTACTAAAAATATAAAAATTAGTCAGGCATGGTGGCGTGCACCTGTAATCTCAGCTACTCAGGAGGTTGAGGCAGGAGAATCACTTGAAGCCGGGAGGCAGAGGTTGCAGTGAGCTGAGATCACACCACTGCACTCCAGCCTGTGGGATAGAGCAAGACTGTCTCCAAAAGAAAAAACAAAACAAAACAAAACAAAACAAAACACACACACACAAACACACCAAAGCACTGAGATATAGGTGGGAGCTGCCACACCCGGCCTCGTACATGGTCTTCAACGGACAGAGGCCTGCAGGTGCAGTGACCTTCATGACCCATGTGTGGCTGGAGACTGCGACTCACTCTGCTTCCACCAGTTGATTGAGGAGGGTCGCCTTCTCCTCGCTGAGCTGGTTCAGCTTGTCCTGCATCTTGATGGTCTCCCTCTCAGCGTCCTGCACAGGGGCGGGGCGGGACAGCTATGGGAGGGCCATGGGATTGTGGGTGCCGGGGCTGGTGCCCTCCGTCCCAGCACCGAGGGCGGGATTGTGGGTGCCGGGGCTGGTGCCCTCTGTCCCAGCACCGAGGGCAGGGCTGAAGGCTGGATTTCTAATCCCCCTACAAGTATCTTGAACGGGTGTGGAAGTTACGTCCTGGTGCAGAGCACCCCCCGTAGGGACCGTGCCCCCGAGTCCCCCCGCCCTCCATCGTCCCGAGCCCCGGGACCGTGTGGACGCGGCCTGACCTTCAGTGAGCGCACGAATTCATTCTCCGTCACCCGGTTGTTCTGCTCCAGCTCCTCCGAGCTGCACCGGTTTTTATTCATCAGCACGTTGAGCTTCTTCAGGTCGTTGTCCAGGTCCTTCATGTGGTGCTCGATCTCCTTCTGCTCCTTCTTCTCCTGCTCAATCTTGCCTATGGCAGAGAACAGAGACTTGGGGAGAGACCCCGGGAGGGTCTGGGTCCTCGCCTGCAGGCAGCGGCGTCTGAGAGGTGAGCCGGGGTTTGTCTCTCCCTGTAGCTCCCTTCATCCCCTTGCTCTTGTCCTTCCCAGTGCTCCTGCCTGAATCTCACCCCTGCCAGGACAGAGGAGAGGAGAGGGGTCTCTTCTCGGCGGCTAAGCTCCCAAAGCCTGGTCCTCCGAGGGAACCGAGAGGACCCGCCTGTGGGGACAGCCAGCAGGTGTGGGCGGGGTGTGTGGGAGGGCCAGGCTCCCTCCCCCAGGACACGCACAGATCTGTGGAGCCTGGGGACCTGGTTGATGCTCAGACACTGTGAGTCTCCAGGAGAGCGGGGCCCTTAGACCCCTGCCCCGCCCCAGCCAAGCTCAGGGGTAGGGGCAGAAAACCACAGCCCTTCTTGATGTGAAGATGAGTGGAGGGCACGAGAGGCCACAGTTGGTTCATCCGCTGGCCACTCCTCACAGGGCTTCTCTGTCTCCTCCTGCTGTCCCCACGGTGTGCCCCGACTGCCCCAGGGCATGGGCATGTGAGCCCCTCTCTCTGCCCTTTCCATGGGCGATCCCATCTCACAGCATGGTGTTTCGGCACCTCTTGCCTTGGGACACCGATATTCAGCTGACAGCTCCACAGGGTCTTTTAGGACTCGCTACTCACCAAAAGATGGGCTTGGGCAACCCAAGGGCAGGGCGAGAGGCAGCAGGACCTCCCAGAAGGGCACGCGATGTGTCTGGGCAGCATTTCCCATGGGGGCCTTGCTGCAGGCCTGACCAGCATGGATCCCTGACCCAAGACCAGGCGGGACCCGGGATGTCTCGGCAGGTGGCCATGTAGGTGGAGAGTGGTCCAGGAAGGATGCCCGCCTCCCTCATTCCAGGCACCCTGGCGCTTTGGCAGCCCCTTGGGCCTCAGAAGCGTTGGGGAGTCCTGGCGGAATGGTTTTCTAAGCCCAACTGGAGGTGATGTGGGGACAGCACCAGGAGCCCGCCTGGCAGGACCCTGGCTCTTCCCGTGCCAGTGCTTCCACCTGAGTGCCCTGGCTTGGCGGGGATGATAACCTTCCACGCTCCTCTCTCAAGGAGAGCTCCGAGGTCTGTGAGTTTGGAGACATTTCGTGACATTTCTCAACCCTGCCGCTGTGACTGCGAACTGGGCAGCTGGGCAGGCAGTGGTTCACATTTACAAAATATGGGGAGCACGCGCGTTTGTTATTTGCTTTCAAGGCTGCGTGCAAATCCAGCAACGTGCCCCACTGAGTGTCCCTCCCGTGGGAGGTGCCCCCGCCCCAGAGCTTGTCTGAGCATCACTGCAGGGACGGGCATGGCAGCTCTTACTTTCTACTCGTAGTTTCTTCTGCTCCATGATGTGGAGCTCCTTCTTGGACGCATCCAGGGAGGCCAGCTGTGCCTCCTGCTCCTGTGTCACCTTGACCATCTCCTGCTGCAGGCGCAGCCAGGTCACCTGGGCCTGGACCACCGTGGCGTTGTGCTCTTCGATCAGCTTGCTCAGCCTTTTGATTTCAAGCTCCAGGGGCCCCACTTCTTCCCCCTAGATGGGATATTCATCAAAAAGCAAAATTGGGGCCAGGTGTGGTGACCCATGCGTGGAATCCCAGCACTTTGGGAGGCTGAGGCGGGTGGGTCACCCGAGGTTAGGAGTTCAAGACCAGCCTGGCCAACAGGGTGAAACCCCGTCTCTACCCAAAATACAAAAATTAGCCAGGTGTGCTGGTGCACACCTGTGGTCCCAGCTACTTGGGAGGCTGAAGCAGGAGAATCACTTGAACTCAGGAGGCGGAGGTGCAGTGAGCGAGATGGCGCCACTGCACTCCAGCCTGGGCAGTAGAGCAAGACTCCGTCTCAAAAAAAAAAAAAAAGCAAAATTAGCCTTCTTGGGCTCAAATGTCTTTGTGAGTGGGCTGCAGAGGGTCTGGACCCCTGAGGTCATGAAACTGGACGAAGGCTGAGGGGCTCAAGTTAGCTCTCAGCAGGGTTGCAAGCCACAGACACCGTTGGAGGAAATATGACTAAGGGGCTCTGGAGCCCCCTCTAGCTTCCCCATGGTGGGTGCACCAGTAGGATGGGTGGGGCCTCTGGAACCCAAAGGGGCTTTGAGAGTCCCTCAAAGAGGGACAGGAACCTGGATGACGTATATGGCATCTGGAACCCAAAGGGGCTTTGAGAGTACAGGGACCTGGATGACGTATATGGCATCAGGCCTCAAACGCATTAGGCTACTACTCTTAGAGCAGCAGAATATTTCGTGCTGGGTGAAAATTATTTGGAATTCAGACTTCAGTGGCCTTGAATAACATCTGATTGGACACAGCCATGCCCATTCCTTTACATTTTATCTACATTCCTTCTCACTATGGAGGCAGAGCTGTGTCACTGTGGGAGAGACCAACTCGCCACAAAGCCTGAATGCTCTCTGGCCCTGTGCAGAAAAATATGACTTAGAGCGCTTGGCACACGTGCCATTTTGTCTGTAAAGTGGGTGGGGAAAGAGGCAGCTCTGTGCCTTCCGGGAGTTCAGGTCTGACCATAGGGGACCTGAGGGAGCTCTGCCCCGCCAGGTGCCACAGTCAGCCGGGGACTGCGTCTCCCTGCCCGGGACCTCACCCCCAGCTCGGACACCATCCGCTCCAGCTGCTTGTTGAGGAAGTTGATGAGCCCTTGCTTCCTCTCGATGAGGATTGTGCGCCGGGAGATCTCGCTCTGGCTGTTGGTGATGAGCTCGTTGACTTTCTTCACGTCCTGGTCCAGCTCCAGCAGCGTCTTCCGGTGTGCGTCCAGCCTGCTGCTGGTGCGTGTGATGTCCAGGGTGGTCTGGGCAATGTTGCCGTCGATTTTGGAAAGATGTGTCATCTGAATTGATGAAAGGAAATGCCTGTGAATATTGCCCCCACCAGAGGCCTGGGACGAGTTTACCGATCCACCGTTCCCTGACGGTCGGGATGTTCCTCTGGAGAAATTCCAAACTCACAGTCCTGAGAGCAGGAGACTGGATTTCCCGCCGTCTCGAGGCCCCAGCAGGGAACCTGCTTGTTGGAACCCAGATGTTGGGTTTTTACATAAAAGGGAGATCATGGTATTCACTTTTCTTATTGATGTGGTTTGGCTGTGTCCCCACTCACCTCTCATCTTGAATTGTGTCCCCGTAATCCCACGTGTCAAGGGAGGGGCCCTGTGGGAGGTGACTGGATCATGGGGGCCATTACCCCCATGCTGTTCTTGTGATAGTGAGTGAGTTCTCACGAGATCTGATGGTTTTGTGTGTTTGACGGTTCCTCCTTCACACACTCTTTCTCTCCTGCTGCCTTGTGAAGGAGGTGCCTGCTTCGCCTTCTGCCATGATTGTGTTTCCTGAGGCTTCGCCAGCCATGTGGAACGGTGAGTCAATTAAACCTCTTTCCTTTATCAATTACCCAGTCTTAGGTATTTCCTTACAGCAGTGTGACTAACACACTTCTTAAATAGGAGCACACACATTGTGAGGAAATGTGAAAAAACAGGCCAGAATAGAGGATAACACATTCAATTGCCTGCAGTTCTGACACAAGTTAGCTACCATTCCCATCTGAATCCATTTTTCCTTCCAGGCTTTTCTATATAACTCTCCAAAATAAAAATAGGATCACACCCTACACACTGGGTGCTAACCTGCTTTTTAATCTGACAACGTTCTCTAAGTTTTAACGGCTGTGCTACACTCTGTCACATTTGGAGCATGGTTTATGAAGCAAGAAGCAATCGTTGGACACTGGTTCCTCTGTGGGTTCTGACCCGTCCTGCTGTCCTGCAGGTCTGAGCAGCCAGTGCTGGCCTCCTCTGTGGGCTCTTTGGAGGCACTAGACAGATTCTTTTGGATCCCTTCTGGCAATGGGGATTTTATTGAGAGGACGTTTGTGAGAACGTTTGTGAGAATCAGGAGTGAGGCAGTGACACTCACGGCTGCAATGGTACGGCCAGAGCTGCTCTGGGAATAGGGAGCTGCTCTCACCACTGGGACAGGGTCCTCTTCCCCAGGGCGTGGCTCTGACAGGTGGCCTCAGGCCACGTGTCTGCCCTGACCACCACTGCCCGTCGGCTCCTGCCACACAAGGCCTCAACTCCCTCACGTCTGTGGGTCCCGCCTACCCCAGCCTCCTCAGGGCCATCTGAGCTTCTCCTCCCACCACGCCTGTGGGCTCCACGTCTCTCGCTGGCCACCATAGGTGACTTCCCAGGAGACCCAGCATCCCCAGAGTGCGGAACCCAGACCCTGCCCACCTGGAGTGGAAGCTTCCAGCATCCGGAGTTGTGTGGCAATGTCAGCTTGCAGCCTCCTCCTTTGCCAAGGTCACCCTGAGATCTGGGCCCCACAAGGACTCCTGCCTCCCCCCCCCCAGCTGCCCCGCAGGGGCTGTGGCGCCAAGTCCCCTTCAGTCCCTCCCCCGTCACAGCCAGGCCTGCCTCCCCTGCTCCACTCCGGACTGTTTGTGGTCCATGCGGACCCCACCCTGGCTCCCCCCAGGCCTCTACACCATTCCTGGATTAACTGCCTGGACCCCATGACGGCCAGCTCCAGACGGGTGGTCCCGCCCATCCACACTTTGCTCCTCCTCCCAGATATGCCTCCCCACCCCACCTTCTATCAGCCCATGGGGCTTTGAGCAGTTCAAAAATCAGGTGGGAGGTACCGTTTTCAACAGCTGGACTGGCATCCGTTGGAAAATTGTCGTAACAGACGAATTTGTTGGTCCAAGACTCTTTGCTGCCCTCTTCTGGAAACTGGCAGCAGTACAGGTATGACCTATCGGGCTGCCCAGAAAGGGGCTCGGCTGGGGCCCTGGGGCTCTGGGGCCTGGGGCCTGGGGATTGGGAACTGGACTTGGCAGCGTAGCAGCACGGCTGGACAGGCTCCTTCACACCCACCACGCCCTTCAGCTCTGCCTGGCCAGCTCCTCTCCCACTCCTCAGGAGGGCAAAACCAGCAGAGCTTGGCATCGGGAATCCGTCACTCTCTCCGAGACTAAAATGGGGACTGTTGGACAGGCCCCACTGCTGGGATGTGCCCTGGAAATGGCGCGGTCTGTGGCGGCCTCTGGGGGGGTCCTCCAAAGGGGCCTGCTTGAGGCCGGTGGGGGAGGGTTACCCCTCAGGAAGAGGCAAAGAAAAAACCATTCAAGTAAGGAATTGTTTTTTCTAAGGACACAAGTCCCCTCCACCCCCTACCACAGGCGATAAAGGATAAAGCAAGATCCCAGGGGAAGTGAACGTGAGCTCACAATCGGGGGTGCCCTGCCATGGAATGCACGTTGAGGTCACACCCCAGGGCGCCCCAGGGAAATCTGCCTTTGACTGGCAGCTGGCCATGCGGTGGCTCACACTGTAATCTCAGCACTTTGGGAGGCTGAGGCGGGTGGATCACAAGGTCAGGAGTTCGAGGCCAGCCTTGCCAACATGGTGAAACCCCGTCTCCACTAAAAATGCAAAAATTAGCCGGGCACGGTGGCGCATGCCTGTAATCCCAGCTACTTGGGAGGCTGAGCAGAAGAACTGCTTGAACCCGGGAGGCGGAGGTTGCCATGAGCCAAGATGGCACCACTGCACTCCAGCCTGGGTGACAAGAGCGAAACTCCATCTCAAAAAAATAAACAAATAACAAAATAAAATAAGATAAAATAAAAACGAGAAACAGCCTGAAGTGCCTAACAAGAGACTTAGTAAACAGAATATGTACATTTGTAGGATAAGATGTTATACAGAAATGAAAATTGAGGTTTTGAAGAATATTTGGTGGCATGAGGAAATGTTATGTTGAATACGGTCAATACAGCAAAATGAAAAGCTATACAAGTAGCAAAGATTCATTGACTCCCATTCTCTGTGTCATAGCTCAGTGATGTTAATCACAAATGGATGTACATGGACCTGGGGGCTGGGCACAGTGGCACAGGCCCAGAATCCCAGGGCTTTGGGAGGCCAAGGTGGCAGGGCCACTTGAACCCAGGGATTCGAGACTGCAGTGAGCTGTGATTGTGCCACAGCACTCCCACCTAGGCGACAGAGACCCTGTGTCAAAAAATAAAATACATAAATAAATAAGAAAAAGAAAATGGGCCTGAGTCCAGTGCTGCATAAGGTGTGTGCTTGTGTATGTGTGTGTTTGTAGGAGTTTGAGTGTGTATGTTTGTAGGACTTTGAGTGTGTGTATGTGTGTAGGATTTTGACTGTGTGTGTGTGTGTAGGAGTTTGAGAGTGTGTGTGTGTGTGTGTGTAGGAGTTTGTGTGTGTGGTGTGTGTGTATGTGAGTTTGCGTTTCCTTGTGTGTGCGTGGGGGCACGTGCAATTGCATGTGTGTTCGTGTGTGTGAATGTGTTTGCATGTGTGAGAATGACTACATGTGTATGTTTGTGGGTGGGTGCAAATGTATTTCTGTATTAAAAATTTCCAGAAGGAAATTTACCAAATTAAAAAAAAAAAAGTTGCCTCTGGATGGTGGGCCTAGAGCTGTCTCATTTTCTTCTTTATGCCTTTCTGTATTTCTAGGTTTTCTTTCTTTTTCTTTTTTTTTTTTTTTAGACGGAGTCTCGCTCTGTCACCCAGGCTGATGTACAATGGCATGATCTCAGCTCACTGCAACCTCTGCCTCCCAGGTTCAAGCGATTCTCCTGCCTCAGCCTCCCGAGTAGCTGGGATTATAGGCGCCCACCACTGCACCCAGCTAATTATTTGTATTTTTGGCAGAGACAGGGTTTTGCCATGTTGGCCAGGCCAGTCTTGAACTCCTGACCTCAGGTGATCCACCCGCCTCGGCCTCCCAAAGTGCTGGGATGACAGGCCTGAGCCACCGCGCCTGGCCTATTTCTAGGCTTTCTACAGTAAAAATGTATCACCCTTACAACCGGAACGCCATGGAAAGGCGTGAGCACACGAGGGCCCTCTGCTCACACTGACTCCGCCCTCTCCGCCCCCAGTACGCCTCTGCCCTCACATGCGCAGGCTGCAGGCGACTTCGCACAGCCCCACCCTGGGGCAGGGGCCTACCATGTTGGTCTTCTCCTTCTGCAGCTTCAGGATGAGCTGGTTGAAGTATTTGGTGGTCTTGTTGGAGGTCATGTGCTCCTGCAGCTTCTCCCGGATGGCGGCGTCTGTCTTCCTCCTGAGCTCCAGCTCGCCCTGGATGGCTTGGCGGATGGCCTGCAACTCCTCTGTGAGTATCATTTGTTCCTGGAGAGGAGGAGCCACAGGGTGGATGTGCCTGAAGAGGCACCACAGCGTGCCAGGCGTGACCTGTGGGGCGGGCCCGGCCTCACCAGCTGGTCCTGGCTGAGGGCATCCTCTGTGTCCTGCAGGGTGAGCCTGTAAGTGTTGAACTGGCTCTGCAGGGCCACCTGCTTGGTCAGGCACTGGGTGGTGAGCTTCTGCAGCAGTCTGACTTCCGTCTCTGTCCGGTTCAGGATGCTCGCCAGCTTCTCATTCTTTTCTTCCTCCTTCATGATGGATTTCTTATAGGCCTCAATCTCACTGTCGATGGACCTGGCTTGATGCTGGCATTCTCTGCAGAAATGGAGGGGGAAGAGCCAGTTACGTGTGAGACATCAGAGAGCCAGTGCACAGAGCTGTGCCCCACACGAGGGAGCTCACTAAGTAGAACTCAATGCATAGAGAAATAAATTAGGAAGCCAACTCTTTTTTATTTATTTATTTATCTTTTGAGACAGAGTCTCACTCTGTAACCCAGGCTGGAGTACAGTGGTGCAATCTCGGTTCACTGCAACCTCCGCCTCCCGGGTTCAAGTGATTCTCCTGCCTTAGCCTCCTGAGTGGCTGGGATTACAGGTGTGCGCCACCATGCCTGGCTAATTTTTAAACTCTTTTTGTAGAGATGGGGTTTCACCATGTTGCCTAGGCTGGTCTCCTACTCCTGAGCTCAAGCAATGTGCCTGCCTTGGCCTCCCAAAGTGCTGGGATTACAGGCGTGAGCCACTGCACCCAGCAGGAAACCAACTTTTTAAATAGTAGCCAAATCTTTAAAAAATGTTTCTATTAAAAATTTTTATGGATAGATTGGCACATATTTGAGAGGTACATGTGATATTTTGACGCAAGCATACAGCATGTCACGATCAAATCTAGGTAACTGGCCATCTATCACCTCACACGTGATCCTTTCTTTGTGTGGAGAACATTCCAAATCTTCTCCTCTAGCTATTCAGAAATATACACTAACTTACTGTGAACTGTGGTCACTGTGACATGCTATTGAACACTGGGCCTCGTTCCTTCTCCCTCACTGTATTTTGCACCCAATAACCAAATCTTGACTATTATTTTCTTTTTTTCTTTTTTCATTTTTTTTGAGACAGAGTCTTGCTCTGTTGCCCAGGCTGGAGTGCAGTGGTGTGATCTCTGCTCACTGCAAGCTTTGCCTCCCGGGTTCAAGTGATTCTCCTGCCTCACCATCCTGAGTAGCTGGGACTACAGGCGCCCACCGCCACGCCTGGCTAGTTTTTTGTATTTTTAGTAGAGATGGGGTTTCACCGTGCTAGCCAGGATGGTCTTGATCTCCTGACCTTGTGATTCGCCCACCTCGGCCTCCCAAGGTGCTGGGATTACAGGCGTGAACCACCGCGCCCGGCCAACTATTATTTTCAAATGGATGAACAGAACTATTACCTATGGAAAGTCCACGTTGACAACTCTTTTGTACTATGATTATGGGGAGAAGGAAAGCGACACGTGGGTCAGAAGCTGGGCTGGGGGTTCTCATCTGCCCATCTGCCTTAACCATGACAATAGTCCTAGGAAGGAAAGAGTCCAGCGTTACAGATGTGGCCACTGAGACTCAGAGCATTCCAATCACTAGCCCAAGGTCCGCAGGAAATGGTGTGGCTGAGGGAACACCAGCGGGCGCGCTTCAAATTCTATTGTCTTTCCCCTTAGCATGCTGCGATGAGATACCTGTCATTAATATCAAGCTCTAAAACACAGATATCGGATAATCAGATCTAAAATACAGATTCAAATCCTGTATTTATTGGAGTGCAGCGGCACGAGCTTGGCTCACTGCAACCTCTGCCTCCTGGGTTCAAGTGATTCTCATGCTTCAGCATGAGGATTTGAATTTTTGTTTGTATGTGAGGCATGTTTTCCTATTATTCTGAGATGTTCTGCTGTACTTTAAACATTCCTTTCTGTCTCTCTCTCTTTTTTTTTTTGAGATGGTGTCTCACTCTGTCACCCAGGCTGGAGTGAAATGGCATGATCTCAGCTCACTGCAGCCTCAAGCCACCCAAGTAGCTGGGATTACATGGTGTGCGCCACCATGCTTGGCTAATTTTTGTATTTTTAGTAGAGATGGGGTTTTGCCACGTTGGCCAGGCTGGTCTCGAGCTCCTGACCTCAAGTGATCCACCTGCCTCGGCCTCCCAAAGTGTTGGAATTACAGGCGTGAGCCACTGCGCCCAGTCATCCAGTATCTATTTTTTTTTTTTTGAGACAGAGTCTCACTCTGCCACCCATGCTGGAGTACAGTGGCATGATCTCGGCTCACTGCAAACTCCGCCTCCTGGGTTCAAGTGATTCTCATGCCTCAGCCACTCGAGTAGCTGGGACCACAGGCATGCGCCACCATGCCAACCTAATTTTTTTTTTTTTTTGTATTTTTAGTAGAGACAGGGTTTAGCCCCATTGGCCAGGCTGGTCTCGAACTCCTGACCTCAAGTGATCTGCCTGCCTTGGCTTCCCAAAGTGCTGGGATTACAGGCATGAGCTACCACGCCTGGCCATCCGGTATCTATATTTAATGGGTGTGGATATTTATTGATACACTGATGACATCAGAAAAAGACAAAAAACAGGAAAGGGCCTCATTACGGATCGATGAGGATGATTAAATTATGGCACAGGCATCATTTAGAACACAGTGTGAAGAGAACTGAAAAGAACAACGGTGATTTCTGTGTGTTCTGATGTGAAATGACTCTAAGACACAGCACAAGAAAAACCGAGGTACAGAGCGGGACACACCAAGCTGCCACGGGTGATTTTTAAGTGGAGAGAAACGCCTGAGAATAATGCATATGCATGCATGAAATGTATCTGGAAAGGCTTTTATGAAACAGTAACAGGTTGCTTGGAAAAGAGAATCGAAAGACTTGGGGATAGATGTAGGAAAAATATGGAAGGTATTATTCTAGTCCAAGAAGAAAGTACTTCTTGAATATTCAAATAAACACTTATTCAAAGGATAAGACACTATCAATAGAGAAAAGAAGCCTGGCCCACATGGTGAAACCCCATCTCTACTAAAAATACAAAAAAAAAAAAAATTAGCCGGGCATGGTGGTGTGCACCTGTGGTCGCAGCTACTTGGGAGACTGAAGCATGAGAATCACTTGAACCCAGGAGGCAGAGGTTGCAGTGAGCTGAGATTGTTCCGCTGTACTCCAGCCCAGGTGACAGAGCAAGACTCTGACTCAAAAATAAAAAAAAAAAGAAGATACTGGAGAGATTTGCCATGTCCGTGAAGCAGAAGATTTAATATTATTAAGGCCTCAATTCTCCTCAAATTGATCTATGGACACAATGTAATTTCAGTCACATCCCGGAAGGCATTTTCCCCCCAGAAACTGACAAGCAAGTTTTAACATTTAAATGGAAACCTAAAGGACCTAGAGTAACCAAAATAAGTTTGTAAAACAAAATCAAAGACTCATACTATCTGATTTTAAGATTTTCCATAAAGCTCTAGTTAGAAAGACAACGTGGTATTAGTGAAAGAATGACAAAAAGATCAACGGAACAGAATCGAGAGTCCGGAAACAGACACACACACACACACACACACACACACACACACATGACCAACGGATCTTTGACAAACGTGTCACAGGATTTCAACAGGAAAAGGACAATCTTTTCAACAAGCGCTGCTGGGACGACTAGAGAGAGACACACAAAACCTGCGCCTGGACCCCACTCATACCACAACAAAAGTGAACTTGAAATGGCCCAGATGCCTAAATGCAAGACCTAGAAAACTTTAGCGGAAAACCTGGGAGAAAATCTTTGTGACCCTTAGAGAGTTGTTTTTTTTTGTTTTTTGTTTTTTTTTTTTTGAGACGGAGTCTTGCTCTGTCGCCCAGGCTGGAGTGCAGTGGCACGATCTCGGCTCACTGCAAGCTCCGCCTCCTGGGTTCAAGCCGCCTCCTGCCTCACCATCCTGAGTTGCTGGGATTACAGGTGTGAGCCAACGCGCCCGGCCAGAAATCTTTTCCTTTCTTTTCTTTTTTGAGGTGGAGTCTTGCTCTGTCCCCCAGGCTGGAGTGCAGTGGCGCGATCTTGGCTCACTGCAGGTTCCACCTTCCGGGTTCACGTCATTCTCCTGCCTCAGCCACCACACATCTGCTAATGGCTATATTTCATGGCTAAAATTAGATGACTGGTAATATCAAATGTTAGCGAGGACATGGAGCAACTGGGACTCTCATAAACTGCTGGAGAAAATGCAAATTGGAACGAGTCACTTGGGAAAACACTGCAGCAGTTGTTTTCTTGTTTGTTTGTTTTTGAGACGGAGTCTCGCTCTGTCACCCAGGCTGGAGTGCAGTGGTGCAATCTTGGCTCACTGCAACCTCCACTTCCAGGCTCAAGCAATTCTCCGGCCTCAGCCACCTGAGTAGCTGGGATTACAGGCATGTGCCACCATACCTGGCTAATTTTTTATATTTTTGGTAGAGATGGGGTTTTGCCATGCTGCCCAGACTGGTCTCAAACTCTTGAGCTCAAGCAATCTGCCTCAGCCTCCCAAAGTGCTGGGATTACAGGTGTGAGCCACTGTGGCCTGCAAGCATTTGTTATAAAGTAAAATGCACGTCACTTCTAGGTACAGGCTGACCTTGGAGATACTGTGGGTTCAGTTGCAGGCCACCACAATTAAGCGAGTATCACAGTAAAACAAGTCACACAATCGTTTTTGGTTCCCCGGTGCATACAGGCTGGGCGCGGTGGCCTACACTTGTAATCCCAGCACTTAGGCTAAGGTGGGCAGATTACCTGAGGTCAGGAGTTCGAGACCAGCCTGCCAACATGGTGAAACCCCATTTCTACTAAAAATACAAAAATTAACCAAGTGTCGTGGTGGGCACCTCTAATCCCAGCTACTGAGGAGGCTGAGGTAGGAGACTCCCTTGAACCCAAGAGGCAGAGGTTGCAGTGAGCTGAGATCACACCACTGCACTCCAGCCTAGGTAACAGAACGAGACTCCATTTTTAAAAAGAAAAAGAAAATTTCATTGCTAAAAAATGCTAACAATCACCTGAGCCTTTATCAAGTCATACTTGATAAAGTATGCTGGTAGAGGGTCTTGCATTGATGTTGCTGGCTGCTGACTGATTAGGGTGGTGGTTGCTGAAGGCTGGGGTGACTGTGGCAATTTTTTTTTTTTTTTGAGACAGGGTCTGGCTCTGGTTCTGTCACCCAGGCCGGAGTGCAGTGGTGTGATCTTGGCTCACTGCAACCTCGGCCTCTTGGGCTCAAGCCACCTCCTCCTTCAGCCTTTCAAGTAGCTGGGACTACAGGTGCACACCACCCCACCTGGCTAATATTTGTATTTTTTATAGAAATGAGGTTTCACCATGTTGCCCAGGCTGGTCTCCAACTTCTGAGCTCAAGTAATCCGCCTGCCTTGGCCTGCCAAAGTGTTGGGATTACAGGTGTGAGTCACCCCACCTGGACGGCAATTTCTTAAAATAAGACAACAATGAAGTTTGCCACATGGATTGACCCCTCTTTTATGACAGATTTCTCTGTAGTATGTGATGCTGTTTGATAGGATTTTACCCAGGCAAGACCTTCCTGCAAAATTGGAGTCAATCCTGTCAAACCCTTTGCTGCTTTATCAACCAAGTTCATGGAATATTCTAAATTCTTTGTGTGTGTGTGTGTGTGTGTGTGTGTGTGTGTGTGTGTGTGTGTGTGTGTGTTTTGAGACGGAGTCTCGCTCTGTCGCCCAGGCTGGAGTGCAGTGTTGCGATCTTGGCTCACTGCAAGCTCCCCCTCCCAGGTTCATGCCATTCTCCTGCCTCAGCCTCCTGAGTAGCTGGGATTACAGGCGCCCGCCACCACGCCCGGCTAATTTTTGTGTGTGTGTTTTTAGTAGAGATGTGGTTTCACCGTGTTGGCTAGAGTGGTCTCGATCTCCTGACCTCGTGATCCACCCGCCTTGGCCTCCCAAAGTGCTGGGATTACAGGCGTGAGCCACCATGCCCACCCAGAATATTCTAAATTCTTTGTTAATTTCAACAATGCACATGGCATCTTCATAGGAGCAGATTCCACTTCAAGAAACCGCTTTCTTTGCTCATCCATAACAAGCAACTCCTCATCCATTAAAGTTTGATCATGTGAATGCAACAATTCCATCCCATCTCAGCTCTACTTCTCATTCTAGCTCTTGCTGTTTCCACCACATTGGCAGTGACTTTCTGCACTGAAGTCTTGAACCCTCAAAGTCATCCACAGGGGTTACAATCACTTCTGTTAATGTCGATATTAGGTTGGTGCAAAAGTAATTGCGGTTTTGCCATTAAAAGTTATATTTTGGGGCTGGGCGTGGTGGCTCACGCCTGTAATCTCAGCACTTTGGGAGGCCGAGGCGGGCAGATCACCTGAGGTCAGGAGTTTGAGACCAGCCTGGCTAACATGGTAAAACCCTGTCTCTACTAAAAATACAAAAATTAGCTGAGCATCTGGCCTCAGCAGCAACCACCCCTGCCTCCACCCTCTGAGCTTTGCATGTTCCACTAACCCTGGGTGGGCGGCAGATGGAGGTGTACACACACAACATGTCTTAAGTTTGCTGTCTTAAATGGGGGCAGTCCGTGGTTTTGCCGAAAACCAATTACAATAGTTAACGTCAAAGGTCACTGATCACAGATCACCATACCAGGCGATGACAATGAAGAAGTCTGAAATATGAGAACGACCAACACGTGGTGCAGAGGCAGGAACGGAGCACAGGCCGCTGGAGAAATGGTGCCGACGGACTTGCTCCACACGGAGCTGCTATCAACCTTCAATTTGTAAAAAATGTGATTCCTGTAATCCCAGCACTTTGGGAGGCCAAGGTGGGCGGATCACAAGGTCAGGAGATCAAGATCACCCTGGCTGACACGGTGAAACCACGTCTCTACTAAAAAATACAAAAAATTAGCCGGGCGTGGTGGCGGGCATCTGTAGTTCCAGCTACTCGGGAGGCTGAGGCAGGAGAATCGCTTGAACCAGGGAGGCAGGGGTTGCAGTGAGCTGCAGTCACCCCAGTGCTCTCCAGCCTGGGCGACAGAGTGAAACTCTGTCTCAAAAAAAAAAAAAAAAAAAAGTGATTCCACGCAGTAGGAGAAGGCGAGACACACTGAAACGAGATGTGCCTGTATTTACCCAAGAGAAACGGAAACAGGTATCCACACAAAGGTCTTTTCAGAACAGTCACAGCAGCTTTCTTCATGGTATTCCAAAGGTAAAAGCCAAATGTCCATCCGTTGGTGGATGGACAAATACATCTGATGTATCCATGCAAGGGAATACTATTCAACAATAAATAGGAACAGACTACTGATCTTGCAACATGGGTGGGTCTCAAAAGCATGATGCCAAGTGGAAGAAGCCAGACGAGAAAAGCTACAGACTGTGCGATTCCATTTATATGACATTCTAGAAATGGCAGAGCTATAGGCACAGAAGGCGGCACAGCGGTTGCCAGGGCTGGAGGTATGCAATTTTGTACATAAATTATCCCTAGTAATCCTGACTTCAAGTAAATAAGTTACTCATTTTCTTTTTTTAGGAAGGAGCGGCCTTATAAATATCTAAATTTGACAATACAAATAAGATGTCTGATTTAAAAAGATACACTCACAAACTGTTCGACAGAACTCCTAACATGCTGGCGGGGGGCTGGGGGAGGAAACGCGTGCCTGAGGGTGCGCGGACATGCTAACAAGTCTCCTTGTCACAAACGGAGAAAGACGATGGTATTTTAAAATCCTTTTCTCTGATTTTCAAATGTCCTGTAATGCAATCACTTATGCTTGATAAGGGTTTTTTTTTTTTTTTTAAATCACACTTTAAAAACTCCGTAGATTAGCAGGCACCAATAGAAAATACAGGTTCTCGTCAGCTCACGGTGGGGGTGCAGCCCAGCAAACCCGTCGTAAGTTGAAAATATCCTAAGTCCAAAATGCAGGCTGCGTGCGGTGGCTCATGCCTGTAATCCCAGCACTTTCAGAGACCAAGGAGGCAGATCACCTGAGGTCAGGAGTTCAAGACCAGCCTGGCCAACACGGTGAAACCCCGTATCTTTTAAAAATACTAAATTAGCTGGGCATGGTGGTGGTGCATGTCTGTAATCCCAGCTAGCTGAGCGGTTCAGGCAGGAGAGTCGCCTGAACCCAGGAGGTGGAGGTTGCAGTGAGCTGAGATTGAGCCATTGCACTCCGGCCTGGGCGACATGAGTGAAACTTCATCTTAAACAAACAAACAAACAAAAAACCCAAAATGCACTTCCTGCAGATTGCCTGCCAGGCGCCCCGGCCCAGCCCAGCCTCCCTCAAACGTGCTCAGGACACTCCTATGAGCCTACGGGTGGCAAAATCATCTCACACAAAGCCTGTTTGATAACAAAGTGTTGGGCATACATGTAATTTATTGAATACGGTTCTGAAAACCAGGGAGGTTGTGTGGGACTCGAAGCCCAGTTTCTGTTGCCTGCCTGTTGCTTTAATACCATGGTAAAGTCCAAAAATCGTTAAGTCAGGGACTGTCTGTAAACGAAACAAAAAGAACATATGGAATCTAGAATATGGCCCAGGTGTTGGGCCCTGGGCCTCTGAGGATGAAGGGGGGAACGCAGGAGGTGTCCAGCAACCTGTGGTCAAGGCCGGGTTCTCTCCCAGGATGCTGCCCACGGCTATTGTCCTCGGGTTGGCCTGCCTGGCAGCCGTGGCCACAGCTGAGGGCCTGGGAGGAGGCTGTGAGGCAGTGCGGCTGACCGATTCACATCTCGGGGTAAAGGGGCTGCGGCTGTGGGCCAAGACCTGTCTGCCCCCTGTATTTCCTTTCAGGAAATAGGACAAAGGCAGGTAAGAGGACGGGTGTTTTTGGCTGCAAGTCCCAAGGGCGTGTGAATTCTGATTAGGTTATCTGCCCCCAAGTTAAGTACAGTCCAGGCTTTGTTTTCTGAGTGAAAGTGAGCCATTTCCCTGCATACGTGATGGGAAGGGGCTGACTGTGGGCGCCTCGTGGTTATTCACCAGGGACCCATGTTGGATTCCGTGGACCGCCGTGGTCTTTGGAGGGTTGGTGTGGTGGGGCCGGTCTGGTCTCGAGGGTCACACACGGCTCCTTCAGGACTTCCGGCTGCTGGGGAGGGCAGTGTCCAGCTCCCACAGGCAGGCCCAGATGGACAGGGGACGTGCTCACAAGCACGGTCATTCCCCGGTGGGAAGGAGGGACGGGACACCGTGAGCTACCACAGCAGTCCTGACGGGCCTCACCCATGTCCCTGTGTCTGGGGACATTTATTTCTGTTTGTTTATTTGTTTGTTTGTTTTTGGGACAGGTTCTGACTCTGTTGCCCAGGCTGGAGGGCAGTGGTACCATCTCGGCTCACTGCAGCCTCGACCTCCTGGGCTCAAGCAATCCTCCCACCCAGCCTCCTGAGTAGCTGGGACTACAGGTCTACAGGTGCACACCATCATGCCCAGCTAATTAAAAAAATTTTGAGAGACAGGGTCTTGCTCTGTTGCCCAGGCTGGAGTGCAGTAGTACAATCACAGTTCACTGCAGCCTCAAATTCCTGAACTCAAGTGATCATCCTACTTCTACCTCTCAAGTAGATGAGACCACAGGCGCACACCACCACACCTGACTATTTTTTATATTTTATTTTAGAGACAAGGTCTTACTATGTTGCCCAGGCTGGTCTTGAACTCCTGGGTTCAAGGGATTCTCTTGCCTCAGTCTCCCAAAGCACTGGGATTACAGACAGGAGCCACTATGCCTGCCCATGGGGGCACATTTCTAAGGGGGTTGTTACTCTGTCTTTGGTCTGTGGCCTCAGGTCTGCTGGGTCACCAGTGTCCTTGGGTATATGGGGCGTTGGTGGTGACTGGGCCCCACCTGCCAGATCCCCAGGCTAGAAGGAGGCCTGCTGGGGACACTGTGGCAATGCCCACACCCAACCCATCCCACACTGCCTTCCACTCCTTTCTCCTCCATCAACTGGGGGCAAGGACAGTGTCCCCTTTGACGGGCTACACCAGACCGAGCTGAGCCTGGGGCCTGTCACCCAGGAAACGTGAAATTGCCTGCTTGTTGACTGGCTCTAATTCTGCATTCAGTCTTTCTCCATCCTGTCCTCCCTCCCTAGGGCAGGCTCCAGCACTCCACACCAAGGGGAAGAGCCTTTGAGGAGTCGTCTCTGCCATCATCAAGATTGAGGGAAAAGTAAGTCTAGGAGATTAGGGCAAGCCCTCAGTTTTCTTTCTTTTTTTTTATTTTTTTGAGACAAAGTCTCGCTCTGTCGCCCAGGCTGGAGTGCAGTGGCACCATCTTGGCTCACTGCCACCTCCACTTCCCGGGTTCAAGCGATTCTCCTGCCTCAGCCTCCTGAGTAGTTGGGACTACAGGTGCCCGCCACCACGCCTGAATGACTTTTTGTATATTTAGTAGAGACGGGGTTTCACTGTGTTAGCCAGGATGGTCTCGATCTCCTGACCTCGTGATCCACCCGCCTCGGCCTCCCGAAGAGCTGGGATTACAGGCGTGAGCCACCGCGCCCGGCCCCTTCAGCTTCCTTGGGTTGACGTAAACAGGAAACAGAATAACACGTTTCATGTTTCTCCTGAACTTTTATGACCGTGTGCAAAACCCCTGAAGAAATAGGGAAGACAGGAAAAAAAAAAAAAAAAGCAGCCAAGACAAGCACAGCTTCTGAGCTAAGCTTGCAGCTTGTGTATGAGACACGGGGGCAAGATTACGGTTACCGCCTCCTCCACCACAGCAGCCCCCCACCAAGGACAGGGAAGTCAGACTGTCTTCAGAGCATTAGGTTGTAGACTCGACATCAGATGAAGAGAGACACGAAGGCATGGGAAAAGAGAAAGGGTGAGGTTCGGCTGGAACCTAATCAAAGGTATTAACTTATCTGAAAAAATGCCACGGGCGTCAGGAGGGAGGAGGGGTGGGGAATGGAATGGAGAAAGCAGCCAAGGTCAGGGTGAGGGTTGCTCGGGGGACACCTCCCACCCATGTGGTTGGACTGGCCATGAACTTCGGGGAGGAGGCAGGAAGCAGGCAGGGCTGGGGCCCAGGCATTCTGCCCTCTAGCGGGTCCCTGAGCATGGGTCTGCGTCATCGATTCCTGTGTCCTCCTCCCCCACAGATTAGAATCTGCTAGTCCAAGTGTGCAGCATTTGGTTCTTTGGTGTTTATATTCCTTTTTTTTGGTACTATCTTGGCTCACTGCAAGCTCCGCCTCCCGAGTAGTTGGGACTACAGGCGCCCGCCACCACACCTGGCTAATTTTTTTTTTTTTTTTTTTTTTGAGACGGAGTCTGGCTCTGTTGCCCAGGCTGGAGTGCAGTGGCCGGATCTCAGCTCACTGCAAGACCCGCCTCCCGGGTTCACGCCATTCTCCTGCCTCAGCCTCCCGAGTAGCTGGGAGTACAGGCGCCCGCCACCTCGCCCGGCTAATTTTTTTTGTATTTTTAGTAGAGACGGGGTTTCACCATGTTAGCCAGGATGGTCTCGATCTCCTGACCTCGTGATCCGCCCGTCTCGGCCTCCCAAAGTGCTGGGATTACAGGCTTGAGCCACCGCGCCCGGCCTCACCTGGCTAATTTTTTATATTTTTAGTAGACGGGGTTTCACCGTGTTAGCCAGGATGGTCTCAATCTCCTGACCTCGTGATCCACCCGCCTTGGCCTCCCAAAGTGCTGGGATTACAGTCGTGAGCCATCGCGCCCGGCCTCTTTGGTGTTTATATTTCATCACGCACACGAATGGGCTGTTATTCTCAGTTACACGTCAGGTTCTGGTGAGCTCGATTCATGTAAACTAACTCCAGGACAAGTGTGCCTTCTCGGTTTGATGGCAAAACCAAGCTTCTGGGCCAGGGGGTCCTGCCCCACAGGGATCTTACAGGGTGAAGGCTCCAGACATGCCCAGACAGCCACCAGGGTACTGGTCCTGTATGCACCATCCTGACCATCAGCCAGGAATGTCACCATTTTCTAAGATGCTCTACAAATCTGAACATCTCAAGGTCAATATTTGAGGTATAGTTCAGTCACTGCACTCCTAGCTTGGAAGTCCTAAGCAATGCAATAATTTATTTCTGTAATAATGGCCCTCACCTATTAAACCTGTCTCCAAGTTGCTTCTTCAAATCTATCTGGGTGCAAACAGCAAATCTCTGCAATTACTGTTTACACTTCTCACAATGTCCTACACGGCCTGCACTTTTAAAAGATTGGCTGGGCGCAGTGGTTCTCTCCTATAATCCCAGCACTTTGGGAGGCCAAGGCGGGTGGATTACCTGAGGTCAGGAGTTCAAGACCAGCCTGGCCAACATGGTGAAACCCCCTCTCTACTAAAAATACAAAAATTAGCTGGGCGTGGCAGTGCGTGCCTGTAATCCCAGCTACTCTAGAGGCTGAGGCAGGAGAATCGCTTGAACCCAGGAGGCAGAGGCTGCAGTGAGCCAAGATGGCACCACTGCACTCCAGCCTGGGGGACAGAGCGAGACTCCATTGCAAAAACAATAAAAATAAAATAAATAGAAGATGGGCCTCACGCCTCCACGGGGCCTTGGTGCACTGAGCTGCAGCTGAAGTCAGGGCTCTCTCATTCGTGAAGCGTTTGTGCGTGTACATATTTGGTTAAAATATTCACTCAACATTCTGTGCATGCATGTTTTATAAAACAAGATATCTATTTTTTTCATCGATCCGATTGGCACAGTCCTGAAGTGTGACAACACGCTGAGCTGTCAGGGGACTTTGAAACACTGCTGCCGGGGGTGTGACTGTCACAATCCTACTTAGCAATACCCACTAGACCCAGACATTCCAGGCTTGATGGATAATATAAAAAAAATTAGGCCGGGTGTGGTGGCTCATGCCTGTAATCCCAGCACTTTGGGAGACTGAGGCAGGCAGATCACCAGGTCAGGAGATCGAGACCATCCTGGCTAACACGGTGAAACCCCGTCTCTACTAAAAATACAAAAAATTAGCCGGGTGTGGTGGCGGGCGCCTGTAGTCCCAGCTACTCGGGAGGCCGAGGCAGGAGAATGGTGTGAACCTGGGAGGCGGAGCTTGCAGTGAGCCGAGATCACGCCACTGCACTCCAGCCTGGGCGACAGAGCGAGACTCCGTCTCAAAAAAAAAAAAAAAAAAAAAAGTCATTCCCTTCACTCTCATGAGTCAACAATATAAAGCCAAAGGGAACACTGTGGTTTGATATAGGCGATGTTTGGTTGAAGCCTGGTTTCCCCTGTAAAGATGCAGGTAGAGGAACCGGAGCCAGCTGTGGCCGGACAAGGGCCCCTCTCCCTGTGTCACCGGGGTTGCCAGCACACCGGGACGAGAGGACTTGGCCATCTGCCCACATGGGCGGCTTTTTCCTTCTGCCCCAAGGCTAGGACTTAATACCTGACTGTTAATTACACTGCTCAGCTGCCACGGGCCTTGAGAAAAGTCAAGGCTGGGTTCTCTCTGAGCATCCAGCACCTAGCCTGACTCTCCAAGGCTCATGGCCTGTGAACTCCGCAGTGTCCCCAGGGGAAGGTGCCACCTCCGAGATGTTCCTGTGGTCCAGCTCTCCCCTGCATTCCAGACTAACCAGCGTCCTCTCTGCAAACTGTCCTCGTTGCCCTCAGAGACATGGCTTCCTTTTGGTTGCAAAACATTGTAAAAATCGTATTCGATCAGGTCTCCTCCTCCCCAGCCCGCAGTCACTAGCACCCCCTCCCACGACAAGCAAAGGCTCCTGGTTTTCTGGGATCCCCTCCCTAATTTCTGTGCAATCGCAAGAAAGCGTATACGTTCGTCCAGTCTTCCTTCCCTCTCGTGCTCTGTGGGAGCACACCACACACACTGTTCTGCACCTCATTGCTTTTTCCACTTAACAGCGTGTCCTGAAGCACTTCCCAAGTCAAAATACAAACACCGCTCATTCCCGCCTTGCCACCATGTGGCATTCCACTGGGATACTTCAACGGGGAAGCTTTCTGCCCGGGGCATCGAGGGTGTTCGCGTGCCTTTGTTCATTGTGGTGTTGCTGTAGATAACCAGGTCCAGGAATGCTATGCTCACCAGGGTGCTATGTAATTTTTTTTAAATTCAAGCAATTCTCTGCCTCAGCCTCCCGAGTAGCTGGGATTGTAGGCGCCCGCACCATGCCTGGCTAATTTTTGTATTTTTAGTAGAGACGGGGTTTTACTATCTTGGCCAGGCTGGTCTTGAACTCCTGGCCTCATGATCCACCTGCCTCGGCCTCCCAAAGTGTTGGGATTACAGGTGTGAGCCACCATGCCCGGCCGGAAATGAGTATGTTTAATCCAGCATTATTCATTTGAAAATGTTTTGGTCTAAAAACTTTTAAAAACAAAACGGTTTCTTTTTGTTTCTTTAGTCACAGGAGCCAAAAGGAAACGCATCTCCTGGTTGTGTGACTGCTGCGGGCCACCTGGCTGTGGGTGCTGTGGGACCAGTCTGTCCCTCATTCCTTGGTCCAGCCTTTCTTGAGCGCTTGCTGTATGCCAGGCTCTGTGCTGGGCACAAGGGGTGGAAACTACGAAAGGTGGACGTGAGGTTAAAGCTCAGCGGGTGAGCCACGTGCCACCACAGTGCCCAGCTTTTGCCTTCCGGGTCCCGACACCTGGTCACCCTGGGTGGTTTTAGGAATGAAGGCAGCACCTGTGTCTCCAACGCCCCGCCCCGAGCCACGCATCCATCCCCAGAAGTGACGGGATGCCTGGAGGAGGCCTCTTCCTCCCCTTCCTTTGGAGATTAAAACAGAATTTCAGTTGGAATGCAGCCCTCAGGCAGAACAACTGGACGGGATGGGGTTTCCGCACTCAGGTAGTGATACTGCAAATCAAAGGGACACCTTTACCTCCCAAAGAGACCTTTCTCTTTACCCTGCTCTCTGTTTCTACTTAATCCTGCCAGGAAATCTGAGCAGAAAAGCCTCACTCCTCCCAGTGCCGCAGTGTTGGAAAGGATTTAAGAATCGCTGAAATCTTATCAAACAATGAGGGAGCTTTCCGGATGGAAGCCTGGACCCGGGGCTCCAGGTGCACCCTCTGTCCCAGAGATCCGGTGGACCCAGAAGGAGGCGCGTGGGGCAGGCCTGCCACGGACCCCTGGGGTTCCCGTGTGTCCTCACCGCCTGTGGCCCTGCAGTACCTGAGTGCCTCCAGCACTGCCCTGTGCGCCTCGTCACGGTGCTTCATGCCCACCAGGCTGGTGGCCCACTGCTGCAGGATGCGCCTCTTCTCCATGCTGATGGCATCGATCTCTGTGCAGGCCTGCAGCCAACGGGGGAGAGGGCAGGAACGGCTGTCTCATTTCATTTGCGAGTAAAGCCCAAGAACACTGGAGCCTCACATTCCCAAATCTTCCTCTTTTCCTTCTATCACCTACTTTCCTTGATCATGCATCCGCAGAGGAGTAAACATGAGCCTGAATGTAGCTTTCAAGATAACCCGCACCTGCTTTGAGCCTTTGCTCAGGGCCTGTGGTGCTCAGTGCTTGGGAATGAGGAGGGAGAGGGAAGGCAGGAGAGGGAGGAAGGGGGAGGGAGGAGGGGGAAGATGAAGGAGGGAGGAGGGAGGAGAGGGAGGAGGGGAAAATGAAAGAGGGAGGAGGGGGAAGATGAAAGAGGGAAGGGGAGAGAGAGTGGGGAGAGGGAGGAGGGAGGGGAGGAGGGAGAAGAGGAGGGGGATCCTGGCCAGCATCCGTGAAACACCATTGTGGGGTTGGTGGTGTCATTGATTCGGGCTGAGGTCCTACAGGATGGGACGGGCCCAGCACCACTTCCTGTAGGGAGCCCACGATGGAAGGAGGTGTTTGTCTCAAGAATGACCAGACCTGGATGCTCTCGTCCAGCCAGGAGAAGCAGGGCTGCCTAGACTGGGAATGAGGAGGCACAACTGGACAGTCAGGTGTGGGTAGGTCAGGCAGGCTGAGGGAGGCTGGAAGTCTAGGGGCATCGTGGGGGGCGGGGAGGGGCCACCTGCAGTAAGGGCTTGGCCCCATGTAGGGAAGGGGCTTGAAAACGAGGTGGGTGGTTCAGGAATTTACTCCAAGGGCAAGGGGAGTTCCTTTATGCCCGGGGCACAGAGGTTAAGGCTGGTACAGCTGCCTGGGCTGAATCTCACCTGCTGTGCCTCAGTGCCCCCAGCTGTGATATAGGTACAAGAGTGGCACCTACATCCCGGGGCTGTCGGGTCAAGTGAGTTGAGGCCTGCATGCCCAACACAGCCTGGATCGTGGTCTTATTTTGAGTGGTGTTTGGGATTCTTGATGAGTCATCCCCTAATGCAAAGCACTGTGACTTTAGCAAGCCGGCGGCCCGAGTCAGCCAACTGGGGCATCCTGCGGAACGCCAAGTCCCAGAAGTGCCGGCACGCCGTGACACCCAGACAAGCTTGGTAGACAATGACTGAAGCCACAGTGCATTAGAACATCACAGGGGAGCCGAGGGCAGCGCCAGGCATGAGAGAGGCCATCGCCCTGGAGACACCACGCTGGGTCGTGAGGGTTTCTGAACCATCTATTCATTATGATATAACCTAAAAAGGTGTGAATTAAGTACACCACGATGAGGGGGACTGGTTTTTCCTCTCACAGACACTTACTTAGGATTACTGAGCAGCCTAGGAAGGGACATTGTGTACATCCAGGGACTGGCTTCCCTTTCGTCTGTAGTATTTCCTTGTATTGTAGCTGACATGTTACAGCTCTCTCTCTGGGGTACAGAGTGATATTTCGCCACTTGTGTACTGCTTGAATCAGGGCAATTAGCATATCAATCACCTCCAGCAATTGTTATTTCTTTGAGTTGGAAACATTCAAAATCCTCTCTTCTAGCTATCTGAAAATGTACAACAAATTCTTGTTAACTAGGCCGGGTGCGGCGGCTCATGCCTGTAATGCCAGCACTTAGGGAGGCTGAGGCGGACGGATCACCTGAGGTCAGGGGTCTGAGACCAGCCTGACCATGGGGTGCAGGTGTCTCTTGGATGCACGGACTCCCTTTCCTTTGGATAAATGCCCAGTTGTGGGACTGCTGGGTCACAGTTTTGTACTGGGGTAAGTTATTCACAAAGGAGGCTGCTCTGTGCCATTGGGCAGTGGGAGCCGGCCCAGGCAGCAGGTGGGCACCCAAATCCAGCCAGGATGCACCTTAAACCGAGCCTGCGCGGGGCCTCCCCATGGTGTCCCCAAAGCTGCCGGCCGCGGCCTGGTTGACTGAGGTGCAGGTCAAGGCATAAAGGCGGAAAGATGGCTGCTGGGCTCTGTCACCTGTGCCTTTAGACCTCCGTTTTTCACAAAGGCAAGTGTTCGGCCAGTGTGAATAGAATGTGCAAATAAGCAAAAAGAAAATGAAAATGCCAGTAATCCTACCACTTAGAGATAACCATTTCCAGCTTCTCACCCCTGTGATTGTGTGTGTGTGAAATCAAATTCTTTATATTGTTTCATAAGCTCCTATTACTTTTTTTTTTTTTTTTTTTGAGACTCTCGTCACCCAGGCTGGAGGGCAACGGCACAATCTTGGCTCACTGCAATTTCCGCCTCTGAGTTCAAGCAATTCTTCTGTCTCAGCCTCCCGAATAGCTGCAATTGTAGGCACTCACCACCACGCCTGGCTAATTTTCGTATTTTTAGTAGAGACGGGGTTTCACCATGTTGGCCAGGCTGGTCTCGAACTCCTGACCCTTAGGTGATCCGCCCACCTCGGTCTCCCAGAGTACTGGGATTACAGGTGTGAGCCACCATGCCCAGCCACATTAAAAATTAATGTATTGTGCCAGGTGCAGGTGTATTGTGCCAGTGCTGCCCATAATCCCAGCACTTTGGGAGGTTGAGGCGGGGGGATTGCTTGAGGCCAGGAATTCCCAACCAGTCTGGGCAACAAAAAGAAACCCCGTCTCTACGAAAAGAATAATAATAAAAAAAAAATTAGCAGGATGTGGTGCCGTGTGCCTGTGGTCCTACCTACTTGAGAGGCTGAGGTGGAAGGATTGCTTGGACCCAGAAGTCTGAGGCTACAGTGATGGCCCCAGTGCACTCTGGCCTGGGTGACAGAGTAAGACTTTGTCTCCAAAAAATGAAAGTAAGAAAATAATATCGACACAGGTTTCCATGTCAGTAGAGCTCTTTTTGGTGGGGTATATTCTGATGCACAGGTGTATGAAAATGGGCTTCACTAACGTCCCCTTCTTGGGGTCCTTCTTGCTGATGACACAGAACACGGTGATGAGCGCCATCTCCCCCATGAGTTTCTATTCATTGTATTTATTTATTTGGAGATGGGGGTTTCGCTCTGTCGCCCAGGCTGGAGTGCAGTGGTGCAATCTTAGCTCACTGCAGCCCTGACCTCCTGGGCACAAGTGATCCTCCTGCTTCAGCCTCCTGAGTAGCTGGGACTACAGGTGGCTTTACTGTTTTTAACATACAAAAATGGTATCTGCGTACATCTTTGCTAGGTTCCTTGGAATGGAGTCTAAGCCATGGCAGGGTGCGGGGTTAGGGTTAGGGTTAGGGTTAGGGTTAGGGAGTGGCTGCATATGACCATATTGCCCTGGATAAAGATCTTGATAAAGATAAAGGCCAATCTGTATTTTCGTGGTCAACAGCAGGGAGGGCTCATCTCTCCTTATCTTTGCCAACTCCGTAGGGGACTCCCTGTCCTTTGGTTACTTGTGACTTCACTCGATGAACGGGGGGCCTGCTGTTGCCCCCGCACTGTTCCGGGTGCTGGAAATGAGAAATGAACGAAGTGCGGGCGGCTCCCTTCCCTGGGGGAGGTGCATGGAAGAGAGGGCGGCAGGTGCAAAAGGAACCACGTAGCCCACCTGCCTCTAGGGTGTGGAAACACAGAGGCGCGTCTCCTTGGCTTTCAGCATCTCTTCACATCCCTGGATTTACTAAAGGCTGTGAGTTGTCTTCTCCTGCCTGTCTCCCCACCTTCATCTGGTTTGTGGGGTCCTTAATCTACAAAGGTTTTATTGAGGGTGTGATTGCCTTCCTAGTCTTTTTTGTTTTGTTTTTTTGAGATGGAATCTGGCTCTGTCATCCAGGCTGAAATGCAATGGCATGATCTCGGCTCACTGCAACCTCTGCCTCCTGGGTTCAAGCGATTCTCCTGTCTCAGCCTCCCAAGTGCTGGGATTATAGGCACGTACCACCACGCCCAGCTAATTTTTGAATTTTCAGTAGAGATGGGGTTTTGCCATGTAGGCCAGCCTGGTCTTGAACTCTTGACCTCAGGTGATCTGCCCACCTCGGCCTCCCACAGTGCTGGGATTACAGGTGTGGGCCACCGCACGCGGCCCCTCCTGGTCTTTCCCTTTAAGGTTCCTGCTTTTGGTGTTATGCTTCGAAAGGCCTCCCCGGCCCAGGATTATATAAATATTTTCATTTGTTTTCGTCTGGCACATTTTCCCCCATTTAAATACTTGATTCCATCTGGAATTTATTTTAGTGTCTGGTATGAGGAAAAGATTTAATTTTTTCCCAAATGATTAACCAAATGTCCCGACATCATTGGATGCATAATTCATTCGCTCTCTGGTAATTTATAATCTACTAGGTTTTTATATAAACTCCGGCTTGCTTTGGGGCTCTCATAGGCTTCAGTGTTTTGCCTGTCTATCTTGTAACACATTATTTTAGCCTCTAGAACTTTATGGTTTTGTTTTATTTTAGACAGGGTCTTGCTCCTTAGCCCAGGCTGGAATGCAGTGGTATGATCATAGTTCACTGTAGCTTTGACCTCTTAGGCTCAAGTGATCCTCCTGCCTCAGCCTCCTGAGTAGCTGGGACCACAGGGGCACACCACCATGGTGGGCTAATGTTTTATTATTATTTTATTTTTTTTGTAGAGACAGGGTCTCACCATGTTGAACAGTCTGGTCACGAACTTCTGGGCTCAAGCCATCCTCCTGCCTCAGCCTCCCCAAGTTCTGGGATTACAGGTGTGCACCACCTCGCCTGGCCAGAGCTTTACTGTATACTTCAGTGTTTGGTGGGGTGATGCTAGGGTGACCTGCCATCCTGCTGTGTCCAGGATCCCCTGGGCTTAGCATGGAAAGTCCCTTGTCTCGGGGACCCCTCGGTCCTGAGCAGAGTGGCATGGTTGCTTGCCCCATTTGAATCTTCTCTTCCAAAACCATTCTTGGCTAGCCTTCCTAATTTATTTTTCAGAAAAAACTCCAGAATTGTTTGGTTAATTAAGGGATTGTTTGTTCCTGGGATTCTGATTGGGACGTGCTCTACTTTAACTGCATTTGCAGCTGGAGACACCAGTGATGAGTAACGCCTAGCCCTGGGCCCTCCCTTTCCCCCTGGGAGCCCAGCGTGCTCATCCGTTCCTTCAAGTCCTCTTCCATCTCTTTAATCGGCTGGGCGTGGTGGCTCATGCCTGTAATCCCAGCTCTTTGGGAGGCTGAGGTGGGTGGATCACCTGAGGTCAGGAGTTTGAGACCAGCCTGGCCAATATGGCAAAACCCTGTTTCTACTAAAAATACAAAAATTAGCCAGGCGTGGAGGTGGGCGCCTGTAGTCCCAGCCACTCTTCTGCGGCAGAAGAATTGTTTGAACCCGGGAGGCGGAGGTTGCAGTGTGCTGAGATCGCACCACTACACTCCAGCCCGGGTGACAGAGTGAGACTCTGTCTCAAAAAACAAACAAACAAACAAATAAAAAGTTAATTGTTTCCTCTGTGTCATTCCCGCACCCGTGAACGCAGATGGTGACTCACATATTTTTTTTTAAGTTGCAGTAACTTTGGTTTCTGGTGCTGCCACTACAGACCTGAATCTGGGGCTGAGAGGGAGCAGCTTCCACCCACTTTGTCCCCTCCATTCCCTGCTCCACATGGTGCGGAGATGTAGGCGCTACCCGGAAGGCCGGCTGCCCACGTGGGTGAGAATTGTTAGAAAGACTTCAGTCCTCCCTGGAAGGGGTCCCTGCAGGCTAAGGAACTTGCCAAGCATCCCCCCAGCAAGCTGGCCTTGGCGGTCATGAAGAGACTAGAGTACCTGAACCCTGCGAGGCCTTCTGTCACCCACTAGCCAGGGAAGGACTAGGAATCCGGGCCATCCACCTGTCGGCATCTACTGTGGCCCTGCCATGGGGAGGGCCCGACGTTTGCAGATACTGAAGGAGATGTAAGTTGGCTGCAGTCACTCATCCAGCAGACGGGCAGGTGCAGTCTAGTAGACCCACCAGCACCCCGTGCATGAGCACTCACTGGTGGGTCAAACACTGAGAGCGGCAGGGACTGCTCTTACCTCACTCACTGCTTTCCTTAAAATCCGGGTGTCCTCAGCTTGGGCCAAGTACTGAGCCTCAAACAGAGCAATGTCTTCTTCCAGCTGCTGGGCTCGAGTGGTGAGCTGGTCCACATACAGGTCCTGGGAAACAGGATGAGAAGCAGCCCCGTCAGGAGGTGTCCGTGGCTGAGGGCCTGTTCTCCACCAACCCTTGATACAAGTCGAGGCCACCCAGGCCGGCCACCACCCCTCCGGCCGGAAGCCTTCAGGCAGGAGACAAAGCTGAGCCCCTTTTTGAAGCTCCACGGTCTGGTGATCATTAAACATGTCAAGTTTGCAGAATACCTGCTTTTTCTTCTCGATTTCTGCCCGGATCCTCTCCGTCTCGGCCTTCTTCACCACTTGCTTCATCACACGGATGTCGTCCCGCATATCCTGGTCAATGTTCTGCATGTAGAAGAGATGCAGGGCCAAGTTCTCCATCTCAGTCTGCAGAGCTGCCACTGCAGGTGGGGCGGGGGGTGGTGGCAGAGAGAGAGAGAGAGAGAGAGAGCGAACGAGTGTGGGGAGGCTGTCCCAGCGTCCCCCATGCAAAGACCTAGGAGGAGGCGGGGAACAGCTGCCCTGGGCACCCTTCCTGCCATTTTTGGGTGAGAGTGGGAAACTGCTTTTAAACTATCAAGACCCAGACTTCGTCAGCAAAGAGTTTACAATCTCGTGGAAGAGACAAAAATATACGGAATCTACATCCACAAATTGCAACAAGCTGTTCCATTCCCCACCAAGTCTCAGAGATCCTCCCGGTAGTCTAAAGAGACGTTGAAATGGTGCCAGGTGGTAAGGCTTCGGATTGATTGGATAGATTTCTTACCACTGAAAGGCTGGCAACCTTAGGTGGAGTCTTAAGTCCCCTGGGAGGAGACCAGAGCATCCAGGGCAGGCTGAGCTCCACGGACGCCCCTGCACTGACGCCGCCAGGCAGCAGCGCGGGGCAGAGAGGACGAGGCTGGAAAAGGCAGCACCTTCCATCCCAGTAAGTGACAGATTTATGTCAGTGCTCTCAGAGGACGCCAAGGCCCGAGGAACTGATTCCTTTAACAAAACTTGCATGAGATGAATTTCTAAAGCTACAGTACCAATTTATTGAGGGAGCTACATGTGGCTCAGTACTTGTTTACCCACCGCACAGAGCACTCCTTTTCAGTGGCTGGATCCAAACAGAAAACGGAATTACAGGGCAAAAGACTGCTGGACGCGTATCATCCTGGAGCCAGGTGTGCTCGAAGGATACAGCTTAAACTTGCAAAACCATTTTGGGGCCGGGCGCGGTGGCTCAAGCCTGTAATCCCAGCACTTTGGGAGGCCGAGACGGGCGGATCACGAGGTCAGGAGATCGAGACCATCCTGGTTAACACGGTGAAATCCCATCTCTACTAAAAAATACAAAAAACTAGCCGGCCAAGGTGGCGGACGCCTGTAGTCCCAGCTACTCGGGAGACGGAGGCAGGAGAATGGCGTAAACCCGGGAGGCGGAGCTTGCAGTGAGCTGAGATCCGGCCACTGCACTCCAGCCTGGGTGACAGCGCGAGACTCCGTCTCAAAAAAAAAAAAAACCATTTTGGCTGGGCGCGGGGTTCACGCCTGTAACCCCAGCACTTTGAGAAGCTGAGGTGGGCGAATCACTTGAGGCCAGGAGTTCAAGACCAGCCTAGCCAACATGGTGAAATCCTGTCTCTATTCAAATTACAAAAATTAACAGGGCATGGTGGTGCACGTCTGTAATCCCAGCTACTCAGGAGGCTGAGCGGGAGGATCACGCCACTGCACTACAGCCTGGGTGACAAAGTGAGACTCTGTCTCAAAAAGAAAAAAAATGCATTAATATAGTTTGCAGTAGCTAAATTTCAAAGTAAATTTCCTTTAAGTTCTCTTTGGGGACTTGCTTCTTTTTTTTTTTTTTTTTTTGAGCCCAGGAATTCCAGATCAGCCTGGGCAACACAGTAAGACCCTGTCTTTCTCTCTCTCTCTCTCTCTCTCTCTCTATATATATATATATATATACACACACACACACACACACACACGTATATGTATATATATAGAGACCAGCCTGCATACATATATGTGTGTGTGTGTATATATATATACATATATATATATATAGAGAGAGAGAGAGAGAGGGAGAGAGAGAGAAGTAGCCAGACCTGGTTGCGCGTGCATAGTCCTAGCTATTTGGGAAGCTGAGGTGTGAGGATCACTTAAGGCTGGGAGTTCAAGGCTACTGCGCCGTTGCACTCCAGCCTGGGCAACAGAGCAAGATGCTGTCTGGAAGAAAACAAAAGCGAAAAGAATCCACGAGAATCTACGTTGCCTCTGTGGAGGGCCCTGGTGGCTGAGTGGTAGAAGGGGCAAAGAGAGGAAAATTTTCTTTTCGTTGTAGAGCTAGCTCTTGCATTTTGAACCATTACTTTTCCAAAATAAGTAAATAATTATGTTGAGTAAATTTAGGTTCACCCAAAACATCTCACCATGGATGGTAACGGGAATTGCAATGGATTTATTGCTAATTTGGAGGGAAATGGCGTTTTTATATCACGCATCTTCCCAGCTGGTAACGTGGGCACTCCATTTATTTAAATCTGTTTTATGACCTTTCATAAAATTTATTGTTCTTCTTCAGATAGGCTCACTTATTCCTTGTTGGACTTATTCCTGGACTTAGTTTAAAGTTGTTATAGCTATTATGAATGAGCTTTTTAAAAAATTGTAATTCCTAACTATATTACTGGTGTAGAAGAAAACTATAGAGCTGGCATCCAGCTACTTTATTGATTCCTTACTGTTTCTACTGACTTTTTTTTTTCATTAGTAGAGGTTGAGAGTTTCAGTATTTCATTCCTAGATCCATATCTCATTTCTTTCTCTTATTTTCTTTTTTTTTTTTTTTTTTGAGACGGAGTCTCGCTCTGTCGCCCAGACTGGAGTGCAGTGGCGCGATCTCGGCTCACTGCAAGCTCCGCCTCCCGGGTTCACGCCATTCTCCTGCCTCAGCCTCCGGAGTAGCTGGGACTACAGGCGCCCGCCACCACGCCCGGCTAATTTCTTTTTGTATTTTTAGTAGAGACGGGGTTTCACCGTGTTAGCCAGGATGGTCTCGATCTCCTGACCTCGTGATCCGCCCGCCTCGGCCTCCCAAAGTGCTGGGATTACAGGCTTGAGCCACCGTGCCCGGCCTCTCTTATTTTCTTTGTGTTGCTGGAGCCTCCAAAACAGTCTGGGGTAACTGCTGTGCTAGCAGGCCGCCTCATCTCATTCCTGATTTTAAGTCTAGTCTTTCCACTGGATCACATTTTCTTGTTAGCTTCTGATAAATACTTAGAACTTTCTTTCTAAGTATAAATACTTAGAACTTTTCCTATTTTGGGATGGATGATGAGTTTTATTAAATACCCATTTGGCACACACCCAGGAAGCCTTTTTTTGTTGGCCAGGCTGGAGTTCAGTGGCACAATCTCGGCTCACTGCAACCTCTGTCTCCCGGGCTCAAACAATTCTCCTGCCTCAACCTACCGAGTAGCTGGAATTACAGGCGCCTGCCTCCAAACCTGGCTAATTTTTTGTATTGTTAGTAAAGACAGGGTTTCACCATGTCGGGCAGGCTGGTCTTAAATTCCTGACCTCAGGTAATCTGCCCGCCTTGGCCTCCCAAAGTGCTGGGATTACAGCCATGAGCCTCCGCGTCCTGCCTCCATCCTTTAATTTATAAATATAATGCATGAAATTAGTAGATTTCCTAATTGTGAATTATTCCTGTGTGAATTCCAGAAGTAAATCCTACTTATTTTGCTAAAGTTTTGTTCAGGATTTTCACTCTTCATACGTGGGGCCACTTTACAGTTTCCTGTTTGTATGCTGTCAGCGTTTGCAGCCAGGCTTTCACTAAGCATTGCAGGACCAGCCTGCGGGGAGTTTCCGGAATCTTCCATCCCCTGGAGCTTTGCTAACACAGGAAATGTTTGTTCCTTGAAGGTTACTAGAAGGCTTCCATAACATCTTTCAATATGGGTGCATTTAGGGAAAACAGATTTTTGACATTTTCAATTTGTTCCATGATGTAACTAGTGCAATGCATAGCATTCTTGAAATTAAAAACAAAAACAAAAAAACCCTCCCCCAAGTTGTCCTCATTCCCAACGTTGTGACTTGCATGATCTCCTTTTTATTGCCAGACAAGCCAGCACTGTGTAAGGTTTATTGGTCATTAAAAAAAGGCAGTTTTATTTATCAAGTCAATTCATTTTTGATTTATTTCATCAGCTTCTGCTTCTGATCTTTATTGGTTTCTTTTTCTATTTCTTTCAGCTTATTTCCCTCCTTTGAGCTTCTCAAATAGAATGTCTGTTTTCAGGCCTGTTTGTGGAAATGTAAGTAAACTCTGTCATGGGTTTTGTCTGAGCAGATTTGGCTGCAACTGGAAGTCTTCACGCGTGGACTTCCTGTTGTTAATTTCCAGAGTCTATAACTGACATGCAGGTCAAATGCTAACAATCCTTCTCCCTTAGAATTCTGCATGCACTGGGAGGCCGAGGTGGGCAGATCACAAGGTCAGCCTGACCAACATGGTGAAACCCCGTATCTACAAAAAAACAAACATTAGCCAGGCATGGTGGCATGTGCCTGTAGTCCCAGCTACTTGGGAGGCTGAGGCAGGAGAATCGCTTGAACCTGGGAGGCGGAGGTTGCAGTGAGCTGAGATCACGCCACTGCACTCCAGCCTGGGCGACAGAGAGAGACTCCATCTCAAAAAACAAAACAAAACAAAACAAAACAAGAATTCTGTATGCATTGACATCCTGCTATTTATATTTAAGTTCTGCAATTCTCAGCCCTGGCCACATGTTAGCATCATCTGGAAGCCTAAGGGTAAAAAAGAAAGCCAGAAACAAACAATGCCTCATCCTTCCCAGAACAAATCAATCTGAAATCTGGGCTGGGATGGGTCCTGGTGGTATTGAGCTCTCCCTGGTTCCTCCAAGGGGCAGCTGATGGAGACCTTGATGAAAACGCAGCCCAGGCCCGGCCTCAAGAGGCCATCTGGGTTTTCCCGCCTAGAAGCCTGCAGCATTTTTTCTTTTGCAGTGGAATTTGGAAATCCCACCAGCAATGTCAGGGAGGTTCATTTCCTCTTTCAGCTGCATGGCCTGTCACGAGTCTTTCTATCTGCAGATTCGTCTTTCCTGAACTCACACATCTGTTCTCCTGGTCATTGGCTATTGCCTCTCATCTCCTGAAATCTCTCTCTTATGGACATTGGTTTGATTTTCCTGATCTATTGTCCATGTCTTTTATCTCCTCCTCAAGATATCCAACATTGTGTGTTTTGCTCTATTTCCGGGGAAGATTCCTCAAACTGGCTTTTTACTTAAGAAATTCAGTTTTCAACGCATTCACTTGTCTAGTTAGTGCCTTTTGGGGGGATGATGATTATATTTTTAAATTTCACCTACCCCTTTTCCTAACACTTTGTTCTCTTTACAGACACAACGTCCTCTAAAATCTCATGAGACTACCAGTTGGTGCCTCCGCACGCTCTGTTTTTGGAATCAGGGCTGGGTTTGCCTGTCTGCTCAGCTCAGTCTCCTCTCAGGTCTGGGGATCTCCAGTTGGTAACTCACATTTTGGTGTGAAGGTTTAGTGACTGTGATGGTTAATTAATACTGAGTGTCAACTTGATTGGATTGAAGGATACAAAGTATTGATCCTGGGTGTGTCTGTGAGGGTGTTGCCAAAGGAGATTAACATTTGAGTCAGTGGCCTGGGAAAAGGCAGACCCACCCTCCATCTGAGTGGGCACCCTCTAACCAGCTGCCAGCGCAGCTAGAGTATAAGCAGGCAGAGGGCACCCTCTAACCAGCTGCCAGCGCAGCTAGAGTATAAGCAGGCAGAGGGCACCCTCTAACCAGCTGCCAGCGCAGCTACAGTATAAGCAGGCAGAGGGCACCCTCTAACCAGCTGCCAGCGCAGCTACAGTATCTAAGCAGGCAGAGGGCACCCTCTAACCAGCTGCCAGTGCAGCTACAGTATAAGCAGGCAGAAAAATGTGGAAAGCGAGACTGGTGTAGCCTCTCAGCCTACATCTTTCTCCTGTGCTGGATGCTTCCTGCCCTTGAACATCCGACTCCAGGTTCTTCATTTTTGGAACTCAGACTGGCTCTCTTTGCTCCTCAGCCTGCTGATGGCCTATTGTGGACCTTGTGATCCTGTGATAATACTGAATAAACTCCCCTTTCTCTATATATCTATCCTGTTAGTTCTGTCCCTCTAGAGAACCCTAATACAGTGACTGATGGGCTCCGTCTCCCTCCCAGATGAGGCAGGTGACCGTGGGCTTTCTCCAGGGCCTAGACCCCACGTCTCACCTAAGGGACTGTGCAGTGGTGGCTGACCCCCAGTTAGGGCCGGGACCGCTGCCCAAATTCTTCAGTTCTGAGAAGGCAGAGATGGTGCTGTTTGAGGCAGGTCTTGCCAGGTTGAAGAGCCTTGGCTCCAGCCCTTTCCTAATCTCCAGGAAGCACAGAGTCCACCAGAGTGTTTAGATCTTTTCAGAATCCCACCCACGCTTTGAGCCCTAGCAGAGGGGAGCCGGCAGGCACTCAACCCCAGCTCCATGGCTCCAGCCTCGCTGAGCAGAGGGCAGCCGGCGGGTACTCTACCCCAGCTCCACAGCTCCAGCCTCACTGCAGGGGTAGAGAGCAGGTGGGGGCATGCGTCCTCCTTCAGGAGGGTCTAAATTCTGTTACTTCTGGAGGATGCGGTTTTTTCAGTTCAGCATGGATGTCACGTTCTTTGCTTTTGGTGTTTTCTGTTCATTTGATGGTAACTGGAGAGAGGTTCTTGAAAAGTGCCCACTTACCCTAACTCTGAAATTTCCAGAAACCTCTTCCACTTTTCTCAGGGTTTAAAATGTTTCTTTCCAGAACAGCTGGGATGGCCACGCGCTTCTGTTTTCTTCCAGGTTTGTGTAGGCCATTTCCCCATGATAAGAGTAATACAGAGTTGATTGAGAATGTTGAAAACATCAAAAAGCATAAAGACTGAAATACTACATAGCCACAAGAGGAAGCCACTGTGCCCGGTCACCTACATGACCAGCTCTGTGCAAGCACGTTGCTTTAGTGGTAATGTTGCATAGCATGTGCCGTAGCCCCCACTGTCTTATCTGATTCGAAGCTACCCAGTGACCTGCTGCACACATCCTGCGGTGGTCGGGCCCTGGGCTATGGTCTCACTGTTGTGCCAGCCCTGGCCTCACCCTTGCATTCGCACCTGTCGAAACCCTCCAGCACCCCTGGTCTGCTCTCGCCTCCTGGTCTTGCCTATCTTTGGACCTCTGCGGCCCACCCGTCTCTCCCAGTTTTGAGTCTCTACACCCTGGCTGTTAGCAGCTTCAGCATTTGCTGCTTTGTCCTGAGAGGTGCCATTTAACATATGTATGACCGAGCGCGGTGTCTCATGCCTGTAATCCCAGCACTTTGGGAGGCTGAGGGAGGTGGATCACCTGAGGTCAGGAGTTTGAGACCAGCCTGGCCAACATGGTGAAACCCTGTCTCTACTAAAAATACAAAAAATAGCCAGGCATGGTGGCAGGTGCCTGTAATCCCAGCTACTTGGGAGGCTGAGCCAGGAGACTGGCTTGATCTTGGATTGGGGAGGTTGTAGTGAGCCAAGATCACGCCATTGCACTCCAGCCTGGGTGACAGAGTAAGACTCTATCTCAAATAACAGCAAAAAGACATTTGATTTATGTGCCTTCCCCTCCTTAAAAGGGTGGGAATCCTTTCAGGACACACACATCTTACTTTTCTAGGTGCCTGGCCATGGTACATGGGGACACCCCCGGGAAACCCCTCCAGGACCCGATGGCATGTGGGGCCGCGGGGTTGCCTTACGCTTTTTGCGCTCCTCGTTGGCGGCCGCGCAGGTCTTGGTGTAGAGTGCGCGGGCGCCCTGCAGCTCCTCCTCCTTCTGCCTGCGCTCGCTCGAGGCGACTGAGTGGCGGTCGTGACTCTTCTCCAGCAGTTTCTGCAGGTGTACCAGGTGCTGCTGCACCTCATAGAGATTCACCCCGAGCTCCTGGCGCTGGGCTCGGCTCTGCTTGGTAGCCACAACCTGGACCAGAGAGAGAAACAGGGTCACCAGGACGCAGGCATCCGGCCAGGGTGGGAGACTGGACGGATACATACCAGCTCTTGGAGGTCCAGCTTCAACTTTTCGATCTGTCGGTTCAGGTAGTTTTTCAGGGCAGCCTGAAATCTCACCATCAGGGGCTAGAACAATGGAAAAACCACAGGCGGTTACCTTCCTGGTTACCCTCCTGCCCAACCCAGGGCTCAGCCACAGGTGGCCACAGGTCTCCCTCTGGTGGGCCAAAGGCGACTTCTGTGTGGAGTGCTTCCTGCTTCTGCTTGGGATTCTTACTCTGGGAGCCACAAATTAAAGGCACCTCATGGTCTCATCTCAGGTACTTGCAGAACTGAATGCATATTTTGGCAAAATGATGGTGAGCTGGGGCCAGAGGGTGGGCGGAGCAGTGGTCTGGGGGGGGAACCTCCCCCTGCAGCCCCCAGTTCCTTCCTGCAGCTCCTGGAGCTCTGCAGCTTTCCTGATGGGTGAATGAAATCAACATCTGCCTTTTCCCCTTGCCAGTGGGTAGGGCAGGGAGCTGCGATCCAATTGGTGCCCTCAAGGCAGTGGCTCCTAAGATAGGCCCCACACCCCCAACCCCAACATTGGCAATGACTAGAGACATTTTTTTTTTTTTTGAGATGGAGTTTCGCTCTTGTTGCCCAGGCTGAAGTGCAGTGGTGCCATCTCGGCTCACTGCAACCTCCACCTCCTGGGTTCAAGTGATTCTCCTGCCTCAGCCTCCTGAGTAGCAGGGATTACAGGTGCTCACCACCACGCCCAGCTAATTTTTTTTTTTTTTTTTTTTTTTTGTATTTTTAGTAGAGACGGAGCTTTACCATGTTGGCCAGGCTGGCCTTGAACTCCTGACCTCAGGTGATCCATACACCTTGGCTTCCCAAAGTGCTGGGATTACAGGCGTGAGCTACCACGCCTGGCCTGGAGACATTTTTGATGGTCACAACCAAAGGGGGGATGCTCCTGGCATGTAGTGGGGGGACCTCAGGGATGCCGTTCAACACCACACAAGGCACAGCACAGAATGACCCGGCCCCACAGGGCAGGGGTTGAGAAACACAGGCCTTACCTGTACCAATCTTAGAAGACAGTACCCTACGAAGAGGCAGGTCAATCAGTGCCCATAAACGGTGCAGTGAACAGGTGAGATACAAGTACCGCATGTGGGGTCAGGAGTGGGTCACAGTGCAGGCAGAGAAAGGGGCCTGAGTCATTCTCCATCTGTGTAGGCAAAAGTAAAACCCGGGAAGGCTTCCTTACGTGGTCTGGGTCCAAAACCACCAGTCGGGACCCTTCATCTTCTCCTTCCTCGTCACTCCCCTCGGACTCCACGCTCTCTGCCACGGCCTCTTCCTCGGAACTGGGCTGCTGGATCTGGTCCTGGAAGACTGGCCGGTCTCCTTCCCTGGGGTGGGCATCAGGCGCCGTTGAGGGGATCACTGTGGGGAGAGACAGAGACACATTTCAGAGCTGCTCAGTGATTCTCTTCCGGGGCGTCAATGGCACAGCTGCTGTCATGCCTCCTGCAGCACGATGGGAAGGTGACAGCAAAAGCATCCAAACGGCCTGTGGGTCAGACATCATTTACCCCATCTTCTATTCACTGACTCAGCGCATCCCAGAGAAAGGGCCCCGTTTTAAAGGTAGGCAGCGAGGAAATTATTTTTGAGAGGCTTCTTTACACATAAAGAGTGAATAGAAAGGTGGCCACTTAACTAGTGGATTAGATAGCTTTTTTTTTTTTCCCAGACAAGAGTCTCACTCTGTCGCCCAGGCTGGAGTGCAGTGGTGGGATCTCAGCTCACTGCAACCTCCACCTCCCGGGTTCAAGCGATTCTCCTGCCTCAGCCTCCTGAGTAGCTGGGATTACAGGCACCCGCCACTATGTCCAGCTAATTTTTGTATTTTTAGTAGAGACGGGGTTTCACCATGTTGGCCAGACTGGTCTCAAACTCCTGACCTTGTGATCCACCCGCCTCGGCCTCCCAAAGTGCTGGGATTACAGGCATGAGCCACTGCGCCCAGCCTAGATTTGAATTTTTTTAAAAATGTGAAACAGCTGATAAGACTGTAAAAGAAAGGAAATAATAAATGAGGGTCTAGTTTTGGCCTTTACATAATTCTAGGTTGGAGGGATCCCTGTTCTGTTTTGTACTAATTTATTTATTTATTTACTTATTTAGAGACAGGGTCTTGCTCTGTCGCTCAGGCTGGAGTGCAGTGGTGCGATCTCAGCTTACTGCAACCTCTGCCTCCCAGGTTCAAGTGGTTCTTCTGCCTCAGCTTCCCTCAATCCCTCGGGAGTGACAAGTAGCTGGGATGACAGGTATGCGCCACTACTCTTGGCTAATTATGTTTTGTTTTGTTTTTTTGAGATAGAGTCTCGCTCTTGTTGCCCAGGCTGGAATGCAGTGGCTCAATCTTGGCTCATTGCAACCTCCGCCTCCCAGGTTCAAGTGATTCTCCTGTCTCAGCCTCCTAAGTAGCTGGGATTACAGGCGCCTGCCACCATGCCTGGCTAATTTTTGTATTTTTTAGTAGAGATGGGGTTTCGCCATGTTGGCCAGGCTGGTCTTGAACTCCCGACCTCAGGTGATCCACTGGCCTTGGCCTCCCAAAGTGCTGGGATTCCAGGCGTGAGCCACGGCACCCGGCCTGTTTTTTACTAATTTAGACAGATGCTGTTTTCATGTCCTTTGCAAGTAATGCAAGGTTTTGGACTGGCTGCAGGTTGGTACCACAGGGAATTTGCAACTTCCTGATCTGCCCTCCCGTGTCCACAGCACTGGGATGCCGGGACTACATAAGAAGACGGGGGTTCTGGAAAGCCTTTGAAAGTCAGCAGACAGATTCAGGCCTGGGGGTGCTGTCACGGCATGCCTCGCTCTGAGACCAGGAGGCAGTGAGAAATGGCCGTCAGGAGATGGGGCTGGGCATCACTGAATCTCGGCGAAGTCTGCATTCTGTCACTTAATCGAACCAGTTCCTTAATACCCTTAGGGGAACTGTCTGTTGAATGCAGAACGGTTCCTACTTCATCAGTCACTGTTAGGATTAAATGAGATAAAACAGTAAACACCCAATAAATGTTATCCATATCTGTTAATAAGATTTTTCTCTTTCAGCTCACAGCCACTCAGGAAACAGGTAACAAACGGATGACAAACGAGTGGCGTCCCTTGCACAGAAGGGCCCGTGCAGGTGGCTTAATGCCGCCACAGCAGGATGACCTCAGCGGGTGGGCGGCACCTGGCTCCTGTGAGACGAACTCCTCCAGGTCCGAGGACTCGATGCTGCTCCAGTGGCTCAGCCGGAAGCGGTGCCATGCGCCCGTCGGGAGCCCCTGCCCCTGGGGCTCCCCTGTGGATCCTGTCTGTGGCAAGAACAACCCAAACTAAGTCAACAAGGGATTAACTGCCACAGAGAAGTTATTCAATTTTAACTCATTACATTTGTGAAAATTGTCAGAATCAAAATATAGTCACCTGCGTGTTTTTTAAAAAACCTGGCCAGGCGCAGTGGCTCATGCCTGTAATCCCAGCACTTTGGGAGGCCGAGGCAGGTGAATCACTTGAGGCCAGGAGTTCGAGACCAGCCTGGGTAACAAGGTGAAACCCCGTCTCTATTAAAAATGCAAAAATTAGCCAGGTGTGGTGGTGCATGCCTGTAATCCCAGCTACTTGGGAGGCTGAGGCACAAGAATCGCTTGAACCCTGGAGGTGGATGTTGCAGTGAGTGGAGATCACAGCACTGCACTACAGCTTGGGCAACAGAGCAAGACCCCTTCTCAAAAATAAAGTTAAAATCGAGTCGGGTGTTTTTATGAAGGGAAGACATTTTCTTATTGAAATTTCCCTAAAGGGGGCTGGTTTGAAAGGAGAGAAGAGGAAACAGTCCTCTTGGGAGACCCTGGCTGGGAGCCGAGGCTTTCCCGCATGCTTTCATGAAGAGGGTGCTCAGAATTGTGGTTTCCCGTCCTTGAGGCGCTCAGCATGTGGGAGCAAAAGATCCCATGACCCACACATTCTTGTGCCTGAGTGTTTACACTTAGCTACAGACCCAGACAGGCAGAAACCACTCCTTTATTATTATTTTTTTTATTATTATTGAGTAAGGGTCTCACTCTGCCACCTAGGCTGACGTGCAGTGTTGCAATCATAGCTCACTGCAACCCCCAACCTCTGGGCTCAAGTGATCCTCCCTCCTTAGCCTCCAGAGAGCTGGGACTACAGGTGCACACCACCACACTGGTCTAATTTTTTAATATTTTATTTAGAGGTGGGGTCTGGCTATGTTCCCTAGCTGGTCTCAAACTCCTGGCCTCATTCAGCCTTTCCGCTTTGGCCTCCCAAAGTGCTGGGATTACAGGTGTGAGCTGGGGGAACCACTTCTGAATTCCCTGGGCAAGGGAGAGGTAGATGTTTTCCATTTGAACATTTGCAAAAGTCAAATGCTGATCTTTATATCCAAGTGATTTCCTATTACTTTAACAATTACGTTAAATTTTGAGCAACATATCCTCCTAAATAACAGAGAGAGGTTCCGTAAAGGAAACTGATATTTATTTGGGGATAGGGCATTGCAGTGGGAATACAGGTGCCATAGTAAATTATGTTTGTATTCAGGGAGGTCAAGGAAGATGAAAGTCAATACAGGAAAAATGAGGAGGATGACATAATTGTTTGTGGTAATTCTCCTTGGCTGTAAGGATCGATAACAGGGTGCCATCACTGGAAGTTTCCACAGGCAGTTGCTGGGCAGCTGTCCTTGTGGAAGTGTTTTTTTGTTTTTGTTTTTGTTTTGAAAGGTTATGATGACCTCTGTGCAACACTGTGGGTTTTGCAGAGTCTTTTCTGATAGTTTTTGTTATGAGAAACCCTCCCCTTAATGGCTTTCCCCAGCTCTGTTTTTCAGGGTTGTTGTTGTTGTTTTGAGATGGCATCTCGCTCTGTCGCCCAGGCTGGAGTGCAGTGGTGCGATCTCAGTTCACTGCAAACGCCGCCTCCTGGGTTCAAGCGATTCTCCTGCCTCAGCCTCCCGAGTAGCTGGAATTACAGGCATGCGCCACCACACCTGGCTAATTTTTGCATTTTTAGTAGAGACGGGGTTTCACCATGTTGGCCAGGCTGGTCTTGAACTCCTGGTCTCAAGTGATCCGCCTGCCTCGGCCTCCCAAAGTGCTGGGATTACAGCCATGAGCCACTAGGCCTGGCCTGTTGTTGTTGTTAAACTCTTAAAGGTGGTTTTGGTTTTATATTTGTCACTTGTGATCATAAAACTTAATTAGGGCTCACCGAATACCAAAGCATGCTATTCTCCAAAGTGACTTTTAGAAACTCTTTCGGGTTTCCCGGCGGGGGGAGTAGGAGGGATGGGTGCCTTGTGGTTCAGAACGGTGGCTTTGAAGCAAGAGCCACCATTTGCCACAACAGCTGGGTGACTATGCAATGACCTTTCACCTCTCAGTTTCCTCATCTGTACAATGGGCACAATCATAGTTCCTACCTCATAGGGTTGTCAGGATTCTAAGACAACACAGAACGGTGTCTAGCCCATAGTCAGTGCTCAGAAGCATAAAGCAGCCTCTTTCCCTGCCTCCCTTCCACGCTCCCATCTCCCCTTCCAGAATAACTGAAACCTAAGCTATGCTGGGGGTTGGGGCAGCCAAGGCAATGAAAGTGGGAGACAGGTCACATCCAGGGGGATTGATCACATTGGTGAATATAGTAAGGATCATGGGGCCAGGCTTCTCCCTGTTGGAGAAAGAAGCTACAAATATGGAAGAGGAGGCCGGGCGCAGTGGCTCATGCCTGTAATCCCAGCACTTTGGGAGGTTGAGGCGGGAGGATTGGTTGAGCCCAGGAGTTCAAGACCAGACTGGGTATCATGGTAAAACCCTCCCGTACAAAAAATACAAAAATTAACTGGGCATGATGGTGAGTGCTTGTAGTCCCAGACTACGTTTCAAAAAAAAAAAAAAAAAAGGAAGAGGAGAAAACTGGGAGGGACCCCTTATGGAGGTGAGATGGAATTAGAGGGGCTGTTGTGAGCCAAGGCTGGGGGCAGGGGTGTATTCCAATAAATATAGATGTGAGCGAATATCTGTGTACATGGAACATACATAAATGTGGGGGAAGTATGGACAGTACATGCACACAGGTCCTATCTCCTGCCACTGAGAGGGCCTGGGGACAGTGACACCCCAGCATCAATGAGGACCCCAGCACCCAAGTCATAACTTCTAAATTCTATTTTCCACTAACAGAAACAGAGCTCCTGGAGAAATGTCTGATTCTAAGACTGGGCAGTCTATGCCAGAAAGCAAGAAAGTCCTCAAAGAAGGATGGAGGTGCCTCAGACGACACAAAAGCTGGTTTAAATGGGCCCTCATTGGCCAAACTGAGCATCAAAATACATAATGACAATAACAGGTTATAACCCAGTGAATCACATGCAGAGCCTGAGTCTATGCAGATGTAAGAATATAAATAAACCAAGAGTTTAATGAGGAACCGACATTCACATGGCTCTGAAGTGGCTCCCTGTGTTTATCTCAGAGTGCAGGGTTGCCTGCACATTTGAAAATCAACCAATGTAATCTACCAAATTAACTAACTAAAAAGGAAAATACAGTCTTCTGAACAGACACAGAAAAGGATTTGACAAAACCAATACCCTTTTATGATTAAAAAACAACAACCACCCAACAACATTCAACAAACCGAGAATACAAGGGAACTTCCTTAACCCGATAAAGGGTATCTACAACACCCACAGCAAACATGGCGCTTTACAGTCAAAGACTGAATGCTTTTCCCGTAAGATCAGGGCAAGACAAGAGGTCTGCTCTCACCACTTCTATTCAACATGGTGCTGGAGGTTCTAGCCAATGTAATCAGGCAAGAAAAAGAAAGAAAAGGCATCTGGATTGGAAAGGAAGAAGTTAACTGCCTTTTTTCTCAGATGACATGATTATCTTTGTGAAAAAGCCTACGAATTCTACAAACAAGCTAGTCTAACAAGTGAGAGACTTTAGCAATGTGGCAGAACATCAGGTGAATATACAAAAACCAATTGTATTTCTACATGCTAGCAACATACTATTGGAAACCATTTATAATGGCATAAAAATGTGAAATACTGGCCAGTAGCGATGGTTTACGCCTGTAATCCCAACACTTTGGAAAGCTGAGGCAGGCGGATCATTTGAAGTCAGGAGTTCAAGACCAGCCTGGCCAACATGGTGAAACCCCATCTCTACTAAAAATACCAAATTTTAGCCGGGTGTGATGGTGTGTGCCTGCAGTCCCAGCTACTCGGGAGGCTGAGGCAGGAGAATTGCTTGAACCCGAGAGGCAGAGGTTGCAGTGAGTCAGGATCATGCCACTGCCCTCCAGCCTGGGTGACAGAGCGAGACTTCATCTCAAAAAAAAAAAAAATTCTGGAAATTGCCTTGCTCCATTTCCAAGGAATGCTCAGGCATCATTTAGGGTGTTGCCCAGGCTGGTATTGAACTCCTGGCCTCAAATGATCCACCCGCCTTGGCCTCCCAAAGTGCTGGGATTACAGGCATGCACCACCATGCCTGGCCCAATTTCCAGATGTTGAAGGTTGTGCTGCAGCTGTTTGTGGGAAACACATACAGAAGCATTCGAAGGCTTTGGTGCATCAGATCCACAACTCACTCTCCAATGTTTAAAAAAATAAAAGATCCATTTTACTGCACTTCATTTTTTTCTGTAACTTTGTGATTGTTTAAAGAAAATTGGGCCGGGCACAGTGGCTCACGCCTGTAATCCCAGCACTTTGGGAGGCCGAGGCGGGCGGATCACGAGGTCAGGAGATCGAGACCATCCTGGCTAACACGGTGAAACCCCGTCTCTATTAAAAATACAAAAAATTAGCCGGGCGTAGTGGCGGGCGCCTGTAATCCTAGCTGCTCGGGAGGCTGAGGCGGGAGAACGGCGTGAACCCGGGAGGCGGAGCTTGCAGTGAGCACACCACTGCACTCCAGCCTGGGTGACAGAGCGAGACTCCGTCTCAAAAAAAAAAAAAAAAAAAAAACTTAATGAAAAAATATAAGAATGCAGCTATTGTCTCATTGTTATTATCTAGAACTGCACTATTCATTATGGCAGCTGCTGGCAACAGGTGGCTATTGAAATGGAAATTACAAACAGTTAAAAGCTCCATTCCTCCAGCTTGCAAGTCACATTTGGAGAGCTCTCTGTAGCCACATATGACTGATGGACCATATTGCACAATGCTGCTCTGGAAGCCTGGAAACATGGATGCCCTTAGGTGGATGGCGGCTATGGAGGCCTCCGGCCTTGGCCTTGGGAACGCTGAAGCAGAGTCCAGGATCTCTCAGCATTTGACCGTGAATCCTGAGACCTAAGCTTGCTAAGAATTTTTTTTTTTTTTTTTTCCAGACAAGGTCTCATTCTTGCCCAGGCCAGAGTGCAATGGTGCGATCTTGGCTCACTGCAGCCTCCGCCTCTCAGGTTCAAGCAATTCTCCCACCTCAGCCTTCTGAGTAGCTGGGATTACAGGTGTGCACCACCACGCCTGGCTAATTTTTGCATATTTACTAGAGACAGGATTTCACCAGGTTGGCCAGGCTGGTCTCGAACTCCTGACCTCAGGTGATCCACCCACCTTCGCCTCCCAAAGTGCTGGGATTACAGGCATGAGCCACAGCACCCAGCCCTGCTAAGAAATTTCTAACAGGGATTGCAGTTTGTATTTATAGTGTATCCCCAAGTTCCTCACATAGGGTGACAAACCCTGTAGGCCGTGAGACACTGGCACAAAACAGAGGTCAGGACTACTCACCAATCTGCCTACGGCTGGCCCAGAGGTGACCTGGCCCATTTGCTCCGACGGGCCTAAGACTCTGTGGGATGGCTCTGGGGAGGTGACCCTCCCTTCTCTGGATTCTGGTGGACCAGTGGCCTCTCGGTGGGAGCCTTCGAGACCAGCTTCCCTACTAGCACTATCGTGTGCCTCCTCTCCAGGCAGTTCCTGAGGACTGAAATATGGGTAAGTCATATCTGTAGCACCGATCTGCCCTTCGGCAGATGAAGCTTCCGAATAGTAATATTCCTCTTCGCTCTCAGCATCTCCATAGGACACAGTCTCCTCTTCCACTGTGGTTTCCCCTTCCACGGCAGCTTCCCCTTCTGTCTCGACCTCCCCTTCTTCAATTTCAGCTTCCGCTTGGGTTGTGACTTCTTCAGGATGCTCTCTGCTACCGACAGCTTCTTCACTTTTCTGGCCATCATCCTTCTCTGGTGGTGACGCCTGTAAAGGTGTGGCAGGAAAAAAAATCAGGAAACAAAGTATAAAGGACCTTGTGAGGTTTTATTCTTTATAGTGAAATTATACTAATGGGAAAACTGCATTTATACCCTTCTCAGCATCTGTAAGAGATCATGTTTCACTTTGGGAGGCCAAGGCAGGCAGATCATGAGGTCAGGAGATAGAGACCATCCTGACCAACATGGTGAAACCCCATCTCTACTTAAAATACAAAAATTAGCTGGGTGTGGTAGTGCGCACCTGTCATCCCAGCTACTCGGGAGGCTGGGGCCAGGAGAATTGCTTGAACTCAGAAGGCGGAGGTTGCAGTGAGCCGAGATTGTGCCATTGCACTTTAGCCTAGAGACAGAGTGAGACTCTGTCTCAAAAAAAAAAAAAAAAATAAATAAATAAAAAATCATGTTTCATGCTTCAGTTTATCTGTTCTTTCTTTTCTAATTTTTTTTTTTTGTGACAGGGTCTCACTCTGTTGCCCAGGCTGGAGTGCAGTGGCATGATCTCGGCTCACTGCAACTTCCATCTCCTGGGTTCAAGCGATTCTCCTGCTTCAGCCTCCCGAGTAGCTGGGACTACAGGTGTGTACCACCATGCCCTGTTAATTTTCCCATTTTTAGTAGGGATGGGGTTTCATCATGTTGACCAGGCTGGTCTTGAACTCCTGGCCTCAAGCGATCCATCCGCCTCAGCCTCCCAAAGTGCTGGGACTACAGGCATGAGCCACCATGCCCGGCCCTCTCTGCTTTTCATAATCATTTTTGCATCCTTCGTTACAGGAAATGAGTTCTGAAAAACTCAGGGCAACCCAAAGTTGGACATTCTTTGCATTCCTAACTAATCACTGACACTTTAGAATGGGGTAGGAAGAAAATGAGTCTCTCTTCAACTGAACTGAGTTTGTTCCGGTGCAAGATAATGTCATCACACAATATACTTGATCAAGTCCAAATTCTCTTTATTTATTTATTTATTTTTAATTTAATTAATTAATTAATTAATTTATTTATTTATTTTTGAAGTCGGAGTCTTGCTCTTTCGCGCAGGCTGGAGTGCAGTGGCCGGATCTCAGCTCACTGCAAGCTCCACCTCCCGGGTTGACGCCATTCTCCCACCTCAGCCTCCGAGTAGCTGGGACTACAGGCGCCCGCCACCACGCCCGGCTAGTTTTTTGTATTTTTTAGTAGAGACGGGGTTTCACCGTGTTAGCCAGGATGGTCTCGATCTCCTGACCTCATGATCCGCCCGTCTCGGCCTCCCAAAGTGCTGGGATTACAGGCTTGAGCCACCGCGCCCGTATTTATTTATTTTTTGAGATGGAATCTCGCTCTGTTGCCAGGCTGAGTGTAGTGGCACAATCTTGGCTCACTTCAACCTCCATCTCCCAGGTTCAAGCCATTCTTCTGCCTCAGCCTCCTGAGTAGCCGGGACTACAGGCATGAACCACCACTCCCGGCTAATTTTTGTATTTTTAGTAGAGACAGGTTTCACCATGTTGGCCAGGATAGCCTCGATCTTTTGACCTCGTGATCTGCCTGTCTCGGCCTCCCCAAGTGCTGGAATTACAGGCGTCAGTCACTGCGCCTGGTCTGTTTATTTTTGAGACAGAGTTTCACTCTTGTCACCCAGGCTGGAGTGCAATGGCATGATCTTGGCTCACTGCAACCTCTGCCTCCCGAGTTCAAGCCATTCTCCTGCCTCAGCCTCCTGAGTAGCTGGGAATACAGGCACACACCACTACGCCTAGCTAATTTTTATATTTTTAGTAGAGATGGGGTTTTGCCATGTTGGCCAGGCTCGTCTCAAACTCCTAACCTCATGTGATCCACCTGCCTTGGCCTCCCAAAGTGTTGGGATTATAGGCGTGAGCCACCACGCCCGGCCTCTGATTCTCTTTAATTCCTAGTAAATATAAGCCCCGAATAACTTCCCATAGGGAATTTTACCATGTGGCTTTCATTATTCTCTTCCTTCTCTTCCTCAGAAGCCAATCCATCTTCCGGATGAGACCTGGTTTTAGAGAAATAATTGAACAGTTTCAAGCAACAGTTTTCTTTTTCTTGGCCCTTATCCCCTCCTGAATTCTGCATATCTGTTTATTTACTTGTTACTTCTCTGCTCCCCCACCCCCAGGCTGTTGTCAGGACTTTGTACTGTTTGTCAGGAACCATAGCACTATATCATGCCTGTCGGGTGGCAGAGGTGCCACAAAAGCAAAGCTCCATGAATGAATGAAAAATATAATTATTAAAACATTGAAGGAACAGCAGGATTAGATCACCCCAGAAAAGTCACCTCAAATATAACTCGTGTCTGGGACAAAACTGGGGAAAAGAAATACAAAGTAGAGAAAATAGTGCGATCAGAGTAAATGTTCTAGGGACTCTGAGTTTCTCCACGATTTATGTAGCACAAGAATGCCGTGGTATATATATATATAGACACACACACACGTATATATATACACACATATATATACACACACACGTATATATATACACACATATATATTGCTTTTTTTAAAAAATTAAAGATTCAAGCTATTTTTATCTGTCAAAGGAATATAGATATGTTCGAGACAGACAGTGACATTTCCCTGTGATCTTCCCTTTCCTTCCCAAGATAATCACTGGTAACATTTAGGACTACATTCTTTCAACATTTTTCTATGCTTTAAACACACACACACACCCTGAATTAGAGATCATAGTATACCTATCCTTTTACATTTATGCCTATCGTTTTATTAATAATACCTTTAGTCTTTCCATGTCAGTACATACAGACCCACCTTAAAAAAAAGAAACAATACCGATATGTCTAAGGTAAAAAGGCCAAAATCTTTCCAATCGTTTCTGTCCTTTCATACAGAGCCTAAGCGAGCAGAGGCCGGTGGCAGGGATCTTCACCCAGCCGCCCTCCCTGTGCGCGCTCAGTGCTTCCACCCAGGCCCCAGGACGGTGACCGCGGTCCCCTAACCGCAGGGACCCCTCCCATCGCGGGTCACCCCCAAGCCTGTGAGAGGGGATCTGTCCTTGCAGGAGGGAGGCACGGGGCCGGGCTGGTCTCCGGCCACAGCGAGTGGCCCCGGCGCAAGGTCAGGGGCGGCATCCCACAGACCCGCGCCCTGCAGAGCCCTCTGCTCTTAGGAGGACTGCGCGCAGGGACCGCCACGCAGAGTGGTTGCCATGGTGACTGCAGAGCGAGCGGTCCCGGGTTTTAGAGGGAGTCGCGCGTTTGGAGTAGGGGAAAGAGGGAGGCTGAGAGAGGACAAAGGGACAGGAGGCAAGAAGTGAGAAGGGTTGGCGGGGGGCGGGGGAGCCTGAACGCAGTGGATGGGCAAGGCCAGCAAAATGGCGAGAGAAGGGATACAGGCGAGAGGAAGTGGGAGTGGAGGCGAAGGGGCTAGGCAGGGGCCGACGCGGGGGCCACCTGGCGCGGTGACCGGAGAGCGCGGCCTGGCGGCTCCAAGACCCGCTGCCCCTCGGCCCGGCTTACCCGCCAGCCGCGCCGCCCGGTTCCGCCATCTCCCGTTGCTAGGTGACGCCGTCAACATCCGGCGGGGCCGGGACCACGCGCGCTGCGAGGGCGGGGGCCGCCGGGGGCGGCGCGGCCTTTGTGCCATCTCCACGCACGCAAAGACCCTCGCCATCTCGATGTGTCATCCCTTAGACTGTAATTAGAGCCCGACCATGCATTTCCTTTATCGCTCTCTGCGCTCAGGTGGCCCCTCGACCGCCCTCAGTTTCTGTAAAGCGACAGCGGCGTCGGCTTGTGCCCAGCGGGCGGCTCGAGGTCCCGGAGGGACCTGCCGGGCTCCTGGGGACCCCGGACTGCTAAGCGCCCGGGAGTGGCAGGCGGGCTGGGGGCACCGGAGGCAGGGGACCCCTCGCATGGCGCGCGCTTTTCCATCTCCGGCCCTAGGGGGCTCCGGCGCCCCTCTCCAGGGGTCCTACGGAGACTCCTTGGGAAGCAGGGACGTCCGGGGGGCTTCCGGAGCGTGTCTTCCCTTCCTAGCCCCAAATAGGAGAAATCTCCCTGCAGAGGGCGGCAGCGGAGGGCCTGCGCGCACGCGGAGCATCCGAGGGGCCCTGCCTTTCCCTCGGGGACGCGGGGCTCGGGTCGGGGCACAGTCCCCGGGGCCGGGGCGCGGCGAGGCCTGAGGGAGGGCCAGCAGGGTACGAGAGGCTTGGGCCCAGGGCTGGACCAGAAGGCAGGCGGGGAGCCCGGCCAGGGCAGGCAGGGGCCGGGCCGGGGGCGGGCCTGGGGGCGGGCCAGGGGCCGGGCCTCCCCGCGCGTCCCCGCCCCGCCGTGCCTCACTGGCGGCGGCAGCGGCGGAGGCGACGGTGGCGGCTCTCCGAGCCGGCGCGAATCCGGCCCCCGCAGCGGGACCCGGGTGGGTATCGGGGCCCGGACTGGGCCGCAGGGGCGGGGTCCGAGGGGTCCACCGCGCACCGAGCAGCGCCCCCTCGGCGGAGCTGGGGCGGGGACGCGCGGGGCGCGCGGGGCGCGTGGGCCTGCAGCCGCCGGACCGGGGAGGGGCCGGGGTCCGGTCGCTGTCCTCGGGGTGCAGGGCGCCAGCAGGAGCGGGAGCGTTGCGGGAGGACCCGGATCACGCAGGGACACCCGGGGACATTCCCCCGCGGCGAGTGAGGGCGCCCCGGCCTCGGAATGGGCCTAATTCGGGGAGACTGGTCCCCGCCTTTCTGGAGCCGTGGACCGGGGAACTTGCGGTCTTTGTCTGACTGGATCGGCGGAGCAGACGAATGGGAACTTGTGGGGTGCCGGCGCGCGCCCACACAGCCCCCAAAGTGTGCGTCCCCCCAGCGGCGCGCGCTCAGCTTTCCTGGCCTGTCGGGCTTGGTGGTCTGGGTTGTTTAAGATCCGCGTGTCGGGATACTCACTTCCGTTCCGCCTGGGCTCCCTTGTTCTTTCCTTTGGGGGGGGGGGGGAAGGAAAGAAAAGAAAAGAAAAAGAAAGAACGAAAGGAAGGAAAAAAAACCCGGAAAAACTGAAGATTGCTAAACATAACCTAGGGGATCCTGCCGGAAGCCGCTGAATCCTGAAATCCTGTGATTCCCACACTCAGAAGCTGGTGTCGTATGTTGGCCACAAAGTAGTTCAGATTCGATTCAGAAATAGAAAATGAATAGAAACGACATAACAAAAGTTAGTCTCGCCTTCCTTATGGTAAAGTTTGTTTTACTGTCTGGGTCAAGTTCAAATGAGAAGCTGGGCTGATTGGCCAGCCTCTGCGACTTGATCCTAAAGATCTACTTTCTTTTCTACCAGAAGGCACCTAATTCTTTTATCTGGAATAAAAAGGTCTTAAAGATGCTCACGTGAGGCAGCATATTGCCAGCGGGTGGGCGCAAAGACTGGCGCCTGGGAATTCCATTCCAAATCTGTTACCGATTGATCAGAGCACTTTTTCAAATCTGTACCTCAGTTTTAGAAAATTCTCATTAGAAACGTTAACAGTAAAATTGGTGAATACTAAACACTTTTAAGAACCATGAAAGCTTTTGCAAATAAAGAATAAAGTGAGGAGTAACTTTGAGTATTAACTACAAAGTTCATTAATGGCTGTTGTTTGTATCCTGAGTATGTTTATTGTGCGCATCTTTTTGGTAAGTGGCATGTTTATAGTGAGACTATGGCTAAAGAAAGTTTTCATGGCTGGGCGCGGTGGCTCACGCCTGTAATCCCAGCACTTTGGGAGGACAAGGTGGGCGGATCACCTGAGGTCAGGAGTTCGAGACCAGCCTGGCCAGCATGGTGAAACCCCCATCTCTACTAAAAATACAAAAATTAGCCTGGTGTGGTGGCGTGAGCCTGTAATCCCAGCTACTCGGGAGGCTGAGACAGGTGAATCACTTGAATTTGGGAGGCGAAGGTTGCAATGAACCAAGATGTGCCATTGCACCCCAGTGCAGGTGATAGAGCAAGACTCCATCTCAATTTAATCCTCTAGCAATTTTGGTGATTGTGTTAGTAGTTCCTAGTTATCATGTATGAATTCACTTAACCCACAAAACAAGCTCATGAAGTCAGGACTGCAGTTATGCCCATTTACAGATGGGAACGCTGACGCTTAGAGAAGTAACTTCCTCAGGTTCATGCAGTTAGGAGTGACAGAACTAGGCCTTAGGCCCAAGACGTCCCAGCTCCAGAAAACCGTTGTACCACTTTGCCCTCTGTCTTACAGAGGGTGCCTACCATTCATATACAAACGTTCTGCCAAGTGGTTCATAACAGTGCAAGGAGGTGGGACTAATCCCATGTTACCACTAACTGCCAATCTCGGTTCACTTCAGTCTGGAAAGCATCCCCCAGGCTTCAGGATAAAGGCACTGAATTTGCGGAACCTACCCACTGGTCTCTGCCCACAGTTTTGGGTAGTAAGGTGCAGTGGTTAAGAACATGGCATAGAAAGATGAACTGCTGGCTTCAAATACAAATCCTGGACTGGGCATGGTAGCTCACACCTATAATCCCTGTATTTTGGGAGAATCACTTGAGCCCAGAAGTTCAAGACCACGTTGGGCAACCTAGAGAGACCCTATCTCTACAAAAAATGAACAAATTAGCTGGGCATGCTGGCGGGCACCTATGGTCCCAGCTACTTGGGCGGCTGGGGTGGGAGGATAGCTTGAGCCCGGGAGGTCAAGGCTGTAGTGAGCCATGATCAGCCTCTGCATTCTAGCCTGGGTGACAGAGTGAGACTCCGCTGAAAAAAAAAAACTAAAAAACTCAATCAAACCACAACAAAAAACAAAACAACAACAACAAAACCCCCAACTCCTCTGGCACTTAGTTAATTCTTCAGTGCCTTAACTTCCCCATCTATACTCTACCTACTTCAAAGACTTGGTGCAAGGATTATGGAAAGCATATTGAATTCCTGACACATAAATTACCATTTAGGATGTGGTAAGTAATTTCAAATGGTAACATTTTAACATCGTTATTAATGACCATTATTTGGATTTTCCGTATTTAACATTTAACACAAAACATTTCGTTTTTGTGCTTTGACTCCTCACTCCACTTCGTGTCGTCCATCAGGTGGAAAGCGATTCCAGGCAGATGTAGGATCCACTATTTTGTGCATATGTGTACTCTTATCTTTATAACTTGGCGGGGGGCTGGGTCCCTGCGGAATGCTGTGGGGAGCAGAGCTGATCAGGTTGCCTGGCAACACCCCACCTCCTGTGAACATTTTAGCTCCCCTTCTTCCCTGGCTGAGGGACCGTGATTTTTGTCACAGGCCTAAATTCTCTTGTAAGATTAGCTACTTCGTTTCATCCAGCGTTAAGCTGCGGGGCGGGTGGCTCTGGGATGTGAAGGTGACGGCGGCCGAGGATGATTTTATGATCGAATTGTACATCATTTGTATTGCGTTTGAATTATATTGCTGTTAATGAGGCCAGTGCACAGGAGAGAGCGCAACTTTGCACCCTTCCCAAAAATACGGGGCAATGATGTTGGAAACCTTTTTCCATTCACATCGGCGGCGGTGTTTTTTATCCTGTTGGCTTTATTGGCGTTTTTATCCTAGCTGTCCTTTGAGCACCTGGTCTTGCATCTCTAATAAATCTGCTTTTATGAGCTGTCTGGTGGCATCTGATTTGAAATACGTTCTTTACTCTGTCTTCGGAACTTACATAACCATCCTCAAAGGATGAGAGAAATTGGGCCACTGTAAGACTGAGTTTGATTTCTGCCCGTGGTGGCTTGTGTCACATGAATAACAGAAAGAAAAGAGAGAGAATCCAAATCCACTGTCCAGTTGGGACGGGCTGCCCTTCTGCTGCTGAGCCTTGGGTGGTGAGTTTGTGCAGGTGTTAGAGGGTAATACATGTGTCTGCTTCTCTGAATGGGCTGCAGACGCTGAGATGTGGCAGTGTTTTCTCCGTGGTCTTTCTGGATTGGTCACTATGAAGCCACCGTACTGCGGGTGCCAAGGCCACGTCCATGCTGGCTGGCACACTTCAGTTGTGGGCTGCTTTTTGCATGTTGAGTGAGAGCCTGAATTCAGTGGTCTGATATAGTTCATCTTTACTCTAACCTTCAGGAAGTGGGAGAAAGGGCGTACTTGACAGATGTCATTTGACAGCCTTTTGAGTTTTATTTTCTGTAACTTAAATGCTTTCTTGATCAGTTGTGATGCTTTTGGGTGTTTTTAATATGTCCCCCCAATTGCAGTTTCGTTTGGCGAGGCGTTCGCTACTGCTTCACTCACAGATGCTGAGAAGCTTTAGGCTCCATGTTTATAGGCACAGCATAGAAGTAGGGGGTACCTGAGCCAGACTCTGGGCGGTTTTTGATTTCCCGGCTGGGTCTGCATCTTCCCTTACCCTTTGGGTTTAGTCTTTCCTCGGTCCCAGATCCAGGCTCACCTCTGAGTTGAGTTTCTTCTCCCAGGCCTGACTTCCTTGACTCTTTGCGGGGGAAATGGGATTTTAAAATTTACTATCGAGGGTGTATAAATGGCAGATGGTCCCTCCTTGGAGGCAGAGGCTTTGGGGTCTTCCAGGGAGTAGGTGCTAATCAGGGTGACCGCTGGACAGTTGCAGAAGGAGAGTCACAGCCACACAGGCCACCAGGTTTTCCCTCACCACCGTTTTGGTGATGGTCCTGCCCCGTTACAGCCTCTCAAGGGGCCTCTTGCCCTGTGGTCTAAGATCCCAGCACTGCAGTGAATGCCCTAAGCCCTAGTTCCTTCATTTTAAGTACGACTTGATGTCCCGTTCTCACTTCTGCATAGAGGCTCATCTTTGGGCCCCGGCCTTTCCGGGTGTATCCTGAATGTGGCTTCTGTGTGCAGCCAGTATCTTTATTTTCTGAGTTAATCCTGTAACTTGAAGTTCAGCACAGCTGCGAGAAGAAGTCGTAGCGGCCCCGCACGGGATTATCCTCGTGATGAGACTGAAGGAGCTACCTTCCCCAGCCCTGTTGCGCAGGGACTGGGTCCTGATCCTGGCTGCCTACAGGATTTCATGTCGCCCTTTGACCTGCAAAGCCAGGGGTTCCCAGAAAGATGGGTAGGGCGCCTGCCTGGCTCTGGGCAGGTGGAGGGAGCTGGGGCCTCCTCCAAGGCATGCCAGCAGCAGATGTTTTGCAGTGGGGGGAGCGCGATCCTTGTTTGCGTGTGTCTGGCTCATGTTTAATAAGGTGTCGCCGTTTCCCTGTTCTTTGTTGCTTGGGCTTTGAGGGCAAAGCAGATGAACCAGTTTCTGCCAGCCATGTGGCAGGTGACCAGGTTCAGTGCATTTTGCTCCTGAGCAGTCTGGCAGTGACACGGCCACGGGAATAATCAGCTGTGGGCTGTGTCTTGTGGCCCCCACACCCTACCTGCCTCTGCCTCTGCCCCTGCCTGTCACTAGCGGGCATGGGCTGCGTCCCTCCAGTGAGTGGGTACTGCCAGCTCCATGGGTTTCCAGGACCGGGTCTGTCCTGCTGACCGCTGCATCCTGGCCCCTGACCCCAGGTGGCCCTGAGGCCAGTGCACGGCACCGAGTGAGCAAGAGAAGAGGCTGGGGTGATACCTCTCTCCTAGTGGCTCCAGGCTACCTCCAGGAGGGATCTGGAGGAGACTTTTGCACCTCTGTTCTTTTTGTTTTCCTGTTTGGGAACTGGTGGAGCCCTTTAGGCCAGGACAGGAAACCAAGGCCTTAGATGGAGGCAGCCTCTGTGGGCAGGTCCTAGTCATGAACCTGCAGCCCTCCTGTGTCCATTCTCGCTGCCCTGACCGGGACGTTGGGGCCCAGGCACGCTCCTCTCCTGGGTTCTAGGCCTCGGTCCTCACCCTGCTGCTAAATGAGTAGTCACTCTGCGTGGAGGTTTCACCGTCCGTGGGTGAGCAGGTCAGAGGCTGTCCTGCGAGTTGGAAATCAGCTCCTTACAGTGTCCTTGGCTTGGTGTGGTTGGCAGAAGAACGGCCCCCAGAGATGCCCATGTCCTAGTCCAGGGAATTTGTAAATATGGCAGGTTACGTGGCCACGGATTCAAGTTGGGGATGGAATTAAGGTTGCTGCGCAGCTGACCTTGAAATGGGGGATGATCCTGGGTTATCTGGGTGGGCCTGATGCACTCGCGGGATCAGGCAGGAGAGTCAGGGTCAGAGAGATGAGGTATGAGAAGGAATTGACTGGCCACTGCTGGCCTTGAAGATGCAGGAAGGGGTCGAGAGCAAGAAGTGGGGGTGACCTCTAGAAGCTGGAAAAGGCAAGAAAGCAGACGGTCCCTTAGAGCCTCCAGGAGGAACCAGCCCTGCTGATACCCGGTTTTAGCCCCGTGAGACCCATTTCAGATTTCAGACCTCCAGGACTGTAAGGTCATGCATTTGTGTTGCTGTAGCTGCTAAGTTTGTGTTATTTGTCACAGCAGCCGTAGGAAGCTCATACATGTGGAATGAGGGCTTTCAAAAGGAGACGAGGGGAGAATGTTGTGTCATTTCTTTATCTGTGTTTGCTCATTTCTGGTTTTCTGGTGACTTTGCCACTTTCTACATTGAGGAGGACTCTGTTTTCTAGGGTATAAGTCACCAAATCTTGGGCAATGAATTTTGGGTAGTAGGTGTCTTAACCTCATGCCCTGTAAATATTTGCTAGAGAAGACCCACCCCCACCACTCACACAGTGAGTCACAAAATCTTTGGCTGCTCCAGGCCAAGTTTCAGCGGCCAAGTGGCTCCTAGGGGACGGGAAGGGAACATGTGTGGTTAACAGCAGGTCCGCAGCTGCGCCCTGTGTCAGCTCCAACCCAGCAGCCCGGCCAGTTCCCAACAGCATTGTGAAGAATACATCTGCTGCCCCTCTCCTCCCCTGCCCTCCCCTCTCTCTTTGGGGCTTCGGGGGTTTCCCACATCTTTACCTTGCAGGCAGCTCCCCCTACTCCAGCCCCCTCAAAGCCCTCTCGTCCTGGAAACAGACTTCAGCTACCTTTATCACCAGTTTAACACCCCTGCCAGCTGCAGGTGCTGAGACTCCATGCTTCTCAAAGGTGCTCTAATTCTTAAAGAGTTGCAGGTTTCTGGGAAAGAGTGACTCTCTGGTGGAGGAGTTTCTGCACAGCTTTTTGTTTTATGAGCCTGTGTATTTTTGTTGAGGAACGGCCAAGTTGTTCTTTCCTTTCGAATTATACAATGGCCTATTTTTGCAGAAATCTGGCCCTACCTACTGGTCATCAATGGCTTTGAGCAGCACAGGAATCAACTGGTCAGCAGGATGTGGTGGCTCATGCGTGTAATCCCAGCACTTTGGGAGGCTGAGGTGGGCGGATCACGAGGTCAGGAGATTGAAACCATCCTGGCCCACGTGGTGAAACCCCATCTCTACTAAAAAACAAATACAAAAGTTAGCTGGGTGTGGTGGAGCCTGTAATTCCAGCTACTCTGGAGGCTGAGGCAGGAGAATTGCTTGAACCTGGGAGGCGGAGATTGCAGTGAGCTTAGATCACGCCGCTGCACTCCAGCTTGGGCAACAGAGTGAGACTCTGTCTCACAAAAAAAAAAAAAAAAGAAAGAAAAGAAAAGAAATCAACTGGTCATCATGCCCCAGTCCGATGGTTCAGAACCAGCATCGGTGCTTTTACTTTTTGCCTTCTAAAATCATTCTTTTTTTTTTTTTTGAGACAGAGTCTCACTGTGTCTCCCAGGCTGGAGTGCAATGGTGCCATCTCGGCTCACTGCAACCTCCACCTCTTGGGTTCAGGCGATTCTCCTGCCTCAGCCTCCCAAGCAACAGGGATTACAGGCACGTGCCACCATGCTCGGCTGATTTTTGTATTTCTTTTTTTTTTTTTTTTTTTTTTTTTGAGACGGAGTCTCGCTCTGTCGCCCAGGCTGGAGTGCAGTGGCCGGATCTCAGCTCACTGCAAACTCCGCCTCCCGGGTTCACGCCATTCTCCTGCCTCAGCCTCCCGAGTAGCTGGGACTACAGGCGCTCGCCACCACACCCGGCTAGTTTTTTGTATTTTTTAGTAGAGACGGGGTTTCACCATGTTAGCCAGGATGGTCTCGATCTCCTGACCTCGTGATCCGCCCATCTCAGCCTCCCAAAGTGCTGGGATTACAGGTGATTTTTGTATTTCTAGTAGAGATAGGATGTCACCATGTTGGCCAGGCTGGTCATGAACTCCCGACCTCAGGTGATCCACCTGCGCTGGCCTTCCGAAGTGCTGGGATTATAGGCATGAGCTGCCGCGCCTGGTTATTCCTTTTTTCTTTTTTTTGTACACTCAAGCTGATGCAAGTTGTAGATGCTGGCTTCACTCCATCTGTGAATTCTTTGTGCCAACTGCCAAGTTGGCATTGCTATCCTTTCCATCAACAAAAACAAGGCATTTGGAACCTTAACGAAGATGGCATTCTGGGAGGCACATTATAAAAGGAAGCGTCTCGGAGGTGTCATGCACTCAGCAGCTTATAATTGAAAATACAAATCGACAAGGACATCACCGTTCCAAAACACAAATGTGAAGTGGATACATTTGAGGAGAATGGGGGTTCTTATTGTCAATGATCTACCCTTAGCTGCTTCTCTCTCTCTCTCTCTCTTTTTTTTTTTGAGATGGAGTCTTGCTGTGTCACCCGGGCTGGAGTGCAGTGGTGCAATCTCAGCTCACTGCAACCTCTGCCTCCCAGGTTCGAGAGATTCTCCTGCCTCAGCCTCCCAAGTAGCTGGGATTACTGGCATGTGCCACCACCCCCAGCTAATTTTTGTATTTCTAGTAGAGACGGGGTTTTGCCATGTTGGCCAGGCTGGTCTCAAACTCCTGACTTCAAGAGATCCGCCTGCCTCCCAAAGTGCTGGTATTACAGGCATGAGCCACTGCATTTGGCCTCTTTTTTTGGTGGGGGGACAGAGTCTTGCTCTGTCACCCAGGCTGCAGTGCAGTGGCGCAATCACAGCTCATTGCGGCCTCGACCTCCCACCTCAACCTCCTGAGTAGCTGAGACTATAGGCACAGGCCACCAAGCCTGGCTAATTTTTAAAGTGTTTTTTGTAGACATGAGGTTTCTCCATGTCACCCAGGCTGATCTTGAACTCCTGGGCTCAAGCAGTTCTCCCGCCTCAGCCTTCTGAGTAGCTGGGACTATAGGCACATGCCACCATGCTTAGCTAATTTTTGCTTTTTTTGTAGAGACAGGGTTTCAGCAGTTGCCCAAACTGATCTTGAACTCCTAGACTCAGGCGATCCGCCTGCCTTGGACTCCCAAAACTGTTAAGATTACAGACATGAGCCACCACGCCCAGCCATTTTAGCTTCTCTATCCATCTTCCTGTCTCAGGATTTGGGGAGGGGATTTGTAATAATTGCCACAAGGTGCTTTGAGCATCTTGCATTGCTATTTTGATTTTGATGAACTCTGAGTCCTTCCTAGAGACTGGAAAAGCCTGGTGTCTGTTCTTTGCTGCAGGCCTGTCTCAGCTCCCTTTCCAGTGTTCATTCATTTTGTGTCTTAGGAGTTCTGCTGGCTGCCCCCGCCTCTGTTCGTGTACTCATGAGAAGGCATCTGGCCCCTAGGAAGAGCCCCAGGCCCACAGAAGGAAACCTGGATGACCCCTTGCTCTGAGTTCCATACGGGGGCAGCCTTTCTGGCATCCAGCTTCCTTCCCTCCCAGGACAAATGGTTATCTTTGGTCCCCTCCAACCCCGAAGGACTCCAGGTCCCTAAGGTCATGGGCATCAACTACTCCGCACTGCTGTGGACAAGGGCCATTCAAAGTCTTGCATCTTGCAGATTCAAGGACATTAGGAAACTCTCCCACCAGACAACTTGGGCTGCTGGCAGCCGGGTTCTCAGTCCGGGAACCAAATGTTCTCTTTGACTCTGCTCGGTTCAGCCTGCCTCTAGTGCCTGCCTGTTCTTGGCGTTGGTCCACACAACTCCACCCTTGTCCACGCCTTCTCCACGCCTCTTTGGATGCAAGCTTCCTGGTCTCGAGCCTCTTTTTATTTTAAACTAATAGATTCCCCCCTCCCCGAGAAGATAAGGTTTGTTTGTTTTGCAGAGAGTCTTGCTCTGTCACCCAGGCTGGAGTGCAGTGGCATAATCTTGGCTCATTGCTGCCTCCACCTCCTGGGTTCAAGCGATTCTCATGCCTCAGCCTCCTGAGTAGCTGGGATTACAGGCGTGCGCCACCATGCCTGGCTAATTTTTGTATTTTTTAATTAGTGACGGGGTTTTGCCATGTTGACCAGGATGGTCTCGAACTCCTGACCTCAGGTGATCCGCCCACCTTGGCCTCCCAAAGTGCTGGGATTACCGGTGTGAGCCAGGATGCCTGGCCGCCCCTTTCTTTTTAATATTGAATAATACTCCATTATTTAGGTGTATCACAGTTTGTTTATTTATTCACCTATTGGAAAACATCTTAGTTGCTTCCGAGTGTCGGCAGTTATGAGTAAAGCTGCTCTAAACATCCGTGTGCAGTTTCTGCGTGGCGGACTTTACTGTTTAGAGCAGTTTTAGGTTTGCAGAAAAATGAGCAGAAGGTACAGAGTGCTGTATGTGATGAGATGGGGACGGGAGACCACCGCTTCCCTGTGGGGCTTCCTGTCTCATGGATCGAGAGTCCTTAAGGCCTCCAGGGCCTGGGTCTTAGGGACACAACCAAGGGACAGAAGTGGACCAGAGGCCACTGCCCTGGGCAAGCTTCTGGCCATTAGGCAGCAGTGTGTCCCTGGCACTCTAGCGGGAAGGTACTCCTGGGACGGGGGGGGCGGGGGGGGGCTCCCAGCAGAGGGGTGCTCCCAGCAGAGGGGTGCTCCCAGCAGGCAGACCCTGAAGCCCAGGCACCAAGGCTGCTGCAAGACTCTCCAGGGCTCTCCAGGGGCATTTGCCAGGCCCCTCATTCAGCCCTCAGAGCCCAGGCGCCCCCTCCTCCAGCTCACAGCACCTGCACTTCCTACCGCCCAGTGACAGGTGGCTGACTTGTGTCTATGGACCCAGGACAGACCAGCGTGGGGGCTGGGTAGGGAGGCTCCTGCAGCCCTGGATCCACCTGGGGCTTCCCTAATCCTGGAGACAGCTGGGAAGGAGTGGGGCCCAGGCAGTGGCTGGCGGGTCAACAATGGGGCTCTCGGAGAACAGAGGCAAAGCTGGTAGAACAGAGGGTGTGTGGTGTGGTGTGTGTGTCTATGGTGTGTAGTGTGTGTGCCTATGGTGTGTGGCGTGTAGTGTGTGTGTCTATGGTGTGTAGTGTGTGTGCCTATGGTGTGTGGTGTGTAGTGTGTGTGTCTATGGTGTGTAGTGTGTGTGCCTATGGTGTGTGGTGTAGTGTGTGTGTCTATGGTGTGTAGTGTGTGTGCCTATGGTGTGTGGTGTGTAGTGTGTGTGTCTATGGTGTGTAGTGTGTGGTGGGTGCCCACACGTGCGTGCTTCTCGTCCTCTGACTCCTCCAGGGCGGGAGCAGTAGGCATGAGTTTGGGATCTCCTTGGGGCTGGGGTCCCTGGAGCGCGCCCTGCCGGGCTGGCCTGAGGTGGGGCCTCCGGTTGTGGCCAGGGCTGCGGGTTGGGCCGGGCAGAGGCCTCTGGCCCCGAGCTGTGCTTTGTAGCGGAAAGCCAAAAGCCGCTTCTCCTTAGCCAGCGGCGGCCGGCGAGGGATTTGGGCCCCGCCCGCAATGGGCCCCGCCCGCACTCGCCCAGGGCTGCGTCCTTAGCTGCTGCGCTTGTTCTCCAGCCTCGTCCTGCAGGGGCCTGGGGGCCCTGTCCCCTGGAGCTCTTTGCTCCACGCCTCTGACAGGGTCGGGTTAAACTCAGCTTTCTCTTCTCTGGCTGGAGGACTCTTCTCTGGCTGGTGGAGCTGCAGAATGAGGGCGCTGCCAAAGTGCATTTTGGACCCTGAATGGAAATTCACACCAGGGCTGGAGGCACCGGCTGGCCCTGGGAGGTGGAAGATGAGGACGACCTGACACACCCCGCTGTGACTGTGGCTGTGACTGTGGCTGGGGTGGTGGGACGGAAGCCCACAGCGGGGCCAGGCGGGCCACCGAGGAGCAGGGCCACGCCAGCCATGCCCTGAGCTGAGGTGGGGGGCCCAGCGGCGGTTCTCGCTCCTGGCCTGCACCAAGGTGAGGAATCCCCGGAAGGACCCCTGGGTGTGAGTGTCACTGAGCATCTCTTTAAGCTGTGGCCACACAAAGCAGGATTGAGATTCGGGGAAGAAATGGCCGCAGGGGCTGTGGGCCTGTCTCTGACGAGCTTACTCTGGACTCATGGGGAACCGTGGCTTCATGCTGGGACTGCGGGGCGGAAGGAGGGCATGGAGGGCTTTGGCTGCCCAGGCACTGTCGCATGGTAGCCTCCGAGCAGCTGTCACCGGAGCCTGTTGGCAGTTCCCCTGGAGGGTCGCCTGCTCATCAAGGGGAGGGGAGCTGCTGGGCTTGGTCTTTGAAAGGGACGTCTGCTGAATTTCTGAAAATGTATTTTATTACAGGTGCTCTCAGCAGGGTGGAGAGGGTGGCCTGGGGGAGGCAGTTAAAATGACCCCACCTGTCCATTTCACGCTAAACCTTGCCTGTGATGAGCCGTTACCCTCACCGGAGCGTGTGGATAGTGTGAGAACCGCAGATCTCACACACGTGTTTGTCACATGTGCAGGGTTGGGGCAGCTGAGAGGGTGTGGACCATGAAGTGGGCCAAACCACATAGGCCTCCGGGTCATGGCCAAGGCACCTCTTAAAATTGTCCATAAAGTTTTATATAATAAATGTCCCCGGCCAGGCATGGTGGCTGGCGCCTGTAATCCCAGCACTTTGGGAGGCTGAGGTGGGCAGATCAGCTGAGGTCAGGAGTTTGAGACCAGCCTGACCAACATGGCAAAACCCTGTCTCTACTGAAAATACAAAAATTAGCTGGGTGTGATGGCGGGTGCCTGTAATCCTAGCTACATGGGAGGCTGAGGCAGGAGAATCGCTTGAACCTGGGAGGTGGAGGTTGCAGTGAGCCAAGATTATGCCATTGCACTCCAGCCTGAGTGACAGAGTGAGACTCTGCCTCACAAAAAATAAAAACAGGGCCGGATGTGGTGGCTCACGCCTGTAATCCCAGCACTTGGGCGGCTGAGGCAGGTGGATCACCTGAGGTCAGGAGTTCAAGACCAGCCTGGCCAACATGGTGAAACCCAGTGTCTACTAAAAAAATACAAAAATTAGCTGGGCGTGGTGATGGGCACCTATAATCCCAGCTACTCGGGAGGCTGAGGCAGGAGAATTGCTTGAACCTGGGAGGCGGAGGTTGCAGTAAGCCAAGATAGCACCACTGCACTCCACTATCCTGGGCAACAAGAACAAAACTGTGTCTCTAAATAAATAAGTCCCAGCTTTATTAATTTATCATAGATTTCAGTGTTTTTGTCAGATAACTGAGTAAACAATAAAAACAGGACCTAGCAATAAAAACAACATAAACATTCAATGAACTGCTCGATACTTTAGTTAACATTTGAGTCCCTTTCAGGTAAATGTATGCTTTGAATTCGGCTTCTGAAACATTAAAAGTAGTTCATTGAACATAGAAGAAAATACAGACCAATGTTTAAGGATCTTTAGCTTGGAAAGGATTATCTTAAGTATAAAAGTAATAAAGGAAGTCACTAAGAAAAAGTTACCATCAATTTACATAAAAGTTTAAAACCTCCATATGTCAAAATAGATAATATAAATAAAAGGCAAACAACAAATTAGGAGAAACACATGTAGCAAATATAGCAAGGGATAATGATCTTTGCTCTGTAAAGAGTTCTTACATATCAATGAAAATTCCATCTCAGCTTAATCTCTGTATTAAAAATAGTAAGAATTCCACCAGCCCAGCAGAAAAATTGGCAAAACACACCAACAGATACTTCACAGCTAAACACAGATGTCTAATAAATACAGGATAATCTGTCACCCAGGGTGGGGTGCAGTGGTGCAATCACGGCTCAATGCAGCCCTGACGTCCTGGGCTCAAGTGATCCGCCTCAGCCTCCCAAGTAGCTGGGATTACAGGCGTGCACCACCACGCCTGGCTAATTTTGTATTTTTAGTAGACATGGGGTTTCTCCATGTTGGTCAGGCTGATGTCGAACTCCCAACCTCAGGTGATCCACTCGCCTCGGCCTCCCAAAGTGTTGGGATTACAGGCGTGAGGCACCACACCTGGTCTTATGCTTTTTAAATGTGTTAATATTGTGGTATATTTGTTTGCTGGGGCTGCCCTAACAAAGTACCAGGGTCCAGGTGGCTTGAGCAATAGAAATCTTCTCTCTGACGGCTCTGGAGGCAGGAAGTCCGAGATCAAGGTGTGGGCAGAGTTGCTTGCTTCGGAGGCTGTGAGGGAGGGGCTGCTCCAGGCCTGCTCCTTGCTGGCAGGTGGCTCATTGTATTCACAGGGCGCTCTCCTTGTGTACAGGCACCTGCTGCCAACTTCCTCTTTTTATACAGACACCGTCATATTGACCTCAGTGTAACTTGATTACCTTTATAAAGACGCTATCTTCAGGCCGGGCGCGGTGGCTCAAGCCTGTAATCCCAGCACTTTGGGAGGCCGAGACGGGTGGATCACGAGGTCGGGAGATCGAGACCATCCTGGCTAACACGGTGAAACCCCGTCTCTACTAAAAAATACAAAAAACTAGCAGAGTGAGGTGGCAGGCGCCTGTAGTTCCAGCTACTCGGGAGGCTGAGGCAGGAGAATGGTGTGAACCTGGGAGGTGGAGCTTGCAGTGAGCTGAGATCCGGTCACTGTGCTCCAGCCTGGGCGACAGAGCGAGACCCCGTCTCAAAAAAAAAAAAAAAAAAAAAAAGACGCTGTCTTCAAAAACAGCTTCATTCTTGGGTACTGGGGTTTAAGACTTCAACACAGGAGAGGGCCGAGATTGTGCCACTGCACTCCAGCCTGGGTGACACAGTGAGACTCCATCTCAAAAAAAAAAAAAAAAAAAAAGACTTCAGCACAGGAATTTTAGGAGATGTACTTCAACCCTAAAATTTGTTATAAGTATATTTCACCTGGGAAAATATAATTATGATCCAACTGAAAGCAAGACATGATATAATTCCAGGGAGTGGGTTTTTAATTCATTCATTCATTATAGGGCACAAAATATAGTAGAGAATACACAGATGTCTTAGGATTATGTGATTTAAGGGACACGTATTCTTCCTTTTACTTCTGAGTGTGTTTCATAACTAAAAGAATGTTGAAAAAAATGCGTCAAGGATTCTCCACTTCTAGTTTGATGGTGACCAGAGGTTGGGAACTAGGTTGGATTTTGATGAAATAGCCTCTTGCAAAAAAGCAAATACACTTTACAATTTGGAATCTCCTTTAAAACTTCTAGCACACTTTTTTGATTATCCTCAGTGCTGGCAAAACATTTTCACTTAAAGAGGATTTTGATTTGGGGAAGCAGCTGAGAGCTATGTGCAGCCAGCTCTGGCGACTGGGGCGGTCATACTGAGTAGCGCCGTTTGAAACACAGAAGGAGGTGGGCTCCAATCCTGCTGCGGCCTCGTCCGCTGTGGACACCACGCAGGCTGTGGAGCACCCAAAACGTGGCTGGGCAAAACTTTGATGTGCTTAAGTGCAAAAATGCCCAGCAGGCTTTGAAGACTTTAAGGACATAAAATAGGCCGGGCGCAGTGGCTCACGCTTGTAATCCTAACACTTAGGAAGGCTGAGGCAGGAGGATCACTTGAGGCCAGAAGTTCAAGACCAGCCTGGGCAAAGAAGTGAAACCTCATTTCTACAAAAAATAAAAAAATTATTGGGACATGGTGGCATGTGCCTTTAGTCCAAGCTACTTGGGAGACTGGGCAGGAGGATTCCTTGAACCCAGGAGTTTGAGAATATAGTGAGCTGTGATCGCACCACTACACTGTAGCCTGGGTGACAGCCTGTCTCTAAAAAAAAAAAAAAAAGAATGTAAAAGATTTCATTAATAATTTTTTCAGGCCAGATGTGGTGGCTCACGCCTATAATCCCAGCACTTTGGGAGGCCGAAGGGCGGCTTATCAGGTCAGGAGATCAAGACCATCCTGGCTAACACGGTGAAACCCCCTCTCTACTAAAAATACAAAAAAATTAGCCAGGCGTGGTGGCGGGCACCTGTAGTCCCAGCTACTCGGGAGGCTGAGGCAGGAGAATGGCGTGAACCCAGGAGGTGGAGCTTGCAGCGAGCTGAGATCGCGCCACTGCACTCCAGCCTGGGTGACAAAGCGAGACTCCATCTCAAAAAATAATAATAATAATAATATTCTTTTCATATTGACTACATGCTGAAATAATAATATTTTAGATGTATTATGCTAAAAATTATTAAAATTAATTTCACTTTTTTTTTTTTTTTTGCTTAAAAACCTATGGCTACGAGAAAATTTAAGATTGTATCTGTGGCTCCTGCAGTGTTTCTGTTGGACATGGCTGGTCTAGAGGACAGGGAACAATTTTCTTGCAGGGCTTATTAACTGACCTTGCAATTCTTGAAGAATTCTTGAATTCTAAAAATATTCTAGACAACATTAGAAAGAACACAGCTTTTCCACATGATTATTGGGAAGGACAATACGGTTTTTGATTTGTAGTTTGCAGTGTGATTTTTTTTTAAAGTTTCATCACTTAGTTGTCATATGTCACTGTGTGGGATGAAGTGTTTAGGCCAGGAGTGGCCAGAAGGCTTCCTGGAGAGGTTGGCCGGGAGCTGGTTTGGATAGGTGGAGAAGAGTCCCCCGAACTTGCTCAGATGGTCTATGCCAGGGCACTACCATCTGCAACCCACAGGCCAAAGCCAGCCTTCCACCTGTTTTATGCAGCTTATGAGCTAAGGATGATTTTTACTTTTTTTTTTTTTTTTTTGAGATGGCGTCTTGCGCTGTCACCCAGCCTGGTGGGCAGTGGTACGATCTCGGCTCACCACAACCTCCGCACCCCGGATTCAAGCGATTCTCCCGCCTCAGCCTCCTGAGTAGCTGGGATTACAGGCATGTGCCACCATGCTTGACTAATTTTGTATTTTTAGTAGAGACGGGGTTTCTCCATGTTGGTCAGGCTGATGTCAAACTCCTGACCTCAGGTGATCTGCCCACCTAGGCCTCCCAAAGTGCCAAGATTACAGGCGTGAGCCACTGCGCCCGGCTGGTTTTTACGTTTTTTAAGGGGGTTGAAAAAATGGAAAGAATTTTTTTTGGGACATGTGAAAAATGATCTAGAATTTAAGCTTGGGTGTCTATCAGTAAAGCTTCACTGTCACAGTCATGCCCATCATTTACTGTCTGTGGCTGCTCCTGCACTCCAAAGGCCGAGTTGAGTGGTCACCACAGAGACTCTCTGGTCCAGAGAGTCCAAAGCATTTACTCTCTGGCCTTTTGCAGAACAAGTTTGCTGACCCCTGCACCAAGGGGTCGACTTCTGCTGCTGCCTTCATTAGACATGTTGAGGGGGCCTAAGAAGGGGTGGGCTAGGGAGAGCCGAGTGGATGAGGGCCCTGGAGATGGTCGAGATCAGGCAGAGGGCGTCTGTGGCTCAAGGCTGAGGAGGTGAGAATCTGAGCTGGGTCCCCACCCCCAGAACTGGTGATTTTCAGAAGTGATGTTGACATTGGGATCTGTGAGATGGGGAGACGGGAGTGATAGATCTGTCAGAGGAAAGACACGGGAATGGGAAGGCCACTCCTGGGCTGGCTGGAACATCTTTGGAATATTGTGCTTGAGAAGTCAGCAGCCATGGAGACAACTGGAAATACACAAACAGGGTTGCGGGAGGCTGAAGCACGGAGGGGGTCAGAGGAGGGAAGCAGAGAGGCAGACAGCGCTGACCGCCTGGTCCTGGGACGGTGGCTATCACCACTGACATCTGCCCCCTGCCTCCTGCCAGGACGGGAGCCAGTTCTGCTGAGCCAGCGGGGACCCCCCCTACCCACCCACCCTCTGTCCCAGAGCCTCGCCAAGTGCTGGGGGTGAAAAGGAGGTGATTTAGGGACCACCCTCAACCAGCTCTGGATCTTTGGAGAAATGTAAAAAATGCAGAAAGTTCAAAGAACAAGATCACATACCTGGAGACCCTCTGCCAGTTGATAATGTTTAATTTTTTATTGTGGTAAAATACATCCAAGGTAAAACTTACCACTTTAACCATTTTTAAATATCAGGTTCGGTGGCATTGAGTACATTCAGTGTAGTCAGTGGACAGAGCCGCTGCCACTGTCCATCTCCAGGACGCTTTTATCCTCCCAAGCTGGAGTCCTGTCCCCCTTAAACATGACCTCCCCATTCCCCCCACCTCACCCCCTCGCACCCACCGTTCCACTTCCTGTCTCTATGAACCTAACTACTCTAGGGACCTCACACGAGTAGAATCGTGCAGTACTTGTCTCTTGTGACTGGTTTGTTTCCCTTAGCGCAATGTTTTCGGGGTTCATCCATGCCGTAGCAGGCGTCAGACTTTCTTTTCAAGGCAGAATAATCATCCCTTGTACCACATTTGGTTTATTCACTCCCAGTTGCTAATTCTTTTTTGTTTTTTTGAGATGGAGTGTCGCTGTGTCACCCAGACTGGAGTGCAGTGGCGTGATCTCAGCTCACTGAAACCTCCACCCCCTGGGTTTAAGCAATTCTCCTGCCTCAGCCTCCCATGTAGCTGGGACTACAGGCGTGTGCCACCACACCTGGCTAATTTTTGTATTTTTAGTAGAGGCGGGCTTTTGCTATGTTGACCAGGTTGATCTCGAACTTCTGACGTCAGGTGATCCGCCCACCTCGGCCTCCCAAAGTGCTGGGATTACAGGCACCCAGTCAGAATTTCCTTTCTTTTTAAGGCCAAATAATATTCCATTGTACCACATTTGGTTTATTCACTCCCAGTTGCTAATTCTTATCATGTTGGCTTCAAGCCTTTTCTTCCTTCAAAGAGATGAAGGTGAAGCCCCTCTGTGGCTGTCCTCTCCCAGACCCCCAAACTCTGCAGACTTTTGTGAAGCTGGCCTGCATGCAGCCCAGCCGTGGTCAAAGTCCTGGACATCTCCCATCAGTGACCAGGATGCAGCATGGCTCTGTGCCTGCCTTTTTTTTTTTTTTTTTTTTTTTTGAGTTGGAGTCTCGCTCTGTCGCCCAGGCTGGGGTGTGGTGGCGCAATCCCAGCTCACTGCAACCTCCACCTCCCAGGCTCAAGCAATTCTCCTGCCTCAGCCTCCCGAGTAGCTGGGATTACAGGCTCATGCCACCACACCCAGCTAATTTTTTTTGTATTGTTAGTCAGGATGGGGTTTTGCCATGTTGACCAGGCTGGTCTCGAACTCCTGAGCTCAGGTGAACCGCCTGCCTCAGCCTCCCAAAGTGCTTAGATTACAGGCATGAGTCATTGTGCCCGGCTGTGCCTGCCTCTTCACTGACATGGTCGTTCCTTGGCGTGGCTTGGTGTGTGTGTTTGTGAGCTCCACGTGTGTACAGAAGTCTAGTTGGTTCTTATCTGCTATCTAGAGGTTCAGTGGTTTCGTTTTTCTTGGTAGAAACTGGCTGCAAAGCATTTGAGTAGGTGTCTCCTTGGGTTTCTCCAGGCAGAGTCATCAAATGTTTTAGGTCACAGCACACATTATATATACATTTCATACGTCCCAGGTTGTCTTACCCACACTGGTGTGTCCTCATGGGGCAGAAGTTCCCTGACACAGTGCTGAGCCTACCTATGGCCAGGGTTCAAGGGCATTTTCTATTTTTTTTTCTTTTTTCTTCTTATGCTGGTGTTGACCCACTAAATTGATTTCAGGATCTACAATAGGGCTGCAAATTGCAGTTGGAGGAACCACCCTTAGGTATTTCCTAATAGAGGAATTTCAGGGGGCTTTGGGCCTTCTCAGTGGTGCCAGATCCTGCCATGTTGCTCCCGCCTTGGAGGAGGCAGGACTGGTGACAGCTCCCCTTTCCCTCATCCTCAGTATTTTTAGACATAAAATTGCTTTTACTGGTCTGTTGGGTGTTGAATTTTTGTTTGAAACTGAGAATCTCTTTACATATTTATCAGTTCTTTGGTTTTCCTCTTGTATGGAGCACCATTTTTTTTCTGTTGAGATATTACTCCTTTTCATCATGAATTTATAGGAGTTCTTTATATATTCTGGATACTAATCCTTTGGTTTATAAATTTTCCTTCTTTCTTGTTTTAGAGACAGAGTCTCGCTCTATTGCCGAGGCTGGAGTGCAGTGATGTGATCTCAGCTCACTGCAACCGCCGCCTCTTGGGTTCAAGCGATTCTCCTGCCTCAGCCTTCCAAGTAGCTGGGACTACAGGCACCCGCCACTGCACCTGGCTAATTTTTGTATTTTTGGTAGACGTGATGTTTCGCCATGTTGGCCAGGCTGGTCTCGAACCCCTTACCTCAAGTAATCTGCCTGCCTCAGCCTCCCAAAGTGCTGGGATTACAGGCGTGAGCCAGTGCACCTGGCCTGTTTATTTCTTTTTTTTTTTTTTTTTTTTTTGAGACGGAGTCTCGCTTTGTGGCCCAGGCTGGAGTGCAGTGGCTGGATCAGCTCACTGCAAGCTCCGCCTCCTGGGTTTATGCCATTCTCCTGCCTCAGCCTCCTGAGTAGCTGGGACTACAGTTGCCCGCCACCTCGCCCGGCTAGTTTTTTGTATTTTTTAGTAGAGACGGGGTTTCACCATGTTAGCCAGGATGGTCTCGATCTCCTGACCTCGTGATCCGCCCGTCTTGGCCTCCCAAAGTGCTGGGATTATAGGCTTGAGCCACCACGCCCGGCCTATTTCTTTTTAATGAATTGGAAGGGCTCACTTGTGCTGACGCAGGTGGGAAACTGGGAAAAGAGAACGCCTGGAGGTTTTTGTGAAGTTGCTGAGGTGGGAACGGGGTTCCTGTAGCTTAGTGGTTCTCCGTGGGAGGGATTTTGTCCTCCAAGGCACATTTGGCAAAGCCTGGAGATGTTCTGGTTGTCATACTGGGAAGGGAGGTGCTAGTGGCATCCAGAGCCGAGGGACGCTGCTCAGCCTCCTGCGATGGACAGGGTGGCCTGGCCCAGGTGGAGAATGTGGCCTACCCCGTATAGAGCTGGGCACCAGCAGGATGCACCCCTGTGGTTAACCAGTACCCACTGGGTGCCGAGGCGACACGTACTGCTGTGAGACAGGACGCAAGTCCACGACCTTGACCATCTCCTCTCTCTTCCTCCCCCAGGCAGGTCTTGACGAGCCCTGCCTGGGCTGACGCGTGCGGAGGATGGAAACACTTGCCCGGCAATGTCTCTGGGCCGCCTCCTTCGCAGGGCCTCCTCCAAAGCCTCGGACCTCCTGACCCTCACCCCTGCTGGCAGCGGCAGCGGGTCCCCCTGTGTCCTGGATGGAGAGATCATCTACTCCAAGAACAATGTCTGCGTGCACCCGCCGGAGGGGCTGCAGGGGCTGGGGGAGCACCACCCAGGTGAGCCAGGGCAGGCGAGGCTCCAGGGTCACAGAGCCCAGGTTATTTTCTGAGTGAGGGCTCTCAAGGCCCTGGGCCACAGCACGTAAGAGAGACAAGTGTGTTTGGTTCCTTTTCCAGAGCATGTAACTAACTGCAGCTGTCCTCCCGGAAGGAGGGTCTGGGGGTGTTAAGTCTGGCTCATGGCAGGCTGGGTGAGTCCCTCAGCCCTGCTGCTTCCAGAGGGAGGGACAAAAAGATGATCCCTGAGGCCTGCCTGGCCCCTTGTCATTCGTGTGAATGACTTGCAACAAATAAATGCATTGCTTTGTTCATCTGTTGCTTTATTTAATTTGCACAACCACCTCATGGGCGTGGCCAGGGCCCCAGCAGGCCTTTTAGATGGGTAAGGACGCTGGTGTTCAGAGAGGCTGAGGGACTCTTGGCTGCACAGTGCCAGTGTGCGGTGGAGGTAGGGCTGCAGGGCAGTCTCTGGACTCTTTCTTCTCATTTCTTCCTGTTGCCGTCCCCTTCCCTGGCTGCTAAAAAGATATTTCAGGGCCCTGCAGCCTAGCTGTGGCCTGCACTGGCACACCCTAACATTTGCTTGGCCTGGGCAAGAGTACAGACAGAAGGCCCAGACAGATGGCAAAATAGTAAAGTTATCGTCTGGGCACGGTGGTTCACACCTATAATCCCAGCACTTTGGGAGGCTGAGGTGGGAGGATTGCTTGAACCCAGGAGTTCGAGACCAGCCTGGGCAACAGAGTTAGACTTCATCTCTATTTAAAAACAAAGTTATACATTACAGTGAGATCTGGGCACTTCATACAAATTATGTTTCAGTCAAATACTGAATACATTTTAAAACAAGACAAAAGTTTAAATTACGCCAATGCCAATGAAACATTTAAAGCGAGTGTTCTGTCCCCCTGCCTTGATAAGTGTATCTTTAAAGCCACTGGCTGGTTGGCTGCGGCTGTGTGGGCAGGGGCTTCTCTGGAGTGCCCTAGAAAGGGGTGCAGGTTCTGGGCGATGCGGCCCCTTGACCCGGAGGTCGCCTGGCCTGAGGTCTTCTAGAGAGAGAGAGACCGGGGAGCAGCCGTCTCGGACCCTCTTGCTGATCTCAAAGCTGCGTGCTTCCAGGATGTGGAAACACTTCTCAGCCTCAGGCTCATGTTACCCTAATGCACAGCTGGCTGACATTCCCCACATTTCCCAGCTTCTCTTGGCAACAGGAGCAGTGCTTAGGAGATTCTAGGGGTCTGAGTTGTGGAGACCTGGAGACTGGGTGGTGGAGGCCCAGGAATTGGGATATCCCAAAGCTGCTTGATGTTGTGTTAGGAGATGCCACCTCCCGCCAGAACTGAGCACTCACCCACTTGCTCTGGCCCAGGAGAAATTGCTCCTCTCCATGTCCCCAGCAACCCCGTCTGTGACGCCAATGCTCACCTCTAAAGGTGGCCCCTTCCTCCAACAACCTGCATTTTAAAAATGCCACGAGTGCCACTCATGGTTGGAAAAGATCCAAATACCACCCAGCTTGGATGAATTCTTTTTGTGCAATGGAATGAAGTCTCCAGCCTCCATCCCTCCTAACAGTGCTGTGAAGCCATGAAGCTGGGCGCCTGGGCTGCTGGGCTCACACACACAGGGAGGCCTGAGGCAGGTGAGCCCTGGGGCCAGGGTTGGGGCTCTGAACACAGGGAAAGCCCCTGGTACTTGGAAAAGCGCATGGCAAGCCTGAACGGGTGGCTCATCGCCTGCGATCCCAGCACGTTGGGAGGCTGAGGTGGGTGGTTCACTTGAGCTCAGGAGTTTGAGACTAGCTTGGGCAACATAGTGAAACCTTATTTCTAAAAAAACCCAAAAAAATTAGCTGGGTGTGGTGGTGTGCACCTGTAGTCCCAGCTATTCAGGAGGCTGAGGTGGGAGGATTGCTTGAGCCTGGGAGGTGGAGGTTGCGGTGAGCTGAGATTGTGCCACTGCACTCCAGCTTGAAGCACAGAGTGAGACCCTGTCTCAAAGGAAAAAAACAAACCCAAAAACCAAAAAGAAAGGTGCATGGCAAGCTGGTGCTCGGGGACCAGTGCCCCCTGGATCTGCTGGACGTGTGTTCTTAGAAAACATGTGTAGCTGGAATTCATTTCAAGCTCCCCAGTTTCCCGCTGGTGTTTTTGCTCAGGGCCAGGCTGTATCTGAGGCCGGACTGGCACTTCACTGAAGGGCGGTGGCCTCTCCGAGCAGCTCGCCAAAGGTGCCACAAGGGCCTCATCCACAGCCTCCTGGTCTCTAACACACCGTCCCCCTGGCTCCTCACAGGTTACCTGTGCTTGTACATGGAGAAGGATGAGATGCTGGGAGCCACCCTCATCCTGGCGTGGGTCCCCAACTCTCGCATCCAGAGGCAGGACGAGGAGGCCCTACGCTACATCACGCCCGAGAGCTCCCCCGTTCGCAAGGCACCCCGCCCTCGTGGCCGGCGCACCCGGAGCTCAGGAGCCTCCCACCAGCCCTCCCCCACGGAGCTGCGGCCCACCCTGACCCCAAAAGATGAGGACATCCTGGTGGTGACCCAGAGCATTCCGGACGGCGTGCTCGCCAGCCCTGCGCTGGAGGATGAGGAGAAGCTGGCTCAGGGCTTGGGGGTGGATGGTGCCCAGCCAGCCTCGCAGCCTGCGCGCAGCCCCTCTGGGATCTTGTCGACAGTCAGTCCGCAGGATGTCACCGAGGAGGGGCAGGAGCTGCGGCCCGAGGCCGGGGAGGAGGATGGCTCCTTGGAACTGTCAGCTGAGGGCGTGAGCAGAGACAGCTCCTTCGACTCAGACTCAGATGCCTTCTCCTCGCCCTTCTGCCTCTCGCCCATCAGCGCGGCACTGGCCGAGAGCCGCGGCTCCGTGTTTCTGGAAAGCGACAGCAGGTGAGTTCCTGGTTCTGGGTGTGGGCTCTCGGGAGGCCCCCAAGGCCTGACCTGGGCAGGAAGCAGTCACCTGCATCACCTGTGATGCTAGGTGAGCGCTGGAGGCATCTGCCCGACCTGCCTGTGACTGTGGCTATGGCAGGAGCCCCTCCCCGAGGCGAGGGCTTCAGCAGGGAGTCCCCACTTTCCACTCCACTGAGAGGACTGTGAAGGGTGCGCCGGGACATCCACATTCTTCTCTCTCCTTGAGCCTTACTAGGACTAAACAGGCCCTGCCAGGTCTGACAGGTCCCTGACCAAGGCCAAGCCCCCAGGAGTCCTTGTCCCTTCTGTTCCCATCTCCGGAGGGGCAGGAGATTGCCAGTCCTCAAGCAAGTGCTCGCGAGGCCCGGTGGCATCATTAGGCTCACGCGCAGGGCTGGCCTAAGCCCAGATGTGCTGCTCTGCTTGGTCCCCAGCTCCCCGCTCTGCCCTGCAGCCCACCAGGCACGTGACCTGGCCCCCTGTGGTCCCCGGAGGTGTTAGCCTCCCTCTTTCTTATAGCTGTGGAGGATGGAACGTAGTCCTGGGGCAGTGTTGACCATATTCACTTGACTCGGCAGCTGCTCTGCACCCCGGGGAGTCCAGCCGGAGTACCTGGACTCCTTGGTGGCCACGTTTGCAGGAGCTAGAGTTGGACCCATGCCCTGTGGGGAGTTCCCTGGGTCTTGGAACCCAAAGAGACTTTCCTGAGTGGGGAGGGTTGCATGGTGCCACGAGGGTCCTCATGGCCTTGGGGTGAGTGCCAGTGAGGTCGCATAGGCATGGAGCCCCAGAGCCAGCACAGGGGCCGTGCATCCAACTTCCACAGCCCCTTCCTATGCCCTGGCCGTGGTCCTTATGCTCATTAGATTTCTAGGCAAATAATGATGGTGACCACAGACAACAGTAAGAACTGACATCAGTCAGCAAGCAGGTCATTAACTGTTGAGCTCGTGGTGTGAGCTGGGCGCATGCTGGACGTGGGTGGTCCAGGCCTCGCCTGGGCGCTGGACACCACGGGCTGTGGATGGTACACGTGTGTGCTTTCCACAGCCCCACGCCCTGTGAGGTGGGCCCTCATCTTATCCCCTGCTATCGAAGGGGAAAGGGAGGCTCAGAGAATGTCAGCAACTTGCCAGGCATCACCCAGCCAGTGCCCGGGCCAAGCTGGGATGTGAACCCAGCTGGGTCTGCCCCAGGGCTGCAGCATAAAAGGTCACCCCAGGCCGATTAAGCCAGGGAGTGGCAGGGCATGACGTAGGGACACAGGCTTTGCTGGCCTCAGCGGGGGTGACTGGGGACAGGTTCTTCCCTGATTTTATCCCTCCAATAAGATCAGGGTGAACTGATAACATTCATCTCAATTATTTGAGAGTGCAGATAAAAGGACTCCAGGTCCCAGGAGGCTTGCTGAGCTGGGTGGCGTCAGGGGCCAGGGAACCCGAGGGGGTGGTGGGGGATGGGGACCGAACGCTGGTCCTGGCCTGGGTCCTGCTGGCCGGACTCAGTCGGAGCTCCCCCTGGTGGTGCCAGGCCGACAGTGCAGCAGAGCCTGCGGGCGTCCCCATGTCCCCGCATCCCCAGGGCCCAGGCGAGGGGAAGGTCCCAGCTGTGTCCCAGAGAGGTGGTGGGGTTGGCCCACGGTCTTGGGGCTGAGGACTCCGTGGCAGAACCACAACCAGAACCTGGCCAGTCAGCGCTCTGTCCAGCAGCCCCATCTCGTAGGGAGCTCAGGTTTAGGAGTTAGGGAGTTGAGTGCTGGTTGAGTCCTGGCACCCCTGGTAAGTGTGAACCTGGGAAATTCTTTCTGTTCTTGGAGGCTCGGTTTCCCTGTTTGTAAGATGAGGCTGGTAATGTCCACTTTCTGGGGGTATTGTAAGAATGCACCCCGGTTCCCCTTTCCCTGCCCTCCGCCTTGCTGGTTCTCCAACCTGGCTGCATGTGGGGTGCTCCTGGGGGGAACCTTTATACAACGCTGATGCCCAGGTGCCTCCAGGTTCTTCTAGAGTAGTGATTCTCACCCAGGGCCGAGTCTGTCCCCAGGGGGTGTGTGGCAATGCCAGGAGACACTTTTTTGTCACAACTGAGGGTAGGGGTGTATTGACATCAGTGAGCAGCGGACAGGGGTGCTGTGCACTCACTCTGGAAGCCAAGCTGCCCCTCTGCCTGGGACCCGCCGGGGGCCTCCCATCATTTTCAGGATGAAGTGTCATCTCCTTCACTCGGGGTCGAAGGCCCACCACCATCTGGCCCTGCTGAGCGATGCCACCTCCCTTCCTGCCCCCGCACTGTGCACACCTCCAAGTTCGTCATCCTCTCTGCCTCTAGATCTCGTGGGGCTCTCTCTACCTCATGCCTTTGGCCAGGGATCCCCTCGGCCTGGGCTTCTTCCTCCCAGTCTCTCCTAACCGGCCAGCTTGTATGTTTGAGACTCAGCTCCTGGGGCGGGGCACCTTCATGTCAGCTTTTGGTGGAGGCTTCTCTATTCCCCCCAACCCTGGGCTGAGGAGGGCACTCCCCATGGCCCCCTTCTCTGCTCTGACACTCGAGCCCCCACTGAGATACCCCGTCCGCCTGTCCGTCCCCAACTGCTGGGAGGCAGATGGTGGTGAAGGAGCAAATTTTGGGGCCCGACAGATCTGTTTCCAGTCCTGGCATCACCCGAGTTGTGTGTGATCTTGTGGCTGTTACCTCCCATGTCCAAAACACAGATTCCTCACGGGTGTGAAATGGGGCCAAGAACCCCCGTGTAGGCCGAGCACGGTGGCTCAAGCCTGTAATCCCAGCACTTTGGGAGGCCGAGACGGGCGGATCACAAGGTCAGGAGATCGAGACCATCCTGGCTAACACGGTGAAACCCCGTCTCTACTAAAAAAATACAAAAAAACTAGCCGAGCGAGGTGGTGGGCGCCTGTGGTCCCAGCTACTCGGGAGGCTGAGGCAGGAGAATGGCATAAACCCGGGAGGTGGAACTTGCAGTGACCCGAGATCTGGCCACTGCACTCCAGCCTGGGCGACAGAGCGAGACTCCGTCTCAAAAAAAAAAAAAAAAAAAAGAATCCCCTTGTAGGGCAGAGTTGGCGTGAGGGTTGAGTACCAGCCTGGGGCATGGGGTCAGCAAGCCTGGCCTGGGACTCATCCCCACCCAGAGACCGTGACTGGGGGTGCTTACCGCAGCCTGGTCCTGCTCCTGATGAAGGCTCAGAAAATGCCTCTTGGCCACGTGGCCGCGGGCTTGGTGCGGCTTCACTCCTCAGGCCTGTGTCCGCCCGGTCCAGGCGGGGCTCGCTGAACCTGGCGAGGTGCAGCTTTGTGCTGGGACGAGGTGGATGTGGATGGGACTCTCCTCACTCCTCCGGAAGTGTGTGCTTTGGTCCAGGCTGTGAAAACAGCCTGTCTCCAAGACAGACTGCTGGGAGCTTTCTTTTTATTTTAAAAAAAGTAGATACAGAGGCCGGGCGCTGTGACTCATGCCTGTAATCCCAGCACTTTGGGAGGCCAAGGTGGGTGGATCGCTTGAGCCTAGGAGTTCAAGACCAGCCTGGGGAAAATGGCAAAACCTCGTCTCTATACAAAATACGTAAAAATTAGCTGGGCATAGTGGTACATTCCTATGGTCCCAGCTACTTAGGAGGCTGAGGCAGGAGGATGGCTAGAGCCTGGGAGGTGGAGGCTGGAGTGAGCTGTGATCACGCCACTGCACTCTAACCTGGGTGACAGAGAGATACCCTGTCTGGAAAAAAAAGAAAAGAAAAGCAGACAAGGATTCTGAAAGGGGCTGGGTGAGCCCTGGAATCTGCATTTCCCTGGGCTTCCCTTGCTCCTGTGTGCTTCTGGGCCCCCACAACGTGGTAGACGCAGGAAGCAGAGGTGGCGCTTCTTGCTCCCTCCCCATCCCCCGGGCCTTCGTGTGATGGGACTGGAGATCTTGGCTAAGGTGGTTAATTGTCCTAGACGCTGTAGAGAAGGCGTCCCCAGCCCAGTTGCCCGTGAGAATGCCCTGGGCAGCTTTACAAATCCTGATGCCCAGGCTGCACCCAGACCAATTAAACCAGGATCGCTGGAGTAGGGGCCCAGGTATGGGAATGTTTTGAACTTCCTGGGGGTTTCTGAAGTGTAGGCAGCGTTGAGAACCCCTGCTGTGAAGGGGCTCAGAGAGAGAGAGAGAGAGAGACAGAGAGAGAGAGACAGAGAGACAGCGCGAGTGAGAGAGCGAGCGCACGCCTGGTGCTCTGGGGTGGGGAGGGGCGTCAGGGCCGAGGCCCCCAGAGGACTGGCCACTCCGCAGGGGTGTTGGTGAGGACTCGGGTGCACCCATCGCCACTCTGAGGGGTGGGACGTCTAGTAATAATTAACTGTGTGGTTGAGTCCCCCGGGAGGGCAGAGCAGGTAGACCGGCTCGAGGGTCCCCTCTAGTGGTGGATCTGAAGAACTGCACGTGCAGGCTGCGTGTCTGGCTGGGATTGGCCAGGATAGACAACGCCCCCACCCACCGCGGGGCCGAGGGTGCCCCAGGTACGTGGTTATTTGGCAAGTAGTTCACAGAAGAGCGGAGGGGTTAGAAAAGCGTCCCCTGGGCTGCCCACATTCGTGTGCTACCTGTAGAGTATGGCCAGGTGGGGCCTGGAGGGTGAGCCCACCTACCAAACCCAGGGGTCTCCTTTGGAACCCCCAGCCCCCAGTGCAGCGACGGCCTGGAAATCCTTGACCAAGTGAGTATTCAAGGCTGACTTGGGGGATGGGCTGATAAGGAGAGCTGCTGTGCCAGTGCGAAGTCCTGCCTCCTGGCGCTGAGACCCCAAGACCCTGGGCTTCCCCGAGCCGGGGGTGAGTCCTGGGCTGTCTTGGTCCTGTACCCTCCTCAGTGTCAGAAAGCAAGGCTCTGGGGTGTGCTGGGGAGGGTGACCACCAGGCACGACTGGTCATCCTGCCCTTGGTTTCTGTGCTGGAAGGTACCCTCCAGCCTAAAAGGCCAGTTGGGTGAGGGTATGGAAAAACGGGGCACCATGGGGCCGGCACCGTGTCCACTGGCCCTGCCCTGGGGATGTGCATTGATGACCTGGATAAAGAACTGAAACAAGCCTGGGAAACATAGAGAGACCCCGTCTCTACCAAAAAAGAAAAAAAATTAGCTGGGTGTGGTGGTGCACACCTTTAGTCCCAGCTACTCCAGAGGCTGAGGCAGGAGGACTGCTTGAGCCTGGGAGGTGGAGGCTGCAGTGAGCCATGATCACACCAGTGCACTCAAGCCTGGGTGACAGAGTGAGACCTTGTCAAAACAAAACAAAATAAATACCAGATTCTGCTCCCTAAGTGAAAATGTCTGTTCTGGGCCTCATCCTAAGAAAGAATCCAAATTACGTATAGAAAGGCCAAAGTGGCCAGCATGTAGCTCAGGCCTGTAATTCTAGCACTTTGGGAGGCTAAGGCGGGCAGATCACTTGAGGTTGGGAGTTCAAGGCCAGCATGGCCAACACAGTGAAACCCCGTCTCAACTAAAAATACAAAAATTAGTTCAGCGTGGTGGCATGTGCCTGTAATCCCAGCTATTTGGGAAGCTGAAGCAAGAGAATTGCTTGAACTTGGGAGGCAGAGGTTGCAGTGAGCCGAGATGGCACCCCTGCACTCCAGCCTGGGTGACAGAGCTAGACCTTGTCTCAAAAGAAAAAAAAATTAGAAAGACAAAAGCATCTGCATGAAGATGTTCATTGTGGTATTCCTTACAGTGGAGAAAAAGGGGCAGATCGTAAGAATCCAACAGCAGAGGAGGTGGATCAACTAAGGTCTCTCTAAGGTCCCTCTATTGGATCAGGGAGTTTCCAAACCTGGGCTCACAAGCCCCTGAAATCTTACCCCACCTTTTTCATATGAGGAGGGGGCACCATCTGACTTCCCAAAAGGTCTGTGACCCGTAAAAGGTTCAGAAGCTCAGTGCTGCCAGATAGAAGATGTGGGATTGACAAGGACTGTCAAATAGTCCATGCTGTGTTGCAGAGTAGCAATTTACAGTGAATCAGACACAAAGCAAGAAACAGGTTATGATTCTGCACATTGCAGTTAAACTATGTGAAGACGCCTGAGGTGTGGATGAGGCTGTCACAGCAGGGCTGCCCAGCAGAGCTTCTGCCAGGACAGACAGAACCCAGGTCTGCGCCATCCTGCACAGCAGCTGCTGGCTTCATGCAGCTCTTGAACCCTTGAAATGGTGCAAGTGCAACCGAGCAACCGAATTTTTAATTTTGCATAATACGGATTAATAAAATTGTTTTTAATTTAAAAATGTTTTTAAATTTCGTTTTTAGTGACAGAGTCTCACTCTATGGCTCAGGCCGGCGTACAGTGGCGGCAGCACAATCACAGCTCACTGCAGCCTCGACCTCCTGGGCTCGAGTGATCCTCCCACCTCAGCCTCTTGAGTAGCTGGGATTGCAGGTGTGCGCCACCAGGCCCAGTTCATTTATTTTATTTTATTTTTTAGAGACAGAGTCTCACTGTGTTGCCCAGGCTGGTCTCAAACTCCTAGGCTCAAGTGACCCTCCTGCCTGGGCCTCCCAAAGTGCTGGGATTACAGGCATGAGCCACGTGCCTGGCCTTGATTAATATAAACTGGAATAGCACCTGTGATCAGTGGCCACGGCAGTGGATGGCAGAGGTTGAGAGGAAGATGTGTCCATATGTTAGCCTAGTGTGATTATGAGCACTTTTTAAAAAGAAATTTCTGTTTTCAAAAATGTTATTCTGTGATTATATTAAGCTTAAGATGAAAACCAATGTATAAAAATAGACAGACAGGGAGAACCCTGCACATTTGGGCGGGTTTAGCATCTCCCACTGCCCTTCATGCTTGCTAATTAATGAAGAGGCCTCCAGGGCAAGCTGGTCACTGAGGTCCTTCCAGTGACACCGGTGCCACCGCCCTGCCACCTTAGGTCCCGTGCCACCAGCGGGGCCTCCCCCTGGGGAAGTGAGTGTTTCCTTCTGTCTCTCCCCAGGTCCTCTTGTCATTCCCAGCATGTGTTCTCGAGGCAGCCAGTCTAGGCAAGATGGTGTCTGGGTGTTGGGAGGGGCTGGGTGGCCTGGCCTCAGGGTTTGGCCACTTATTACTGTGGTTTCTGTCATACAGTTCCTGCCAGGTCAGACTTAGTCCAGGCGGGTTGGTGCGGCCACAGGTGGGCAAGGGCCAGGAACAATGTGCTGCCCACCCCCGGGGTCCTGCTGGGACCCCCTGCCCTCCCTCTTTCCTCTTGCCCTTTCCTGCGCACAAACTGGACACCTCACCCCAAGCATCGCCGCTTCCCACCCTGCTCCCTGCAGCTGGAATGTTCTCCTCTCTCCTGCTGAAACCCCAGCCCACCTGCAAGCAGAGAAGACTTTCTCCTCCATAACCCTGCTGGGACCTGAGTTTTCTCTCTGGAGAGATCCCATCACGGCCGCGTGCTGTTCCCTACGTGCGCCACCGTGCCCGCGTGCTTCCTCGCGGGGCCCTCCCAGTGCCTGGGCCGGTGCTGTCAGCAGAGCGTCCTGCAGTGCACGCGGTCCTGTGCCTATGCCCCACTGTGTGTGGTCACCACGCCCTGGAAACACGGCAGATGTGGCCAAGCAACTGGACTTTGGTCTTTCTTTATCTCCAATGAATGTGAAGTTTGATAGTCACAGCAGGAGGCTTCCGTGCCTGACAGCACAGGACTGGATGCAATGTTCCTGGGAGGATGGAAGGTGGACCCTAGAAACGTAGCAACCCTCCCAGCAGGACAGGCCCAAAAAATTCTGACAGAAGTAATGGGGGAAAGATAAGATGATAAGATAAGGCCCCTTTACTCCCTCAGGGTGGCCGCCGTCGTGGGGGCAATAGCACAAAGGTTCACCAGGAGCCGACCAGTGCTTGGACAGCAGACCCCAAGGCGTGGCTATTCCCCACCTCACATGGCTTCCCTGGCAGGTGCCGGCCCACCCCGCAGGGCATGCAAGGCAGAAATAAACGGCATCTAAGTGCTTTTTGCCTTTAGGAGGAACAGGCTCCCTGTTGATCAAGTATCAGTAGCAGTGGCTGAATTATTAATGGCGTTATCATTCATCGTTGGTGTAACGGCCCCTGTCCTCCCACACAGCACAGAGGACAGAAATGAGGCTCTCGGGGAAGAGTCCAGTCTCAGAATAAACTAGAATCAGTGCGCTCGGTGGGCCAGGACCCATTGCTGGGAAGCATCCTTGCAGGAGCTGCCATGGAAGGCCCTGGGGGTGTCACCCTGGCCTCGAAAAGGTCTGCTCAGGCTCTGGATCCCTTCTGCGTTTCCTGCCATTCCTTTTCTGCCCAACCCTCCAGGCAAGCCCGAGGCAGATGAGAAACTCCTAGAGACGGGCAAAGAAGTGAGCGGTGGCACACGAATCAGGACGCGCTTTGCCCTTCCCGTCTCTGTTCCGGGGTTCTGGGGTGCAGCAGCTGCCCAGCAAATCAGAGCCCAGAGCAGGAGAGAGGGGGACGCAAAGCGGGGGACGAGGAAGGGAGTGGGAGGCAGGGGTGGAGAGAAGGGCACGTGAGAGGGTCCAGGGTAGGAGACAGCAAGGAGGGGGGCAAGGAGTGAGTGGGGAGGGTGGGCCGTGCATGTCTTAGGGGCCACTCCAGCAGCAGCGGGGACCGGGGTGGGTGCAACACAGATATCCAGGAGCTGCCGCTACCCAGGGGAGGGACAGCTGGGTCCCAGAGAGACCTCAGAGGTGGGATGGCCCGGAGCTGGGAGGGCTGCATCCTCCATTCCTCCCAAATTTCAGGATCAAGTCACCGATCCCCGTCGTGGGCCAACCAGGGTGCCCGGGGATGCCCTGAGAGCGCCCGCCGCCCCCTGAGGATGCTCCAGGAACCCCCGCCCACCCCTCCTGGGCCCCAGCACAGCCTGGCAGCCGGGAAGCCAGCAGCTCCTGAAGATCTGTTGTTTGGGTTTGTTTGTGCTTCTGTAACCGGGAGCTGAGATTTATTTCTTTAAAACATCCCATTGCCCGACACCCTGCAATCTGTTCTGTGTGGCGTTCAGACTAATCTCGTCTTGTTTCTGTAGCACTTGGCAGGCTCTGTGTGGCGTTCCTCCCTCCCCCAGACTCCCCCCCGCCCAAGCCAAGGTGGCCACTACCAGCTGCTCTGCCTGCGCCCAGAGGGTGGCCGATGGCGGGGGTCCGAGGGAAGCTGTTACAGGAAGGGCAGCTGGCTGGTCCAAGCCCCGTGGACTGGCGTGTGGCCACGGTCAGTCTAGAAATGGCCACAGGACATGGCCTCGTCCCGGGAGTCTCACTGCCAGGTGGAGAGGCCAAGCAGGCGCCCAGCCGAGCACTGGCCCCTCCCTGGCTGCCCCTCAGCTCCGGGAGCTTGGAGGGGCTGCCAAAGAATTCGGCCAGGACACCACCATGCCCAGCCCTCTGGTGTGCGACTCTGGCGTGGCTGTTTGGCTCACACATGATGTCTAGGCAGAGAAGGGGCTGGCAGGCTTGGTTGGGCGAGGCCTGTGAGTGGGCAAGCATTGGTCAGAGGCCCAGCTGTGAATCGAAGCCCCACTCAGGACCCCCAGGGGTGGCCTTGGATGATGCTGAACTACTCTGTGCCTCAGTTTACTCCTCTGTGAAGTTGGGGCATTATGGAGGTTCAGGAAGGCTGTGCATGTAAAGCTCCGCGCAGAGGGCTCAGTACAGGGCATTAAACAGTCATCATCACTGTGTATCTGACTGAGTTACCAGCCCCGTTGGATGTGCTTGTATCAGTGTCCTGAGGCTGCTGTGACCAAGGACCACAAACTGGGTTCTTGAAACAAGAGAAATTTATTCTCTCACAGTCCTGGAGGCCAGAAGTCCAAAATCAAGGTGTCTGCAGAGCCAGCCTCCCTCTGGAAGGTCTAGGGGAGGGTCCTTCCTGGTCTCTTCCAATTTGGGTGGCTGCAGGCATTCCTTGGCTTGTGGCCACATCGTTCTGACCTCTGCCTCTGTTGCCACATGGACAGGGTGTGTCCCTTTGTGTGCCCTCTCTTCTTCTCATACGATGCCAGTCATTAGATAGGGCCCACTCGAATGCAGGGTGACCTCGTCTTAGCTTGGTGACGTCTGCTGAGACCCTATTTCTGAATAAGGTCGCATTGGGAGCTCCCATGTGGACACGAATCTGGGGGGAGCACTGTTCACCGCCACACATGCTCTATGGGTGCTGACCTGAATCCCAGACACAGAGCCTGATGTCCGTGTGGTCATCACCCCATTTTAGGAAAGGGTGACGCAGAGCTCAAGCCTCCAATGCAAAGTGATGGCTGAGCAGTGACTCTGGTTAAAAATAAAAAGCGAAAAACCAAACACAATCAGGGCCCTGAGCAACCCCTTGTTTCTGTCGTGTCAGTTGCTCCTCATGGCCCAGCCTCGTTGACCCTGAGAGCTGAGCGAGTGAGTCTGGTCAGGAGTCCTAGACAGGGGACAGTCCCTGGGGCCCCAGCAAAGACGCTGTAGAAATGGGCTTCAGAAGAGACAAAAGAGATTGTGCTCATTTTAGAAATTCGAGGGTGGCCGGGCACGGTGGTTCACGCCCGTAATCCCCGCACTTTGAGGGCCCACGGCGGGTGGATCACCTGAGGTCAGGATTTCGAGACCAGCCTGGCCAACACAGCGAAACCCCGTCTCTACTAAAAAATACAAAAATTAGCCGGGCGTGGTGATGGATGCCTGTAGTCCCAGCTACTCAGGAGGCTGAGACAGGAGAATCGCTTGAACCCAGGAGGCGGAGCTTGCAGTGAGCCGAGATCACACCACTGCACTTCAGCCTGGGCGACAGTGAGACTCTGTCTCAAAAAAAAAAAAAAAAAAAAAAAAAAGAAATTTGGGGGAAAGGCAGAAGGGAAATATTTGTTTGTGATCTTCGATCCCTCTGGTGTTGCCGTTATCATTTGGGTAGGTTTTCTTCCTGGCTTTTCAAAGTTGGGAATTGTAATTATCTATTCCAGGGTTGGCAGGTGAGCCAGACAGCAAGTATTTTCTGCTTTGGGGGCCAAATGGTCTTGGCTGCAGCTTTTCAACTCTGCCCTTGTAGCATGGAAGCCACCACACAATGTATGTTAATTGGCATGGCTGTGTGCCATTAAATTCTTTTTTTTTTTTTCGAGACAGTATCCACTCTGCTGCCCAGGCTGGAGTACAGTGGTGTGATCTTGACTTACTGCAACCTCCACCTCCTGAGTTCAAGTAATTCTCCTGCCTCAGCCTCCCGACTAGCTGGGACTATAGGTGCGCACCACCACACCCAGCTAATTTTTGTATTTTTACTAGAGACGGGGTTTCGCCATGTTGGCCAGGCTGATCTCAAAACTCCTGACCTCAGGTGATCCACCCGCCTCGGCCTCCCAGAGTGCTGGGATTACAGGCGTGAGCCACCGTGCCCGGCCCCATTCGCATTTTATTAAGGATACTGAAAGTGGAATTTCATATAATTTTCGTGTGTTGTGAAATATTCTCCTCTGGATTTTTTTCAACATTTAAAAATGTTCCAAACCATCCTTCACACGGAAACCTGCGCACAGGTGTTTGTAACCGCTTCATTCATACAGGTGCAGTGGAAGCAGTCAGGATGCTCTGCAGTGGTGGGTGGGTGAGGGAACAGCGGCACGTCCCTGCAAGGGAATATTGTTTATTGATGAAAGGAAATGAGCTGTCAAGCCTCGAGCAGACGTGGAGGATGCTGAGATGTACATCACTATGTGAAAGAAGCCAACCTGGGCCGGGCGCGGTGGCTCACACCTGTAATCCCAGCACTGTGGGAGGCCGAGGCGGGTGGATCACTTGAGCTCAGGAGACCAGCCTGGGCAACATGGTGAAACCTTGTCTCTAAGAAAATAAAATAAAATAAAATAAAATAAAATAAAATAATAATAATACAAAAATTAGCCGGGCATGGTGGCTCACACCTATAGTCCCAGCTATTTGGGGGGCTGAGGCAGGAGGATTGCTTGAGCCCAGTAGGCGGAGGTTGCAGTGAGCTTAGATGGCACCACTGCCCTCCAAACTGGGTGACAAAGTGAGACCCCATCTCAAAAAAACAAGAAAAAGAAAGAAAAGAAGCCAGTCTGAAAAGCCTGCAAGCGGCATGATTTCAGCTCTAGGACATTCTGGAAAAGGCAAAATTAGGAAGACAGTGAATAGATCAACACCTGCTGGGGGCTCAAGGGGAGAAAAAGATAAATGGGCAGATACTGGATTCCAGGGGCAGCAACACTATTCTTTTCCTTTTCTTCTTCTTCTTTTTTTTTTTTTTTTTTTTTGACAGAGTTTTGCTCTTGTCACCCAGACTAGAGTGCAACGGCGCACCTTAGCTCACTGCAACCTTTACCTCCCGGGTTCAAGCGATTCTCCTGCCTCAGCCTGTTGAGTAGGTGGGATTACAGGCACCTGCCACCACACCTGGCTAATTTTTGTATTTTTGGTAGCGACGGGGTTTCGCCATGTTGGCCAGGCTGGTATCGAACTCCTGACCTCAGGTGATCCGCCCGCTTCGGCCTCCCACAGTGCTGGGATTACAGGCATGAGCCACCGTGCCTGGCTGCGGCGACACTCTTCTGTCTGAGGCTGCCGTGGTGGACGCCTGCCACTGTGTCTGTGAAACCCCATAGACTGTACACTCCAAGAGTAAACCCTAGTAGAAGCTGTGAACATCAGTTATTACTGATAATGTATCAACATTGGCTCATCGGTTATAGCAAATGTACCACACAAATGCAAGACGTTAATAGTATGGGAAAGTGGCCGGGCGCAGTGGCTCACGCCTGTAATCCCAGCACTTTGGGAGGCCGAGGTGGGCGGATCACCAGGTCAGGAGATCGAGACCATCCTGGCTAACACGGTGAGACCCTGTCTCTACTAAAAATACAAAAAATTAGCCAGGCGCGGTGGCGGGCACCTGTAGTCCCAGCTACTCAGGAGGCTGAATCAGGAGAACGGCGTGAACCCGGGAGGTGGAGCTTGCAGTGAGCCGAGATCGCGCCACTGCACTCCAGCCTGGGGGACAGAGCAAGACTCCGTCTCAAAAAAATGAAAATAAAATAAAATAAAATAGTATAGGAAAGTGTGTGCATTGAGGGGGAACTTGCTGTACTCTGCTCAGTTTTTCTGTGAACCTAAAATCGGTCTAAAAAAGTCTATTCATTTTAAAAAGTCTTCGTTCATGGGCTGTGCAGAGGCAGAGGGCAGCCTCAATTTGGCCCTCGGGCCACGGTTTGTGGACCCCCGGTTTAGGCTAGCCGTGCCCAATAGAAATGTAATGTGAGCTACCTCTGTGATTTAAAATTTTCTATTGGCCACATTTAAAAGTTTTTATTTTGAAGTAACTACAGGAAGTTTCAAAAAAAAAATGGTACTGGGAGGCCCTATACACCTTTCGCCCACTTCCCCCCGTGGTGACATCCTGCATAGAAATGTAGTGCATTCTCCAAACCAGGAAATTGAGGTTGGTACAGTCCACAGGTCTCACGGGTATTACAGGCACCCATCTGTGCTTGTGTGTATAGAATCCTGTGCCACTGGGTCACATGTAGCTTCCCGCAACTACCACCACTAGCTAGACGCTGAACCACTCCTCCACCACAGGGTTCCTCCACGCTGCCCTGGCATAGAGTTCGCCAACTCCCTAACTCCGGGCAACCACTCCTCTACAGGAATTTTACGTAACTGGAACCCTGCACAATGTCAGCTTTGAGACGGACTTTTTTTGGTTCAGCATCATCCCGTGAAGCTGTATCCAAGCTGTCGTGCATGTCGAGAACCTGTTCCTCTTAACTGCTGAGTGGCAGTACGCCATGATGTGGCCATCCCACAGTCTGTGCGCTCACCCACTGAAGGACACGAGCCATGGCTTCCCATTCAGAGGAGATTGTGAATAAAGCTCCCAGAAATATTCATGTGTGGGGTTTTGTTGGAATCTAAGTTTTCATTTCTCTAGGATAAATTCCCGCGAATGCACTTGCCGAGTCATATGTGGATTGATTGTGTGATTAGTTTTTGTAAATACGTTTCTTAATGTAGTAAAATTAGAGACAGGGTTTTTGCCATGTTGCTGAGGCTGGTCTCAAACTCCTGGGCTCAAGCAGTCCTCCCGCCTCGGCCTCCCGAAGTACTGGGATTGTAGGCGTAAGCCACTGTGCCCAGCCTGTATGCTTAATTTTTAAAGAAATTGCTAAACTGTTGCATAGAGTGGCTGTGCCATTTTACACTCCCACCAGAAATTTGTGAGTGCCCGTTTCTCCACATCCTCATCAGTATTTGGTTTTGTCACTATTTTTTTTTAAGCATCCTCATGGGTGTATAGTGACATCTCATTGTGGTTTTAATCAGCATTTCCCTAATGGCTCATGACGTCGAATATCTTTTTGTGTGTTTATTTGCCATCCAGGTATCTGATTCTTTGGTGGAAGATCTCTTTGTCTCTTAAGCATCTTATGTCTTAATAATATGTATTGAAAGGCTTATGGGGACAGCCTTTGGTTGGAGGATTTTGAAAAAAGTCATAATATGATTTACTGTGGCTACCAGAAGTGATCATTTTGTTCCAGTGACAGGTAATAACCTGCTTTTTTCTTCCTATTAATACATGATTTCTTTTGTGGCTGTAATAAAACAATGTATACAAATGATTCATTGCAATGAAGACAGGTACCCAAAGAGACAAAGAGACATAGTCTGATCCATTTTTTGTTTGTTTACTACTGAGTTTTGAGAGTTGATTATACATTCTAGAAACTAGTCCTTTGCTAGATACGTGGATTGCAAGTATTTCTCCCAGTCGGTAGTTCTTTTTTTCATCCTCTTAACAGGATCTTGCATAAAGCAAAAGACTTTAATTTTGATGAAGTTCAGGTTATCAGTTGTTCCTTTTATGAATCATACTTTTGATGTCAAGCTCAAGAACTCATGACCTAGTCCTATATCCTGAAGGTTTTTTTCTTTTTTTTTTTTTTTTAGACGGAGTTTCGCTCTGTCACCCAGGCTGGAGTGCAGTGGTGCCATCTTGGCTCACTGCAAGCCCCACCTCCCGGGTTCACCCCATCCTCCTGCCTCAGCCTCCTGAGTAGCTGGGACTACAGGCGCCCTCCACCACGTCCGGCCAATATTTTCTATTTTTTAGTAGAGACGGGGTCTCACCATGTTAGCCAGGATGGTCTCAATCTCCTGACCTGGTGATCCGCCCGCCTTGGCCTCCCAAAGTGCTGGGATTACAGGCTTGAGCCACCACACCCGGCCAATCCTGAAGGTTTTCTCCTGTTATTTTCCTCAAAGTTTTATGGGGTTGAGGTTTATTTTTTATTTTGCTTATGGATACGCAATGACTCCCGCGTCGTTTGTTGAAGAGGCCGCTCTTCCTTCACTGGGGTGCTTTGCTCTTTTGTCCAATATCCGTTGGGCATATTTGTGTGGGTCTTATAGGTAAGATTTTTTTTTTTTTTTGAGATGGAGTCTCAGTTTGTCACCCAAACTGGAGTGCCATGGTGCAATCTCAGCTCACTGCAACCTCCATTTCCCGGGTTCAAGAAATTCTCCTACCTCAGCCTCCAGAGTAGCTGGAATTACAGGAATGTATCACCACGCTCAGCTAATTTTTGTATTTTTAGTAGAGATGGGGTTTTGCCATGTTGGCCAGGCTGGTCTCGAACTCCTGACCTCAGGTGATCCACCCGCCTCGGCCTCCCAAAGTGCTGGGATTACAGGCTGTGAGCCATCATGCCCGGCCATAGCTACATTTTTACAAGTGAAAACACAAAAAGAAAACAAACAAAAAAGGTGAAAATTTTTGTAAACTACCCAGCATGTTCAAAATAGTATCATTCCAATGTGGGATGAGTATACACGGCCGCCGATGGGAAGTGTTTTACATTCTCTCTGTTTACCAAGTCCTGGGAATTTCACATGTACTTTACACCTAGACCACGTCTCAAGTGCGATGCCACATGTAGCTTGGGGTCACTGCTTTGGCCAGCACGGGTCTACACAGATTGGCGACCTGCGTTTTTGAAAAAACATTCTCGGCCAGGCGCAGTGGCTCACGCCTGTAATCCTAGCACTTTGGGATGCCGAGGCTGGTGGATCACCTGAGGTCAGGGGTTTGAGACCAGCCTGGCCAACCTGGTAAAACCCCGTCTCTAAAACAGACAGACACTCAGCCACACTTGTGGAAACCTCCGCCCTTTGAAAGGTGCCCTTACAAAATTTTTGTATTTTTACAAAATGGGTATTTTGTATTGGGTATTTTTACAAAATGGGTATTTACAGATGGGCGTGGTGTTTTTTACAACCGGGTGTATTTGCAACCGGTGTATTTACAAGCCGGGCTTGGTGGCGGGCGCCTGTAATCCCAGCTGCTCGGGAGGCTAAGGCAGGAGAATCGTTTGAACCCGGGAGGCAGAGGTTGCAGTGAATCAAGATCACGCCATTGCACTCCAGCCTTGGGGACGAGAGCGAGACTCTGTCTCAAAAAACAAAAACAAAAAAACATTGTCTGGCCAGCCCTTCCTCATGGACTCCCTCTTCCTTTGTCCTTGATGGTTAGGCGACCTCTAGGAGGAGGGGTTTCATTGCCTCTCGTGGGGGGTTCGCAGACCCAGCACCCCCTGGCTCTGAGCTGGGATTCTAGAAGTCACCAGCCAGGTGTGTCCCCCAAGGGAGCTGGATTCTAAAGAGATGTCGGTGGAGCCAGTGGTGGGTGATCTTTAAGACAGATCTGGTGGGCTGTCTTAAAACCATGCTGTTGTTTACTGTCTTCCAAAGGACTGACAGCTCTTTAAAAAGCTGACCTTTCTAGTAAAACTGTCAGGACAGGGAGGAAATAAGTGCATCAAACCTCCTGAACCAAAAAGGAGGAAGTTCAGGCTCCTGGAGAGGCAGTGCTCCCCGGGGATGGGCGCTCCCTGCGTCAGGAGGGCTGTCCAAGGCCAGGGAAATGAAACTTGTCAGCCTTTTCCACCGCAGCTCACAAACCATGATAACTGCTCCGGGAGGCCTTGACGCAACCCGGGCCACTGGTTGCACGGGGGCTGGGGGCTCCTGGTGCTCTCAAGGGCCTGAGCTGCTCTGAACACACAGAGTTGCCCTTGGGAGCAGAAGCCAGAGGCCCCCGGGCTCCAGCTCTTGCATCAGCAGCCCTGGCAGCGGCCCCACAGGCCACGTGAGCTTCTGAGAGCTCTGAGCATGAGGTCACGGGCGCCCAGAGGCAGTGACGTGGCAGCGCCTGTCTCCTGGTGAGTGGGGGAGCTCACACCGTACCTCTGGGGACCCACGCCTGGCTGTTGCAATGTAACCCAACCCCTGATGAAATCTTCCCTAAAAGTTGCGGGTAGTAGGGGCAAAGGACCTTTTGTCTTGCGGTCGAAAGACTCCCGTAGCTGCTTCTGTTTGCCTTCATATCCTTCCCAGCAGAGTAAACAGAAAGGACATTTTCACGTGGCTCTTTCTTCCAGTCTAAACAGTGTTCCCTAAACACCTGCAAGGCAGAGGACACAGGGCTCCTGGTGCCCATCCATCTAAGTGCTTCCTGGCCTCAGGGAATCTGCTTTGGGAACCTGAAAGTAAGGTTTCCCTGACCGTCAAGAACAGACAGACACTCAGCCACACTTGTGGAAACCTCCGCCCTTTGAAAGGGACTGGCTGGTGGAAGCAGGCGGCCTAGGGCATATCCCTGACCTTACTACCCCCAGGTGGTGACAGAAATGGTCTTTAAGTGTGGGACCCTGGAGCCAAGTCCTTGGCCACGCCCCAGCTCTGCCTGGCTGTGTGCTGGTGGGTTATGACCCTCATTGCCTCAGTTTCCCCTCTGCACAATGCGGCTGGCGCTGGTGTTCCTTGCCCCATAGACTGTCATGAGAAGTAGCCTCTGGACAGGTCCTGAGAGCAGTGCCCATGTCTGTGCCATCCGCTGGGACTGGTGTTGGCCTGGTACTGTACTGCCTCACCCTTGTGTCCCCAGGAGGGGAGTGGGGTTGAGACCAGCCCCAGGGGTTATAAGGACAGTGGGGTTACATTGACAAAGGCTATTTCTGTTACATTTTGTTCCCTGGTTTCCAAAATGAGGTGCAGGCTCTGCAGAGAAAGCAGGCTTTCCCTGAGGAGCAGAACGAGCTCTCTGAAGGTCGGTGCTGGGGCTGGGTGATGTGAGAGCAAAGAGCTGGAAGTGGGAATGTTCTGGAAGGAGGGAGAAGACTAGTGGCTGATATGTGGTCACTGGAGGAGGAGCCCTGCGATATATATAAGGTGGGGACAGGGAGAGGAGAGGCAACCTGGGACCCCGAAAACTGGGTAGGTGGTCGCTGTGGCCTCTCCTGGGAGCCTCGGACTGGCGGTTAGGGCAGACTCCAGTAGATTGTAAAGGCATCAGGATCTGTCTTGCTTCTGTAAATATTTAAACACTGGGAGGATTATTTTTGGTAGCTACGGTCTCTCTCCGAGCCTGGCAGGCTGCCGGGACGGGTGTCAAGTGACATTGGGCGTAAGGCTACCCCACCCCCGGCCCCCACCGGCTCCAGGCTCCCTGCGTTCACCTTTCCAATGGCCACAGTTTGATGTGGGTCACGGTTTCCCCTTCTGGGAGACGTGGAGAGATGGTCTCAGGCGTGCGCCTTCAGCACGACCAACAGGGATTCCTCGTCCACACAGTTTCCTGACAGCGGTTGAAAGGGACGGGTCTACGAAGGCCAAGAACAGCAGTGGAGTGTGGGGTCAGGAGCCCAGCGGGGGGTACCCCGGGGAGGGGCCGCCTCCGCCAGACCCACCCCGGGTGAAAGGATGCATTGTGTGCCCGCAGCATGAGCGGAGCTGCAGACAGGCGTCTTTGTAGGGTCCACGAGCGGGAAAGTGCTTGCCGGCAGGCATCCCACACAGGCCAGCCGGTGGCCACGGCCGGGACAGGCTTGGACACAGGGCATCGCGGTCTGGCAAGGATGGGGGGGCCCTAGGCCCCCGGCCCTTTGCAGAGTGTTGCTCGTTTTCTCCCACCCCAGAATTGGGCTTGGCCAACACAGCCCCCCCTCGCCCCCCCACCCCTGCCAGCTGCCGGGGGGCCCTGTGAAGATGGCGGCACCGCCCCTTGGAAACTCCATCTGCGTGGAGGTGGCACTTCTGCTCGGGGAGGGATCCCGGTGCCCAGCAGATGGCAGGCTTCCCCCAGATCAGCCTAGGGCTGGCTGGGTTGCCCGCAGTGCACACCCCCGCCCTCCCCCTCCCCTCCCCTCCCCTACTTCTCCTCTCCCCTCCCCTCCGCCTTCCTGCCCCACCCCCACCTGCCTGTCCTTGGAGGGCGGCACTGCCTGCGTCCCTCCCCACCTGACCTCCCTCTTGCCTCCCTAACTCCTCCAAGCAGATTTTGGTGAATCCTAAATCACGTGGATGTTAACTAGCAAGTGCCTGCAAGCAGTTCTGAGGGCCAGGCTGGGGTGCACACTCACTTGGGCCAGGTCCCGCTGGTCAGGGTCAGCCAGATGCCACTCCTGCATCCTGTCCACTTTTAGCAGCCTTCTGTCTTCCTGGCTGACTTTCTGCCTCTTCTCTGGATGTCTGGCGGGTGGAGAGGTGGAGAGCTTCCAGCACAACCTCACCCCACTCCACCTCACACCAGCCTCAGCCTCCCCTGAGACCACACGGAACCCAGACACGTGTGACCTGCAGCCCCAAAGCAGAGACTCCTGGCCGATGGGGTGGGTGGGAGGCCTGACACAGCCACATGCAGCCTGCTTTGTGTCATTCCTGCTCTCCCGGGGTGGACGCAGGGACCCCCTGGGACAGCCCAGCTGGGTCTCCAGGGCGGCCATGTCTGGAATTTACTCTGTGAACCTCTGGCTTGTTAAAATTATTTCATAGATGATTCATGGTCATATAGAAGTGTCAGAAATAAAGAGAAGGAGCTCAAACAGATACGTGTCCACCCCTGCCCACAGCAGCACCATCCACAGTAGCCCACAGTGGAAGCACCCACGTTCCTCCTGACGGGTGACTAGAGAAATGCAGTGTGTTCACACACACGTTTCACACGCACCCAGCGGAATGTTCAGCCTTGGGAAGGCAGTTCTGACACACGCCACAACATGGATGAGTTGAGGACGTTATGCCGATTGAAATAAACCAGACACAAGGGGTCAAAACTGTGCGATTCTACTTGTGTGTGGCCCCTGGAGTTGTCAGACTCAGAGATGGAAAGAATGGGGTGCCAGGGGCTGAGGGAGGGGACGTTAGGGAGCTGGCGTTTCATGGGGACAGAGCTTCCGTTTGGGAAGAAGGAGAGTTCTGGAGATGGGTGGTGTGATGGTTGCACAAAAATAGGAATGGTATAACGCCACTGAACTCTACGTTAAAAACGGTTAAGGTGGTGAATTTTCTGTCATGGACATTTTACCACAATGAACAGAGAGAAGGAGAAATCAGTTAAGATCTTTTAAGGTGACTGGCACTGTGAGACTGGTGCACGTTTTCCCAGCCTTTTGGGAACTGACTTCTTGGATTAGGTCTGTAAAGCCTGTGTAGGTTGTCCCCACCCCAACAATTGGTCATGAACTTCAAGCATTGGGAAATCACGCTGGAGGTGGCTGCCCAGGCTCACCTCTGCTCAGGTTAGAACAGGAGACTCACATGGGGCAGGTGCTGCGCTGTGGCTGGAGCACTGCTTGGGAGCGTGGGCTCCCACCACCTGGAGCCGGCCCCTCGCTGGCTGGGCGCCCGAGACCCATCACCGCACAAGCCTTGTGAGAGCTACGGCTGCTGTCCACACGGCTTGTTCAGGCCGAGTTGAAGCCTCCGTCCTAGCAGCTGAAAGTCAAATCTAGTCATTAGACTCTGAAAGCTGGTTCATGTCAGAGACCTGACATGGAGTGTGGGAAAACCTTGACGGAAGCTTCCAGAGCCTGGCAAGATTAGATCAGGAAGTAACACTTTACCTACTGAGCTTAGAAAAATAGACTCTCCCTGTTGTCTTCTGGGAACTGGGAAATCTGAGCGCAGGTTTCTGGGCATGGACACTGCACACAGGCCTGCCCCTGGGGGTGGGCAGCAGCTCCCCGGCCACCCCAGGAGAGTGGGGACCCCTCGGCTGATTTTGGGAATCCAGAGGGGGTCACCATAGAAGGCTGGTGCTAGAGTGGTCATGAGGGTACAGTGGGCCCCTCTCCCCGCCCCTTGACCCCAGTCATCTTTTCAATACCGTTCTCTGGTGGGACTTGCGAGGGCCGGTGCCGAGGCTGCTCTGCTTGTCCAGTGAGGACGTTCGTGTATTTGAGGGCGTTTGTGTATTTGAATGAAGGTTGTGGTGTCTTGGCCTCTTGGCCTTTGGCGTTGGCAGGTGTCTGGGCAGAACCAGCCAGAGCTGCTGGAGAATACATGAGCAGTATCTAGAACAATCTTGAGCTCCACAAGGCCGGTGTGCCATGCCAGACTGTTGGGAAGAGGCAACGATGACTCGTATTTGTGACTCTGTCCACGGCAGGCAAAGCGAACCGTGGCTTTTCATCCCGGAAATACCCCAGCGCAGTGTTTTTGTGGGAGCTTGTTACTCAGAGCAGGCACGGAGTGGAAAAGGGCCCAATCAAGGCCGCAGTGCGGGGGCTGTCAGAGCAGGGCAGGCCCGGAGCCCAGGACTCTGCTGAACCCACCACCAGTGAAAGGGGCTTTGATGTGTCGAGTGATAAAACCCGTCGGACAGGACCTGGGAGGGATTCTGGCTTTGGAGCAGGACCTGGGAGGGATTCTGGCTTTGGAGCAGGACCTGGGAGGGATTCTGGCTTTGGAGCAGGACCTGGGAGGGATTCTGGCTTTGGAGACTTTGCTGTGCTTAACTCGTGGGCAAAAGTTGTCCCTGTGCTGGCCAATTTTGTTTTCATCTAATGTGGGGATCCCTGTTCAGGGGGCACACAGTGCTTGCTGTATTTGAGGGTCTTGAGTGGTCCTCCACATTTGGGGTGTCCTGTGGGCCACATGGAGCCCTGAGAAGGACTGACAGGTGTTGGGGAGTCTGTGTTTGTATCTTGGACGATGGAGGAGTTTCCCTAATCATGGTGTTTTTTCAAGTTAAGAAACTTCCTTTGGAGAAGCCTTTTTCTCTTTTACCGACGAAAGGCTTTTCCTCGGCAGGAGGACTGAGGGCGCTGGGTCCTGAGGGAGGGCCTGGGGCTGGCGGGCAGGTGTGGGTTGGGGAGGGTGGCAGAAGAAGTCTATGCTGAGGATTTCCACGGGGCTGGCCAGGCTACACAGCACCATGCTTAGCAGGATTGGACTTTGATTTTCTGTGGCTCTCACTGATAAAACAAGCAGGGGCCTCCTAAGTTTTGCTTCGAGGTTGACTGCCGATTAAAGAACCAACATCTGGTGCATAGAACCCTCCAGAAACAGTCTTTTTGCCCTTAATGTTAATTTTTTCCCCCTTCATTGGAGTTGATTTGTTAAGTTGCTGGTGTGTGTTGACAGAATTGTTTGGTGCAGAATGCAGGCACGTGGGTTCACCAGGACCCTGGCTTGCCGAGTGGGGAGGTGGTCGACTGTGGACTCTGGGTGTGTTTGACTTTCAGCCATAATCTTATGATTGGGACGCCTCCGTCCGGTTCCTGCCCCCTGTGCCCCTTGGGCACATGCCCAGTGGCGCTTGGACCTGACTCATAGCTCTCTGCAGTTGACAAAAGGAAAATGTTTCAGTTTGGGTAAATCAGCCACAGCTGGAGCCAGGGAGAGGCCCATGGGCTGGCGACTTTTCAGGGTGGTGGTGTTTGTTCAGTGTGTTGTTTTGCTCTGTGACTTCGGGGAGCGCATCAAAGGCTCGGCAGACGCCCACTTGCCGAGGAGCCACGGCCCTGGCTGGTGGCCAGGCAAGCACCTCCCAGGTAGGCGTCAGGGGAAACATCCAAACTAGCAAATAAAACGGCTTCTGGCAGGGCGTGCTATCAACCCTTCTCCCTTCTAAACGCACACACAGCTTCACAGAGAAGAACTTAGAAGTATTTTGTTTGAATCAGAAGGAAATATTTAATATCGTCTCATTCTCCTCTGCCTAATTTTTTTTTAAACCACATTCAGAATTGCTGGGCAACCTCATTTCCCCACATTGAGGATTCTTCCCTCAAAATCTCTGGCAGGCGTAAAATCCGAGAGCCTGGGAGGGTTTCTCTGAGCCTCTGCATCTCCCAGCGCCCCGCCCCCGCCCAGCACTCCTCTGTTTGCGTTAAAAGCTTCAGGAAGGGAAATTCCTCACCAGCCCGTAAGCCGCTGTTTGTAGGAGCCCTTAAACTCTGCGGAACCCAAATCTCCCAGTACTGACTTAATTCCCTTCTCCCTGAGAACCGGCTCCCTGCAGCACTCAGGGTTTTGCCTGCAGAGGGAGGCCGCAGTTGGGAGTGGAGAATGCCCAGCCAGGGGCTACCTTCATGGGGACACTCCCTGCCCCCAACCCCACCTTCACTCGGAAAGAGTAATGACTCCTGGTCACCAGGCAAACTTCTGTACCTGTTTATTCTGGTTTAAAAATAGGTCAGGCATGGTGGCTCATGCCTGTAATCCTAGCACTTTGGGAGGCCTCGGGAGGAGGAGCACTTGAGCCCAGGAGTTCAAGATCGGCCTGGAGAACATAGCGAGACCCCATCTCTATAAAAAATACAAAATTTAGCTGGGCGTGGTGACGTGCACCTGTAGTCCCAGCTACTGGGGAGGCTGAAGTGGGAGGATCGCTTGAGCCAGGAGGCAGAGATGGAGGCTGCAGTGAGCTGTGATGTCACCACAGCATTCTAGCCTGGGTAACGGAGCGAGACCCAGTCTGAAAAAAAATTTAAAAAAAAAATTTCTTTTTTCTTTTTTTTTTTTTTGAGACGGAGTCTAGCTCTGTCGCCCAGGCTGGAGTGCAGTGGCCGGATCTCAGCTCACTGCAAGCTCCGCCTCCCGGGTTCACGCCATTCTCCTGCCTCAGCCTCCCTAGTAGCTGGGACTACAGGCGCCCGCCACATCGCCCGGCTAGTTTTTTGTATTTTTTATTAGAGACGGGGTTTCACCGTGTTAGCCAGGATGGTCTCGATCTCCTGACCTCGTGATCCGCAAAAGAAATGCTTATTCCCCACTCCCACCCAGACCAAGATGCTCTGGAACAATTTTCTCCAGTGGTTGAGTTTGGGATCAGGGCCTAGAGAGACCATCCAGTCTCCTGCCCCTGGTGGGCGTCCAGTTCTGCCTTGGGCGGTGACACTAGGCACAGCCCCGTGGCCCATCCTGGCCCTGATCTTTTGTGGCTCTCAAGGGAAGTTCTTTGGCCCCACCTCAAAATTCACAGGGTCCCTCTGTGGAAACAAAACGTATGCCAGATGGATTTGCTACAAGGCCGTCCCGGGAAGGGAGCCGAGTAAACAGCAGCAGAGACTGGAGGGTGCAAGGGGACAGCTGACCGCAGTCCAGCTCCTCCCGTGCGTCACCCTCTCCCACCAGCCCGGCCTCGGGCTTCTCGTTCACCCACACCTTCCCGAGAACTTGAGCGGAGGTGTCATCTCCCGCTGCGGGCTGAGGCTCTGAGGAGGGCTGGGCGCATAGAAGCTTCCTTGGAATGGAAAACCCAACTAGGATATTGGTTTCCGAGAGGAAGCCCATTCACCCACCGTGGTGGCTCTGCCCTTTAATAAGAGGCAAAGAACTCGGGCGCCGCGGGTACTGGTCACTCTGTCGGGGCAGACGTACCCCTTGCCATTCATCCTTCAAAGGCCAGGCTTCGGCAGGGGGTGGCTTGTGTGGTCTCTCTTTGGCCTTTTCTGATGGAAGGTCCAGGGGTAGGGAGTCCTCATGTGGTTGCTCTGCAGGGAGGGGGCCTCCGAAAATATCCTGCGGCCTCTTACCCACCACGGCAGCACTGACGATGCTGCACTGGGGAATCCACTCTTGAACTCTGCTTTGAAGCGCTGCACATTTGCGTCCGCTTGGACTTCTGTCTGTGAGGTGCTCAGAGGTCACCTTGCGTTTATGAAGTGAACGTGGCCTTGGGATGTAGACCTTGGGCCCCAAGTCCGAGACCAGTGAATAAAGTGAGAGATGGCTTTGCCCCAAGTGGGTGAGGTGGCCCCGGCACCCACGCTCGCCGCCTCCTGCCTCCCGTACGTTGGGACCACGAGGAAATTGGCGCTGCAGTGATTCATGCAGCTGCTAATCAAAAGCTTTTATTTCCTGATTATCTCTCCGTTTGAGGGATGGCAGATGCCAGTGCCGTCAAAATATAAACAGATTCTAGTCGGCACCTTTCAAAGCAGAAACCAGCCGTTCTGAAGAGCAGAGGACCGTGCCCCTTCTGCCGCCTGGCGGAAGAGTTTCGTTGGGAAAAATGGTTTTTCATAACCTTTCTGCTTTCTTATTTAAATTAAGCTTCGCCAGGAGAGTTTGGTAGTAGTAGAGGGCTCCTAATTTGGTCCCCTTTGACCTCCGCAGCCTTGATTGACAGTTTGTTGTGGGGATTGAAGTTGTGGCTGCGAGGTGGGAGCCAGCAGAACAAATACCCTAGGACAGCTGGGCATCCCTGAGGACCCAGCCGAGCGGGGGGCGTGCGCAATTAGAGAGGTCTTCACACAGAAAGTTAATTAGCTACTAAATGGCATTTAGCACAGTTTATGGGAAATGCATGTTTGAAAAGCAAATGGAGATCAATGTGGAATGGCTGCCACCGGACAGGGACCCTTGGACCCAGCGCCAGTCTGAGGGCCTGGGGGGCCACCCCCTCCAAGTGTGCCAGGCTGGTGCCTGCTGAGACTGAGCTGGGAGATGCTCCTCGAGGATCTGCCTGGCCTTGGAGGGGCAATCCTGCTTCGCACCCACGGCTGAGCTTCCCTGTCCATAAAAAGGGAGTAAACACGTCTTCAGTTTTGGGGAACTGTGTTGGCCGTAGGCTGGGTAGTGACTCCCTTCCCCACCAAATTCATGGCCACCCGGAACCTCAGAATGTGACCTTATTTGGAAATAGGGTCTTTGCTGATGGGATCAAGGGAAGGATCCAGATGAGGTCGTCCCGGATTAGGGTGGTCCTAAATCCAACGGATGTCTTTAAAAGACACAGATGGACACACAGACACAGGAGGGGCAGGGAGAAGGAGGCAGAGATGGGGGCGATACCGCTGCAGGCTTGGGGGCTTCCAGGATCCAGGACGAGCACCTCCAGCTGGAAGAGGCAGGAAGGACCCTCCCCTGGAGCCTTCGGAGGGGGCACAGCCCGACTAGCACCTTGACTTCAGACTTGTGGTCTCCAGAACTGCCAGACAATTTCTGTTGTTTTCAGGCTTCTGATCTGTGGTCCTTCATTATAGCAGCCCTGGGAAATGCCCTGTCACCACCAAAATGCAGCCCCCGAAACGCAGTCCCTAGCTCCATCGCAGGGCCGTGTCCGAGGCTGGAGGATGGCGGGGCGGGGCGGGGCGGGGTGAGCCAGAGGGAGGCCTTAGGACCTGCTTTCCGTTTCTGTTATGACCTGAGGTCCGACTTCAGTGTGGTCTTTTCACCTACTTGTCTTAGTTCCCCGTTGGTCCTGTGGATGGATTGCTTGGTGTTAATTTTGTTTTGGGGAGGGTGAGTTTTGCTCTTAAAAAAAATTCTTTTTTTGCCTTTACTGTTTTCCATGTTTCGGAGGGCTTTTGTTTTTTTCTTCTCTTCTCTTTTCTCTTCTCTTCTCTTCTCTTTTCTTTTTTTCCTCCCTCCCTCCCTTCCTTCCTTCATTGTAGAAGTAGCACCTGCTCCTAAGGAAATTCTGGGAGAGAGGGAAAAGACAAAAGAAGGGCGTGAAGCCCCGCCACATGCTCCCTGCTGCCCAGCTTACCATCGTTAACTTTTTGGTGTATTTCCTTCAGCCTTGTGTTTATTTTTACTTTTTACTTTTGCTTCCGATGCCTAAGTTATTTTACAGAGTTGTAGACAGGCAGGCTATATATAAAATGTACTTTCTTGGTTTAAATTTTTTTTATTTTTTATTTTAGGCCAGGCACAGTGGTTCATACCTGTAATCCCAGTGCTTCGGGAGACTGAGGTGGGAGGATCACTTGAGGCCTGGGCAACATCGTGAGACCCCGTCTCTACAAAAAATAATTGAAAAATTAGCTGGGCATGCTAGCAGATGCCTGTGATCCCAGCTACCCGGAAGGCTGAGGCGGGAGGATGGGCTTGAGTCCAGGGGTTCAAGGCCAGCCTGGGCAACAAGTGAGACCCCCTGCCGTCGCTATAAAAAATACAAAAAAATAGCCAGGTGCCTGCCTGTAGTCCCAGCTGCTCGGGAGGCTGAGGAGGAGGGATCGCATAAGCGCAGGAGGTCAAGGCTGCAGTGAGCCGAGATCACACCCCTGCACTCCAGCGTGGGTGACAGAGTGAGACCCTGTCTCTAAATAAATTTTAAAAAAAAATTTAAGGTTGTCGTATTTGATACGTGCAGAAGAATATTTGTAGCATGTTAACCATGAAACACAATCACAAAATGAATCCCGTGACCTGGCGCCCCCCGTGTCTGAACTAGAGCTTCCCAGGAGGCCAATACTCCACTCCTTCCTCCCCAGTCTGGTCGTTCCGTGCCTCAGTCTGCAGGAGGAACCACCTTCCGGAATGCCGCGGGTGGTACTTCCTTGCTCTCCGAAAGCAGGCTTTGCACGCATGTGCACTTCTCAACAACGCACGCTTCCGTCTGCCTTGCTCTGAGCCGTCAGCGGCTCAGCTCCGTGTGCCTGAGGTGCTGCAGGTACTCACTCCGGCGGGGGGGACACTGCCTCTATGGCTGTTCCCAGGTTGTCCACGCTCTTGTTGACGACTGTGTGGTTTCGTTTGGGTTTTTCTCTGTGAATGTCACCGTGACAGCTCTGGTGCACATCTTTGGTGCGGAGGAACAGGAGCCCCTCCTGAGCCCTACGATGCGCGCTCAACCTCCTGAGACACACTGACTGCATTTCCTGGGGTTGGGCCAGCCGACAGCTCCCGGGATTCCGTGGTCTGTCTTGCCATTCTCAATTCATGCCCTGCCGTAAACCCCTCCCGCACCGCTACGTCTTCTGAACGGCCACCAGGTTTCACACCTGCACAGCAGCCTGTTGGCGAGGGACGTAGCATTTCACTTGCCCATGCCCCTTCCATGGACGTGGAGCTGCTCCTGGCTTCCCGCTTGTCCTTGATGAACACGTCTGTGCTTGGAGCTCTGCACACAGGGGCTCAGGGTGGATGTGTGTGCACACGCACAGGGATTGCACACAAACATGGATGACACACGGGTTCATTGTTTATGTGTACACACACATGCATGCACAAAGAAGTTCAATGTCATATTATTTACTTTACAAAAAAAATGAAATGAGTAACATCCGAATTCTTGTCTACAGGGATTTTTTTTTTTTTTCTTTTGAGATGGAGTCTTGCTCTGTCGCCCAGGCTGGAGTGCAGTGACGTGATCTTGGCTCACTGCAACCTCCGCCCCCAGGGTTCAAGTGATTCTCTTGCCTCAGCCTCCCGAGTAGCTGGGATTACAGGCGCTGGCCACTATACCCAGCTAATTTTTGTATATATATTGTTTTTATTAGACAAGGATTTTCACCATGTTGGCCAGGCTTGTCTCGAGGTCCTGACCTCAGGTGACTCACCTGCCTTGGCCTCCCAAAGTGCTGGGATTACAGGCGTGAGCCACCGTGCCTGGCCTCAGGGACTGTTTAAAGAGATGCACGGTACCTGTACACACGTGCACACACAGGTTCAGTGTATTGTGTGCAGACATGAACACAAAGAAGTTCAATGTGATATTACTGACTTTACAGAAAAATGAGGCAGGGCGCAGTGGCTCAGGTCTGTAATCCCAGCACTTTGTCAGGCTGAGGCTGGTGGATCACGAGGTCAGGAATTCAAGACCAGCCTGGCCAACGTGGTGAAACCCTCTCTCTACCAAAAATCCAAAATTAGCTGGGCCTCATGGTGGGTGCATGTAATCCCGGCTACTCGGGAGGCTGAGGCAGGAGAATTGCTTGAATCCGGGAGGCAGAGGTTGTGGTGAGCCGAGATCGCGCCATTGCACTCCAGCCTGGGCGACAGAGCTAGACTCTGTCTCAAAAAAAGAAAAAAAACACAGAAATATGAGAATGGAAACAGCCCAAGTCTTTATCTGTAAGGAATGTTTAAAGAAAACGTGAAAGTGGCCCTCAAAAAGAGGTGCAGCTTCTCCCTGCAAACCAATAGGCCCTGGATACACTAACTGAAAAAATCCAGGCGTAACACAGTGTCGACAACACGATCTCACTTTTGCTTTAATACATGTGCATGTGTGTGTGCGTGTGTGTGCATTGTGCACGCGTGTGTGCATGTGTGTGTGTGCATATGCACACAGGGAAGCCCAGGAGGGCCGCGCCCTGCTGTTCCCTGGAGCGCCCTTGGAGGAGTGGGATTGAGGTTGAGCCGAGGCTGCCGCTGCAGGGACGGATGTGGGTCTGCTTTGTGCCTGTGGCGGGTTCAGCGTTTGTGCAGTGAGCACGTTCTTGCTGGGATTACAGAAGAGCTGAGGGAGCCGCTCCGGGGGTGGTGCGTCCCTTGCCCTCCCAGTTCTGGAGGTTTGGCCTCCCCGCTTTGGAAAATGAAGTGTTGCTGGAGGATGGCTGAAAAATCATGTGCATGCGCATTTCTTTATCACCGACGATCTTGAATATATCTGCATGCTTGTTCACCTGGTGTCTTCTTTTGTGAAGTGTGTGCCAAAAAAGGAAGGGGTTAAACTCGTCGGGGGCACCCAGAGCCTCCCTGTCTTCATCCCTTCTCCCCGGCAAGCTCTGAGGAGGTATTAGAGGATTGCTGGAGGTGGAGGCCCGAGGCCTTCTCCCAGCAGGGCCCGGGCAGATGGAGGGTCTAAGACCATACTTGCTGCTGGGGAACAGCCATTTTGCTCTAAGAATTTTCTGCCGGCCAGGGCCCCGGTCCTGGTTTGCGTCAAATCCTCTGAGCCGGGCCAAGCAGTGCGTTGGTGCGGAAGATGCTGGCTCCCCTGAAACTAGGCCCAGGAGATGGAAAAAGCCGAGTGGAGATTAAGGAGGGAGCGAGGAAACGATGCCTAAACAAGTTCTGTCTTTCTGTCACTGCTGCCATAAGGGGCTAGATACAGAATTCAGCTTTACTGTATCAAGCCTGTGGATGGAATTGAAATGAATATAATGAGTAGCCAAGGTCCTGTCAAAGGATGTCGGTGATTGGTATCATGACTGTTTGCCCGTTGGGGTCGGGGTGCTGGGAGTACCCACCAGCTCCCTCAGGGCCTCCTGGGGCCCAGGTCACACCACAGCCCCTAGCCATGGTCCCAGCAGCCCCCGGTCAGCTCTGGGTCAACTCACAGGCTCCCCTTTCAGCCTGCAGGGACAGTAACAGGGACCAGGGCACAGATTTGGGCAGTCCCAGGTGTGCCACTGAGTCCGAGAAGATTTTTGGGAAGCACCAGTCAGGCCTGCGTGTCTCTGCTGTTGGGGTGCGCGGAGGCGTTTCGAGTGAACCCTGGGGGGCTGAAAGGCAGGACCAAGCTGTGTGGGATGTCACAAAGCCCAGCAGTTCGGAATCTAGAAGGTTCTGGCTTTCTGTTCCCCGTTCCTGCCACCTGCTGTGTCTCTTCGCCAATCCCTACCCTCTCTGTGCCGTGGTGTCTGGGTTAGGGAGAGGAACAGACTGGGCCTGGTGATCTTCAGGGTTCTCTGGGGCCTGTGGGTTCTGTGTCTTTTTCTGGACAAACGCCGGTTACGCCACCCCACAACGTAGCACCCCAGACTCCCACCGCGTGCTCCCCTGGGAACCTCTTCTTAGTGTCTCGTTCCTCCGGGAAGGAAGGAAATCTCCAGCCTATTAGGCGGAATTTGCTGGCCCTACATGGTGGTCAAGAAGCCCCCGCCTTGAAGCCAAGAGAGAAGGGGAATGTGGGCTGAAAGCCTGAAAAAGAGTTCATGAAATTTAATCAGATGCCTAAGGGGAACACCTAAATTTAGTCAAATTATTATTAGTATTCACTCCATTTTTAAATTGCCTAGGGGAACGTCACAGAAAAGTTGGGAAGCCACCAGCCTGGGTGGTGATTATTCTGTTTCTGCAGAGCAGTGGGATACGCTGGGAGGCACGGAGGCCCCGATGAACCTCACGGCCGCCCTCCATGGCACAGTGAGCTGCTCCTCCAGGTGTCAGGATGGGCTGCCCAGAGGGTCTGGGGAGGCACCGGTGCCCAGAGCCGTGTCGGGCAGGCCTGAGGGCTTCCTGTGTTTGGCCATAATGGATGTGTTTGGGACCTGGACCTTGGCCTCCTGCGCCCCAAGCTCTGGCCCACAGAGCCCACCACCTAGAAGCCAGAGCCCACCCATAGCAAGGCCCCGATCAGTGAAGACCCCTCCCCTCCTTGCTACTTGGTTATTCTCTGGCCTCAGCCTCCGCTCGGTTCTGTAGTCAGGGTGAGCTTTCGGTGGGTGTGAAGGGAGACCAGGGTCCTTTCCTGCTCCTAGTGAGACCCGTGGGATTCGGGGCCTGACAAGTTATATTCCTTTCTGGGCTGACGTTCCAGCCGTGTTTGCAGGAAACGGTGAAGGTCGACGTGTGCCTTTTTATGGCATCGAATAACCCAGACCTGCAACAGGAACCGTGAGCGTCTTTCTGTCCCCTAGAAGTGTTTAGATACTAATTGACCGTTCGGTCCTGCAGAGAAGACACAAGAACGTCTTCACGCCCAGGTGCATTTGCAGCTACGTGGTCCTCCCACCTCCCGGTTCTGGCCTCTCCCATCTCCCCTGGGTTTCCATGCAGTGTCGCAGCTTCACCTCGAGAGGGCCACGTGATTGGCGGCACTGGGGATGCCCGAGCTCCCGATCCCTCTGCCGGGGTCCAGGGCGGCATGGGTGTGCCTCCCTGGAGCGTGTGTGCTCTGGGTGTGGGTGTGTGTCCGCAGAGTGGGTGTGCTCTGGGCATGCGTGTGCCTCCCCGGAGCGTGTGTGCTCTGGGTGTGGGTGTGTGTCCCCAGAGCGGGTGTGCTCTGGCCTTCCCTGCCCAGCTCCGGGCGTCGCCAGGTGGCCTCCGTGGGCCTGCCAGGGCCCAGCTCCTGCGGCTCCTTTCCCTAGGCTGTACAGAATCTCCCAGGTGTGATGCTGATCGACAGACTGAGAGCATGGAGCCCATGAGGGCACTTTGGTTTAGAATCATCTCATTTGGTTGCCCACATTAAGCGCCTATAAAATCTAGGGGCAAAAAAAATTAAACATTCTTTTTGGGTTCACACAAATCTCTTGGCTGTTTTCTTCCCAGTAACGTGTATTTCAAGGACGGAGTCGGGAGGGAATGAAAACAGAACAATTGGCTCTCAAAAGCCTGGTTCAGGAGCAGCTGGGAGTGGTCTCCAGACTGCTGGAGCTATTAATTATTTTGCTTTATTTATTAGATGTACCCAGCGTCCCTTTGCCTCCAAGCATATTTGCAAATGCCTTAAGGGAAAAAGAAAAACAAATGATTCCTGCCATCAGCGTCTCCAGCCCGTAATGAATAACACCGTGTAATCACGCTAAATGGAAAAAGCCCAGTATCGCGTCACGTGCACACCCTGAGTCTGAGTCATCACAGTCGTAAATGCACAGGACCCACGGAAGCTCAGAAACTCGTAACAGCCGTGAGATCTGTTCGGCGAACATTTTCTGAATTTCCCTGGGAAATCCACAAGGTCACTCCATGTGACTAAGAAAAAATTAAAACAGAAACAGCATCCAAAGGCCTGGTGCATTCTCTCCTCCTACCTGCCGCGGATTCTTGCCAGCCTGTCACAGCCCCCACCCCGCCCCCACGCTGGCAAAGGAACAGAAGAGAGGCCCGGCCTGGTTATCTTTTCCTAAACTGTGCTGGTAATCAACCTGAAGGATGTGCCTGCCCCCTTCCTCCCAGTGATTTACACCTTCCCTAATTAGCCCTGAGCGCGCTCACGTGGTGTGGCAGATCGGCAGAGTTAATCGCTGGAGCAGAGACCCTGCCTTCCCAGTTCCCAGCAGCTCTGGCTCTGGAGTGCGCCTCCCGCGCCGCGAGGAGCTGCGATTCATCCCCCACCCCGCCTGGCCCTGCATTTTCCGGCCTTGCTGCTCCCAGTCCCTCTGGCCGGAAAAGCCAGGCTGTCTCGGTGCATGCAGGATGTCGGCGCTCGAGAGCTCGGCCACGACTATGAGGCAGGTTCTAGGGTTGGGATGGCAGAATCCGGCCAGCTGTGCGCCCATCAATTAACATTGCCACTTATGTCAGAAATGGCAGCTGGAGCCTAATAGAGCCAGCTTCCCGTTGTCCCCCTCAGCATCCAGGCCTCTGTAAAGCTTAGGAGTCCCACCCTGGCAGCAGAAGGCACCGCAGTCGCCGAGGGCTTATTGCTCTGCCTCTTCGTCCTGGCAGTGGCATCGATCGTCCTCCCGTGCACAGCCGGCTGGGCTCTGCAAACAGACCCCAGAGCTGGGCCTGGCGGCCTCTGTGGTCAGCGGGAAGCTGGCAGAGTCCAGCCTCGCGGCTGGATGGATCCAGTACCGCCGTGTGCACATGTGTGTGTGATGCTAATTATGCCAGACGTGCTTCAGTTTTGCTGGGAACAGTTAGCTTACTGCGCATTTCAGAAACTGCCAGGATTTTAGAGCCTAATGGGGTTCCTAGAGATCGTAGTGTCCAGCCGACTCATCGCCGTCTCACAGGTGGGGGAAGGAAGGTGCAGAGAGAGACAGCTACTCCTCCGTCATCCCCGTCCTCCTGTGTGCCAGGCCCTGTGGGGCGAGGGTTGCAGAGATGGCTGAGACATCGCCCTTGTCTGGGAGACCAAGACACAGCAGTGGGTTGCAGATGCTGGGAAGGGGCCAGGTGGAGGGATGAGGCGTCGGGGAAGGTGGTCTCCACCTTGTTGGAGTCAGAGACCAGAGGTGGAGGCTGCTGCTGCACACGGACCCCTTCCCATCCCATCCCCTCCTCAGCCTTGTAATCTGTGTGACCTGCACGTCCCTGTGCACCGGGCCGTCTCTGGGATGGGGCGGGGCTCCATGCCTCTTCCCTTCACTTACTGAGGGTGGTAGAGGCCGTGGGGCTTCAGGAAAGCTTTGGACGTGGGGCTGGGGCTCGCCTTGTTGGAGAAGGCATGAAATGACCTGGCAAAGTAGGATATTCTGGCGGACGGATCGCTGAAAATGAATTCATGGGCAGCAGAGATGCTTGGGTTGAATGCTGGATTTTATTCCTCCGTTCCTCCTGCAGGGGGTCCTGACACTTTTAAGTCACCAGAGCGGCTCAGCAGGCAGGTAGAAACTGCCCCATCCCGTGTTCCCTGTCACCTTCTACAGGGCAGGCCTCACCTGGGCTGTGTGAAGCAGGAGAGGTTGCGATGGGAGAGGCTGGGATGGAGCAGCGGCCTCCGCCTCTGGGCTCGGATTCCGTAGAGAGAAGCCCTTCGGAGTCTGTTCCAGATGAATGGAAAGGCACTGTCAACGGAAGAGGCTTCAGAAAAATCTCAAACTTGCTGCTCCCTTTGGTTCCCTGCCTCGGGGGACTTAAACCCTCCAGATAATGACCTGGAGAAGACCCCAGGGCCCAGGGTATCAGGGTCCGTTCGCATCCAGCGTCCCTGCTGAGTCAGGAGCTGTGGGGGTCTTGCTCTTTGGATCTCTGGACATTCACCAGAATCCCCTAAGCTGGTCTTTGCACGGTGTGTTTCCCTCACCCTCTTGGGCTTGTCTTTGTTGGGAAGGATGTGGGCACACCACAGATGTGACCAACGCAGTCATTCGTGTTTCAGACGTGTAAACACACACGTGCACACACGCTGCTGTGTGCCTTCCTGAATCCTCTTCTCTCTAGAACTCTTCTTCCCAAATGTTCAGTGGGCTTCTTGTCTGTCGGCCAACATTTGAAAGCCCTGCGTGAGAAAATGCCTTATGGTTAAAATGTAACAGAGGCTAAAGAGCGGTTTTCTCTTGCTGCAAGAGAGATAGCTTGGGACAGTGCAGGGGCCGGTGTGAGCAGTGAGCTCTCTGAGCCTCAGTCTCCGCATCAACATGTAGGGTATCAACAGAGGAGCAGGGCTATTGCATAAGCCTTTAGAGTAAGCACTGCCCAGTGTAGGTTGGTTCTTATTTGATTCCATCTGGCTTCCAGGTTTGCCTGGACAAGAGTTAGTAAGGCTGAGGTCACAGGTTGACCTGGATGTGCACCTGTTCTGCCTGGCCGGGACAAGACAGAACTTGGAAATGGCCGAGTCTGACACTGCTGCTTGGCGTCCCCATGCCCTGACTGGCTCTGTTGCCTGGGAAGCTACAGAAGCTGTGAGGGTGTAGGAAGGTCTGTACTCATGTCACGGCCTGGAGAGCTGCCTGCCGGAGCTGCTGCCGCCATCCTGAAGCCCAGAGCTCTGGCCAGTCTCTGCACAGACCCTGTCCGTTCCAAAGTGGGGCTCACGCTCTGCAGGTGTAGGCGGACGCAGGCGTTGCCCGAAATCGTATTGTATGAAGGGCTGCAGGGAGAGTTAGTGGGCAGCGAGCGACAGGTTTGGGCTGGCTGGGGGTCCCGAAGCTGTGCACGGTTTGTTGCAGACTGGAGGAAAAATGATATTTGTCTTTTCGCTTCAGGGTGGACCTGTTGTGGGTGCTGGCTCTCTTCATGCACGACCCCCCCCAGTCCCCAACCCTCTGTCACTCGTTGATCCTTTGAAATCAGGAGTTGGGGCTCCAGAGGGCATTGCGGTTGCTCCCGGTCCCATTCTTTTGAGCAAGCTTTTTGTGTAACTGATCAAGGAATCTTCACAGGGGCTTAAAGAACACCTGGCTGGCTCTGAGCAGCCTTTTAAGTAGGCCACGGAGGAGGCAAGGGTTCCCAGGAAACCTCACAGCCAGCTGGGGCGAAGGGTGTGAATAGGACTTGGCAGAAATTCCAGTCGGCCAGAGCTGAGGCTGCACAAAGCCGGGCGTTCCAGTCCAGGTAGATTACAGGAGATCGGGTTTGTTTTGCTCTTCCTTGAACCCCAAAGACTAGCTTTCCTGACATGGAGTTCACCAAATGCGAAGGGAAAAAGTAAACAAAAGGACACAGAACCCGCCGTGTCCCAAAATCCAATGCCCTGCTGGAGGGTGAGGAGGGACGCAGCCCGGCGGATTGTTCCAGGTGTTTGTGGCCTTGCAAGTCGCTCCCACTGGCAGTGGGGACGGCCCGGCCAGCAGAGGGCTTCTTCCTCGGGCCTTCCCACCTGTAGAGGGCGCAGTGGCTGCAGGGGTGGCCCCAACCCCAGGTCAAAGGCAAGAACTGAAACCAAATCAGGAATCGGACAAGGAGTTAGCGACAAAGCCACTCTCAAAGCAAGGCGCCCAGGCTTCTCCCTCTTGCAACGTTTCCGAACCTATTCCACAAACTCCTCAGCATCATAAGATAAACCAGAGTGTGAACCGAGCCGCCTGCCAGCCCCACCTGTGGGTTGGTGCAGCCCTTGCTGGGTCCCCAGGGTTAGCCAGCCCTACCGTGTGGGTGCCATGCCTGAGAAGAGCCTGGGAGAGCCAGGGAAGATAAGGGAATGTGCTTTAGGGTGGAGGAAGCCAAGAAACTCTATGGTATTCACCTGTTTTTTGTTTTTTAGTTGCAATAAAATACATATAGTCCCCCCTCACTGCAGCTTTGCTTTTTGCAGTTTCAGTTATCCTCGGCCAACCATGATCCAAAAGCATTAAATGGGACTGGGCACAGTGGCTCACACCTGTAATCCCAGCACTTGGGGAGGCCAAGGTGGGCGGATCACCTGAGGTCAGGAGTTCGAGACCAGCCTGGGCAACATGGTGAAACCCCATCTTTACTAAAAATACAAAAATTAGCCAGGCATGGTGGGGCACGTCTATAGTCCCAACTACTTGGGAGGCTGAGGCAAGGAGAATCGCTTGAACCTGGGAGGCAGAAGTTGCAGTGAACCGAGATTGCACCGCCACACTCCAGCCTGGGCAACAGAATGAGACTCCATCTCAAAAAAAAAAAAAAAAAAAAAATTGGAAGATTCCAGAAATAAACAATTCATGAGCTTTAAATTGCATGCCATTCTGGTAGAGTGATGAAGGCTCCTACCCTCCCCCTCCATCCCGACGGCTGTCTGGGTGATCAGATCGGCTGTCCCAGGATCTCAGTGCTTGTGTTCAAGTCACCTTTATTTGACTGAATAATGGCCCCACAGCACAAGAGCAGTGATGCTGACAATTTGGATGTGCCAAAGAGAAGCCGTAAAGCACTTCCTTTTAGCGAGAAGGCGGAAGTTCTCAACGGAATAAGGAAAGAACAGAATTCTGTGCTGAGGTTGCTAAGACCTATGGTAAGAATGAACTTTTATTACAGTGTATTGTTTTTGGGGAGGGTTTTTTGTTTTGTTTTTGTTTGAGATAGCGTCTTGCTCTGTTGCCCAGGCTGGAGTGCGGTAGTGCGATCATGGCTCACTGCAGCCTCCCAAGTAGCTGGAATGATGGAGTGCACCACCATGCCTGGATAATTTTTTGTTTTAATTTTTTATAAAGATGGGGTCTCTCTGTGTTACCCAGGCTGGTTTTGAACTCCTGGGCTCAAGTGATCTACCCATCTCAGCTTCCCAAAGTGCTGGGATTACAGGCAGGAGCCACCGCGCCCGGCCACTTATTTTATTATTATTGTTGTTCATCTCTTACTGTGCCTAGTTTGTAGATTAAGCTTTATCATAGGTGTATGTATAGGAAAAACATAGTATTTATAGGGTTTGGCACTATCCAAGGGTTCAGGCACCAACCAGGGTATTGGGTTGTACTCCTCTTGGATGAGGGGGTGCCACTATAACATAAAATTTACCATTTTAACCATTTTTGTTTTTTGTGATGAAGTCTTGCTCTGTTGCCCAGGCTGGAATGTAGGGGAGTGATCTTGGCTCACTGCAACCTCTGCCTCCCGTGTTCAAGTGATTCTCCCACTTCAGCCTCTTGAGCAGCTAGGACTATAGGTAGGCACCACCATGCCTGGCTGATTTTTTGTATTTTAGTAGATATGGGATTTCACCATGTTGCCCAGGCTGGTCTCGAACTCCTAAGCTCAGGCAATCCGCCCACCTTGGCCTCCCAAAGTGCTAGAATTACAGGCATGAGCCACCGCACCCAACCTTCACCATTTGTAAGTGCACAGTTGAGTGGCAGTAAGTGTATTCACATTGTTATGCAGCCATCACCACACTCTCCACCTCCGGAACTTTTTCGTCTTCCCAAACTGAAACTCTGTTCCCGTTAAACAACTCCCCATCTCCTCTCCCCCAAGCCCCTGGCAGCCTCCATTCTACTTTCTGTCCCTGAGTTTGACTGCTCTGGGGACCCGATAGGAGTGGAATCATGCAGGATTTGACCTTCTGTGTCTGACTTCTTTCACTTAGCATAATATCAAGCGTCATTCACGCTGTAGCCTGTGTCAGAATCTCCTTCCTTTTTAGCAGGGCGCGGTGGCTCACACCTGCAATCTCAGCACTTTTTTGGGAGGCCAAGGAGGGTGGATCACGAGGTCAGGAGTTTGAGACCAGCGTGGCCAACATGGTGAAACCCTGTCTCTACTAAAAATACAAAAATTAGCCAGGCGTGGTAGTACGCGCCTGTAATCCCAGCTACTCAGGAGGCTGAGGCAGGAGAATCGCTTGAACCCGGGAGGCGGAGGTTGCAGTGAGCCACGATTGCGCCATTGCACTCAGCCTGGGCGACAAAGCAAGACTCAATCTCAGGGGGGGGAAAAAAAAAGAATTTCCTTCTTTTTATAGCTAAATAACCTGCCATTGCATGCAGGGACAACATTTTCTTTCTCCATTCACCCATTGATGGACACTGGACTGCTTCGGCCTCTGGCCATCATGAATGATGCTGCTGTGAACACAGGGTACACATATCTGTTCCAGTCCCTGCTTTCAGTTCGTTTGAGCAACCTTTTTAAAAATCAATGCCAGGGCCATTTTCAGAGCACTTCGGCCAGTTCTCCACGGACCTTCCTTGTCCCTGCACCCACTCAGGCTCTTTCTTCCCCACAAAGACCCCCACAGCCAGCCCCCATGCCACCTACTCCACGAGGAAGCCTTCTAGAGCCCCAATCCCCACCCCGTGGGATGCTCCCGTCTGACACCTCCCAGCATCTCACAGCTGAAGTGGTGTCAAAATGAACCACGTCCTCAGCTCACCTCCTATGAGGTCCGTGTCTCCAGGTGGGTCGGGCACCAGCTTCCTCAGGTCTTCCTTGAGAGATGTTGACTGTTGTAGAGAAGAGTGACTGACTCTACTTTTATGAGTCAAGTTGAAGAATACATTAAAGACCCTTCTTTTCTAATTGCCCCAAGCCATTATTCCAAAATGGTATCTACTGGCAACATGGGAAGATACCTTCAAGTGTGTGTAAACCCGCAGAACGAACTTTAGAAGAAGAGTCACTCAACTGCTGACCAGGATGACTTGGGGAACAGGGCTTCCAATGCTGATTCTGCACGCTTGTCTTTTTAAAATTTTCAACCACAGCGTGAATTTATTTACTACTTGCAGATGTTAAGCAACTTAAAAAATACTGGAAGTGTAGGCCGGGCATAGTAGCTCATGCCTGTAATCCCAGCACTTTGGGAGGCTAAAGTGAGTAGATCACCTGAGGCCAGGAGTTTGAGACCAGCCTGGCCAACATGGTGAAACCCTGTCTCTACTAAAAGTACAAAAATTAGCCAGGCCTGGTGGTGCACACCTGTAATCCCAGTTACTCAGGAGGCCGAGGCACAAGAATGCGTTGAACTGGAGAGGTGGAGGATGCAGTGAGCCAAGATCACGCCACTGCACTCCAGCCTGGGCAATACAGAGAGACTCCATCTGAAAAAAAATAAAAAATAAAAATACAGGGAGTGTATATTAACGTAAAATTATTTACAATATGAGATCACTTCCATTCTCACACTGGGAGGAACATAAAACTCAACAATGGAGGAGCAAACTGAACCTCCGCTTCCAGAGGGTGGCGCTGTTTTTGCACCGAGCTGAATCTCCGTTTCCAAGGTGGTGCTGTTTTTGCACTGGGACTCGTATAAGGACTGGTGCTTTCTCTGATGTGCTTAGCTTATTACAGGCAGGCATTTCCCCTGGGCCCTCTGCTAGCTCTTCACCTTCCTGCAGGCTTCACTGAGGACCCCCAAGTCCACCTCTCTAGAGTGGCCCTGCCCAGCCCCTCCACCTCCCACCCTGTGTTCATTCCCTTTGAGCACCCCATGACCCATTTACCGTTTGCTGCCTGGCTCCCCACCACAATGAAGCTCTTCACGGTTGGGGACCTTGTCCCATTGTCTGCAGGTTGAGGTCTGGGGGGACACCCAGAACTTTTTATTGCAGAACAAATATTTTCTCAGGCCATGCTTTGTACAAGACCCTTTGGTGGGAGATGTACAAGATAAATCAGACGGGAGAGAGCAGGTGCATAGTGACTTTTTAGTCACATAGCATGTAAGTCACCCTTTTAAAGTGTACAATGCAGTGGCAGTTAGTACATTCATGAAGCTGTGTAATCACAACCTGATTCCAGAACATTTTCATCACCCCAAAAAGAAACCTCATACTCCTTAGCAGCCACAGCCCAGCTCTCCCTTCCTCAGCCCCGGCAACCACTAACCTGCTTTCTGTCTCTGTGGATTTACCTATTCTGGATATTTCATATAAATGGAATCATAGAACATATGGCCTTTTGTGACTGGCTCCTTTCGCTTAGCATCGTGTTTTCAGGATTCGTCCATATTGTAACGGGCCGGTACTTCATTACTGTTTATAGCTGAACAGTATTGCACTGTATGGATGCCACAGTTTGTTTATCCAGTCATCAGTTGATGGACATTTTTCTCTTTTTGGATATTATGAATAATGCTACTGTGAACATTTGTGTACACATTTTTATATAGACAACTATTTTCTGTTCTGTTCTTTTTTTTTTTTTTTTTGTGATGGAGTCTCGCTCTGTTGCTCAGGCTGGAGTGCAAGGGTGTGATCTTGGCTCACTGCAACCTCCACCTCCTGGGTTCAAGCGATTCTCCTGCCTCCCAAATAGCTGGGATTACAGGCATGCACCACCACGCCTGGCTAATTTTTATATTTTTAGTAGAGATGGGGTTTCACCATGTTGGGCAGGCTGGTCTCGAACTCCTGACCTCAAGTGATCCGCCTGCCTCGGCCTCCCAAAGTGCTGGGATTACAGGCATGAGCCACCATGCCCGGCCCTATTTTCTATTATCTATATGCCTATGAGTGGAATTGCTTGGTCAAATGTTAACACTGTGTTTAATTTTTGAGGACCTACCAAACTGTTATCTACAATTGGCTACTCTATTTTATTTTCCCATCAGCATGGAATGAGGGTTCATATTTCTTTAGGAGCTCCTCACCAACACTTAGTATTTCCCATTTTTTAATTGCAGCCATCCCAGTGGGTGTGGAGTGGTATCTCAACGTTGTTTTTGACTTGCATTTCTTTTTGTTTGTTTGTTTTGAGACAGGTTCTTGCTCTGTTGCCCAGGCAGGAGTGCAGTGGCACAGTCTTGCCTCACTGCAACCTCCATCTCCCAGGTTCAAGAGATTCTCCTGCCTCAGCCTCCCAAGTAGCTGGGATTACAGGTGTGCACCACCATGCCCGGCTCATTTTTGTATTTTTAGAGAGATGGGGTTTCACCGTGTTGGCCAGGCTGGTCTCGAACTCCTAACCTCAGGTGACCCACCCACCTTGGCCTCCCAAAGTGCTGGGATTATTGGCATGAGCCACCATGCTCAGCCTTGATTTGCATTTCTCCAGGGAATAATGATGTGCAGAATTTTTCATGTGCTTATTGGCCATTTATATCTTCATTGGAGATATGTCTATTTAAATTCTTTGCCCATTTTTAAATTGAGTCATTTGTCTTTTTATTCTTACATCTTAAGTGTTTTTTAAAAATATATGGGTACTAGTCCCTTGTCAGATATATGATTTAAAACAATTTTCCTCCCATTCTATGAGTTGTATTTTCACTCTCTTGATAGTGTTGAGTTTTAAATTTTTATGAAGTCAGATTTATCTATTTTTTTCTTTGGTTGATTGTCTTTTTGGTGTCATATCAAAGTATCTATGTTTTCTTCTAAGAGATTTATAATTCTAGCTCTTACACTTAAGTCTTTGATCCATTTTAAGTTAATTGTTGTAGACAGTGTGAGGTTATGGTCTGACTTCATTCTTTGCATGTGGCTATCCAGTTATCTCCATGCCATTTGCTGAAAAGACCATTCTTTCACCCGGTTGGGTGCAGCAGCTCATGCCTCTAATCCCAGCATGGCTATAATCCCTTTGGGAGGCCGAAGCAGGCAGATCACTTGAGCTCAGGAGTTCGAGACCAGCCTGGCCAACATGGTGAAACCCTGTCTCTACCAAAAAATACAAAAATTAGCTGGGTGTGGTGGCACACACCTGTAATCCCAGCTACTCAGGTGGCTGAGGCATGAGAATCCCTTGAACTCAGGAGGCAGAGGTTGTAGTGAGCCGAGATCTCGCCACTGCACTCTAGCCTGAGTGACAGAGTGAGAAAATGTCTCAAAAAAATTTTTTTAAAGATTTTTCTTTTATCAATTGAATTGTTTTACCAAGCTTATTGGAAACAATTGACCATAAATGTGTGGGTTTATTTCTGGACTCTCAATTCTATTCCATTGATCAGTATGTCTATCCTTATGCCTGTATCACACCATGTTGATTACTGTAGCTTTGTAGTAAGTTTTGAAATTAGGAAGTGTGAATCCTAATTTTTCAATGTTGTTTTGGCTATTCTGGGTCCCCTGTATTTCCATATGAATTTTAGGATCCACTTGTCAATATCTGCAAAAAAGGCATCTGGGATTTTGATAGAAATTGTGTTGAATTGTTGAATCTTCATATCAATTTGGAGAGTATTGCCATCATAGCAATATTAAGTCTTCCAATCCATGAACATGGGATGCCTTTCCAATTATTTAAGTCTTTAATTTGTTTCAATGTTTATAGTCCTAAGTGCACAAGTCTTGTACTTGTGTGTGTATGTGTGTTGTGAAGATAATTGTTTTATTAATTTTATTTTTGTGTTGTTCATTGTCAGTGTATACAAATACAATTCATTTTTAGACATTGATCTTATATAATGCAACCTTACTGACTTTATTGGTTTTAGTGGGTTTTCTATGTGTGTTTGTGTGTAGACGCCTAATGATATTCTATATGCTAGATCATGTCATCTGTTAATATAGTTTTACTCCTTTTTTTTTTCAATCTTCTTCCTTTTCCTTTTTAAAATTTTATTTCTTTCAAAGATTTTATTTTTAAAATCTTTCTGCCTTTTATTTCTTTATCTTGCCTAATTTCCCAGGTAGGCCTTCCAGCACAATGTCGACTAGAAGTGGTGAGAGTGAATATCTTTGTCTTGGTCCCAGTCATATGGGGGAAAGCTTTCAGTCTTTCACAATTAAATTTGTGGGTTTTTTTTTTAAGTTGTTGGTTTTTCATATATGCCATTTATTAGACTGAGGAAGTTCCTTTCCATTTTTAGTTTAGTGAATGTTTTTATTTTGGAATGCTGTTGGATTTGTTAAATGTCTTTCTGCATCTTTTGAGATGATCTTGTGTTTCCTGTCTTTTATTTTACTAATCTAGTGTCTTACATAGATCTGTTTTCATATGTTGAACCAGTCATGCATTCCTGAGGTGAGCCCCACTTGGTCATGGTGCACAACTCTTCTTACATGTAGTTGGGTTCAGCTTGCTAGTATTTTGTTGAGGATTTTGGGGTCTATTCAAAGGGATCTGAAGTTTTATTTTCTTGTAATGTTTTCGTCTGGTTTTTGTTTCAACAAATGATTTTTATACAAAGTCAAAAGCAAAACACATTAAAAAAAAAAAAGACTGATGCCGGGCGCAGTGGCTCAAGCCTGTAATCCCAGCACTTTGGGAGGCCAAGACGGGCGGATCACGAGGTCAGGAGATCGAGACCATCCTGGCTAACCCGGTGAAACCCCGTCTCTACTAAAAAAAAATACAAAAAATTAGCCGGGTGAGGTGGCGGGCGCCTGTAGTCCCAGCTACTCGGGAGGCTGAGGCAGGAGAATGGCGTAAACCCGGGAGGCGGAGCTTGCAGTGAGCTGAGATCCGGCCACTGCACTCCAGCCTGGGCGACAGAGCTCCATCTCAAAAAAAAAAAAAAAAAAAAAAAAAAAAACAGACTGATAAGTTTCTAAGGATTTTCCAGGGGATAAAGGGAAATTAGCATATATTGGACCTCCTGCATGTCTCAGACACTTGGCTTAGTGGTTTCCCTGAGGATTGAAGGGAAGCCACCTGGAGGAAGTAGGGTTTGAGCGGGGCCTTGGAGAGTAGGAAGAATCAGAAGAGAGGGACAGAGCAGAGGGACCCACGTAAGCAAATCCTGGAGAGAGGAGGTCCTGGGGTATGGAAAGGAAGTGAGCTGTCATGTTTGCCTGTGATCTAGTGGGGGCATGGTAAGGGACATACTGGATTGAAAAGTGTTCCCTCAAATTCATGTCCACCTGGAAACTCAGATTGCAATGTTACTTGGAAATAGAGTCTTTGCAATTAGTCAAGATGAGGTCATTCTGGATTAGGGTGGTCTCTAATCCAGTGAGTGGTGTCCTTCTAAGAAGAGAAAACAGACACAGGAGACCCATACACGGAGGGAAGAAGGCCACATGATGATGGAGCAGAGACTGGAGTGATACAGCTGCAAGCCACGGAAGGCCACAGATGCCAGGAACTGCCTGAAGCTGGGGAGACTCAAGGGAGGAGTCTTCTAGACTTTCAGAGGGAATGTGGCCTGCTGGCACCTTGGCTTCAGGCTTCTGGTGTCCAGAAGTGTGAGAGAACACATTCGTGTTGCTTTAAGCCATGCAGCTGTGGTGTTTCCTGCAGCCGCCCTAGGAAACTCATACTAGGGAAAATGAGGAAAGAGGCATCCAGGCCAACGTGTAGGGTGGGCTCAGTACCCATCTATGGATGGGAGTTTGACTGGCAGACAAAGCTGACTGTTGATAGTTTCTGAGCCAGGAGCAGGGGTGAAGGGGAGAAGTGGACATGGTTGCAGAGACATTCTTTCATAGATGTTGGTTTTAGCGTGTTGTCTTCTTTTCCAGTCGTTGTGACCGCTGTCTCTGGAAGGCATATGCCGAAAGAGTCAGGAACGTGAGCTTCCCATTGGCCACGCCTAACTGTCCATCCTGCCCTGCTGTGGGCCATTCTGAAACCTGAGGACATGATTCCTGGCCTCAGTCTCCTTAGCTATAAAATGGGGTTAGTGCTGTCTCACCCACAAGGTTTACATAAGGAAGTCTTCATAGCAATTAGGAGAGCTCCTGGCACACAGGAAGCTCCAATAAATGGTAGCCATGACGATAATTGGTTATTTTGTCTCACCTTTTTCCTTTCTAAATTATTATTTTTTAAAATATGATATTAAAAGACACACAGGCTTCTTTTTAAAAAAATTAGTACAGGCCAGGCGCGGTGGCTCACACTTGTAATCCCAGCACATTGGGAGGCCAAGGCAGGCGGGTCATTTGAGGTCAGGAGTTTGAGACCAGCCTGGCCAACATGGTGAAACTCCGTCTCTACTAAAATTACAAAAAAATTAGCCAGGCGTGGTGGCACATGTCTGTAATCCCAATTACTCGGGAGGCTGAGGCAGGAGAATCACTTGAACCTGGGAGGCGGAGGCTGCAGTGAGCCACCAAGATCACGCCACTGCACTCCAGCCTGGGTGACAGAGCAAGACTCCGCCTAAAAAAAAAAAAAAAAAATTAGTACAGAAAATTAACTTATGATTTCTGATTATCAAAATGATACATTATGCCTTTTAGAAAATTCTTTTAATGCGATGAAAGTATATTATAGACATGCCATCTAGATATGATCATTATTATAGTTTTAGTATTATTTTCTAATCCTACATTTGCATAGATATACCTGTCAATATATATTATATATAAAACAGTATTGATAGCATTTTTTAAATAGTTTTGCATCCTCCTTTCTTCATTCAGCATAATAGTGTGAGGATGCCTCTGGTCATCACATACTTTTATTAAATATTTTATAATTGCTTAATGGTGTTGCATCATATGAATGTGCCACAATATATTGAAGTATTCTCCTATGGTTGAAAATTTAGCAATAATACTGAGAGTTGAATATTGGTGGGTTTTTTTACAACTTTCTTGAAGTATAATTGTACAATCAACCACACGTGTTTAAAGTGCACAATTTGATCAGTTTGGACACATATAATATACACTCATGGAGCCATTGTCACAATCAAGATAATGAACAGATCCATCACCCCCAGAAGTTTCTTCATGTCTCCCAATGTCTTATCTGCAATTTGGCAATGATTTCTTGGATATGACACCAATAGCACAGGCAATAAAAAAAATAAACTGGACCTCATGAAAAATTTAAAAATGTGTGCATCAAAATATAGTATCAGCAGAGTATAAAGGCAACCCACAGAATGTGGGAAAATATTTGCAGGTCATATATGTTTAATAAGGAATAATTGTCCAGGATATGTACAGAACTCCTAAAACTCAACAACAATTAAACAACAACAACAACAACAAAAAAAAACAATAACTGGCTGGACATGGTGGCCCACGTCTGTAATCCCAGCACTTTGGGAGGTCGAGGTAGGCAAAATCACCTAAGGTCAGGAGTTCGAGACCAGCCTGGCCAACATGGTGAAACCCCGTCCCTACCAAATATACAAAACTTAGCTGGGCACGGTGGGGTACGTCTCTAATCCCAGCTACTTGGGAGGCTGAGGCAGGAGAATAGCTTGAACCTGGAAAGCAGAAGTTGCCTTGAGCCGAGATCATGCCACTGTACTCCAGCCTGGATGACAGAGCAAGACTCTGTCTCCAAAACAGACAAACACAAAAAACAACCAACCAACCAAACAAACAAACAAAATCAAACCCCAAACAACCCAATTCAAAAATGGTCAAAGGATTCAAAAAGACGTATCTCTAAAGAAGATGCACAAATGCCTGGTAAGCACATATCAGGCATTTGTGCTCAATATCATTAATCATCAGGGAAATGCAAAATCAAAACTCCAATGAATACAACCTCCCACCCATAAGGATGGCTACTATCAAAAAATAAAAAGTAACAAGTGTCAGTGAGGATGTGGAGACATTGAAATCCCTGTGCATTGCTGGCGGGAATCTCAGGCCGTACAGCTGCTGTGGAAAACAGTATGGCAGTTCCTCAAAAAATTAAAATAGAATGACCATATCATCCAGCAATTCCATTTCTGGGTATATACCCGAAAGAATTGAAAGCAGGGACATAGATATCTGGACACCATGGCTTCACAGCATTATTCACAACAAGAACATGGAGCAACCCATCAATTGGTGGATGAAAAGATAAACAAAACGTGGTCCATCCGTGCAATGGAATATTATTCAGCCATAAAAGGGAAGGAGGCCAGGTGCGGTGACTCACGGCTGTAATCCTGGCACTTTGGAAGGCCGAGGCGGGTGGATCACGAGGTCAGGAGATCGAGACCATCCTGGCTAACACGGTGAAACCCCATCTCTACTAAAAATACAAAAAATTAGCCAGGTGTGGTGGTGGGCACCTGTAGTCCCAGCTACTTGGGAGGCTGAGGCAGAATGGCGTGAACCCTGGAGGTGGATATTGCAGTGAGCCGAGACTGCGCCACTGTACTCCAGCCTGGGTGACAGAGTGAGACTCCATCTCAAAAAAAAAAAAAGGAAAAAAAAAAGGGAAGGCAATTCTGACCCACGCTACAGCATGGATGAACCCGGAGGGCATTATGCTAAGTGACATAAGCCAGTCACAAAAAGACAATACTGTATAATTTCACTGAGATTAGGTGCTAAGAGTAGTCAGATTCACTGAGATAGACAGTTGATGTTGCTTGGCGTGTGAGGGCGGCAATGGGAAGTTAATGGGCTTTTTTTTTTTTTTTTTTTTTTCCACCCAGGCTGCAGTACAGTGGCATGATCTCGGCTCATGGCAACCTCCAACTCCTGGGTTCAAGCACTTCTCCTGCCTCAGTCTTCCCCAAGTAGCTGGGATTACAGGCGCCCACCACCATGCCTGGCTTTTTTTTTTTTTTTTTTTTTTTTTTTGAGACGGAATTTCGCTCTTGTTGCCCAGGCTGGAGTGCAATGGTGCGATCTTGGCTCACTACAAACTCTGCCTCCTGGGTTCAAGCGATTCTTCTATCTCAGCCTCCCATGTAGCTGGGATTACAGGCTCATGACACCACACCTGGCTAATTTCTGTATTTTTAGTAGAGATGGGATTTCATCATATTGGTCAGGCTGGTCTCGAACTCCTGACCTCAGGTGATCTGCCTGCCTCTCAGCCTCTCAAAGTGCTGGGATTACAGGCATGAGCCACCGTGAATTTTTGTATTTTTAGTAGAGATGGGATTTCATCATAATGGTCAGGCTGGTCACAAACTCCTGACCTCAAGTGACCCGCCCACCTCAGCCTCCCAGCGTGCCGGGATTGCAGGTGTGAGCCACCATGTCTGGCCTGGAAGCTGCTGTTTAATAGGTATAGAGCTTTAGTTTTACAAGATGAAAAGAGTTTTGGAAATGGAAAGTGATGATCATTGCACAACGTTAGAAATGTATTTAATTACTGAACTGTACATTAAAAAAATGGTTGAGATGGCACCAGGCATGGTGGCTCATGCCTGTAGTCCCAGCACTTTGGGTGGCTGAGGCGGGTGGATCACCTGAGGTCGGGAGATCGAGACCAGCCTGGCCAACATGATGAAACCCCATCTCTACTAAAAATACAAGAATTAGCTGGACATGGTGGTGCATGCCTATAATCCCAGCTACTTGGGAGGCTGAGGCAGGAGAATTGCTTGAGCCCAGGAGGCGGAGGTTGCAGTGAGCTGAGATCTTGCCACTGCACTCCAGCCTGGGCAACAGAGTGAGACGACTCTGTCTCAAAAAATAAAAGAGGTTGAGATGGTAAATTTGATGATGGGTATATTTTAACACAATAAAATAATAGGAAAAAGGAAAAAAGTTACATCTGCTTTGCATCACTCTAGATTTGTTTGCCTTTCCTAGAATTTTACGTAAATGGGATCACACAGTACATGCTTGTTTTTCATCCTGCTTCTTTTAGTCAGCGTAATAATTTTTTCTTGTGTCCACGTTGTTGTGTGTTACTGCTGAGTAGTATGCCATGGTATGTACAGACCACAATTCATTACTGCGTTGGCTGTTGATAAACCCTGGGTGGTTTTCAGTTCTTAGCTATTTTATTTTGTTATTTTATTGTTAATTTTAATTTTAATTTTAATTTTTTGAGATGGAGTTTTACTCTTCTTGCCTAGGCTGGAGTGCAGTCATGTGATCTTGGCTCACTTCAACCTCCACCTGCAGGGTTCAAGCAATTCTCCTGCCTGAGCCTCCTGAGTAGCTGGAATTACAGGTGCCTGCCACCAGGCCTGGATAATTTTTTGTATTTTTGGTAGATATAGCATTTTACCATGTTGGTCACGCTGGTCTCAAACTCCGGACCTCAGGTGATCCACCGGCCTTGGCCTCCCAAAGTGCTGGGATTACAGGCATGAGCCACTGTGCCCGGCCAGTTCTTAGCTATTTTAGATAATGCTGTTACAAACATTTATGTGCAAGTCTTTGCATGTGGACATAACGTTTTTCTCTTGGTAAATACTTGGGAATGGAATAACTGGAAACAGGCATGTGTTTAATTTTTAAGATATTGCTGAGCTGTTTTCCTAAAGTGACTGTGCCATGTTGCATTCCCACCAGCAGTTCGTGAGAGTTCCACTTCCTGCATGTCCTCAGCAACACTTGCTATAATCAGTCTTGTCCACTGTAGCCATTGCAATAGGTGAGTAAGAGTATCTCATTGTAGTTTTAATTTGCATTTCCCTGACTACAAAGGATGCTGAGTATCTTCTCATGTAGCTTTTTGTGTCTGGCTTCTTTCACTTAATACATCTGAGATGCCTCCATGTCATCATGCATAGCAGCAGTTTGTTCCTTTTTATTGCTGAGGCATATGTATTCCCTTGTTCAGATGTACCATTGTTTAGCCATTCACCAGTTGAAAGACGTTTGTGTTGTTTCTTGTTTTTTGCAATGATGAATAAAACTGCTATAAACATTCACACACAGATTTCGTGTGAACATTTTCCATGTATTTTGGGTAAACACCTGGGGGGGATTGCTGAGTCATATGGTAGGGGTGTGTTTGACTTTATAAGACACTGCCAAACAGTTTTCCAGAAAGGTTCTATCATTTAACTTCCCGTCACGTGGTAGGGGAGCTCCGTTACTTTCGCCTCCTGGCCAGCACTCAGTTCAGTTTAATTCCTTTGGGTTTTTTTGGTTTTTTGGTTTTTTGGTTTTTTTTTTTTTTTGTGGGGTTTTTTTGAGAGTCTCACTCTGTCACTCGGGCTGAAGTGCAGTGGCATGATGTCGGCTCATTGCAACCTCGCCTCTGGGGTTCAAGCGATTCTCCCGCCTCAGCTTCCAGAGTAGCTGGGATTACAGGGGTGCACCACCACACCCGCTAATTTTTTGTATTTTTAGCAGAAACAGGATTTCACCATGTTTCCCAGGCTGGTCTTGAACACCTGAGCTCAGGTCACCTGCCCGCCTCGGCTTCCCAAAGTGCTGGGATTACAAACTTGAGCTGCCTTGCTCACGGCCTCATTAATTTGTTTTTCAGTCATTCCAATAGATGCGTGGCGGATCACGTCATGTTCCTTTAGATTGCATTGAGGTTTCTATTTGCGTTTCTCTAATAATGAATGATGTTGAGCACCTTTTCATATGCTTCTTGGCCATCTGAATATCCTCTTTGGTGAAATGTCTTTTCAAATATTTTGCCCATTTTTGGATTGTGTTGTCTTATTACTAAGTTTTGAGGACCTTTTCTATATTCTGTATAGAATGATGATTTAAAGCATATTACGGATTTATATGATGAACCCTTTATCATATAAGCATTTGGCAAATATCTTTTTCCCAGTCTGTGGCTTATCTTTTTTATTTTCTTAATAATATCTCTTAGAGAGTAGAAGGTTTTCATTTTAATGAAGATTAATTTTTTTTTTTCCACTTACGGTCGTATGTTGGTATCTGGTCTAAGAAACCTTTGTCTAACAATACTGTTGTATTTTAAGAGTTTCTTATACATACTCTGGATACAAGTTTTTTATTGACTATATGTTTTGTGAATATTTTCTCCCAGTCTGTGACTTGCATTTTTGTTTCCTTTAATGGAGTATTTTGATGAAAAAAAAGTCTTTAATTTTCCAATTTATTATTTCCTTTACAGTTTGTGTTTTTTTGTGTTCTATCTAAGAAACCTGGGCCTATTCTAAGGTTACACAGGTTTTCTCTTACAGATTCTTCTGGAAGTTTCCTGTTTTATGTTTCACATCTAGGTCTGTGATCCATTTTAAGTTAATTTGGGGGAGTGATGGGAGAAAAGAGTTGATGTCAATTTTTTTCATGCAGATATCCTGTTGATCCAGTATCGTTTGATGAAAAGCCATCCTTCTCCCCTGAATTGTCTTTGCACTTTTGTAAATAATCAATTGATATTTTTGGACTCTGTTATGTTCCACTGATTATTTGCCTATTTCACCATAGTTATCTTTTCACCAGTACCAAACTATCTTGATGATAGCTATGTAGGTCTCAAAATCAGATGAATCCTCCAACTTTGTGCTTCTTTTTTATAGTCGCTCCGGTTATACGAGCTCAAAATTTTGGGGTCAGCTTATCAATTTTAGTAAAACTTCCTGTTGGAATTTTGATTGGGCTTGTGTTGAATCTATCGGTCAGTCTGGCAAGATTGTCGTCTTAACCATGTTGACTGTTTTATTCCATGGACATGGTGCTTCTCTCCATTTCCTAAGATCCTATTTGACTTATCTCAGCAATTTTTGTGTTTTTCAGTATGACGTTCTTGAATGTCTTTTGTCAGGCTTATTCCTAAGTGTTTCATATGAGGATTTTTTTGCTACTGTAAATTTAATGTTTTATTTATTTCATGTTCCAATTGTGCATTGCTACTGTTTAAGAATACAATTAATTTTTCTCTATTAACTTTTTATCTTGCAGTTTTGTGAAATTCAGTTATTAGTTTTAAAGATTGTTTTATAAATTCCAGGAGGTTTTTCAGGTGAACAGTTGTATCAGCTGAAAACAGGGACAGTTTTATTCCTTCTTTTCCGGTCTTTATGCATTTTATTTCCTTTTCTTGTCTGATGCAGAGGCCAGGGCCTCTGTGAGAACATGGACTAGAAGTGGTGGGAGCAGGCATTCTTGTTCCTGCTCTTGGGGGGAAAAAATTCCATCTTTTACCATTAATTATGATGCTAACGGTGGAATATCTGTGGGTGCCTTTATCAGTTTGAGGAGCTTCTCTTCCATTCCTAGTTTGTAGACAGTTTTGTCATAAATGAGCATTCAATTTTTGTCAAATGCTTTTCTGCATCTCTGCATGTATGCCTTTATTGTGGGAACCTCTGGCTATTTCCTTAGGATTCATTCCTAGAAATGAAAGTGAAAAGTCAAAATGGATAAACATTTTTAAGCCTTTGGCATCTTGTTTCCAAATTGCCATTCAGAAATATGTGGTCAGGGCCGGGCATGGTGGCTCACACCTGTGATCCCAGCACTTTGGGAGGCTGAGGCAGGTGGATCACGAGGTCAGGAGTTCCAGACGAGCCTGACCAACATAGCGAAACCCCATCTCTACTAAAAATACAAAAATTAGCCAGGCATGGGGGCAGGCACCTGCAGTCCCAGCTACTTGGGAGACTGAGGCAGGAGACTCGCTTGAACCCGTGAGGCGAAGGTTGCAGTGAACCAAGATCGTGCCATTGCACTTCAGCCTGGGCAACAAGAGCAAAAATCTTCATCTCAGAAAAAAAAAAATTGGGCAGTTTCTATTCTTCCTCCCCCTGAGCTGAACGAGAATGTCTGTTTCCCCAAATCCTTTACCACACTAGATTTTATAATTTGTTAATTGATGCCAATTTCATAAACCACCCCCCTACCATGCTATCCTGTTTATATTTCCATTTATTGCATTACCCTGGGCCTGGAAATTTTATTCATTATTTGTATTTATTCTCTACTAAATTTTTTATTTTCCTTTTGCCAGTTTTCTGTTGGGCATTTATATTTTTCTTTTTAATTTACATACTTTTTTGCATATTAAAGATGTTAATCTTTATCATATGTATGTCCCAGTTTCTTTGGCTATTCATTTTGTTTTGTTGGGGTTTTTTTTCAAATAGATTTTATTTTTTGGAACTGTTTTAGATTCACAGCAAAATTGAGTGAAGAGTACAGAGAATTCTCATCCATCCCCTCCCCCCACACGCACAGCCTCCCCCACCAGAGTGGGACTCGTGTTACAACTCACAAGCCCATACGTCATTGTCACCCAGAGTCCATAGTTTATGTCGACATTCACACTCCATCTTGTACGTCCTATGGGTCTGGACAAATGTATAATGACACATGTCACCGTGACCACTCTGGTGTCATACCGGTGTGTCACTGCCCTAAAAATTCTCCGTGCTTCACCTTCCTACCTCCCCACCAGCTCCTGGCAACCACTGATCTTGTCACTGTCTCCATGGTTTTGCCTTTTCCAGAGTGTCCTAGAATTGGAATCCCACAGGGTGCAGCCTCATCACACTGGGTCCCTTCGCTTAGTAAACCCCTTCGTAAGATCCGTCGAAGCTCCCTCCGTGTTGTTTCACAGCCTGACAGCTCATTTCTTTTTAATGATGAGTAATATATTCCCTCGTCTGGCTGTACCACAGTTATTTAAACTTATTTATCCATTCACCACCAAAGGACATCTTGGTGGTTTCCAGGTTTTGGCAATTATGGGGAACCACCAAAGGGTGTCATTCTTTCCAGCCTCCTCTCCCATCACAGCCTCCTCTCCCATCACAGCCTCCTCTCCCATCACAGCCTCCTCTCCCAACCCAGCACACCAAGCACACCCTGCCCACTCCTCCAATACCTACAAGTCCCTCCCAGCATACTGTGTCCCGCTCACTGAACGGGGCACGCCAAAATTTCCAGAAACCAGACAGAACACAGAGACTCGCTTTGGCAGTCACGGGTGGAAGGCCCCCTCTCTGTTGCTGTGGCCGGAGAAGGCTGGTCCCCTGGAGGGTCAGCGCCAATTTCTATCCAGGCAAGAGTCCCGGATTCAGGGGCCACCGCACACCTCCCCCAGCAACGTGCCTCCGGGCAGAAGTTGGCTTAAACCCTCTCACAACCCCTTAGGGGCAAATTATTTGCATTAATTAATTGATTGATTCATTAATTCAGGACACTGTGCTTGGGACCTACAGCTGGGTTCCCATCGACTTTTTGTTCAGCAAACTCAAAAGGCTCAGGACAAAGAAAAGCAAGAGGAAAGTTAGCAGTTTAGGTATTTTAAATAATGCTAAAATCTGGCCCTGGTGTCTCTAACCTTGAGAACCACAGCTCAATGTGTTTGAAGGTTTCTTCCTCCCCCGCAAGCTTTTTCTGAGAGCTGGCCTGTCCTGCGTGTGTCAGTAATCTATTGCTGTGGAACAAATCACCCTCAAACTTAGCAACTTAAAGCAACCACCGGGCCCGGTGCAGGGGCTCACACCTGTAGTCCCAGCACTTTGGGAGGCCAAGGCGGACGGATCACTTGAACTCAGGAGTTTGACACCAGCCTGGGCAACATGGCAAAACCCCGTCTCTATAAAAAATACAAAAATTAGCCGAGTGTGGTGGTGAGTGCCTGTAGTCCCAGCTACTTGGGAGGCTGAGGCTGGAGGATCGCTCGAGCCTGGGAGGTTGAGGCTGCAGTGAGTTGTGTTTGCGCCACCGCACTTCAGCCAGGGGGATAGAGAGACCTTGTCTTTAAAAAACAAACAAACAAAAAACCGCTTCTTTGCTCACAGGGCTTTGGTTTGGGCTGGGCTGGGACAGGCTGGTCTGCTGGGCTCCCTGGAGTTCACTCAGGTCGCTGCAGCCACCAGGAGGCTTGGTTGGGTGGAGGGTCTGGAGTGGCCTCCGTTGACAGGTGTCGGGGCTCTGGTGCTGACTGCCAGTTGCGTGTGTCTCTCATGAACTCTTGTCTGTCTGTCTTGCCTGTGCCAAGAGGGAGAGTGAGGGGCTGCCCAGGCCCCAGAACTCGCCTAACATCATGTTTGCTACATACTATTGGTCAAAAAAGGCCCACCTAGATTCAGGGGTGGAGAGACAGGTGCTATCCTTGATAAGATGAGCTGTGAAGAATTTGAGGCCATTTCAAATCTCTATCTGTGTCTGACGTGGCGCAATTTACTGTGGTGGAGAGAGAACCCAGTTTTTGTGTTTTCCAGTGATATTGCTGACTTTTTTTCATTATTACTTTTACATTTTGGTGGTCTTCAGAAAATGATAGAAATGAAGAACTGCTACATTTCTTAAAGTTTAGCATCTTCTAGTTTTATGTATGAGATATTTTTAACGTAATAGCATCTTGGGAGTTATTGCCTGCAAAACCCATCCTTTCGGTTTTAATGCATCACATAATTTTATGAACAAGCTAAATTATTTGCAGCATATATGAATATTCTTAAAACCAAATTGCTTTACGTGTGTAGAAAGATAAGCAAAAATAAAACACTGTACATATTTCATTTTCCCTGTAGTTTATTTTCTTTAAACATTTTTTTCTATGACTTCAAAATTCCCAGACACTTTACATTTTCACTTCAGGCATGACTATTAAATGGCTGTGTGTTCTGTGCCAAGCCAGGGCCAGGAGCTGAAGATGAAGAGACACGATGCAACCCCCACTCCACAGCAGCCTTGAGGGGCACCAGACCTCGTCCTCCATGACCACACAGGGTACCTGCCAGACATACCCCAATTAAAGCGAACTGAGGTCTCCATCACCTTCGCTCTAGTTGGAGCCTATGGAACCCAGCTGTAGGTCCCAAGCACAGTGTCTTGAATTAATGAATCAATCAATTAATTAGTGCAAATAATTTGCCCCTAAGGGGTTGTGAGAGGGTTTAAGCCAACTTCTGCCCGGAGGCATGTTGCTGGGGGAGGTGTGCGGTGGCCCCTGTGTCCGGGACTCTTGTCTGATTTGAAATCGGCTCTGGCCCTCCAGGGGACCAGTCTTCTCTGGCCACAGCAGCAGGGAAGGGGGCCTTCCACTCGTGACTGCCAAAGCGAGTCTCTGTGGTCTATCTGGTTTCTGGGAACCTTGGCCTGCCCCGTACGGTGAGGGGACACAGTGTGCTGGGAGGGACGTGCAGGTTCAGGGGATTCTGCCGCTGGGTGTGGTGAGAAGGCTGGGGGAGGAGGCCGGGAAGGATACCACTAATGGCCCCACCCGGTGGGTCAGGCCGGCGGGCAGCACGCGGGGCAGCAGCTCTCCCAGCCACAGCAGCCCCGCGGTTCAGGGAGCAGATGATGAAAGGGGGCACCCATGGGTGCGGTGGGGCCTCAGACCCGAGACCTGCCCTGTGTTGTGAGCAATGATTCCGAAGCACAGCTCCCACAGGGTCAGAGGTCAGCTTGAGAAGATTTCGGGAGCCCTCGGCCTTCTGGGCCCGTCCATGGCGCAGCCACGGCAGTTCGAGTGATGGGCCCATGTGCCCATCTCTGATCTGGTTTTACCTGACTCCGTTTCCTTGAGAGCCCAGGGACCCCAGCAGTGGGAGGGCCTGTTCAGCTGACTTCCTTAGGCAGGTGAGGAAGAAAGGCCGCCTTCCACTCGCCAGGCCCAGGGCTGTGCCTGACGCAGTAGAGGGTTCTAGAAAGGCCAGTCAGGTTTCTCTCTTTGAAGTTCCAAGTGGGGAGGGATTGTGCTGGAACCCTCCAAAGGAGCTTTACTTACTTAGACCTGGTGCTTCTTGGAGGAGGAAGTGCCTCTGGATTGATGGCCTCCAACACTTTATGTTGTGAGCTCAAACGGGAAGCAGGAGCAGTGAATACAGCTGAGTCTCTGTGGGACGCTGCAGTTGGGGTCCAGAACTGAGTCTTGCCTCTACTCTGGTTTTATTTTAGCAGGCATTTGCTAAACATTACTATTAAATCTCAAGAGAGGGTTGGGCACAATGGCTCACGCCTGTAATCCCAGCACTTTGGGAGGCCGAGGTGGGCAGATCACCTGATGTCAGGCGGTCAAGACTAGCCTGGTCAACATGGTGAAACCCCATCTGTACTAAAAATATAAAATTAGCCAGTTATGGTGGCAGACGCCTGTAATTCCAGCTACTCGGGAGGCTGAGGCAGGAGAATCACTTGAACCCGGAAAGCAGAGGTTGAAGTGAGCCGAGATTGCGCCACTGCACTCCAGCCTGGGTGACAGAGTGAGACTCTGTCTCAAAAAAAAAAAAGAAAAAAGAGAAGAAAAAATCTCAAGAGACAGGATTTAACCTGTGATGTGGCTGAATCTGTATAATAAAATATTTAGCAATTTGAAATGTAACAAACTCATAAAAAATAACAGAATAAATGGGGTTGTCCTGCTGAACTGCAGACAGCTGCACAATATGCTGGTGAGAACATGGGCCACAAAGCTTGGGTTCTAATCTCCGCTCCACCACTTGCCAGCTGTGTGACCTTGGGCAAGTTACTTAACCTCTCTGGGCTTCAGTTGCCTCTTCTTTATAATGGGGTAATACCACTATTCATTTCAGAGGATTTTTGTGAAGATTAAATGCAATAAAAGCACCTGAGAAGCATTAGCTCAGGGCCAGGCCCATAGTCAGTGTTTTCATAAACGCTCATGACGTTATTAATAGTACTGAAAACCCAAATGTTTCCTAACCAAAGCGTAAACTGAACCAGTACTTTTCAGGAGAACAATGAGCTGGTTTAAACCACGGCGGAAGCCCCATGCTATCTAAAATCATCACAAAACAGCTACTTTCAGTAAAGCTCAGCCCCATGCTGTAGGGAAACCAAGCCTTGTTACTCTCCTCGCTTTACCCATGGGGAAACGAAGGCTGAGAGAGGCTAGGTGGCTTGGCCAAGGTCACCCAGCGAGGAACCCCAGTCAATGTGATCTTGGCTCTCAGGGCGATGACGACTTACTGCCTCTATTGAAGTGGAATGGAATTTGATCATGAAAATGCTTTCTCATCCAAGTGGAAGTAGAACTGTGCAGTGGGGTTCATACATGCCTTCATTCACAGATGTTTACAGGGCATATTCAGTTGTGCCTGTATGTGTGTTTAAGCTTGTTGCGTAGGTTTAAATGACTTTCCCCATGCCCCCTGTCCCCCTCTGGGTGGTGTGGGCAGGGTGATGTGTGGCCATCATCACATGACCTGTTCCACCAGCCCCCCATCCAGCTCCGACACCGGCCTGCGGTTCCCGGATAGCAACGGCCTCCTGCAGACCCCGCGCTGGGACGAGCCGCAGCGGGTGTGCGCCCTAGAGCAGATCTGTGGCGTGTTCCGCGTGGACCTGGGCCACATGCGCTCCCTCCGCCTTTTCTTCAGGTAGGAAGCAGCTCTGGGCGTCTCCTGGGAGTTGGTCTGTGTGTGCTTGCTTTCCCTGGCAGCCTGTGCTTTGTGGCCGGTGCAGTGCATGGCGTGGGGACGCAGGGCCCTGGATGGAGTCTTCCCAAGCGTCTGCCTTCCTCCCTCACTGATCTTGCGGGCAGCGGTTCCCCACCGCGGCTCCCTGGCGGTTCTCAGGCCAGGTGAGCTACCGAACTCATTCCCCTACCTTCAGCGTGATGGTAGCCAGCGACTGCTTGCAACTCTGGCTTGGGAGAAGAAACCAAACCAGGGCGGAGAGTAGCAGCTGCAGGCCTCTGTGATCCCCGGGAGATGCTCTGGAGCTCGGCCACCTGTGCGGGACGGGCCGCAGCCTTCCGGATGGAGGCTCCCTTCCTTTCGTGATGGGTGGGCGATGCCTAGTTTCCTGCAGTCATTCCCCACATCAGATCCTCCTCCTTATAGTCAGGGCTGCCCAGCCGCAGACAGCACCAATAAGAGGCCCGGGCTTAGAAGAAGCCGGCGTATCCAGAAGCTGGGGGGGTTCCCAGACCCAGAGCCACATTCCAGCCTTTCATCTAAGGGCAGCCGGGGTTGGGCTGACAGCACTGACGGATGTTTAGTGAGTTTCCCTGGAGGGTTCTCCCAGAGTTCCACCCACACGCAACGAAGGAGGTCTGTTCCCAGGAGGTTCTCTTAGCACATGGCCCACCGGGGCTCAAAACTGGATTCCAGGGCACTCAGCACTGGGACCCAGGTCTCCCGGACTGCAGGGACCATGTAGCTGGGCAGGTGGTGGTGGGGAGAAAGTCGCTCTGGCAGGTCTCCAGAGAGGAGCCCCAGGGCCCCCCAGAAAGGAGCAGTTTTGTCATCTTCAGCAAAGGGGGTGACGGTTTTTGTTCGGTGTAGTTCTGTCCCCTCCCGCCAGCAGCCAACCCCACCGGGACCCACTGTTTCCTGCTCCTGAGGTTGGCGACAGTGGCCTCTGATTATACTTGGAAATAAAACCCCCGTGTTTACATATTCATCGGGCTTTCCTCTCCCCTCTCCAATGGCCCTTCAGCGACGAGGCCTGCACCAGCGGCCAGCTGGTCGTCGCCAGCCGAGAGAGCCAGTACAAGGTCTTCCACTTCCACCACGGTGGCCTGGACAAGCTGTCCGACGTGTTCCAGCAGTGGAAATACTGCACCGAGATGCAGCTCAAAGACCAGGTAGCCCAGCAGACCACCCCAGACGCCCCGCGGTTGACACTTCCCCCCCCCATGGGCCCCATCTCCCTCCTGGGTCCCGTGTTGGGTTCCGGGGCCCGGGGGCTTACGGGGTGTGACCCACGGTAGCTTTCGGCCTTCAGAGCAGCAACTTCAGGTTTGAAACCTGTGCCCAGGGCTTTCTGTAAAGTCAGTGCCCTGCACTTGAAAAATCGTGTTTTGACAAGACTTCCTGCCATATTTTGCTCAATCTACGTACAAATGTAATAAGAGCTCTTTAATTATCTGTTGAAGATACTGTATGTGCTTATTAGAAACAGGGCTGACTTTAAAATTCCCTTCCTTCCCACAGAGCCTCCTGCTGGCTTCCCTTATTACAGTAGCATGGCTTTTTTTCCCCCTACATTGAACAACCTTTGATTTTTGAATTAAATGTCAGCTGCAGTTTTGCCCTGGATTCGTGACTGCTCGCGGAGACAATCTGACAGGCTGGCTCCCTGCTCGCAGGACAGCGATCCCTTTGTATGTGGCCAATCACATGTAATTCATTGCAGGCCCTCCCGGCAGAGGGAAGTTAGGCCGAACGAGGCATTAATTCCGTTTCTGCGGCTGGGGTTGGAGAGAGTGGGGGCGGCGGCACAGTGGGCCGGGGAGGAGAGAGCCGCAGAGGGAAACCGATTTTAAGATGAAGGTATTTTCATTTTAATTGCGCCTAATTACACTCGCCATTTAGGGGTTTGTATGCAAGGGACGGCCCTTGCCCTCCTTTCAGAAGAGAGAGAGGCTTTTAATCCTGGGAAAAGCACCGCTGGCCTCTGAAGCCGCACGGCTGAGATCCTGACCTTTGCCCAGTTTTCCTCCCATTTAGCAGGTCGCCCCCGATAAGACATGCATGCAGTTCTCCATCCGCCGCCCCAAGCTGCCGTCCTCCGAGACGCACCCCGAGGAGAGCATGTACAAGAGGCTCGGCGTCTCTGCCTGGCTCAACCACCTGAACGAGCTGGGCCAGGTGGAGGAGGAGTACAAGCTGCGGAAGGTGAGGTCTGAGCCCTCCCCGCTGGCCCCGTGGAGAGCCGGCCGGGAACCGGGAATGAGCAAGAGGGAAGGAGGCCAGGGTCTGGCCGCCCGCCCGCACCCACGGGCCACCTCCTTGGGAGAGCCCCGTTTTCTTGTGTGAGGCTCTCTGTGAACACTCCGATAAAGCAATCAAAGCTGCTGCGTTGAAAAAAAAAACAAAAAACAAAAAAAAACCTCCCTCGAGGGTTTGGGGGGATACCGTGTCAGCCTGTATAGAAGGGTTTGCAGTGAAATGCAGCGTTTCCAAAACCAGGGATTAGGCCATGACGTGAGAACGACACGTTAATCTGAGCGCCACCCCAGGGGGGGCATTGACATTGAAATGAGCCGGGTTTGTGTCCTGTATGGGAATTGAAGACCACTGCTTTCCCCTTGTAAATATGTGCAAATTGCAGAGATCTGAATCCAGGCGCACCAAAGCCACCAAAACACACATCTCTGGGGATTTGGGGGTTCTTTGAGCTGCCCTGTTTTATCCCCTCCCCAACTTTTGCCGCTTCCTCCAGGCCATTTTCTTTGGCGGCATTGATGTGTCAATCCGGGGGGAGGTCTGGCCCTTCCTGCTGCGCTATTACAGCCACGAGTCCACGTCGGAGGAGCGGGAGGCGCTGCGGCTGCAGAAGCGAAAGGAGTACTCTGAGATCCAGCAGAAAAGGTAACCGCCGGGGCCAGCCCGGCCCACCCCGCCGAGCCGCAGAGGAAAATGTCATTTGAAAAGGCAATTTGAGGTGCAATTCAGCATTGATAATATGTTTCGTGACCCATAGTTTCTTTCAGAAATGGGTCTCCCAGGAACGTGAGTGATAGGGTGGGATAAGTGCAGTCATTAAACCAAGCACTCGGGCCTCGGAACTGCGGGGCTCGTTAGCTCACATGTCAAGGTTTTAGAATTCTCGTTCAACAGACTTAACTAGGCGCTGACGTCCCACAGCTGAAGGCTGGGGCTGGGAGCAGGGCCTGGAGGGGTGAAGGCATCCGGAGACTCTGTCCCACCTGGGCTCTGCTAACCCAGAACTGGGGTCAGCTCTCTCTCCAGGAGGCTGGGACTGGGTGAAGCCACTGGGCTGTGCTCAGCTCCCCTCCAGAACACTGGGCCAGGGCCAAGACCTCATTACCCATTAGGCTACAACTTGTTCTTCTCTCTGGGACGCTGGAGCCTGTGAGGCGGAGTTAATATCAGGGAGAGCCTTGGATACATGCCACCCATCCGCCTCATCCGGGAGGGTTTGCAGCCAGCAGCAGCCACCCAGCTCCCATCCAGGGAATGGGGGTTGGGAGGAAGTGTGGCTTCCTGGAATGTGTGCACCACACGATGCCTCCGGCTGCCACCCGCTGACCCGACTCGGTGGTTGGCTCCACACAGGCTCTCCATGACCCCTGAGGAGCACAGAGCGTTCTGGCGCAATGTGCAGTTCACTGTGGACAAAGACGTGGTCCGGACCGATCGGAACAACCAGTTCTTCCGAGGGGAAGACAATCCCAACGTGGAGAGCATGAGGTACTCCCTCCCCAGCCACCTGCAAGTCTGCAAGTCTCACCTGACCGCCCTGGGAAGTGGATGAGCCCCCAGCCACTTTCTGCAGGGGCTCTCTTCCAGGTTCATACGTCAAAGCCCCGGAAGTGAAGGATACGCTATTCATGGGCTACCTCAGTTGGCATCTCAGAGCCGTGGCATCCCAGGGAAGCCACCCAGGTCCCTGCCAGTGGGGCCCGCAGAACCCCTCTATCCCCTGGGCACCACCAAGCCTGTCCTTGCTTGGCTCACACCAACCATGGACCAGCTTCCCCATGCACCCCCTCCATCTCCCCGTGGGTGGTCCTGCAGTCATACAGCCACACAGAGCCAGAGGCTGGCATCTCTGACATTCTGCTGCAGCCTAGCAAATAATTGCACAAAATTAGCAGCCCACAGAAATGTCCCTGCCAGCCCACCCCTTGTCACAGGCAGTCCACCCTTCAGAAAATCAGACCCATGTTCCCCCTTACCCCTGCTCTCAAGGTTCTGGGCCTAGACAGCAGCTAATAGCAGGCCATTACTTCTTTTTTTTTTGAGACAGAGTCTTGCTCTGTCATCCAGACTGGAGTGCAATGATGTGATCTCGGCTCACTGCAACCTCCACTTCCCGGGTTCAACCTATTCTCCTGTCTCAGCCTCCCTAGTAGCTGAGATTATAGGCGTGCACCGCATCATGCCTGGCTAAGTTTTGTATTTTTAGTAGAGACAGGGTTTCACCATGTTGGCCAGGCTAGTGTCGAACTCCTGACTTCAGGTGATCTGCCCACCTCGGCCTCCCAAAGTGCTGGGATTATAGGCATGAGTCACCATGCCCAGCCAGGCCATTACCTTTTGCAAAGCAAGGGTCTGTGTGTCTGGAACCTAAGCTTGGGCTCTGAAATGATGGCAGAGCTGCCTTCCACTGAGATGAAGGCAAGTGAGGGAAGGCGGGGTCTCCAGCTTGGGGTTCTACGGGCTGGGCAGTGTGCTGTGGTGAGGGTCATCCCGCTTACTGCTGTCTCCACTGTCTCCCAGGAGGATCTTACTGAACTATGCCGTGTACAACCCTGCCGTCGGCTATTCCCAGGGGATGTCGGACCTGGTGGCGCCCATCTTGGCCGAGGTCCTGGATGAATCAGACACCTTCTGGTGCTTTGTGGGTTTGATGCAGAACACAATCTTTGTCAGCTCCCCTCGGGACGAGGACATGGAGAAACAACTGGTGAGGCTCAGAGGATGGGTACCTCTGAGGGCATGTGAGGGCCCATGCTGCCTCTCCCCTTGTAGCCAGGGTTGCCGTGGTGACGCGTGGCTTGGCTGCTATAGGTCAGTGGGCAGCGAAGACACCAGGATAGGACTTGCCTGTGGGATATGGGTGACTTAGCCCTGGATCTCCGGGGGCTGGCCCCCTGACTCCCTGCAGGTCCAGGGGCCGTGTTGTGTGGGCTACCCTGGTGGCCTCCCACCCCTGCATGTGACAACCTGGCCCAAGCTCCCTGGCTGGCAAGGAAGGGGAGGCACCATCACACCCAGCCCCCTCTGAGCTTTAGGAAATGGGTCCTCAGGTGTGTCTAAGCTGCTCCCCGCAGAAGTCAACACAGCCAGGGCTTCTGAGTGCGGACAGGAAGAGGAGGGGCTCCTGAAACTCCCTGAGGTCTCCGGGGCAGTCCTCACACCCCACCCCTTCCCTGGGGTGCCCAGCTGTCACGTCTCCCGTCAAGGCCTCTTTAAAAGGACCAGCCCTATGTAGACCAGGAAGCACTGACTGTCGGTGGTGGGGCTGAGCCCAGCTGGGTAAGGCAGCACCAGAGGGCCAGTGTGTGGGACCGAGCCAGGGCACCTGCTCACTGTTCTCACCACGCATCACCCGTGTCTACCAAGTACCTGCCGGGTGCGGTCACCAGACATTCACCCTCCCGGCTGGGCCAGGAAGCTGGCATTGTGAGCAGAGGACGCTGGTTGTTGGGGAACCCTGCAGGAGGCGCCCATGATAAGGACAAGAGGGCTTCTGCACTAGGGACAGCTCCAGGGTGTGTGGGGTCTGGCCCTGAGTGTCGCTAAGGCTGGGCTGAGCAGAGCAGTCCTAGTGGTGGGACTGAGTGACCCGGTCTTCCTGGACCAGTAGTGAGGGAGGAGCTGATGGAGGGCCTTGAAGGCCAGGGCCACAGGGTGTGTCTCATAGAACGAGGGTCCCCACTGCACGGCCACAGAGCGTGTCTCAGAATGGGGGTCCCCGCCCCAGCACACTGCGTGTGTCTCATAGAATGGGGATCCCCACCCCCAGGCCACAAAGCGTGTCTCAGAATGGGGGTCCCTGCCCCAGCACACTGAGCGTGTCTCAGAATGGGGGTCCCCGCCCCAGCACACAGAGTGTGTCTTATAGAACGGGGGTCCCCACCCCCAGGCCACCGAGCATGTCTCAGAACGGGGGTCCCCGCCCCCAGGCCACCGAGCATGTCTCATAGAATGGGATGCCCGCTCCCAGGTCCGGGACTGGCGCTGGTCCGTGGGCTGTTAGGAACCAGCCGCACAGCAGGAAGTGAGCGGAGGACGGGCCAGCGAGCATCCCTGCCTGGGCTCCACCTCCCGTCCGATCAGCGGCCACATTCGATTCCCACAGAAGCTCGAATCCAAGAACCCTTTGTGAACTGCATGTGAGGGATCTAGGTTGTGCGATGCTTATGAGAATCTAATGCCTGATGATACGAGGGGGAGCAGTTTCAACCCGAAACCATTCACACTACCTTGTCTGTGGAAAAATTGTCTTCCAGGAAACGGGTTCCTAGTGCCAAAAAGGTTGGGGACCACTGCTGTAGACTGACTATTAGTGGGTCACTGATGGCAGGCTGGGAGGGTTGAAGCCAACAGAGAGAATTTGAAGGCAAAGGAGCCCAAGCAGGGAGGTGCAGGCACCTGCACAGGGGGTGGGAGTGGAGCGTCTGCAAGGGGGTCATCCACATGGGTGGGCTTGACCCGGCTGCAGGCCACAGGGCGGACGGCTGGCTGCACATCTTCAGCGCAGTTTCCGTGGGAACAATGGGCCACCTGTGTGGGAAGGGGGCATGTGGCCCTGAGCCCTGCCCCAGGATCCCCCCAGCTGTGATCTAACTCCACCTGGGCCGGGGGGCTGACCCCAGCCGAGCCTGCTCACTCTGCATCAACGGGTGGGTGTGACGTCAGGCGTCCACATTGCCTGGGGAGGCAGTTACAGTGTCCAACGCCATTCGCCCCTGAAGGCTCATGGCAGCACATGGCCGGGTGACTCATTGACTGCTGGAGATTGATTTTCCAGCGACATTGATGAAGTCAGTGGCCTGGGCCCGGGTGCTGCCAGAAATAGCCCCAATCTTATTCCACGTCACTGGGAGGTGACCTTAATGGCAGGAATCGAGCATCCTGGGGCTCAGACACGTCCCCTTCCTGCCCTAAATCAGCTCTGGAAGATGAAAGATCTGGGTGAGCATAGCTGAAGAGGGGTGGGGGCGCTCCCTGGATGATCCGCTCACCTCACCAGGAGGGGTGGATGTGGGAAACAGCCCCCAAGTGTCCACCGAGAGTGGGGAGCCTTCCTGGCCATGGAGCGGCTGCCCAGCATCCGGCCACTCCAGGGAACAATGCTCTGCCTCACTCTGGGCCATGCCACAGCCTCCGGAACAGTCAAATCTGGGAGGAACTGGCAGAGGCAGGTGTGAACCGATTCCAGTGGTGGAATAAAGCACTGGGGGGCTGGCATGTGGAGCAGGTAGAGGCCCCTGGCTGTGCTTTTCCAGGTTGGGGTGGCCCGGGGAAGGGCCCCAGTGGGAGTGGGCTCCCTGGGCAACAGGCTTGCATGGGACTAGGGCTAACTAACCCATGCTGGCCTCGCCCCCAGCTATACCTTCGGGAGCTGCTGCGGCTGACACACGTGCGCTTCTACCAGCACCTGGTCTCGCTGGGCGAGGACGGCCTGCAGATGCTTTTCTGCCACCGCTGGCTCCTGCTGTGCTTCAAGCGGGAGTTCCCCGAGGCTGAAGCACTGCGGATCTGGGAAGCCTGCTGGGCCCACTACCAGGTGAGCCAGGGCAGGGGCCAGGAGGCCTGCTGGGTTTACTACCAGGTGAGCCAGGGCAGGGGCCAGGGCCGGGGAGGTTGGGACCATGGCCCCTGAACCACCGTGGCCACCCTGCCTGCTGCCCCTGGCCGCCTCGCCGCCCCCCAACCACAGCCACACATGAGTCCCCCATATGGCGACCGCCTTCCCGTCCCACGTGGCTGGCTTCAGACCTTGCAGCTCGCCTCCCCAGTCACTGAAATCGATGCAAATTGCCCGCTGACTGCACTCATTACCACTTTCTGGGGCTGAGCTCCCTCCTGTCACAACCAATCAGTGTGAGTGACACTGTCGGGGGCCTACGCTAGACCACAGCAGCCCAGGATGCCGGTACCCAGGAGCGTAAGCCAGCACCGCCCTGCCCCCTCGGGACCGCCCGGCCACGAGGGACGAGGGCCAACTCACCCGTCACCCTCCTGTGCAGAGAAAGGGCCTGAGATTCCCACTTCCCTGTCGGCCCCTCCAGAGGGCTCCAATCAGTGATACCGACTTCCTCTCTCCGTCCACCGTCACCAGCATCTTCTCAGCAAATTCCCCTTGGAGCACAGCACTGGCTCTGTCACATGGCCTTAACGCCCAAATTAGGGACAAGCTGGAGATGTCAAAAGATAAGCAAGTCTCTTTGAATCCATCAGCCTTTAAAAAAAAAAAAAAACTCACATTGACGCATCCAGGAGGGCTGGACCCTTTTGCAGGAGCAGGCTCCATCCACCACGGCAGCTCCAGCAGCCTCCATCAGAGAGCCCTGAAGATGCAGGTAAACACCCATCTGCTGGAAGACATTTGCGTCAGGGTCTCCCGTCCTCACTCACACTGCAGGGGGCTGATATCTGATGAGAGAGAGTCTGAAGCCACGGAGTGCCGGTGCCACATGCCGCCTTTGCATGCATTCGTTGGCTCGCCCTGGCCCGGGTCTAGGTTTCCTTCCTGGCTTAGCCTGCTGGACGTGGACGTGCAGGGTGGACGGTCTGCATTAATAAAGGGAAGCACGGCATGGATGGTCTGAGACGCTTCATTCCCACCACCCCCAGAGAAAAAAATCGTGCCTCATTGCATGTTTTCCCAGTGGCAAATTTGCCGCCCTCATTCCTTTATGTTCAGGCTGATGTCACATATGAACTCAGGGCGTGGCCCAGCAGACAGGGCCCTTTCCCACGGGCACCTACTATGTCCCGAGTGTAATGAGATCTAGTTGGAATTCCAGCGGGAGGCCGATGTGACGTGGGATCTCTGTTGGCTGCTGTTTTGTTGGAATCCACAAAGCACGTTTCTGTTGTTTTCAGACTGTGGGCTAGATTTAGCCACAGTCGGTCCCATCCCTCGATCAATTTGGTAGTCTTACGGGGTGGGGGTGGGCTGCCAGTGAGCTGGGAGTGAGCTCTGTGGAATGGGAAGGTTGCCGCCAGGTGAGGTCTTTAACTGTTCAGTGACCCCTGAGCGAGAAAAGGCCTTTGATGCTATCCATCCGCTGCCAGCGTGTGGTGGGGCTGGACGGCCCTACGCCCTGCCTGTCCTGGGAACTGAAATCCGCCTATACTGTACAGGCTGTGGAGATCGTGCCCTCCCTCTCCCTCCCCACATTCCTCTCCCAGAGAAGCTGGGCGTCCACCTTCCTGCAACCCCTCCACTGTGTCTCGCACCAGCCACAGTTCAAATCACTGCAAAAGGATCCGTCAGAGCCAAAACAAGACCGTCCCAGATTAGTTCAGAGGAAGCAGCCGGGCAGCCTGGTGCATGGTCTCTCCAGGAGCAGGCTGGGGCGTGGGAGTTGCCTGTAGCCTCTGCCCTCATGGTGTGCTCTGCTCAGCCTGGGCTGGGGACACCGTTCCGTCTGGTTTGTGTGGTCGACGTCAGGAGACTAAACATGGACTTCTCAGTGCCCCCGTCCTTCCTGTGCCTCCGGAAGTGCGTGTGCCTCAAAGGTGGCGTGCCTTGAGGCGTCCAGGCCGGAGAGCACACAGGATGCAGCCGTCAGGACCCGGCGTGGGCTTCCTGCGGTGCACAGCGCATTGCTGGCAGGCCCCGTGGGGCGGTCTTTAAAGGGAGGGCTGCGGAGTCCTCAAAGGGCGCCCAAAAAGAGGCTCAAGGACAGCGCGATCATTTCAGCCACCCCATGGGCGAGCTGCTGTGCCCGCTCTGTTAGGATCTTCCCACTTTTCTAGCCACAAACCCTAGAGTCGTCTCTGGGGCATGATTTGGGGGGTGAGGCCTGGAGCCAGGAGGATAGGCTGACCCGTGGCTGGCTGCCAGAGGCACATTCCACGAGCCGCTGGAGTGAGTTCTGACACAGCCTTCCACACACACCGTTGCTCAGGACCGTTACAAATGAGTCCTCCCCATAAGCGCAGGCCAGGCCTTCTGAGGAAGGCACCTCCCCACCGCCCCCACCCCCGTCATGGAGACCACCCACATTGCCCCCCAGGAGAGCAGCAGCAGCCCGTGGGGCTGAGCTCAGTGTCGTCCCCTGTGGATGTCACAGCAGCCTGGGCATGCGACCCAGGATGGACCCCGTGTGTGGGTGGGGAAACTTAGGGCCGAAGAGGCAATGCAGCTCGCCCAGGGCCACACGGCCCCCGAGCTGGGCTGTGAGCCCCGACACCTCGCCCTGGAGCCCTCGCTCGCACCCTGGCAGTCAGTTTCCTCCTGAGTGCAGGGCCTGGGGCTCGGTCAGAGCCCGTGTCTGAACTCTACCCCCCTCCCCAGACCGACTACTTCCACCTTTTCATCTGCGTGGCCATCGTGGCCATCTATGGGGATGATGTCATCGAGCAGCAGCTGGCCACGGACCAGATGCTCCTGCACTTCGGAAACCTGGCCATGCACATGAACGGGGAGCTCGTTCTCCGGAAGGTGAGGCTGCCCCAGACGTGGGCCCCGCCCCACCCTGCCCCCAGAGCCTCAGTGCCAGCGGTTAGTTCTCAGGAAGGTGATGCTGCCCCAGACATGGGCCCCGCCCCCAGAGCCCCATCCCCACCGGCTCATTCTCAGGAAGGTGAGGCTGCCCCAGATGTGGGCTCCGCCCCCAGAGCCCCATCCCCACCATGGCCCCCCAGCACGTGCCCTGCCCCCACCCGTAGCACTGGGGGCTCCTTGCCAAGGCTTCGCAGTCAGCACCTGTCTTGGCCTGGCTGTGTCACCTCGGCTGTCCCCTCACTGTCCTGGGGTGCCAGCCCTGACACAGGAGCCTCCCTTGCTGGCTGAGGAGGGAACGGATTCCCCGGGGCTGACGCACAGGACAGGTACAACCCAGAGCTAGGAACCCTGAGGAGGAGGCTGGACCCAGGGGCAGGGTAGCCAGAATACTGGAGGCCTTGGGCTTTGGCCCCCTCCCCCACTTCCCAGACTCCTCCTGGAGATGCTGCCTGTTAGCTCTGTGGTTGTCCTCAGGGCAGTGAGGGGGCATCCTGAGGTCAGTGGTGCCCCCCGGCACAGGACGCAGATGCTACAGGAGCTGAGAGGCTGCTGGGGTGGGGGGGGTGCAGAGCAAGGTGTGGGGGGAAAGAGAGGGGTGCTGCCGAAGGGACAGGTGGGCTTGGCTGGGCGCGGCCCAGCCCTGGCTGGTGTTGGTCCTGTTCACCCTCCCGATGAAGCCCTTTCAGGGACCTTCCTCACCTTGAGTCACCTGTGAGCACAGCCCAAGCGCCTTGTGGGTCCTATCACTGCAGCCACCTAAGACCCAGGGCCCGTGGTGCCAGTGATGGTGGGAGATGCAGGCAGAGCCCTCAGCCCAGGACTCAATGAGCCCCCGAGGTGCAGGCCGTTGCTGCTGTTGCTCTTTGTTGGCCACTCCCGTGGGGACCCTAGGCTGCCAGGCTGTCCCCCGGCCCCTCCTCACCCCCCCGTCCTCTCTCTGCAGGCGAGGAGTTTGCTGTACCAGTTCCGCCTCCTGCCCCGGATCCCCTGCAGCCTGCACGATCTGTGTAAGCTGTGCGGGACAGGCATGTGGGACAGCGGCTATATGCCCGCGGTGGAGTGCACTGGCCACCATCCAGGCTCGGAGAGCTGTCCCTATGGGGGCACGGTGGAGATGCCTTCCCCCAAGCCCCTGAGGGAAGGCAAGAAGGGCCCAAAGACGCCGCAGGACGGCTTTGGCTTCCGCAGATAGGTCGGCCCCTGGCGCTGGACAGGGGTTGAGGGGACCTCCCCAGAGGCCCCGGGCACGGGAGGGGGTGGGGCTGGGCATGAAGGGGACAGGGGATGGTAGAAACCTAAGGAAAATGCTTTTGGACAACTTGAGAGGAACCTTTTCATACTAACGACAAAATTAGAGTCCGGAAGTGACAGAAGTCAGACCTACAGCCACCCAGAGGAAAGTCAGCTCCTGAAACGCTGCAGTGGAACGCGTGGCCACCGCACCTGAGACGCAGGCCGGCTGGACTCTCCTGCTGGCTGCCCTGGAGGATTTCAACACGTCCCAGGATTTGCTCCAGCCTCACGGGCAGCCAGACAGCATCACCAGGCCATGAGGAAAGCAGAGACAGGAGAGGAAGGCCTCACTCACCCACCGCGTCGAGGGCTGCAGAACAGAGCAGGGTCCTGTCCAGGGCCGGAGACATCCTTGCAAGCCAGACACACTTCCTCATGAGACCTTGTTCTCTGGGAGTGAGCCAAACACACTTCCCAAAGCTTCCCCAGCCACAGCTGGGATGCTGATGGAAAGACATCTGCCATAAAAAAAAAAAAAAAAGAAAAAAAGAAAAAGATAAAAAGCTCAACCCATATGGGGATAGAGAGGTGGAAGAGCAGGCAGGTTTGAGGAGCTGGGGCTTGTAATGTTCATCCATTTAAACATTTCGTCCTCCCGGTACACGAAGGGAACTCCCTGCCCAGGAGCCTGAGCCTCAGGCTGTTGGAGAAGCATCCGATGTCTTTTTCTTAGCTGGGGGTCTTCTACGTGAGGTGCCTTGGCGTTGTTTAAGGTCAGCTCCACCAAATACAGCAACCAGCTGGGGCTTGAGTGGGTTGATGTGTGCGTGTGTCCCTGCGTGCGTGCATGCATGCGGGTTTGTGTTTGCAAGGTCCTCTGACGATGATCTGCCTTGTCCCAGGGACACGGTAGTATATTAGCCGACCAACCAAGACAAGGACACCTGGAAGTAGTTAGACTCTTCCACTTTCCTACAGGACCTGTGAACTCAGATGTGTAAGTCAGCTTCTCAGGTGATCGGACATGAGAGCGACCAGTGAAGGAGTCAGCACTCAGGGCTCTCTGCCTTCTATGTGGGAGTGAGGTCTTCCCAACAGACTCTTCCCTACTCCAAAAGATTGTCTATCAGTTGCTCCTTCTGGGATCTAGAGATGGACAGACAAGGGTGTGCGATCTATGCTATGAGAGTTCCCTCCCAGCCAGCTTAGAAGTGTCGAGCCATCTGCACAGAAAGCCACTCCTTCAGCAAGAAGACCAAATCCCTCCTGAAATCCTCCATCGCGTCCTTCTGGGGAGAAGAGCCCTTGATGTGCTGAGAACCATCATGGGGACCGGGACCGAGGGCTTCTTCCCACTCGAAGCTTTTCTCCCTGGAGGGTGGGCACTGCTGGGCCATGCCACTTCAAAGCAGTGTTTCTCAGCAGGAAAGAGGAGGTCACCACTCCTCCTCCTCCTCGGCTTCTCTTTTCTCCATGAACCCAGGTTCTCCAGCAGGCACTTCCAAGTTCCCAGGTCTGTCTGCCCAAGAGCCTTTTGGGGAGTCAGTGCCCCCGTCCTGGGGTACCGACCATTTCTGTCTAGCAGTAGGGGGTCCTGCAGTGGGAGTGGGGTGGGCTTCTCATCCACGTTGCTTCTGCGAAGTGAGGGTTGCCTTTGTGGGCTAGGGCGGTGGTTAGAACTTCTGCCCTGACCCTCCGCTAGAAACCAGTTATATCCATTGCCACAGCAATACTGTGTAACAAATCCCCCAACGCTCCGTGGCCTGCAACAATCAGCACTGATCTAGAGCAGGAGTCAGCAGTTTGGGGCGGGGTGATTCTTCTGGTCTAGGCTGAGCTTGCTTGTTTAGGGCCAGTGGGCTGTTCAGTCCCAGGGGCTGCTTATGGTGCAGAGGTCAGACCTGGCCCTGCTCTGTGGTCTCTTGCATCCCTCCCGCAGGCCAGCCATGGCAGAGCCAAAGGCAAGGAGGGAGAGACGGCAAGTGCCTTTCCAAGCCTAGGCAGACACCGCACCTGCAGCCCTCCCCTTGGCCACAGCAAATCACGTGGCTGGGCTCAGCATTAAGGGGTGGGGGACGGACCTGCCACTTTAGCGTCCCCTCTGCACAGTTGGGTGGCAGTAGGCTGAGAATTTGGAGAGCTGAAGAACTGGGACTCTGGAGAGTCTGTGTCCTAATAAGGCCTGCTTTGGAGCACTCCTTCCCCACTCACCCTCTCCAGGAGAACAGCATCCCTGATCCTAGCATTTCACTAGATACCTCGTGCCTTTGAGCTGCTGTGTTTGGGAGGGAGGAAGAGGGTAGGCAGGTCCAGGGCTCCCCTCACTTAGGAAGGTCCTAGTAGAAGGCATTCCTTCTGAGCCTCCTGGCCCTACAGCTTCTCACTCCTGCTGCTCCCCAAGACCTGACCCAGACCAGTCAGCTGCATCTCTGCACCAAGTACCACCCCCGCCGTGCACTGCTCGCACCTCACACTCCCCATGGGCTGGCCGGGACCCCAGTGAGGTCTGCACCTCTCCCACCAGCCAGGACCTCGGAAGCCGTGACCTGGATGTTCAGGGCTTGGTGGAGGAGACGCTGCTCCGGGGGGATGGAGAAGCCCCGCCCCTCCGCAACTCCCTTAATCTGGATGCAATTAGAGGAAACCAGCCAAAAACCCTGCGGCAGCTGTTGCCCCGGGATTATTCCCAGCCAGTGAGAGGCATTAGGGCGATAATTCAGTCATTAGACTTCTAGCCTTCCCACCGCCAGAACGTGCAAATAGGGGATAATCAGCCCTGCACGGCCATCCTCAGCAATGCTGCTTATTTAACCCATTTTTTAAAATGACACTTAATGTTATTGGCTGGCGTACGTGTGTGCGCATACTTAAAAGTTGACGCGTGCTACGGCCCTGCTGCTAATGTCTGTGCTGACAGCGTTACCCGATGTTGCTCAGGGCCTCTGGGAAGAGAGGGCACCTTTGATGTGGGCGTGCTGGCACCCAAGAGGCCGCGCGGTCAGGCTCGATGCTTGCCGACTCTGGAAGGTCCCGCCAGGGTTGGGGGGTCGGGTGAGCGCTCAGAGAGATCTGGGGAGGAAGCGAGGAGCCTGGTGTCCTCACCAGGTGCAGAGGGGAATTGTGTTCTGCTCCAGAAGGTTCTGACTCAAGTCTCAGCCCCTAGGACTCAGAACTCACAAGTCATGGACCAAGTACGGAGGGAGGGAGGGCCCCAGCCCACCCCTGCAGAGGAGGAGGAGGGTCTGAAGGTGGGAGGGGCAGCTCCATGAGCAGCCACTGTTCCTGACCAGCCAAAGTGTCGGGCGCCAGGGGAGGTTTCCATGTCCAGGAGGGAGAGGACCTCCACCCTCTGACTTTTCAGTTTTCCGTAGCAGCCCAGTCTGAAGCTTTGCAGGGGTGGGCAGGGCATCAGGACAAGATGAAGATGCTGGTTCTGGAACCAGGCCTTCCCTTGGGCTAAGGGGCAGTGGTTGGCAGAGGTTGCCCAGCTCTTTTGGAGGCCACTGGGAATAGAGGTGGGGTGGCAACAGGAAATGGGGTGCGGGCTGTAGACCACAGTGGGTGGGGTGTTGCTTCCGTTCCTGTAAGGTCCGCCCCCCGAGTCCCCTCATCTGCTTCTTGTTTGGCAGAAATAGCTCTGGGGCACAGCCACTTGATGATGGGAATCTGCTCACGCCATGCCCTCTGGGGAAGGAAATCTCGCTCCTTGTGCAGACTCTCCTTTCCCCTGCGGGGGTGCTGGGGGTGCCAGGGCTCCACCCTCGGCTCGCTGGGCAGAGGGAAGGAAGCACCTCCCTGTATGCTCTGCAGAGGCCCCTGCAAGTCACTTTGCCTCAGAGGAAGGAGGAGAGGTCCCCTGGGAAAACACACACACACACACACACACACACACACACACACACACACACACGTGCAGGGGTGCAGCCTAGGTCAGTGGGGCCAGGACTGGCTGCCCAGCTGGGCCTGCCCCATTCTTGGAGTCCCTGAGGAATGGGCCTCAGGATCCACTTCATCCCCTGTTTCTAAGCCAGGCTGCATGGCCATTCCGGGTTTGAAAGCATTTTGCCCTGTCTCCAGTCAGAGGGAACTGCCCCCAAACTAGAAAGCTAATTTCCCCTGAAGGTTCGTGAAGCCAGAGGCATGCCCTTGGGGGCTGGTCGGGGGTGGTGGGGCCAGGGTGAGAGGCGGTGCTGTGGAAGGGGCCTGGCCCCTGCTGCCCGCGACTCTCCCCGGGTGTGCGGCCTTCTGCCTCCCTCAGGCTCAGTTTCCAGCCTGTAACGAGAACAACGATGCCTGCCTGCCCAGGCCACGTCCTGGGACCACAGTGGGGACTCTTAAGTGTAAAGCTGTCATGAGGATGGTTTATGAAGTCCCAGGGACCACACCTGCACTCAGGGAAGAGACCGCTGACCTCAGCCATCAGCCATGTGCATCGTGGGGGCGGCGAGCTCAGGACGGAGAGCTCTTGCCTGGTTCGGAGTCAGCACACCTGCACTCCCTTGCACACACCCACCCAGCTGTGTGTCCTCCACCAAGGGCGAGCCTCTCTGTGACTCTTCTGTAAAATGCACCCCGTTTTGCCCACTCGTGCCATGAGACACATCCTCAGCCATCCCGCCAGGCATGAGCGCGTGAATGCACGTGCAAAGCTCTCCACCAGAAGGGTGGTGTGGGCCCTGCAGGTCCTAGCCCTCGGCCTTGAAGCTCCCTCAGGCTGCAGACTCTGGCCTCCCGGGTCTGAACATTAGAACCGGGGAAAGGGGTGTCCCTGAGCAGAGCCAGGAGTGCAAACAGCCTTCAGCCGTCTGGCCTTTTAAGTATATTGTGTTGCGTTTCCAGGTAGGAAGGTAGCATTTCAAGTTCAAAGAGAGATGAGTCATGCAACCATCTTTCCTCCAGCACTTTCGGGGTAAGAAGGACAGTTTTTCTTATGGTTTAGGGGAAATTTTCATGAAATTTCCACCATTACCAATAGATTACTGATGTCCATGGCAAGTGATCTGTTCTTGGTATTTTGTTTTGTTTTGGTTTGGTTTTTAAATGTAATCGCCCATTGGTCAGGCCCAGGACTGGTCACCATGAGCTCTGCTAGCCACGGCCCCAACAATGCTTCCGGCTCTCATGGATTCCACAGCAAATAAAACTGTCCTGAAAACAGATGCACACTGTACAGTGCCTCTAGAAGGTCTGGTGGGACTTGCTGGCTCGAAGCACGGCAGGCTCTGTGCTGGGCAAAGAGGGCCCCGTGGCAGCCCAAGGGCAGCCTGCAGACTCCAGTGTGCCCTGCTTTTCCCGTGTTCCGAGATGGAGGAGGGGAAGGTGTAAAAGAGCTGGATGGGGGCTGTGGGGACCGAGGGTCCCGGGAGACTGGCCAGGGACTCGGCAAGCGCCCGCTCTAGCAGGCCTTGCCCTCTGGGCTGTGGTTGGATAGCACTGGGCCTGCAGGGTGGGCTGCGAGGAGGAAGAGCAGCTCTGGAACCCGGGCCCCAGCAGGCAGCGATGGGAGAATTGACGAGTGCTCGCGGGGTCTCACACGGGAAAGGACCGGTTAACTGAGCAACTGGGAGCCTCGCTCCCGCCCCAGTGCCTGGAAACACAAACAGCATTTTATTGCACCTTGGCTGCCGGGGCTCTGGTTTCAGGAAAAGCCTCAGTCTTGCATTTGTGAATTTTTAAGGAGGCAAACAAGGTGAATTTGACCTTGCTAGGAGTGGGAGTTAGGGAAAATTCAGGCTGCCCCACCAAGCCCTTGGAACCGTGCAGCAGGGGTCAGGGGAGGGATGGGCAAAGGCGGGTTGACCCATGGAGCGGGTCTTCTGGTCCTCCGGGAGCATGGAGGGTGGGGGGGAGCTCCAGCTCTTCATCAAGCACCCTTTGGGGTTCCCGGCTGTTTTCTGTGGTTCCATGTGTGTCTTTTCCCCTTTTGCCTGGCGGGAGGTTGGAGGGGAACATGAGTAACTCTTATCTGCATCACTGGGGTCTCATATCTGAAGGGCCTGTCTCACCTGCCACCTACCTGGCCTTGGCCTAGACATCTGAGTGCCTCATCACCTCCTCTCCACAAGCCCAGGGGTGCCCCTCCCAAGGCTGGCAGGGCAGGTACCACGGGCCAGGCCCCAGGAAGCGCAATGGGCTTCCCCCAGGAAAGACAGCAGAGCCAGCACTGCCTGCCTAGGGAGGGCACCCACTACCAGGCATGGCTGGTGGCTCCGTTTAAAGAAATCTTTGTCCATGTGGGACTGGGAGGTGCTTCCCCATCCTGCCTGGAAGCCACATCCTGGCTCTTACCGTGGACTCTGCAGCAGCCATGGTGGCCAAGCGAAGACGGGGGAGCCTGGTGGCTCAGGGGCCCCTGGTGTCACCACCTCCAAGGCAATGGGACTGGACAGGGCAGCTCCTCAGGGAGGATGATCCCACCCTCACGGGTCAGCCCTGCAGGGGGACAAGGCCCGCTACGACTCCACCTCAGGCCACCAACTGGACCTGTCCCACCAGGAAGGTCCCTTCCAATCTGTCTGGCAGCTGGTTCCCTGGGTAGGCCCAGACAGGCAGCATCATCCTCACGTTCGCCTCTGCTGTGCCCTACTTCCCCCGTAAATGACAACTGTGTAGTCACCCACACCGGCCAAGGGGACACAGGTGCCACCTGGTGGGCCACCATCTTCAGGGGCCCAGCTCTCTGTTGTCCCACAGCCCTCGGGGCTGGCGGTGCCTGCTCAGTGCCTAGGGAGTGCTCTTGCCACACAGCTGGGCAGTGGGCGTGACTCAAGTGTTTACACCTCAAGCAGCCGCACAGGCTCCAGAGGGAAGCTTCTTTGGGGTCCTCGTTCATGAGAGAGCATCCTGTGTGCAGCCCTGTTCTGGCTTCGTCCTCATCATTCATGCATTCATCCCACAAGGACCATGGCACCGTGGGCTCGCTCCAGGGAAGCAAGGCGGGAGTGCACTGGGGCTACTTGGGTTCCCGGGGCAGACACACGTGTGCCCTGCACACCCTCAAATGAGCTGGCCCCTGGGTGAGGCCATGTGGACCCCCACAGCTTTGGGGCCAGCTGGGCAAACCTTGAACCCCCAATTTCTGCGTGGCCTTTGGCTGCCCTCCTTCTCCAAGGCGTGACTCTTACTCCAGAGACTCAGGTGAGCAAGTGTCCCTTACCTTATTTTCTCTCAATCAAACTGAAATCCATTGTGATCCCCCATAGCCCAGTGCAGTCTGTTTTTATTAGAGGTGTCTCCCTTCCTCCCCGTGCCCAGGACAGGCCATGAGCCAGAGGTACAAGGGGCCCCAGGCAAGACGCAGGGCTGTCCGCTCCTGGTTCTTCATTGCCATGGGGACACCCTTTGTCCAAACCCAAGGAATCCCGGGACGTCTGGCTTTGCCACTTTGGCTGGGACTCAGGTACCCGGGCACACCTGTGTCTGTGTCCCCTCCTCGTCCCAGTGAGGGGGACCCTCAATATCCCCCCCAACATAGAATAGGAAGATCTCAAGCCAGCCCCCTCCTCCAGTTCGATTACTCTCCCTCACATCCACCCAGAGAGGTCCAGACCTGTGGCCACTTCCATGCCCTCTCCAGACTAGGAGACACCTGCTGCTGACCTCGTGGAAAACTTAGATTTTGACATTCTCATGCTTCAGAAGCGGTGGCTCCTCCTTCTTCCCCCCTCCACCACCTGCGGGCCTCCTCTCTGCATCTCAGGAGAACAACCAGATCTTTGGGCTCCTGGGGTATGTGCCATGCAGTTTAGACGAAGTGCTTTGAAAATATGCCGTTCAGTCTCTGACTAGGAAAATAAGCCCGATTTGACAGGTCTGATGTCATCAGCTCTTCAACATGAGACAAAACAGAGGATTTTATGTTTTGAGTGATTGGAGAGAATGATATAATAATTTTCTGAATTGACATCTGGATGTTGAAATTAGGATGGTGCAAAAGGGGTACAGGGCCACAGGCTGGGTACAGCAGCCAGCTCCCCACGACGCAGAAGCTGCTTCAAAACCCCCTCAGCAAAGAGGGGCACATGCAAGTCAACAAAGTGGGAAGTCTTCACCAAGGCCACACCCAAGGTCTACTGATTGTCTACCCAAAGTTCATTGATTCCTGGCCATGAACAAACACAACAGAAAAATACACTGAGGGTCCTAGTGGCTACAAGTCAATGGTGAATTGGCACATGGTCTAGCAGTTTTTAAATCTAACAGTAGAGTATGGCAATGGGCAAGGGCCAAGAAGTCCTTCTGAGATGGGAGGTCTCGCTGTATTCGGGCTCAGTGGAGTCTGTGACCAGTGTCTGGACACTAGCTACAGGGGACTGGGCAGAGGATTCTGGGCAGAAGGCAAATGTCTAGAAGTACTTTGGAAGGGTAAAGGATGGGAGCCTTGTTTAAAATAAAGACTGAAGGATAATAAATGTCATCCAGGTTTGTAGATTAATGGAGAGGGCACCATCTAGCCATTCTCCGCTTTTCCAGTGCAGAGAACTGGGCAAACGCGCCAGTGGTCACGTGAGGCACTGCCACGGAGCGAGCACCGGGAGACCCACTCTAGACCACTGAGCTCTTGGTGCCGTCCACTCTGCCTCCTAGAATTCTGGGGTTCTGAGTGCGTGCCCTTGGTGGGGCCTTCCTCTTCGTTGCGAGAGCCGCTGCTCAAGGGGCCTCTCCCTCTGGCCCAGGATGTAGAGGACCTGTGAGGACTACACAAGTGCAGGGGTGGGTGCGGGGGTGGGTGCAGGGGTGGGTGCAGGGGTGGGCGAGGTTTTCTAGCCCTCGCCTTCGCCGCACTGGAAGCCTGCTTTCTGGTGTGGCCTTTGGGTTCCCTCTCTGCAAGCAAACAACCAGCTCAAATAAAACCAACCATGACCACATCGCAGGTGGGTGGCACCTGGGTCACCCTCCAATCACAGCCCCTGGAGCAGTTTCCAGGCACCTGGCCTCCACCGTCTATTCCACTCACCTCCTGCTGATGTGGACAACTTGAGAAATAAAGTGCCAGGGACCCCAGACCACCAGGCAAGAGCCCAGGTGCCCCCGGGAAATGCCACCACCCACCCCACCAGCAGGGTGGGGTCTAGCTCCTGAAACAGTCTCCTCGGAGCAAGTGCTGCCTTTCTTCACAGCCCAGGCACCCTCTTGGTTGTTGGATAAATCCCCAGGTTCTGCCCCCTGACTCATGTAGTTGGGAGTTTCCCCCCGCCCGGTTCTCTGTCTTTCTGCCTGGCTGGGCCACAGATGAGTTCCCCCCAACCAGGCAGACAGACGGAATTGGACTTTTAGGGTCAGAGGCAGCCAGCCTGAGACGGAGTGCGGTGGGGGGTGGGGAGGGTGTTGGGACCCAGGCAAGGCGGTGAGGACATTCCAGGGGAGGTGAACTGCTTGTTTCCTGGGAGGGTGAGACAAAGAACTGAGCTCTTCCAGATTTTGCCGGAAATGCAACCAGAGCCATTGATGGGGTTGAGGATGGGGTCTTTCGGGGTGGACGAGTCTCAGGAGAAGGCTTCAGATTACTGGTTAGTGCAGGTCAGATGAGGAGCTGCCCCCACAGGTGTCACTCCAGGTGCCCACAGCAGGGACAGCACCCCCTCTCCCTGCCCCGCGGGAGCTGGTCGCCTCCCACTTCCTGCCTGCAGCTTCCCCTCCTCCCCCTCCCCACCTCTCTCTGCCCCCTCCCCACCTCTCTCTGTCCCCTCCCCCGTGCAGTGGCCTCAGGGTGGCCACCCACCCGCTCCCGGGGGACGTGAGAATGTTAGCGAAAGCACCGTGCCCTTCCCCTCCACCCTCTGGAGCCTTCAGGGCAGCCCCAAAACGGTCCCAGTGTCTCCCAAGGGGTTGGGGACCCCGGAGTCTGAAATTCAGCTGCTGGTTCACGGAACTGGCCTGGCCTCTGAGCCTCTGCACCGACCCTCCCACCCCATCAGGCACCTGAAGCTGATCCAGGACACCAAGGTCTGTTTGTGTTGGGGGGCTGCCAGCTCCCCAGAATCTGGCCCAAGATGGTTTTCATTAGAGGAGACACCCCACCAGAAAGCATCCCAGAGATACCTAGAGACCCCCTGTGGCTTCCCCAGAGTGTCCCCTCCCCTCCCCCCTACCTGACAGACTATCATGCCCACAGCACGGACCCCCGGGGTGCTGCCCTTTCTAGAAAGCAAGTTCCAAAGGTCGGGTTCGGGCCTGCTTGGCACAGGGAGGCTTGGATAGAAAGCGGGACTCTCCTCTGCCACTGCCTGCCAGATCCCGGCGGGCTCCCGGTGAGGCTGGACCCGCTTCCCCACCCCCTCCTTCGTGCGGTCCTGATGAAGGCGCCGCGTTTTCCACTCCAAGACGCACAACTGCTGTGGGGTTCCTGCAGAGCCCGGGCTTGTCACCGGGAACTGCTCTCCTGGGACGCAGGGGTGGCGGCCTCCCGGAGCCCCCGGCCCACCTGAGGCCTTGGGGGCGGGGTCCATGCGCCGCGAACCCCGCGGAGCCGGGCAGGAGGAGGCGCGTGTGGGCACAATGGGACCCCGCGTCCTCAAAATAATCCTCGCCGCTAATTCCCATTCCAGCAGGAAGAGGCCGGCGCCGCTCACATCCACCCCATTTTCCGCGGAAGGCGCTTTAACAAAGCTTTTCTTTTGATTTCACCCCAGCGGGCGCGCGATCCCGCCCGGCACACGCCTGGCCTCCGAGTCTGTCCAAGTCGGGGAAGGAGGGAGAGGGAAGGAAGGAGGCGCGTAAAACGGGAGAGGGCTGGAGACGGGCACCGGGGAGGGGAGGGGAGGGGAGGGGAGGGGAGGGGAGGGGAGGGGAGGGGTGCGAGAAGGGGCCGCAGCCCCCCGGCCCAGTCATCCAGCCACATCAGGTGTGCGTCAGGTCAAGGTAATAACCTGGTGGCGGTGACGGAGGGGGCTGGAGAATGTGCTAGAGCAGGCCGAGCCTCAGACAGTCCCAAAAGTCAGAGGAAACTCCCCACGTCCTGGCGCCTCCCACTTGCTGTAATTCCCTGCAGTGACCCATCCCTCCCCCAACCAGGGCAACGCAGGACCCACCAGGCTCCGGCCCCAGCCCCCTCTGAGCCTTCCACCCACTCTGCCCAAGCCGACATCCAGCCCAGCCCTGGAGCCTGCCTGTAGCCGGGGCACCGCACCACTGGCTCCACCCTCACCCTCAGCCGCCCGCCCCGGTCTGTCCCTGTCCAGCCGACTCGCTCTCTATAAAACCCGAGCAAAGGCAGGAGACGCTCCCGCCTCAGAACAGCAGCAGCACCGCGAGCTCCTTGCAGCTCCCTACGGGGCGGGGGTGCAGGAGACCACAGCGGTGACCACCAGGGCCGGGGCCCAGCAGGCTGGGAGCTGCTGGCGGAGTCCTCACCAACCAAACTGAAGTCCAGTCTATCTGCCTGATGGTCCCTTGTCGTGGGGACCCACAGGCTTGCAGGGCCTGTTTTTCTTGAAAAGAAAATTTATTTGGGTCACTCTTATGAGTTCATGGTGCTCTTTGGCCTTTGGCAGCTTGGCTCGGCCAAGCTAGAGCAGGAAGAGACGAGAGACAGGCAGCCTGGCGGACGGGCGCAGATCCTGGGCTCTGTGCTCCCGCAGCCTGGCTCCAGCCCCTCGCCCAGATCCTGGCGCCGGCCCCAGTGGAGGAACTGCCCATCAGGGTGGGTTACTTGGCTCTTCCTTCTTGTGTGGGGTAAATGGACCTCCCTGTCCAGTGCCACACCCCTCCCAGGAGGCTGCAGGAGACACCCCCCGGGGCGGTCCATCAGATGGCCCGCCTGTGTGAATAGGCCTCCTTGGGGAAACCCTGGAAAAATTGTTAAATATCTCAAGGTGGGAAGGGGACGTCAAGGTCATCAAGGCCCACTCCAGGTGGGGCACGACCCTCCCCGCTTTGGGCTGCCCTTTCTTTCTCCAGGGCGTGAGGAGCAGGCCATGTGGTCTGGACTCACTGTGTGACCTTGGACGTCATGTCTACCCCCTCTGGGCCTCCAGAAGTGCCACCTGTATCCGTGGTGGGGGAGGCTGGTGAGGGTCCCCAGCCAGACCGTTGGGCTCGGCCCTTGCCTTGGGAGGTGAGGGTGGGAGGCTAGGGCAGTGCTGAGCTCTGGGCTGTGTCCTGCTTAGCCCTCTCCTTTCCCGAAGAGCGGTAGAAGCACACGTTGAGCACCTGTTGCATACTAAATAGGAAGATAATTTTTTTTCAGAGGGAGCAGGCTGGGGAAGGGAATACTTGTTCTTGTCCACGTGGAGGGGCAGGAACAGAAGGTGTCACAGACAGATCAGGTCCATAAGGGCCAATTTCCCAGCACCAGCCCCTTCCTCCTCTCCCACCCCCACTTCCCCATCTCACCCCAACTTCACTTCTCCCACATCTTACTCCATCCCCCACCTCATTCCCCATCCCACGCCCGCTACCTGGCTGCCCCCACACAGGACCACCTCCTAGGGCCTCCCACCCCCACTCTTATATTCTTGAAACCACAGACATGGAACCTTCATGCGCCTGTAAGCTCAGAACTTGGCTGACTTTCCAAAGTGTTGAGCCACAAGAGGCCTCACACCTTTCCTGGAATAGGAGCCAGCCCCAGGCCAAGCCTGGCAGCCTCTGGGCTGGGACAGCCTCTTCCAGGACCCCACCAAACCCAGCCTGCCGGACCAGCCCGCTGCCCCATTGGGAAGTTGCCTCCCTCCCCCTTGTCTCATGGCCACTCCTGGATCGCAGCCCCCCTGGGGGTCAATGCACAGGGAGCTGTGCACCATATGGCCAGACCAGGGGTGTCCCTTCCTCTTGTCCTCCATGGTATATGTGAAGAATAGTGTAGGGAGAGTCCCTGCGGGGCTGGCTCAGGCCCCAAGGCATTTGCATAGGCTGCTATGGCAAAGGCCTGTCCCCACATACCATGAGACGTCCCTTGTGGAGGGCTTTGGATCAAGGGCTCCCCATGGCCCCAGGAGAGGTGTGTTCAGTATGAGGAGAAAGGCCTGGGCTTGAACCCTGAACTCCTGCTTCACAGTACGTCCTGTGACCTCCCTGTACTTAGTGTCAGCCACTACGAACCTGGTTATCCCTGCCAGAAACTTTGGGGGCTCCAGTGAAAGGAAGTTGGCCTCTCCCCCACATTAGTGCACCCACAGCCCTCAACTTCAGGGCCACGTGCTCGGAGAGACGCCCACTCCTGCACCCCAGCATCTCTGTGCACACCTAGCATGCCCTGGTCCTTCCCATCACGACCCTCCCCACATCAGCCAGGGAGTGCCCCTGTGATGCCCACCCCAACCCGGGAGCCCGCACCCAGCCTGGCCCCGGCTGGCAGCCTCCTCGTGGTGTTTGCTGGATGATAAATGAATAAACGGGAGCCTCCTGGATGCTTAGCAAATACTGCCTGAATGAAGGAACGTCGCGCCAATACAGACACACGAGAGTACACAGACCATAAAAGTGGCCATGACAAGTGCTGATGGGCTGATAAGAGATCTCGGCGCATGGAGGCACTCCACACGTCACCATGGTGGGCCCAGGGAGGCAGGAGAAGTTTCTGCTCACAGCCAGGTTTGAGAAGGCCCTGGCAGCTCTATGGCACCCTCTGCCTATGCACCACGGGCCCTTTAGTTCTGACCGAGGGCCCTTTCTTGCTATGTGACCTTGGACAAGTCACTTAGCTTCTCTAAGCCTCGCTTTGCTCACCTATGAAATGTGGACAATAACTGTGCCCACCTCCAGTGCCCATTTCAGGAACCAGAGGCAAAGCATGAAGGGCCAAACACAGAAAGTACTTCCTGTGGGGTGGGCGCAGTGGCTCACGCCTGTAATCCCAGCACTTTGGGAGGCTGAGGCAGGTGGATCACGAAGTCAGGAAATTGAGACCATCCTGGCTAACATGTTGAAACTCAGTCTCTAATAAAAATACAAAAAATTAGCCGGGCATGGTGGTGGGCACCTGTAGTCCCAGCTACTCGGGAGGCTGAGGCAGGAGAATGGCGTGAACCTGGGAGGCAGAGCTTGCAGTGAGCCGAGATCGCGCCACTGCACTCCAGCCTGGGTGACAGAGCGAGACTCCATCTCAAAAACAAAACAAAACAAAACAAAACAAAAAGAAAGTACTTCCCGTAGGCCAGCTCGTTGGAGCCCCTCACGATGCGGGCCTCGAGATTAGGGTCTGCCCTGCATTGTAAGCCCCACTTGGTGACCTCCAGCTCAGTGGACACAGCTGCATCTGACTTGAGTGTCCCCATCACCGCTGCCCCACACAAACCCCAGTCACACAAAGCCCCGCATCTGGCCTCACCCACCAAGGGCTCAGGTGACTGCCCCCTAGCAGATGTGAGAGCTGAAGGCCAGGGTTTGGGATGGCAGCACTGGCCCAGTTGTCTCTGTCCGCTGCTTCTCCAGCCCTGATGGCACCCTGTGGGCCAGCAGTCCCTGGACCATTGCACAAATGAGCAAATGGAGGCATGGAATTTGGGGACGTACTATGCTCACTCAACCTGACTGTGACTCAGAGTCAAACTGGACCAGAGGCTGGGGAGAGGGCCCTGCCCTGGCTGGGGGCCATGAACACAGAGGGGTGAGAGAATGGGCATCCCAGGCTGGGAAGATTGCCCAGGCCCGGCCGCAGCCTCCGGTCGCTGCAAACCTGTGTCCAGCCTGCCTCAGTCAGGGAGGGAGTCCCAGGCCTGCCCACCCACAGAGGCTGCTGTGACACTCAGGTCTCCTGTCCCCAGGTAGCCCCAGTTCCTGAGCCCCTGTGTATACTGCTTGGGCCTAGGGGTCAGGGCCCTAGAAGCAGACGCCCCTGGCAGCGTTTCCCGGCGTCTGCTGGATATGACCCGGGGCCAGGCAGCGAGCAAGGGTCTCCCAGGTAGGCTTTGTATGTTTCCTTGGTTTATTTTCAGCTGAGGGACAGGGCCTGGGGCACAGTGACTGTGGTGGAGTTGGCCTTCCTGTGCTGAGAAATGGGGTAGCAGGGGAGAAGGGTCCCCAGAGCCCCTGGAGGGGTGAGGGAACCCATGGAGGAGGGTCTCACAGCTCTGGCAGGGGTGGGGTGCTGGGCCAAGGCCTCCATCCTGGGGACAGACCTGAGGACGCATGAAGGGCAGGAGCTGCTGGCCAGGAGCCACCAAGCATGGGAAGGGGCACGAGGACCCTACAGTGGGAGACTGGGAAGTGGCAGGGGCTTGACTGGCAGTGCCCTCCCTGCCCCCACAGCCCCACGGGCAGCTCATCAGGAAGCTCCAAGGTCCAGGGTTCCTCTTGCCTGTGGCTGTGGCATCCGATGCCTTCCGCCCTGGGGATACCAGCGGCCGCCGACTCCCAGTGAGTGGCTGGCACTGCCGGGAAGGACCGGGAACCTGGCCCAGGCCTCCCAGGTGGCCGCTGGTGCTGGTGGAGGGAGGAGCAGACTCGCCAGCTGGTTCTGAAAAGTGAGCCCCGGGATGGCAAGAGTACCCGATTCAGACTAACGGGGGTCTGAGATTCTGGGCCGCAGTGCTGAGTCTACACAGCGAGGGGCTTGGGCTGACACTCAGGCTTTGTGAGCACCTACCGAGCACTCTCAGCCATTCCTCACAATGGCCACGTTGGACAGGGCTATTATTACCCCCAGTTTTTAGATTAGGAAACCAAGGCACAGAGAGGTTAAGTCACCTGCTTGAGGTCACACAGCTGCTTAGAGACCAACTGGATTCAAACCAGGGGGAGCCTGGCCCAGAGTCCACACTCAAAGTCAGGACCGAGTCTCTACACTTCGCCCCACTCCAGCATCGTCGCCTTCTACCCTCTAGGTTGCTATCAAGACAGGATGACAGCTCAAGGACAGGTGTCCCAGGGAAAGACTGGCCAAGCTCAGGGCCTGGAGACCCAGATGCAGGGGGAGGGGTGGCTTTGAGGAGGACCCCGAATGTCGCAGGGAGGGAGCCGCGCAGGCCCCGGCATAACCTGGCCTGGGTCCCAGTGATGCAGTCAGAGCCATTGCGCGCGTCAGCGCCTGGAAATGACACTGGAAGCTCAAGGCCAGTGGTGGCCCTTCCTGCAAACCGGACACCCCAGGGGATGTCTGGGAAGTGGGGAGTGGCCTAAGCGGATGAAAAACCTGGGGCCCACAGCTCAGAGTTCAGGTCCTAGCCATCGGCCCCCGTCTCTGTGCTGCTGTGTCCCTGCTTGTGCAAGGGAAGGACAGTCACGCCCTCTGTGCGGGGTGGGCAGGCAGTGTCTGTGGGAGAACCAACATCACTAAAGCAGAGAACGTGGGCGGCCCTGGCCCAGGAGGCCCTCGGGGAAGGGCAGTTGCTTCAGGAAGGAGGCTGGAGGGTCCCCGTGGTGCAGGAAGCCAGCTCAGCTGCCCTAGGCCCAGATGGGGAGGGGTGGGGGGACATGGAGCCAGGCCCCCTTCCAAGGAGCCCTGTGCAGATGCACACAAGGACAGGGGCTGGCCAGCCTGGAGGCCCAGCTGTGTGGCCTGGGGCTGCTCTGGAGGGGGTGCCAGCTTGGCTATCTCGGGGCCTTGAACTTTTATTCTGTTTTGCAATCAGTTCAGAAGACGGCATTTCTAGATTCCCTTCTTATCACAGAGAAACTTCTAGCACAACAATAGCTGATTGTACTGCTCTCCAGGGTGCGGCTGCGTTCCTGGACACCCCCCACCATTTTTTTTTTTTTTTTTTTTTTGTGGTATCTTTGGAACTATAATGGATCTCATTGTGATTGGTCTGTTCAGGGGACAGTGTGGGTGATTGGTCTGTTCAGGGGACAGTGTGGCCCTTGAATTTAGAAGCATGGAAGGGTAGTGGGGGCTGGGGAGAGGGCGGCAGAGGAGGGTGGAGTGGGAGGGAACCCGGAGACAACCCGCGAGGCAGCCAAGATACATCTCAGAGCAACTCAGCGGCGTCATGCTGCATAACGCACCTGGAAACAGCGTCCCCTGGACTGGCTGGGTTTGAAAATATGTACTTATTTGTCAAACCACCAATGTTTATTTTTGTTCAGTTATTAAGAAAATCAGTAGATAATTTTCACTCCCTGCCCGTGCCTGGCCGGTAGGACTCAGCAGCAGGTCTCATCTGAGTGTGACGTAGCAGCAGCCGGTCAGACCGTGTCCTCGGGAGGCCGCCTGCTGCTGCGTGGAGCCAGCGCCCAGGACCTGGGGCCGGGGGACCAGAGCCAGGACAGGCCCAGCGCCTGGTCGGCATAGCTATGTGGCCCGGGAACACTGGCTCTCCAAGGTGCAAGGTCTGTGAGTGTGTCAGGTGGGGAGCCTGGCCTGCTGGGGGAACCCCCAGCCCACAAGTAGGTGCCGGCCACTGGCAGGAGGGCCTACGCTAGGCCTCACAGTCCTGCCTCTGGCCCAACAGCCTGGGCCCCAGGAGAGCACTGCTCTGGGTGCCACCTGCTGCCACGGTCCCCTCAGCCCCTGGGGACTTCCTGCCCCACCCAGGCTCCTGAGAAAACCCTGGGAGGGATTTCTTAGAATGTTCAGCAGTTGCTGCCCAGCCCAGGACTTGGCAGGAGCCCCAGTGTCCGGAAGAGGGAGCAGATCAAGTTCCGAGGCCGGGAAGCCAGGCATGCGGGCAGGGAGGCCACGGGCCAGCGTGGTGCCTGCCGGGTGTGGACGCTGGGACTGCCACTTCGTGGTGAACGTCCGGTGGGCCTCCTGCCACCCTGCCCCTTGGTGCCCCTGTCTGTAAAGTGGCACCTCCCAGGCCCAACTCTTCCTTCACTGGCTGGCCAGGATTCAATGGCGGCAGGTTTCGCTGGCATGTAGCGCCATGCCTAAGACAGAGACATGGCTCACAAATGGCTGTCACTGTTGTTAAAGAAATAAATATGCTTAGAGAAAATGGCATTTACTGTCTTCCAGCCATTTTCACCGGCTTTGTCCCATTCAGTCTTCCCAGCACGATCCCAGCTCGGAGCAGGGAAGGGGACTGGTCAAGGCTGCCTCCTGGTCAGCTGTCTGGCCAGTGTCCTGGCAGGGGCTGAACCCAGCCGCGTGGCTGGCTCAAGGGGCCATGTGCCACGGAGGCTCACCTGTCTGAGGCTTTATTTCCGCTCTGAGGCCCCTTCTTATCAGGGGCAGGGGCACCCCAAGGTCCAGAAGACAAAACACAGACATCAGAAGAGACCCCTGCCCCAATGTCATCTTCCCAGGTAGCAGGGGCCTCTGAGAGCTTGGGGTCTTGGTGGGCTCAGACTTGGCGAGCAGGAGGGGCAGCTGGGGAGGGGCCCACACAGGGGACATTCAGAGGCCACTGGGCAGGGGGTCTGGGAAACAGGGGACAAGGCTGGCTCTTTCACCGGCAGGGCAGGCAACCTTGCACTCCATGGAGGCCCTGCTGGACTTGCTCTGAGACAAAGCCCCTTGTCACTGTCCCATGCAAGAAGGCCTGGAGGGGGCACTGCAGAGCAGGCACAGGGTCCACCAGACACCTTTGGAGGCCCTGCAGAAAAGCCAAGGGTTCTGAGCGCTCAACTCAGAACGAGAGGGCTTTCCTTTCCCACCAGCCTTGGGTGCCAGGGAGGTGGGGAGCTCAGGCCAAGGGAAGGCCAAGGGCTGAGGAAGCACCCAGGATCCCAGGAGAAGCTGGCAATACATGCATGAGCACGTCTCGTCCTGGCTCCTGGGACAGCCAAGAGCACCTGTCCCCCGGTGTTGTGGACAGAGCCTGTGAGCCACCAGGCAGAGCCATGCATGACGAGGCTGTGGCCTGGCCAAGAACAGCCTGTGCCCCAGACATCAGAGAGGACATGGTGTTTGAGAGGTGGAGCCTCCAGAGCAGGTGGGGACAGCCAGGAAAGCTTCCTGGGAGAGGCAATGGACGCTCCTGCTGGGCAGAGGATGTCTTCACGTGTCTCCTGCTAGCACACAGCTGAAGATGGCCTGTGGGGACACCCAGACACCTGCCAAACAGGTGGCAGAAATATCTAAGCTGTTTTTTCCCCAAATAATATTTATTTATTTATTTATTTATTTATTTATTTATTTATTTATTGAGGCAGAGTCTTGCTCTGTTGCCCAGGCAGGAGTACAATGACACGATCTTGGCTCTCTGCAACTTCTGTCTTCCGGATTCAAGCGATTCTCCGGCCTCAGCCTCCTGAGTAGCTGGAATTACAGGCACACACCACCATGCCCGGCTAATTTTTTGTATTTTTAGTAGAGATGGGATTTCACCATGTTGGTCAGGCTGGTCTCGAACTCCTGACCTCAGGTGATCCACCCATCTCAGCCTCCCAAAGTGCTGGGATAACAGAAGTGAGCCACCATGTCCAGCCTCAAATAATGTATTGAAGGGAAGTTCACATAACATAAAATCAGCCAGTTTAAAGTGTACCACTGGGTGGCATTTAGTATACTCACAAGGTGGCACAGCCATCATCTGCAGTCGCAGAACATGCTGGTCACCCCAGGAGGAAACACCCACTCATTCAGCAGCTCCTCTTCACCCCACAGCCCCTGGCAACACTGATCTGCGTTCTGTGTCTATGGATGTGCCTATTATGGATATTTCATATCCTAAGGTATTTTAAAAAGAGGATTAAAAGGCCGGGCGCAGCAGCTCATGCCTGTAATCCCAGCAGTTTGGGAGGCAGAGGCGGGCGGATCACCTGAGGTCAGGAGCCCGAGACCAGCCTGACCAACATGGTGAAACCCCGTCTCTACTAAAAATACAAAAAATTAGCCAGGCATAGTGGCACACCCCTGTAATCCCAGCTTCTTGGGAGGCTGAGACACAACAATGGGTTGAACCCAAGAGGTGGAGGTTGCAGTGAGCCGAGACCATGCCTCTGCACTCCAGCCTGTGCGACAGAACGACACTCCATCTCAGAAAAATAAATTAAATAAAAATAAAAAGAGGATTACAGAGCCAAAGCAGGTAACTGGATTCCAGTCCCCAGCGCACATTTCCAGCTGTGTGGCTTGTGCACAGCACTGCATTCCCCCCATCTCAGTTTTGTCATCTGTAAAATGGACATAAGAATGTCCACAGTGGGGCTGTCTCGGGGATACAGGGCTCATCCAGGCAGAGCGCTGAGCGCGGTGTCCCAAGGCCGTGGTGCATTGTAGCTGTTATTGACATGGGTGCCGAGTGTCAGGTGTCAGGATGGTGTGGGACGTGGACAGCCAGGGGCCTGGGAGAGCAAAGCCTGGAACAGCAGACCTGGCTCTCCACAGAGCACGGCTCATGCATGGAACTTCGAACAGGCCACAGAATCCTTCCAGGTCTACGTCTGCCCCTTCCTACCTCCGTGATGCTGGGCTTCAGTTTCCCCATCTGTGAAATGGCAATGTAGACCTTGTAGTGCTGGAGGGACTGAGCCTGGCATCGTGGCGGGCAGAGGGGTGAGGGGGTGCTCAGGGAGGGGTAGGGCTGTGGTGGGGACAGGGTGGCCTTGAGGGCAAGTTCCTGGAAGGCATAACAGCTGGCCGATGCCAAGGCCACAGTGATGGGGAGTTGAGGGGGAGAAGGGTGGGTCCGGGAGCAGGCAGACAGTCCGGGTTCTGCTTTTAAGCAAGTGGCTGAAGGCCTCCTGTGCTGACTCCCCTGGCAGGTGATCCATCAGCTCAGCTGTTACTGTCCGGAGCCGGCAAGGGCCCATAAATGCGCCCGCCCCCACCCCCTGCAAGTCAGCCAGGTTTTATGTTGTAAGAACACTGTGGGGCGTCTCAAACACACCACTAATGACAGGCATCATGAAGCAATAAAAGTGATGGCGCTGGTGGGAGGGTGCTGGCGGGAAGGGCGGGGGGCTGCCGGTGCCCGGCTCCCCTGGCGGCTGCAGGAGCTCTCCGAGAATTGATTAGTCTTGGACGTGCTGACCTTTTTGTTCTTGAAAAATTGCTTTTGAGCCGCTGAGGCAATAAAAGTGAATTGATTCAGAGAGAACGAGGATGAAATTTGCGTTGGGCAAGGAGCAGTGCATAAACGCCAGTGATGTCAGCACAGCCGCCCCCAGCCCCAACTCCCGGGCTACAGGAGGGCAAGCCCCGGAGAAGCCGGGCAGGGTGGGTGCTGTGGGGAGGGCCGAGGGGCAGTGGGGTGGGCAGGGCCTCCTCAGAGGTTTCAGCAGAGAATGGAAACCGATAGCGAAAAGGGGAAGGCAGAGGGACGGAGATGAAATAAAACCAAGTGAGAGCATAGGGAGAGGAAGAAGCCAAGAGAAATAAACACCCCGCAAGAGAAGCAAGGGAGACTTAGGCTAGACCTCGGGACCACAAAAGGGAGGAGCTGGAGGGGACCTGGGGCAGGAGTGAGAATCCCATAAGCAGTCACAGGCATGACAGCCACACTCATCCTCACAAAGCCTTGTTTGTTCCCATTTTACAGAGTGAGAAAGCCGAGGCCCAGAGAAGTCAAGGAACCTGCTCAAGGTCACGCAACTGGGACGTGGTAAAGCCCCACTAAGTCCCTCTGAAGCCAGGCTGGGGCCTCCAGTGAGTGGGAAAAGCCTGGAGGGGGCGCTGCAGAGCAGGTACAGGGTCCACCAGACGCCCTCGGAGGCCCTGCGGAAAGGCCAAGGGTTCTGAGAGCTCAACTCAGACCTTGGCAGGTGGGGAGCTCGGGCTGGGTCACCGTCGGCATTGAGAAGTCACTGGGGCAAGGGGGTGTCCCCAGGGTTCCAGGTAAGAAGCCACAGAGAAGCATCACAGGCAAGGTTTCCGGGTGTGGAATGATGGTTCTGGGGCTCAGCCACCCTGGCCAAATGACCCCGCTCCTATGCACCCCACTGTCAGCACCTAAGCCCATTTCCTCACGAGAGCCCTTGGGAAACCACAGAAGCCCAGGTGTGTAAAGGCAAAGGGGAACGCTTACCCACCGCAGAGCCAGCCGGGAAGTCCTTGCTGGCGCTGCTCTCCGGCGCTGGGGCACCTGGGCGGCCACATGCTGCCACCCAGGAAGGCAGGAGACCCAGGCTCCTCTCCAGGATCCTGGCAAGCCCCTTGCCTTCTGAGACGATAGAGGCGGCAAGGCCTCCCCGGACTTCTCTGGGGGCTGGGCGTGTGTCAAGTTCCCCTGTGTTTGCAGGTGTCTAGGGTGGGTTGCTGAATGGGAGCCTGCCCCAGTCCCAGGAGAGAAGTTAAGCCATGTTTCACCCCTGCAGCTGCCCAGACCCCTTTCTTCCAGGATCCTGGCACAGGCTGCTTGGCCAAGTTCATGGGCCCCACTCCCGGGTTTGGTGCCAGTGGGTTAAGATGGGGACGCCTGTAACTTTTTGGTTGGAATGCATGGCCTTGAGTGGTGACTAAACGCCAAATCAGGCTGGTGTCAAGGGTGGTTAATGTCTCCCCAAAATGCAGGCACTTCATGGGAGGGGCCCTAATCACAATGACTGCCAGCAGCTCCTAGCCTGGGCTCTGTGGGCCATCAGCTCCCAGGGTCCAGGAAGAGGCATGTCCGGCTGCTGCCCTCAGTTCCCAGCCGACCCCAGAGGGACCAGCCCAGAGCTGGATGTCACTTTGGACATCCTGGATCCCACCTGAAAGGACCCTGCCACCCACCACCCATGGGCACTGCATTTTGCCGAGCCCCGCCCAGACTCTGGTTTGTGCCTCAACAGATGCGTCACAGCTGCAGGCCCTCGCTCCCCGCCCAGCGCCCGGAGAAGGCCGGGGAGGCCTTGCCACCTCTATTGTCCCAGAAGGGAAGGGGCTTGCCAGGACCCTGGGGAGCAGCCTGGGTCACCTGCTTTCCTGGGTGGCAACACATGGCTGCCCAGGTGCCCCGGTGCCAGGGAGCAGCTCCAGCAAGGGCTTCCCGGCTGGCTCTGGGGTGGGTGAGCGCTCTCCCTTTGCCACCTGCACCACTCCCCTGTCTGCTGCAGGAGGGGCTTCGCTGAGTCGCGGGGCACCCCTGCCCCATTTAGGGCTCCCCGGGTTGCCGAGCGCCACTAGCTGTTGCCAGTGGAGACGTTTGCGCAAAGGCCCCCCTGGGGCATCCCCAACCCAGACAGCCTCGTGGGGCGGGGGGGCGAGGAGGGTGGGCTTGGACCCCTGCGATGCGCTGGGAAGCTCCCTCTCCCACCCACCCCTGTGAGTCCCTCCCACCCGTCCATGCCCCTCGGACCCTCGATGGTCCTCGAACACCCTTTCTACTCAAGGGGCCCAGGAGGATGACAGGAGAACCCCCAGGCTCCTCCCAGCCTCGGCGACCCTCCTCACCCCACCAACATCTGAGCAAGACTTACTGGAGCCAGTGCAGGAGAGAAAGCTGCTGTGACCATCGCCAGCCCAGCTCAGTTCCACCTCCTGGCTGTTTGCCTGCGAGGGCCCCAGGAGGACAGGAAGGGACGTATTTCAAGGGAGAAGGGACGTTTCCTTACAGGGAAACAAGCTGAGTGGTCCGTGACTTACCTGAGGCTTTACTGCTAGGGACAGGCAGAGCTGGACTGGGGACCCAGGCTGCTTGACACCCAGTGAGGGCTGCTCCTCCCTCTGCCCGCTTGGTGACTAGCTTGCCGGGTGGCACCGGACAAGGCTCTCTCCCTCTCTGGCCGCTCACTCCCAGCTGTAGAGAGAGGTGGTTCCTGGATCAGGGAGCAGTGCCTGCCTAGGGTGCTGGCCTGGGCTGGGCACAGGGCCGAGAAGCTGCCACTCTGCCCCGCCTCCGGGAGAGGTCCTGGCACTGCCAGCCCATGAATAAGGCCTGGCAGGGCGCCGGGCGAGGGTTTGCAGAGGTCAGCAGGGAGGGCCGAGTGGCAGTGTTCTCGGGACTGGCTGCCAGCTGCAGCTGGACCTGTTTGCCTGGGCTGGGCTGTCTCACTTCCCCTGGAGCGGAGAGGCCGCTGGGGAGGAAGAACAGGTGTGGGCAGTGCTTCAGGGGCCTTGAACTCCAGGATGGCCAGCTCCTGCCACAGGGGACCCAGCCAGCAGCGGCCAGAGGCCTGGGAGCCACGTGCTGGAGCCGAGGACAGGGAATGTTGCGAGATTAGTTTGAATCCCTAGCCCCCTTTCCCTGCGGGCCTGGCCTGGGGGGCTAACACAGGCTGCCACGGGAGGTCTCTTGCCCCGTGTGACAGGGGGTCCCAGCCTGTGGCCTGCAGCCATCGACACCACAACAAGATCCTTGCCTGGGTGTTCTGCAAAACCTCAGGAACCCTGTGGCTACAAACACTGCGTGAAAGTCAACCAAGTAACTCCCTGTGATTATTCATTCATCTGAGGTTTGCTCAGCAACTTGCAGTCATCTCAATCCTGTCGTGATAAAATGCAAACTCCTCTGACAGCGTTGTGGGATTGGGAGTAAGTGTTGCCGTTAGCAGGTACCAGAAGTGCTACTGTTATCTCAAGCAGGCGTGTGACTTTCTATGACTTTAAAAGGGACCCTCCCACCTTCTGGGAAGCCAGCCCCCTCTGATCTAGTCAATGTACTCACCACTACCCACATCTGCGTCTCTCCCTGGCACCCAAGACTGGTGGAAAAGGAAAGCTCTCTTGTAGGGACAGCCCCACCTATCCTGATGGAGGCCATGGGTCATCCCCTCACCACATGGCCTCACTGGGCTGGGCCCTGCTGCATGGCTTGGGAAGGGAAGTGCTGCTCAGGACCTGAGACAGCCCAGGCCGACCACCCCATAAGGATGGGAAGGAAGTCAGGAGTCCACACTGTGGCACAGGCCAGGGAGGGTGGGCATCCGGAGGGGGAAGTGGAGGCTTGACCTGCCCTGAAGGAGAGGGGTGCGGGTGGGCATTGGGGTGGATCATGCTGTAGTGGAGAGGTCTGGCCAGAGCAAGCAGGCAGATGCAGTCACGGGGAGTCCAGCGAGGCGGACAGCCCCTCGCCCTCATCCTGTGCTCAGTGGTGGGGTGCACTGCAAGCTCCTGCCTTCATCTGTCCCCCATACACCACCACACCACAGACCACCTTGCCCTGCCCTGGATGCAGGAGGACACCTGCACCTCACAAGCCAGCTTGGACAAAACCGAACTAGAAAAATGAAATGCCAGGGTCACTGTACTGTGCCTTCCACCGAGGACGTGACTCGATGTGTGGATGGCGGCTTGCCTCTGTGTCTGTGCAGGGCGGGTGTGTTTGTGTGTACACCATCCACAGACAGGTGCTCGGTGTGCAGTACATGCACACACACATGCACACACACACTCACACACACGCACATACACACACACACGCACACACATACACACATGCACACATGTACACACACGTGCACACATACACACGCACACACATACACACACGCGTGCACACATGGACACACACGCACGCACATACACACGCGCACACACACACCCACACACGTGTGTGCACACACACGCACATACACACGCACACACATACACACACACACGAACACATGTACACACACGAACACATGTACACACACGCGCACACATACACACACGCACACACATACACACACGTGCACACATGCACACACACGTGCACACACGCGTGCACACATACACACACGCACACACACACGCACATACACCCACGTGCACACATGTACACACAGTGCACACATACACACGCACACACATACACACACCCACACACACACACACATACACACACGTGTGCACACATGCACACACGCACGCACACATACACACACATACACACACATGCACACACACATACACACACGCACACACACGCATGTGCACACATAGAGGACATTTGGGTCAATGTCTTGCCAGGGTCTGTTGGTGACACACTAAGCCCTTTGCAAGGGAAGGGACTTTCCGGGGACCCTGAGCAGTGTCCAGTGGAGAGGCAGTCATCTCTGCCCGCAGCCAGAAGCGGCACCTCCCTGCCATTGTGCACAGGAGAGAAAGGACACAGGCTCCCTGAGGCCCCACGCTTCCCACAGACACCCCCCTTCCCGCACAGTCCTGGGCAGCTGGCATTTTGGATCAGTCCACAGTGGCTTTAGTGGTTGACCATGGCTGAGAATATTTTGGGAACTGCCTTTTAGAATCGGTTGACAAGACACACAGACGCTGCTGTCCCAGTACCTTGCAGCCTTATCTAGGTTCACCTTGGTTTTCTCTGGATTGGGCAGTAACTCCCCCTTCCCAGAGGATGGCTCACCTTTGTGACCCCACCTGGGTGGCTCTTTCCAACCATCATCTCCATCATGGGAGAATGATGGTTTCCCACCAGAAAGGTCACCCGGTCACATTTGCTGGGATCGGGGAGAGGAGTTCCTGATGCAACCCTGACATCGGCAGGGCCACGGCACCACACAGGAAGGCCAAGCCAGCTGGAGAGGCCACAGTCCTGAGGTGTGTGTCACCCTCATGTTTGTGGAGCCCCTTACAGCCAACGCTGGCGATGCTGGGGACGCCCCTGTGGGAAAAGGAGATGAGTCCCTGTCCTTGGGGAAGAGCTTGCGGTTGTGTTCTTCTTGGCGGGCACCATGGCCGGGAAGGGGAATACAAATTCTGTCTCACCATTTATAACCCCTCCTTCAGGCCTCACGGTGAGGACCCATCCAAAGCAGAGCCATGCCCAAAACAGGAAGCATGGTGTAAGCACAGCTCACCGACGGCCATTTAATATAGGGCTTCAAAATGCCCAAGAGACCTTTGTGAGTCCATTGACTTGAAATGTCTAGAACGGGCCAATCCATAGAGATAGGAAGCAGATGTGTGGTTTGCCCAGGGGCCGGGGGCAGGAGGGGAATGGGAGGCAACTTCTCCTGGGTGCAGGTTTTCTTTGAGGGGAGATGAAAGTGTTCCAGAATTAGATTACAGTGATGCTTGCACAACGGGCAAGTTACTAAAAACTATTTAACTGTGTACTTTCGATGGGAGAATTTATGGTATGTTAATTATATGTCAATAAAGCTGTTAAATATTTGAAGTCTCATGGGGAAAGGTTCCTGAAGGTATTCATCGGTATGTACATTCTGATTTCATTGTTTAAAAAATATGTGCTCATATATAGTAGAAAGACTAGAAGGAAATACACCGAACATTAACAGTGGCTTTGTCTGAGTAAAGAACCAAGAAAATGTTTTACTCCGCGTGTGCGAACAGCCCGGGGGCAGGATCCGTCTAAAGTTGGGGTGACACTGCCATCCCAGAGCCCAGCCTCTGGACCAGCTCCTCCCTGCCCAAGGTGACCTGTGACTCAGCTGCGGCGGCATCCAGCAGCCAGGAGTCAGCCCCTCCCTGGGGCCGGAATGCTGTGGGCCTGCCGGGCGGGCAGGTGAGGCCGCAGCGGGCGTGGCAGGCAGGTGAGACCTGCGGGCCCCTCTGGCTGTGAGCTCCAGCCGGCTCCCCTCAAAGCAAGCAGGCAGCAGCCGAGGCAATTACCGCACAGGCAGGCGGACGGGCAGCACCCCTCCCTCATTCCCGAGGAGAGGTCACCCCCGTGCCCTGGCCTGTCCCAGGAGCATCGTCCAGCAGCACAGTGGCCAGGCTGCGCTTGACCCTCCAGGAGGGGCCAGGAAGTGGAGCTGGCCCAAGAAGGAGGTGGGCAGGGGGCTGGGGCTGGGGCCTGGCCTGACTCTCGCTCTGAGCCCCCAACAAAACCACAGCCCCTGAGCCATGACGTTGCCTGTCTTGCGCCCTCTCATCTGTCCTCACCTGGCTTTCCACCTCCACCCCCAGCTATATCCAGAGCCTTCCAAAGGGCTTCAAGCCCTTCCTCCACCTGCCCCTCTGTCCCCCAGCCCCTAGCCCCACCTCCTTCTCCTGCCTCCCTCTGCTCCCTCACTAGCTTCCTGCTGCTCCGCAAGCCCAGGACCCAACTTCCACCTGTGGCTTCATGCTGCCACCCTCTCCCTGACAGTCGGTTCTTCCAGACATGCTTGTGCCTGGCCTCGCCGCCCCACCCAGCTTTTCCAAAAGGTCACTTGCATGGCAGCCTACCCTGACCACCCACCCAAGCAGGTGCACACACACGTGCACACACACATGCACACGCACCCACAGGCCTGCTCGCCCAGCCCCTCCCTGTGCTGCCTCTCCCCAGCTCCGCTCTGTCCACCGTGTTTTGCCACCTGGTCATTTTGCTGGCTGCCAGCTCTGCTGTTAGGACAGAAGCAGCACGGGGCAGGGAGTGCTGCCTCCCTGTTCCCGGTTGTGCCCCAGAGCTTTGCAAAGGAGCTGGCTCAATAAATAAATGGTGGATGAATGAATGAATGAGTGAATAGATGGATGAGTGAGTGAATGAATGGATGGATGAGTGAATGAATGAATGAGTGGATGAGTGAATGGATGAATGAATGAGTGAATGAATGAATGAATGGACAGACGAGTGAATGAATGGATGGATGAGTGAATGAATGAAGCGGGGCAGTGGTCCCGCCTATCACCTCTGGGCTGTGCACACAGCCTTGTAAGGGAAAGTGCCTGGGGAGTGGGGTCATTGCTGTAGGCACCGTCTGAGTCACTTGGTTATTCCTGGCCACAGAGGACATCCAAGGCTGGAGTGGGGCTGAGCGAGGGGGGCCTGAGAGTGGGGTGGCCACCTGACCACACAGCAGGTTTGGGGGCTTGGGGAGGCCATTGTGGGTGAGTTCAGCCCTGGTGGGAGCAAAGAAGGGGTGTCCAGGGCCCAGGTGGCAGGTTTTCAGAAGGCAGGTGGGGTGCGCCAGGGGTCTGGGGTCAGGCTTCCTGGACACAGCACTTGGGGACAGGAGGCCGAGGTCAGCCTGGCTGCTCTAGGAGCTCCCTGGCCCTCAATCAAGGGAGTCAGTCTTTAAATTGGGAGCTGAGTCCAGCTGATGGGGATGCAAAGGCGGACGTCTGTCTGCTCAGCCCCTGTGCAGCTGGTCGGGGAGCCCTTCCTCAGGCCCCAACCACGCAGGCGACAGGTATGTGACTATGAATAAATAGCCACAATTATCCCTCCCCTTCCGTTACCCTGCTGCAGGCTGCTGGACAGGGAGGAAGGGCAGCCTGGTGGCCCCTGCTGCCTCCAGAACCCAGGGGAGCCCTGGGGATCACAGGTGCAGCCAGCAGCGGGCACTGGCCAGGGAGGGCCAGGTCGATGACAGGCTCACAGTGTGGACCGGCTGTGGGCTCACCTCAACACAGAGAAGCCACTGGAGGGAGTGACGGACACCAGAGACCAGGGTTTAAATCCCAGCTCTGCCCCTTTCCAGCTGTGTGACCTCAGGCAAGTGACCTCACCTCTCTGGGCCTTGGTCACCTCCACTGCCAGAGAGGGTGAAAAATACTGGTCTCTCAGGGTTAGTGCAAGGCACAGCCCAACAAAGAACAGATGCAAAGTACAGGGATGGAGTCTGTGCTTAACACGTGACAGCTGCTGCTGTGCTTCTGGACGTTCCTGTCATCAAAGCCATCATCATTCTCACTGCCCATCGTAATAGCTCCGACCCCAACACGGTACCTGTCCCCAGGGCCCACCCCTTGGTTGCTGAGCCTCCTCCCCGAATCTATACATGCATCCCTGATGACCCAGGATATGTTAAGCTCCTTCTCGTGGATCTGAAGGATTTTGCCCCCAAACCTTTGTCCACTTTGCAAAAGCTCCCAGTCACCTCCCTGCCTTCTTCCTAAACGTATCCACTTGTTTTGCAGTCACAACTGCCACCTCCCCCTGCTTGGACAGCCCCCAGAGGATGCTGTCAGTCCCCAGGGAGGGCTCCCCAGCCAGCTCCCTCAGGCCCCTGGGCCCAGCAGAAAGATCCCCTGTCTCCAGCATCAGATAGGCCAGTCTGAGCCGAGCAGCCTCCGAGCCAAGGAACAGGCTGGTACTCCAGTTTCCCCAGAGCTCGGCTTCCCCTCCTGCAAAATGGGATGATAACGCTGGCCTGGTGAGAGAGATGAGGGAGCATGTCCTGGGGCCACCGGCAGAGCCCCCAGCAGCCTGCACTCTGCTCTTGGGGGGCACACTGACAACACCTGGGGCCCCTGCTGGGTCCTGGGGGGCACGGGGAAGCGGGGCCGGTTCCCCACAAGGTCCCCCACCCTCAGGGCCTTTTCCAACACAAGGCGAAGGGGCCACCCAGCATAAGGGTGGCCACCCTTAGCCCTGGCCCCACAGGGAGTCAGAGGCCAGGAGGTCCATCCTGACCTCCTCTTGCACCCCGAGAGATACGTGGCGAAAACACAAATGTGGATGTGGCTTCCATCCCTCCTGCCATACATCCTTTGGCAAATCTGATGAAGAATCTGCAGCCTCTCCATGAAAACTGGCCTCCTCGTTGGGTCCCCAGTCAGGTTCCACACTGGAGGCCTGGCTGGGGTTAGGGTGAGGCTGTGAGCCAGGGTGGGCATGGTTATGGGGTGGCATGAGCATGGCCAAGGGGCAGTGTGGGCGTGGCCACAGATCAAGGGTGGGTGTCCTGTCTGGTCAAGGGGTCTGCACACTGACTTGCTTGGACAAGTCAAGACCTGCAAGGACCAGGGAGTTTCAGAGACAGAAAGATCCACCTGAGGGCCCGTGGTGGTAGACACCAGATTCCGCTTCCAGAATAAAGGGCTGATTATCGGAAATCAAGCGGCCCTCGGCCGTGGGCCCCCTTGGGGGATTGCCTCGGTGGAAGAGAGGTCTCAGCCAAGGGCACACCCCTCTCAGGGCAGGGGCTTCCAAGGACCACTGAGGCCGATGTGAAGGCCCAGCCCTCTTTCCCCAACTCAGGGCAGTGCTGGGGGCCTCCTGTCTACAGAGCTCCTGCAGGATGATGGATGCACTTCCTCAGGACGGACTGTGTGGCAGCTGCCTCCGCCCTCTGCTGGGTCCTGCCTCCTGATGCTGCTCTCGGCACAGGAATCCAGAACTGATTCTCCCCAACCAGGAGCCTCCCTGTGAGTCTGCTGCCCAGAGCACCCCCAGCTCTGCAAGCAAGCAACAGGACCTCACAGGTCCACCCACTCACCCTCAATCCTGAGAACAGATGCAGACACCTGCCTCAGTTTCTCCAACAGCATATGCAGCCTCCAGGATGTCTGTACTGGGTTGCCTAGTGGTCTGCACCAATTCCTGTCCACCCAGAACCTCAGGAAAGGAGTAAAGAAGGTCTTTGCAGAGGTAATTAGTTAAGGATCTTGAGACATGGCCATCCTGGATTTAGGGTGGACCCTAAACCTCATCAGTGGTGACCATGTAAGAGGAGGGAGGACACAGAGACTGCCACATACAGGGAGAGGACAGAGGAAGAGACTGGAGTCACACATCTACAAGTCGAGGCATACCAAGGGTTGCCCGCAGCCCCGAGAAGACAGGAGAGAGACCCACAACAGACTCTCCCTCTGAGCCACAGAAGGAGCCCTCCCTGCTGGGCCCTGGACCTGGGGCTTCTGCCCCCCAGAGCTGCGAGACAGTAGATTTCCGTCGCTGAGGCCGCCTCGTTTGTGGTAGTTTGTTAGGGCAACCACAGGAAACTAATGCAATTTCAGAGGCAAAATGATCTAAAGACATAAAGATGTAGTCTGTCCTGCACAAGCCTGTTTGCCACCTTTTCCCCAAGACATAGCATTTGGTGCAGACCTGTCTCTGAAGCACCAGGACGGGGCGGGGCAGGGCGGAGGCCCGAGGCGGAGGGTGAAAGGCCTCTTGTGCCATTACATGGCTGTGTTTTTTCATTAATTCATGTATTTTTCTTTTTACAGTCCCCTAAACCCCCTGGGGTGGATTTTATCCTGAAGGTGCTTTGGAGTCTCAGGCAGGAGAGAAAAGAGAAGGAATTTGAGTTATAGAAAGAACTCCCTTGTAGCCGTGGCCAAGCGTTTATGGGAGGAAAGCTGGGAGGATGAGGGCCACAAGTTGTAGGGTGTCTAACCGTCTGTGTTAGCACTGGACAGCCACTCCCCAAAGGGCCCTCAGTCCCAGCCAAGTCAGCTCGGTGGGTCAGCCTGGCTGGTCTGGAGGCCTTTATGGTACATCAGGTAGAGAGACAGAGGCTGGCAAAGGACGGAGCAGACTCTGGGAATGTTTGGGGACAATCAACAGATGTTGGAGGAGTCAAGACTGCAGGGGGAAAACATTCATTTTGGCCACGTAGAGTCTGAAGTTCCAGCAGGACACCCGGATTTCACGACAGGCCTGGGAACTGCCATCACAGAAATAATAATGCAATGGAATTCTAAGAAACATGAATGGCCAAGGCATCCCATGAAGTCCTTTCTGACTTGTGTCACTTCCCTGTATTAGCCAAGCACCCACGCTGACGTGACGGCATAGAAGGACGGGGAAAGGCGGGGCCAGCTCCGGCTCTTTTCCTCTCAGCCCTTCCTTACTCATAGCCAGGCCCTGCCAAAGGCTGCTGTCAAGGCTGGAGTTGAAACCAGGGGCCACAGGGCCGGGGAACTGAGGGCCCTCACCCACGCGGGCAAACGCCCTGAGCCTTGGGTAGTGGGCAGTGCTGGGAGAGATGATGAGAACTCAGCCACTGCGGGCGCTGAGACCGCGAGCACCAAGACCAGGAGCCCAAATGCCCAGCGCCACGGGCAGACCAGGGAAAGCCGCTCTGCCTTAGGGTTTCAAGGGCTTATTTTCTGATACATGAATCAAATGAGCGTGAAACCAAAATGTGGCAGGGTGGTATGAAAAGGAGGAAAGAGCAACCTGTCCGTGGAAAAACCTGACACCTCCCGCTCAGCCAGGTGATCCGGGCCCACATCACAGCCGCACGGCAGGTGAGAGCTCGGACCCTGCATGGGGTGAGGTGAGAAGCACACTTCACCGCCATGCTCCTGGCCCCAGAGAAAAACCGAGACACATCCCATTAGAGGGACGGTCTGCAAAACCCCTAACCAGGTTGGGCGCAGTGGCTCACAGCTGTAATCCCAGCACTTTGGGAGGCCAAGGTGGGCGGATCACTTGAAGTCAGGAGTTCAAGACCAGCCTGGCCAATATGGTGAAACCCCGTCTCTACTAAAATACCAAAAAAAAAAAAAAAAAAGTTGGGCGTGGTGGTGCACACCTGTAGTCCCAGCTACTTGGGAGCCTGAGGTAAAGAGAATCGCTTGAACTTGGGAGCTGAAAGTTGCTGTGAGCTGAGATTATACCATTGCACTCCAGCCTGGGCGACAGAGCAAAACTCCGTCTCAAAAACAAACAAAACAAAACAAAACAAAACAAAACAAAAAACACAAGGCAAGTCCGAGGACTGTCACAGCCAAGAGGAGCCTGGAGACCTGAAGACTGCGTGTCATGTGGGATCCAGGAAAAGAAAAAGGGAAATAGGTAAAAACCAGGGCAACGCGGGGAAAGTGTTGACTTTAACATCAACACTGGTTCTTTAATTGTGACAAATTTCCCACGCGAATGAAAGGCATTAATGCGAGGGGAAATGGTGTTGGTTCATGGGAACTCTGTACTGTCTGCAACGCGTGTCTGCAGGTCGAAAAACATCCTAACATTAAATGTTTACTGTTTCTTTTTTAAAGCAATGGAACATCATTCAAAGAATACAGATAGTTTACAAAAGAAGAAATACAAATGAATCAACAAACATGATAAAATCCTCAATCTTAATGATGATTTAACAAAAATAAAAACAGTAATGAGGCATTTTTGCGGATGCAAAGATCTAAAACTCTGATAATAGCACATGTCGGAGGAGGCATGTGGAAACAGGTGTGCATTGTGGGGGCTGAAGGAATAAATTGATAATGTGTTGTTTTCTCTTATAACATACAATCTTCACACACTGTAAGTCAGCAACTCCACTTCCAGAAACTTCACCCAGAGAAATATTGGGACAGAAACATTTGCTTAAGTGCACGAAGATATTTGAAGCAGTATTGTTTTGTAAGAGGGAAAAATTGAGGAAAAGGGAGTCTTTGAAAAGAAAATTGGCTAAATGAATTTTGATACATTGAATGAAATGTTATGCATTCTCTTAAAAGCACTAAGTATATTTTTAAGTAATATGCAAGACATATTCTTGTATAGAATGTTTTTTGAGACATATTATTAAGTAAATAAAAGAAAGTTGTAAAACATTTCAATGGTGTGTATACACATAGGTGTACGTGTGTATAAACAGGGCTGATTTTGCAGGAATACAAGTGCTGTGGTCACACAGGGCCCCGAGCCCAAAAGGACCCTATGTTTGGCTTAATGCTCTGCCACTGCCAGCTCAAAATTCTTAATAATTTTATCTTTGTTGGGTGTAATGGCTCATGTCTGTACTCCCAGCACTTTGGGAGGCTGAGGTGGGAGGATCACTTAAGCCCAGGAGTTCAAGACCAGCCTGGGCAATACAGTGAGACCCCATCTTTACAAAAAATAAAAAATATTAGCCAGGCACGATGGCATGTGCCTATAGTCCCAGCTATTCAGAAGATTGAGATGGGAGAATGGCTTGAGCCTGGGAGGTTGTTTTTTTTTTTTTTTTTTTTTTTTTGAGACAGAGTCTTGCTCTGTCACCCAGGCTGGAGTGCAGTGGCGCAATCTCGGCTCACTGCAAGCTCTGCCTCCTGGGTTCACGCCATTCTCCTGCCTCAGCCTCCCGAGTAGCTGGGACTACAGGCGCCTGCCACCTCGCCCGGCTAGTTTTTTGTATTTTTTAGTAGAGATGGGGTTTCACCATGTTGGCCAGGATGGTCTCGATCTCCTGACCTCGTGATCCGCCTGCCTTGGCCTCCCCAAGTGCTGGGAGAGCCTGGGAGTTTCTGTTGCTGCTGTAGTTTGTTTTCTTGAGACAGAGTTTCACTCTGTTGCCCAGGCTGGAGTGCAATGGTGCGATCTCGGCTCACTGCAATCTCTGCCTTTCAAGTTCAAGCAATTCTCCTGCCTCAGACTCCCAAGTAGCTGGAATTATAGATGTCCACCACCATGCCCGGCAAATTTTTATTTATTTATTTATCTTGTATTTTTAGTGGAGACGGGGTTTTGCCATGTTGGCCAGGCTGATCTCAAACTCCTGACCTCAGGTGACCCACCCACCTTGACTTCCCAAAGTGCTGGGATCACAGGCATGAGCCACCGCACCCGGCCAAGCCTGGGAATTTGAGGCTGCAGTGATTCATGATGGCACCACTGCACTCCAGCCTGGGCAACAGAGCAAGACCCTGTCTCAACATAATAATAATGATGATGATTTTGTCTTTGAGCTTGTGTTTTGTAACTGAGGTCTCTGGAGTAGTGGAGCACACGTGTGGGCGGATACTCACAGGACGTGCCCTGTTACTATATCCCACTGGCAAAGCCCCATGAGCACAGTGTCCCGGCAGACCCACGCCCGTGGGTGTTCAGTGAGACTCAGAGTGAACAAGGTGAACATGTCATGTCTGCAGCTGAGGACGTGGGGACCCAGGTGGTTCCAAATGCCCACGCTTTCTGTTCCAACCAGAACTTGCTTCAATCACAGAAATAATAACGCAATGGAATTTTAAGAAACATGAATGGCCAAGGCAGCCCATGAAGTCCTTCCTGACTGGTGTCACTTCCCTGTATTAGCCAAGCACTCACGCTGACGTGATGGCATAGAAGGACAGGGAAAGGCGGGGCCGGCTCCGGCTCTTTTCCTCTCAGCCCTTCCTTACTCATCAGGAGGCTGGAGGCTGGGAGTGTTGGGAGAATGTGCGTCTCAAGAAGTGAAACACACGCAGCTGAGTTCGGTTTGTGTGGCGTCTCCACTCCGCTGCTAAACACGAAATACGTGTCCGTGAACAAGCTACGAAACGGGGGTCGTGATATTTCAGTGGTTCCACATGAGTTAAATGCTCTTGTATTTGCCATTAAAACTGTCACTGCACCTTATAAAGGCCAATAGTGAAATGCATGTAATAATTTAAAGTTTTAATTTTTCTTTACTTAGAGTGGCCTTAAGTAGCAAATAAAAGCACTTAGTAGAGAGAGACTCTGCAGAGCGAAGAAAGAGAAAGGCCTCCTATTTCGGTGCCATTAGTGGCTCTTTTTCCTGTTTGGAGAAAAGGTTGTCTACAACGAGCAAAGCGAAACTCCCAGACCAACTGTGGCAGATGGCAGAGGAAGAGACCAAAGACTGAGAGACGTGGTGGCACTGGAGTGGCGTTCCACATAAAGGCTGGACACTGCACTCAGCACCTGTGTTCCATGGGAGACCCAAGCAACCAGGGACGTGGGGAGGGGAGACACACTGGAAAGCCCATCTGTGGGCAGGACTGCCTGTAGGAGGTGCTGGTACAGCACTGGCTCCCACACACCAGTGGGGATGGTAGACCCCCAGGGACAACCTTACAAATTCCCATAAACAGCAACAAGGGCAGATTGGCAGTGTGGTGGGGGTGCTGACCCAGAGAGAGCTCTGAGTGTGGTTAACAGAACACAACGTCCCAGCCGGGCGCGGTGGCTCACGCCTGTCATCCCAGCACTTTGGGAGGCTGAGGTGGGTGGATCACCTGAGGTCAGGAGTTCAAGACCAGCCTGGCCAACAAGGTGAAACCCTGTCTTTATTAAAAATACAAAATTAGCCGCATGTGGTGGTGCGCACCTCTAATCCCAGCTATTCAGGAGGCTGAAGCAGGAGAATCACTTGAACCTGGGAGGCGGAGGTTGCAGTGAGCCGAGATCTTGCCCCTGCACTCCAGCCTGAGTGACAGAACGAGTCTCTGTCTCAAAAAAAAAAAAGAAAAGAGAACATAGTGTCCAGCTGGGTGCTCATGCCTGTAATCCCAGCACTTTGAAGGGCCAAGGTGGGTAGATCACCTGAGGTCAGGAGTTCAAGACCAGCCTGGCCAACAAGGTGAAACCCTGTCTTTACTAAAAATACAGAATTAGCCGCGTGTGGTGGTGCACGCCTCTAATCCCAGCTACTCAGGAGGCTGAAGCAGGAGAATCACTTGAACCTGGGAGGCGGAGGTTGCAGTGAGCCGAGATCTTGCCCCTGCACTCCAGCCTGAGTGACAGAACGAGACTCTGTCTCAAAACAAAAAAAAAAAAAAAAGAAAGAAAGAAAGGAAAAGAGAAAAGAAAAGAAAAGAGAACACAGTGTCCGGCTGGGTGCGGCGGCTCATGCCTATAATCCCAGCACTTTGAGGGGCCAAGGTGGGTAGATCACCTGAGGTCAGGAGTTCAAGACCAGCCTGGTCAAGATGGTGAAACCCCGTCTCTACTAAAAATACAAAAATTAGCCGGGCATTGTGGTGGGAGCCTGTAATCCCAGCTACCTGGGAGGCTGAGTCAGGGAATTGCTTAAACCCACAAGGCGGGGGTTGCAGTGAGCTGAGATCACACCGCTACACTCCAGCCTGGGTGACAGAGTGGTGGGAAAATGGCTTGAGCCCGGGAGTTTTTGTTGTTGTTGTTGTTTTTGTTTTTGAGATGGAATTTCAAACAAAACAAAACCAACACACAAAAAAGAACACAGTGTCCCAAGGGGTGTGATAGACAGGCAGCCAGCAAGGGGGCTGCCCCACTTATACAGCTTCACGGAGCCAAGAGTGGACAAGCAGGAGAAGAGGGCAGGTACTTATCAAAGTCACGGTCCCCAGCCCAGTTTTCAGACCTATGGCAATTCTCAGATCCAAGACCCATTGGCTAAGGAGAGGCCAGGTTCCATATGCAACCCCATGAATAGTGTGTACGGTCATGGCTCCCTCAGTCCTTCTCCGGGGACCTGGGCCACTGACTTAGGCTACCACCCATGGAGAAAGGGGACCATTCACACAGTGTCTGAGTTGATACTTGGGCACTCAAAGTGTAAGCATGGTCCTTCTGTTAGAGTGTGAGGGCCGAGTGATAAGTATCACCCTGCCCCAGCGGCTCACAGCAGGTTCACTGGCACTGGGGACCCACCCGGTGGTCATTTCCTGCTCCCTGAAGGTAAAGTTGGTGTGAACATAACCTCTGCCCTCATCCATTCATCCCAGTAAGAGCTGTCAAAATGAGGAAAGCAGGTGGAAGCCTTTGCCACTGCACCCCTGGGTGGTAGGCAGTGTTAGTCCGTGCAGGGCACTGGAGCAGAATACCATAAACTGGGTGGTGTAGAAACAACAGAAGTCTATGACTCACAGTTCTGGTGACTGGAAATCCAATATCAGGGCACCGGCAGATTCAGGGTCTGCTGAGGGCTCAGTTCCTACTTGATAGATGACAGTTTCTCATTGTCTTTGCATGGAGGAAGAGAATGAATGAACACCCTTCCGTCTGTTTTATGAGGGCACTCATTCCTTCCAAAGGCCCCACCTCTTAACACCATCACCTTGGGAGTTAGGATTTCAACACATGAATTGGGGAGGGGGGTACAAAATCATTCGGAGCATAGCACAGAATAATGGCCCTCCAAAGAAGTCCGCACTCGAATCCCCAGAAAGGGGAATGGAGGCTGCCGTTGGAATGAAGGTTGCTAACCAGCTGAGTTTGAGATGGGGAGGTTGTTCTGGGTTATTTGGGTGGGCCCAATGTAATCACAGTGTCTTTAGACTTGAAAAAAGGAAGCAGAAGAGTAAGAGGGAGGTGTGACTACAAAAGAAGTCAGAGCGATGTGGTGTGAGGAGGACTCAGCCTAATGTTGCTGGCTTGGAGGATGGAGGAAGGGACCATGAGCCATGCAGGAGGCTTCTAGAAGGGAGAAAAGGCAAGAAAACAGAGTCTCGCTTACAGCCTCCAGGAAAGAACATAGCGCTGCTGATAACCTTGATTTTATCTCCGTAAAACTCATTTTGGGCTTCCGAGCTTCAGAACTGTAAAATAATAAATCTGTGTTGTTTGAAGCCAATGTTGTTTCAAGTGTGTGGTGTCATGTTACAGCAGCAATAGTCATCTAATACACCACCACCCCCAAGCTAAGACTGTGTATATGAAAAAGGATTGCACCCTTGGGGGAGTAGCGGAGATTGCACCACCCTCAGAGACCTCAAGGATGCAGGCCTTGCAGTCCTCCTGTACACCCAGACATTGTGTGAATGGTTCCCTTTCTCCATGGGTGGTAACCTGAGTGGCCACAGGTCCCTGGGGAAGAACTGGAGAAGTCATGAGCATACACACTATTCATGGGGTTGCATGTGGAACCTAGTCTCTCCATCGCTGATGGGTTTTAGATCTGAGAATTGTCATAGGTCTGAAAACTGGGCAGGGGACCATGACTTTGATAACTGACTGGACTCTCTCAAGAGCAAAATAAATCCTGGAGGCGAACAGTAGACTGCAAACCCAAATAAGTGGTAGCCCCAATGCCAGCTGTTCTTCCAGATGTGACACCTCGGCTAATGCAGAGTGACATGGGCCCAGGTCCATGGTTGGCGGCGATTGACCTGGCAAGTGCATTGTTTTCCATCCTGATCACAAAGGAGGCTAGAAGCAGGCTGTGTTCACATGGAATGGACAACAGTGAACGTTTACTGTGTTGCCCCAGGGCTCTGTTAACTCTCCTTCCATCTGTCATAATATAGACCTAAGGGACCTGGACTTCCAGGAGAATGCCATGGAAGTCCACTACACCGATGCTATCACATTAATCAGATAAGATGGGCAAGAAAAGGCTAGTACTTTGAGTACTTTGGAAAACCTTGTAAGACACCTGCACTCTAGGGACAGGAGATAAAGCCTATCAGGGACCAGGTGCGGTGGCTCATGCCTGTAATCCCAACACGTTGGGAGGCCAAGGCGGGCGGATCACCCGAGGTCAGGAGTTTGAGATCAGCCTAGCCAACATGGCATTACCCCATCTCTACTAAATACACAAAAATTAGCCGGGTGTGGTGGCATGGGCCTGCAATCCCAGCTACTCGGGAGGCTGAGGCAGGAGAATCACTTGAACCCAGGAGGCAGAGGTTGTAGTGAGCTGAGATTGCACCACTGCACTCTAGCCTGGGTGACAGAGTGAGACTTCATCTTAAAAAAAAAAAAAAAAAAGGACCACAAGATTTGTATGGTTCTGGATGTATAAGGCATGCTGAGACATTAAAAGTAGACAAATACTTGCTCCCACCGTGGAGGGCTCCTTGGAGACTACTTGGATTCTGGAAGCAGCATGTTCTGTCCTTGAGAATCCATGAAAGGCAGCCAGCTTTGAGAGGACCCACAGCAGGAAGGGATTCTGCAGCGGGGACAGCTCTGCCACCCAGGCCACTTGACTCTGCAGACCTGATGGTTCTAGAGGTTGTGCAGGAAAAAAGATGCCATGCATTGCTGATGACAAGCCCCAACTAGAGAAAGGCCATGCCGTTTGCAGCAGAGAATTATACATAGTTTGAAAAACAGCTCTGGGGCCTGCTGGAGATGGAATGCTTGGCTATCAACCATCAACAGGCATGCAACTAGAATTGCCTGTCATGAGCTGGGTCATTTCAGACCTGCCAAGCCAGAAGGTCAGGTAGACCCAGCAGGATCCACTGTGAGATAGAAATTGTCCATCAAGGCCGGGTGCGGTGGCTCACACCTGTAATCCCAGCACTTTGGGAAGCTGAGGTGGGTGGATCATCTGAGGTCAGGAGTTTGAGACCAGCCTTGCCAACATGGTGAAACCCTGTCTCTAGTTAAAAAAAATACAAAAATTAGCTGGCTGGTGTGGCAGGCGCCTGTAATCCCAGCTACTCAGGAGGCTGAGGCAGAAGAATCACTCGAACCTGGGAGGCTGAGGTTGCAGTGAGCAGAGATCGTGCCACTGCACTCCATCCTGGGTGACACGAGAAAAACTCTGAAAAAAAAAGAAAGAAAGAAGGAAGGAAGAAAAAAAGAGAGAGAGAAAGAAAGAGAGGAAGGAAGGAAGGAAGGGGGAAAAAGGAAAGAAAGAAAGAAAGAAAGAAAGAAAGAAAGAAAGAAAGAAAGAAAGACAGACAGACAGAAAGACAGACAGACAGACAGACAGAAAGAAAGAAAGAAAGAAAGAAAGAAAGAAAGAAAGAAAGAAAGAAAGAAAGAACAAAGAAACTGTTCATCAAGATCAAGCATGAGCACGACTAGAGGCACAAGCAAGCCACCCTTGCTACCCTCAAGAGTCTGGGAGGTGGAAAGTGAAAATCCCCACATTGGACTAAGGGGCCTATTGATAGCCAAAGGGGTGTTGGAGTAGACCAGGGGTCCCTTGACTCTGTCACACGCTGCACCACCCAGAAGCCACTGACCTCATAGTGTGATGCAACAGCCTTTTGAAGGCATGGCTAAGATGATGCAAGGATGTGACCTCAGCCTCCCAAATGCAGAATACACCTGAAATCAACAACCATTATAGGGGCCGTGTCCCCAGTAGGCAGAATACGTTGGTCAAGGAAGCAGGGGGCGGAAGGAGGAGTGTCTCCATTTATTGTCACTCCAGTGGTCTCCTTGAGGGAATTTCTGCTTTTCAACCTCACAACTCTAGGTTTGGTGAGTCTGCAAGACCCGATTCCCAGAGCGGGACCCTTCCAGCAGGATTTGCATCACAGGTCCCATTACACTTGGCGCCACGGCTGCTGATTGAGCACTTCGGGTTCCTGTGCCAAGAAGCCAGCAAGAAAGAAAAGGAGTCACCATCCTGGCAGGGGCAGGTGACCCTGGTCCATGGGGAGAAAGGGCTGCTGTTCCCTAGCGGGGAAGGGAAGAATGGGAGGGAGGGGTGAATCCAGCAAAGCATCTCTTCTCACTCCCATGCCCAGTTTTTACAGCAAATGCATGAAGACAGCAGCCATAGCTTGAGAGGATGTGGTGACACCTGTGGAGGCTGAGGTAGGCATGATTGGGCAGAGGAAGTTCGGGTACAACGCCTCACACCTGTAATCCCAGCACTTTGGGAAAGCCTTGGAGTCTCAGAATCTGGTGCCCAGGAACTGACCCATGAGGGATCTCAACCCAAAGAGGAAAGGATGATGACATAATAAACAGTGATGGACGAGCCCAGACACCATCCAAAAAAAAAAAAAAGCTGAATCCGAACCTTGCACTTGACATCAAATAAACTCCAGACGGCTCAAAAATCTAAGAACCTAGAGAGAGCACCAAGAAAGTGTGGAAGAATTTTTAAATGATCTTTCCAAATCTTACTCCAAAACCAGGTGCAGTAAAAGAAATAATAATAAATTTGATTATAATTACTGTATTATTTTTTAATATTCAGAGCAAAATCCACCATAACCCAATTCAGAAAAAAAAAAAAATTTAAAACTGAGAAAAAGATTTGCAATCTATTACACAAGATCATTGTCTTTAAAAAATGGAATTACAAATCAATTCTAAAAAATCAATAACTCAATAGAAAAATGATCAAATGATATCACCAGGTCAAAGACAAGGAAGTACATATGGTTCTTGAACACATTAAAATATGCTCAACTTCACTTTTTAAAATTGAAGTGAAATGGACTTAACAAAATCGATCATTTTACAGTGAACAATTCAGAGACATTAAGTCAAGTACCTTCAAGTTGTTGTGAAAACATCACCTCTGTCTTGTTCCCAAATATTTTCATCATCCCAAAAGGAAATTTTGTATAAATACAATCATACGAAATGTAGGCTTTTGTGTTTAGTTTATTTCGCACAGTTGTTTTCTGCATTTCAGCCATGTTGTGGCATGTATCAGAATTTCATTCCTTTTTATAGCTGAATAATATTCCTTTGTAAGGACAGACCACAGTTTATCCATTTATCCATAGATGGCATTGGGTTGTCCTCACCTTTTAGCCATTGTGAAGAATGATGCTATGAATGTGTGCGTATCTGTCAGAGTGTCTGTCTTCAGTGCTTTAGGGAATATACCTAGGAGCGGAATTGCTGAGCCATCTGGTAATTCTATGTTTAACTTTTTGAGGAAACGCCAAAAAAATTTCCATAGCAGCTGCACCATTTCACATTCCCACCAGCAATTTATACGGGCTCCAATCTCTCCACATCCTTTGCCAACCCTTGTTATTCTCCCTTTTAAAAAAATAATAGCCATCCTACTGGGCGTGAGGTGGCGTCTCATTGAGGTTTTGATTTAAATTTCACCTATGACTGTGATGCAGGACATCTTTTCACGTTTACTGGCCCTTTGTGTGCCTTCTATGCAGAATGTCTATTCAAGTCCTTTGACTTGTCTTTTTGTTGTCAAATTGTAATAGTTCCTTATAAATTCTGGATACTAGACCCTTATCAGATACATGATGATATGAGTTGACTCTGTGTCCCCACCCAAATCTCATCTCAAATTGTAATCCCCATGTGTCGAGGGAGGGACCTGGTGGGAGGTGATTGGATCATGAGAGTGGTTTCCCCTGTGCTGTTCTCGTGATAGTGAGTGAGTTTTCACAAAATCTAATGGTTTAAGTGGTTAACACTCCCCCTTGGATTGCTCTGTCTCTCTCCTGCCACCATGTAAGACGTGCCTCGCTTCCCCTTTGCCTTCCACCATGATTGTAAGTTTCCTGAGGCCTCCCCAGCCAAGCAGAACTGTGAGTCAATTAAACCTCTTGTCTTTATAAGTTACCCCGTCTTAGGTAGTTATTTAAAACAGTGTGAAAACGGACTAATAGACATGATTTGCAAATATTTTCTCTCATCCTATGGGTGGTCTTTTCACATTCTTGATAATGTTCTTTGATCCACAAAAGTTTTCATTTTGATAAAGTCCAAGTTATCCATTTCTTTCTTTTGCTGCCCACACTTTTGGTGTCATCAACTCCGCTTAATGAGACAAATAAAAATTAAAACTATTCTGAAATTCAAATTTTTCAGGTATTTATTTGGTAAGGATCAGAAACTTTGATTACACACTTCATTGGTGGGTAAACATGTTTCTCATGCACGTAAATTAGTATAACTTCTGTTTTAAAATCTTTTTAGAGACAGGGTCTCTGTCACCCAGGCTGGAGTGTAGTGACACAGTCATAAATCACAGCAGCCTCGACTTCCTGGGCTCAAGCGATCCTCCCACCTCAGCCTCCACAGTAGCTGGGACTATAAGCATGTACCGCCATGCCTGGCTAATTTAATATATATATATATTTTTTTTGTAGAGACAGGATTTCACCATGTTGCCCAGGCTGGTCTCTAATTCCTGGGCTCAAGCAATCCTCTCACCTTGGCCTCCCAAAGTGCTGGGATTATAGGCATGAGCTATCACACTCAGCCTAACTTCGTTTTTTTGTTTTGTGTTTTTCTATTTGTTTGTTTGTTTGTTTTGAGACCGGGTCTCACTCTGTCTCCCAGGCAGTAGTGCAGTGGTGTGATCTCGGCTCACTGCCACCTCTGCCTCCCAGGTTCAAGCAATTTTCATGCTTCAGCCTCCTGAGTAGCTGGGACTACAGGCCCCTGCCACCACACCCAGCTAATTTTTGTATTTTTAGTAGAGACTGGGTTTCACCATGTTGTCCAGGTTGCTCTCAAACTCCTGAGCTCAGGTGATCTGCCCACCTCGGCCTCCCAAAGTGCTGGGATTATAGGCATGAGCCACCATATCCAGTCTAACTTCTTTCAGTTGACTCTGACTCAGCAATTCCAGGTCTAGGAATTTTTCCTAGATGCGCCGGCACACTAAGAAATTGTGTACCTGCAGCTAGTGTGCACTTACAAACACTGCCACATCATTTGTGTTATCAAAAGTAGGAAACCACCTAAAGGTTCGTCAGTGGTAGTACAGTTTAATAAACTGTGACACCTCCTTACAATGGACAACTTGGGAGCTGTCAGAGAAATGAGGACACCCTTTCTACTCTGAGATGGAGCAAAGCTTAAGGACACAAGGTGAAGCAGCCAGGTACAGAGGTTTGCGTGCCCTGGTTTGTGTAAGCAGGACAAAGGGAAAGTAAACAAATCCACACAGTCATTGCACATTCATGGGATATCTGTGGACAGGGACAGAAGAGACAGTACTGACTGCTCCTGGAGAAGCCCCAAGGTGGTGAGGGACAGAGAGGTTCCGCTTCATGAGCATGACACCTGCAAAGCCACAAGGCCTGGCTTCAAGGGGCCCCGTACATGGTTTAATGCTCTTCTGTCACCGTCTTGAAATTCCTGATTTTTTTTTTCTAATTTTTTATTGTGTTAAAATATGCATTACTTAAAATGTACTATTTTAACCATTTTTAAGTGTGCAGTTCAGTGGCATTAAGTACATTCATATGGTTGTGCAACCATCACCCCCATACATCTCTAGATTTTTTTTTTTTTTGAGACAGAGTTTCACTCTTATGACCCAGACTGGAGTGCAAAGTGCAATGGTGCGATCTCAGCTCACTGCAACCTCCACCTCCTGGGTTCAAGCCATTCTCCTGCCTCAGCCTCCCGAGTAACTGGGATGACAGGAGCCCACCACCACGCCCTGCTAATTTTGTATTTTTAGTAGAGACAGGGTTTCACCATGTTGGCCAGGCTCTCGAACTCCGGACCTCACGTGATCCACCCACTTAGCCTCCCCAAGTGCTGGGATTACAGGCGTGAGTCACCGTGCCTGGCCCAGAACTCTTTTAATCTTTCCAAAACTGAAACTCCGTCTTCATGAAACACTGACTTCTCATTCTCCCTCACCAGCCCCTGGCACTCTCCCTTCTACTTTCTGTCCCTATGAGCTTGATTATTCTAGGTACCTCGAAAAAGTATTGTACAGTATTTCCTTTGTGTCTGGCTTATTTCACTTAGCATGTGAACATCCATGAGGTTCATCCATGATGTGGCATTTGTCAGGTTTTCCTTCCTCTTTGAAGCCGAATCATATTCCACTGTCTGGATAAGAGCATTTGCTAATCCATTTATCTGTCCATGGACACTTGCCTTGTTTCCATGTTTTAGCTACTACGAATAGTGCTATGTACACGGGTGTACAAACATCTCTTTAAGACTCTTTTGGCCAGAGTAGCTCTAATTCCAACACTTTGGGAAGCCGAGGCATACAGATTGCTTGAGTCCAGGAGTTTGAGATCAGCCTGGGCAACATGGCAAAACCCCATCTACAAAATATACAAAAAAAATTAGCCAGGCATGTGGCGCACACCTGTTGTCCCAGCTGCTTGGGAGGCTGAGGTGGGAGGATCACCTGAGCCCAGGAGGTCAAGGCTGCAGACAGCTATGATAGCACCACTGCACTCCAGACTGGGTGACAGAGTGAGACCCTATCTCAAGAAAAAAAAAAAAAAAACAGGGCAAAGTGGATCACACCCGTAATCTCAGCACTTTGGGAGGCCAGAGTAGGAGGATCACTTGAGATCAGGAGTGTGAGACCAGCCTGGGCATCATGGTGAAACCCTACCTTTATTAAAATACAAAAACTAGCCAGGCGTGGTGGTGAGTGCCTATAGTCCCAGCTACTCGGGAGGCTGAGGCATGAGAGTTGCTTGAACCTGGGAGACAGAGGTTGCAGTGAGCTTAAATCACCCCACTGCACTCCAGCCTGGGCAACAGAGCGAGACCTTGTCTCAAAAAGCAAACAAACAAACAAAAAACACGACTCTGCTTTTAATTCTTTTGAATATTGTCTTAGTCCATTTGTGCTGCTATAACAAAATACCTTAGAGTGGGTAATTTATAAAGAACACACATGTATTTCCTCGAGTTTTGGAGGCTAGGAAGCACAAGATCAAGCACTGGCATCAGTGTCTGGTGAGGACCGCTGTCTGTCTGCTCTCTGCCTTTAAAACGGCGCCCTGTTGCTGAGTCCTCACATGGCAGAAGGTGGAAGGGCAAGACAACACTGCCTTCCACCTCCAGACCTTTTATAATGATGCAAATCCATTCACGAAGGATCTGCCCTCACGACTGAAACACCTCCCAAAAGCCACACTTCTTAATATTGGTGCACTGGGGATTGAGTTTCACCATAAATTTTGGAAGGGACCCCATCACTGACATCACAGCAAGTAGATTCCCAGAAGTGAAATTGCTGGATCATATGATCATTCTATCTTTAATTTTTTGAGGAACCACCATCGTGTTTTCCACAGCGGCTGCACCATTTTCCTATTCCCACCACCAGTGCAAGAGAGTTCCAGCTTCTCCATGTCCTCACCATCCGACACTTGTAATATTTTCTGTTGTTGTTTTGTTTTAATATTAGTCGTTTCAACAGGTTTGAGGTGGTATCTAATTGCAGTTTTTTGTTTTTGCTTTTATTTGAGACAGGTTCTCGTTCTGGCACATAGGCTGGTGGGCAGTGGCATGGTCACTGCTCACTGCAACCTTGAACTCGGGCTCAAGGGATCCTCCCAGCTCAGCCTCCTGAGTAGCTGGGACTACAAGTACATGCCACCATACCTGGCTAATTTTTAAAACTTTTTGGAGAGATGGAGTCTCACCATGTTGCCCAGGCTGGTCTCAAATTCCTGAAGTCAAGAGATCCTCCTGCCTCAGCCTCCCAAAGTGCTGAGATTACAGGCATGAGCCACCATGCTTGGCCCTGATTGTAGTTTTCATTTGCATTTTCCTAATGACTCTTAGTGATTTTTTAACAAAGGGCCCACGTTTTCATTTTGCACGGGCCCTGGCAGCCCCAGCACAGGGATGGAAAGATGACTTCAAACCTTTGGCATATTTTGAATTTTGAAGCAAGTGATTGTGTGACCTATTCGAAAGCAATTTCAATTCGAATGGAAGGAAGAAAGAGGGAGGAAGGGAGGGAATATCTTCTAAGAAACAATGACAACAAAGTCAGGTCCAGGTTAGGCGCCCCTCACAAGGGTGCACCTCATCTCATGACTCACATCCTGTACCCCATCTGCTACCCTGTGGGTCTCTCCAGAGCCCTCGAGCACGGGTCAGGGCCAGGACTGTGTCCTTCGCTGATATCTGTGGAAGCAGCAGATAAGTTAATGATCAGCCACCACGAGGATCAATCTCAACATAGAACCGATGGGCTGTGAAGAGTCAGACCTCTGAAATATGCCCCAGCAGAGTTCCCCAAGGAGCATTCAGATTGACATCCTTGACTTCTACTCCTTGGGCAGCCCATCATCTGTGTTGGGGGTGGAAGAATAAGAGGGTGCAAGGGTTCAAGGTTTGGAAGGCGGTCTGTAGTATCGAGACTAGAATGAACATGGAGATAGGGTTGCCGGCCCCACGCAACTCTGGATTGACATTGGCAGGCAAAATGTCAGGAAAGGGATGAGATCCTGCCCACTCCCTCCTCTCTTCCCAATCCCAGAATGATAATGAGAGTGATGGTGGTGACGATGATGGCCATGATGATGACTTTGATGAGGGTGATGCTGCTGATGGGGATGAGGAAGAAGAGAGGAAGGCTCATGATGGTGATCCATTATGATGATGGAGGTGCTGGGGAGGGGGGGATGCCCACAACAACGTGATGAAGAGGAAGGTGGTGACGGTGATGGTGGTGGTGACAGCGATGGTGGTGGTAGTGGTGACGGTGACGGTGGTGGTGATGGTGATGGCAATTTACTGAGTGCCTGTGGTGTGCCGCCAGCTGGGTGTTCCATGCTCTTCATGCTCCCTGTGACTTCGTTAATCCAGCCCTTTTTACCCAATCCCACCCTGAGCTCTGCACCACTGTGCCCAGGAAGATCGATAGGCCAGCCTTGCAGAGGGTCCCCCAGACCTCTCCCACTCCAGTCACCTTCCTGCCAGGATTGACAAACTAAGAGCTGGGGGAGCCACATTCCTCTCCTGATTCCTGGAACCAAGCAGGGTGTGGAGCACAAAGACAAAGGAGGAGGCTAACAAGGGCTGCCTTTGCCCCCGGGGCAGTTGTGAGGATGAGACGGAAGGAAGTCTGCAAGTGCACTTTGTGAACTGTAGCACCTATGGCAGACATGGGGGCACATGTACCCGGGGCGTGGGGCCACGCTGACGTTTGTCGAGCTTCTGTTGAATGCCAGGATCTGTGCCAAGCACCCTCCATGCATCAGTTCATGTCACCTGAAACCAACCACTGATTTTATCCTCCCCATTTTGCCACTGAGAAAACTGAAGTCTAGATGCACCACTGGCCGCTTCATTCTGTACACCCTGCCCCCACCGCTGCTGGCCTGAAAGGAGCCTTCCAGGTGACAGCTGCAGACACTTGCCTGCACCATGGTCTCTGGGGATCTTGCCTGCAAGGAGATGGCCTAAAAATACCTGGGGGTGAGGAGAAGGGGAGGTGTCCCAGCCTCCATGGGAGGTCAAGAGGCCAGAAAAAGAGATCATGCCCCAGCCTACCCAGGCTGTCTGGAACTGTTTGGACAAAGTGCTGGGGGTTGGGGAGAGGTTTGAGTGGTCTCAGCCCACTGCCCCAAACACACACTCACACGTGTGCACACACTCTCTCATGCCCATGTGCAGGCATACATGCACCACCCTGCACCCGCACACACTCTCATGCACCGCCCTGCACCCACACACACTCTCTCATGCACTGCCCTGCACCCACACACACTCTCTCATGCACTGCTCCACACCCGCACTCTCTCTTATGCACTGCTCCGCACCCGCACACACTCTCTCATGCACTGCTCCGCACCCGCACTCTCTCTTATGCACCGCCCTGCACCTGCCAGACCTCTTGGTTTGCTGCCGGTAGGAACCTTAGGCGGTGGCTCAGAAACTTCTGTCTGTCCTCCACTCAGGTATCCCTCTGTTGTGTGATCTAGAGAAAGACACCCGCTGTTTCTGCTCCTCATCTGTCCTGGGGGAGGAGCCGTGATGGTCTAGCTTGTCTAGAGTTACAGAATGCAGGGCAGAGCTATGGAAAACTTCTGTGGTCTGATCCAGTCTGCTCATTTTCAATGGAGAGGATGAGGTCCGGAATGGACAGAGAACCATTCGGGGGCATGCTCACGGGGCAGGAGAAAGGGGAGAATTCACTCTCCCAGTGCCGCTCTGGTCAAGGTCTCCAGTTGGGAGAAAGACAGAATTCCTGATCTTAGCCCCTCCTCCACCAGCAGGGCCCTCTGAGGGCTGGGGCCCCAAGGAGCCCCACAAGGCTTGGCTGAGACCCTCAGGAAAGTCTCCAGCTTTCCTGGTCACGAATGCTTCTAGAACATGCCATGTTTCATCCTGAGGTCTCAAGAGCTGAGGCAACCTGTACAGCCCTGTCTGGTGACATGGCTGACAGAGCAGGGCTCTCTCACTCCCCTGTGGGTCCTCCACAGGTCCCTGCCTGGTGCTGGGCATCTTTACCGCTGTTTCCAAGCCACATTCACTCCAGGAAAGCAGGGACCAGACCTGTCCTGGGGTCCCCAGACTCAAAGCCAGGCTGAGAACAAACTGCCAACCAGCTTTTAAGCAATGAAGGAATAAAGCCCAGGGGGCCACATCCCCAGTGAGGGCTTGGAGGGGAGGTGGGTGGGATCTGCACACCTGCTGACCCTGAACTGCCCATCAGCAGCCTGGCAGCCACTGCTGTTCTGTCCCCAGGGAGCCAGGTACGACCCAGTCGTGAGCTGTCTCCATACTTGTCAAGTTGAATGTCAGATTTGGTCCTTGGGTGATGGGGTGCAGAGAAATGATTGCTGCACGTGTGAAAGCTGACATTTGATGCAGTTTAGGACTTTTACATTTCACATGTACACTAAGTTCCGAATGCCATGTGATTCTGCTTTGTGGGAAAGTTGGTGTACGAGCTTAAGGGCACGTGGGGTCCCTTCAGGAGGAAGGGGTCTGGGGAAATGAGGTGTTCCAGGCTTGCAGGAAAGCTTGGGTGACATGGGGAGTGGATGAGGCTTCCAGGGAACCCCGAGTCCCTGAGTGTGGGCTCCTGCCTGTCTCACTGGTTAGCTTGTTGACAGTCACCCCAGCCCTGCAAGACAGAGGTCTGGGTGGTGGGGTCCCTCCCTCAGCTCACCCCTCTGATCCAGAACAAGATTTCCAGATGGGATCAGACCTCCCATCCCACAGCTCCTCTTGCTCAGAGCTGTCCAGGGCCTCCCAAGGCCTTCAAGATAAAATGTAAACATTTGCACTGGCGGTCAAGCTCCTTCCTGGGAGGGCCCTTCCTGTCCACTCAGTTTCACCTGTTTCATCTTCAATCGCTGGCCCTACTCTCCCACCTCACCCAAGCTTTATGACTGCTGGAATCACCCTCCTTCCATCAGCCCCCTTCCTCCTGACTATCTGCTTTGCATCCTTAGGACTTGGCCCCCAGAACCTCCTCCTCCGGGGAGCCTTCCCTGACCTCCCTCCCCACCCCAGAGTTAGGTTTTCCCCTTGTGCTGGCCCAGGCCCCTGTACCTCCTCTATCCTGGCCCCCATAATCCCCCTGGCTAAGGTCCCTGCCCAGAGTTATGCTGGCCAGGGATTGCTGAACCTGGACCTCATCCAGGGTCCCTTACCCTTAGGCAGGGAGCCCTGACATGGGGTCACGGAGTGAGGGCTCCAGGCTCTGTCTTAACTCCGTCTGAGCCTGGAGCAGGAGCTCTGCCTCCCTGAGCCCCCTTTCCTCCTCCATCCCACAGGGACTTGCACTTGGCCAGTCCTGCAAATAAAGTGAGGTCAGGACACGACTAGCTCTTGAGCGGTGCTGTGCAGTTTGCTTTCCTGTTAGCGACGGGCAAGGGAATCTTGGCAGGGATGGGACCTAGGAATGCTGATGCAGGACTGTGCTTTGCATCCTAGCATCCCCTGGCGAGGGCGTCCACTTTCTTACAGAAGAGTCCTCTAGGTTTTGGCAGGGAGAGAGGAGCAGCTTCCAGGACAGCTGTGATGGAGTGGGGCACAGGCCAGGTCTCAGGAAGTCTGGCTCCCACAGATCCTTCCTGGAAAGTTCCTTTGGATATGCTCAGCAGGGAGCACCAAGAAGCAACAGGGCTTCTTCCAACAGCTACCGTAGAACGTCCACAGACCCACCAATTCCCCTTGTGGATATAGATCCTAAGGAATTGAAAACAGGGACCCAGATGAATACTAGTACGCGTGTGTTCACAGCAGCATTATCCACAATCGGAAAGGGGTGGAAGCCACGTGTCTCCATCCATGGACGAACAAACTGTGGTCTATCCGTGCAGGGGACAGCATTCAGCCACAAAGAGGAGCATGATGCTGATGGGTGCACAGCAGGGATGACGCGGAAGACGCTGTGCTGACAGAAGCCAGATGCGGAAGGCACGTGCCTGTGTGATTCCAGTTCCATGAAACGCCCGGAACAGGCACTCCCTAGGGACAGGAAACAGCCTCATCACTGCCAGGAGCTTGGGGGAGCAGGGAGATGCGGAGTGACTGCTTAGAGGGTGCGTGGTTTCCATTTCCATGGGTTGATGAAAATGTTCTGGAACTAGAGATAGGGGGCCGGGCGCGGTAGCTCATGCTTGTAATCCCAGCACTTAGGAGGCTGAAGCACGTGGATCACCTGAGGTCAGGAGTTTGAGAACAGCCTGGACAGCATGGCGAAACCCTGTCTCTACCAAAAACACAAAAAATTAGGCATGTGGCACACGCCTGTAATCCTAGCTACTCGGGAGGCTGAGGCAGGAGAATCGCTTCCACCCAGGAGATGGAGGTTACAGTGAGCGGAGATGATGCCACTGCACTCAAGCCTGGGCAACTGAGTGAGACTCTATCTCAAAAATCAAAACAATGACAACAATAAAAATAGAGATAGGGGTTTGATGACACTGTGAATGTCTAAATGCCACTGAGTTGTACACTTTTAAATGGTTAACTTTCTGTTGTGTGAATTTCACCTCAATTTAGAAGAAGGAATAGCAGTGCTGATGGAAGCAATACTGGTGGTGCTGTGGTGGCAGTAGTACTCATAGTAATGGTGGTAGCAGCAGCACTGGGAGTGGTGGTGCAGATGGTAACAGCAGTACTTGCAGTGATCATGGTAGTAGCGGTAGCAGTGCCGGTGGTCACAGCAGCACTCACAGTAACATTGGTAGCAGTAGTATAGGAGTAACAGTGGTAGCGGTAGTATGGGAGTAACAGTGGTAGCGGTAGTATGGGAGTAACAGTGGTAGCGGTAGTGCTGTGGTGGTGGTGCTGGTGGTAGCAGTAATACTTGTGATAACAGTGGTAGCAATGCTGGTGGTCACAATAGTACTCCTAGTAATAATGGTAACAGTAGTACTGGTGGTGATGCTGCTGGTAGCAGCAGCAGTAGTGCTCATAGTAACAGTGGTGGCGGCAGCAGTAGTGCTCGTAGTAACAGTGGCAGCAGCAGTAGTAGCAATGGGTCATGGGAATCTTTGGCTCCACCCCAGGAAGGGCATGAAGGGAAGCCCTGTCCCTGGACCCCTGCCGAGCAGCAGCTCCAAGCCACCTCCAGCTGGAGCAGGGGCAGGGGCTCCCAAAGGACCGGGGCTTCTCCCACAAGGGAGTTGTTTCAGTCAGAGTTCTCCAGGAAGACAGAACCCATATCGGGGAGAGAGAGGGGCGAGAAGGGAGTTCGGAAGGGAATTGGCTCACTCAGTTATGGAGGCCAAGTTCCATGACAGGCCGTCTGCAAGCTGGAAACCCAGGGAGCCCGGGCTGTGACTCAGTCCTGGTCCAAAGGCTTCAGAGCCAGGGAAGCTGCCGGCATCACTCTCAGTTTGAGGCCAAAGACCTGAGAATCCAGGCAGGAGGCCATGGGTGTGAGTCCTGGAGTTCAAAACCCAGAGAGCCTGGAGTCCTGGCATCCAGGACAGAAGTGAACCGGCTTCGGCAGAGAGCCGGAATTCATGCTTTCTCTGCCTCCTTGTTCCATCTGGGACCCCGGCCACTGGGTGTGCCCACGCACATGGAGGGTGGGTCTTTGCCACCTGGCCTCCCAACCCACACAGCAATCTCCCCCGGAAATGCCCTCACAGACACAGCTGGGCATCCCAATATTCTAACCAAAGGCCAGACCCCAGGGTTTCCCTTTCAGCAGAAGAGGGACAGGCTCAGAGCTCACTGAAGCTCCCAGTCAAGCTGACAGCGGAATCAGCCCCAAGGGCATCTCAGAGGCGTTTATCTATCACGGCCAAGTCAGAAGAGCCCGGGGTGTGACAGAGGCAGATGGTGCAAACAGAGAGAGGGGCAGGCTGAGACTCAGAGAAAACCCACAGCCGTGATCACAGTGCCACTCACCTACGCCCTGAATCTTCATGGGCCGTGTCATAGTCACATAACCACCATCAATCTCCCACTTTTAGGACCAGCCTGTGAAAAAGGCCTGGAGGATGGCTGGTCACCAGTCTCGGCCTCAGGCTAGAGAAGCAGAGCTGCAGAGGGCGAGAGGGGAGCAGAGGGAAGCCCCGAGGGGCTGGGCAGGGGCCCTCATATCCTCACAGCCCAGAGGAGAGTCAGCTGAGAGATGCTGGGACAGTGTCTTCTGTGGCGTCGGAGATGCGGGTGTAACAAAGTTTCGTGAAGCAACCGGCAGCTAAAAGTCCTGGTCCACCCAGCTGGGCGTGGTGGTTCACGCTGGCAATCCCAGCACTTCGGGAGGCCGAGGCGGGTGGATCACTCGAGCTCAGGAGCTTGAGACCAGGCTGGGCAACCAAGTGCGATCCCACCTCTACAAAAAATAAATAAATTAGCCAGGCAGGGTGGTGTGCACCTGTGGTCCCAGCTACTTGGGAGGCTGAGGCAGGAGGACCATTTGAGCCCCAGCAGTAGAGGCTGTAGTGAGCTGTGATTGTGCCACTGCACTCCACCCTGGGCAGCAGAGTGAGACCCTGTTTCTGGGGGAAAAAAAAAAAGTTAAAAAAATAAATAAATAAATACAAGTCATGGTCCTCCTGTATTGGAAGGAGCAGGATGGGACTGGGTTTGTGGCTCAGCCATCACAGCAGGAAGAGATAACGCGTCCATACGGATGCAGAGATAAGAGATGAGTGGTGATCGCACTCAGTCCCACGGCATTAAGTAGCATCTTCCTGTCATCAGCTCTTAAGGTCACACTTCTAGCCCAAACCATGCTCCCAGTCGATTTACATCCAACTAAAATGGACGACATCCCAGCTAGACCATCGAGGGGGCGACCCCCTCCACACACCACAGACTGGACACCTGACCTTCCCCTGCAGCTGCTCCACCCTAATTTTTCACAACTCCGTCCTTCCAGTTGCTCCAGCAAATAAAACTTGGAGTGTCTTTGATTCTCTCTTTCACTCCACATCCAATCTATCAACAAGTGCTGTTGCCTCTACCCTCAGTATTGCTCCATGATCCTCCCTTCTTACTCCCCTCCATTGGTCCCAGGCAGCTGCCATCTCTTGCCTGGATTAAGGCACTGGCCTCCTAACCAGCGTCCCTACTTCTGCCCCAGAATGATCCTCAACAGAGGAGCCAGAGGGTCCTCTAAAAGCCCAAGTCAGCACAGGCCACTTCTCTGCTCAGAATCTAGCAAGCACTTCTCATTTTTCTCAGATTAAAAAAAAAGAAAAATCTGAAGTCCTTACAATTGCCTCCAAGGCCCTAAGTGATGGGGTGCCTCTCCCCATTCCTCTTCTAATCTCATCTCTGACTCCGGGGTCCCCTCCAGCCCACCAGCCTCCTTGCTATTCCTGAACACACAGGCACACTCCTGCCTTGGGGCCTCTGCCTGGAACACCCCCTCCTGTCCCCCCACACCTCCACGTAGCTAGCCCCTCCTCTCCTGTAAGCCTTGGCTCAGACGTCTCCTCAGCTCAGTGTTCCCTGGCCAGCCTACTTTAGCTTGCACCCCCTCTTCCTGGTACTCCTGGTTCCCCCCTTACCCTGAGCTATTTTTTTCCAAAGTGCTTCCTGCATTCTCAGCTGCACCCCGCTCACAGGTCATAAACCCACCATAGTGTTTATCAGTTGTTGTCCATCTGCCCCTGCAGGAATTACGTCTGCTCCAGGATGAGGTCGGTCCCCTGTGTCAGCTCCTGGAGGGGAGGGATCTTTGCCTGTTTTGTTTCTGGAGTTTCACAAGGGCCTGGGACAGTGGCTGGCACACAGGAGGCCCTCGGTCAATATCCATCAAATGGGGAATTGCATGCGTTTGCCATCTGAAGACTTGGAGGCAATGGTCAGAACTAAGGCCAGAAAGAGCTGAGGGCCCTGAAGAGCAGCTATCTCTGGAGAACAGGTTCAGAAGAGGGAAAAGGAAGCCAAGGAAGTTATTGCACTATTTTAGAAAATCTGTATGCACGCATTACCTTGATTTTTTTTTTTTTTTTTTTTTTTTTTGAGACAGAGTCTCACTCTGTTGCCCAGGCTGGAGTGCAGTGACACGATCTCCACTCACTGCAACCTCTGCCCCCTGGGTTCAAGCGATTCTCCTGCCTTAGCCTCCTGAGTAGCTGGGATTACAGGTGCGTGCGTGCGCCACACCTGGTTAGTTTTGTATTTTTAGGAGAGACGGGGTTTCGTGATGTCAGCCAGGCTGGTCTCGAACTCCTGACCTCAGGTGATCCGCCTGCCTTGGCCTCCCAAAGTGCTGAGATTACAGGCATGAACCACCGTGCCTGGCCAGAAATAAGCATTTGACAAAATCTAACATCCATTCATGACAAAAATAAACTCTCAGCAAACTAGGAAGAGAAGGGAACTTTCTCAATGTGATAAACGGCATGTGCGAAAAATGCACAGCAAACATCATAATAAACGGGGAACACTAAATGCTTCCCCCAAAGATTAGAACCAATGCAAGAATGCCTGCTCTCACCTTCTGTTGAACATGGTACTGGGGGTTCTAGCCTGTGGAAAAAAAAAAGCATCCCAATTGGAAAGAAATGATACTATCTGTGGACAATATCATCTATGTTGAGAATGAAACAGAACCTACAAAGAAACTGCTAGAACTAGTAAGTGGGTTTAGCAAGCTTTCAGGATAAATACCAATATGGCCGGGTGCAGTGGCTCACGACTGTAATCTCAGCACTTTGGGAGGCCAAGGTGGGCAGATCACTTGAGGTCGGGAGTTCGAGAGCAGCCTGGCCAACATGGCAAAACCCTGTCTCCACAAAAAATACAAAAATTAGCCAGGCGTGGCAGTGCACATCTGTAATCCCAGCTACTCAGGAGGCTGAGGCGGGACAATCATTTGAACCCAGGAGGTGGAGACTGCAGTGGGCCGAGATCGTGCCTCTGCACAGAGTGAGACTCTGTCTGAAATAAATAAACAAATATCAATATGTAAAAATTAATTGTATTCTAGGCCAGGTGCGGTAGCTCACACCTGTAATCCCAGCACTTTGGGAGGCCAAGGTAGGTGGATCACGAAGTCAGGAGATTGAGACCATCCTGGCTAATACAGTGAAACCCTGTCTCTACTAAAAATACAAAAACTTAGCCGGGCATGGTGGCAGGTGCCTGTAGTCCCAGCTACTCGGGAGGCTGAGGCAGGAGAATGGCCTGAACCCGGGAGGCGGAGCTTGCAGTGAGCCGAGATCACGACACTGCACTCCAGCCTGGGAGACAGAGAGAGACTCTGACTTCAAAACAAAACAAAACAAAAAGAATATATATATATATATGTGTATATATATATAGTATTCTAGATACTAGCAACAATTGGAAATTTTAAATATTTAAATATATCATTTATAATAGTAGTACCAAAAATATGAAACACTCAAGGATGGATGTGGCACAAGGAAACTAAGAATTGTTCATGGGAAACTACAAACCATTGCTGATAGAAATTAAAGATCTAAATAAATGGAAACAGTGTTCTGTTTACAGCTTAGAAGATTCAATATTGTTACGATATCACTTCCCCCCAAACGTATTTATTGATTCAATGCAATCCTAATCAAAATCCCAGCAGGCTTAAAAAAAAAAAAAAAAACCAGGGTCACCCAGGCTTGAGTGCAGTGATGTGATCACAGCTCACTATAGCCTCAACCTTCCAAACTCTGGTATCCTCCTACCTCAGCCTCCTGAGTAGCTGGGAGTACAGGAGCATGCCACCAAGCCCAGCTAATTTTTTTTTTTTTTTTTTTTTTAAATAGAGCCGTGATTTTGCTATGTTGCCTGGGCTCAAGCGATATGCCCTCCTCAGCCTCCCAAAGTGCTGAGATTACAGGCATGAGCCCTAGCAGGATTTTTTTTTTTTTTCTTTTGGTAGAAATTTAGAAGCTGATTCTACAATTCATATAAAAGTATAAAAAGACCTAGACTAGCCAAAATAACTTTGAAAAAGAAGCACATAGTTGGAGAGCTAACCAATCCAATATCAAGACTTACTAGAAGGCTACAGTACTCAAGGCTGTGGGGTATTAGCACAAAGATGGCCAAATAGGCTGGTGGAACAGAACAGATTTGTACATACGTGAAAAACTGATTCTTTTTGATAACGGTATGTATGAGTTCATTTTCATGCTGCTGATAAAGATATACCCGAGACTGGCCAATCTACAAAACAAAGGGGTTTAATTGGACTTACAGTTCCGTGTGGCCGGGGAATTCTCACAATCATGGCGGAAAGCAAGGAGGAAGGAGGCCCATCTTACACGGATGGCAGCAGGCAAATAGAGAATGAGGAAGACGCGGAAGTGGAAACCCCTGATCAAACCATCAGATCTCGCGAGACTTATTCACTACCACGAGAACAGTATGGGGGAGGCTGCCCCCGTGATTCAATTATCTCCCACCGGGTCCCTCCCACAACACGTAGGAATTATGGGAGTACAGTTCAAGATGAGATTTGGGTGGGGACACAGAGCCCGATCAGATCAAGGTACAAAAGCGATTCAGTGGAGAAAGGATAACTTCTTCATCCAATGGAGCATGTGGATATTCACGGGCGAAAAGAGAACTTTAATCCATGCCACGCACCTCAACCATTGACCTATAATATATAAATTCGAAAACTACAAAACTTCTGGGGGAAAAATATGAGAGAAATGTTCTGACCTCGGCAAAGATGTCTCAGAAACGACACCAAATGTGAGATCCGTAAAAGAAAAATTTGATAACTTGGGGCGATACGGTTTGAACACACGTCCCTGCCGCGTCTCCTGTTGAAATGTAATCCTCAGTGTTGGAGGTGGGGCCTGGTGGGAGCTAACTGGGTCATGGGGATGGATTTCTCATGAATGGTTTAGCGCCATCTCCTTGCCGCTGTTTGATAATGAGAGAGTTCTCGGGAGATCTGCATGTAGAAAAGAGAGTGCTACCCCCTCCCACTCTCTCTTGCTCCTGATCTCACCACAGGATACACCTGCTGCCACTTCACCAGCGGCCATGAGGCCTCCCCAGAACCCAAGAGATGCCGGCACCATGCGTGTACAGCCTTCAGAACTGTACGCCAGTAAAACCTCTTTCCTTTATAAATTACCCAACTTCTTCTTTATAACAACGCAAGACGGCCTAATAAATGGAGTTATTAAAATTAAAAATATTCGTTAGGAGTTGCTTAGGGCTGGGACTGGGTGAGGGGTAGGGGAAAATGGGGCAGGACTGCTAATTGATATAGGATGATTTGTGGGGGTGATAAAGATGTTCTAATGTTGACTGTGGTAATGTTTGCACATATCTGTTAATACAAGTTGACCCTTGAACAATACAGGAGTTAGAAGCACCAACCCCCTGTTTTGACATTCCCAAAACTTAACCATTAAGAGCCTACTGTTGTTCAAAAGCCTTACAGATAACATAAACAGTTGATTCACACATATTTTGCATGTTATATGTATTATGTACTGGATTCTTACTATAAGCTAGAGGAAAGAAAATGTTATTAAGAAAATCATAAGGAAGAGAAAGCATATTTACTGTTCATTAAGTGGAAGCGGATCATCCTAAAGGTCTTCATCCTGGTGGTCTTCACACTGAGGAGGAGGAAGAGGAGAAGGGGTTGATCTTCCTGTCTCAGGGGGGGAAAGGTGGAAGGAAATCTGTGCATAAGTGGACCCATGTTATTAAAATACATATTGTTCAAGGGTCAACTGGATATTGAAAATCTTTGAGTTGTACACCTCAATGGGTGAATTGTATAGGATACGATGTATATCTCAATAAAGCTATTTTAGTTTTAAAAAGAAAAAATTAAAACTTCTGCTCTTCGAAAGACACTGTTAAGAGAATGGAAAGACACAAACTAGGAGAAAATATTTGTAAATAATTCATCCAATGAAGGACATATATAAAGAATATAAAAAGAGGCTGGGTGCGGTGGCTCACGCCTGTAATCCCAGCACTTTAGGAGGCTGAGACGGACGGATCACGAGGTCAGGAGATCGAGACCATCCTGGCTAACACGGTGAAACCCCGTCTCTACGAAAAATGTAAAAAGTTAGCCGGGCCTAGTGGCAGGCGCCTGTAGTCCCAGCTACTCAGGAGGCTGAGGCAGGAGAATGGCCTGAACCTGGGAGGCGGAGCTTGCAGTGAGCCGAGATCGCGCCACTGCACTCCAGCCTGGGTGACAGAGTAAGACTCCCTCTCAAAAAAAAAATATATATATGTATATATATATGTGTGTGTGTATATATATGTGTATAAATGTATACATATGTGTGTATATATGTATATATATAAAGAACTCTCATAACTCAATCATAAGAAAACAACCCCCCACCTGCCAAAAAAAAAAAAACAACTAGCATCACATTTGAATAGACACTTCCTCAAAGAAGTCATATATATGTATATATATGTATATATGGCAAATAAGATAAAAAGATATTGAATATCATTAGTTACTAGAGAGATGCAGATTAAAACCACAACATGATACCACTACCCACCAATTAAGATGCCTAAAGTAAAAAGATTGATGAAATAAAATGTTCGGTGAGGATGTGGCTGAAACAGAAATTCTCATGTACTGCTGCTGGGAATGCAAAATGGTAAATGAATTTGGAAACGGTTGGTGGTTTCTCAAAAAGTCAAAGATACACCTATTGTGTGGCCCAGCCATTTTATCCTTAGGTATTTAAATGAAAGAATACATTGCATGAATGTATGAAATGTAGGAAATGAAATGTATGATTGCCTGAATGCATGAAATGAAAGCCCATACAAAGACTGGTACACAAATGTTCATAGCAGCTTTATTTGTAACAGCTGAAGACTGGAAACAACTCATCAACAGATAAATTGATTAACAAATTATCTTATTTGCATACAATTGAACACTACTGTACAATAAAAATAAATGATCTATTCATAAAGCCAAAAGCATGAATGAATCTCAGTATAATTTTCCAAGTGAAGGAGGCCAGATGAAAAAGAGTACATACTGTGTGATTCCATTTATACAAAACTCTGCAAAATGTAAATAATCTATGGTGACGGGAAACAGAATGTGGTTGCCAGGGGTCAGGATTGGGGGACATGGAAGCAGGGAGGGATGGAGGGAGAAGAAATCTGGGGAGTGATGGATGGGTTTACTAACTGATTGGGGTAATAGTTTGATGGGTGTATACATGTCAAAACTTATCAAAGTATACGTTTTAAATACATCAGAGTCTGGTGTGGTGGCTCACACCTGTAATCCCAGCACTTGGGAGGCCAAGGCAGGCAGATCATCTGAGGTCAGGAGTTCAAGACCAGCCTGGCCAACATGGTGAAACTCCATCTCTACTAGCCTGTAATCTCAGCTACTAGTGAGACTGAGGCACAAGAATCGCTTGAACCCGGGAGGCGGAGGTTGCAGTGAGTCTAGATCATGCCACTGCACTCCAGCCTTGGTGACAGAGCTCGAGACTCCATCAGTAGAGCTGTTTTTAAAAAATAACACCTCGGCTGGCAGCAGTGGCTCACTGGCCTGGCGCGGTGGCTCACACCTGTAATCCCAGCACTTTGGGAGGCCGAGGCGGGTGGATCACAAGGTCAAGAGATCGAGATCATCCTGGACAATATGGTGAAAACCCGTTTCTACTAAAAATACAAAAGTTAGCTGGACGTGGTGGGGGACGCCTGGAGTCCCAGTTACTCAGTAGGCTGAGGCAGGAGAATCGCTTGAACCTGGGAGGCATAGGTTGAGTGAGCCGAGATCGCACCACTGCACTCCAGTCTGGGCGACAGAGAGAGACTCCATCTCAAAAAAAAAAAAAAAAAGTAACACCTCCCTGCTTTAGCAAGAGAAACCATGCAATGATGAAGAAACGTTCACCATTTTCCCACCTGCCCTCCGATCTCACTTCTCCAAGGCATTCAGGTGGAGGGTAGCAGGATTATTTATTGCTTCATATGAAAAAATGGAGATCATACCATCAGTGTCTATTTGGTATTCCCCCCTCTTTATCACATATTTGATGGACATCCCCTTTCTTGGTAATTGACATAGATTTAACTCATTCCATTTCAAGGCTGCCATGTGTAAATATGCTACAATTTGTGTGCGGGGGGAGCAGGGACTGTGGGAGGTTGAGAGCATTTTGCTCTGTCACCCAGGCTAGAGTGCAGCAATGCTATCACAGCTCACTGCATCCTCAACCTACTGGGCTCAAGCAATCCTCCTGCCTTAGCCTCCCTAGTAGCTGGGATTATGCCACCATGCCTGGCTAATTTTTTTGTTTTTTGTTTTTTGTTTTTTGTTTTTTTGTTTTTTTTGACAAAGTCTTGCTCTATCACCCAGGCTGGAATGCAGTGACATAATCTTGGTTCAACCTCCACTTCCCTAGTTCAAACGATTCTCCTGCCTCAGTCTCCCAAGTAGCTAGGATTACAGGCACGGGCCACCATGCCCAGTGATTTTTGTATTTTTAGTAGAGAAGGGGTTTCATCACATTGGCCAGGCTAGTCTTGAACTCCTGGCCTCAGGTGATCTACCCTCCTTGGCCTCCCAAAGTGCTGGGATTACAGACATGAGCCACCATGCCTGGCCAATGGCTGGCTAATTTTTAAAATTATTTGTAGAGATGGGATCTCACTATGTTGCCCAAGCTTGTCTTGAACTCCTGGGCTCAAGTAATCATTCTGCCTCGGCCTCCCAAAGTGCTGGAATTACAGGTGTGAGCCACTGTGGCCAGCCTAAATATGCTACAATTATATACTTATAAAGATGTGCATTCAGAAATTACTTCCAATTTCTTTATTTTTTGTTTTGCTTAGGTTTCACCCACCATAGAGAGTGCCGAAAAAGGATTCTTTTTTTTTTTGAGATGGAGTCTCACTGTGTTGCCCAGGCTGTAGTGAAGTCGGGCGATATCAGCTCACCATAACCTCTGCCTCCTGGGCTCAAGTGATTCTCCTGCCTCAGCCTCCTGAGTAGCTGGGATTACAGGTGCACGCCACCATGCCCAGCTAATTTTTGTATTTTTAGTAGAGACAGGGTTTTACCATGTTAGCCTAACTGGTCTCGAACTCCTGACCTCAGATGATCCACCCCCCTCGGCCTCCCAAAATGCTGGGATTACAGGCGTGAGCCACCATGCCCAGCAGAAAAGCAATTCTTTTACATCTATTTTCATACCCCATTGTTTTTTCTAAAGAGGTTCCCCAGAGTGGAATCACTGGGTCAAAGCTTATGCGTATTATTTTCATTTTAGTAGATATTGCCAGAGTACTTTCCCAGGAAGTAACTGCAATTCACATTTCCACCAAGCATGTCCATGTCTATTTCCCCTAGGTTTTTTGCCTCAGTGAATCTTAGAGCTTTTATTAAATTTTAGCAACCTAAAGGGTGAACAATGTCTCACTTCATGGCCTTAATTTGCATTTTCCTTTTGGTGAGGCCAAACATTGTTTCATGTTTGCTCACTGGAACCAGTGTTGGTAATCCTATCTGTATCTTTAAATAATGTTATATTTTACTAGGGCTTGCATGTGTTTTAAGTCCAAGTGACTATGTGAATTTCCTTTTCTACGAATTACTTGTTCATATTTATGCCTATTTTTCTGTTGTTTATCTGTTTCTTATCAAGTCTGTGGACTTTTTGAATATTAAGAAAATTAAACATGATACACACATATACATGCCTCACACATCATGTATATACCCAAATATGTGCATCTTTCTCTCACACACACATCCATACAGAGAGAAGGGCATGTTCCTGGGCACAGTCCAGCAGGAAGATCAGGGCCTGGAGGGGTAAGTTAGGAGCAGAGGGCAGGCAGACAGCTGTGGGTGCACAGCGCAGCTGATCCAGACCTTGGAAAGGGCTGGACCCCACTTGGCCTACTATGACATTCTCTTCCACTCCTGACACCCATATGAGGAAACCCAGGGGCCCCTGCACCCCATGCCCTGGAATCCCTGGCCAGCACACCTGGTCTCCACCCTCCCCACCCATGAGGGCAAATGGAGCCAGGCCTTGCTCCCACTTCCTGCCAGAGTAGCTTCCAGGAGCCTCAGTGCAGGTGCCTCCCACCTGATGTCTGGGGTGTTTTGAATGAGCAGCTTTTGGCACATGGAAGGGAAATCGATTTCTCCTCCTCCTGAGGCTCCACTCCTAAAGCCTTGATTACAGGAGGCCCTGGGGTTGGGGAGCGCTGGTGTCAGCCTGGCAGGTGCAGGTGATGTCAGCTTCCAGGCAATGACATTGGGGTGGGTATGAGCACCATTCTGTGCCTGGATTCACTCTGTCATTTAAACCCTCTGTGTTCACAAAGTTCGCCACGCCCAGCACCCCTCACTTCTCATGCCTTTGTCAGCATCAGGATGTGTCAGCCATCATCAAACCCACTCTCCTTCCCTCCCATGTCCTCCTAGGAGGAATGTCTCCCCGCAAGCTCAGGGTCAGTTCCACTCCGGAACCACGTATGCAGCTCCTGTGGGCACTGTAGGAGGTGCTGGCGACAGAGCAGCGAGCCCAGCCCTGGCCCCGGGAGAGCATTATGTCCTCAGTTTCTCCTCTCTGGCTACACCTTCAGCCTTCCTTCCGCCAGGTCCTTCCCACTGGTTTCCAAACTTAGTCCCATATGGCCCCTCTTAAAAAATAAAACAGAACTTGCATTCCAGACAAGATGATTTAGGCTCCTTTCTTCCTGCTCCTCCCACTTCAAAGCACAACCATAAGCCCTGGAAATAACACAAGAGACAACCCAAGGAGAATGCAGAGGTGGATGGAAGACAGTCGACTGGTGAGAGTCCCCGGACGGGAGGAGCCCCAGTGAGGCAGAGCGCCACGGCCCTCTACCTCGTGGAGGAAGGGAACCCAGGCCCAGCAAAAACAGACAGGCCAGATAGGGTCCTCTCTGTCACCAGATTAAATGGGAGTCCTGCCCACAACACGTGGTAAGCTGGTGGCACCAGCAAGGGAACAAGCAGGGGCCCCATCACCCCGCTACTGAGCCTTGGCCAGAGAAGCCTCCCCTCCTCCACCAAGAGACTCTAGGGGCAGGGTCACCTGTCTTCTTTGTCCCTGTGGGCCGCGGCTCCCTTCACCCACCTAGAAGCACCAGATGGCCTGACCCACAGACGCTCCTGCCACCTTAAGCAGAACCAGCAGGACCAGCAGCAGCGCCAATGGCACCAGATTAACCAAGCCGACCAAACTAACACCAAAAGGTTCTGCTAATTAGGTTGTCATGGAAACCAGAGCCCATAACAGTAGGGCAGGACCCGCATGCTAAGCCTAAGCAGAGTGGCTGCCTACTAAAATGAAAGATTTATTTTATTTTATTTTATTTTATTTATTTTATTATTATTATTTTAGAGACAGGGTCTCGCTCTGTGGCCCAGGCTGGAGTGCAGTGGCACGATCACAACTCACTGCAGCCTCGACCTCCCAGCCTCAAGCGATCCTCCCACCTCAGCCTCCTGAGTAGCTGGGACTACAAATATATGCCACCATGCCTGGCTAATTATTTAAATTTTTTGTAGAGACAGGAGTCTCACTATGTTGCCCAGACTAGCCTTGAACTCCTGGGCTCAAGTGATCCTTCTGCCTCAGCCTCCCAAAGTGCTCAGATTACAAGTGTGAGCCACTGCACTGGCCAAAAGATTTGACAAGAGCCCAGAGCCTCCTAATGTAACAACTTAAACGTCCAGGACACAATAAAAAAAAACTCGCCCGTCATACCAAGGCCTGAGAAGGCCACAGGTTGAATGAGAAAAGACAACCAACCAACGCCAACACCGGGATAAATCAGATGTAGGAAAAATCTGGCCAGGACTTCAGAGCAGCATAAAAATGCTTTAGCAAGCAATTCTAAGTTATCTTGAAACATGAAAAAATAGAAAATCTCAGCAAATAGTTATCAACAAGAACAGGATATAAATTACAACACCGAAAAATACAATAACAGAAATTAACAGTCTCCATGGGAGAATGGGATCGCAGAGGACAGAATCAGTGAACTTCAGAACAAATGGATAGAATTTACCCAAACTGAACAACAGAAAGTATACTGGTGTGTGTGGTGGGGAAAGAACAGTACCTCAGGCATGTATGGAACAATAGAACAAAAGATCCAACATACATATGATTGGAGTTACCCAGAAATAGAGGAGAAAAAGAAAGAGGCTGAGGCCGGGCGTGCTGGCTCACGCTTGTAATCCCAGCAATTTGGGAGGCTGAGGCAGGTGGATCACCTGAGGTCAGGAGTTCTAGACCAGCCTGGCCAACTTGATGAAACCCCATCTCTACTAAAAATACAAAAATTAGCCGGGTGAGGTGGCAGGTGCCTGTAATCCCAGCTACTCAGAGGCTAAGGCAGGAGAATCACTTGAAACCAGGAGGCAGAGCTTGTGGTGAGCTGAGATGGCACCACTGCACTCCAGCATGGGCGACAGAGTGAGAATCCGACTCAAAAAAAAAAAAAAAAAAAAAAAAATGAGGCTGAAAGAGTATTAAAAGAACGAGTGGCTTAAAACTTCCCAAATTTGCCAGACGACAAATCTACACATTCAAGAAGCTGAGCAAATCCCAAACAGTTACCCAAAGAAATCCATGCTGAGATACCTGATAATTAAACTTCTGAAAACTAAAGAAAAAAAATATTGAAAGCAACCAGAACAAAATGATACATTCCCTGTAGAGAAACACCAACTCAAACGATAGATTTCTCATCAGAAACCACGGAGGCCAGGTGAAGGTGGCAGTTTGCAAGTGCTGCAAAGAAAGAATTGCCAACAACGAATCATGTCTGGCAAAACCATCCTTCAGGAATGAAGCGGAAATAAAGACATTCTCAGATTTTAAAGTGGCTTAAAAATATTTCAGTGGCAATTACAAGTTCTCTTGAAACAAATGAAAAAATAGAAAATCTATTTTTTTTCTGAACAAATTTGTTGCTAGCAGACCTGCCCTTAAAGAACAGCTAAAGGAAGTTTTTCAAACAGAAAGAAAATGATTTTTAAAATAAAATGGGCTGGGTGTGGTGGCTCACGCCTGTAATCCTAGCACTTTGGGGTGCTGAGGTGGCTGGATCAGCTGAGGTCAGGAGTTCAAGACCAGCCTGGCCAACATGGTGAAACCCTGTCTCAACCAAAAATACAAAAATTAGCCGGGCCTGGTGGCACATGCCTGTAATCCCAGCTACTTGGGAGGCTAAGGCAGGAGAAGTGCTGGAACCCAGGAGGTGGAGGCTGCAGTGAGCCGAGATCACACCACTGTACCCCAGCCTGGGTGACGGAGAGAGACTCCATTTCAAATAATAATAGTAATAAATAAAATAAAACAAAATGGAATCTTGGAGCATTAGGAAGGAAAAAAATAATGGAAAGAACAAGTATATGGGAATCTGCAGTAGATGATCCTTCTCATGAGCTTTATAAATCAAATTTAATGATTGAAGCAAAAATTCTAACACCATCCGATACTCACGACAAGGATATTTAAAAAGGTGCAGTGGCTCACGTGTGTAATCCCAGCACTTTGGGAGGTTGAAGCATGAGGATCCTTTGAACCCAGGTGTTCAAGACCAGCCTAGGCAACATAGTGAAACCCCATCTCTACAATAAATAAATAAATAAATAAATAAATAAATAAATAAATTGACCAGGCGTGGTGGCATGTGCCTGTAGTCCTGGTTCCTCAGGCAGCTGAGGCAGGAGGATCACTTGAGCCCAGGAGATTGAGGCTGCAGTGAGCCGTGATTGTGCCACTGCACTCCAGCCTGGGCAACAAAGTGAGACCCTGTCTCAAAAATAACATAAAACGAAAACAAAAGGGGGACAGGTTAAAGAACCTACATGGAAGTAAGGCTTCCACATGCCCTGCAGGTGGTACAATGTTACCTGTGTACATTGTAATATCCAGAGCGACCACTAGGGAAGTGATACAAATAAATGCCCTCTAGATCACTATGAATCAACCAAGATGGAACCACAATCCTAATGTGCAAGGAATCCACAGAAAAGCAAGAAAACATACACAGAGAAAACAAATCCTTCAATGGCAGACCTAAGTCCTAACATATTGATAATTTACCTTAAAGGTAAATGAAATACACCAAGTAAAAAGCAGGAGATTGGCAGTCCAGTTTTTTGAAAAATAACCCAACCATACACTGTTTACAAGAAACTCGCTTCAAATTCAATGGTGACATTTCACCAAAGAGAATATACAGATGGCAGTGAGCACAAGAAAAGCTGTCCAACACCACGAGCCATGGGGGGAATGCAAATTAGAACCACAGTGAGATACCACGAATACCTATCAGAAATTAAAAATAGTGGCAACGCCAAATGCTGGGGGGGATGCAGAGAAATAGGATCACTCAGAAAATGCTACTGGGAGCCGGGCATGGTGGCTTACGCCTATAATCCCAACACTTTGGGAGGCCAAGGCGGGTGGATCACCTGAGGTCAGGAGTTCAAAACCAGCCTGGCCAACATGGTGAAACCCTATCTCTACAAAAATTAGCTGGGCATGATGGCAGGTGCCTGTAATCCCAGCTACTCAGGAGGCTGAGGCAGGAGAATCGCTTGAACTGAGGAGGCACAGGTTGCAGTGAGCCGAGATTGCACCATTGCACTCCAGCCTGGGCGACAGAGCAAAATTCCGTCTCAAAAAAAAAAAAAAAAAGAAAAGAACAATAAAAAGACCGAGGTGGGCAGATCATGAGGTCAGGAGATAGAGACCATCCTGGCGAGACTCCAGAGCGAGACTTTGTCTCAAAAAAAAAAAAAAGAACAAGAAAAAGAAACTGCTACATGGTACAGCTCCTCAGGAAAACAATTTGGCAGTTTCTTATAAAACTAAACACACAATTGTCATAAGATCCAGCAACTATGCTCTTGACCATTTATCCCAGGGAAATGGAAGCTTTCATTCACATCAAAATCTATACACAAGGCTGGGCATGGAGGATTACGCCTATAGTCCCAACACCCTGGGAGGCCAAGGAGGGAGGATTACTTAGCCAGGAGTTTGTGATCAGTCCAGGCTGTAACATAGCAAGACCCTGTCTCTACAAAATCTTTAAAAATTAGCAGGGCATGGTGGTGCACACTTGTAGTCCCAGCTACTCAGGAGGCTGAGTGGAGAGGATCACTTGAGCCTGGGAGTTTGAGGCTACAGTGAGCTATGATTGCGACACTGCACTCCAGCCAGGGAGACACAGAAAGACCCTGTCTCTAAAAAATAAAAATAGGCCGGGTGCAGTGGCTTATGCCTGTAATACACCCAGCACTTTGGGAGGCCAAGGCGGGTGGATCACAAGGTCAGGAGATAGAGGCCATTCTAGCTAACACAGTGAAACCCTACTAAAAATACAACACCACCAAAAAATAGCTGGCTATGGTGGCGGGTGCCTGTAGTCCTAGCTACTCGGGAGGCTGAGGCAGGAGAATAGCGTGAACCCGGCAGGCGGAGCTTGCAGTGAGCTGAGATTGCGCCACTGCACTCCAGCCTGGGCGACAGAGCGAGACTCTGTCTCAAATAAAATAAAATAAATAAAAATAAAAATAAAAAATAAAAGAACCTGTATACAAGTGTTCATAGCAGCTTATGCATAATAGCCAAAAACCAGAAACACCTCCTAGATGACCTTCAATGGGCGAATGCTAAACAAGCTATGGTACCTCCACATCATGGATGAGGAAAAAGAATCCCGGACTGGGCCACACAAGACCTTGTAGGAATCTCCGGGAATGATTTTGAGGGAAAAAGCCACTCCCAAAAGGTTACAAGGTGTATGATTCCATTCATATAAGATTCTCGAAATAATAGACTTGGAGACATGGAGGCAGATTAGGAGGAGGAAGGAGGCCGGTCCGGTTGCAAAAGAGTGACCCAGGGGGTCCTTATGGTGTCGCGGCATTCAGCATCGTGACCGCGGTGGTGGATACAGGAAGCTACGCAGGTCACAGAAAGGAAATGCACACAAATGGGTACAAGCGAAAGGGAAAGGTGAGTAAGACTGGTTCACTGGAACCATATCCATGTCTTGGTTGTAACACTGTACTCTAGTCTCACAAGACACCGCCATGGGTGGGACTCTGGGTAGGGGACACAGATCCTTCTGTATTATTTCTTACAACAACAACAACATGTAAATAAACAATTATCTCAACATTAAAATGTTAATTTAAAAAATAAACAAAACCTACTCAGCACTTTGGGAGGCCAAGGTGAGCAGATTGCTTGAGCCCAAGAGTTTGAAACCAACCTGGGCAACAAAGTGAGACCCAATATGGAAAAGAGAGAGGAGAGGACAGGGGAGGCAAGGGGATGGGAGGGGAAGGGAAAGCAGGGGAGGAGAGGGGCGAGGGGAGGGAAGGGGAGGGTAAGGGAGGAGAGGGGACAGGAGGGGAGGGTAAGGGAGGAGAGGGGAGGGGAGGGATTAGCTGGGCATGATGGAGTGTGCCTGTGGTCCCAGCTACTCGGGAGGCTGAGGTGGTAGGATCGCTTGAGTCTGGGAGGTCATGCAGTGAGCCGTGATCATGCCACTGCACTCCAGCCTGAGTGACACAGCAAGACTCTGTCTCAAATAAATAAATAAACAAAATCTAGTTCAAGCTTTCAAGCTGGTGTTTTTAAAAAGAAAAAAAAAAAACCAAACCAAACCAAAACTGCCTCCAAACTGTCCTCACCTCCAGTTTTGCAGCCTGCGTGTCTGTCTGTCCATCTGTCTGTCCCACCAGCCACCGCTGCAGAAAGCTCCTCCCCTGTGTTTTCGAAGGCAGCTGTGCTGCGGTGGGGCCGGAACCAAAAGCCAGAACCAGATGGGCACGTTTTCATCCTTCCTGCATCTTCCAGGCTGTGGCCTTCGGCAAAGACTTCACATAGAAGTTCCCAAATCTGAGGAGTTTTTAGAAATATGAGTCTGAGATGCCACCCAGGCCTGTTGAAGAAGGGCTCCCTGGAAGCAGCATCCTGGTGTTTCTATTCTAACCAGACACCAGGTGTTAAGCCAGCCAGCCACATACCCATTTTGGGGGGTTCCCAACCGTAACGCTCCGAGCGTCTGCTTCTCCCCCTGTGAAATGGGAGAAAATGCAGTAAAGGAAGGCCTGGGTATGAAAGGGGCTCACAAGGTAAAAAGCGGGGATCACCAAGACCCGTGGGGTTCCACCTCCTCTCCCACCCCTCCTCCAGGCTCCTGGTCCCCCTGGGCTCTCTCTGCCTCCTCCCCAGTGGCTTCAGGCTCAGTTGGTGTGGGGACTGTCCGTGCCCCAACCCCTCTTTCCTGCCAGTGGGCAGCCTTCCCTGGGCACACATTAGGCCCCACTCCAGCTGGCGGTGGGACGGGTGAGCTTGGAGGAAGGAGCCCCTCTGACTCAACCCCTCCCTCCGTGAGATGCGGCACCTGCATGGCGCACACGGCCTCTGCAAGTCTGTGAAACAGGTGTCTCCCCGGGGCCGGCCCAGCAGGCAGAATTTGCAAAAGGAGAGTGCGGGACCCCTGGTTCAAAATGCGTGGAGGGCGTCAGGACAGCAATAGCAGAGAATGGAACCAAGGCAAGACCTGCACCAGGCCCGAGGGACGGAGGCTGCGGGGGCCCGCTCACCAGCTTGCAGGAAGCCTGACTCCTTCAGGAGTGAGCTACCCACCAGCCTCTTCCCGAAGACCAAGCGAGTCATCCAAGCAGGCGTGTCTCCAGGCCCACGCTGCCACCATAAGCAGCACTTGTCTGAGCCTGCATGTCCCTCCTTCTTCAGCCTGAGTGGGACAAAGCGGAGTTGCTTCTGAACACACTTCGACCCCATCGGTCTGCAAGGAGACTTCTAGAAACATGCGGTCCAGGAAGCAAGGCCTCCTCCGGATCCTACCCAGATCCCTCTTGCTGCAGTGGGGCCTCTACTATGTCTGCCGTGGCAGATGTGGGCACATTCTCTTCCCTCCTATAGCACCTTGGGTCTGAGCCCTTCCCGGCTTCCCCAGCTCAGCCTGAATCCACCTCCCGCCCACTGCTCAGGCCCGAAGCAACGGTGCTGCCTGCCCCCAGAGCCCTCCTGTCCTGGCCTCTCACGCCTGGCTGTGGGCCACTGCAACGCTGGCTTGGCTGGTCTCCCGCTCCTCACTCACCCCAAGAACCCCTTTCCCAGCAGAGCAGCCAACGGGGTCTGGCTCCAAGCACTTAGCAAACCCGTCATGGCAGGACACAGCTCAATTCAGGGCCCTGGATTAAAAACCCTGGACTGTGGCTCACGCCTGTAATCCCAGCACTTTGGGAGGCCGAGGCGGGCGGATCACAAGGTCAGGAGATCGAGACCACGGTGAAAGCCCGTCTCTACTAAAAATACAAAAAATTAGCCGGGCGCGGTGGCGGGCGCCTGTAGTCCCAGCTACTCAGGAGGCTGAGGCAGGAGAATGGCGTAAACCCAGGAGGCGGAGCTTGCAGTGAGCCGAGATCGCGCCACTGCACTCCAGCCTGGGCGACAGAGCGAGACTCCGTCTCAAAAAAAAAAAAAAAAAAAAACCCTGGACTGCTGCAGCTGGTCCAAGATGTGTGGCCCCAGATGACAGGGCCCAGTCCCCTGTGTCCCAGGCTGGCCGCTGGCTGCAGCTGAACTATGTGGCTACTCTGTTTCCCAGGCTAATGAAGGCCCTTCCTGCCCTGGGTCCCCAAGGCTGAGACTCCCCAGGGGCCCCGGGCCCGTGCCCAAGGGGAGAGGGTGGGACAGGCAGGGACTGACAGAGTTGACCCCTCCACCTGCCTCTTCAGGAGTTGCTGGGGAAGGAGGAGGAGGCTTGGCCTCCAGATGCTGCCAGGCCCTTGGGAGGGGCCCACCCAGTCAGTATTTCTCCCCAGACCTCCAACCCTAGGAAAGGGACGGGCGCCTCCCTGAAGGAGGCGGCGAGGGAGGGAAAAAGGAGGGGAAGTGGGAAGAGGAAGGGCAGGTAGAGGAGGTTTAGGGGTCACCTCTCTGCCACCTTTCCCAGGGGGATCCACGTGATGGGGTCTCAGAAACCAGCGCTTCAGGGGAAGTGTCAGGAGCAGGCTTTCGGCCTTGGAATCTCCAAGTATCTATTTGAATGCAAAGCCCCGGGCCTTTCTGACCCACTCAGTATCTACCTCTCTGCCAGGCATCTGTGGGCACATCTCTGTCTAAGAACCTTGCTGAGGCCAGGCATGGTGGCTCATGCCTGTAATCTCAGCACTTTGGGAGGCCAAGGCAGGAAGATCACTTGAGGTCAGGAGTTCCAGACCAGCCTAGCCAGTATGGTGAAACCCTGTCTGTACTAAAAATATAAAAAACAATTACAGGCATCCTGGCAGACACCTGTAATCCCAGCTACTCCAGAGGCTGAGGCAGGAGAATTGCTTGAACCCAGGAAGCAAAGGTTGTGGTGAGCTGAGATCATGCCTCTGCACTCCAGCCTGGGTGGCAGAGTGAGACTCCATCTCAAAACAAACAAACAAACAAAAAAACAAAACAAAACAAAAAACCTAGCTGAGGACCAGAGGGAAAAGGGTAGTGGGGGTGGGGTGGTCTATGGGAGGCAGGAGAGCTGGGAGACTGAGCAACCAATTCCAGAGCCTTCCAAAGGCCCCGCCCCATTCCCAAGCCAGCACTTAATCCTCCACCCCTGCTACTTAACCTCTCCCACCAGGGACTGGGGCACTTTAACTCCTTTTAAATAAGCCCTGAGGGCTCAGAAGATGCTGTTGCCAGCAATTCAAAAGCCCGGAACACCAAGGGCAGTCACGGGCTTTTCATCAGCTACAGTGGGGTCTGGAGGCCCAGGCCTGTTAAGCCGGGTAGGGGCCTCTAGGGAGGGGCATCCCAGGGAGGGGGCTCTCTGGGGAGGGTGTGTGGTCACAGCCTCTCGGGCCCCACTTGCTGTCCTGTCTTAGCGTCCTTCTAATTCTCTTCCATCCAAGCAAGGGGGACCCCAGTCAGGCAGATCTGGACCCCAAACCTCTTCCTGGCTCAGAAATCCTGGACAGTTGTTCAGCCTGAAGCTCCTCTTCCTTTTCTGCAAAATGGGGTCGCAGTTCTCGTGAGAGTGAAACAGACAATGACGACGAAACACCAGGCCTGGTGCCTGACAGGTAGGAAGGACACAGGGCTCAAGCCAGGAGTCACTGGATACCGATCCCTGGCTGAGGAAGGAAAGGAGTGAGCCCGGACTCAGCCCTCCAGGTGTGAGCTGCAGCCCAGGTCCAGCAGCCTCCCAGGATCTAAAGCCGCTCAGCACCAGAGGGGAGCATCATCAGGCAAAACACAGGCCAGTTACATTTGAATGTCAGACACACAACAAATCGTCTTGTAGTATAAGTCTGTCTCAAGTTTGCATGGGAGGGTGTTATCTGAAATTCAGATTTAAATGGGTGTTTTACATTTTTATTTGCAAAATCTAGAAATCTTCACCAAAAGATGCTAAGGAACTGGAGTTTGAGTTGGGGTTTTGGTTTTTCTTTCTTTTCTTTTTCTTTTCTTTCTTTTTCTTTCTTTCTTTCTTCTTCTTTTTTTTTTTTTTTTTTTTTTTTTTTTTTTTGAGACAGAGTCTCACTCTGTTGCCCAGGTTGCAGTGCAATGGCGTGAACACAGCTCACTGCAGCCTCGATCTCCTGGGCTCAAGTGGTCCTCCTCCCTCAGCCTCCCATGGAGCTGGGACCACAGGTGCACACCACCATGACCAGCTAATTTTTTTTATTTCTTGTAGAGATGGAGTCTCACTTTGTTGCCCAGGCTGGTCTTAAACTCCTAGGCTCAAGTCATCCTCCCACCTCATCCTCCCAAAGTGCTGGGATTACAGGTGTGAGCCACTGCACCATGGGTTTTGTTTTTTCAAATCTCCTGATGAGAGGAGTCAAAAAATAAAAATACAAAGTTAAGTGAAAAGCAGAATATCATTATTTGTTTTTTGTTTTGTTTTTGAGAAGTCTCACTCTGTCACCCAGGCTGTAGTGCAGTGGCGCCATCTCGGCTTACTGAAACCTCTGCCTCCCACGCTCAAGCGATTCTCCAACCTCAGCCTTCCTAGTAGCGGGGACCACAGATGTGTGCCACCATGCATGGCTAATTTTTTGTATTTTTTGATAGAGATAGGGTTTCACCATGTTGCCCGGGCTGGTCTCAAACTCCTGAGCTCAAGTGATCCACCTGCCTTGGCCTCCCAAAGTGCTAGGATTACAGGTGTGAGCCACTGCAAGGGGCCTCATTACTTGTTTTTAAAATTTAATGTATTTAGTGTATTCACATAGAGAGAATGACCCAGATATAGACACCAACTAAGCCTGAGAGAGACAGAAGAAAGACTGGAAGGAAATCCCCAAAGGTTAACAGTGTCTATCTCTGTGTCATAAGATTATAGGTAATTGGCCTTTCTCTCTCTCTCTCTTTCTTTCTTTCTCTTTCTTTTTTCTTTCTCTTTCTCTCCCCTTCCTTCCTTCCTTCCTTCCTTCCTTCCTTCCTTCCTTCCTTCCTTCCTTCCTTCCTTCCTTCCTTCTTCCCCTCTCTCTCTCCCTTCCTTCCTTTTTGAATTTTCCAACATTTTCCAGTAAATATGTATTTCTTTATGATAAAAAATATATTTAAAAACCAATCACTAGGGGCCTGGTGCAGTGGCTCACACCTGTAATCCCAGCACTTTGGGAGGCCAAGGCAGTTGAATCACTTGAGCTCAGGAGTTTCAGCAGCCTGGGCAACATGGTGAAACCAAGTCTCAATGGAAAAAAAAAAATTAGCCAGGCATAGTGACGTGTGTCTGTAGTCACAGCTACTCAGTGGGAAGATCATTTGAGCCTGGGAGGTGGAGGCTGCAGTGAGCCGAGATCATGCCACAGCACTCCAACCTGGGTGACAGGGCAAGACCTTATCTTAAAAAAAAAAAAAAAAAATCAAAACAATCACTAACGTGGAAAATCTTGTTAAAATGTGGTTGCACGGTTCAGGAGTGGCCAAGTGAACCAAGGAAAGCCTCAGGCCTCGCCTCCTGTCCTTGCAGGGCCCCAGGAGGGCAGCTTCCCCAGCTGCACCCACGATTATCCTTTCTCTAGTGCATCTGAGGCAACGGCTTCAATAGTGCCTCAGAACTGAGCCCGGGTGGTGGTGACTTCAGGACCTTGGGAATGGGGAGAGCCCCCACTGTGCTTCCGGACCCAGCCCCACCTAGGTTATGCTTTTGAGTTCCTGCACTTGGTTTTGTTTTAATACCTTTCAGTTTCCTCCTCACTGTCAACTGTCCTGACTCCCTGCTATCTGTATGCCTGCCCCTAACAGCCATGCTCACTTCTACATCTCCCTTCTCATCCTCCGTGAACCAATAAAAAGGCCATGTGGTTCTTAAGATTGTGTGTGGGGCTGGGAGAAGGGGCTCACTCGTGTAATCCCAGAACTTTGGGAGGCTGGAGTGGACAAGTTACCTGAGATCAGGAGTTCGAGACTAACCTGACCAACATGAAGAAACCCCATCTCTACTAAAAATATACAAATTAAGCCAGGCATGGTGGCTCACACCTATAATTTCAGCACTTTGGGAGGCCGAGGCGGGTGGATCATGAGGTCAGGAGATTGAGACCATCCTGGCCAACATGGTGAAACCCCGTCTCTACTAAAATACAAAAAAAAAAAATTAGCCAGGTGTGGTGGTGAGCGCCTGTAGTCCCAGCTACTCAGGAGGCTGAGCCAGGGAATCACTTGAACCCGGGAGGCGGAAACTGCGGTGAGCTGAGATCATGCCACCACACTCCAGCCTGGTGACAGAGCGAGACTCCGTCTCAACAAAACAAAACAAAACACACAATTAGTTGGGTGTGGTGGTGCATGTCTGTAATCCCAGCTACTTGGGAAGCTTAGGCATGAGAATCGCTTAAACCTGGGAGGCGGAGTTTGCAGTGAGCTGAGATCATGCCACTGCACTCCAGCCTGGGCAATAGAGCAAGACTCTGTCAAAAAAAAAAAAAAGATGGTGTATGAAGCTGGAGGAAGTGGTTCTGAGTGACGACAGCACCATCGGTCAACCCAAGGGTGTACTTCACAATGCTTCTTGGCTACCTCGGATACTCTGTACGCCAGCGTCTCCTCTCCAGCCACGTTCTCCGTACTGCTGGGTAAGCGGATCTATCGAGAACATTTCTAGGTCCTGGCTCGGACTCTACATCTCTTAATACATACGACCAAATTCCACGACGATAAAAGAGCGTGGCTCTCCCCTTCTCCGCCGTCGCAGTGTGTGGTTGACCCCGTTTCTCGCCATGTCTTCTCCCAAGACTTCCAGGATTAAGCAATTCCTGGCCGAGAAACAAAAGCAAAATCGCTCCATTCCCCAGTGGATTCAGATGAAAACTGGTGATAAAATCAGGTACCACTGCAAAGGGAGACACTGGAGAAGAACCAAGCTGGGCCTATAAGGAAATGCACAGGAGACAGCACACCTATTTGTGCTGGGTCGAGGTCATGATCGTCTGACCATATCAAGATGAAAATGTCGCCACTATAGGCTGAATTCAGTAATAAATATGTATTTTATTTATTTATATATTTATATGTTTAAAATAAATATTTTGTTTAAAAAAAAAATACCGTCCGGGCATGGTGACTCATGCCTGTAATCCCAGCACTTTGGGAGGCTGAGACGGGCAGATCCTGAGATCAGGAGATTGAGACCATCCTGGCCAACACGGTGAAACCCCATCTGTACTAAAAATACAAAAAATTAGTGGGGCGTGGTGGCAGGCACCTGTAGCCCCAGCTACTCAGGAGGCTGAGGCAGGAGAATGGCGTGAACCCAGGAGGCAGAGCTTGAAGTGAGCTGAGATCACACTACACTCCAGTCTGGGCGATAGAGGGAGTCTCCGTCTCAAAAAAAAAAAAAAAAAAAAAAAAACAAAAAAAAAAAAACTGACACACCCCATGGCACTGGAGGCCTGGAACTTGAATGAAGGTCACAGGACAAAAGGACTGGAGGTGACCAAGGTAAAAAGATGTATCAGTCAGGGCTCAGGTGCAGAAAACAGAAGGCACTCTGGCTCCTTGTGGCAGAAATGAAATGAGAAGCTCACAAAAATCACTGGAAAAGCTGGAGAAGCAGGTTGCACTTCGAGCCTCCAAAATGGTTCCCAGGATGCCACCAAACTGGCCGGCCAAGATGCCATGCCTCTGCCACATCAGGACTGTGGGGCATCTGGGGACCATTAGCTCCAGAGCACCCAGTTGACCCATGGGTCAGCAAGAGGCCAGGACCTACCACACCTGCTGGATTCATCCTGGCCCAAAATTAGACAGCCCTCACCCTTCTTGTCAACACCCACGGAGCCAGCGATCGGCCTCCGGAACATGGCCCAGCACATCCACCACCAAGCCTGCCGAGGAGACATCGGGACCCTCTGCATCACTTCCCACGTCCCAGGCAAGGAAGTCCGAGAAATGCACCTTCCAGCCTTCTCCGCAGCAGGTAAGAGGGAAGGAGAGCTGTCAAGTGCCAGCCTATCCATCCCACAGGACAGAAACAGAATCAGACCACTCACCTGTTAGAAAATCTCCTTCAAGAGGCACTTGCACTGGGGACTCGCGGTGGGGATGGCCTGAGGCTGGCTCTAGAACCTGCTTGCTGTGTGGTCTTGGTCACGCCACTTTAGACTTGAGTCTTATATGAGATAATTGCAGTGCTTTGTAAAACTGTAACACGGGGAAGCCCCTGCCATCCCAGCAGTCACTCAATGCAAGCATCCTTTCCTTCCCTCTGCAATGGGTGTTGAAGCTGATTTTCAACCATAGCCTAACCAGGTTCCAGAGGGACAGGTGAGCCCCAGCTCAGAGAGTAGACCCAGGCCCCAGGGAGATGCCGCCCACAGATGGAATTGTCCTGGGTTGTAAAATTTGCAGGAATTTTGACAGCCAGTACTCTTCCTGTTGGCAGCCTAAAATTGGCCATGGTGGAAATATCCACATCATAGGAACTGCATAATGATACAAAGCAGGGCTTTTTGTCCCCATGCCCCAGAGCTATTAAACATTTACCAGCTTGCCATTGGTTAAGGCAATAGGATGGATGAAATTTCTGGAAGGCTGTGACTTGGTGGCTGTCCCCACTGGCTACACATGAGGATCGCCTGGGGAGCGCTAATCACATCCCAAAAGCGCAGACCCCACCCGAGGCGAATTGACGGAGAAGCTGGAGGAAGCAGAGGGATCAGGGCAGTAGCTATAGAGGGTGGAGAGGTCACAGGAGGAGACCTGCCAGCACATGTTTGCTTGTGAGTGGAAAGTCCTTTGCCTGGGAGGTGCAGAGAGAAGAGGCAAGGCTGATGTCCCTGAGTGAGCCAGGAGACAGCAGCTCCAGAGGCCACAGCAGCAGGAGGGAGGAGGCAGGGCAGAGCAAGGCAGGCTAGCAGGGAAGGTGCAATAGTCCTCACCAGGACACCTGTCGTTTTCTTTTTCTTTTTCTTTTTTTTTTTCTTGAGACAGAGTCTTGCTCTGTTGCCCAGGTTGGAGTCCAACAGAGCAATCTTGGCTCACTGCAACCTCCACCTCCCAGGTTCAAGCAATTCTCCTGGCACAGCCTCCCGAGTAGCTGGGATTACAGGCATCCACCACCATGCCCAGCTAATTTTCGTATTTTTTAGTAGAGACAGGGTTTCACCATGTTGGTCAGGCTGGTCTCAAACTCCTGACCTCAGGTGATCCACCTGCCTTAGCCTCCCAAAGTGCTGGGATTACAGGTGTGAGCCACCGCGCCTGGCTGACACCTATGGTTTTCAAAGAGGGGACAGTTTTGGCTGGAAGGGCTTGGGGGCTGTTGCATTCAGGTTGGTGCCCGCTGTGCCCTCCTCTGAGCTCCCTTGCATCAGAAGCCTCAAAGAAGCGATTCCTCTAATAGAACTTGTGACAGCGCAAGGCAGAGAAGTTCCACCCCCAGCTCAAGTCAAACAATGTGGGCGTTGTGCAGGAGGTCTTCCTGGCTTTATTATTTTTGGAAAAAAAAAAAAAACTATACATGGTGATTGTAAACTAAATTTATTTTTTATTTTATTTTATTTTTTGAGATGAAGTTTTCACTATTGTTGCCCAGGCTGGAGTACAGGGGCACAATCTCAGTTCACTGCAACCTCCGCCTCCTGGGTTCAAGCGATTCTCCTGCCTCAGCCTCCCAAGTAGCTGGGATTATAGGCACACGTCCCCACGCCTGGGTAATTTTTTTTTTTTTTTTTTTTTTTTTGCATTTTTAGTAGAGATGGGGTTTCACCATATTGGTCAGGCTGGTCTTGAACTCCTGACCTCAATTGATTCGCCCACCTCAGCCTCCCAAAGTACTGGAATTATAGGCGTGAGCCACCGCACCCTGCCAATTAACTAAATTTAAAATCACAAAAGAGGCCAGGCACAGTGGCTCATGCCTGTAATTCCAGCACTTTGGGAGGCCGAGGCAGGCAGATCACCTGAGGTCAGGAGTTCGAGACCAGCCTGGCCAACATGGTAAAACCTCATCTCTACTAAAAATACAAAAATCAGCCAGGCATGGTGGCAGGCACCTGTAATCTAGCTACTCGGGAGGCTGAGGCACGAGAATCGCTTGAACCTGGGAGGCAGAGGTTGCAGTGAGCCGAGGTCACACCACTGCACTCCAGCCTGGATGACAGAGTGAGACTCTGTCTCACATCAATAAATAAAATAAAATAAACCACAAAAGAGCAAAGGAAGAAAATAAAACTCATCAGACGCTACTGCCCAGAGGTGATGACAATGGAGTGAGCATGCCTCCACACGCCTCTGTGCAAACTCACACCTTCCAGAGTGTGATGGACCACCCTCCCTGCACGCTCAGCTCAAACCTCTCTGTCGGCATCCTGGGACTCCAAACAGGCAGGGAGAGGAGAAGGGGAGTTGGGCCACTTCCAGCTCATGTGAATGAACAGCAGGCTCTCAGCCCCTGGACACCAGCCAGGCCAAGCCCTTGTCCTGAGCCACTACTCTGTGTCCCCGGTGGCTGCTTGCAGGTCTTCACCAGGAATAGGGTTAGCATGGGGCAGCCTCAGTCTCTGCAGGGTCTGCCCTGGCTGGCCGAGCTTCCCTGCTGAGCAGCCATTCCTCCCTAATCTCCAGCCGACCCTGCGTGCAGCCCCAGCCTCCCCTAGAAACACTGCAAAATGACCTTGTCTTTGGCTTTTCTGAAAAGACCACAGCCAGGGTGAGCACCCTCTGAGACCCGCTTCTCCTCCCAGCACTCCAGAGCAAGGCACCTGATCTGCCCTCCTTCCTGCCAGCCTCTGCAGCTTTCCAAGGTAGACGCCCCCGCATCCAAACTCCTCGCACCCCGTTCCCTGTCATCTTCAATTCTTTTTATTCCAACTCTTGTCTCTTCTGTCCTGAAATACACACCTCTGCTTGACCCCTGCCGCCCTCCCGCCCAGCCCTTCACTCACCTCTCCTCTCTGACAGCCTGCGTGACATGACCAGGAGTCAGTCTTGCTGCCTGTGCATATATGTGTGCATGCGTGTATTCATGTGTGTGCCCATGTGCATACGTGTGTGTGCTGGTGTGTGTGTATTTATATGGGCATGCGTGTGTGTGTGTGCATGAATCCGACCCCAACCCTCCGTAACTTCTTGTCTGCTCTTTTCTGTCTATGAAACTTCTCTGTCCAAGTTCCCCTCCTCAGTCCCTGGGGCCTGTCTCCGACCCACCCTTGGGTCTCCCTGACCCTCCCCTCCTCCTTAAGCCTGCGTTTGTTAATGGCCTCTGGGACCGTCTCCCTGGCCTCCATCCATCTCTTCCACGGCTGCCCTTCCTCGGATATTCCCCCGGGAACTGCCCCGACCTTCTCTGCCCCCTTCCTCTGCTTTTTGCAGAGAGTGACCCAATCTACAGCTCCAGCACATTCCAGACTCCTAACAACAGCACCAAGCAGCAACAGGAAGTCCAAGGGCTTACTGTCCTCCCCAGACTCAGCCTCCTCGGGCTCTGGAGGTCAGCAACGTACGGCTGCCTCTACAGAGAGGAGCCTGGGATCCAGGACCACCCCCTACTGTGGCCAGGACTCCAGTGCAGGTGGCTTCTAACCACCTCATTCACAGCCTTCCCCTCTGGCCACGGCTGGCCGCCCACAGAGCATCCTCCTGGCTGTCCAGGCCACTGCAACCCCACCTGGTGACCTTTCAGCTCAGCCAGCGTCACCTCCTTCTGCCAGGCACGCTCTGCTCCCCGGCTGGCTCCCAGGGTCTGTGGCCGCTCGTCACGCCATCACGTCCACTCAGGTGTTGATGCTGCTGCAATCGCCTGCTCCCGTCTGCGTGCTCCTGTCCACCCCAGCCCCTGCTGCCGCCTAATCTCCCGAAAACACTGTCAAGAGTCGAGCACTGATTGCATCACTTGTCAAGTGTAGGTTTCAGCTCGGCTGTGATCCACGTCGGGCGAGCTCAAATAAATCCTTTGGAATTCTGAAGACCATCATCCCCGAAAATGTGTGTGTGCTCAGGGATTCTGGCTGCACAGCTGGATTTCAGGAACAGCCTGCTGAGGCTTGAAGGTGCCCCAAGAGCAGGGTCAGCTGGGGGGAGTCTCCTGTTGTTCACAGGGCCGGGCCCAGGGGAGGGGGCTGTATGAGTTCCTGGAGCTGCCGTCACAAGTAACCAAAACGAGGTGGTTTCAACAATGGAAATTTATTCTCTTGGGCTCCTGGAGGCCAGAGTCCAAAGTCCAGGTGGCAGCAGGGCCAGGCTCGCCTTGAGGATCTGGGGTCAAATCCTTCCTGCTTCTTGGGCTTCCAGCGGCTGCCGGCAACCTGTGGTGCACCTCAGCTGTGGCCACACCCCTCCCATCCCTTTCTCTGTGGCCACACCCCTCCCATCCCTTTCTCTGTGGCCACACCCCTCCCATCCCTTTCTCTGTGGCCACACCCCTCCCATCCCTTTCTCTGTCCACGTTTTTCTCTTTTTGTAAGGACACTAGTTTTGGCCAGGCGTGGTGGCTCACACCTGTAATCCCAACACTTTGGGAGACCGAGGCAGGTGGATCACCTCAGGTCAAGAGTTCGAGACTAGCCTGGCCATCATGGTGAAATCCTGTCTCTACTAAACATACAAAAATTAGCTGGGTGTGGTGGCGTGCACCTGTAGTCCCAGCTACTCGGGAGGCTGAGGCATGAGAATTGCTTGAACCTGGGAGGTGGAGGCTACAGTGAGCTGGGATCGCGCCACTGCACTCCAGCCTGGGTGACAGAGTAAGACTCGGTCTCAAAAAAAAAAAAAAAAAAAAGACATCGGTTATATTGAATTAAGGGTCTACCCTAATCCCGTATGACCTAATCTCAATTTGATTTTACATCTGCAAAGACCCTGTTTCTAAACAAGGTCACATTCTGAGGTCCTGGGTGGACATGAATGTGGGGGTAGGGGGCACTCTATTCAACCTCCCGGCACCATCCCAGCAACAGAATGACAAGGCATGCAGGAGCGGCCTGGAAAAGCCCCAGCAAAGCCAAGGGATGGGAGGATCCAGACGCTGGGGCTGGGGAGTGGGACTTGCTAAACATCACCGAAGGGAGGAGGAAGAGCAGGAAGAGAGGGACAGAGGGATGCAGACAAGAGGAGGAACAGCTAGGGTGGGTGGACACCCTGGAGCAGAGTCTGTGGCTGGTGGCAGGAGGTCAGAGCCACCAGGGCGTCCCTGCAGATGGCATGAGCCCCACCGGCCCCTGTCTCCACCTCAGAGGGATTTTGCATTCCAATTCCAGGCCTCTGCTGCAGCACGGAAGGCCCCACTCGCGGGGAGCCCCGGCTTTTCACATCTCACCGAGCAGCTGACGGCGCCGAGGCCGCCCCGGCTGGGCCGCCAGCTCCGGGAGACGCACATGCGCAGACCCGTCCTCAAGGACGCAGCCCCGTAATTACCCTCAGCCGCCAGAGCATGGTATCCACTTAAACGATAAACAGGCTCAGGCGGGAGGCCGCCCCGCCCGCCGCTCTGGTGGCAGGCCACAGACACCTCGGAGGGGCGGCCGCGGTCCCGCTGACATCAGCGGCTTCACTGCCTGTAACCAAAGCGTGGACAGGCACGAGGGAAGAAGCAGCCTCCCCCAGAGGAAACCCAAGCCCCAGCCGCGCCTGCCAGCCAGCCTGCCAGCCAGCCTCCAGGCCAGCGCTAAACTGCCGTCTCCTGGGATGGGAGCCTTTGCAGTGGCCCCTGACTAGCAGATGACACATTATTGATGTGACCTTCCAGATCCAGGGACCCAACTCCACAACCCCTCCAACCCTCCAGGTGCCTGCAAAGGCATCCCATCCCGCCTCTGACCTCCTTTTCTAAGTCCACCTGGGGAGGCCTCCCCGGGAGGCAGGCTGGAGACCACACTGTCTGCACTTTTTTGGGCCCAGATGAAGCCCCCTTGCCACGTCTGGTGCCAGGCTGGCCACACCGGGCACAGAAATGACCACATGACCACTGATACCAGGTCCAGCCACCGATGCTGCCTCAGGCCCCTACGACTGTGAGGGACACACCATAAAGCTCTAACCGGCCAAAGCCCAGAGGAATTTGCTCCACCTGGGATTTGAAAGTCACTCCTGCTGGAAGCGGGGGTCACGCCTGTAATCCCAGCACTTTGGGAGGCCGAGGCTGGCAGATCACGAGGTCAGGAGATCCAGACCATCCTGGCTAACACGGTGAAAAACCCCGTCTCTGCTAAAAATACAAAAAATTAGCCAGGCGTGGTGGCGGGCGCCTGTAGTCCCAGCTGCTCAGGAGGCTGAGGCGGGAGACTGGCGTGAACCCGGGAGGCGGAGCTTGCAGTGAGCCGAGATGGCCCACTGCACTCCAGCCCGGGTGACAGAGCCAGACTCCGTCTCAATTAAAAAAAAAAAAGTCACCTCATCCTGTCCCAGACGCTTACTGTCCACTGTGGGGGCCACGAGCCACACATGCCTATGGGGCCCCTGGAGTTTGGGAGTCCCAGCAGAGAGGAGCTGTTTAAGTACGAGATCCACACTGGATTTCCAAGACTTAGAACAACAGCAATGACAATGTAAATATTTCATGAATAATTTTTATACTCTTTTTTTAAATTATTATTGTTATACTTTAAGTTCTAGGGTACATGTGCATAACGTGCAGGTTTGTTACATATGTATACTTGTGCCATGTTGGTGTGCTGCACCCATCAACTCGTCAGCACCCATCAACTCGTCATTTACATCAGGTATAACTCCCAATGCATATACTCTTTTTTTTTTTTTTTGAGACGAGTCTTGCTCTGTCACCCAGGCTGGAGTGCAGTGGCGCGATCTCGGCTCACTGCAACCTCTGCCTCCTAGGTTCAAGCGATTCTCCTGCCTCAGCCTCCTGAGTATCTGGGATTACAGGCACCTGCCCCCATGCCCAGCTAATGTTGAGGTGGGAGGATGGCTTGAGCCAAGGGGCTTGAGGCTGCAGTGAGCTATCACACTATTGCACTCCAGCTGGGAGAAAAGAGCAAGCCTCTGTCTCAGAAAAGAAACGTGAGGGCTCCTGGGAAGAGCCAGGGTGCAGGTAAAGGGCCTCAAGCTCTACCTGGGACGCAGCTGAGCTCTGTAGAGGTCCTCCCCTCACTGCCTCCCCCGAAAGGGCAGGGGCACCACCTGAGCAGGCCAGGGCCCATAACGGGGGTTGCTGGGAGGCGGCTCAGCTGCAACGGAGCTTCTCTGAGGGGAGCAGGGAAACAGGGAACAGACATGAGGCTGAAGAGGAAGTCCCAGGCAAAGGCAGGTGCCAGGAGAAGGTCTCTGGTGCTCAGACAAGGGAACCGCACAGCTTGAGAGGGAATGAGCAATAAGGTGGGGCAGGTTAGTGGAAGAAAGGTACAGCTGTGGCCGTGCGTGGTGGCTCAATCCTGTAATCCCAGCACTTTGGGAGGCCGAGACGGGTGGATCACGAGGTCGGGAGATCGAGACCATCCTGGCTAACACGGTGAAACCCCGTCTCTACTAAAAAAATACAAAAAACTAGCCGGGCGAGGTGGCGGGCGCCTGTAGTCCCAGCTACTTGGGAGGCTGAGGCAGGAGAATGGCGTGAACCCGGGAGGCGGAGCTTGCAGTGAGCTGAGATCTGGCCACTGCACTCCAGCCTGGGCGACAGAGCGAGACTCCGTCTCAAAAAAAAAAAAAAAAAAAAGGTACAGCTGTGGCACCCACCCCGTCCAGACACTCAGAGATGGTGGTTGGACCCAGGGCGGGACTGGGAACAGCCGAAGAGCTTTATCCTTCCAGAAATTTCATGTATGTTTAGTGGGGACTATGAGAGTTTTTTTTATTTATTTATTTTGAGGTGGAGTCTTGCTCTGTTGCCCAGGCCAGAGTGCAATGACCCCATCTAGATTCACTGCAACCTCCATTTCCCGGGTTCGAGTGATTCTCCTGCCTCCGCCTCCCGAGTAGCTGGGATTACAGGTGCACACCACCACACCTGGCTAATTTGGGTATTTTTAGTAGAGATGGGGTTTCACCATGTTGGCCAGGCTGGTCTCAAACTCCTGACCTCAAGTGATCCGCCCGCCTTGGCCTCCCAAAGTGCTTGGATTACAGATGTGAGCCACTGTGCCCAGCGAAGAGTTTTTATGTTACGTTTTATTTTGTTTTAGAAACGGGGTCTCCTTATGTTGCCCAGGCTGGTCTCGAACTCCTGGGCTCAAGCGATCCTCCCACCTCAGCCTCCCAAAGTCCTGGGATTACAGGCGTGAGCCACTGTGCCCAGTGAATTGCAGGGATTTTAATGGCACCACACTGGGTCCATTGAGTGACCTGCTTGTTTCCCCATTTCCAAAATGCACATTCAGGGGCATTTTGGTGACGAGATGGTTAATTTTATGTGTCAGCTTGACAGGCCTAAGGGGTGCCTGGATCGCGGGGAAACATTCTTTCTGGTGAGTCTGCAAGCGTGTTTCCGAAAGAGGTTCCCACCTGCATATGTAGACCGCGCCTCACCAATGTAGGCAACATTAGCCAAGCCCCGAGGGCCTGGGTAGGACAGGAAGGGAGCAGGCTACTGCACTGGGTCTGCTTGATCTGGATCATCTACCTCCAGCTGCCCTCAGACATGAGAGCTCCTGCTTCTAGGGCCTTCAGACTCAGACCGAGCATCATGGCTGGCTTCCCTGGTTCCCCAGCTTGCAGATGGCCGGCCCTGCAACCTCTCAGCCTCCACAGTGTGTGAGCGAATTCCCACGGGGGTCCCCTCTTATAAGCCTCCATGTATCCTATTGGGTCTGATTTTCCAGAGAGCCCTGGGCGAGCTACGGCAGAGGCCAACAGCAGCCCCTGGGAGAGGAGCCCCCCCTTCTGTGTGTCCTCCCCACATTCTCAGGGCCAGGTCGGGGCCACGTGTGAGGTGTTCCTTCATCTCTAACATGGATAATAGTGACGATTTCACATTGAACGGAAATTAAATGAGGAAACATCACAGCACCTGGCCCATAGTAGGTGCTCAGGAGATAATAAGAAAAGAATGCGAGGGTGGGCGCGGTGGCTCACGCCTGTCATCCCAGCACTTTGGGAGGCCGAGGCAGGCGGATCACCTGAGGTCAGGAATTCAAGACCAGTCTGGCCAACATGGTGAAACCCTGTCTCTACTAAAAATACAAAATTTAGCCAGGCCTGGTGGAGGGCACCTATAATCCCAGTTACTCAGGAGGCTGGGGCAGGAGAATTGCTTGAACCTGGGAGGTGGAGGTTGCAGTCAGCCAAGATGCAGCCACTGCACTCCAGCTTGGGTGACAGAGTGAGACTCTCAAAAAAAAAAGAAAAGGATGCGGGACTTTTACACCAGGATCCAGGCTGGGCAGGCAGCCGAGCTGCACAGGGGCATGAAGAAAAGAGGCCTCAGGGGCAGCCCTGGCTCCACCCCAACCTGGACAGCTTCAAACAACCGAGATGGATTCTCTGCCAGTTCTGAATGCCAGAAGTCCTAAATCAAGGTGTCCTCAGGGCTGTGCTCCCTGCAGAGTCCCCAGGAGGGACTCCTGCCTGGCGTTTCTGGACCTGTGGCTGCATCACTCCATCCTCCGCCACCGCCTTCCCCAGCTTCTGCTACAGATGCCAGGAGAATGTCCCTGCGTGTCCTCCCCTCTTCAGTCTCTTCTGCCATTGGATTCAGGACCCACTCCAATCCAGGACGATCTCATCTCAAGATCTGCACCTTCATTACATCTACAAAGACCCTTATTCCAAAGTCACATTCTGACGTTCCAGGTAGACAAATATTTGGGGGAGGCAAATATTCAATGCATTACATTTAACCCTGTAGCTCCCCAAAATCCACACCGTCCTGCTCTTTACAAAATATACACCCCTCATGCCCTCTTGCTCATTGCTTAACTCTCTGGGACTCACTTTCCTCTGCAAAGCTGAGGATAATTAGGACAACCTCACCAGTGTGTGTGGGGATAAGACAGGTGCTCAGCTCAGCCCAGTGTTTGGTGAACGAGCCGCCTTCAGGCAGTCCTCAGCCCACACTACCTCCCCCAGGTTCCACTTTCTAAAACTGCAAACCCTCAGCCGGGCACAGTGGCTCACATCTGTAATTCCAGAGCTTTGAGAGGCAGAGGCAGGAGGATCGCTTGAGGCCAGGAGTTTGAGACCAGCCTGGACAACATGGTGAGACCCATCTCTAGAAAAAATACACACACACACACACAGAGTAAATTCTGAGACAATGGGGACTTGTGTCTGTTTAATTCACTCCAAATCGCACTGCACTCCCCCCACCACTCCTGAGGACTCATCAGGGTCAGGGAATGGAAGAGAAGACGGGGAGCTGCTGTCCAGCTCCAAGTGAGAGGGCCCAGAGCACATGCTCAGGGCTGGCAACCCTGGGTTTGAGTCTGAGCTCTGCTGCCACTTTGCACAAAAGTCAGAGCTTCAGTTTCCCCCTGTGACGTGGGGGGATAAGACGCTCCTGTCAAAATGAGGTACAAGCTGTGTGATCACAACACGCTGCCATCCTGACCACATGGCCCAGGTGGGTTTCCAGTCATTGACACAAGCCAGTCAGTGGCTCCCCAGGAACTGGGTGGCACCCTGGTTCCTCTCTTGTGGTCCCCTTGACCCCTCACCTTGCTGCCCAGAACTGCCCAGCTGAACCTCCCAAGCTGTGTGTCCAAAGCTGGCATGGGGCTGGACGTTAAAATCTCCCCTTCACATGCAGTGAGCCAAAGGCCCCAAATACACAGCACACACTCCCACATCCTGACTCTGCTTCTCAGAGGGGGCCCTGCCCCCAGCAGTGTTTGTGCTCAGCTCCAATCCTGGTGCCTTCACCAAGCCCAGCCTTTCTGTCTGCACTGAGGACTTCCTGGTAATAAACAGACCCAGCAGAGGGTCAACCCTGAACTAAGGACCAAAGTCTTCCAACGCCTGTACCCCAGGGTCACCATCGAGGCTGGTGGGGAGTGAGGGGCACCAATGGGATAGCAGTGGCAACTCTGGGGCCCCAAGTCCCAAGGTTCCCCAGGGCTCTGTGGCCCCAGATGTCCAGCTTCTCCAGCTCTGGAGCCTTTGGCTGGACTACACGTAATACCTACTGTCCCAGAGACGCGGCAGGGTGTGCAGCTCAGGCCAGCTGGCGGGGAGCAGAGCCAGGCCTTGGAGAGGATTTACCCTGACAGGCTCCGACCCATGAGCCTTGATCACAGGCTCCCCACCCGCTCTGCCAACAGGGCGGTGTGGTCAGGCATCCTGGCCTGGGCTTGGCTGACCCGGGTGTTTCTCTGCCCTAATAGCAATAATAACAACAATAAAAATAACAGTAATAGCTTCCATGTGTTGCACGCTCACTCTTGCTGGATGCAGTTCTAAGTGCTTTGCCTATTAACCCAGTTAACCTCCATGACCACCAACCACTTCATCAAGAGCCTCGATTTCAGGATGGAGAAACTAAGGCACAGGGGGGTGAAATCAGTTGCTCAAGGTCAAAGAGTGAATAAATGACCCAGCCGGAACACAGAGCTATGCAACCTGGCTACCGGCATCTCCTTCTTCGGCCTTTGAGTCTTTAAAGCCATACTCCTTCGAGGGAGACATGCTGCTTGTGCGTTGCCTCAGAGACGCTGACCTGTTGCAGGAGAACGCCCTCCGGGGAGGGCAGTGGCATGGTGGCTCTCTACCCCCAGTCCCTGCTGATCCCACAGCTCCTCCACCAGACCCAGGAATTGTCCTGTGGCCCCAGGGTCTGGGCCTGACCCTGTTATCTGGTCCCCCCACTTCCTTGCTTAAAACCTCCAAAGCTTTGCCATAGCAATGAGACTCAGGTCCAAACTCCGAGTCACAGACACGCAGGCAAACTGCCTTCCTCCTTCTGCAGCCTGCCCTCTGACCCCGCCCCCCCAGTTCATGCTGCCCACTGCTCCTGCCTTCCTTCTGGTCCTCCAACACACTCAGGAGGTGCCTGCCTTAGGGCCTTGGCACCTGCTATCCCAGCTCCTCCCTAACCTAGAGATGACAAGCCACACACTCCTTCCTCAGTGAGCCTTCCCTGAGCACCCAACCTGAAGCATACTTTCTGCAAACTCACTTCAAAAACAAACCAAAACAAGGATAATTCTTTCCCAACAGCAAGAGGAGAGTCAGGGCCGGGGTTAGATCAGCCCCTCCTTGGGTTGAACAGATATAGATGGTGGCAGAGTAGACATGGTCAGTCCCTAAACAGCTGGGAGGACAGAGAGCAGGCAGCAGCATCAGGCAACCCCAAGGAGAATGGGGCATGCGTCCAGGGGCATGCAGCCCTCAGCCTTCTGGACAATGCATAGGGACTTGGAGTTCTGGGTATGTGTGCAGCCCACAGGAAGGAACACCTTGTCCCGGGAGTATGAGCTAAAGATACTTTCCCAAAAGGCCGAGGTCACCATCCTCAGGACTGGGTTGCACCTCTCATCATGACCCTGTTGAATACGCTGTGGCCCCTGCCCTACTGACACCCGGTTCTTACCACCTGTGCCCTTGGCCTGGTCAGGCCTCCTATCTCCTGGCCTTCTTTGGGGTTGGCTATCTATGGAGTTGAATTAATCCCCTCAGCCCTGCCTAATTAAACATCTCTCATTTATTTACAATAATCTAAATGCCTCCTCTGGGCTGGTTCTGTATGAAATGCTAGTAAATGTTTAGCATTAGCAATTGGTTCTCTGAAAAAAAGAAATGTATGTATGCATATACATTTAATTATTTATTGTAAATATCACTGATAGGCAGGGTGCAGTGGCTCACACCTGTAATCCCAGCACTTTGGGAGGCCGAGGTAGGAGGACTACTTAAGGTCAGGAGTTTGAGACCAGCCTGGCCAAAATGGTGAAACCCTGTCTCTACTAAAAATACAAAAAATGAGCCGGGCATGGTGGTGCGTGCCTGTAATTCCAGCTAATGGGAGGCCGAAACAGGAGAATCGCTTGAACCCAGGAGGTGGAGGTTGCCATGAACAAAGATCACACCACTGCACTCCAGCCTGGGTGACAGAGTGAGACTCCGTCTTAAAAAAATTTGTTTTCATAAATAAATAAATATTACTGATATAAAGGATGCATAGCACACCATTCACAAATAATAAAATAGTCCAGATGTGGTGGCTTATGTCTGTAATCCCATCGCTTTGGGAGGCCGAGGTGGACAGATCACCTGAGGTCAGGAGTTCAAGACCAGCCTGACCAACACGGAGAAACCCCGTCTCTACTAAAAATACAAAATTATCCGGGCATGGTGGCACATGCCTGTAATCCCAGCTACTCAGGAGGCTGAGACAGGAGAATCGCTTGAACCCAGCAGGCGGAGGTTGCAGTGAGCCGAGATCGTGCCACTGTACTCCAGCCTGGGCAACAAGAGCGAAACTCTATCTCAAAAAAATAAAATAAAATAAAAATAAATAAATAAATAAATAGAAAATACTCCCCATTGTAAGCTCCATATACCGATTGATTCACAGAACATTTTTGTTGCTTTTTTGCCAAACTCTGGGATCAGTTGCCAGCCCAGGCTTGCCTTTGATAAATGAGTGTGGTTCTGACTTGAATGGCTGTAGGTATTTTCATTTAAGTCAACCAGTAAAATGAAAGTAAAACAACGAAGGAATAGGTCAAACTTCTCTTTCGTAATGATGTCAGTAACTTCTTTCACAAATCAGGTAATAGTTTTTTAATACTACTTCCTCCATTTCTGTGCTCTTCAGATCATAATAGGCCGGGTGTGGCGGCTCACGCCTGTAGTCTCACCACTTTGTGAGGCCGAGGTCAGTGGATCCCTTGAGCCCTGAAGTTTGAGACCAGCCTGGACAACATAGCAAAAACTCATCTCTACTAAAAAATACAAAAATATGCTGGGCGCGGTGGCTCAAGCCTGTAATCCCGGCACTTTGGGAGGCCGAGATGGGCGGATCACGAGGTCAGGAGATTGAGACCATCCTGGCTAACATGGTAAAACCCCGTCTCTACTAAAAAAATACAGAAAAAAACCTAGCCAGGCGAGGCTGAGGCAGGAGAATGGCGCGAACCCGGGATGCGGAGCTTGCAGTGAGCTGAGATACGGCCACTGCACTCCAGCCTGGACGACAGAGCGAGACTCCGTCTCAAAAAAAACAAAAAAAAAAACAAAAACAAAAACAAAAATATTAGCCAGGCATGGAAGTGCATGCCTGTAGTCCCAGCTAATTGGGAGACTGAGGTGGGAGGATTGCTTGAGCCCAAGAGGTACAGTTTGCAGTGAGCTGAAATTGTGCCACTGCACTCCAGCCTGGGTGACACAGTGAGACCCTGTCTCAAAAAAAAAAAAAAAGAAAAGAAAAAGAAAAAAGAAAAAAAAGAGGGAACAAAAGAACATAATGGCTATAAACAGGACACACTTTTGTTTTTTGTTTTTTGAGATGGAATCTGCTGGAGTTCAGAGGTGCAATCTGGGCTCACTGCAACCTCCACCTCCTGGGTTCAAGCAATTCTCCTCCCTCAGCCTCCTGAGTAGCTGGGATTACAGGCACCCACTACCACACCCGGCTAATTTTTGTATTTTTAGTAGAGATGGGGCTTCACCATGTTGGCCAGGCTGATCTCGAACTCCTGATCTCAAGTGATCTGCCCACCTTGGCCTCCCAAAGTGCTGGGATTACAGGCGTGAGCCGTCGTGCCCGGCCAACAGGACACACTTTTAAGTTTAATCTGCATCGTTAACATTTTTTCTATCACTTTCTAAAGTCTAGACAATCAACAAAATGAAAACTCAAGTCATGATTTGTCATGTTTACCAATTTCTGTTGAGTAAAAGCTCCAGCCATGGCTGGCTTCAAGCTACCAATAGGACAGCGCTGAAGGCAGAATTGGGCTGAGATGTGCAGCAGCCGCCCCTGCGTGGCATTTTCCAGCACACACACAGGGGACGCAAAGAACCCGGGAATGTGGGAATCTGAGGAAATCATTAGGAAGGAGTCAGTTGTGAGCATTTATTATCGTTGTTCTTTACATCATTTCATTGTGAATGTAAATCATTTAATTTGTAATCACCCATTGTGTTCAACAATGGGTTCACAAAACATCTGAGAATGTGGCCAATGGCTCTTGCCAGCCCGTATGGGTGGACCAGCTTCACCTGGCTGTGTGAGCTCACTTGGCCCCCACAAAAATCCTATTGATTCAACATTCATCCGACAGGCATGTGCTGGGCACTGTGCTAGATGCCGGGGACACATCGGACAAGGGTGTGGAGCGGCCCCGACCCTTGCAGCTCTTATGTTCCAGCAGGAGACGCAGGCCGGATATGCCATCAACATCCAGAGGATACTGTTTGTTAGGAGGTGAGGGTGCTATGGAAGCAGGAATAAGGAGATTGGGAGTGTGGGTGGGGACAGGGCTGGGACGGTAGTGATCAGGTGGTCAGGGCCAACTCATTACTAAGATGACATTTGAGTAAAGACTTGAGTGAAAAAGAACCATGCAGATATTGGAGAAAGAACATTCCAGGCCGGGTGCGGTGGCTCAAGCCTGTAATCCCAGAACTTTGGGAGGCCGAGACGGGCGGATCACGAGGTCAGGAGATCGAGACCATCCTGGCTAACCCGGTGAAACCCCGTCTCTACTAAAAAATACAAAAAACTAGCCGGGCGAGGTGGCGGGCGCCTATAGTCCCAGCTACTCGGGAGGCTGAGGCAGGAGAATGGCGTAAACCCAGGAGGCGGAGCTTGCAGTGAGCTGAGATCTGGCCACTGCACTCCAGCCTGGGCGACAGAGTGAGACTCCGTCTCAAAAAGAAAAAAAAAAAAAAAAAAAGAACATTCCAAGCGGTGGCTACAGTCAGTTCAAAGGCCCTGAGGCAACACCAAGTCAGTGTTTGAGGATTAGTGGAGGAGCCCGTGTGCCCAGAACACAGTGTGCAAGGGAGAGAGTGGTAGAAAAGAAAGCCAGGAGGTGACGGGGACACATGAGGCAGGGCCTTGGATGTCAGAGGACTTCGTAGGGTGTTGAACCAAGAAAGTCTCCTCTCCCCTTTGCAGATGAATACACTGGTGCCCAGAGTCATGCTGGTGGCCGGTGGGAGAGCTGGGAGAAGCCCGGGTCAGTCTGGCTCTCACCACGCCATGCTCCTGCTTCCACATGGCAGGGGGACAGTCATCAGGTGTACAGCAACCCAGCTCCTACCTGTCTCAGCAGTCCTAACTGGCCATGGCCAAGAGTTCCCTCAGGTCAGTCCCGGTGGATCTGGACCTCTGCCTGGGTGGCTCACGGGAGCTGGGAGGAACAGAGACTCTACCAGGTATTAGGACCGCAGGACCTAGGAGACTCCCACACGAAGCTGAAGACAAGGCTGTCTAGGACAAGTAGATGAGTCACATCTAGTCTGACATGCAAGTCACTGGGGTGCACCCCACTTGCAGGGGCATTCCTGCCACATGAGTAAGTTGCTCAGCTGCCGGTGACCTGGGGAGGTGCAACCTTAATGGGGTAAAGAGGAAAAGGGGCTGGGTGTGGTGGCTCATGCCTATAATCCCAGCACTCTGGGAGGCCAAGGCTGGCAGATCACCTGAGGCCAGGAGTTCGAGACCAGCCTGGGCAACATGATGAAACCCCTTCTCTACTAAAAATACAGAAAAAAAAAAAAATTAGCTGGGCATGTGATGCACGCTTGTAATCTCAGCTACTCAGGAGGCTAAGGCAAGAGAATTGCTTGAACCTGGGAGGCGGAGGTTGCAGTGAGCCAAGACTGTGCCACTGCACTCCAGCCTGAGTGACAGACGGAGACTCCATCTCAAAAAAAAAAAAAAAAAGGAAAAGGAAAGGCGCATGTAGTATAGCTGGGAGGAGGGTGACCGAGTGTGCAAACACCACTACTGGGGCACCTCAGCAGGCTTGGGGACTGATGAGGCCTCAGCTCAGAAAGCCTGCTCCAGGCCCCTCCTCCTCCCCCCTCAGCCACGTGAGCCTGCTCATCCTGACCACAGCTGGACACCTGACCCGGGGGCCCCCACTAGTTTCCCCCAACAGGGATGACGAGGATTAACAGGACAGCTCTCAGCCTGGGAGGACTCTGGTTGCTGGAATGAGCTGGTCTGTTGGGGGAGGGGGCACTGGAAGCCAAAGGACCCAGAGGGAAGCAGAGGCCAGACAGGAGCCGAATCACAGCCACGGAAAGCCAGCAGAGACAAGGACAGTGAGCTGCCAGAGGAGGGGACAGGGCTGGTCTCATGGGACCTGCCGAGACCCATGGGGCCCTGAGATCAGAATGGCTCCAGGCGGGTGGTATGGTCCAACACCTTGAAATTGTTAATAATTATTAAGCAAGGAGCCCCACATTTTCATTTTGTCCTGTGAAGTGAATGGCCCCACCACCTTGTCTGGGGCTAGCAGGGAATCGGGAAACTCTTAAGAGGGGGTCCCTCTAGGCAGAGTCCTCCGGATAAAAACGGGACAGATTCCGGGGAGCTGGGATGTTCTTTGTGTCACCTCAAGTCACAAGCCAGGGTAGGAGTGAGCGAGGAAAGAAACCTTTCTTAGATTTCTTAGGTTTCAGACCCATGGGCCCAAGGGGTGGGCAGGGGTGCTGGTGGGTTCTGTCCTGGGAGCCCAGTGCTCATTCTCCCAGATATTTCCGCCCAGCAAGGGTCCTGCCTGTGGGCCTCTGGGCCATGCGAGGAGGACCAGAGCCTGGCTGTTTTGAAATAGACAATTATGGCCAGTCGGACCAGCCTGTTCAATACTCTATTGACAAGTTCACCTTGGCAACCTGGAGCCTGGCTCCTCCGTGAGTGATTCTACCTCCTGGCATCCCTTTGGTCTTAAAGGCACATCTCCACCCTCTCCCAGACTATGCATGACCCTGACGAAGGGACCAGACCATACATGCACCAGCAGAAGGTGCAGGGACTCCTCCCTACCCAACTCTCAGCCCCACTGCTACTCTGCAGGGAGGGGTCTCCTCCTCTGTGCCCCACCCTCAGTCCCAGGACCTCACGATAAAGCTCGTTTTCCTGGGGCAGGGGTTGCAGAGGTAGATGATGTATTTCACCCTAGTCTGCTCTGGAGGGTGGGATATACAAACCCTCGGGTCCAGCGACACCTCTGCAGGATTGGAGGGTCTGAGCTGAGGGAAATCACAGACATGTATTGCCCCTAATCAGACTGCTAATGAGTGACATGAAAAATGAAGGCAGCACAATCTTTGTCGCCCAGGAGCGGCCTGCGCCAGCTCGGCAGGCTGCGTCCATCAACACCGACCTTTCCTTTCTGGAAAACCAGAGCTGCCCCAGGGCTGGGACTTGTCCTCCAGGACACACACAGGTGCCACAGCAGAGCACTTGGTAGTTCCTGCGATGTGCACGTCAGAAGACAGATGTGGCTCCCCTGGGTCAGGCTGAGAAGCAAGTGAGAAATTGTCAGGGGCCAAGTTGCCCTTGGTCCAATTGCTTAACGCCTCTAGCATTGTGTCTGCACCCATCTGTCTGTCTGCCTGCCTGCCAGGGCCTATCTGGGGAAAGAAGGCAGAAGTCAGGCTTAGTGCAAATGAGAACGTATCTTTGCCCGTGGGTAACCAAGAAAAAGATGAAAAAGTGGCATCGGCAGAGTGTGGGAGTGAGCTGTCCTCAGATCGCTCCGTGTACATACAGCTGTGGCTGTTTTTCAAAATTCCGAGAAAGACTTCTCTCCCACATAGCTTCTGTGGCAATATTCTCTCTGGTTTTGTGCAATAGTTATTGGCTTCTATGGTACTAGTTCTTGGTCTCCAGGCTAAAAAGATAAAAACCGCAGTCATCCCCAATAGCTTCAAAAAGAGAAGGATCCTTTCTCTGTGGCTCTTCTTCCATGAGATCCTGCCATTTCCTTAGAATCAAAACACTAGTTTCAAGCAAGGGGTTGGGGGTGGAGGACATGGGTCTATTTCTGAACCTTCCGATGTGAATGAGTCAAAGAATACAAAATCACCCCATTATCATCATTACTGTCAAATCACAGGGCAATCAACTCCCTGACACAGGCCAGACGGACATCCGGGAGAAATCCATAGTGCCGGAACTGGTTCAGAGCCCCACGAATTAACTGGGAATAAAACTACGAGAGAAAAGCAAGCTTGTGTTTCTTCCCCCTTTTCCCTGTTACTTTGACATGCTTTTTGTTTAAGCAAATAAACAGAAGCCAGCATTCAATAGCGAGGAGAAGTGGCCCAAGGTTGTCCTCGTGTTCCAGGGCACCCGGGCAGGTGGACTCTGGGCCACCAGGGCCATCAGTCTAGGGCCAGCAGTTGATTTCACTGAAGGCATTCACACAGGAAGCTGGTGGTCCCGACTCGTGAGTTCTCCTCAGAGGTGCCATTCTCGAAACTTCCCCCAGAAGCGGGACTGCACCCTCACTTTCATGGCCCCTTCCTCCATAGAAAGTTATTTAAAATCACATTTTATAGGCTGGGCGCGGTGGCTCACACCTGTAGTACCAGCACTTTGGGAGGCTGCAGGAATCACCTGAGGTCAGGAGTTGGAGACCAGCCTGGCCAACATAGCGAAACCCTGTCTCTACTGAAAATACAAAAAAAAAATTAGCCGGGTGTGGTAGCCAGCACCTGTAATCCCAGCTACTTGGGAGGCTGAGGTAGGAGAATTGCTTGAGCCTGGGAGGCAGAGGTTGCAGTGAGCCAAGACTGCGCCATTGCACTCCAGCCTGGGTGACAAGAATGAAAGTCCGTGCCCAAATAAAATAAGTAGAATTACACTTTATAGCTTTGTTGGAATGAACACATTAATATTATATACTAAAATATTTTGGGTTTTGGCTGGGCGTAGTGGCTCACACCTGTAATCCTAGCACTTTGGGAGGCCAAGACAGGCAGATCACCTGAGGTCAGGAGTTCAAGACCAGCCTGGCCAACATGGCGAAATCCTGTCTCTACTAAAACTACAAAAATTAGCTGGGCGTGGTGGCACATGCCTGTAGTCCCAGCTACTTGGGAGGCTGAGGCAGGAGAATCGCTTGAACCTAGGAGGGGGAGGTTGCAGAGAGGAGAGATTATGCCACTGCACTCTAGCCTGGGCAACAGAGCAAGACTCCATCTCAAAAATAAATAAATAAAAATTTTAAAAAAAACAAAATAAAAGTCTGTTTTTTTGAGACAGGGTCCTGTCCTGTCACCAGGCTGGAGATCAGTGGCATGATTTCGGCTCCCTGCAACCTCCACCTCTTGGGCTCGAGAGATCCTTCCACCTCAGCCTCCCAAAGTAACTGGGACTACAGGTGTGCACCACCATGCCCAGCTAATTTCCATATTTTGTTTAGAGATAGGGTCTCCTGACGTTGCCCTGCCTGAAATTGAACTCAAGGATGAGTTCAACTCATGGATGAGCTCAAGCGATCAGCCGGCTTCGGTGTCCCAACGTGCTGGGATTAAAGGCATGAGCCACTGCGCCCAGCTAGTTTCTTCTGATTTTAAAATAAATTATATATACACAAAATGGAATATTATCCAGCCTTTAAAAGAATGGAAATTCCCTGGAGATATTGGCTTAAAGAAAAAGGATGGGTGGGCCGGGCATGGTGGCTCATGCCTGTAATCCCAGCATTTTGGGAGGCCGAGGAGGGCGGATCACCTGAGGTTGGAAGTTCAAGACCAGCCTGACCAACATGGAGAAACCCTGTCTCTACTAAAAATTCAAAATTAGCTGGGCGTGGTAGCACATGCCTATAATCCCAGCTACCCAAGAAGCTGAGGCAGGAGAATCGCTTGAACCCAGGAGGCGGAGAGTTCAGTGAGCTGAGATCACACCATTGCACTCCAGCCTGGGCAACAAGAGCGAAACTCTATCTCAAAAAAAAAAAAAAAAAAAAAAAAAAAAAAGAGAGAGAGAAAGAAAAGAAAACAAAAGAAAAAGAAAAAGGATGGAAATTCTGACTCCTGCTACAACATGGATGAACCTTGAGAACATTGTGCTGAGTGAAACAAGCCAGTCTCAATGGACAAATTCTGTGTGATTCCACTTATATGAGGTCCCTAGAGTAGTCAAATTCATAGAGACAGAAGGTAGAATGGAGGTTACCAGGGTCTAAGAGAGGGAACTGGTGTTTAATGAAGACAGAGTTTCAGTTTGGGAAGATGAAAAAGTTCTAGCAATGGACGGTGGTGATGGTCCCACTACAACATGAATGTGTATATGCCACTGAATTGAGCCTGAAAAATGGGTAAAATGGTTCGTTTTATGTTACATGTATTTTACCACAATCTAAAATAAACAGTTTTTTTTATTAGAACATTTTCATGGGCCCTGCACAAAGCCTCCTGGGCCTGATGGAGAAAAGCCCCACCCAGGAGAGCACAGGGCTGGCTCCACCCCTGCACCACACATGCCGTTTATCAACCGAACACTCCCACAGCCACACCCACAGGATTCCTTCCAGTCTGTGTCTGTCTGAGCCCAGAAAAAGAGGAAATACTGAGCTCTATCTGGACCTTCATCCAGCGATGATAAATAATCTCGTGTTCCAACCCAGCTCCCATCCTCTCAAGGCCATGGTCTCCACCAGAGGTCTAGGTCTTGGGGCCCCTTGCCCGGACCTAAGGCATCTCTTAGGGCTTTAGTGTCCTCAATTAGCAACCCAGGGAAAGCACAGAAGTGCCTGGGCTCTGTAAGAGGCGGCATTTATCAGCCAAGCAAACATTTTTTTCAGTGAACCTCAGTTTAGGGGAAGCAGTTCCTGGCGGGGCTTTGGTTCCAGGTTCTTCCCCTCCCGGGACACCCATTCCTAAGGGGAGCAGGCTGGTCTGCCTGGAAGCATTTGCCCTGTAATATCAGTTTGCTTCTTATTGGCCCTTTGATAGCAGAACAAGAGGCTCTGTGATCCTCTGGACCTCAGATTTCCTTTTAAACTCTCAAATAAATAGATATGTGTGTGCTGCTCGTGTGGACTTCCCGCTGGGAGTGGAAGGGCCCCGAGGACGGGACCCGCGTCGGAGACAATGGCCCGCACCCCTGGGGCCTGTTCCGTGCTCAGGGCGCAGGGGCTCCCAAGGTTCAAAGTCCCCTGGAGCGGGTTGTTTCTGGCTGCGAAAGCAGCAGCCCGGCCGCCGTGGGGAGGGGGAGGGGACAGCGTGTGCAGGAGGCGGGGTGTGCGGGGCTTTTCCGTCCATCTCTCATCGCAGCGAGACCCCCGCTTTGCCCGCGTCCTCCTTCCCCCCTGCGGGAGAGGCGCGGAGGGGCTGCCGGGCCGGCCCGGGGGAGCCCGCCCCCTAGGGGAGGGCGTGGCGTGTGCAAGCTCCTCTGCGCCCCTGCCTGGGCCCCTCCTGGGCACTCCGGACTGGCAGGCGAGGAGCCAAGGGCGATCCCTGGGGGTGGGGTCCGGGGGGCGGGGAGAGGTCCTCATGGACTATCCCCAGGGACCACTTCTGGAAACGGCCTTCTGGAAGAAGCTGGGGAGGGGGACTTCTAGGGCACACCTGGGGTATCTTCCCGGAGGTGGGGTCGAGGGGACACCCGCACATTTCTACCAGGATTCAGGAGGGCGGAGCGACCAGATGGACAGGAGTGACCGCGTCCCACAACCTCGTCATCGGGGATGGGGGTGGGGTTGGGGGCTGGACAGGTAGGGATGAAGTTGCACTGCGACCGGACTCAGCTCCGGAAGTGTCCAAAGCCTGGGCCCCATGCAGACAATATGGAATTTTGGGGGTGCCCGAGGTGTTACCACCCGCCCTGCAGTGCAGGCCAAGCTGCGGTCTGGCTGGGCCCTCCCGGCCGCCATCCCACAGCCTCAGGATCCCTGAGCCCCTCTCGGTTCGCCCCTCAGTCCTGCAGAGACATCGGGGCCCCCCAGGTGTCCGGCGGGGTTCACCGCGCTCCCGCCTTTGGGGATCGATCGGCTGGCGGGCGACGCGCGGCCGCGGCTCCGGAGCCTCCGCCCCCTCCCCCTCTCGGGCTACGCAGGACGCGGCCTCCAAGCAGCGTCCTCGCGGTTCCGGGCCGCGGCCAGGCCCGGCTGCAGGCCAGCCGGGGAGGCGGAGACGCGCCGTGCCCTTCCGATCGGGCCGCCCCTCGGCTCCGGGGTTGGGGAGAGGGAACTAGAGCGAGCCCAGCTTCTCCGCCAGCGGCGCTCGGCGCCCCCTTTTCTCGCCCCCTCCCAAGCCAAATACCCCCACCTCGCGCGCGTGCTTAACCCTCAGCGTGCCGCGAGGCTGGGAGCTGGGAGGGGGTAGCCGAGGGGGAGGGGCGCAGGGGAGCGAGTTGGAGGGGGGCAGTTGCGCTTCGGCTGACGACCACCTCGGGGTCCGCCTAGCGATTTTTATTTCATTCCCTGGCTTGCTGCAGCAGCTCTTGGTTGGAAAAAGGAAGAAAGAAATCTGCCCTGTGTGTGGGCCCCGCTGGGTTTGGGGGCGCGACGGGGACACCCGAGAGGAAAACACAGGGGCGGGCGTGAAGGGGTGAACCTCAGGGGCACCAGAGAGCCTCGGGGCGACCTTGAGCAAACGAAACCCAAATAAAACCACAGTGCGCCGAGGCCGTTGTGAGCGCGGCGGCTGCGGCGGCAGCGGGCGGTGGAAGCGGTTCCAAAGATCATTATTTGAAATATGGATCCCGGGAGCGCAGATCTCCGGGCCGGCGGGGCCTCGCGACTGAGTGGGGGCTGGGGGCCGGATGGGCTTCTCTGGGCGGGCCTGAGGTGGCTGCCCTGATGTTGGGAGGGACGGACGTCGTAGAAAATAGCGGTCCCGCTTCGGCGCCTGCCACCCCAGCGTGCCGCAATGCGGAGGCGCGGCCCTGCGGGCGGCGGTGTGGCCCCAAGGGGTGCCTGGGCCCTGTCAAAGGGCCCTGGCGTCGCGGTAACTCCGACCCCGCGTCCCGGTCCGCGCACCCTGTCGGGCCAGTCCGCAGGAACCCCCGGCTGCAGTGCCGCGCTGCACGCTAGGGTGGGACTCGGGGGCGTCGAAGGCTTCGCCGCCCAAATGAAAGCAGCCCTTTCACGGGCGGTGTGACAAAGAGCAGAAACATTGGAGTGGGGACCCGGAGGTTGGAGGGGCACCCTTAGAAAGAAAACCACCCTTCCAGGAGGGTGGAGGGGCGGAATGCAGGGCTCCCTCACAGCCTCCCCCTGAACGCACAACCCCACCAGTTCCGCTGCCCCTAAGCCGCCGCTACAAGTACGATATGATCAACGCCAGCGCGAAGTTTTTCTAAGGACAAGGGAGAGAAATGAGTGCTTGTTAAAGTCCGGGTAGATTTTGTAGTGGTTACTGGTAAATCCCCTCTCAATGATCTGCAATCCACCTCCGAGGGCCGGGAAAACGACACCAACTTGAGAGCTTTCTGAGTCGGGGGAGCGACCCGGGAAGCCACAGGCGGCCCCCTCAAGGCAGAGCCCAAATCTGGGTTCCGTGGGCGGGCGGTGGCAATCTCCTTGCCCAGAGCACCGGCTCAGCGAGAGGATTCCTTTAAGAAGTCGTTTATTTCCCGGGGATGGTGCAGGTCATGCCCTTTACCAGACCGGACACTTAGTAGCCACCCTCCAGCCGACGGCTGTTAAAAGGTTCCCGACTTCTCCAGGGTCCACTCCTTCAACATTGTCCCCACCAGGAGCGAGCCTGTGGCTGAGCTAGGTGGCAGCTCTCCTCTCCAGGGGCCCCTGAGGGCCCCAGGGGCCCAAACTGCGGTGGCATCTGGAAGGCTTCGGTCTGGCAGCAGAACCAGGGGCTCGACGAGCCCCTGTCTGGGAGGGGGCAGTATCAAATGAGCAGGTCAGCGGACCTTCTTGGGGGCCTGTGGGTCTCTGGTTGTCCGAAGTCGGCGGCAGAAGCCCCAGCAGAAGGCTATGGGAATCCCAGGTGTAAGGCTAGTCTCTCCTGCGGCTCCCTTGGAGGGGCCAAGACAGCCGGGTGGGATGGCAAGGGCACCCCCATGGGAGGCTTCCCAGGAAGGGCTCTCTGGGGCATCAGGGGAGCTTCCAGGGACGCCCACTGTACCTTCCCAGGATTCTGTCCCACCTCCTGGCGCCCATTCGCTCTCCCGCGGACCTGAGCTCCTCCCTACACCCGCTGGCAGGGGTGCTCTAGGGACCAGCCACCCAAGTTAGATAGGGGCCTCTCTCCCCATCTGCCCTCCATCCACTAAGACAAAATAAATAACCACGGAAAGGAAGTCAATTGCTGGTGCTTGTGAATTTCACTTTCAAAGTTGTAGGCAAAAAGGCCAGGAACCGGGGCAGCCGCGGGCTCCTTGGGCTTCTGAAGTGCTTGGGCAGCCCCTTCGGCAGTCTTGGGGAGCCTGAAGACGCTTCCTGCCGCCGCACAAGCAACTCCAGGAAAGATCCGCTGTACAGACCCCCCCGCCCTTCCTCCCCAGCTCCGCGGCTGGTCCAGCCCGGGTCCTGCGCAAACACGTCGTCGGGGCAGCGGGTCCTGCTGTGTGGCCCCGAAGTCCTCAGCATGGGCCCCCGAGGGGCCTGGGCGTAGTGAGCGAAGCGGAGTCCGACGCCCCTGGCAGCAGGGAGGCTGCAGCAGCCACTCGGCCTCCCCCGACACCCCCGACCTGGACGCCGCGGAAACACCCAATGCAAACAGATTTTCCAGGGGATTTTCAAAAGGGGGAGGGTAGAGTGTCGGGAAGCTCAGCCCCTTCCCGGACAAGGGGACTGGCCGGGACAAAGTTGCTGCAGACCTCCCGATGGTCCGACGGCGCAGGTGGCCGGTGCGGCGTGGACGGGTGACTGCCACCTACAGCGCTTCTCGCGCCAGCCTCGCGACCCCTCTCCTTCCACAGTGGAGCTGTCCCGCGCGACAGTTCTTCGCCCTGGGCAAGAATGCCAGGAAAAAGCCAAACACGGCAGGAGAAAAATATTTTCCTGTACACCCACCCAGCTGTTATAAACCCTGAGAGCCGGCCCCCACCCCCTGCAACTAGTTAGGGAAACTAGGCAGGCGTCGTGCCACCTTGCTTGCTCCCCCCGCACCCCAACACTCAGGGAATCCTAGGTTTGCACCTCAAGCTCGTTAGAGATCAGTCGCAAACCCAACACCTCTGCTGCCACCAGAAGACAACCTTCACCCCTACACCCCTGGGGAGGGGCCACGTGGGTCTCCGTGGGCAGGAGTCGTCCGGCAGCAGCAGCCTCCGTGGTGCAAGAGCTGCAAGGTGATAATGAAATGGAGTCCACGTGTGCGTTCAACACCAGACCGTCTTCAGGCTTCTCAGGGATTCCTGGGCGAACACAAGCCCCGCGCAGGCTCCTCCCTCCCCTGCTCGCCCAAGCCTCCGCGCGGTCCCCAACAGACAGCCGGGTCGTGTGTCAGGGCGGTGGTGGAGACCCGGATGGCTCTTTGCCCGCCCCCATCCCTCGCTCCACTCTCGCTCTGCTTTTGCTCTTTTTCTTTCTCCGTGGACGCTCAGCCAAGGGATTGCGCAAGCTTCCTGCTCGCGGTCCTTCAAGAGCCCGTAGCCGGGGCCCAGACACACCCCAGGTCAGGCGCGCCCCTGCCCCTGCCCCTCGGGCCGCCCTGTCCCCTCCCAGGTCCCCCCACCCCGACCCCACGGAGCTCGCGGGCCCTCGGCGGCGCCCTCGGCAGGCCGCATGGGGCGCAGCAGCTCCACCAGCCGGACGCAGGAGCCGTGCGCAGGAACGCGCCGTCTCGCCGCCGCCGGAGGTGCCAAACTTCACACTCGCGGCTGCTCGGGCCGCTTCAGTCCAGAGGGCCTTGGCTTGGCCGCCTGTCGGGAACAAGGGTCCGCGGACACATGGCGAATGCGTGGCTCCTCGGTTATTCCGTTCATCTCCCCTTTGCGCTGCCCGTTCGTCCCCCGCTCAGCCTCAATCTCTTCCCGGCCCTCCGAGGTCCCTCTTTCCAGGCCTTTCCCTGGACCCCACGAAGTCCCCTCGGGCCCCCAAGCGGACCTCGGCCTCCTGCGCCCATTCTCTCTGCCTCCTGTGCCTCTCGCCTAGCTTGACTCTGGAGGCGGATAGAAATAGGACATCTCGCCCCGTCAATAAAGAGGACCAAGTGTAAATTCGGAGCCCTTGAGGATCGAGGTGAGATCGTATTTGGAGTCCTTTCTGCTGAGGTTCTTGGGTGCCAGGGTCCCGGAGCTGGCTGCTCCTCGGTCCCGTTCCTCGTGCATTCTTCAAGCTCTCTTTGGCACCCAGTCCTCAGCCTTCTCCCCGCCCTGTCCCTTTCCCTCCTCGCGCTCCGAAATGCCCGGAGCCTGGAGGCGAGGCGGGGCCCGCAGGAGGGCGCGAGCTGCCCCTGCCCCATTCCGCCCCCTGCTGGCGGGGCCCGCGCGTCCCGGGCCGCTGGTGACGCAATTCGGTGCAACTGGGAGCGGCGGCGGATGCTTCCGTGGCCCCCAGCAGGGGTCCCGGGGCCGTGAACACTGAGAACGAGCTGCGAGGGGGAGGCCCGGGCACCAGGCTGCGGGCGAGGGGTCGCTGCCGAGACCCTCCCGGGCTGTCAAGCTCTCCGCCCGCCTCCGCCCCGGCGGACACACCTCTCCTTCCCGGTCCCGCTCCCTCTCTGCAGCCTCCCTCTCCCAGGCTCGCCGATCCCTCCCCCCTGCACCTCCCCGGCGCCCTCCCCTCTGCGTCCCCCACCCGCGCCCTTTCCTCCTCCCCCCGCCGCCCAGGCCCGGGGCCTCCGGTAGGCCCGGCTGCGCCAATCCGCGCAGCGGCCCGCCCCCTGACGCCGAGCTGGGCCCGGCGAGGCCCCGCCCGCTGACGTCCGGGATTTGCATGAGTTCTTGTGCAGCCGCGGCCCGGGCTCAGTTGTCTGAGCGAGCGCGAGCCGGGAGCCGGGGCGGGCGCGGGCAGCGGCGGGCCGGCCGGGGTGTGCGGGGCGAGCGGCGGCGGCGGCGGGGGCGCTTCGGCCGGGGCGGCAGCTGGGCGCCGGCGGGAGCTAGCAGCGTCTGCAGCCGCGCCGGCCGCCCGCGCCCCGGCGCGCTGCGGCGGGGCCATGGAGCTGCCAGCTGTTGGCGAGCACGTCTTCGCGGTGGAGAGCATCGAGAAGAAGCGGATCCGCAAGGTAGGGCGGCGCGGGGGCGGCGAGCGGCGGCCGGAGCGGCCCGCGAGAAGGCGGGGAGGGGGTGGGGAGGCTGCGGGCCGGGCCGGGGATCCCGCGGAAGCTGATGGAGTGCTGTCTCTTCCCCCCAGGGCAGAGTGGAGTATCTGGTGAAATGGAGAGGCTGGTCGCCCAAGTAAGTCGCGGCGGAGGGCGGGGGCCCGGGACCGAGGCGCGGGGCTTGGGGCCGCGGACCCGCCGAGCTGCTGGGGGGGGGGTGGGGGGAGCGGACGGGAGGCGGGGTGGAGGTGGGGTGGAGGGAGGAGGGGGTGGGGAAGTCGGTGGCAGGCACTGGGGAAGCCGAGCCGCCGAGCCCGAGCCCGGCGCCCTGTGTTGTGCTCCGCTCTCCGGGAAATGCCATCACTAATTTATGCACTAAAAGGAGCCGGAGGAGCTGGAGAGACGCGGGGCCGAGCCGGGGAGGCCGGCGGAGGGAGGGAGGGCTCAGGCACTGACTGATGTGCAGCAGAAAATGGCTCCTTTCCCCTTTCCCTCCACCGAACGGCTCCATATTGCAAAACCAAAAAAAAAAAAAAAAATTAAAAAGCGACGAAAATGCAATTGTGTGCCTTCTCCCTCCTAGTGGTGCAGGGAGGGGAAGAAGAAAGGCAGAAAATGTTGGGAACTGTCACTGCAGCGCTTTTGGTGGAGAATTTTTTTTCTTTAATTTGAAATGCGAAGGCACCGGATGGAGATAGACGCGCAGGCACACGCACACTCACACACACACACGGAGGCATATTTTTGTGTTGCTGAGTATTTGGGGTTTGCTTGCCCGTGACAGCAGGCTCCTGGGCCACGAGGGGGTGTGGGGGGGGCGCTTGGCTGTTGGTGATCGGATTAGGGGTCAAATGGAGAACGACTGAAGCCCTCGCGGGGACTCGGGGCTGGGGAGAGGAGGGGGACTGCGACTTTGCATTTCGGCTGCTTTGCACGCAGGGTTCCTGGTGAGCAAAGTGGCTTTGGAACATGTCGCAGTAACATGCTTAAAATTCTTGACAACTGCAAAATAAACTGCTAGTTTCATTTTCCTTACCCCTCCCCTTTCTTCCTACCCTTGCGTGTTTATTTGAGGGGGGCAGTGTATCAGGGATTATGTCAGGCCTGCAGAAATCTACCCTCCACATCCACAGCTAAATGTTCATAAAGACAGAGTAGGGCTTTATGTCACTCCCCACCTGGAGGCCTCGGCAAAGCTGGCTTTTTTTTTTTTTTTTTTTTTTTTTTACACCGTGTCCCCCTCCCTTTTCCCTTGCAAGATATAACACGTGGGAACCGGAGGAGAACATCCTGGACCCCAGGCTGCTGATCGCCTTCCAGAACAGGTGAGCGTCCCCCACGCAGCCACCGCCTGCCACCCGTGACCGTATATGGGAATGGCAAAGGGGGCGACGCAGCAATAGGAAAGGGGCGGGTAGGGAGTTGGTGGGAGCCCCCTCCCTAACCGGCCTGGATGGGCACGCTGCGGCCCCAGCTCCTCTAACCAGCGTCCTTGGCGGTTGCTGCAGCTTGGGGTGGGGGCGGGGCAGGGCCAAGGAAGGCCAGGCTTGGGTTTTGGGGGAACTTTGGGAAGGGTGTGTGTGGGTGGCCCTGCAGCTGCCCGGAGAATTTGGGGCTGTGCCTGGCTCCCCAGGGGCCCCCCCTGTTGCAACCTGGGAGCCCCACCCCCGGAGCCTAGGTGTTGCTGTCCTGCAGCCACTGGCCGCTTGGCACCAGCACCTCGCGGTGCAGCTCTGAGGGAGCTGGCATTGTGAAACCGCCCGGACGTCATGGAACTGAACTTAACCTGTTGGCGGCTGGAGAAAAGTTGACATGGCCTTAAAAGCTGCACCCACACACCCCAGGGAATTTAAGCTTGGTCAGGAGTAGATTCCATAGGGTGCTGGGTTGCCCCCCACCCTGACCCCACTGGGCTGTTTGGTAGGGCAGGGCCACCCACCCTCAAGGCAAGGGGGCTTGACCCAAGGGCCTGGGGTGGGCGCTGCCTGGTGGTGGAGGGGTGGCTTCTTCTGGGGACTCATCCTCGTGCGCACGGTTGCTTGTCACGCTGCAGCTGCTGCAGCTGGGTTCGTTGCCGGTGGCTGTGGTTCTCTGTTTCGGAGAGGGTAGAAGGGGGAAGGGCGGGGAGGGGAGGAGCAGCCGGGGCCCTTGGAGCTCGGCCACCCCGCTGCCTTCCATCTCTCCTCCCCCTTTTATTTTGCACTATTTCCTGTGGCGCATTTGGCGCTAAAACTGTAAACTGTAGACCCTCTGAGCTAGCCACCGGCGGGGCAGGGAAGTTGCCCTCTTGCAATGCAGGGGGGCCCAGAGCCGGGATCCTGCCCCATTCCACCTGGGAGTTCACCACCCTGTAACCATGTCAGCAGCTGATGCCACGTTGCATAATGGGCCCCTGAAGAATTAAAACACAGGCTGTTGCAATGCCACGCAACTTCACAGTCAGGCCCTGGCCCCCACCCTGGGGCATGTCAGAACTCCCCAGGGTTAGTCCAAAGGGGCATGGGGGTGGTGGCTAGAGTCTGTGAAGAACCCGTTTCTGGCCCAGGAATGGGCTGCAACTTTGGCAACTCTAGAGAGGCATTTCCCACTCTTCTGTGGAGGGCTGAGTAGTGCCTGGGAAGATCCAGCCCCCAGCTGTGGATCACCCTTAGGCTGGCCTGAAGGCAGGAGCCTGGTGGCTGTAGTGACCGGTGCCTCCGCCCATGGGCTTTATTAATAATTTGGAAATTGAGACGGCCAGGAGCCAGACTCCAAGGAGGAGGTGGTGCTTCTCCTAGCTGCTCCGGCCACGCCCACCTGCTCAGCTGGGAGGAGCCCAGGGTTCACCAGGTGGCTACAAACCTGGCCAGACCCTGGCCTTGGTGGCCTGCCCCCGCCCCCAGCCCCTAATTGGCTCATTTGCCGCTGTGTAAACAAGGGCGCAGCCCCTCCCCCTGTTTAGTGCCTGGCCTTTAAGAAAGAACCCTCCCTTCTGCCGGAGGCACTCGTTATCGGAATCTTAATGAGGTCATTAGCATCCCGCGCTTCTGACGGGAGGGATGAGGTCGGCGCACACCTCGCTTGGGCTGGTTTGTCTTCCCTGGACCCCAGTGTCCACTCCGCTTCGCACAGAGCCACAGGTCCAAGGCTGCGGGCATGAGTGCCAGAGGTGCAGCCCTAAGCTTCTGCCTCCTGAGCACAGAGGTGGGGCTTGGGGGGTGCTGATTCAGGTGTGGGCATCAAAGTGGGGGAGCCCTTCGCCCAGGACCTCTTGGGCAGAGGAGGGTTGATGCGAAGGTTGAGGGCACTGAGGACTGACCCGCCCTAAGCTCTTGATTCCTCTGTGTCCTGCCAGCCCTACCTGATGCTCTTTGAAAGTGGGGGGCCATCACCGAAGATTCCGGAATTAGCGGGGAGGGGGTGACTCAGAGGCTAACAGCACTGCCCTCTGTTCCCTCCCCCTCAGGGAACGGCAGGAGCAGCTGATGGGATATCGGAAGAGAGGGCCGAAGCCCAAACCGCTGGTGGTGCAGGTGAATACACGTGGCCGCCCCCGGGGACCCCCTTGACATGTCCACCAGAGCTGCCTCCAGGCCCGGGGATGGGGGGGTGGTTCCTCCCAGCACCCCAACCCCGCTTCCTTTCTACTAGACCTCCCACCTCCTGCCCCCCATGAGGCAGCTGCGGACCTGGTGAGAGCTGGGACACTCCAGAAACTCCCGGCATGCGGTGGGGCCGGCTTCCTCCCTCCTCTCACCCCTGCACCCGTTCCCTCAGGTGCCTACCTTTGCCCGTCGTTCCAATGTCCTGACCGGACTCCAGGACTCCTCCACTGACAACCGTGCCAAGCTGGATCTGGGCGCGCAGGGGAAGGGCCAGGGGCATCAGTACGAGCTCAACAGCAAGAAGCACCACCAGTACCAGCCACACAGCAAGGAGCGGGCGGGCAAGCCCCCGCCGCCGGGCAAGAGCGGCAAGTACTACTACCAGCTCAACAGCAAGAAGCACCACCCCTACCAGCCCGACCCCAAAATGTACGACCTGCAGTACCAGGGCGGCCACAAGGAGGCGCCCAGCCCCACCTGCCCGGACCTGGGGGCCAAGAGCCACCCGCCCGACAAGTGGGCGCAAGGCGCGGGGGCCAAGGGCTACCTGGGGGCGGTGAAGCCCCTGGCTGGTGCGGCGGGTGCTCCAGGCAAAGGCTCCGAGAAGGGCCCACCCAACGGAATGATGCCGGCCCCCAAAGAGGCTGTGACGGGCAACGGGATCGGGGGCAAGATGAAGATAGTCAAGAACAAGAACAAGAACGGACGCATCGTGATCGTGATGAGCAAATACATGGAGAACGGCATGCAGGCGGTGAAGATCAAGTCCGGCGAGGTGGCCGAGGGGGAGGCTCGCTCCCCCAGCCACAAGAAGCGGGCGGCTGAAGAGCGCCACCCCCCTGCCGACAGGACTTTTAAAAAGGCGGCAGGCGCAGAGGAGAAGAAGGTGGAGGCGCCGCCCAAGAGGAGGGAGGAGGAGGTGTCCGGGGTTAGCGATCCGCAGCCCCAGGATGCCGGCTCCCGCAAGCTGTCCCCGACCAAGGAGGCCTTTGGAGAGCAGCCCCTGCAGCTCACCACCAAGCCCGACCTGCTGGCCTGGGACCCGGCCCGGAGCACGCATCCGCCCTCTCACCACCCGCACCCGCACCCCCATCACCACCACCACCACCACCACCACCACCACACCGTCGGCCTGAATCTCTCCCACGTGCGCAAGCGCTGCCTCTCCGAGACCCACGGTGAGCGCGAGCCCTGCAAGAAGCGGCTGACTGCGCGCAGCATCAGCACCCCCACCTGCCTGGGGGGCAGCCCAGCCGCCGAGCGCCCGGCCGACCTGCCACCAACCGCCACCCTCCCGCAGCCCGAGGTCATCCTGCTGGACTCGGACCTGGATGAGCCCATAGACTTGCGCTGCGTCAAGACCCGCAGCGAGGCCGGGGAGCCGCCCAGCTCCCTCCAGGTGAAGCCCGAGACACCCGCGTCAGCGGCGGTGGCGGCCGTGGCAGTGGCAGCGGCGCCCACCACGGCGGCGGAGAAGCCTCCAGCCGAGGCCCAGGACGAACCTGCAGAGTCGCTGAGCGAGTTCAAGCCCTTCTTTGGGAATATAATTATCACCGACGTCACCGCGAACTGCCTCACCGTTACTTTCAAGGAGTACGTGACCGTGTAGCTGGAGGGCGTCGGAAGGGGAAGCACCATTCCCGCGGAGGGGGGCGGGGGGCTGAGCACCTGGGGCCTCGGGGCAGACTCCCCTCTCGCCAACCCGCCAACCGCGAGAGACCCGGGCTGGCCCCCAGGGTGAGGACGCCCGGAGCAGAGGTAACCATGCTCCCCCTGCAGCGGCTCAGACTCGGGCAGAGGCCCGTTCCACGCGGTGCCGGCGGGGCTCGCCCTCTCCTGCCCTTCCCTGCTGGAGATGGACCCCCGGAACGAACAGGGCAGCTCTGCGCCCGGCCTCAGAGTTCTAGTATTATATTTTAACCGTGCTAACTTGTCAAGTGCTGACTCTACTCCCGTTTGTACGTGGTGTTATTATTGAAATGTATTGTTTGAGCTCAAAAGGCCCGACCACCCCTCTTCGGGCTGCTATATATATATTTATTTGTAGGTATTTATATATTGAAATATAAAAACCTAGATTTATGGAGTTTCCTCTAGATCATGTTATATTCTATATCAAACAAACTATTTTCTTTTGACCTTTTTTCCCCTCCATCCAGTATTTCGGTTGACTTCATTTTCTCCCCTCTTCCCGTTCCAGGAACTGCAATACCAGTAACCTTGGTATATATTTTTTGATACTGTACACATGGATGTGTTGTTTCTATGTGCAAAAAAAAAAAAAAGTTTGTTAAAAGGCTACACGAGCTCTCTAGAAACTGCTGCTACTAGAAATGTCTAAACTATAAGCTTCCAACTATTACCTGCTTGAATGTAAATATTAAATGGAGATGTTGAAGGTGCATTTTCGCTGTTTGAGATGAGCTCAGAAGGAACGTCGGAGGCAGGGAGGGGCCGGACCCCTCTGGCCACCAACTCCGCCTTCGAGCCCTGTGCTCAACCTTTGCACCAGCAAAGTGGGCTGGTTTTGCGGGCTGCAGCGCCGGCGCAGGAGGGTGACCCCGCTCCCTGGGAAGTCGAGAGGCGCCCGGCTGGAAAGGGGAATTCCTGCGGGGGGGTGGGTGTGGGAGCCGTCCCCGCCCCCAGGGCTTTCCAGCCGGCGGTGCCCACTGCACTGGCAAACACTGCGTTCTAGGTAGGGGAGGAGGGGGTGCAGGGGTGGGCGGCGTGGACACGCGGGCGGGGCTAGTCCCCCTCGCGGCCCCCACCGGGCAGCGGCTGACCTTTGGCTCTCCTCCCCTCCAGCCCCCACCCTTGGGGCTCAACACACCCCGGCGCAGGCCCTGGCGGGACAGGGAGGTTCCTTAATAACCGCGCCCGGTAGGGCAGGTTCCGCGGGGCGGGGACCCCCAGCCTCTCCGCGTCCCCGGCTGGCATCGCCGGCCCCGCCCCACCGAGGAAGCTGCCGAGGCCCTTGCTCTTCGGGCTCTCTCCCCGGAAACCACCAGGCCAGAGGCTCCCACTAGAGGCGCGGCGAACGCGGCCGGGGTGGGGGGCGGGGGGCTTCCTGCAAGATGGATGGGGACGGGGAGGAGGGCAGGCGAGCGAGGCCTGCCACCCCCACTTCCTTAGCGAGGAGAACTGGGACTCCTCACCCTTCTCCCTTGGGGTGGCAAGGCCAGGGCCCTTGGTGTCGCGTGGGAGGAAGGGGTTAAGGGTCCGGAGGGTGCGACGGGACTGGGCCGAACTCTAGAGTGCGGCTCAGCTGGCCAGGAAGCCGCGACCCGGGAATGCGGCGGCGGTGGCCAGCTTTCTGCAGACGCAGCGATCTTCCTCCTGGTCGAGGTGGCCGCACAGGGCCAGGGAATGCGGGGCTGGGGGCCTGGCAGGCGCGGGGCTGCTCCCGGCCTCCGAAGCCCTTCCCCTACCCACTTGGGACCAAGGGGCCCGGGCCTGTGCGGGGCGCCAGGGCGGAAGAGGTCAACGTGGTTCAGAGAGGTGGGGGGTGGCGAGGTGGCGAGAGAGCCAGTGTGGGGAAGGCTGGGGAGAGATGAGGGCCAGGAGGGCGGGGAGGCCTGAATGCGGACAGTGTGGCCAGTGTTGGCTGCAGGCCACCAGCGGCTGGACGTGGGGGAGGGGTGCCCAGCGGGGGGGGGGAGGGGAGGGGGAAGGGAAGTTCTTTAAAAAAAAAGCCGTTAGGAGTTTCTAGCCCTGGCTTTTGTGAGTGGTCCCTCCCACTCCCCCGTCACCCCAGCCCCATGTAGAGTGAGTTACACACTCCCCTCCCCCTCCACGGAATGAATGTCCTTTGCCACCCCTGGAGTGGAAGGACGGTGATCTTGCTTCTGGCAAACTGCCTGCTGGGCACGAGAATTGGGCCTGTCCTTCACTGGCTGGTACACAAAGGCCCATGCCAGGCATGGACGTAGTCTCCCTGTTTTTCTAGCTGAGGAGAACTGAAGACTCAGGATGGGAAGGGAAACCTCTTGTTCAGGCCCGCACAGTTAGTGACCGGAGTGACCCTTAGTCCTTGGTGGTGTTCCCCACCCTGTGGGTGGCTTCTGCCTGGCTGGGTCTGGGGGTGGGAGGGGGAGGTAGAGGATGGCACTCCCACAGAGCAGGGATGGAAACCGTTCCACTACCATTCCTGGAAAGGCATGGCCTGCAGGTGGCCTGAGGCCTTCAAAACCAGGCTTGCTAGCAGAGCCCTCGAGTGGAGAAGGGTGGTCCTGGGCAGAGCCTGAAGCCTGAGGTCAGAAGGCAGACAACGGGCAGAGCTGCTGGGATATCAGCCTGCTGCCAGACCTAACAGAGTGCCTAAGACCCCCTCTGCCCCTAGAGTGTCCAAGACCCCTCTGTCCCTAGAAGGAAAGGGACATTTACTGACCTGAGACATGCCAGGTGCCACTGGGCTTGTGGCTCTTGTTCAATTCAGTCCTCACAGGGGTTGGGCTTCCCTGTGGGAGGAGAGTCTGAGGTCTTGATAGGCAGACAGCCTGCCCAGGTTCCATGCTCATTCGAGAGCCCAGCTGGCTGCTCCACCACCTGCAGGGAGACACCCCATGGCCACCTGCCCCAGGGCCTCTTAGACACAGGCCTTCCAAGGTGTCAAGGGTTTGGAAATGCTCCAAGGGGGTCAGGGGCCCTGGCACTGGGACAGGAGGGTTTCTCCTCAAAGGGTCTTTGGGGTGGGGAGAGTCCAGCTGCCCTGGTTCTCCTGGGTGTAGACTGCCTCTTCCTAACCCTGGATGTCCCTCAGTGCCCAGCACGTCACAAGCAAAGGGTAGTAAAACCTCTCTTTGAGCCCAAGCTCAGGGAAGAGAAGGGCACTAGGTCTTAACCTTGCACACTGGGAAGCCTACGTGTCAATTTTTTTCGAAATGAATCTTTCTAATGGGGCTGAGCCTCCAGCATCCAGGCTGGAGTTCGCCCAGCGCAGAGAGAGAAGCACTTGTGTATCCACCCCTGAAAAGCGAGCCCTGCCTGCCCCAGCCCCGCCCCAGTCTCTGGTCTCGGTGTAGCCTGCCCCTCCCCCAGCTCATTTGCAGAAGAGCCAAGTTCAGCCTTTTAGCATTTGCTCCATCCCTGGATCCCACTGGGGCCAACGGAGAGGAGATCCACAGATCCAGGGTGCTTTGGGTCCAGTGTTGGCAGATTGAGCAAATAAAAATCTAGGGCGCCCAGTGAAATTTGAATTTCAGATGCATAATGCATAATTTTTTAGTGGAAGTATGTCCCATGAAATGTTGGAGACATATTTCTACTTCTTAAAAAAAGGGATGTGTTGTTTATGTACAATTCAGACTTTAGTTGGCCATCCTGGATTTTATCTGGAAGCCCTATTTTGGTCCTGTGTCGTCGTCAACAGGATCAGTCCCTGCCCACAGGAATGTTCTAGTCCAGTAGGAGAGAGAAGGCACAGGAAGCTGAAAGCCACCTGTCCTGCCACTGTGGTTATGACACTGCATGTTGTCAGGCATAGAACATGCTGGATGACTGCATGACGGTAGGGTCCTCACCTGGTGTTTAGTGGGGGCTGGGTAGGGGTTCTCGGGTTCTCTGTGCATGCGATACAACCCAGAGAAGTGGGGGAGACCAGAATGGGTCCCTCTGCCATGTGGCTCATGTTGGGCTCCTCCCCCACTCCTGCCAGCACCAAACAGCAAACTTCTAGAACAAACAAGGGAGACTTGGCTGGTGCACCAACTCCCCTCACCAGAGAACCTTTACCTGCCCACAACTCCCATTTCTTGGTTACCTTAATGGATGAACCAAGATGGTGAGGATGAATTGGGTCGGGAGAGAACCTTGAGCACTCCTGGAAAACCCCCTAAGTAAACACACAGGTTGTCTTTTCACCAGGGAACAGTAAACATCTTGTGTCAGATCTAAATGCCTTCTAACGATTTCTGGCCTGGAGTCTTAGTTTGACTGAGGTATGGACACACAGTCATATTTACCTCTAAAGAACTCTCCTGACCCCTCTCCCTCTCTCTAAAGCTCTCTGCCTTCTTCCCTCGGTTCCTGCTGGGGGGATTATTTGTGGATCTGAGACCTCAGCCTCAGCCTCCCCAACTTTATCCTGGATCCCTAAGAGTGACATTGAGAGAGTTAGGACGAGCCGCAAATTGGCAAGCCTGCACTTGGACAAAATCAAATCTTCTTTCTTCTCCAAATAAGCGTATTCTCTGGTTCTGTGCTCTGGTGGCTGCTCCTCTAAGAAGGTGACTGCTGGGCGGAGGAAATCCTACTGAAGGTTGTTATTCTTGGACACAAGTGTCTACTTCCTGTAGCCACCACACCCCCAACTCCCTCCTCCTGCTCCTCTCTTCCCTTTGCAGTAAATGATAACAGTTAACATTGATTGAGCTTACTATGTGCCAGGCACTTTAGGGGGATTATCTCATTTAATCCTCACATCTGGTGAGGTGGGGAATGTCATTGTCCTTATCTCACAGGTGGCAATATGGAGGCTTGAGTAACCTCCCCAAGGTCAAACAGTCGGTCAATGAGGAAAGAAGGATTTAGAGCTAGCATCATCTGCCTCCCAGGGTCCTGCTCCCAATTTCCAGGTTCTATGAGTCCTTCAGAGGCCAGCTCAGGCCCCATCCCCTCCCTGAGGTTGTTCTAGATTATTCCAGCCTTTACCAGGGCCTGCTCTGCTGAATTATTGACCTATTCACTGTTTACTGCCTCCCACCCCCGCCCACTACTCATTGTCAATCAATTGCACATTGCAGCACACATGTGTGCATGGGCCTGGATTCTCCAACTAGACAGAGACTGGAGCTCCTGAAAGGAAAACAGTGTGTCTTGGGTGTCCTCTCCACTCCCTCAGCTCCTGCACAGTTCTTAAATAGAAACCTCAGAATCTGATGCCTTGTGTGTGTCTGTATGGAACTGTGTGTGTGTGTGTGTGTGTGTGTGTGTGTCTGTGTGTGTGTCTGTGAGAGAGAGAGACTGGGGCTTTTAGGCAGGGAAGCCAGTTCCTGCTCTGCAAGCCATTAACATCACCCACAAACCAAGGGCCCAGGGCTGCCCCGAGGAGCTGCAGCATTCAGGAGACTCATCTCCCCCCAGCCCAGAGGCTGTTCCCTCTCTCCCTACCATGGGCAGAGCAGACACATGCACAGTCAGCTGCTCTGGGGTCCTGCTGCCCCCTGGCTCTCCACCTGATCCATTTGTGAGAATTTCAGGAGACTCCAGGTAATTATGTAGTAATTGAATTTGGGGAAACAGACCCTAAGGATAATCCTGGAGTAAGTTCCAGAAGGCTCATGGTGGAATTTCTGTATTTAGCCTAGTGGTACGTGTTATACATTTCTTTTTCTTTTCCTTTTACTTTTCTTTTTTTTTTTCTTTTTTCTTTTTTTTTTGAGACGGAGTTTCACTCTTGTTGCCCAGGCTGGAGTACAATGGCGTGATCTCTGCTCACTGCAACCTCCACCTCCCGGGTTCAAGCAATTCTCCTGCCTCAGCCTCCCGAGTAGCTAGGATTACAGGCGCCCATCACCGTGCCTGGATAATTTTTGCATTTTTAGTAGAGATAAGGTTTTGCCATGTTGGTCAGACTAGTCTCAAGCTCCTGAGCTCAAGTGATCCACCCGCTTCAGCCTCCCAAAGTGGTGGGATTGCAGGCATGAGCCATCGCACCTGGACACACGTTATATGTTTCTAACAGTATGGCAACCACTTTACCCTTATGTAGGCAACTTTAACACGCAACTGAGGATGGCAGAGATGTGGGTGTGCATGTGACCCCACACACACACACACACACAGCAACACACAGAGGACAAAGCACACTTTGATTTTTGGATCTGGTCTTCATGTGAACTGTCTGGATAAGGCCTGACACATAAGAGCTTACTAACTGTTGGCTGTGATTATTTCTTTTAACCAGAAAACTTGATTGCCTACAAGTTTTCAAATCTAGTTTGGGGCAGAGGGCTGACATTAACAAGAGATGTCCAAGATGCATGTGTGTGCATGCGTGTGTGTGTGCACGTGTGTGTGCACGTAGGGCTGGAGATCTGTAGCGATGCAACCTGTCCTGGCAGGAACGCCTCTCTTTGGCTGCCCGAGTGAAGGACCCTTTCAAACGCAGCCTAGAGTTTAATATTGCCAACAACTGGCCCCGAATCCTTTCAACCTGAGCCAGGTGTAATGTAAACCCCTCTGGATTTCCTCCCTTTCCTGTTTCATCTGAGAAATTCTTCACTAATTCCATGGTATCTGGTTTCTCATTGTTTCTCCCTGCGTTAGACAGCCTCTTGGGGTGGGCTTTGGGAAGGTGTGTGGAACGCTCTCAGCCCTTCAAAATGACACGGCTCTACGCTCACTCCCACTGCCACCCTCCAGAACCTCCTAAGAGACTGTGCTGGCTGTCAGGGCCACGTGAGCCTTAGTACCCTGTGGAAAGGAGCGAATACCTGTCACACAGTCAGAGAACAGTCTCCAGTGGTCACCACACTTTCGTAAACCAGTGTCCAAATTAGGAAGAGGACAATTATGTCAAGCTCCTTTGGAATATGACACTGAGATGAATGTCACAAAAATAATAGTGTGCTATCCATTCTTTGTTAGGATACTTGCTGTTTGGGGTTGAGGACAAGGAAAAAGACAAGCCAGGTAGAGGAAGGCCAGGCCAGTGCAGCAGGACCCTCTCCTCCTCTGAGCCTCCAGAGAAGCTGGGAGTACAAAATCCTGTGCATGGTAGGGGGTGGGGAGAGGAGAGATTGGCGAGCAGAATCCCTTCTAGGAAGAGCGGAAGCGAGCATCATGATAGCTGTTTCCTGCCTTGTTTATGGCGCACTCCAACTCTCCCAAGGAGGGGAGAGGAAGTGCCCAGCAGAGCGAGGGAGACTTGGGACTGGCTGTGTTCCTCTCAACCTTCCATGCATCTTCCCACCGTCTCCTCTCCTGGCATTGAAAATTATTTATGTTTGCAAATTGCTTTTGACTCACATGAGTTACTCCTCTTGCCTGCCAACAAGTCTGGGGAGAGAAGAGAGTTATCGAGCCTGCGAGCTGAGAAATTCAAGGGAGACAAATGCTGGAGCACCGAAGTCGAAGTCATCAGCCTTGGGATTCAGTCCCTGCTCTGCTGCTGCTATGGCCATTGCATCCCCTTTCTGGCCCTTGGGTTTCTCATCTGCAAAAGGAGAGGGTTGGGTAGAGTGTGAGCTCTCCAGGTTTTTGGTTCTGACATCACCGAGCTGTGTCACCTGCAGAGGCACAGAAAAGGTAGGCCAGCCTCTGAGCTGCTCCCTAACCTGCACCTGGCAAGCCCTGAGACTGCTGAGGGCCTGAGGCTGGAGATGGTGCTACCCAGCCCCTAGCCCAGCAGGAAGAACTAGACAGGGTGGCCAGGAATGTTTCTCCCCTTTGTCTTTTGCATCACTCTGGTCCTTAGTGATGTCTTGTTCCATAGACTAGGATGCAAACAAATGTCTGCAGAGGAACCAGAAGGGTGGAAAGTCCCGGAGGTTGGTCCAGGAGGGAAACACACACAAACATACCAAATCATCATAACCAAGACCAGGGCCGGCACAGAGCCAGCTCCATAGGGAGTGTAAGTCATCTGCCCCTCCCAGAGGAAAGAGTTGGCCCAGTGATGGTGGAGTGATAGCTCCTGGAAGCTCAGAACAGAGAGGGGCCAGGGGGTTTCTCTTCCAAGTCCTTTGTTCTACAGTGGGGAAAGTGAGGCCCCAAAGACCAAAGTCAACATCAAGGTGAATTATTGACATCATCCGAGATAGATCATTCTTTGCCCACAAGCGGATATCTGAGTTCTAATCAGGAGCAGTGTTTACCTATCTACCAGCTATAAAATTGGGTATAGTAATAGGAATGATGATAACATAACTCAAAGTTCAATGCCAAAGCAGTGAGTGAGTGGTCAAGTGTGGTTGTTAGAGGGCCGTGGTCTGGCTTCCATTCTCCAGACTGTGGTTTGGGGCCTAACCCAGAAAGATGTGAGGGTCTGGTCTTCCTCCAATCCGGTGACCACCAAGTGGAGAGGAAGGCTGCTGTGGGCCCAGTCCTTCAAAGGGTGAGAAACCTGCTAACCTCAGAGCTGGGAGTTGGCTCTGCCTTGGCAGACAGACAGTATTTGCTCAGCCCTAGCCAAACCACAGCAGACCTCAGCCCTAGGTCCACAGGGGAGTAGGGGTCTGTGTGCCCTCCCATACAAGAGGACCTATGGGTGGGCAGAAGGCAGTCAGATGGCAAGGAGAGGAGCTTTTCTATGAAATGCTTGGTCCTGAAGCCAGCCCTTTCTCCTGGGCCTGGAGATGAGTTCCTGGATGAGTCTCGCCTAGGGTAGAGTATGAGGCCTCCAAGGTCCAGCTCCGCAGAGGGAACTCTCCTCACTTCCATTTTATTCCTCATAGGAAAGAAGTGCGAGCCAGAGGGTGCACCCAGCAGTCTTCAGCTGTAGGTTAACCTGGTAGTTGATCCATGTGTCACTTGCAGTCATGGACATTTCAGTGTTTTGGAGAGAGAATAAGAAAGGGATGAGACAGGAATAAAATCAAGGGAAGAGGTGGCAGCAGGGAGAGAGGAAACCAAGAGAAGAGCAGAGATAAACACAGAGACAGAAACAGAGGTCAGGAAGCCAAAGGGTCGGGGACCAAACACTGGAGAAACCTCATAACAGAAACAGACCGAGGCGGGCAAGGAGCACCCAGGATGACCAGGGGTGCCCAGGACGATGTGGAGGAAGACACAAAGGCCCAGAGGAGGCTGGGAAATGGTGCAAATCAAAAACACCGCATTGGGCAGCCATAAAAAAGAACGACGTTGGCCGGGTGTGGTGGCTCACACCTGTAATCCCAACACTTTGAGAGGCCGAGGCGGGAGGATCACCTGAGACCAGGAGTTCGAGATCTGCCTGGCCAATATGATGAAACCCTATCTCTACTAAACTCACAAAAATTAGCCAGGTGTGCTGTTGTGTGCCTGTAGTCTCAGCTTTTCAGGAGGCTGAGGCACAAGAATCGCCTGAATCCTGGAGGTGGAGGTTGCAGTGAGCCAAGATTGCGCCACTGTACTCTAGCCTGGGTGACAAAGCGAGACTCCATCTCAAAAAAAGAAAAAGAAAAGAAAGAAAGAGATCATGTCCTTTGCAGGGACATGGATGGAGCTGGAGACCATTATCCTCAGCAAACTAACACAGGAACAAAAAACCAAATACCACATGTTCTCACTTACAAGTGGGAGCTAAATGATGAGAGCACATGGACACATAGAGGGGAACAACACACACTGAAGCCTTTTGGAGGGTGGAGGTTGGGAGGAGGGAGAGGATCAAGAAAAACACGGCTAATGGGTACTAGGTTTAATACCCGGCTGATGAAATAATCTATACCACAAACCTCCATGACACAAGTTTATCTACGTAACAAACCTGCACTTGTACCCCTGAACTTAAAATAAAAGTTAAAAAAAATCACATTGGAAGGATCAAGGCCAACGTTACCCATGATGGGCCGGACTGCCACCGTGGACCTCCCAACACTGAGAAGCTGCACCAAGAAGTCCGTAGTGTCATTCCAGTGGTTTTCCCGCCAGAACGCAGGGCCCGAATCCCACCACGAAGAAATCCCAGATGCGTATTCTTCAGAAGCCAAGGTGAAGGAACACAGAGAGAGGCCAAGGTCCTGCCCAGCACAAAGGAGACCAGAGGGAGGGGGCGTGGAATGAATGCAGGATCCTTTGCTCTGGAAACAGAAAAGAGAAGAGAGTTATAAAGAGCATTATTGAGGAGACTGAGAAAACTGAATCTGAACTGTGGGTTTAGGCGACAGTATTGATCGATGTTAAACATCCTGATTCTGGTCATTGCACTGTGGTTGTTGTGTAAGAACTTGTCCTTGATCTCAGGGAAAACACACTGCCCCAAAGTATGCAGGCAGAAAGGGCACAAAGTTTCCAACGGACTCTCAAATGGTTCGGAAAAAAATATGGGGGAAGGCTGGGCGTGGTGGCTCACACCTGTAATCCCAGCACTTTGGGAGGCTGAGGCAGGTGGATCACCTGAGGTCAGGAGATTGAGACCTGCCTGGCCAACACGGTGAAACCTCGTCTCTACTAAAAATACAAAAAATCAGCCGGGCGTGGTGGCAGGTGCCTATAATGCCAGCTACTCAGGAGGCTGAGGCAGGAGAATCACTTGAACCCGGGAGGTGGTGGTTGCAATGAGCTGAGATCTCAAAACACACACAGACACACACACACACACACATACACAAGAAATACACACAAACACAGAATAGAGAGAGCACCAATGACAAAGCAAATGGGGCAAATGTCAACAACTGGTAAATCTAGATAAAAAATATAGGCAAGTTCCTTTACTCACCTTGCAGCTTCTCTGTAAGTTGGCCAAAAATGCTGGGTTAAAGCCAGGCACAGTGGCTCATGCCTGTAATTGCAACACTTTGAGGGACCAAGGTGGGAGTACCACTTAAGCCCATGAGTTTAAGACCAGCTTGGGCAACACAGTGAGGACTCACCTTTACAAAAAATTTAAAAATTAGCCAGGGGTGGTGGTGTACGCTTGTTACTCAGGAGGCTGAGGCAGGAAGATCACTTGAGCCCAGGGGGTTGAGGGTACAGTGAGCCATGATCATGCCAGTGCACTCCAGCCTAGGTGACAGAGCAAGATCTGTCTCAAAACAACAACAAAAATGCTAGGTTGAGATTTAAAAGAGGTTCTTGGGAGTGCCTCCTTGGGGCTAGGGATAGGCGCTGGCCCTGGAGCCTCACGGCAGGCCTGGGAAGGACAGTAAGTGCCTCCCTACCTGGGCCAAGCAGAGAGTCCCGAGCTGCTGTGGTTGTGAACAGTCTGGGTGGGTCATCTGCCTGTGCGTGCATTTTCAGATCCTTCACCCCATGTCCTCAACACAAATGAACAGGAGTCTGAGAGGGTGAGGACACTGGCACCAGGGCCCTATATCGGGAGGCTCCTGGCCACCTCCAGCTCACCCTGGCCCCTCCCACTGCACAGCTTTGCCCCACCTTTGGCCAACCATGATTCTCTGGCCAAGTGGGAAAGCAGGATGTGTCAGAAAGAGCAAGGATTAGGGGTTCAGGCAAGCCCGGCCCTGGGCACCAGCCACTCTGCACTTCCTAGCTCTGTGCCCTGGCACTGATGGCTCTGTCCCCAGAGTTGCCCAAGGCCAGCTTGTTGTTACCATTTAGTCCCCTAAATGCCACCTCTCAAGAGAAGCCATCCCCGACCATCGGCCTAAAGTGGACTCCATCTCACTCCCCAGTTTTTCTTCTTAGAGCAGCTGTTCTTATCTGAAATTATTGATTTGTTGACTTATCCCCTGCCCCCACTAGAATGTAAACACCGTGAGAGCAAGCCCTTGTCCCTCTTACCTGTCACTCTGTTCTCAGCTCCTAGAACCAGTCAGCTGCTCCAGGGCTATTTGCTAAAGGGAGGGAGGAAGAAAGGAAAGCAAAAAAAGGATGTAGGAGGGAAGGAGAAGAAAGGGGAGAGAAGGGGAAGGGAGGAAAGAAGGAAGGGAAGTCCTTGAACCTCTCACCAGTAAAATGGAGGTGATCACTCCCGGGACAGAAAGTTTACCTAGAGATGGGCTAAAGAAAGCCCTGGGTAGTGTGAGCCCAGAAGAAGCAGTAATCAAAAGCTGGCATCCACATGATTGTCAAGCTCACCTCTGCCCTGGCCCAGGGCTGTTTACAGCCAGTATGCTCCTGCTTGTGATCCGCTCATTAATCTGGATGCCCAGTCATTTTTATTTCATCTGGGGAAGGGTAGATTGGAAGGGGTGAATTATTTTGTCATGATGGGGCCAGGTATGGGGCCAGCTCCTGGAGACACCTGTACTGAGAAGATTTTAAAACCAAAGCACCCTTGGGGCCAGGCGAGGTGGCTCATGCCTATAATCCTAGCACTTTGGGAGGTCCAAGCGGGTGTATCACTTGAAGTCAGGAGTTCGAGACCAGCCTGGACAACATGGTGAAACCCCATCTTTACTGAAATAGAAAAATTTGCCAGGCGTGGTGGTGCACAACTGTGGTCCCAGCTACTTGGGAAGCTGAGGCACAAGAATAACTTGAACTCGGGAGGCGGAGGTTGCAGTGGGCCAGGTGGGCCGAGATCATGCCTCTGCATTCCAGCCTGGGCAACAGTGAAACTCCATCTCAAAGAAATAAATAAACAAAATAAAGAAATCACCCTCCCCCAGGTCACTCTCCTCATGCTGTGCTGGTGTTCCCCTCCTGACAATGGCCCTTGCTAGAGAAGGACAACGCCTTCCTCCTATCCCACTTGCATCCCTGTAATGGGAGCGAGGCAAAGCCAGCAGAAAACAGTCCATGTGGCCCGGCTGTGAGTAATGACTGGGCGAGTGAAGCCCTCTGGTAGTTTAGGTGAGTGTAGCTCACAATTTAGGTTGTCCCCTGGCACATATGACACTGTGGGAATGACAGACCCGCCTCTAGGCCTTGCTTAGAAGGCTGGCATTAGGCAGGACTGCAGCACCCAAGGAGTTCGCCAAGGGTGCTGAAGGCACTGTGGCCTCCCAAATGGGACTGGTCCCTTCCCCAACCCAATTAGGGCCCAAGGGCCTAAAGAGGGCCCTTAGGGAAACTGAAGCCCCAAAGAGACAGGAAGTAGCTCTGAAGATGGAGGTGGAAGCCTTCAGAACAGCGTCCCGGGGAGTCTGCGTGCTGCTGTTGACGGCTGTCTAGCCTCCCTTACAGCATTGATGAAAGATCTAAATTCGTACTGTGCACTGCAGGGAACACACCACACAGGCCAATTTAGCTGGTCAAATCTTGGCAAGCCAGCAAGGAGGGACCATATTGATCTTTAAAACATTTGAGGCGATCTCCTGGTTTGCTCCAGCCGCCTGCCCAGCTGGGCAGAGAAATGAAATGTGCCTCAACTCCAGACCAGCTGGGTCTCTTGCAGCCAAGCCATCTCTTTGTGTCGTCCAGGCCTTGTGCAGGGTGTGGGCATTGCCATGTTGAATGGATTGCTGACAAAGGAAGAGACCAACTTGTGACCTAGTGTCCCAAATTCCTGTCTTCAAGATAAGAGTGGGCAAACAGTCAGATCTATAAATAATGCTTTCCAGAGTGGCCCTTCCCAAAGCACCTCGCAGGCTCGGCAGCCGTGGGCCACCTACTTCTCTGCTGCAAACACAGAGCTGGCTAGCTCTCACCCAGAACCTTGGAAACTTCCCATGAAAGAGCCCTCCTTGTCTTCTCTACCTAGCAGGGATGAGGGTCACAAATCAAGGAACAAGGCGCCTTTCCTCTGGAAGGCTCTCTTCCTTCTGCATGCCCTGTAGTGGCACAGCTGCCCAGAAATTAGCTTGGGTGGGAAAGATCCCTGGCTCTTGGGGGTTTTAAATCCCTAATGCATCCCTGGTTAGGGTGAAGAATGTGTCCAGAATTCCAGACCGAGGCCATGTGCTCAGTAATGCCCTGAAGGGATCCTGGTCTTGCTGCCCCGCTCTGTTGGCTTGTCTTGCTCATCAGCTGGAACCAATGTCTCTCGCTGGTAGGGACTGTGTCTTTTTCACTATCACTCTCTAGCACAGCCTAGCACTGTTTCTGGAAGGCCTAGATAAATACTGATTGAATGAATGAGTTCTGTGTACAAGGTCTCAGTCACTGCTGCTGCCTAGAAAAGAGTAGAACTCCCAGGGGACCATGACCACTCTTGGCTCTCCGGCCAGGCTCCTGGCACACAGTCCACTCAGGGACCATCCCAGGGTCCCCAGGGCCAGTGGTGTTTCCCACCTGCCCATGATAGTGGAAGGCAGAGGAAGCATCTCTCTCTCTCTCTCTCTTTCTCTGTCTCTCTGCATGTTTAAACACTAGTTATTGGCTTTGGTCTCTGTCCTTTTCTCCGATTTATGAAATAGAGATTCCTTTTGCCATAGCTTGTGGAGCATTTTGTTCTCTCCCTCTGATGACTTTCATCATCAGCTTGAATTTAGGAGAGATGCCAGAAGCAACACCCACCCCGGATATACACACCACCGACTAGAGTTCCCACGGCCTCTCAATGACAACAGCTCACAATTACAGATTGCTCACTGAGCCAGGTGATGCGGAGGAACCCTTACATGTGTTCTTTTTTCATCCGTGTGGTGAACTGAAGTTATATATACTATTACTACCTCCACGAGGAAATGGGTGCCTTGGGAGGTCAAGCACCTGGCCCAGGGTCACACAGCTACTGAGTGGTGGAGCCGGGGCTGAAATCCATGTGACCTGGGCTCCTAACTGCAGTGCTGTGCAGATGCCATAGGGAGTCATCAGGTGCAAACAGTGTGCTGGCCAGGATGCCTCCCCAATAGGAGTGACAGCACAGTCACAGCCACCCCTGCATCAGAGGCATCAGCTGTGCACTGAGATAACCCTATAAAGTGAACAGTTTCTTAGGACCATAGAGTCACCACAAGGAGCTTTGGAAAGACTCTGGGACACCACTCTCATTTTACAGGTAGACCCATGAGACTGAGTCCCATGCTGTAGCTGATGAAGCATCTAAGACCACTGGGGAATAGCACTTCTTCTTCCTGTTGTCTCCTCTTGGGACTGCTACTCAATGCAGACTGAGTGAGACAGTTCAGCTGGATATGGGACGGGATCCGCTCAGGCCCTGGTTCAGACCCAAACACCTTGGTTTGTTCCAGAACTGGGTCAGCCCCGCAGGAGGCCTCCCAAGCTGAATATGGCTTCAGAGTAGCCCCCAAAACAGAGGCTGCTGGTAACCATGTCTGCACTCCAGAACTGGCAACTCACCTGTCTTCACACCTGAGCGTCCTTGCAGCCTCCACTGTCCTGCAATCACAAGCTGATGAGAGGATCTTCCTTCACCATCTTCGCTTCGTGGTGGTTCTGTTTCTATAGTTATTCCATCAATACCCAAGTTCAAGACACAACCTCATGGGCTGAGCTGCTAGCCCTACACATCCTAAGCCAGAAGCCCAGGGTGGTTAGACAGCTTCCATCTGACCTTTCCTCCACCTCAGCCCCAGGTTAACCTCTGTGAATGTTCTCAGTGGCACCCAACATTTCCCCTTCTTGGCGCTTCCCAAGGTTGTAAATTACATGTGTGTGGCATTTTGATCAGTCTCCTTTCGCCCCACGCTGTAAGCTCCACGAGGGCAGAAGCTATGTCTGTTTTATTCACAAAAATATCTCTAACCCTGAGCACTGGGCTGGACCAGCAGAGAGAAGTAGTTAGGAGGCTAGATGGCTGGATGGCTGGATACTGTGAGAAAGTGGAAAATTGTCTAGGATGCCAGATGGCCAGAACGGCACGGTTCTGTGAAGATGAGCAATGTCTCATTGTGCAGAACAGTGAGGCCAAAAGCGGCCAGGGTTACTGTTCTAATTCTTCCCCACCTTCCTGCCCCACCTTCAGTCTCTTCAGGCTCTGGAGGGCTCCCACTAAAACTGTCCCAGAGGGCTTTCCATCCCTTCAGTTAATATCAGCTCCCAGTGGCTGGTGACTGAGGCTAAGTTCTTCCTTCTTTCTGGTCATTGGTATTTTGTCCCCTTCCTTCTTTGGTTGCTGCCCCTAGGAAGGTATCTGGGCTATCCCAGTAACTGAGGAAAGCTTTGTGAGCTGCTCCTAGGAAGGTATCTGGGCTATCCCAGTAACTGAGGAAAGCTTTGTGAGCTGCTCCTAGGAAGGTATCTGGGCTATCCCAGTAACTGGGGGAAGCTGCATGGGCTGCTCCTAGGAGGGGATCTGGGCTATCCCAGCACTGGGGAAAGCTGCCTATACAGGCAGAAGGAGCTCACTTTTACTCTCTCCCCAGAAACCCAATCCCAGGTTGATGTCTCTTGTCTTATCTGGAGATCTCCAAGAAGAAGAGGAGGTGGATGGGGCACAGTTGCCCACTCTCAGAGGCACTGGTTTCCCTTCCACTGCTACCTCCATGCTGGTGATGCATGGGACCTTCTAGGCACCTTTTACATACCAGCCTGGGTGCAGGACCTAGAACAGTGCCAGGAACTGAGGAACATTTGGAGCATGAAATGAAGTTTTCCATGATCAGGATGGCAATGGGGACTGTGGGGCATGGACACTGACATGGAAACCAAAGGCCGTCCTTCCCACCGATTTTGTAATGTGGCACCCACCAAGCACCAGGCAGTTGGTGTTATTTCAGAGTTCTCACCACAGCCCCATTGTGCAGACAAGGAAATGGAGGCCTGGAGGAATGAAGGCCAGAACTGGGATTCAAACCCAGGTGTGGGCCTTACATCTATTTGGTTCCTTCCCTGAAAATTCGAAATCTCGGAGGTAGAGGACCTAGATGTCATTCAGGTCAACCTCCCACCTAAGGAGGAATTCCCTCCCAGAAGGGCTGCCCTGCCTGTGGGGTGACCCCCAGCCCTCACTATGCAGCGGCCTGTTCAACGGGGCCTGTAGCAGCTCTGGGCTCCTACTCAACTCTGCCCTCCTCCCCCACACCTGCAGAAAGGAGATCAGCTCTGCCTCGCAAGGGGTAAAAAAGCAGTGTCTTTTCTTGTTTTCTCCACTACCTGGGCACCCCCACCTGCTTTTAAAAACCTTTCAACCTGGCCTAGAAGGAATAAGCAAGCCATTAGGCCCCTTGTGTGGAGGCAGATGCGCCACAAGTGCAGACAGTACCTCCTCCCCTCCGCAGGTTAGTTACGGGGAAGGGGAACCGTCAGGGAGTGGAGATGGATCGGAAGCCCAAACTGGGAGGAGTGGGCTGGTCTGGGAGGAAACCCCAGCACAGCACCGACACTGCCAGTGAGTGCTGACGGCTCCACTCTCTTATCCCAAAAAAGCGAGATGGGGTGAGAAGGGGGCGGGGCTCGGGGGGGAGGGCTCCCAGCGCACCTCAGCCCTGCTGACTCCGAAAAGCTGGCCCCGCGTGTCCCAGCTGGACACTAGAAGTCGCAGGGGCCGCCTGACCGAGCCCTGCGAGTGGCGCCCCTCCAGCGGCCGCACCTGCCAGCCCTCCCTCCACCCTTCGCCCGGCCCTACGCCACGGGTCTTTTTCTCCCCCCACCCCGGCGGCCGCCAAAGCGCAGACCCGCACAGGGGCCGAGACCACAGCCCGGCGGCCACGCACCAGCCTGTGCCATGCCAGAGCCGTCGCCACGTCGCGGGTGGTACCCGGGCACTGGGTCCTGCCCTCCAGGTGGTTCTCATGGACGGGGCGGCTGGCTGGACGTGGGGGCGCAGTTGCTTTCTTGCAGCGACGTGGTGAATTGCTCTTGGCGCCTTGGAAACCCGTGCGTGGGTGCACATGCCCACCCTCCCACCGCAGTCGGGTAGCTGAGGCCGGTCACCGATGCCAGCTGTTCCCCTCCTGTCCCGCCCGCCGTCCCCTCGAGGCCGGCCTTGGGCTCCCCGGGCGCTTTTCTGGGACCTCGCGCCGCCGCCCCTGCGGGCCTGGCCATATTTTCCGCGGCCCGCCATTCGATTCCGGGCTCAGCTCGGTGGCCCAGCCCGGCTGTAAGCAACCCCAGGGCGGCACGGGGCCGGGTGCAGAAGGCGGCTCTGCGCCAAGTCGGCAGGGGACAGGCGACCCCAGCCCTAGAGCAGAGCATCCAATCGTCCGTTTCGCGATGGGGGACACGGGGCGGGGAGCGGCCTGGAGGCCCGGGGCGCGCGGGCGGGAGCGTCGCTTTGACGCCGGCCTTCTGGGCAGATCCATTCATCGCAACGCGGCCGAGGCGGCGGCCGAGCCTGGCTCACCGCACCCTGGAAGCTGGCCGGCCGCCGCCCGGGGAGGCTTGGGAAATGGGCGAAGTGGTCAGACTGGTTTCCGGAGCCGGGCTCGGAATCCACGCGGACTGGCAGAAGTTGGTGGGGGAGGACCGAACCCCGAGGGCGGCGGTGGAGAGGCCGCCCTGGGATGCTTCCTTTCCCGACCCTAGCAGGCGACCCCGCCAAGTGGAGAGGGGGGACGGCAGGCATCCGGTAGGGGAAACCCCGTTTTCAGGTGTGGACCAGCAGACTGGCCGCTCCCCACCCCCATCCCCCAGGTGCCCGCGCCCCTCCCGCTGCCGCCGGGCTCCCCGAGGTTGGCCAAGTGTACTTGGAGGAGTGAGCTCCCGACCCACCAGTGAGCCTGGGCTTTGATCTCCGCATCTGAAAGAAATGGGGGTGGGGTGAAGAGGCAGCTCTGCCACAAGCCTTAGGAAAGGCCTTACCCTATCACGTCCCCCCTCCCAGCCTCAGTTTCTTCATCCACCACTGTCCCTTCCAGCCGGACGCTCCTGGGAGTCTAGGTAGACTGGGGCACGAGAACTCCTAGGGTCGGTGTCAGGAGCAGGAGGATGGCAGAGCTGGTGGCCACGTGCTCCCCTGGGGTTGAGCTGTCCCCAGGAATACAATCGGTTGTTGAGGACAGGACTGTGGGTGCTCCCATCCCAATGGCAGGCCTGAGGACTTGGAGACAGGAAAATGGAATCTTTGGTGAGCAAATTTCCTACCAAGGAATGGCATAGCACTTGATAACAGGCTTCCAGGCACCTGGTTCTCGGTGTTTCTGGGCTGAGGAAGAGGTGCCTCACTCCCCACCCAGCAGCCCAGGGCCTAAGTCTCGCGTTCCTGTGTAGGAGCGTTAAGGAAAGGGGCCGAGAGGGCTAGGGGATTGAGGCGAGAGCGCTCCCATCTCAGAGAATGGAGTGCCCAATTTTCCAGGTTTCAGCAGCTGCTAGGCGGTGGGGGGGGAGGTCTCGAGAGCCGCCCACGCTGCCGTCTTTCTCGCGGTTCTTCCGTGGGAAAATGCGCGCGTGGGGCTGGCCCTAGGAGGGGGCGATGGGGGCTCCAGGGCTAGTGACCCCCCCAACCCCATCAGAAGAGAGAAGGAACCCAGAGCTAGAAAAAGTCTCCAGCCCTCATCTGTGCTGCGCCTGTGGGGACCCCGGCTCCTTCCCGCAACCAGGGTGGGCTGGTGCTGGGGCTTGGGCGCAGGTCCAGTCTGGCGATCAGGAGTGGAAGGGGGGGTCTCGGCCGGCCCTCTGGGGCTGGGTGAGTGGTCGCCGCACGCAGAGCCCCCCTTGGGGCGGGGGGGGGTGCGCCGGCCCCCGGGAGGGGCGGGGCGAGGGTGCGGGCCTCGGGGCCCCCAGGCCGCGCAACCCGGGTGGGCTGCAGGGGCCCCCGCCGGCCAGGGGCGGGCTTTGTCTGCGGCAGCTCCGCTTTGGGAAGGCGCCAGCCGGGGTACAAGATGGCGGGGAAAGGGTGGGATCGCAGGCGCTCGCCACGCGGAGCGGCCCCGCTCTGCCTGCAATGCAGCAGGGGGAGGGGCGGGGGCACCCGCGACAGCGCCCGCCCCGCCCCCCTCCGGCCGCCGGGCGCCCCCCCGCTGGTGACCCCGCGCCCGCCGCCCCCGCCGCCTCTGTCTGGCGGCTGCAGCCTCCGCCTCACTCCGCAGAGCCCCGGCCGCGGCAGCTGCAGAAAATGGCTGCCAAAGCGGCGCCAGTCGCCACGCTGCCCCGGCGGGGGCGGGCGCCGCAGCCCCCAGCCCCGCTCTCGGTGCCCGCCTGGGGACGCTCCGCCGGGCGCAGGGACCCTCCCGGGGGAGCGGGCGGGGGCGGCAGCGGGGCGAGCGGGGGAGGGGCGGTTACCTGCGGGCAGAGGGGGCACGGGGTGGGGGGCGGCAGGGGACTGAGCAGGAAAGGCGCCTCGATCTGTCCCCACCCCCACCCCGGTGCCCGTGCCCTCGCGAGGTCGCGGCGCTCGGGTGGGGAAATGTTAATGGGGTGTTGACCTCGGTGACCGTGTGCCACCCCCACCCATTTAGAAATCAGTCTCCTCCGCACCCTCCGGCGTTGGAGCTGGGCCGGCTAGCCCCGATGCTCCCCGCAGAAAAATAAAAAAATAACAAATAACAAAGCTGCGTGCGTGCCGACTACAGACAAGCCAAGCCCGGAACTCCGCGGAGAAGATCCGGGTGGATCCTCGGGCGCCATAAACCGCAGCCACCGCGGCAGCTCAGCAGGTGCCGGGCGCCCACCCTCCTCTCGGCGGGGAGTCGCTCTCCGACCCCCTCCTCGGCCTCGCCGAGAGCCACCCGCGCCGAAGAGGCGCCGGCGGCCACCCCGCCGCTCCCCAGCACCCGGGCCCGAGCACCTTTCTCCGGGCCCCAAGGGGAACTCAGGGCGAGCTGGACACCCGGCCTGGGGCGTGGGCTCGGGGCAGAGCCAGGGAGCACACCAGGGCAGGGGACGAAATCGCTCCAGGAACTCCGGGACTGAGATTGCTGAGAAATAAACGAAAAGTGCGCACAGGGGACTGGTGGGTGGGGTTGGGCTCCGGAGTTGGGACCCCTTGGCACAGCCGCGTGGGTTCGTACCCCCACTTCCCCAACCCAAAGGAACCCAGGCCCCAGCGGGCCGGGCCGGCCAGGGAGAGGTGTGTCTGTAGACTTGGTGCTTTATTTTTCCCTATCTGCAAGTTTCTCTCTCATCCCTCTCCGCCAGCTGCGTTCTCGACTCTTCTGATTTCACCAACAGTGCCTGGAAAATTCAAATTCAGTGTACAAGAGGGCAGGGGCCAGGGACCAGGAGCCAACAGGTCAGGAAAAGGGGTTTCCAGATTCGAGAGCGCTTCTGCTCCTGAGGTTTAAGAGCAGAGAAGAAAAGGCGCACTTCAGACAAGTCCCTGTGCGGAGAGAAGTCGGGGGACATCTAGGGGACCGCATTCCCCCTCCCCCACCTGGGCGGAGGAATCCATGTACCTAAGCAAGCAGAAACTTGAAGATGGGGATTTATTATAAACGACCTGGCTAAATGGGCGTGGGGAGAGCGGGACAGGGATGGTGTATTTCGGGGGCACCAAGAGGCAGCACCCGGGTATCCATGGATTTTCCAGGACCTAGAGAGGTCTCAATGGCAGAGGTTCAGAGCTGGTCGAAAACCCAGGCAAACTCTCTGCCACGAAGGCACCCCCCAGTCCCTCCTCTGGAAGGAAATAGCTTTCTGCTGGGCAAAACACCGCGGCAGCGAATCTCAGCTAAGGTCAGGGGGGATACGTGCTGGCACCAAGGGCTGCCGCCGCCACAGCGCTTCCTTCCGCAGATACAGCGAGGAGGAGGCGGCCGAAGCTAACTCGATCCAGCAGGCAGCGCCCTCCCCAATCTCGCACCCTCGTTCCCTGGCAGTGCCCACTTCCACCACCTTCCTCTGGGAGGGACCAGGTTAAGGAATTTGAGATTTCGAAGGGAAGGAGGACGAGGGTAAGGGAGGATGCCCAAGACGGGCGGAGGTCGCACTGGTCATAGCGTCCTGGTCCCCATCCCCCCCTCTAGCTGGCCCTCCCACGCGACCCCCACCTGCGGGGTGTTCCAGGCGCAGGCTGCCCAGCAGGGGGCATCGCCGGGCGCCTCCCGGAGGCGGCAGCCCTAGAGGCGAGCTCGGTCACAGGCACACTCCCTAAGGGCACTAGGGTGTCCATTGTCTTAGCGGTTCCCTTTGGGTGACCTCAGGACTGGAGTGGGTCCCCGAGAGGATGGCTCTGGCCGCCACGGCGTCGCTAGAACACGCGCGCCGGCACTGTGACAGCCCCAGAGGGGTCAGCCGGACACCTGTGCATAGGTGCGCGTGCGCGCGCCTCGGCGGGTTAGGGAGGGGGCGAGGGGCGTCCCCGAATCCGCAGTGCCCTTTCTGCCTGAGTTTGAGGCGATCGAGAGCCTTATCCCCAGAGGAAAAGCGACGCCTTCTCTCTCCGCCCGCTCCCATCCCGCGGGTGGGCCCGGCGCTGGGCACCTGACCAACCCGCAGCCCCCGCTCCAATGCATTCTGCCTGGAAACCCCAGAGTGGCTCTTCTATTGCATTTTTCTCCCCACACGCAGGGTTTTTTTTTTTTTTTTCCTTAACAATTGGCAGGTTTTTAAAGTAACCTTTAAATGAGACATCGATTTACCATTATTATGATTGCATTCAGAAATCCAGCCCGAAGGGACACCCTGGGAGATGCTAATTCGGAGGTACCTAGAGCTGTTTATGGTTTAGCACATCCCTAGCCTCGGAAGCACATTTCTTTTGCAGTTAATTGCTCTGATTATCTTGGGGGGAGGTGACGGGGGGGGGCGGACTCGGACTGTTCCCAGAGCCCCGTGCGTGCACGCAGTGAACCTGATGCTGCAGCGGCTACTGCGGCAGCGACACACTGTCTCACACACACACACACACGCGAGCACACACGCACACACACACGCTCCCCTCCCGCATCCGGGCCTTCCCGCTCCTCCGCCGTTGCTCGCCGGGTTTGGGGTGGGGGTGCGTGGGGTGGGAGTGGGAGCGTGCGCGGAACGGGAGAGTACAGGCCGAGCGGCCACCGGAGAAGAATGACAACGAGGCAGAGGGGAGGAGGAAGACCGCGGGAAGAAAAATTGGGGAGAGGGTGCAGGCAAAAAGGGGGGTTAAGCAACGAGGGGGGTGCGGAGGCGAGAGGCGGAGATACCCGGGGAGAAAGAAAGGGAGGGGGCGGGGAGCGGGCGGGGAGCGGGCGGGGGCGGCTGGCTGGTTTCCACTCGTGAGAGCCGGTTGCCGAGAGACGCGCGGGCCAATGAGCGCGCACCAGCTCAGCGCGGCGCCCGCCGCGTGCCCTTATATGGTGCGACCGCTCGGCGGGCGCTCGCGCACATCGCCATATAAGGGCAGGAACCTAAATACAGGCTATACCTTGTTCTCCGCTCGCCCGGCCGCGGCCCCGGCGATCGATGAGCGCGCCGCCGAGCGGGCTGCGGCGCGCGGGCCCCGGGAGCAGGCGGGGAGGGGGCCGCGGCAGCCGCTCAGCCCGGGCCAGATGTGGCCGGCGCAATGGCAGCCCGGCCAGCTGCAACGCTCTCGGAAGGTGCCACTCGCGGTCGCCGCGCTCCCCCTGCTTTCCGTCTTCCCCTGCCCCCGCGTTTGGAGGTGCAAATGCAGATGAACCGGGATTGAAATATAATTGCTTTTGTTTAAAAAAATGTGAGTCAGTCCGTGTTGAGTTTGAGCAGAGGCCTGGGATCCCGGCAAACCAAGCAGAACGCCTCCGGGAGAGAGGAGGAAAAACCCTAGGGTCTGGGCGGGGGGTGGGGGTGGGGGCGCCGGTCGAGTGCTGCGTGGAGCTGCAGCGCCAGGAGGCCGGAAACAGTGACCACGAGGACCCACTGGTTCTGTGCCCTGGAGGTGCGGGCGGCCTGGAGCCCGCCAGGTGGTGGAAGGGAGAGGTGAGAGGTGTCACTGTCACACCTTTCTTCGCTGTCGCTGAGTCGCTGAGCCAGCCCTGCTCTTGAGGGTAGGCTACAAGAGGCTGGTGGGGACAGGGGACAGGCCCCCCAGCTCGGAAGACTGAAGCCATCAGGGCCGGATCTGGGCAAGGGAGGAGTCATCTCAGGGATTCTCTGTCAGAGGGGTGGTGGGTCCTGGGTGAAGCCTTCTGACATCCTGGTCGCCTTGGTCAGATTGACGCCTGCCTGTGCTGGTGACCTTAATGTCTGTCTCGAACAGGACACCCCACTTGCTTTCCCTCTCTCCACTTCTGGCTGGTCTCCTTGCCCACGGAAGAGGAGTCTGAGCTGCCCCTGCAGACTCAGGGTCTGGGCGGTAAGAGTGGCCCCAGGATGTCCAGGGAGTGTGGAGGGGCCTCTGTGGCTAGGACACATGGTGCACTGACCCAGTTCTCTCACGCAGCCTGGTGGCACGGCGACTTGGTGCAGGTGTATGCTGTTGTAGACCTGGTAGTAGCCCACCCAGCACCCCCACCAGGTACAGACTGAGGCCTTTACCGCCCACCGGTGGCAGCAGGCAGGAGAGACCTCCGGACACCCACAGGTCCCAAGGCTCCACCGGTGGATGGCATGGAAGAACCTTATGCACCTGGAGCAGTGGCCCCTAAGATGGAGAGTACTGTCCCCCAGCACATACCCATCGCCCCTCAGGTGTCCTTCTCTGCGCAGTTTAGACTGTGATTGTGTCAACCTTGCCTCGGATCCCCAGTGCCTGGAGATGCTGACAAGAGAGCCTCTCCCTCCAAGGAGGCCATTTCCAGTAGCATGATGCCACCTATAGAATGTACCTGGAATTAGTCTGAGCTGCAGTCATGCTGCCAGCAGTGTGGAGCTGGAGGGAGGAGCATGCCTTAGATTGTTCCTCGCCAGAGTTGAGCCCGGAATAGTAGTCTAGTCACACAGGCCTTCCCCCGGGGTCCTCCTCTTGCCATCCTGGGTCTCCTAGGTAGGTATTTGGTAGCTCTGGGTCTGGCGTCATTGGGAAAATGGTGGCCAGTACCTGGTGTATCTGGGAGAGGAATCTGCCACTCCTACTAGGAGTCCCCAGCTTCCTGGGCAGGCACAAACTCCAGGGTTCTGTGTACTGCCCTAGGCACGTGCATCAGTGGTCAGCACTCAGTATTGAACAAGTATTTCCAAAAGGTTCAGGGAAACCTCCATATGCCTACACAAATGATCTCAAGGTGTCCAACATGGAGACCAGACTGGTGTCTCCAAGGCTGCCTGCTCAGAATGCTGGGTTTTGCAGGGAGAACAGGTTAGGAGAAAGAGAGAGACTTGTCCAAGGTAACCCAGCTAGCCAGGGGCAGAGCAAGCCTGGGTTTCATTCCCAATCCACTGTTTTTTGTGTTATGCAGGTGCATCTCAGCAGCAGCCCAGGCATGGGCTTCTGTGTCAGTGTGGCTTGTCAATCCCAGAACCCAGGAGCCCTAGCATGGGGACTTAAAACTGACTACCATTGATTTCAGTCAGTCCTACTTCCTGAGCAGCTGGGCAGAGGCTGGAAAAGGCAGTTGGTCTCTGATCTCAGACTGCTAAGCTCCTGGTCCCGCCAAAGGCTGGAATTGGCCAGAGCCAGTGACACTGCCATAGGCTGCTCTCTCACACCAAGCTCCAAACCCTAGAGCAGCGCAGCCATGCCCGGCTCCCCTAAGTTCCTGGTTCCACACCAGCAAGAGCTACCCTGAAACCTCCCCTTAGGCTCTTCAACTCCTGGGTGACAGATTTAGGTTGAGCTCTGTCCTGTGACTTAACTTGGTCATTAACAAGTTACTTAATCCTCTGAGCCTGTGTCTTCATCTTTAAATGTGATAAATAAGCCTCCCTCTAAGGGTTTTGATGAAGAATAGAAGCAGAATCCAGGAAGCCTCCAGCACAAAGCCTGGCTCAGAGGAGCCCTCACTCAGCGGATGGTGGCTACATCTGTCCACTTCCAGCACTCTGGTATACCCTCTTGTGCCAGGCTAGATACCAAATGGGATACAAACACCATAACACATCATGTCCATTTGAGCCACTGTAGAAACAGGTATTCCCAGCACTCCCTAGCAGATGCCCTGGTGAGTGGTTGGTGGGTATCAGATCCAACCCCCTTCCTACCCTTGCATAATTTCTTCCAGTCCTGCCTAGCTCCACCCTCTGCCCTGCCCTGTCCCCTGTGACAGTCCAGGGCCCTGCAACCCTTCACACACCCACTTCCCAGGGCATCCTCGGAACTGCCGTGTAGACAGCCCCAGAAACTTTCCTTCCAGGGAAGGGGATACGTGAACCCACAGAAGGTGGGGAAGAAACTGAGCCTAGGACCCCTTTCTCATCTTGGAAAAACAGCAAGTGTGTGTGTGTGTGTGTGTGTGTGTGTGTGTGTGTGTAGTATGGAGTCCTGCTTTCCTGAGATCCAAAGTACTCACCTGTGGGTCCATTACAGATGCCTGTCATAGCAACAAAATGGGAAAGAACCAGTCCATTCTGCAGGTGGGAACACTGATTTCTAGGAGAGAGACCTGACCTTGCAGTGCAAGCACGTGAGGCACTTCCCCAGATTCCACTGGGCCCCTAGTCCCACGATTTGAAGGGACTGGCAGTCAGTGTTGAGAGAGGCAGCTGGCGAGGCACCCGGGTTAGCCTGCAGGTGCTGAAGGACCCAACAGGAGCTGTGGGAGAAAACGACTCAGTCTTGCCCTGTCTTGCCGTGGCAAATCATCTCCCCCAACATCCACTCCTGTCTTTCTCCCCTTCTCTTTCCCTACACTCCATGCCCTCACCCTGGGAACCACATCTCTGTGATCTCCACCAGCGTCAGCCACACCTGCTCCTGAAGACCGTTGACTCCCCCATGCCCACCTGTGTCCACCTTCTTCATTTCGGCTGGACACCACTGCACACCTGACTTGTGCAAGTGAGGGTCAGACTTGGGGATATGCTCTTAGACATTCCCGACTCCTGAGACGGAACTGTACCCACCCCACTGTCCCTCACTGGGGAGCTGCAAGACCACTCCAAGGCTGACGCCCAGTGTCCTGCACCCCGATCCAGTGGGTACCCTTCCCATTGCTCAGGCCCTTCCAGGTTGAATGGCGCCCCCCTCAAGACGAGAGGTCCAACTCCTCCCCTCAGCTTGGGACAGAGTGGGGTAGGGTAGAGAGAGGACAGTTCCCCAAGGGACTGCCCACCTCTTCCCAGAGCTCGTGTAATGTCCGGAGCAGGCTGGAGAATGAGGTCCGCCAGAGATCCTGTCTTGCAGACCTAAGAAGAGGTTTCAGGGAACAGGAGAGCTGACAACTCCTGCAGGCCTCCCTGCTGGCCACTTTCTCTTTTCTTCATCCCAGGTCCTCCCTACTCTCCAAAAGGGAGAAACTGAGGGAGAAACCTGGGACTGACTGGAAGGCCTGGAATCCCAACTCCCTTCTGAGTTTTTTGACTGGGAAAATACCTGGGGACAGCTGGAGTCTTCAGGTATCCTGGGGTGCTCCTCCCGCAGAGCGCCCCCTTACCCTAGGGAAACTTCGATCTCTCTCTCTCTCTGTGACACACACACACACACACATTAGAAAGGAGATGATACCTCTAAAGTCAGGCTGCACCATGGGGGTGGTGTAAAGAAGTTAGAGACTGCCTCAAAAGAGCAGTGGGAATGATCACAGAGGGAAGAGGAAGGAGATAAAATGAGGCCTATCCGTCCCAACCCAGCGCCCGGCTCTCCAGAGACACTCCCTTTTCCAGGCCCCACAGTCCCTTGGCACCCTCCTCTCTTCCCACCAACACAGCATATGAAGGTGTCACTGAGATCTGCCACCCATTTTTCCTCCCTCTGCCCATCTCATCCTCAGGTCGCTCCACCCACAGCAATTCCTTTGTAGGCTTCCTCCTGTAACCCTGAACTGTTTAAAAGTTCTTTTAAAAAAGAACTTAAGAATGATACCAAACTTCTTAGTTGCAAGCCTAAACTGTGGGCACCTTCTCATTAAATGTAAAACCTGCCTCTTTCCCAAGAGAGAGGACGTTCTTGTCCGTAGAGGGATGAGGGGAGGTGCTGCAGAGCCCTTTTGCGCTCTCTTACTCTCTGCTCTGTGACTGCAAAAGTGAGAATGGTGCCCTCGGAGGAAACACGTTTTACTGCAAAAATTCTCTGGAGCCCGGAATTGCCCTGAAAGTGGCCCTGCAATTACAATTCTGGTCCAAATTCATTTACCATATTTATTTGTGGATTTCTCTTCCCACTCCTCTTCGTATTAAAAAAGATCAAGAAGATTTTTTAATGTATAAAAGATGTTTCCTCCACATAATGTGCCCCACCGCCACCCACACACCCCTTTATTCTGCTTTGAATTCAATGACTTCTGCCGTCTCGGTGACTGAGGCGACCATCCCAGAGCAAGGAAGTGCTCTGGCTCAATCTGTTCAAAGGGTGGGGAACTGAGTCCCTGGAGGGTTCAGACCCAGACCCAGGAGCTCGTTTGCAGGACACCCCCTTAATCCTCAGCAGGCTGCCAATCTACCCTCTCCACACCCCACCACATTCAACATCTGCCCCAATACCCCAGCCACAGTCCATGTCTCTGCCTTGAGGGCCACCGAACCTCCCAGGATGGATGGGGTGATGGTGGGAGTGTCTGCTGGGACTTCCATGGTGGCTCAGCCCTTCATCCGTTTGGCCAAAAAGTAACAGCTCTGAGGTTGAAACTAGAAAACTGCAGAAACTCAGCGTGAACATCACATTTCCACTGCTTTAAACTTTCTCTCTCCTTGGTCCTGGTCAGGAACCCCATAACCTCTGCTAAACCAGCTTTTCTTGCCATAAACCTCCTCTGTTTTTAGGATCTCAAGGACTAGCTGAAGAAAATTAATTTTGCCTCTGATTGCTGTGCTATACTAGATAAGCCATTATTATGCAAATGAGGGAGTGCGGCTCTCAGGATGAATAAGACGGTGCCGGTAGCGGCGCGGGACAGCCCCAGATGTTTGCATAATTACTTCTGCCCCAACTTCGAGAGTGCAAAATGTCAAGGGAGGAAGTTGTGCGGGTAAATACGGTACCATGTTCCCTGAATTTGATTTCCTACAGAAGGGCGGGGAAGCAAATCGGAGGCTTCAGCTGCAGAGAGAAAAGGCATCACGGCTCCCGGGCCGAGGGTGTCCCGGCCGAGTGGCCGTCTGCGTCCATCCCCGAGATGCTGAGCCACCCCTCGGCCGAGGGCGGCCAGAGAGAGCAATGTCCTGCCCGGGCAGCGAGGCGCTTGCGCGGGCACAGAGCAGCAGCTTGGCCCCACGCTTTCCGGAAGCCCCGGAACCGGCAACACGGCTTCTGGGCGTGCGCGGAGTCGCTGCGCTCTGGCCGCTGAGCCTCGACGCCAGTCGAGCCCCGTCAGGTCCCAGACAGCCTTCTCCCGGGACAACGGCTAGAGGTGCACCGAGGAAGCCCTGTACCGGGGCTGCAAGGAAAGGCGTCGACCACACTGGAGGACACCGAGGCTTCGCCCAGAACCTCGCCGGCACCGTCGCGTTTTTTCGGTCAGCTCCCAAACGTCTGCCCTCGGGTTTGCCGCCCGCGTAGCCCACTCTCGCGGAGGGTAGACAGCCCGGCAGACGCCTCTGTTCCCCGCGGTTCTGCGAGAGGCCCCAGAGTGGCCTTCGCAGCTTGTGCCTCCTCGAATGACCCAGCAGGCCCTGCACTTAGGATTTTCTGATCTCTACAAGGGGAAGCTGGACTGTGGCTCTTGGCGTTAACAGCCTCGCAAGGGAACGGCACCGGCTGAGAGACCTCCACTTTGGAACTGACTTGAGGTCCCGGCGTCCCAGCAAAAAAGTCACTGCAATTCCTTCTGCATGGGGGCGGGGTAGGAAATGAGAAAACAACAAGCGCTAGGCGGAGTCCGAGGAGTACCTGGAGCTTCCCTGGGACTCTGGAGAGCCGCGTGTGGTCCAGGAGGAGGCGTGAGGACTGTGGCACCCAGCATCGCTGAAGGCAGAAGTGCCCACCCTGGCTGAGCTCCGGCTCAAGGGAGCCCAGGAGGTCCAGCTGCCTCTCTGCGCCCAGGCTCTGGTGCCATCATTCCTTGAATCGCCCAGCCTCTCCCCGTGTATTCCCGTGGGAGGGTTGGTGCTCCTGCCTTTCCCATGAGCTGGGTCACGGGAGGAGGGGCGCGCATGAACGGTGGCTCCTAACCGCCAGGCCAAAGCTGTCAGTGCAGTCAGAATCTGGGGTCAAACTCTCCACCGGGGCATCTGGAACCACAGCCTGCTGCCCACGGGTTGAGCCGTCAGGGCCCGGTGTGATGCGGGAACGGAGTCGGAGAGCCCCGGGCATCTCCAGGCAAGGGTTGGGGCTGGGGGTTTCTGATAACGTCCTGCTTTCGGACGGGACTCCAAGGCCTTGACCTCTAGGCCGCCCGCTTGTCCCAGGTTGCTCTGCCACCACACCCTGCCGGCCTCCCCTCGCCTCTCGCAGTCCCCGTCCCTGGCTGTGCCTAGTCCGTCCCGTCTGAGCCCCTTCTCCCCAGACCGTGAGAACTGAGCGCCCAGACCCAAGGACTCCCGGACTCCTTCCAGGCTGCGGTTGTCCGGCCCAACTCTGGACTGTCCCTCTCTGCTCCCCAAAGGCGCCTGGGGCTCCTAGGACCGGGTCACACAAGCAGCACCAGCAAGCAGTGCGGGGATTGGGTGTGCGTGTGCGGGGGTCGGGGCGCGGGGTAGCGGGGTAGTGGGAAATGGGGCCGGCTCGCGGCGCGCATGCGTGCTGGTTCGCGCGCTGTGCGCGTGCTCCAGCGGCACCGCACCCTCTCAGCTCGCCTGGCTTCGGTGCTCCGAGGGGACGCCCGCGCGTTTTCCCAGCGAGCCCACCTGGCCCAACCGGTCAAGATGCCCAAGGAATGAATCAAAACTGCGTCTATGCAGCATACTGTCGAGCACCCTCACTGGGCGTCCCCCTCATGGAGAAGTAGGGACAGCCTAGGCTGATACTGGTGTTCCTGGGGAAAGTCACTCAAATCAGAATCACTAAGTCCCATGAGCTTGTTCTGGTCTCAGAACACCAATAACAGCAACAACAGCAATACTGAACATTTATTGAGCATTTACCTGTGCCTGACAGTGTGGGGGTGCTTCCATATCTCATCGAACCCCCCCATGGACTCTGTTGGGAAAACGTGCTAATATTCCTTTTCTTATAGTTATGGAAGCTGAAACACAGAGAGGTTAAGTAACTTGCACAAGGGCACACAGCCAGCAAGTGCATTGGAACCCAGGCAGGCTGGCCCCAGAGCCCACCTTTTTAGCCACTGTTCTCTACCATTAAAAAAAAAAAAAAAAAAGCAAAACCGCCCACCAACACCCAGCTTCCAGTTTACTTAAATCGGCCCCTAGAACTCCCTCCCGTCTTTACTGTTGCAGCCTCATCCTTGTTGCCAAGGGCTGTGAGGGTCCTCCTGCTGGAGCAGTGCTCTGCGCTTCCAGGAGGCTCCACTGGACCTTTCTTGAATTCTTTCCTCAAGCCTTGGAGGAGCTGAACTTCACAAGGATCCAAAGCCCCAGCTGTGGAGCTTTAGGGACTTGAGCTTAGGGCTTCTCAGGCAGAACCCCTGCTGCGTCCCCCTGCGCAAGTGACTTGGCCCCAAGGTGCCTCTCTTTCCTCATCTAGAAAATGGGGGTAGTAGAACTGATGTTACCTGGCTGTTGTGAATCTTAACTGGGATAACGCAGGCACTAGATATAGGGCAACTAGTTAAGCAATAGATGTTGCTTAACTCTGATGGGATATTTTCCTCCTGTGGAGGGGAAGAAAGGGGGCCTGATTTCAGTTTCTGGGGTTTAAGGCAGAAATGTGGCTTCTAGAATGTGTGCAGCCTTCTGGGAGATTCCTGTAGAGTGGGCAGGCAGCCCCTTCTTATTCTTTGCAGCCTGTTCTAGTGCTTCTCTAACAAGGAGGATCTGTGGATGTCTCCTAGGGAGGAAAAAGTGGGACAGGAAAGGTGGGAGCTTCTTGCTCTTGGGAACAACTAGCGGCGGGAACCAAGGCCAGAAACCCGGACAACCTCATTTTCAGTCACCCAGGCTGGGCCTTGGGACCAGTTTCCAGAATGTCGGGTCACCCTGCGGCATTCCCGCAGCAGGCGGCAGGCGCCCAGCCCTAGCTCGGCGTCGGGGAAGCAGCGCTGCGGGACGCCCGCCCGGCTCCGGTGCCGCGGGAGGTAAGCCACTGGCCACAAGGCCACGCCTCGGAGCCGCCAGCGCTCACTTCACTGCCGGCCCGCCCGAGGCAAATGGTTGACTTCCAAATCTGCCCGCGTCCGCAGCCAAGACCGGGCAGGTCCGACGCCCGCCAAGCCGCGGAGTTGAAACGCTCCCAAAGAACCGGCCGGCCTCATCCTCGAGCTAGAGGACGCGCTAGGGCTTGCCGGCCTGGCCCGCGACCCAGGAGCCCAGCGTCCCGCTGGGGCCCGTCCACCCCTCTCCTTGGACTGCGCCAGCCTCCAGCCTCCCTCCCGGAGGATGAGTCTTTGGGCCGCGGGCCCAGGGAGGCCTAAGAGGGCCCCCAAACTCCGGGCTCTCAGGAGGTTGCAGTATCGAGTGCAGAGTCCCGGCACCTTTTGGAGGCTGGGGCCGAGGGTAGGGCGGGCTACCGGGAGCAGGTCGCAGACCGTGGGCCTGCAGTCGCGGGCCGTGCACCTAGGTCGCCAGAAGAGTGCAGAACAGGGCGGGAGACCTGGGGGTTTGGGAAGCAGGTGTCCCCAGGCGGGCGGGAGCCCGCATTTCCGTAAACAAAGAAACGGGGCAGCTAGTCTCAGGAGAGGGGGTGGCTGTTAAGAGAATTGCGGACAATTTCCTTCATAAAAATGCGATCTGAGAGCATTTGATTTCCACTTTCACTCCCCCCATCCCCCGCCCCAACACACGCACCGTCTCTAAAGACACTCAAATTGCAGCCATATGGGGCTAAAGTAATAGGAAGCAGTTACCTTATTTACTGCAGAGGCGGCGCACGCAAACCTGGCAGCCGCAGCCTCAGCAGCGGACCGCCGAGCAATGGGATTAAGAGTAGCGTGTCTTGTCTTTTACAACTTTGTTTTGTTTGCTCCTGGGAGGTGTAGGTGGGAAAGGCAATTATCTTAACTTTGAACCAGGAAAGCGGTTGTGTGGAGAAAAGAGAGGTGGCGAGAATTTAGTCAGTCAGGGAAGGGGGTTCGATAAGAAAGGTGGGGAACAAGGATCCTCTTTCTGTAGGTTCCTAAGACCGTACCACCAGCTGACCTGTCCTCTCGGTCTGGTTCAGACCCGGCTGGAATGACTGCAGACCTCCTCCCCCTCCACGCCCATGCGTGCTAGCCCCCTCTCCTAGCGCCCTCTCCCGGAACACAGGACTTCCTCCCGTGCCCACCTAGCCAGAGCCCGGGAGGTGGGCTCCCATTTCTCAGACCGCCACCTCCCGCTTTGTCTCCAAATTGTCAAGGAGTGAGGTTGCCCGGTGACCTGTTTTCACACCCCCTGCAACGCTGCTCTCTCGCGGGCAGTTGGGGGGCAGCAGGTGCGCCAGGCAGGGATGAGACATACTCATCCTTCCTTGCTTTCCTTGGCGGGACTGAGCGCGTCTGCTGCTGACAAGAGCCAGGCTCCCTGCCCTTAGATTATTCTATACCCCTTCTTTCCTTCTGAATCGAGTTCCACCTTTGCCACAGGCTTTGCAGGATTCCCCGACGTTTGCAAACTCAGACTCTTTGCAAGTGATAATTTTGTTCAGAGCAAGCATTTCCGAAATAATCACCATCAGGCACGAAGACAGGTGGAGAATTGGGTGGGGAAGCTAAGATAATTACCTAAGACCATATCCAGAGGAGGGGGCCGCACCTGCCAGCATCAGGGGTTTCATTTCTTCAAGTGTCAGAGGTATTTAGGCAAAGAAGGGAGAATGAGGCAGAAAGAGAGGGAGACAGAAGGAACGAAGCAGGGAAGGAAGAGAGGAAGGAAGGAAAATGGAAAGAACGCATGGAGGAAGGACTAAACCTATCTTTTTCGGGGAGAAACTGAAACCATCTCCTGCATGCCTAGTGCAAACCCCATGGTCTGTAAAGGCATCAAGGGCAAGCACAACTCCGGGAACCCGGTTCCAGAAACCCTACCTGAAGGAAAACCACCGCTCTTCGCGGGTGCGTGAGAGCTTGCCAGGGGTGGGGGTAGGGCGCGAGGTCAGGCGGGTCAGGTCCCCACGGCCCACGCCGGGAAGGCCCTCTCCCTCCCACTTCCACAGTGGCCCTGAAGCCAGCCCGAGGAGCTGAGGCGGCCGGTGCGGGGCTGGGGCCGAATCCTCGGCGGGCAGCGGATTCCAAGAGGGGGCAGGCGGGAAAGGCAGAGCGACCCGGGCCCAGGGCGGAGGGTGGGCTTTCTCAGGGCGGGGAAACCAGACACTTATAGGCGGCTGAGGCCGACTTTATTTTTACTGCCCAAACTGTTGGAAAGTATTTAAGCTTAAACAGAAACAGCTGTATCGCTGGCACCGGCCGACGAAACTATTTGTTACCGGGAATGACTTTTTATGATTAAGGACGCGTCCGTCGGCGGCCTCCCACGGGCGGCCCGCGAGGGTCACTGGGAGATCTGAGCGTCCCCGACGCGCTGTTCGTTCAGACAGAACGGCCGGAGAGATGGGACTGTTCGGCCAGCGGTCACCTTGTGAAGTTTAGGAGCAAGGCCAAAACCTGAAACCCGTGTTTCCAGGGGCTGGGGCAGGACCGGGAGGGAAGATGGGCGAAGCGCCCCGCTTGCCGCCGCGGGTCGAGGACCTCGCGGCTGCCGCCGTCTGCGCGCGCCTCACTTTGGACAGGAGGCCAGTTTTCCGCTCTGGGCTTCCTGCCTCTCCGAGTCAGACTCCTTGGCTGCTTCTCTCTCTCTTCCTATCGTTCTCTCGCTGCCTCTCTTTTTTTCCCGCCTCTCTTTCTTCCACCCCATCTCTGGCCAAGGGAAACCGCTTCCAGTCAGGCTGATCATCGATGTTTGAACTAAATCGTGGGTTTCAAGGAGTGGGAGTTGTGATTTGGAGCTTGAGCACTAAGAGAACAGGGTGGGAGGGAGCTGGACCCAGAGTGCGGCTGCTGTCCCCAGCGCCGCCCCCGCCACGGGTCACCGGCAGCCTAGCTGGCGGCAGGGTCGGCGGTGCACGTGCGTATGTGCGCACGGCGAAGCGGTCGCGGCCGGCCCTTGTCCCTTTCCAGCAGCCCGCCATCTTCGCGCGTGAGACCCTCTCGCGCAGCCCGCACTGGACCCAGCGACGTCCCCCAGCTTCCCGCGCCGGCGTTTCTCGCAGGATGTCCGCCGCTCACGTTGGGAAAAGCGGTGGACAGGAAGTGCACGGGCCGGGCGCCGGGGTCGGGGGGAAGCCAGACGCACCCCCAGCCGCGCACCCCATCCCGTGCCGGCTCTGCCCAGATGCCCTTGGCCCACCTAGGCCACGGGCAGGGGGCGACCAGGGCAGGCAAGGTCGGTGCTGGGGCCTGGCGGGGGCGGGCAGCGCGGGCTAAGGGCAGGGGCAGGTGGCTGCGGGCGTCGGGGACGGTCGGGGGGCAGGAAGAAGCCGCGCGACATCCTCTGTGGGGTCCCGGGCTGCAGGCGGGCTCCGGAGGGAACAGCCGGGCCTCCACCAGGTCTGTGTTTGGCTTCGGAGCCGGGGAGGAGCGCTCCAGCCAGCCCGGCTCGCAGGGCCCAGAGGGTGGCCGAGGGCAGGGCCGCTCGACAGGAGCCTGAGACACAGGCACATTGATTTGTTAGCGGGACCAGGCTGTGGGGGGGTGGAAGTTGCCATGGAGACCGGGGGTCGGGTGTGCGGGGCGGGGGGCGGGGGCCGGGGGAGAAGCGGGCCGATGGGCGCGCCGCAGGCTCTCGGGGTTCGGGCGCGGCCCGCGGCGCCCCAGCACCTGTGCATTGTGCATTGTGCGGCGCGGGCGGCGGGGGGAGGGGAGGGCGCGAGTCCTGGGCGGTGGGGGTGGGGCGGGCCGGGGTCTGCCGAGGGGCGGAGCTGGGCTGACATCGCCGCGGGGATCCCAGCGAGAGCTGTGGGGGACGCCGAACACCGGAGGGACAACTTGGTGGCGGGGGAGGGGGCCCCGGCGAGGACAGAGGGCGGCCGGCCCCCCTCGCCAGCCCAACAGACTGACAGCGGCCGGGCCCGCCCTCCCCGTGGCGTCACTTCCGGCGGCGCCCCCTCCCTCTTGCGCGCTCCGTCTCTGGAGTCGCCTCGGACTCCGCCCCCTGGCGATTGGAACGCGGGTCACGTAGCAACGCGGGGGAGAAAGGAAGAGGGGCGTGGCTCGGAGTTCGTCCAATCAGCGTGCGGGGGCGCAGGCCTCCGGCCGCTCGGCTTTAGCAACGTCGTTAGCAACACGTGGGGCGGGAGGAAGCGCTGGGCGGAGGGGAGGGGGCCGAGCGGAGGAGCGCGGGAGGGGGGCCGCGGGAGGGAGCGAGAGCGCCGGGAGGGGGAGGAGAACTGACGTCAGCGGGAGAGTATTATGGTCTGTTGTGCGCTGGCTGCTGCTTTTCTGCTCCTGGAAGCGGCCAAGAGGGGAAGCGGCGAGTCAACATGGAGCTTTCAGCGGTGGGGGAGCGGGTGTTCGCGGCCGAAGCCCTCCTGAAGCGGCGCATACGGAAAGTAGGTGCCCCCGGGCCTAGGGCCTCCGTGCGGCCGGGCCCTCCCCTCCCGGCCCGGGTTCCCTCCCCCTGCTGCAGCCCAGCTTCCCTTCCCCCAGGTCCCAGCAGCGGCCGCGGCCGTGGCGGCGGCGGCGGCGGCGGCGGCGGCGGCGGCTCTGAACCCAAGCGCTTTCCTTAGACTTGCAGCGATGCACGGATTGCATGGGTGGGGGGCGGGGTGGGGAATGAATGCCGGTGCATGCACTTTGTGCAGCGTTAGGTGCAGGGGTGATGCAGCGGGCGCATGCCTTTTGCGGCGGGGTTTCGAGCATTCATCTGGTGCATGCATTTTCGCATGCATTTCTTGTATCCTCGTCATGCATTTCTCCCCATGCACACACATTATCCCCTTTGCACCCGCAGGGACGCATGGAATACCTCGTGAAATGGAAAGGATGGTCGCAGAAGTAAGTAGGTTATATGCAATTCTCAATCCCATACTGTTATTCGGGAGCTTTCTTTCTTCCTCTTTTTGCCTTTACGTTGAAATACAATACAATGCAATGAGAAAAGTTACACACACACACACACACACACGCACACCCTCTGCTCTCACCCTGCTCCTGGGACTGATGCCCACTTCTTCCTGATTCCCTTTAGGTACAGCACATGGGAACCGGAGGAAAACATCCTGGATGCTCGCTTGCTCGCGGCCTTTGAGGAAAGGTACAGACCCTTCCAAGTCCCAGCCACTCACTTAGAAACAAGTAGAGTGGCTTCTTTCCAGCCTGGACTAGAGTCCCACTTGCTTTCTTTACTCACACACCTCTTCTCCTTTCCTTCTTTCTCCAGGGAAAGAGAGATGGAGCTCTATGGCCCCAAAAAGCGAGGACCCAAGCCCAAAACCTTCCTCCTCAAGGTAGGTTGGCAGTGTCCAATGGTGGAGGACAATGTTGTTGAGTCATTTGTGGGAAGGGGGCCCTGACGACTGTGAGCCAATGGGGTGTCCACACATGTTGCCTATTTGTAATCTAGGAGGGAGTTCCCTGACAAGATGTCACCAAGTCAGTAGCAGCTCCAGCCGTGTCTGGGGGGACTGGCTTGGCCACACTAGAATTCCTTTACCCTCCCCCTCCCAAATGGACATATAATCAAATGCAAAAAGTGTGCTTTTTGCGAATGACTGCTTCCAGCCAAATCTTCTATCCCTTCTCCCATCCATCTACCTCTCAGCTCCAACAACCTCCCCACCTATTCATCCACCCACCCACCCACCCATCCATGCATCCATGTAGAAATTCCCAGGCATCATAGGGTAAAGATAGGAGATCAAGGCTAGAGCAGGAGTCGTGTGGGGGTGGACAGGGCCCTGCCCCACTCTTGATACTATCTTCTCTCCTGCAGGCTCAGGCCAAGGCAAAGGCCAAAACTTACGAGTTCCGAAGTGACTCAGCCAGGGGCATCCGGATCCCCTACCCTGGCCGCTCGCCCCAGGACCTGGCTTCCACTTCCCGGGCCCGGGAGGGCCTTCGAAACATGGGTTTGTCCCCACCAGCAAGCAGTACCAGCACCAGCAGCACCTGCCGCGCAGAGCCCCCTCGGGACCGAGATAGGGACCGGGAGCGGGATCGAGAAAGGGAGAGGGAGCGAGAGAGGGAGCGGGAACGTGAGAGGGAACGAGAGCGGGGTACCAGCCGAGTGGATGACAAGCCCAGCTCGCCGGGGGACAGCTCTAAGAAGCGAGGCCCCAAGCCGCGGAAGGAGCTCCCGGACCCCTCACAGAGGCCCTTAGGCGAACCCAGCGCCGGCCTCGGAGAGTACCTCAAGGGCAGGAAGCTGGACGACACCCCTTCCGGGGCAGGAAAGTTTCCAGCCGGCCACAGCGTGATCCAGCTGGCCCGAAGGCAGGACTCGGACCTGGTGCAGTGTGGTGTGACCAGCCCTAGCTCAGCTGAGGCCACGGGCAAGCTGGCTGTGGACACCTTCCCTGCCAGGGTGATAAAGCACAGGGCTGCCTTCCTGGAGGCCAAAGGCCAGGGTGCCCTGGATCCCAGTGGTGCTCGGGTCCGACATGGCTCAGGCCCCCCCAGCTCTGTGGGGGGCCTCTACCGGGACATGGGGGCCCAGGGGGGAAGGCCCTCCCTCATCGCCAGGATCCCTGTGGCCAGAATCCTGGGGGACCCGGAGGAAGAGTCCTGGAGCCCCTCCCTGACTAACCTGGAGAAGGTGGTGGTCACAGACGTGACCTCAAACTTTTTGACCGTCACCATTAAGGAAAGTAACACGGACCAAGGCTTTTTTAAAGAAAAAAGATGAATGCTGGGTGGGTGTGCCCAGGACGAGAGCAGGGGAGAGAGTGAGCGTGAGCTTGGCATAGTGATTTTTATTTCTGGGTGGGATGTGGCCTTTTGGCTGGTCCCGTCCCTGATGTGACCCCCACCCCCACCAGCCCCTTTCATCCCTCCTTCCTCCCCGTCAGTTTTTGTTGGAAAGATTATCTCTAGAGTTATATTTTCTATTAGATGTAAATATGTTATTTAAGAAAAATATCTAAATATATATATTTCAATTCTTGAAGTTGTTTTATTTAAAGGAGAGAGACTCTCATTGTGCTTTAGTTGGGGCAGGCAAATGAGCTGGGGCAGGAGGGGCCCCCTTGCCCCAGGGCCCTAGGGAAGTTGGGGCCTGGGTACAGGTTTCTGAGAGTGTCTGGAGGGGCTTGGCCTGCCCATCCCACCCCTCCTCCCTTCTCCCACAGCCCAATGCCAGACTCCTGGCACCAAGGCCCGGCCCAGATTTGCTCTCTCTTCCCATTGGCCAGGCAGGCCAACAAAAGGTTGGCTCCCCAATCAGAAAAAAGGGGGGGTGGGGTCAGTTTTCCTTTTTTCACTTTTTTTTTTTTTTTTTTTTTTAAGGTAAAGAAGTCTATTAGGGAAAAACAGTATTAACTTGAATAAGCTTTTCGTGTGTGATGTTGAAGGTTAAAACGTCTCCAGCAGGCAGGGACAGGAGGTTTCTCCCCAGGACCACACCAGGAAATGCACTTTAGGGAGGGGTGTGTGTGTGGTACACGCAGATCGTGTGTATGTCATGTGGATAAAATCTCCCCGTTCCCTCGTTCCTTTCCTTACTCCGCAGAAAGAAAAGAAATCCAGCGAATCTGTTTACATTCCCGAAATGCCAGGATAAATTGGGAGGATTGCGTGTCAGTGCTCAGAGTTCGAGACAGTTGTTTTACAAGAAAAGTGTTGGGGTGGACTTTTACTTTTCGCGTCCTCTAGCTTCGCCAGGAGAAGAGACGGTGGCCCCCACCTCCCAGGAAGAGTTGGACAAGCCTCCCTGCCTGGGGAGGGCGGGCCGCCAGCTCTGTGATGGACACACGGCCAGACAGGCCCACCCTGCGGGACCCACGGAGGGAGGCGCGGCGGCGGGCACTGGGCGGCGGGCGCTGCTGGGAGCAGTGACTTCGCACCCAGGCCCTTGCCACGGCCAGGCTTGGAGTGTGGCGGAGGACCAGGGCTCGGGGCTCGGAGCTGGGGCTGGACTCACCCCCGCGGCTCCGGCCGGGCACGGAAAGGAGGGGCGAGGCGGGGTTTTCATCCAAGTATGTGCATCGGAACTTTTGCTTTTTCCTTTTTTTTCCCCCGCCCTTCTTAAAAGCAAAAGCTATAATTTATAGGTCTTTTCGATTCGCAGTGTTCTCTATTTGAACTCGACATTCAAACTCCGCCAAAGGGGGAGGGAGGAGCGGGAGTTGGGAGTGGGGACGGCCGCGGCGGGGAAGGCCGTACGCGGCGGCGGGGCCTGGGACGCCCCTGCCCGGCGGACTTGACCGCTCTGCGCTCCGAGGGCGCAGAACGTGCGCCCCTCTTTTGACTCAAAAGCACAAATCAGTCCCCTCCACTCCACCCCCGTCTCTCGGAGCAGGGATCCCGCAGCCTCCCTGCCCTCCCCGCCCTTAAAGGGCCAGCGAAGATCTAACTTACCATTGCTTGTAGAGGGAGGGGCGCGGGGGCCCTGAGCGCCAGAGGAAGCACAGACTCGGGGCGAGCGAGGCGGGGAGTCGGGGGTGAGGGAGCTTCGCGTGGAGTGGGGGGTGCTGGGAGGGAACCCAGCCTCATCCTCCGCACTCCCGGCTTCTCAGCCTCTCTCTCCTCCAGACTTTCTTGCCTTTAAAGAGAGAAAAGGAGGGAAACGGTGTATTACATGATGGTGTTTGTTTTTGAATATCAAATTGCGCCTATAAAGAGAAGCCCCTGGAATGGGGATTTTTATCTACTCACATTTGTAAAACTGGTATTTTAGACTTTGTATAAAGAAGCGCCGTTGACCGAGTGTATCTATTTAAATGTCGATGCTATTTTCAGATGAAACTTCACTGAGGGGGCATGTCTGTTACCGAGAGGACGGGACTGGGGGACAAGCGTCTTCACCTGGCCGCTGCCTTCCCTTCTCTCCCGCCTGCCCTTTACTCCCACCTCCCTCCCTTCCTGGGGCTGACTTTGCCCCTTCCCTTGGACCTTCCTCCAGCCAGCTTGGCTCTGTCCCTACCACCCCTCTGTCCTACTGTTTGTCCGTGGCCGTGCGTGTGTGTCTCCTTCTCTCGCTCTTGCGACGCTGACCTGGGGGGTGGGTGGGCAGGGGCCGGGGGCCACGTGGCTGGGAGTCTGCAACCGCGCAGGATGTGTGCGCTGTTGGGTTTATTTGATTCTAAGATTTGTACAAATCTCCAATCGATCTCCGCCTCAGCCCAAGAGTGAAGCTTCGGTACTTATCTTCTGCGGTTGTGAATGTCTGTATCCAATACCGCTTTTTACGTGTTTAAATACATACTTTGTAAATAGAGACATGGCTTGGTTTTATTCTTCTTTTTCTTTCCCTGAGCGAAGGGAAGAGGCATCCCAGGAAGAGAGGATCCGTCCCTCTTCTCTCAGTACCCATCCCATCCTCCCGCCCCCATCCTCGCCCCCATCGGCGGGGAAACGGTTCCTGCAAAGGCCCTTCCCCAGCTGGGGAACCCACCTGGCTGGGATAGAGGTGGGCGTGGGAGGCCGCGGCGGCTGACTCTCCTCAGCCCGTCTAGGGGAAGCCGTTTGGCTCTCCGCGCCTACTGGCTGCACTTCTTCGGAACCCGGGCAGTATCTGGGGACTCCGGAGGATGCGCCTGAGGTCGGGGGTTCACCTTTCCTCTGACGGGCTCCTCCAACGCGCCACACCCCCAGGCCGGAGGTGTCTGGTCTCCGAGGCCCCGGGGCCTCGCCGCGTTGCCCACAGCCTCCCGGGCCAGCCCCTCGGAGCTGTTGTGAGACCCGCTTTCCAGACCCACCCAATCCTGCTAGCGCTCCCCGAAATGCAGAGCCTCGCGCCTATTGATTGAGGAATTGAATTCGCGGGTATTGCTAGGCAACTGCCTGCTCGGAGCCGGCGCAGAGCGCTGCTGATGTGATTAGTGAACCTGGCGCCGCCGCGCCGCAGCCCCGCGCACCCCCGCCCCGGAGTCCCCGCAGCCTTTCCGTCCCAGGTCTCCTAGGTGGGCCTAAACCCCAACGCTGGGCAAGGGACGGTGCGGGGAGATCAGAGTGCGGGGTGGGGGTGGAGAGGGAGATGTTCTTGGCCTTTTCTGGCCACAGACTTCACAGCAGTGGGGGCGGGGTCTTGAAGCCCGCACAGGAGAGCCATCCTTGGGATCCCCAAAGAGGCCACCGCACTAAACCCAATTCTACTTCCATAGTACCCGGCAGACGTCACCCTGCCAGGACGCCGCGATTCAGGCTCACCCGTAACACCCACCCGGAGGAACATGGACAGGGGTAGCTCACGCATCTCCAGCCCCTCGCTGAGGAGTCAGTGGCCCGGCCCTTGGCAGATCTTCCCCCTTCCCAGCTGTGACCAGTGTGGGAGGGCGCGGGAGGACAGGAGCGTCCTGGCGCCCGGGCCCAGGGCAACGGATCACAGAGCCTTGAGTGCCCTTCCGACGTGAGGGCCTGCGCTGCCGGCCGAGTAGGGTAGCTGGCCGCCAGGTGTCAAAGATCTCAGCCCGAGCCTGCCCCACCGCAACGGGTGGTCTCTGTGCTGGCAGGGGACATCAAGAGAAGGTGGGTGGGGTGACCCAGCGATGGTCGCCGCTTGGACGGGGCTCCCTTCCGCGTCCATTCCTGGGCTTGTGGGGCGGTGGAATGGGCTCTTGTTTAAGCAGACGGGAGGGCCCCCACCCTGCCCCTTTTTTGGGTTCGCTGGCCATCAACCTCGGCTTTGAGGAGCGCCCTCACGGGTTTCCGTTTCCTGGGCAGATTCCCTGGGAGTCCCCCACAACTGCAGAGACCAGGTGTGCGTGGCGGCCTCCAGCCGGACTGGTTACCCTGCGTCCCGAGGACAGGGCCGGCTAGTGCGGCCACCGCGGCGGGAAACCTGGCCTCGCACAAACATTGGTTGGGTTGGAAGGTTCATGCTCTTCCTAGAGTGTTGGATAGGATTCATTTTCCGTCCCTTTGATGCTGGCTTCGCACCAGTTCTCATCTAGGCACTGTGCCGTGCGCCCGGGCCGCCGGCGCACAGATCTGCCCCGGCCCTCTGGGGCTCCAGTGCCGGTTTCCTCTTCTCATCTAAAAGCCCTCCAGGCCGAGAGGCGTGCTGTCCAGCGTGGAAGGCGGCTGCCCGCAGCCGCGGGTCCTGAACGCGGCGAGAGAGGCTGCGGGCAGGGTCGGGGCTTTCCTCCTGAGACTTCGGAGGCGGAGGTGGCCGGGGGGGTGCAGGTGGTGCGATGCAGTCCCGGGCACCCTGGAGACGCGGCTGGCTTTTCCCTTGTCGGTCCGAAGGGCCGGCGGCAGACCTTGGTGGGATGCGCGCGCCCTCTACAGGTGGCGGCGTCGGCCCGGGTCGCCCGCGCCCACCCCTTACCCCCGGGGGGCCAGTAGCTTTCTGGTTGCGAGCCCTAACTGAGAAAGCCTTATCTACCCCCCACCCAACCGCACCGCTGGGCGCCCACCACCACGGGCGCCCCTCTGCGTCCTCCCTGAGCCCCGGCGCTGGATCCACGAGGGCGGAGGGGAGGAAGGAGAGGTCCACACGCCCGGACCACCGTCCTCCCAGCCCCTCCGCATCCATCGCTCCCGGCGCCCGCGGGCAGGTCGCGGCAGCGTGGGGCCGGGCCCTCGAGCGGGGTCGGGCCCTTGGCAGCCCAGTCTATTCTTCTGAGGGGGCACTGGGTTAGGCGATCACATCAGCGGCGCAGAAACTAACAAAGGCCGAGCGAGCTCGGCCCGGCACCCGTCTGGCCGAATCCCCGTAGAAATGGGCTCTCCGGAAAGCCTGGCTCCACATCGGGAGCCGCGCCTGCCCCTGCTCGGCCAACTTGCTCCTTCCTGGTGGTCCCAGCCCCTTTCTGCAGCCCTCATAAGCCAGAGGACAGGCTCGCTGGGGTCGCCCCTGCCCACTTTCTCCAAAACAAAACAGCCAGAGACTTGCGAAGGCAGCAAAAGAGAGCTCACCAACAGTCTTCTTTCTCTGCCACAGTCTGATTTCGAATTCGCAGGCCTTCCTGGAGCGGACTAGTGCTGGGGGTCACATTTCCATTTGTAGGGGGAACGCTTTCCTGAACCAAAAGACTCAGGCCTTGGCCCCAAGTAGCTTTTCACCCAGTGACCGCAACATCTAGGCCCAGCTTCCCTCTTCACTTCAAAGAAACTCTGTTCTCCCTGGAGGCTGGAATTTATGAATAAATTCATGCTGAGGTTGGTGCAAGCCTTAAGGGGTCGGGGAACGTTCTATAATAAGCAAATCACCTCTTTTTTCGCTAGCCTTGGGTTAGGAGTTGCAGTAGCTTCTAACTCACAGTGACTCCTCTGGAATTTTATGGCTGCCTCCTTGTAAAGCATTAGCACATGTGGTGGCTTCAAGGGGTTGAGTGGCTTTCCAACATAGCTTCTCTGGATATTGTGGGGGCGGGGAGAGGGAGAGTTTTGGTTTAACTTTGAATGTCTCTGGAAGGGGAGCAGTCTCAAAAATGAGTTGATTATACATTGCAGCATCCCTGACCTCACCTAACAGATGCCGGTAACGCTGCCCCTGCCCCAAATCCCTGCCATTGTGTTTTTTCTTTTTTTCCCATTAATTCAGTCTCTCAAACTCAGCACTACTGACGCGCTGGGAAGGATCATTTCTTTCTGTCATGGAGACTGTCCTGTGCACCTCAGGACATCCAGCAGCACTTCTCTGGTATCCACACACTATATGCAAATGGCACCCACCCCACAGCGTGACAACCAAGACCTCCAGATCTGCCAAGGGTCCCCTGCAATGCCAAATTGTTCTCTGTTGTGAACCACTGGTATATGGACTCTTAAACCCCCATCCCTTGCTTGGAAACTCATGTTTTTCTGCACCCTCTGCAAGCGGCCAAGCCTTTCCCAGGCTTTGATTTTTCTGTGCCACAAGTATTCAGCCCATGTCCAGACGAGTTATTTTGCCTCAAGAAAGGAAAAGAGCAGAGTCTATTGTGTTTCCAGGGATCACTCATGATGTACACCAGGCCAAAAGTTTTTTAAAAAATTTATTGATATACTAAGAGATAACAAAAGGACAAAAATCTTCTGACGCCATTTGCTGTCTTTCCCCTGCAAAAATAAATTAACATCAGTCTAAAAAAAGAAAAAACCCTTCAACTTTGCTAGTTTTCCAAAAATGCTAGAGAATCAACAGAATCATGGGATGCACTTGAGTAAAATCTGGTCGTCTAGGCACTACCTGTCCCCAACTCCATTCCCTTTCCCTACACCATCAGGGGCTTTTTGGGGGAAACATTTCCTTGAACTGATTGATCCTAATTAAATGTGGGCCCTGGGCTGCTGTCCTGTTTCAACACAGATCCTCTCCTAGGGCAATAACATATCTACTTTTGTTCTCTTTTAAGAAAGCAAACAGCCATAGTTGAAAGCAATTAGAAGTGGCATGCATGAATGATTTTTTTTTTTTTAATTAAAAAACACAAATCATGCCAGTGATTGGCTTTGGTTCAAAGCTTGATCCTCTGCCCCAGTCTCCCCTTAATGAAAGCTCTGGGCCCAGAGCCCTCTCCAACTAGGTCAGAATTTCGAGCGTAACCAAAACAAGGAACACTCTTTTTTGGTACAAAATATATACATATGAAAATATGCCAACACCTCTAAGGAAGACAGACTAGCCACTGCTTCCTATTCAATACAGGAGCAAACAAGATGGGGTTAACACACCATTACACACATCCACACTGCCACAGTTCCTGTGGGACCTTTGGGAAAAAAGCAACAATGCATCTTGTCAGATGTGCCAGACACCTAGCTACACAAATACACACACACATAAATAGCAGCAAATAAAAATAGAAAGTCTACTTTTATTTATTGGTAAACGTAAAACAACCAAGTCTGAGCATTTGGTGCAGTTCCCAGTGGTGGCCCTTGCCCTGCACACGTGCACACGCTCTTGAAGCACCAGGAAACACACACGACACAGTAAGAAGGCAAAGTGGCTGGGAGTAAGGTATCTGCAGATTCAAACTTTGGGATTGAAGTAGCTGGTAAGCAGAAAGGCACCGAATCAGGGTCTGGAGAGACCTGGCTGCTGGGGAGGACAGGCAGCCAGGGACAGATCCTCATTTCTCCAACAGCTCCTGGAAGGACAGAGTCACCCCAAGGGCTTGGAGAGCTGTTAGTCTGGCTTTGGAGCGTTGAAGGTAGCACAGCGCTCCGCAGGAAAGTCACAGGCTTGGCTGTCTGGGCATAAGGAAGCTGGTGCCCGAGGCCCATCATGCCAGGATCCATGCCTCCTCCCAGGATGCGCGGTGAGCTGGAATCTCTCCCTCTCCCATTGGGAGCAGCTCTTCCTTACTGTCTGCTTCCAGCTCTGGCCTAGCTATGTGGGACCCCCAGCCCTTCAATTCGCCGAGGCAGGCACCATTCCTGTGGCAGCCACCACCATCACTGTGGGCTGGCCCTCAATGAAGCCATGGACATGGGTCCCTCCCCAAAGGCACACTGTTAAGATCAATTTGGCTACACCAAGGCCACCTCTTCCTATTTGGCACGGTGAGGTACTGGGGGGTCTTGCAGTCCGGTAGGCCTGTCCCCCGGAAAGCAGAGCCCATTCCCGAAGTCTGGGCCACTCCATGGAAGGGTAGCCTTCCCTATAGTCAGGCACTGGAATACAGCCCCATGCCTGCTGGCTGACTCCATCCAATCAGAGGAACACAAAGTGACCACCCCACCCCTTTTGTTTTTGGCATCACAAAGACCCAGTGACCAGATTGCCTGCCGCTGCCACCTCTGGGCTGCCCTGCCTTTCTGCCCAAGCTGCTCTCAGAACAGAAATCCTGATACTGGTCAGAAGCCATACAAGGTAGCTCCCAGATGTGGCCACCTAGAGATGGCTCACAATCTTGAGTTAACAGGGGCCTCAGGGCCAACGCTGACAGATTCAGCTTCCCAGGGCCCTCTATCAGGTGGGTCCCCTAGAATTTGTCCAGCTTCCCAAATGGTACAGGTATAGTTTTTCAGCTGGAAAGGAGCCAAGCAGGGAGCGCCTAAAGGTGTGGGGGATTGTCAGGGAAAGTGATATTCCTTAAGGAATGCCTCATCCACTTGGGCAGGACCCACAGCACACACCTGCAGCACGGGCAGAGCCAACAGACAGGCCCATCGACTCGCAAGTGCCAGCACTCCTGTCCTCCAGGTCTCCAGGGCAGTCTGTGGGCCATTAGCACGAAGCCAGTCCTTTATTAGCAAAAGGGAGATGCTGGGAGTGGAGGGAGGGGCTTGCTTGCCAAGGGTCCTGCCCACTGGACTCCCCTGGACCTGAGCACCTCCACTTTGGGTTTTCCTTGGGACACTGAACTCTGGGCTTTCTAGAAATGGAACATGCTTCAGTGGGCCTGGGGCAGGGGGTGGGTCTGGGTTTGGAAGGGGACTTGGGTCACTTCTCATTGGGACACGGGCAGGAAGGAGGGCGGCAGCCACAGCCTGCCTCTCCTGCTCCGAGGCGTGGAGGCTCTTCCGGTGGAACCTAGCTGTGGGACCACCCCCTCCCCACCCATGCTGGCTCGTAGGCTGTTTGGGGGCTGTGGATGCCACCCTGAATTGGGGCTAGATGGCCACAAAGCCAGCCTTTTAAGGCTCCTGGGCTTGCTCTACTCTAGCTGCCTGCCACTGTCCTTTCACAGTAAGGCCCCAGCCAGCCCCCAGCTGTCAGGGGCAAGCTCCCCACCTCACCACTGCGGGTTCAGGCAATGCTAGCCAGGCCTGCCCCTGCCCATCCCATCTCCCAAAAGCTGCCACCAGGTGGAGGGAACACTAGTCCCACTGACCTTGCCTCCCCCCAATACTCTCTGCCCACCCCAAGGCTGAAAGTGAGACACACCAGATGCCCCAGCTGACACCTCAGCCCCTGCAAGACAGGGAGCAAAGCAGTGATGCCGTCAGACAGGCCAGTGAGGAGCAGTTCAAACGCAGCCACGAAGCAGCCTGCTCTGTTCAAGACAGTCACCTTGGGCCACAGGTGCCACTGTGTTTCCTGAGGCAAGAGGCGAGAGCGAAGAGGCCTGCAGAGGTAGGAACACGGTGGAGACCAACAAGGCAGCGAGACCCCCTGCCCTACCTCGAGGGACAGGGCAGGATGAGGGGAGAAGCCCCTTCCAAGTCTGCCCATCAAGGAGACCACCCGCTCCTCCTCCCCGACCCAGACTCTTGAGGGGGCTTGGGCTGGGAGTCAGTTAGCCAAGCAAAACCACAGGCAGCGAAGGGGAGTAAGACCGGGCAGCTGGTGGCGCGGGGGATTCAGTAATGCCTCAGGTTGAAGAAGCCCACGCTGGTGGGAGACTCCTTCACTGTGACGGTGATGAGGTTGGCAGTGACGTCAGTGACAAAGACATGCTCGATGAGGCTGCGGGTGGGCTTCCAGTCCTGGCTGGTCTGAACGGACACTGACGGGTTCTGACCAGTGCTGGGCGGCGAGGCGGAGTCCGGGTCAGAGTCCGAGCTGCTGCTCTCCTCGCCTGCGCTCATCTCCGGCAGTGTGGCTGCCTTGCGGGCTTCTCCAGGGGCTGTGCGGCTCTCCTGCCCACTGGGGGTAGCACTGCCCTTGACATAGTCCCTCTTGCTGGCAGGGGTGGGCGGCGCCACTGCTCTGGAGGCCAGCTTCTCACTTTTGCTTGTGTCGGTGGGCATGGCGGCCCCACTGCCCCCAATGAGGCCACCCCCAGTGCCCTTCCCAGGGACTGGGTTGGTAGCTGGGACACCCTTGGTGGCGGTGGCATGGCGGGCAAGCAGACCCACCCCAGGCATGCCATTCTTGACACTTTGCAAGTCCAAGACCTGGAGGCTCAACTCCTGGGTGGGTGCTGACTGAGGGCCTGGGCACCCAGCAGGTATCCTGCTGGCACCATGGGTGTGTGTGGGACCCCCTGTGCTCCCTACTTTCTGCTCCACAGCCCCGCTGCTGGGGGCCTTCGGGATTTTGCTTCCTGGAGGACTCATTCCCAGCTCCCCTTTCTGCGTCCTCACCTTCAGGTCCAGCCCAAGGCCGCACTTGGTGGTGGCCTGGGCCTTCAGCGCCAACCTGCTGGCGGCCTGGCTTTGGGTCATGCGGTTCATGTAATGCACGATGGAGCTCTGCCAACTGATGCCACCCCGGCCGGGGCTACTGGCCATGCCCTTCATCAGGCTGGCCAGGTTCTCTGGGGTGGCCATGGCACTGGGGCTACCACAGGCCTCCTTGGCATGGGCCTTCAGAGCTGCCAGGCCTGCCACGGGGGCGCTGAGTGGAGGGGGCAGCTTGCTGGCTGGGGCCCCCAGATCCTTCCGGGCGGTCTTCAGCACCTTGGCCAGGCTCACGGGTCTTCGAGTTGCCTTCTGCTCTGGGGGTAGGGGCTTTCGTCCACGCTTCTTCCGGATGGGATCCTTCAGCTCGGGTTTGGCCACCAGGATCTGGGCCTTCTTCTGAGGCACTGGGTGGGTGTCGCGGCCCCGGGGACCCCTCTTGGCATCTAAATCACTGTCATCCTCTTCATCCGAGGAAGAGGATGACGACGTAGAGGAAGAGGAGGAACTGCTGGACTTGGATTTGGAGGGAGCATCAGGTTCCTGAAAAAAGATAAAGAAGTTGGCTGGGTGCGGTGGCTCACGCCTGTAATCCCAGCACTTTGGGAGGCTGAGGTGGGTGGATCACCTGAGGTCAGGAGTTCGAGACCAGCCTGGCCAACATAGCGGTACCGTCTCTACTAAAAATACAAAAATTAGCCGGGTGTGGTAGCACGTGCCTGTAGTCCCAGCTACTGCAGAGGCTGAGGCAGGAGAATTGCTTCATTGAAATTGGGAGGTGGAGGCTGCAGCGAGCCGAGATTGTGCCACTGAACTCCAGCCTGGGTGACAGAGCAAGACTACGTCTCAAAGGAAAAAAAAAAAAAAAAAAGATAAGGTGTCACACCTCCACTGCCTGCTCCCAGGGTCCAGAGCGCCATGCTGTCCCCAAGGAACACTGGGCACCTTGCAGCCATCAACTCCTGTGGCTTCCAGACCAGAGAGGCAATCAGGAAGGAGCAACTTCTCACCACGCTCACAGTTCCATGAGAGGCAAAATCAAAGGTAAAATAGAGAGAAAAATAGGTGGCTCATAAAAATGAAGTCAGAATAAGGACGAAGTCCACACCATAACATCCCGGTCCACCATCAGCTTTCACGGGGAATGCAGATTTAGCTCCGGGCTGTAGATCAGACGTTCAAAGGGAACGGTATCCAGAGCATCACAGTTATCAGGACTCAGGAGGTTACAGGTCATATGAAGTAGCACACACAGCTTTGCAGCCTAAACCAAGCGGGCTTCGGTATCCCCATTTCCCAGTCTGAGCCTTACAGGACACAGGTAAACAAACCACTGCCCTCCTCGCCTTCTGGATGTCACCCCAAATATTAAATAAGAGTGTCCTCGTGTTTCATAGGCCTCCCATGCTGCCTGCTGGATCAGAATTCTACAGTGTGAGCTTTAGGGAGTCAGATCCAACACTGCCTCCCTACCACCCCATTCTCCCGACTTCAACAGGAGTGATCTCCTCAAACCTCCTCAAATAAGGCGTCAATCACTGCCTTGTAGCCACTCCTCAGTCGGCAGGACTTCTGCAGCCCCACCATCCTGCTCGAAAGGAAGATTTTCAAGACAATGTAAGGCCAGTATAGACCAGCCGACAAGATTCTACAGCACAGAATCCCGTTCATTCAGGAAATCCTCCTGGAAAGGCGGGTTCTGTAAGTGACTGAGCTCGTGGCCACAACATGCGGAGGTCCACGGACAGTGCCGGGAGGAGGGAATCAAAGCAGCACCCGGGACTGAGGCCAGGCCCTTCTCCCTGATCCTGTCCTGCCTCACCTGTCCTCAGGGAAGGGAGGGGCCCTGCCATGGACCCCAGGGGTGCCTGCCTACCTGTGGCGGGGTGAGCCCATCACTGTAGCGGGGAGGGGTGACAGGACAGTACCGAGACGGCCGAAGCGCATCATCAGTCCACAGTACCTCTGCCCTCCTCCAAAGCCCCTTCCGGCACCCCCTGGCTATTGGGTCAGCCCTGCCTTTTCTGGCCACCTCGATTTAAGGTACACTCACAGGTGGGCCTGGAGTAGCCCAAAATCTTGGGCTTGTGGGTCACATCTAGTCGGCAATCCTATGAGCACCTACTGTATGCATGCTTCCTGTTCCTTTCTGGACCCCATGGGAGTGAAGAGTGCTTGTCAGCAGCAGTTTGACCCTGCCACCCAGCAGAGAGGCGTGCAACACAGGCTGAAGCAGGAAGCCCCTGGGAGGGGCGGGGAGGAACTCTCAGCCGGCTGGGGCTCCTGGGCAGCAGAAGCTGAGAGGCAGGAAGAAAGGGGGCTCCTGTTTCCCGAGTAGAGGGGCAGACTGTTGGCAGAAGTACCACCCCCTTCCTGAGGGCCCCAAACCCTCCCTCTGCCTGCCCCCTACCCCAAGGGAGTGCTGGGAGGTGGGGTCAGTATGCCTGGCGCAGCCACCCACCTTGAGCTTGGATCGTCGGCTGCAGGAGGACATGGCAGTGAGCTTCCTTGGCCGGCCTCTCGGCCTCTTGCCTCTCTTCCGGTTCTGCACCTCCTTCTCATGTTCCCTGAAGGCACACTTACTAGTTAATGGGGGAGAAGCCCTAGTGCATACCCCTTCTATCACATGGGACTCTATGGCTTCCAGCACCCTATTGCTGTCGGCCTGCAATAGCTTATCCTGTCTGCTGCAAACACATCATCAAATACCCAAGGCAGAGGTCAGACCCCATTTTTTGCTCTAGGGTCAGTAACCAGCCATCCCATTTCATTTGGGTAAGGACAAGCTGAAGAGAGGAAAGCAACGCTGGGAAAACGATGATACCCCAAGTTTTCTCCGACCTCTCTTAAGACAGCTTCCTGCCGGTGCACTGCTGTGTGGAAATTCTAGCATATCCTAACCAGAAGTGGCCTTGGTGGCCACACGGTCCAACCTACTTACTTTCAATAGGAGAAGGAAGCCCAGGGCAAGGAGATGCCAGCAATCCCCTGGGCAGCTGCCTATGCATGAAACCCTCACCCAGGCAAGGAGCAACATGGGCCCTGCCCTCCAGCTCTCGCACAGCCTGACTGCTGGCGTATGACTCTCCTTGTTTCCTTTTTAAAAATACCTCTGTTCCTAAACTCTACTCTTGAGGGAGATAACAAAAGAGCCGAGTTCTGAAGCAGGCAGGGCTCAGTGCATGCCCCACCCTCAGTACCCCCCGAAGAGCCTCCACACCTCCTGGGTCATGAAGCGCTAGTAGAACCTCCAGCCCCCAGGGAAAGCTTGTATTTCAGGCTACTCTCAAGGGAAGGGTCCCTGGTAATTACACTGGGCAAACATCATCTCACTGGGGCCTGGAAGACAACCTCCTCAACGCAGTTCTGATCAGTACCAGGCAAAGCTCATACTCCAATTAAGTACTGGTCCTTAACCCGAAATCTCCTAAAAGGCCAGTGAAGAGTTGCATGGATCTCCTCCGCTGAAATATTAACCTGTGGACGGAGTGCTGTGAGCCTGTGCGTCGCCAAGGGCCATACCCCCACCCCCTCCAATACCAAGCAGGTAACGGCCAGCTCCCAGTGCCCAGAGGGAGCTAGCGTGTTGGTGGATGGAGAGGGCTGAACAGCCACCTTCTCCGTTTTCTTTCTTCCACGATGTAATCCAAGCCACCCGTGGGTTTTAAACTCTTGTTATCTCAGGTGTTTCTGCTCTAACCAAAACCGGGGGCAAGGGAACAATCTTTCTCAACTGTTAGGACACTGTTAGATGCAGAGAAAAGTACCAACCTCTGAAGTGGGTCAAGCCATTCCCCCACCCCAAGGCTCACAGGACCCAGACAGGAAACAACACAAGACAATGGGTTGCCATTACGATTTTCCAAAGGGATTTAAGCAAGCACAGGCTCCTCTTCTTTTTACTCACCCCATCAGAAAACTCTTCTTTCCCCACTGTCATGTCCCCTCTGGGAAGACCCAAAATGTTCTGCTACAGCGGAAAAAAGGGAACGCACCTTTCGCCACCAGAGAACAAACCTGTCAGATTGACCCTGGCTGGGAAAGACTCCGGCAACCAATTCTTCTGCCTCTATCCACAGGGCAAGTCCAGCCAGGGGAGCCAGGGGGAGCTGTCAGTGAAACACCCCACGCCTCGCCATTGCTTGAGTAGCACTCCCTGGTCCTTCATGCTGGGGTGCGGTGGGCACATCCACTGTCCTCTCCTCACCACCCCTTGCCCTCGAACATCTCAAGGAGGCCTATCTCTTAACCCAAGCTTCCTACCTAAAAATAGAAATGACATCTACAATGACAGAAACAAGTCTGGCCCAATCCGGTCCCATGGGGCTATCTGGTACTGTATGCTGCAGGCCAGAGCAAAATAAATGTTTCATTCTTGAGAGACACCACGATAGGTACAAGCGCACGTTGTGTGTTCCAGCTCCCTCTCTGAGCCTTCTCTTGCCTGATGGCACACATGTGCAGGGCTGGAAGGGCAGGCCTGCGTCACTGTGGCAAACCTGCTATCCTGGTTTTCTGTTAGCGCCATGTGCAAATTACTCAGCAGAAAAGGCCAAGAGAAGCTACATCTTTATCTGAAGCAACTGGAAAAGTTGGTTTCTGCAAGTATGGCTGTCAGAAAAACCAAAGCGGAACTTACTTGGGGTCTTCTCAGGGATGGATACAGGCTGGCTGGGAGAAGGTGGGAGAGGGGCTGGCTGGGGACTTTTACAGCCAGTCACAGAGATGGCCCTGGAGACAATCTTGCTAAGGGACCTCAGACCACAGCCCCAGCTCCAGCCTCCGGGCAGGCGAGCAGCGCCCAGCACGACTCTGCACCCAGCCACCATCCCTCCCCCACGCCCTCCCCACAGTGCTGTCAGCGTCCTCACTTCTTCTGGAAGGCCAGGAGCAGCCTTGGGTCCAGGATGTTCTCCTCCGGCTCCCAGCTGTTATGTCTGCAAAGCAGAGGGCAGGGCAGCATTAGACGCCAGGCTGATGATCACGGCTTTGCAAAGCAGCCCGAGGGGGCCCGCCCTCACAGCTCCTCGACTCAGGCCGATGGCTGTGGCACCGTAGCACCACGGCACTTCTCAAAGTGCAAACCCCGGTTTTGGAGGCTGGCCACCCCCCACCAACCCAGCACTCTAACCTCAAACCCAAAGGGAAACTGCCGCTCCAACTCCCCAATTAAAACAAGGCCACAAGAGGACTCCCACAGTCTCTGCCTGGGAGAAAAACAAATCCCAATAAAACGCAAAGTTGCAGAGAGGGAATCCCCCAAACCCTGGCCTGGAGCCAGAGAAGGAAGGGAAGGCAGGTCCAGGATGCAGGGAGGGGCACAGGCGCCCAGCCCGAGATCCAGAACAATGTGGCGCGCGGGCCGGGGCACCTCGAGGGGTAGCAAAGAAAGAGCGCGGTCCGGGGAAACGGGGCCGCGGGAGCAGCTGTGCACAGAGCCCCTTCCGGGGATGCCAAATCCCCTGCCTTCCATTAAAAGAAAGAAAAAAAAAAGAAACCCCACATCCATCAATAAGAAGCTCAGGTTACAGCAGAAAGAATCTAGCCAAGAAGAGGGGGGCTTGCATCCCGCGCCTCCCTCCCGGCCGGGGCGGGGGATGGGGGGAGCGCGGCGCGGGGGCCGAGGAGGTTCCGGCGCGGGGGGCCGCCCAGCTCTCCCCCGCGGGCGTGTAAACAAAGGGCAACCTCGGGCCGGGCGGCCTCCGCCCCCTCAGAGCCGGAGGAGCCCGCGGGGACCCCGCGAACTTCCCGCTCAGCCCGCGGGCGCCCCCAGGCCCCCGGACGGCGCGGCCGAGGGCTCCACGTCCCCACCCCCGGGCGAGGGGGCGGCAGGGCGGGCGCAGCGTCGCGGGGGACTCACTTGGAGGACCAGCCGCGCCACTTGACCAAGTACTCCAGCTTGCCCTGCGGGGAGAGAAGAGGGGCCGTGAGCCAGACGGGCGGCGGGCGGCGGGAGGGGGCCGGGCGGGCCGCACGCACCTTGCGGAGCCGCTTGCTCAGGATGCACTCGGCGGCGAAGACCTGCTCGCCCACGCTGCTCAACTCCTCCATGCTGCCCGGCAGCCCGCCCGACCGCGGCGCCCGCCGCCCTAGCCCGGCCGCACCGCCGCGCGCCCCGCCGGCCGCACACAAAGCACCGCCCCCGCCCGGCGCCGGCCCGCCCCGCGCACGCGCACCGCCTCTCCGCGCCCGCGCCCAGGCCCGCCGCCCGCCCCCGCGCGCTGCCCAAATCCCGTGCGGGCCAATCAGCGAGGGGGGGCGGGCGCGGGGCGGGGCGGGGCGTGCATTGTCCGCGGCGGGCTGGGAGTCGCGCTCCGGTGGGGGGTCCCGCGCGGGGTCCGGGGCGGGGGCCGGGGCCGGGGCGCGGGCGCGGGGGTGGGGGCGCGGGCGGGCCCCTGGCTGGGGGAGGAGGTGCCTAGGGGCTTCGGCTCTGAGGCGCCCACCGAGTACCGCGTGGTACCCGGGGCGCGCCCGGCCTTGCTCCCAACTCCGTTTTCCGGGCAAAAAGCCATTGTTCTGGCTCTAAGGGAGGGAAGCGGGACGGGGCGCGGCGGCCGCTTCCTGCCCCCGCCTTCGAGGGGCGCTCCTCCGGGGCGCGCGGGGCCCCACCCTTCCCCGGCTTCTTGAACTGGCTTTTTCTCGGCGGTGGGGGAGTCGCTCTGCTTTGGACTGGAGCAAAACGGGTCGGGGGCTGGGGGAGGAAAGGAAGATGAAGTCCGGGGGAGGGGCCCACAAACCTCGGCAGCCCAGGCTTTTCCCCTCAAAAGCGAGAGAGGAAAATGCATTAACTGAAACCACCAAGCACTCTAAGAAAGAAGTAATACGAACTGCCCGGAGTTCTTACTAAACAGCTGTGAAAAGTGGATCCAGTCCCCGAGTTTTAGGGCACGTGTAGGTAGAAAGCCAGCTGCACCTTTTCTGTATTTGTTCCCCGATTTTGATGAAGTGGAGGGGGAGGGCGCGGTTTGCAGGGCTGTTCCTAACTTAGGACTAGGTCAGTAGTGGCCCGCCAGGGCTGGACAGCCGGCGTCCTTCGAATCAATTGTCCGCGGTCGAAAAGGGTCAGGCCACGTTATGAAAGTGGGGGTGACCCCTTGTACTCCCTGGGATCGTAGTCCGCAGGCTACCCTTTTATTCCGGTGTTAAGATTCTAATTCCATGAACTCACCCTTTAAGTTATTTAGATTTTGAATCAGGACAACTGAAACATGTAATGAAAGAGATAGACCTGAACCATAACTTGACTCGTCTCAATGCAATCTAACTCCATGAAAGTTCACTCTGCTTTTGTTGCTTACTTGAATACAGCTGCAAAGTTCTCTTTCTGTTGAACAGATCCAAAAGTCGTTTATTGTTGTAGGAGACTGTCTCAATGTAATTGTGATCATCAACACCATATTTATAAAGGGTTCTGCAGGAGAAATATGTTTTTTTGTTTTAACAGAAAGGCCTACTGGAGAAAATACTGAAGTGTAGGAACCGATCTTTCCATTTATGGCGTGTTCTTCAGTTTCTTTGGTTAGGTAAGTTACATTCATTTGATTTCCTGGAGAGAACGTGCAAATTCAGATGTTGTTTGCAAAGAGGGCAGGAGAAAGGGAAACGTCCTTGGGGGGAAGGTGTTTGTTTACTCAGGGACAGAGGCAGTAAAGAATCCTTGTGTTGGGTTAAAACTGGCCTCTGGAGTGAAGGGATCCGCTAACAGCCTCTCCGCCTGGCTCCTTTTGTATCCCGTCTTGTGCAGCTTGGCAGTAAATTGTGGAGTTGAGGGCAAAGGTGTATTTATTGTAATCCTACAAATAGCTGGATCAGTTTCACATCACGTTTCCTTGCAGAATTCATCTTGGGTCTAAGATTTTGCCCTGGAAGTTTCCAGTTTTCTCTTTGACCCATGGCATGCTGGGATACTTGCTTGATTTCTTTTTAAATAAAAGAAGGCTTTGAAAAGGGAATGATTTCTTTGCCTAAGAAATAAATTTGCTAGAATTTGATACTAACACATTGAAAAATAAATCAGCGTCCTGGAAGGTTTAACATGTACATCATCTACCTAATTGCAAACACTCAGTTTGGGTAAAATAATATTTAGATAATTCATTTGGAGAAACAAATATGACAGATTTGGCCAGAATGAAATAATCAGATACATACTGGGAGCGTGTGATCCAAAATCTGTGGCACATTTTCTAAAAACAAAGCTGGGAGTCGGCAGAAGGGAGGAAAGACCCCAGCTAATCCAACTGTGTAAAACAAGCGGACGTCTTCCGTTTTGACTGTCACATTTTAAGAATTATTAAGACCAGTTAAAACTAATTATTGTATTATTCATTCGACAGATAGTGAGTATGTACTATCAGGTGGGCACTACTAGATATCCAGTAGTATAAGACCGTAGCAGCAGCCCCATCTGTGGAACTTGTGTGGGTGATGGAAGTGGATGGACAGAGCCTCCGTCCACTGCGTCCAGTGTGGTGGCCGTTAGCCATCTTTGGCTGCTGAGCACTGGCAGTGTGGCTAGTGCCACTGAAGGATCGAATTTTAAATTGTATTTCATTTTAGTTCATTTCAGTGGGAATAGCCACACGTAGCTGGTGGTCACTGTACCGGCCGCTGTGCAGGTCCACAGGAACGCGAGGGATCTGCTTCAAACATATTTTAAGTGAAAGTAATATGGTTACATAAATTAATCCTGGAATATGAGTAGTTTACCTACGCTCACAGTTATGCTTAATTATATACGAGAATGTTTAAAATATACAAAAAAGATATTAAAAATCCAGGCACAGAGGAAGACATTCAGAGAGTACAAACTTTGTATGGTACTGAGTTCCTTTCTACGCAAGTGATAAGGGCAAGTATTAACTTATTCATGTCTGAAATACTACTAAGAAAGCATAAGTATTTTCACGCCATGCTTGTGGATCGAAAATTAAAGATGCCAAAGCGAAGAATGACTCTCTCTGAAGTCGATGGAAAAGTCAGGAATTGAGATAAATCCAGTGACCCTGGATTTAGCAGCTAAAACTAGATAACAGTAGTTACTTGTTACCAAATAGTTTCAGAAAGCTCTTACATTTTCTAAAAGTGCTGTTTCCCTACTGCCATCAGTGGCATTGGCTAAAAGGAGGAACCAGATACCACCACCAGCCGGTCTACATGGGATACACTCAGGATTTAGAATACATCACACATTTACATCACATTTAATATCTTATGTCATAGTTTGCCCCCAGCTCCTCTGCACATTTGCAAGACTAAGATGTGACTTACAGGCTAGCTGTGTTAATGTTATGCCATTTCTTTGTGTGTAATAGATAAATATTACGTATGCGAGACAGACCATGCTTGTGTATCAGAACTCAAGTAAAAATAAGCACAGTTCAGGCCTTGCAGGATTCCTCAAGAGTTCAGTTTGCCTAGGGACCCCTGGACACACGATGCAAATGTCCGCCCCTGGATCCTGACCCAGGATACCCCAGAGGCAGCCCGGGGCTCTCAGCGTTTAGAACACCTTCTTACAAAGGGCAGCCTGCCCAATCCCTTGCTGTGCACATGAGGCAGATGAATACAAACTGTATCAGGTACAGGGCTGTGGAGCCTGGTCCTGCTGTTTCCCATGTTTGCCTGGGAGGGGCAAACGGGCAGGCTGTTATGGAAGTGGTGAGAGCCTGCTCTCAGGAGGCCTTCCAGGGTCAAAGGCTGGAGCAACCCCTTATGTTCCTCGGATTCCCCTCACCCTCACCCACCAGGCCACCTAGCCCATTGCAGCACACCTAAAGACAGGCTCAGGCTGGAGGCCCCCCAACCCCGCCACGGATCCTGGAGGCAGGGGGTGGTTAAGGAACACAGTTACAGGAGGTGGGAAATGGACAATGAGCTCATTTTATGATGATGGTCCCCTTGCAGGAGGTCTCCGTTACATGAAACTTTTCTTTTAAAGGGTGTCATTTATGAGTTTTGCAATCAGATGGGTCCCTGATTCCAGTTTCTTACTATTAAAACAGTGCAGCAGTGACCATCTTTGTCTTCCCATATGCAAAGTACCAGCGTAGCTACAGAGTAGCATGCACAGACCTGTATTAAAGGGGTATGTCTTCTCTGTGGGAGAAAGGAAAAAAAAGGATACGTGGCTCTACTTTTTTAGTTAGCTATTACCAAACTGCCCTCTGAGGGTCTGCACTAATTCACACTCACACCTGGGTAGGTGGGGTTGCCTCTGTCCCCCCTTCTCCGTAACTCTAGTAATTGCAAGTGATCTAGTGTTGTCTGAGCAACCTGGTGCTCAGCTGGTCCAGCAGTTCAGTGCGCATGCCACCTCGGCTTTTTCCAAGACCTTTGCCTGGTGTCTGGTGCAGAATTGTTACAGTGCAAAACAGTTTTATGAGTGTAAGTTTCCAGGGTGAAATGCAGTATTTTCACAATTTAAAAAATAACAGGCCAGGCCCAGTGGCTCACGCCTGTCATCCCAGCACTTTGGGAGGCTGAGGCGGGTGGATCATGAGGTCAGGAGTTCAAGACCAGCCTGGCTAAGATGGTGAAACCCAACCTCTACTAAAAATACAAACATTAGCCAGGAGTGGTGGCGTGTACCTGTAATCCCAGCTACTCGGGAGGCTGAAGCAGAGAATTGCTTGAGCCTGGGAGGCGGAGGTTGCAGTAAGCCAAGATCGCACCACTGCACTCTAGCCTGGGTGACAGAGCAAGACTCCATCTCAAACAAACAAACAAACAGACAAAAAAACAATACCATACACTCACAAAGCTCTAAAATCTAGGAGTGAAACCCTTAGAAACAAATGGTTCAGGGATTCTAAGTGATGAGAACCAGTACACAGTTCCTAAGTGTGTTAATCGTTCCTCTCTCCTGGAGGTGGCCTCAACATCCTCTATAAATCCTTTGGGGACAACCCATGGGTTTAAAGATTGGAGAACTGCATTGCAAGACCCCCTCTAAATCGAACGCTTGTTCTATTTTGCCGCCTGAGTTACTTCTTGTCTGAAAGAACCCAAACACAGAAATGTTGTTTAATGTACACACACAAAAAAGAAACATCCTGTTGCTTTTTGGTGGGAGAGTGTAAAGATCTGTCCAAGAAATTCCTATTTTTTTTTAAAAAAAAAAAGACCCTTTCTTTCACTGTTGTTGGCAAAACTCTCACGAATGGAAGAACTGCAATTGGAGTCAGGGAAGTTTAGAAGAGGGGACTGGGAAATCCTGTTTTATAGGTGAGAAGAGGGCAGCCCAGAGCGTGTCCAGGTTCCCTGGGTGGGTGAGGGTCTGAGGCTGGGCTCCCACTGGGGCAGGGCGGCACCTCGCCAGTGAGGCTGCGCCTCCTCCACCACCATCCACCTTGGTGGCTGTCAGCTCAGCCACGAGAGTGGGGCACGCGCAGGTGACGAAATAAAAACATTCAAGAGGGCCGGGCACGTTGGTTTACGCCTATAATCCCAGCACTTTGGGAGGCTGAGGCAGGTGGATCATGAGGTCAGGAGTTCAAGACCAGCCTGGCCAACATGGTGAAACCCCATCTCTATTAAAAAATACAAAAAGTAGCTGGTGTGGTGGCGGGTGCCTGTTATCCCAGCTACTTGGGAGGCTGAGGCAGAGAATTGCTTGAACCGGGAGGCGGAGGTTGCACTGAGCCAAGATCGCGCCACTGCACCCCAGCCTGGGCGACAGGGTGAGACTCTGTCTCAGAAAAAAATAAACAAAAAAAAAAGGTTCAGGAGGATATGTACTGAAAAGTCTTCCTCCTTCCCCGTCCCCAGCAACCTAGTTCCCCACTCTGCAGGCAGCAAACGCTGTCTCCTCCTGGGGTCGCTTCCAGAGAGGTGTGCCTGTCCTAGCAAGGGGCCTCAGGACATTTCTCATAGCTGCCCTCCTGCTTGCTCTTTCTATCACAGGCACAGTGGCACGCCACCGCAAGCTGCTCTGGGCCGGGCCTTTTGTTTTTTTTTTTTTTTTGAGACGGGGTTTTCGCTCTTGTTGCCCAGGCTGGAGTGCAATGGCGCAATCTCGGCTAATCGCAACCTCTGCCTCCCGGGTTCAAGCGATTCTCCTGCCTCAACCTCCCAAGTAGCTCGGATTACAGGAGTGCGCCACCACATCTGGTTAATTTTGTATTTTTAGTAGAGATGGGGTTTCTCTATGTTGGTCAGGTTGGCCTCGAACTCCCGACCTCAGGCCTCCCAAAGTGCTGGGATTATAGGTGTGAGCCACCACGCCCAGCCGTGCTGGGTCTTTTTTCTTAGCAGTATGGCCGGAAGGTCACCCTCCATCCAATGGAGAGCCTCGCCGCCTTTGCTAAACCTCTCTGTGGTATTCTGGGGTGGGGTGCTCCTTAGTTTATAGATTATTTACCAGACCATGGCTGATAGATGGTGAGTTGTTTCCAGTGTTTAGCTTCTGCTGCTGTGAGTAGCATTTATTTAAAAAAAAAAAAAAAAAGTTTCTCTATAGAAACGCTGTATTGCCCAGGCTAGAGCGCAGTGGCACGATCTTCGCTCACTGCAACCTCCATCTCCCAGGTTCAAGTGATTCTCCTGCCTCAGCCTCCCAAACACCTGGGATTACAGGCACACGCCACCACGCCTGGCTAATTTTTATATTTTTTTAGTAAAGACGGGGGTCTTGCCATGTTGGCCAGGCTGGTCTTGAACTCCTGAGTTCAGGTGATTCACCCGCCTTGGTCTCTCAAAGTGCTGAGATTACAGACAGGCGTGAGTCACTGCACCAAGCCATGATGTTTATTATTTTTTTGGAGACAGGGTCTTGCTCTGTCACCCAGGTTGGAGTGCAGTGGTGTGATCATAGCTCACCACAGCCTTGACCTCCTGGGCTCATGTGATCCTCTTGCCTCAGTCTCTGAGGTAACTGGCGTTACTAGATGTGTGCCACAAGACCTGGCTAATATTTTTATTTTTGTAGAAATTGGGGGTCTCACTATATTGCCCAGGCTGGTCTTGAACTCCTGGGCTCAAGAGATCCTCCTGCCTTCACCTCCCAGAGGGCTGGGGTTGCAGGTGTGAGCCACTGCGCATCAACATGATGTTAATTTAACTCACAAGGCACAGAAGTGTTTTTGGCAGCCTCAGCTCCTGTGGCCTGGCTTGTCCTCGCTGGACTCTGTGTGTTTGGAAAGAATGGACTCCTGATGCTGGCAGGGATGGCCACTGTCTTTCGAGGCGTGTTTATAGGATATTCCTCCTTGAGGCTGAAACCTTGTACTTTCCATGTCACTGCTACATCAGTAGGAAAGGCTGCCATCAACCTCACATTCCTATTCCTTCTTTCTCTCTCTCTCTCTCCCCCCCTCTTCTTTCTTTTTTGACGGACTCTTGCTCTGTTGCCTAGGCTGGAGTGCCGTGGTGCTAACTCAGTTCACTGCAACCTCTGCCCCCTGGGTTCAAGCGATTCTCCTTCCTCAGCCTCCTGAGTAGCTGGGATTACAAGCGTACGCCACCACGCCCAGCTAACTTTTATATTTTTACTAGCAGAGTTTCACCACGTTGGCCAGGCTGGTCTCGAACTCCTGACCTCAAGTGATCTGCCTGCCTCGGCCTCCCAAAGTACAGGGATTACAGGCATGAGCCACTGTGCCTGGCCTCACATTAATATTTCTTTGGGTTCAGTACAAGTTGAATCCTGCAGTCACTGCCTTTAGAGGCTCCTGTCCTGTGCGAATGCTGCTCATGGGGGCATGTGCACCCCAGGATGGTGAATCTCAGCCCTCTGAAGCAGGGGAAGTAAGACAAAGTAGTGAGATGGCATCCAGAGAGGAATGGGCGAGGGGAATTCAGGATTGAGGCATGGTCATGAATCCTCACTCTGCTCCTGCCAGCTCTGTGAGAGGCGGTGGCACAGGACATTTGCAGGATGCCCTGGAGGAGCAGGGTGGGCAGGAACCGGACCAGCAACGATGACAGAGCACAGCGTCTCCAGGCGCAGGGAAGCAAAGGGAATGACAAAAGCACAAGCAGAGGCCCCAGCCCAACCTAGAGGACAGGGTGCTCCAGAGAAATAGGCAATAGATAGAAATATCAGCATTCAAAGAGATTTATTGCAAGGCACTGGCTGATGTGATGGTGGGGTCTGGTGAGGCGAGTCCCAAACTGCAGGGCAAGCCTTCCTCAGAGGCAGCCGGGACGACTCGACAGGAGCTGGCGCTGCAGTCCACAGGCGGAGTTTCTTGTCCTCAATGAAATGATCAGGCCCACCCAGATTATTCGGGGTAACCTCCTTCACCTCAAGTCACAGCAGCGACTGGATTTGCGCTTGCCTGAGTACCTGGGGGCTGTGGCCTAGCCGGGGGAACACCTCAGCCTGACGGATCATCCCTGGGCTCAGCCCCTCAGTGCTCCTGCTGGTCATGCCGGGGTCACTCACGTGGCTTCAGCTTGGGTGGGGCTGGATGGCCTGGGATGGCCTTTCTTGCGTGGCTGCTGCTTGGTGCTGGCTGTTGGCGGGGCTGTCTGTCTGCAGCAGGCCAGCGTGGATCCTTTTTCCAGGGGCTCCAGTGGAAGCTGAGGTCCCGTGTTTCCTGATGCCCCCGGGGCCACAGCAAGTTGCATGGAAGCCACGTGAGGTAAACTCCAACCTGTTGACCAGAGGGGTAGCAAATGAGTGACCATACAGGATCTGGAAGAATTTGTGGCCACTTTGGGGGTCATTTGTACCCTCTCCAGAGGGTAAGATCAGAAAACAGTTTAGCAACCACTGAGCCCAGCACTGCTTGGATTGTGTTAAATGAGTGGAAGAGTCTTAATTTCCTAGACTTGCAGGATGGGGCACTGGCTAGTCCCATTGTGTATTTGCTCCGGCTGCCCCCAACAAAGTTCCATGGCCTGGGAGGCCTGTAGGGGCTCCCAGAAGTTAATTTTCTCACAATTCTGGAGACTGGAAGTTTTAGATCAAGAGGTGGGCAGGGTTGGTTTCTTTTCTCCTTGGCTGTAGATGGTGTCTTCTCCCTGCATCCTCATAGGGTCGTCCCTCTGTGCACATCTGTGTCCTCATCTGCTCTTCTTTTTTTTGAGACAGAGTCTTGCTCGGTCGCCTGGGCTGGAGTGCAGTGGTGCGATCTTGGCTTACTGCTAACTCCACCTCCCGGGTTCAAGTGATTCTTCTGCCGCAGCCTCCCGAGCAGCTGGGATTACAGGCATGCGCCACCACGCCCAGCTAATTTTTGTATTTTTTGTAGAGAGGGGGGTTTCGCTATATTGGTCAGGCTGGTCTCGATCTCCTGATCTCAGGTGATCCACCCGCCTTGGCCTCCCAAAGTGCTGGGATTACAAGCATGAGCCACCACGTCCGGCCCTCACCTCCTCTTCTCATAAGGAAACCAGTCCTGTTGGGTTAGGGCCACAATAATAACCTTATTTTAACTTAATTACCTCGTTAAAGTTCCTTTCTCCAAATGCAGTCACCTTCTGAGCTGCTGGGAGTCAGGGCCTCAGCATGTGGATTTGGAGGGGGACGTGGTCTATCCTATAGCACCTGATCTGTCCCCACCTCCTCCCTGCTTTGTGCTGTGCTATCCTCATCACTTCATGACTCACATTTGTTGGTGCCCAGCGTGTGCCAGGCCCTGTGCTGAGTCTGTGTGTATGACTTCATGGAACCATTCTTCTTTCCCTGTAGCCACAAGAGGATCCTTCATTCACCTCTGAGGACCATCACCAGGCAAACCGGCCCTTAGAGTATTAATAGGGTTTGGCTGTGTCCCCACCCAAATCTCATCTTGAATTGTAGCTCCCATGATCTCCACGAGCCGTGGGAGGGATCTGGTGGGAGGTCATTGAATCCCGGGGGTGGGGTTTCCCCCCCATTCCTGTGATCGTAAGTCTCACGGGATCTGATGTTTTTATAAAGGGGAGTTCCCCTCCACACGCGCTCTGCCTGCTGCCGTGTAAGACGTGACTCGGATCCTCCTTCGCCTTCCAACGTGATTGTGAGGCCTCCCCAGCTATGTGGAACTGTGAGTTCATTAAACCTCTTTCCTTTATAAATTACCCTGTCTCAGGCATGTCTTCATAGCAGTATGAAAATGGACTGATACAAATATCCACATGGTCAGTTTCTGCTTCAGCATGAGAAGATACCACTCTATGTCTGACTGAACACCAGATCCTGGTGGTTAGGGCCCAGGCCATATGAAAAATATTTATCAGAAAACAACTCCAACCCCAAAGAGTTAAATGTGTGAGTTACATGTAGGGATAATACAACTCTATGGTAGGACTGAAAAACTGGAAACAGTGTAAACCTTGAAAGAGAACAGGCACATTAGGAGCGCTGGTGGAGTCAGCTGGGGTAAACCTAGGCGGTAGGGGGCTGGACCACACTGCTGTTAAGGACAGGTGGGTCTGCGTGTGTCCATAGGGAAAGGTCTCCAAGGTACATATTGTTTAAAAAGCTAAGTGTGGAACAGTATTGTATTAGCTTGCTAGGGCTGCTGTAACAAACGACCACAAACTAGGTGGCTTCAAACAGCAGAAATTGACTAGGTACGGTGGCTCAAGCCTGTAATCCCAGCACTTTGGGAGGCCAAGACGGGCGGATCACGAGGTCAGGAGATCGAGACCATCCTGGCTAACATGGTGAAACCCCGTCTCTACTAAAAAATACAAAAAACTAGCCGGGCGAGGTGGCGGGCGCCTGTAGTCCCAGCTACTCGGGAGGCTGAGGCAGGAGAATGGCGTAAACCCGGGAGGCAGAACTTGCAGTGAGCTGAGATCCAGCCACTGCACTCCAGCCTGGGTGGCAGAACGAGACTGTGTGTCAAAAAAAAAAAAAAAAAAAAAAAAACAGCAGAAATCTATTCTCTCAAAGTCATAGAGGCCAGAGGTTTGAAAGCAAGGTGTGAGCAGGGCCCCTCTCCCTCTGAAGACCCCAGGGAGGCTCCTTCCTTGTCTCTTTTAGCTTCTGCAGGGCGTCGCCTGTCACCTGCAGGCCTTGGTGCTGCTGGGTACAGCATAATTCCAGTCTCTGCCTGCTTGTTCACATGGCCTCCTGTGTGTCTCCACGTTCCCTCTCCTTTTTCTTATCTAGACCCCAGTCATTGGATTTAGGGCCCACCCCAAATGCAGGACGATTTCATCTAAAACCTTTAAGTTAATTACAGCTGCAAAGATCCTATATCCAAATAAGGTCCCATTCAGAAGAACCAGTACTGGGACATGGACATCTCTTTTTTGGGAGGAATGCTATACAAATAGATAAGATGTGATTTCTGTTGTGCAAACAAAAGAGATTTGTATGCTGTTAGATGTATGTAAATTTTCAGAGAGGAGACCCAAGACACCAACAATAGTGATTACTTTTGGAGGCAATGGAGAGAGTCCTGATGTATGGATTTGTGAACTATTCACAAATTTTTATCTTGCACGTGTATAACTTCATATAAAGTACTGCTTCCTGAGTTATCTAGCTTTTGAGGTCATGGATTACTTTGAGCTTCTTTACATTTTAATGTATTTTTAAAAAATGCTAATACATTTTACGAAGATTTTTACAATAAAAGTATTCAGGCCCTGATCTTCTCTGAATATATCCTGATTACTTCATTGCTGAGATAAATTACAGAAGACTCAAACATAGAAGACCCTGTTTATGGACTGGAAGATCAGTTACTTTTTTTTTTCAGACAGAGTCCTCCTCTGTCGCCCAGGCTGGAGTGCAGTGGTATGATCTTGGCTCACTGCAGCCTCTGCCTTCCAGGTTCAAGTGATTCTCCTGACTCAGCCTCCTGAGTAGCTGGGATTACAGGTGCACACCACCACGCCCGGCTAATTTTTATATTTGTAGTAGAGACGGGGTTTCACCATGTTGGTCAGGCTGGTCTCGAACTCCTGACCTCATGATCTGCCCATCTTGGCCTCCCAAAGTGCTGGGATTACAGGCGTGAACCAGTGCGCCTGGCCAGATCAATTACTTTTAAGATATCAGTTCCCCCCAAATTAATCTAAAGATTGAACACAATCCTAATCAAAATCTCAGCATCTAAAAAGAAATAAAGAAATGGATAAGTGAATTATAAAATATACAGGGAAATGCAAAGAACCTGAAATTATCTAAACAGCCTCAAAAAAGAACTGGGTTGGAGGACTCACATGACCTTATTTCAAGACTTAAGTATAAAGTTACATAGTCAGTGCGCTGTGACTTGGCGAAGAATAGACAAATACTATTCATGGAACAGAAAAAAAATCCAGAAATGGGCCCACAGGTATACATGGTTATTCTGTTTCTGACAAAAGAAAATCATCAGGGACAGAAACCTCTTTTCAACACGTGATGTTGGACAACTTGGTTACCCATACACATAAAAATGAAAGACCCGTGGCCCCTAATTCACATGGCACGTGGCAATTAATTTGAGCTGGCTCAGACATTAACACAAAAGTGAAGGTAATAAAGTTTCTAAAAGTAAATATGGGTGAAGCGGGAAAATTGCTTGAAGCCAGGGGTTTGAAACCAGCCTGGACAATAAAAAGTTTTTTTTTTAAAGTTAGCTGGTTGTGGGCCAGGCGCGGTGGCTCACACCTGTAATCCCAGCACTTTGGGAGGCTGAGGCAGGCGAATCACTTGAGGTCAGGAGTTCTAGACCAGCCTGGCCAATATGGTGAAACCCTGTCTCTACCAAAAATATAAAAAATTAGCTGGATATGGTGGTGCATGCCTGAAATCCCAGCCACTCAGGAGGCTGAGGCAGGAGAATCACTTGAACCCGGAAGTGAAAGTTGCAGTGAGCCGAGATCATGCCACTGCACTCCAGCCTGGGTGACAGAACGAGACTCTGTCTCAAAAAAAAAAAAAAAAAAAAAAAGTTAGCTGGCTGAGGTGGTGCAACCAGCTATAGTAGTAGCTGCTGCTACTTGGTAGGCTGAGGCAGGAGGATGCTTGAGCCCAGGAGTCCAGAAGTTTGAGGCTGCAGCGAGCCATGATTGCGCTACTTACTGCATTCTAGCCTGGATGACAGAGCAAGACCCTGTCCCTAAAATATAAAAATAAAATGAAATAAAATAAAAGGCCAGGCACCATGGCTCATACCTGTAATCCCAGCACTTTAGGAGGATGAGGTAGACAGATCACTTGAGGCCAGGAGTTTGAGACCAGCCTGGCCAACATGGGGAAAGGCCATCTCTACTAAAAGTACAAAAATTAGCAGGGCGTGGTGGTGCATGCCTGTAATTCCAGCTACTTGAGGGGCTGAGGCTCAAGAATTGCTCAGACCCAGGAGGCGGAGGTTGCAGTGAGCCAAGAATGTGCTGCTGCACTCCAGCCTGGGCAATAGAGCAAGGCTGTCTCAATAAATAAACAAATAAATAAATAAATAAGAAGTAAATACAAAAGAATACCTGCAACTTTTAGGCTGACAAAGGTCTCTTGGTTTCTAAAACCGAGAGTTATTTTCAAAAAATTGACAAATTAGACTTTGTCAGATTTTAAAACTTGTACTCATCAAATGATACCATTAAGAACATGAGCCAGAAAGCCTCAGACTGGGAGAAAATACTTGTAATACGAAGAACTTGTATGTAGAATATACAAAGGACTCTTACAAATTAAGAAAAAAAAAGGACAGAGAATGCCTTTTTTTTTTCTTTTTCTTTTCCTTTTCTTTTTAATGGGCAAAAGACTTCAAGTAGTTCACCAAAGATGATATCTGTTTTTATTTTTAATTTATTTTTTACTTTTTGAGACAGAGTCTCGCTTTGTTGCCCAGGCTAGAGTGCAATGGTGCGATCTCAGCTCACTGCAACCTCTGCCTTGTGAGTTCAAGCGATTCTCCTGCCTCAGCCTACCTAGTATTTGGGATTACAGGTGCCCACTACCACACGCCCAGCTAATTTTTTTTCTTTTTTTTTTTTTTGGAGACAGAGTCTCGCTCTGTCGCCCAGGCTGGAGTGCAGTGGCGTGATCTCGGCTCACTGCAACCTCTGCCTCCCGGGTTTATGCCATTCTTCTGCCTCAGCCTCCCGAGTAGCTGGGATTACAGGCACCTGCCACCACGCCTGGCTAATTTTTTGTATTTTTAGTAGAGACAGGGTTTCACTGTGTTAGCTAGGATGCTCTCGATCTTCTGACCTCATGATCTGCCCACCTCAGCCTCCCAAAGTGCTGGGATTACAGGCTTGAGCCACTGCGCCCGGCTAATTTTTGTGTTTTATTAGAGACGGGGTTTCACCATATTGGCCAGGCTGGTCACCAACTCCTGACCTTGTGATCCATCCGCCTTGGCCTCCCAAAGTGCTGAGATTACAGGTGAGAGCTACCATGCCCGGCCTTAATTTTTTAAAAAAGATCATTAAACTGGGGAAAGAATACTGTGGCATCTTAATAAAAGTTATGGCCCCTCGGGATTTTCTTTTTTCTTTTCTTTTCTTTCTTTTTTTTTTTTTTTTTTTGAGACGGAGTCTCACGCTGTTGCCCAGGCTGGAGTGCAGTGGCGCGATCTCGGCTCACTGCAAGCTCCGCCTCCCGGGTTCCCGCCATTCTCCTGCCTCAGCCTCCTGAGTAGCTGGGACTACAGGCGCCCGCCACCGCGCCTGGCTAATTTTTTGTATTTTTAGTAGAGACGGGGTTTCACTGTCGTCTCGATCTCCTGACCTTGTGATCCGCCTGCCTCGGCCTCCCAAAGTGCTGGGATTACAGGCTTGAGCCATCGCGCCCGGCCTCTTTTCTTTCTTTCTTTTTTTTTTTTTTGAGACAGAGTCTCACTCTCACCCAGTCTGGAGTGCAGTGATTCAATCTTGGCTCACTGCAACCTCCGCCTCTTGGATTCAAGTGATTCTCCTGCCTCAGCCTCCCAAGTAGCTGGGATTAAAGGCACATGGCACTGTGCCTTGTGAAGTTTTCTATTTTTAGTAGAGACGGTTTTGCTACATTGGCCAGGCTGATCTTGAACTCCGGACCTCAAGTGATCAGCCCACCTCAGCCTCCCAAAGTGCTGAGATTACAGGCGTGAGCCACTGTGCCCGGCTGGCCCCTCCGGATTTTCTGTTCATGAAACTTAATCCAGGAAAGGTAGCATTAAAACGCAGCAAGTAATACCTGTTAGAAATAGAACAATTGAGAAAAGCAGGTTTGTAGCATGAGACTTTATCACGTGTCTGAGAAGTCACAGACCAAGCAGGCAGGACCAAGGAAGGCCTCCCAGGACCAGAGCCTTGCCCTTGGGAAGCTTGTCCTGATGGGATGTTGGTCTCCAGAACAGGATGGATTATTTTATGTGTATGGGGGTGGGCATCAGTCATGGGAGCTCAGGCTGCTCCTAGGCTGGGAACGGCCATGGCTCACACAGGGGGAGTGACAGCCCTACGTGGGGTTTTTGTGGGGGGGCCCTGCACAGTCTCTTACTTCCTTTGAGCTTGCTAAGTTAGAGCAGTGTCTGTCGCCTGGCTGGCTGGGATAAGCCCATCTGTCATAAGAGACCCTGAAACCAGCACCTGGAGAGAAAGAGAGTAAGGAGGAGACAGTGCAATAGAGAGAACCCTGGGACAGAATCTAAATAGTTGGATCCATGAGGGACCTTCCCCGTTAGGAGACCCCCCATGGAAGCTCAGCTAGCATGAGTTGGGTTTCTGCTGCTTCCAACAACCTGAGACCACATTTCCTGGCCAGCTTCCCACAAACCATTTGTAAAACTTGTTTATATTCTAGGCCACAAAGAATACCAATTTCCAAAAGTGAACGCATACAGGTCCTGACTCTGATTATAATGCATTGAAACAGGAGACTCGCATAAAAAAGAAAGGGGCAGGGAGAATCAAGAAACAATCTAAACAGACACATCACAAAAGGAGACATACGATATCCAAAATGCACCTCAAAAGGTGCTCAACAATACTGCTCATTAGGGAAATGGAAATGTAGATTAAAACACATCCACAAGAAGAGATGAAATTGAAAAGACTGACAATACCAAATGCTGGTGAGAATGGGGGACGCCGGAGCTCTCATACTCTGCTGGTGGGAGTGCAAAAATGGTTTAGCCATTTCGGGAGGTTGGCAGTTACCAGATGGCCAGAAATCTCCCTTGGTGTTCACTAAGAGAAGTGGAAAGATGTTCATGCAAAGACTTGCACACGAAGCTCATTGCAGCTTCAGTCATACCATAGCTAAAACATGGATGCAGTTGGCTGGGTGTGGTGCTCTCGCCTGTGGTCCCAGCACTTTGGGAGGCTGAGGCGGACAGATCACGGGGTCGAGAGATTGAGACCATCCTGGCCAACATGGTGAAACCCCATCTCTACTAAAAATAAAAAAATTAGCTGGGCGTGGTGGTGGGCGCCTGTAGTCCCAGCTACTCGGGAGGCTGAGGCAGGAGAATTGCTTGAACCCAGGAGGCAGAGGTTGCAGTGAGCCAAGATCAAGCTACTGCACTCCAGCCTGGCAACAGAGCGAGACTCTGTCTCAGAAAACAAAACAAAACAAAAACAAAAACAAAAAACCATAGACACAGTCCAAATGTCCATCGTCTGGGAAACAGAGAAACAGGCTGTGGCACATTCATATCTGGACTACCACTCCACAGCAAAAAGGAAGTGATCAACATGGATCAATTGCAAAGTAGTGTTCAGAGTGGAAGACGTCAGACACAAAGGACCACTGCGATGTTCTTCCATTTCCATGAAGTTTCGGGCAGGAGCTCCCAAGACTGCATGGGGGGATGTAGACCTAGAATCTGCCTTCACCATTCTGGGGATTATCTGCTGCTCTCCCGGGATATCCATAAACAGAATACCTCTTTGCTATGAAAAACACTGTAGGCTAGGTGCAGTGGCTCATGCCTGTAATCCCAGCACTCTGGCAGGCTGAAGTGGGAACATCACTACAGGCCAGGAGTTCAAGACCAGCTTAGGTAACATAGCAAGACCCTATTTCTACAAAAAAGTAAAAAAATTAACCAGGCACATGGCGCACACCTGTAGTCCCAGCTACTTAGGAGGCTGAGGTGAGAGGATTGCTAGAGTCTGGGAGTTTGAGGCTGTTGTGAGCGATGGTCCTGCTACTGTACTCTAACCTGGGTGACTGAGCAAGACCCTGTCTCTTTTTTTTTGTTTTGTTTTTTAAGACAGAGTATCGCGCGATCTCGGCTCACTGTAAGCTCCGCCTCCTGGGTTCATGCCAGTCTCCTGCCTCAGCCTCCCGAGTAGCTTGGACTACAGGTGTCCACCACCACGCCCGACTAATTTTTTTGTATTTTTGGTAGAGATGGGGTTTCACTGTGGTAGCCAGGATGGTCTCGATCTCCTGACCTCGTGATTCACCTACCTTGGCCTCCTAAAGTGCTGGGATTACCAGACATGAGCCATTGCACCCAGCTGACCCTGTCTCTTAACAAAAAAAAGAAAAAAAGTAAAACATTCCATAGATAATACGTGAAAATTTAGATAGAATAAAGATCACCCAGAAAGAAGCAGTATTAATATTTTATATAATTGTTCTTTTTGCTTTTTTACATAGGTGATATGTGAATACCATCTTTATAATTTCTTCCATCGGCATCAGCACAGTAGGAGCATTTCCCCATAAAAATACACTTCCTTGTAAACATAATTTTTCCTGCTGGTACAATTGTCATTGGATACTCATCATGATTGAGCATTTATGTGCCAGGGACTGGGACAGCCACTTTACAAAGATGATGTCATTTAATCTTTGCCTTCCATTAGTAAGCAGGTACAATTATTATTATTATTATTTGAGATGGAGTTTTGCTCTTGTTGCCCAGGTTGGAGTGCAATGGCCTGATCTCAGCTCACCACAATCTCAACTTCCTGGGTTCAAGCAATTCTCCTGCCTCAGCCTCCCAAGTAGCTGGGATTACAGGCATGTGCCACTATGCCCAGCTAATTTTTAAAAATATTTTTAGTAGAGACAGGGTTTCTCCGTGTTGGTCAGGGTGGTCTCGAACTCCTGACCTCAGGTGATCTGCACGCCTTGGCCTCCCAAAGTGTTGGGATTACAGGCGTCAGCCACTGTGCCTGGCCGCAGGTACAATTATTAAAAAATAATTTTAGAAATGAAGTTCTTTTGTTTTTGAGACAGAGTTTGGCTCTGTCACCCAGGCTGTTACCCAAGAGTGCAGTAGCGCAATCTTGGCTCACTGCAGCCTCTTTCCCCCAAGGCTTAAGCAATCCTCCCACCTCAGCCTTCCTAGTAGCTGGGACTACAGTCGTGTGCCACCATGCCCAGCTAATTTTTTGTATTATTATTATTTTTTTAATAGAGACAGGGTTTCTCCATGTTTCCCGGGCTGGTCTCAAACTCCTGGGCTCAAGCGGTCCTCCTGCGTTGGCCTCCCAGAGTGTTGGGATCCTGGGCAGGAGCCCCTGCGCCTGGCCTAGCAATAAAGTCTTAAAGAGATTAAATCACCTGCTGTATTAGTTTCCTGTTGCTGCTGGAACAAATGAACATAAAGTTAGTGACTTAAAACAAGACAAGGCCGGGCTCGGTGGCTCACGCCTGTGATCCCAGTACTTTGGGAGGCTGAGGCGGGCGGATCACGAGGTCAGGAGTTCAAGACCAACCTGACCAACATGGTGAAACTCTGTCTCCACTAAAAATACAAAAATTAGCCGGGCATGGTGGTGCGCACCTGTAGTCCCAGCTACTCAGGAAGCTGAGGCAGGAGAATCGCTTGAACCTGGGAGGCAGAGGTTACAGTGAGCCGAGATCTCGCCCCTGCACTCCAGCCTGGAGGACAGAGCAAGACTCCATCTCAAAAAAAAAGCAAGACAAATGTATTCTCTGACACTTTTAGAGGTCAGAAGTCTGACCCAGGTCTCACGAGGATGAAGCTGAGATGCTGACCAAATTGGTTCTTTCTGGAGGCTCCAGAGGGAATCCGTTTCCCTGCCTTTTCTAGTTCTTTAAGGAATTCCACATTGCTTCGCTCGTGGCAGCCACTTCTTTCACCCTCAGAGCCAGCAATCATGTTCTGTTGATCTCTCCTCTGACTCTGATGCTCCTGCCTCCCTCGGATAAGGCCTCTGTGGCTCCATGCGGCCCAGTGTTGTAGGTGCCACCTTGCTTTCCTCAGAGGCTGGCTACTGCCATCACCAGCAGCAGTGGGTGTCGGTGGCGCAGTATTCATTGGGGAATTCTACTGCACATTTTTGCCTTAGAGAGGGAACAAGAAAAAAGTGATTCCAGCCCACAGTGAGACTGAGTGCCGGGGGTGGGCGCTCAGGCTTAGGGTTGAGGGGGAGCTGTGCTGCCCTCTGGTGCGATCTGGCCCATAGATATCCTTGGTTCCACTTGCACTGTCTGTTTGGAATATAATTCACGAACATAAAACTCACCATTGTACAGTGTAAAATTCAATGGTTTTTAGTATCTTCATAAGCTTGTGCAACCATCATCACAATCCATTTTAGAACATTGCCATCATCCCCCAAAGAAAATCCCATACTTTCTCTCCCTTCCCCCTGTTCCTGGCAACCCTCAGTCTGCTTTCTGTCTCGGCAGATTCACCTGTTCTGGACATTTCATATAAATGGAATCTCAAGGTATGTGGCCTTTTAAAAATTTTTTGTTTTTATTTTTATTTTGTGTAGAGTTGAGGTCTCCCTATGTTGCCCATGCTGGTCTCGAATTCCTGAGCTCAAGAGATTTTCCCACCTTGGCCTCCTAAAGTGCTGGGATTCTGGGCCCTGAGCTACTGTGGCCAGTCAGTATGTGGCCTTTGGTGACTGGCTTTTTGCACTGAGCACGATGTTTTCCAGGTGCACATATGCAGTGGCCTACATCGGTACTTCACCTTTTTTATGGCTGAATAAAAAATTCACCCACCTCAGCCTCCCAAAGTTTGGGATTACAGACGTGAGCCACCGCGCCTGTATTGCATGTGGACATGTTGCGTGTATCCATTCATCTTCCAGTGGACAACTGAGCTTCTTTCCACTTTTGAGCTCTTATGAATAATGCTGCTAGGAGCATTTGTGTGTGAGTTTTTGTTGGTGTATACCCAGGAGTGGGATTGCTGGTGCCTATGGGAATTCTGTGCTTAACTTTTTAGGAACTCCCAAACCGTCTCCACCATTTTCTCTTGTCACCAGCAATGCACGAGGGGCCCAGTTTCTCCCCATCCTTGACAATGTTTGTGATTTTCTGCTTTTTCGATTCTAGCCACCCTAGTGGGTGTGAAGCAGTATCTCATGGTGATTTTGATTTGCATTTCCCTAATCTTCACATGTGCTTTCTCGTTGAAACTGAAATGTAAGAAATGGGATATTTTACCTAAAAGTTCAGATTTCTGTCATCTCTTGAAAAACGTGAATGTTCAGACTGATCTCCCCGCATGGGCACTGGCCTGCTTCCTTGTTTTCCTGCTTCTGTCTCTCATTCTAAATGCTGGCGCCCACCTGGCCCTGGCCTCCCAGCGGGTCCCCACGTTCAATGGGATGGGGTTGGCCAGGCACTGCCTGCTGTTGCCAACTCGGTCCCTTTGGGAGCTGTGCACTGCCGTCTGCGCCAATGGTTTCTCTCTTATGGGTCCCTGGGGGTGGGGACGTGAGTCCAAGAGGGACTGCGAGTCTCGTCTGCGAAAACCTGCCCAGAGCCAGGGCTTTTCTGCTGGGCATCCTCGAAGCCTCTGGGGAGAGGCCAGGCCAGCGGCTGGCAGCAAGCAATGGAAATGGGGTGAACAAGCGCTTGGGGGCCGGGACGAAGCCAGAGCCTCCAGAGGCTGGCACTCTGGATTTAGATTCAGAATTTGCCATTGAGTTGGGAGGGGTTGGAGTAGAAAATTCCACATGGGAAGACCATCAGAACAAAGACAACTCTGGAGGGAGTGGAACCTGGCAGGGACCTGTGCTTGGCTGGCAGCTGTGTGACAATGTTATTACATTGTTATGGTATCAAAGGACTTGTTGCCTTGTAGACATACATTAAGATTTTTTTTTTTTTTTTTTTTTTTTGCGACAGAGTCTTGCTCTGTCACCCAGAATGGAGTGCAGTGGCGTGATCTCAGCTCACTGCAACCTCCGCCTCCCAGGTTCAGGCGATTCTCCTGCCTCAGCCTCCCAAGTAACTGGGATTACAGGCGTGTGCCACCACGCCTGGCTAATTTTTGTATTTTTAGTAGAGATGGGGTTTCACTGTGTTCCCCAGGCTGGTCTTGAATTCCTGAGCTTAGGCAATCCGCTCACCTCGGCCTCCCAAAGTGGCAGGATTACAGGTGTAAGCCACTGTGCCCAGCCAATATATTTTTTTAAGAGGTGGAGTCTCGCTCTGTTGCCCAGGTTGCAGTGCAGTGGCTATCATAGTTCATTGCAACCTCAAAGTCTTGGGCTCAAGCGATCTTCCTGCCTCAGCTTCCCTAGTAGCTGAGACTACAGGCTTTTTTGTCTGTTTTTGTTTTGTTTTGTTTTTCAGACAGAGTCTCTCTCTGTCACCCAGGCTGGAGTGCAGTGGTGCAATCTCAGTGTACTGCAACCTCTGCCTACAGGGTTCAAGCGATTGATTCTCCTGCCTCAGCCTCCTGAGTAGGGATTACAGGCACATACCACCACGCTTGGCAAACTTTTGTGTTTTTTTATTTTATTTTATTTTTTTTTAGTAGAGACAGAGTTTCACCATATTGGCCAGGCTGGTCTTGAACTCCTGACCTCAAGTAATCTGCTTGCCTTGGCCTCCCAAAGTGCTGGGATTATAGGCGTGAGCCACCATGCCTGGCCTATAGGCTAATTATTATTATTTTTGGTAGAGACAGGGTGTCACTATGTTGCCCAGGCCTGTCTTGAACCCCCTAGCCTGGAGCCATCCTCCCATCTGGGCCTCCCAAGTGGTTGGGATTACAGGCGTGAGCCACTGCGCCTGGCCGATGAGCACGTAATTTTTCTACAACACTGTCACCCCTCTCCTGTCCTGTCTGTCCTCTGGTGTCCGGGTTTCTGTAGAGCTTGGGGGCTCTGTCTGGGTTGGCCATGGATGTTTGGAGAGTGAGAATGGAGAGAGGTGCTCTCGGCCTTCTCAGCCGCCTCGGGTGGGGACATGCCTGCCCACATCTCGGCTTCCCCTTTTTTGAAAAGAGGAGATGCTCCTGGCCTGGCCCTCCAAGGGTTACATCGACGGGCTGGCCTCCAGCTGAAAGATGCGACTGGGTAACAAAGTGCCAGGTGGTCCTCACCTTTCTGGTGCTTGTTCTCAAGTCCTTCCTTCCTTCCTTCCTTCCTTCCTTCCTTCCTTCCTTCCTTCCTTCCTTCCTTCCTTCCTTCCTGCCTTCTTTCCTTCCCTCCATCCCTTCCTCCCTCTTTCTTTCTTTCTTTCTTTCTCAGAGTTTTGCTGTGTTGCCCAGGCTTTGCAGTGGTGCAGTCATACCTCACTGCAACCTCCACCTCCCGGGTTCAAGCAATTCTTTGACCTCAGCCTCCTGTGTAGCTGGAACTACAGGCGTGCACCACCACATCTAATTGTTTCTTTTCTTTTTCATTTTTGAGGAGATGGGCTTCACTTTGTTGCCCAGGCTGGTCTCCAACTCTTGGCCTCCAGCGATCCTCCCGCCTCGGCCTCCCAAAGTGCTGGGATGACAGGCATGAGCCCTCATACCTGCCTTAACATTTTGATGGTTGAAACCAAATTGCCGTTCCAGAAGCTTCTGCCCGTGCCGAGGCACATTGACATGAGGTGAGAGTCCTGTTGTTTCCATTTCTTATCATCAGTAGCTTTTATCAAGCTTTAAAGATGACACAAGATGAAAACTACAACTCCGTATGATTTATCTTCTTTCATTATGATTGAGGCTAACATCTTGGCCATTTGTATACTTCATTTGAGAGTTGTCTGAATGTATTATCCAAATCATTTGTCCATTGTATTAGGTTACTCATCTTTTTCTGTTATATTTGTAAACACTCGTTGCATATTAAAGACGCTAAGACCATGTATTTGGAAGGCATGAGAAGGAAATAATTTTTTTGCTTTTTGAGACAGAGTCTCACTCTGTTGCCCAGGCTGGAGTGAAGTGGCATGATCATGACTCAGTTTAAGCGATCTTCCCACTTGTAGTTTGAGTCTCTGGGACTACAGATGTGCGCCACCACACCTGGCTAATTTTTGTATTTTTTGTAGAGACGGAGTCTTGCTATGTTGCCTAGGCTGATCTGAAACTCTTGGGCTCAAACAATTCACCTGCCTTGGCCTCCCAAAGTGTTGGAATTGCAAGTGTGAGCCACTGCGCCCGGCTGGAAATCATTTTTTTTTTTTTTTTTTTTTTTTTTGAGACGGAGTCTCACGCTGTTGCCCAGGCTGGAGTGCAGTGGCGCGATCTCGGCTCACTGCAAGCTCCGCCTCCTCGGTTCACTCCATTCTCCTGCCTCAGCCTCCTGAGTAGCTAGGACTACAGGCGCCCACCACCGCGCCCGGCTAATTTTTTGTATTTTTAGTAGAGACAGGGTTTCACCGTGGTCTCGATCTCCTGACCTTGTGATCCGCCCGCCTCGGCCTCCCAAAGTGCTGGGATTACAGGCTTGAGCCACCGCGCCCGGCCCTTTTTTTTTTTTTGAGATGGAGTCTCCCCGCTGTCACCCAGGCTGGAGTGCAGTGACTTGATCTTGACTCATTGCAACGTCTGCCTCCTGGGCTCAAGTGTTCCTCCTACCTCAGCCTCTCCAGTACCTGAGACTGCAGGTGGGCGCCACCATACCTGGCTGATTTTTATATATTTTTTAGTAGAGACAGGGTTTCACTATGTTGGCTAGGCTAGTCTCAAACTCCTGACCTCAAGTCATCTGCCTGCCTCAGCCTCCCAAAGTGCTGGGATTACAGGCATGAGCCACCTTGCCCAGCCTGGAAATCATTTTATACCTACAGCAGAACATCGATGATTCTACTGTCCATGTGAAAATTCAACTATCAACCAAGCTTTTCTTTTGCTCCTATATCTCAATCATGCAATAACCAACTTAGATGTTCAAATTTAGTTTTAGTAAATGCTTTAGAAAAAAGTAAACCTGGAGTGGGAAGGCACCATCATTTCTCTACCTTGTGCCTGTGACCTCCTTCACTATTTACCAGCCCTCTTTAGGCCCTCAATTCCTGCCTGAGCTCCATGAAGTCCACAGTGACTTGAGTTGGTGTGAGTGGAAACCTCTGCCTCCACAGTGCAATGTCACTGACTACTGGAAATTAGGCGAATGCATTAGTGCACAGCAGAGGTGGCGCGGGGAGTGGTCAACGTATGTCAGAGTCTCCCCTGGCGAATGGTGGTGAGCTGAGATGAGGTTGTGTCTGCATTTGGGAGGTGGGGGAGGGCTTGGCCGATGAGGAGGTGTGGGGGTGGCGTGGTATGGGCGCTTGGTTGAGGAGAAGGAATAGGCAAGGGGGAGGTGGATTGGGAGGATCCACCCAGCTACTGGAGCAGGGTGCATTTGCTGACTCTGCTAATGTTGGTTCCTACCCATGTTTGTTGGCTCCAAAGTTTATTTGATGACAATATCGGGGCCGCCAAGAACTAAAGAGAAAGGTAGTTGGTGATGGGGCTCCCAGGATAGGGCCTGGGGGACGATTGGGAACAGCTTCTATCCTTTCCTTCTCCAGTGTGTTTGATGTCCTTATTCTAGGCTAGGCTGGCCTGATCTTGGGCGTCAGTTGCAGCTTTTTGAGCACTTTTTGTTTGGGGCTGAGGCTCTCGAGAGCATTTTCTTTGGGCACTTTGGCTGTCCTTTCTCCTGCATGGAGAGGCTTCCCCCATTTGCTTCCAGCTGGCTTTGCAATCGAAACTCAATGACACTGAAGCCCTTCCCCACAGCCATGCTGCGGCTGCTCCGTTGCCTTTCCACATCCGTGCAATTAAGCCTTTGGCTTTGTTTGTGCCTCAACGTCCTCTTTCTCATTCCACTGTGAAATGTTATAAGATACTCCGAGGGAAGTATTTTCACTTCAAGATCACCACAGGTGGCAACCTGAACCTCTGGGCTCCTTGGTGTGGCTGAGCAGATGGGACGAAGTACTCTGGGCACACCCAGCCTGCTCACCCCTTGGCGAACCTGGTGAAACCCGCATCTCTACTAAAAATACAAAAATTAGCTGGGTGTGGTGGCGGGCACCTGTAATCTCAGCTACTCAGGAGGCTGAGGCGGGAGAATCACTTGAACCTGGTAGATGGAGGTTGCAGTGAGCTGAGATGGTGTCACTGCACTCCAGCCTGGGCGACAAGGGCAAAACTCCATCTCAAAAAACAAAAAACACACAAACAAAACAAAACAAACAAAAAAAAACAGGGTGTTCAGGCCACCCTGGGCTGGTTGACACAGGATAGGTGGCTTCCTCACCAGCCTCTCATTCCTGCCACAGATCCCAGCACTCCCTGGGGTCACTCAGCACTGAGACCAGAGGTTGACCACTGTTTGTTACTGTGTTTATGCTGTTGCTTTTCTTATAGTTAAGAAGAAAGCAAAATATTTCCACTGCCTGTGTCTCTATCAAAAGTGAGAAATAAAAACCGATGGAGGGTCTCTGAGTTTCAGGGAAAGGGCTTTCCTGCGTACTGAGCATGCACACAGGAAGGCGTGGGCCAAAATCACTGGTGTCCTGGCCGGGCGCGGTGGCTCACGCCTGTCATCCCAGCACTTTGGGAGGCCGAGATGGGTGAATCACCTGAGGTCAGGAGTTCGAGACCAGCCTGGCCAACATGGTGAAACCCCTATCTCTACTAAAAATACAAAAATTAGTCAGGTGTGGTGGCGGGCACCTGTAATACCAGATACTCAGGAGGCTGAGGCAGAAGAATCGCTTGAACCCAGGAGGCAGAGGTTGCAGTGAACCGAGATAGCAACATTGCACTCTAGCCTGTGCCCCAAGCATGAAACTCTGTCTCAAAAAAACAAAAATAAAAACACAAAACAAAATCAGTGGCGTCCACAGCGGCTGGGAGAGGTGAGGACGGGTCCTCTGCGGAGCCTGCGGAGAGAGCATGGTCTCTCTGGATTGGACTTCTGGCCTCCACACCTGCGAGGGAACACACCTGGGTTGCTCAACGGCCCCAGTCCGTGGTGCTTTCTCAAAGCAGCTGCAGGAAACCAATCCAGTGGGTCGCCTGATCATCAATGTGGATGAGAGGGAAGCAAGGACCCGTCGCCTTGGCACACCGTTGACACTTACTGTGGTTTGAATGTGTCTCTCCAAAATTCAAGTTGAAACTTAGTCCTCAATGCAACAGTACCGGGAGGTGAGGAGGCTGTAATGGCTCTGCCCTCTGGGGTGGGATTAGAGCCTTATATATTATATTATTTTATTTTGAGATGAGATTTTTTTTTTTTTTTTTTGAGACAGAGTCTCGCTCTGTCGCCCAGGCTGGAGTGCAGTGGCGCGATCTCGGCTCACTGCAAGCTCCGCCTCCCGGGTTCACGCCATTCTCCTGCCTCAGCCTCCCGAGTAGCTGGGACTACAGGCGCCCACAACCGCGCCCGGCTAATTTTTTGTATTTTTAGTAGAGACGGGGTTTCACCGTGGTCTCGATCTCCTGACCTTGTGATCCGCCCGCCTCGGCCTCCCAAAGTGCTGGGATTACAGGCGTGAGCCACCGCGCCTGGCCGAGATGAGATTTTTAATTAATTTTTTTGAGACAGAGTCTCACTCTGTCACCCAGGCTGGAGGGCAGTCGCGCGATCTCAGCTCACTGCAACCTCCACCTGCCATGTTCAAGCAATTTTCCTGCCTCAGCTTCTCAAGTAGCCGGGATTACAGGTGCCTGCCACCACACCCAGCTAATTTTTTTGTACTTTTAGTAGAGACGGAGGTTTCACCATGTTGGCTAGACTGGTCTCGAACTCCTGACCTCAAGTGATCCACCCACCTTGGCCTCCCAAAGTGCTGGGAGGTGTGAGCCACCACACATGGCCTTGAGATGGGATTTTGCTGTGTTTCCCAGGCTGGAGTTAAATGGCTCACTGCAACCTCCGCCTCCTGGGTTCAAGTGATCCTCCCTCCTCAGCCTCCCAAGTAGCTGGGACCACAGGTGTGCGCCACCATACCTGGCTAATTTTTAAATTTTTTTGTAGAGACAGGGTTTAGCCATGTTGCCCAGGCTAGTGTTGAATGCCTGCGTTCAAGCGATCTGTCTGCCTCAGCGTCCCAAAGTGTTGGGATTACAGGCGTGAACCCCTGCGCCTGGCAGGATTAGAGTCTTATTATAAAAGGACTTCTCTTCCTCCATGTGAGGACACAGCATTTTTCCCCTCTGGAGGGTGCGGCAACGAGGTGCCATGTGGGAAGCGGAGATTCTTGATCTTGGACTTCCCAGCTTCCGAACTTCGAGAAATAAATCTCTATGACTTGTAAATCTCACAGTCTGCAGTGTTTTGTGATAGCAGCAGGAACAGATGAAGACAACACAAAATACAGAACGCTTTTCTCTTGTGTTCACCATTGCCTTTGGGTCACTGTAGCAGGATGGGGCCCCACTCAGCCGACGGAATAGCAGAGATCCTCGTCCGCCCTACAGTGCAGACACCACGTGGAGCTCCTCACCTGAACACAGAGGAAACTGGGCACAGAGGGAGTGAATGATTTGCCCCAGGTCTCGTGTACGATCAATGGCAAAGCTGGATGTGAAAACCAACAACGAAAAAGAGTCAGCCCTGGGTGACGATGATTAATGGGTCTCATTCTGGGTGGGTGGTGGCAGGGCCCCAGCCTCAAGTATTGTCTTCAAAAACAATCATCAGATCCAAACAGCATCTGATTGTTGTTGGAACTTTTGGTTCTTTTCCTGTACTTACTGGCCATTTGAATTTCTTTGCAGAATTGGCTCTCTCAGTTTCATGTGAGAGGAGCAAACCTCTTTTGAAAATGATATAAATGGAAAACATTAATTCTTTTTTTATTCATTATTATTTTTTGAGACAGGCTGCAGTGCAGTGGTGCCATCATAGCTCACAGCAGCCTTGAACTCCCAGGCACGCCTGGCTAATTAAAAAAAATTTTTTTTTGTAGAGATGCGGTTTCTCTACATTGTCTAGGCTGGTCTCGAACTCCTGGACTCAAGTGATGCTCCCTGCTTGGCCTCCCAAAGTGCTGTGATTACAGGTGTGAGCCACTGCACTCAGCCAAAACCATTTCCATTAATTTTTTTTTTTTGAGACAAAGTCTCCCTCTGTCACCCAGGCTGGAGTGCAGTGGCACGATCTCGCCTCACTGCAACCTCCACCTTCTAGGTTCAAATGTTTCTCGTGCCTCAGCTTCCTGAGTAACTGGAATTGCAGCCATCTGCCACCATGCTTGGCTACATTTTTTGTATTTTTAGTAGAGATGGGGTTATGCCCTGTTGGTCAGGTTGGTCTCAAATTCCTGGACTCAAGCAATCCTCCCCCCTCAGCCTCCCAAAGTTCTAGGATTATAGGTGTGAGCCACTTCACCCAGCCAAAACCATTCATTCTTTAATAAAGTTGTAAGAACAACCATGTTAAGAACCGAATGAACAAGAGGCAACCTTGTGACAGCTGCAGCATTTTGGGGGTGGGCTCTCCTGTGGGCAGGTGCAGCTTGAAAGACATGACCCATCCTGGACGGACACACCCAGGGCTAAACAGTTACAAATTTCAGGGAGCTGCCCCTAAGCCGTGCGTGTAGCTAACATTTTCTTTTTTCTTTTCTTTTTTTTTTTTTTTAAGACGGACTCTCGCTCTGTCGCCCAGGCTGGAGTGCAGTGGCGCAATCTTGCCTCATTGCAACCTCTGCCTCCCGGGTTCAAGCGATTCTCCTGCCTCAGCCTCCCCAGGAGCTGGGACTACAGGTGCCTGCCACCACGCCCGGCTAATTTTTGTATTTTTAGTAGAGACAGGGTTTCGCTGTATTGGCCAGGCTGGTCTCAAACTCCTGAACTCAGATGATCCACCCACCTCGGCCTCCCAAAATGTTGGGATTACAGGCATGAGCCACCACACCCAGCCTGGTAACATTTTCATTTACGACACTGGACTCACAGAGGGGTTTCTCTGCAGGTTGGTTTGTTGAAAAGGTTAGTTCTTGCCTTTTGCTCTCCAGAACGTGTTTCTCCCGAGAGCTGGTGATTAAAAAACCCACTTCCCTGATTCATTCCAGACATTGGAAATACATTCAACCTGTGTGTTTTATTACAAGGGACAGCTGGGGAGGTGCTTGTTAAGGTGTGCTCTGCTTCCGACACCAAAAGCAATCTGATGACGTTTGAATCGGGTGACGGAGAAAGAGTCAATTTCTATGTCGGGTCACCAGCGTCGATTCACAAAGTTTGCTTGACGGCCCACAGCTGGGGCCAAGAAACCTGAAGGGGAAGTTTGCCGGGGCTCTCTGCGGTGCCCTTGGCCACTTTGCCTGTGCTTCTCCGACCAAGGAGTCCGGACTCCTGCTGGCCTCTGCTGGGAGCTGATGGATGTCAGGTGAGGACATGCCAGGTCCCCCTGCGGCTCGCTTCACCCAGCCCTTCCCTCTGAGTCTCCCAACAGAAGCTTTTATTAACCACCCCGAGGATGGGACCGCTGTGTGGAAGCCACTGAGCAAACCCTGTCTGAAACATGGCCATTATCTGCCTTCTGCTTTTTTTTTTTTTTAAGATGTGGCCGCAGAATCTGTTTTCTTTTAGTTGTGGTAAGACACACATAACAGGGCCGGACACAGTGGCTCATGCCTGTAATCCCAGCACTTTGGGAGGCCAAGACTGGTGGATCACCTGAGGTCAGGAGTTTGAGACCAGACTAGCCCACATGGTGAAACCCCGTCTCTATTAAAAATACAAATATTAGCTGGGCGTGGTGATGTGAGCCTGTAATCCCAGCTACTCGAGAGGCTGAGGCAGGAGAATCATTTCAACCCGGGAGGTGAAGGTTGCAGTGAGCTGAGACTATCCCATTGCACTGCAGCCTGGGTGAGAGAGCGAGGCTCTGTCTCAAAAAAAAAAAAAAAAAAAAAAAATGCACATAACATTTACTATTTCAGCCATTTAACAGTGGCAGTTAGTACATTTACAATGTTATGCAACCATCACCACTAACTAGCTCCAAAGCGTCTTTATTATACCAAAGAGAAATCCATTAGGCAGGCACTTCCCACCCTCCTCCCTCAGCCCCTGGCAACCTCCCATCTCCTTTTTGTCTATGGAGCTACCTATTCTGGATATTTCCTATGAGTGTAATCGTGTAATATGTGGTCTTTTATGTCTGAATTCTTTCACTGAGCATAATGTTTTTCATGGTCCATTCATATTAGAGTATGTATCAGTACTTCATTCCTTTTTTTATTGAGACAATATGTCACTCTGTCACCCAGGTATGAGTGCAGTGGTGCAATCATAGTTTACTGCAGCCTTGACCTCCAGGGCTCAAGAGATCCTCACACCTCAGCCTCCCAAGTAGCTGGAACTACAGGTGTGCACCACCACGCCTGGCTAATTGTTTTTTCTTTTTGTAGAAACAGGGTCTTGCTATGCTGCCCAGGCTGGTCTCGAACTCCTGGGCTCAAGCAATCATCCCACCTGCGCCTTTCAAAGTGCTGGGATTACAGGAATAAGCCACCATGCCCAGCTAAGTAGTTTGTTCCTTTTCATGGCCAAATAATATTCCATTATATAGATAGACCACATTGTGTTTGTCCATTCATCTTTGATGGACATTTGTTTTATTTCTACCTTTTGGTGAGTGTGAATGATGCTGCTTGTTACATCTGTGTACAAGTTTTTGTTTGAACACCTGCTTTCAATTATTTTGGGTGTATACCCATGAGTGGAATTGCTGAGTCATATGTGTACACAGGAAATTTTAAATTTAAATTATGATTCAAATATGGATATTTCCAGATATGGTTTAATTCTAAAAGAGTTTACTTGATGAGCATTTTACAAGACATCGGTTACTATTTTTAAAAGTTTGAAGGTGGGCACAGTAGCACACGCCTGTCATCCCAGCACTTCGGGAGGCCGAGGTAGGTGGATCATCTGAGGTCAGGAGTTCAAGACCAGCCTGACCAACATAGTGAAATCCCGTCTCTACTAAAAATACAAAAATTAGCCAGGCATGATGGTGTGTGCCTGTAGTTCCAGCTACTCGAGAGGCTAAGGCAGGAGGATCACTTGAACCTGGGAGGTGGAGGTTGTAGTGAGCCAAGATCGTGCCACTGCACTCCAGCCTGGGCAACAAGAGTGAAACTCCGTCTCAAAAAAAAAAAAAAGTTTGAATAAATTATTCAAATAATTTCAATAATTCGATAAATTATTCCATGTGCAACTTACTGAGGAATTGTCAGAATTCCCACAGCAGCTGCATCATTTTACACTCCTGCCTGCCATCTCTGAAGGCTGCAACATTTCCGCCTCCTTACCAACACTCACTATTTTTTTAAAATAAAAAGTTCTAGCCATCTTAGGGGGTGTGCAGTGGCATCTCGCTGTGGTATTAATTTACTTTTCTCTAATGACGGGTGGTGGAGGTGTCTCTGGACTGCTGGGTGTTTGCACTGCCTCCCTTGCTTGTTATCAGCTGTGGACAGTGGACAGGTCACTCCCCTCCCCTAAACCTCAGTTTCTTCTTCTGTCCAAAAAGGAACTGGCCTAGGGTCATGGCCTCCAAGTGTCTTCACCCACATGGCCTGGAAAAGAATTTTAAAAAATAATGGTCCCTGATACCTTTTAAGATTGACAGCTACCATTTTTTCACCATGAAGTTTACATGGTTGCAAAGTATGTGATTTCCAGCATACTGTAAATTTTGGCATTTAAAAAAATAAAACTGCTCTTCACTCTGTAGAAGCCAAAGCTGACATTTTATCCCACTTCCAGTATCATTGAAGAAGTCACAATTCCTCAGCTGAAACCAAAAATCACAGAGTCCCCAAATTATAAAACCTTAACTGCTTCCTGTGGACCTGGACTCTACAGCAACAAGAATTTTAGCTGACTTTTGCTTTTCCCAGCCGGTGTCCTAGCTTTTAGGATTAGTGTAATCACGTGAGGAAGCTGCCGCTAACCACCGGAGGCAGAGTAGTGTAAATTTACTAACCTTGATTCTCTTGGGATTTTTTTTTTCCCTTTAAATACTTGTTGGATTTTTATATTTGGTGAGCCAGTCCTTCTGAAGTCTGACTCCTTTGAAAGAAAGCTTTTTTTTTTTCTAAGTGCAGTCTGCCTCCAGTTTTCCTTGGGCTATCCTTTTAAGTGTATCCAAGGAAATAGAAATAAGGTAGCAGTGTGACCCAATAAAAGGGCAGGTTCTTTTTGATCCTTCTCTCCTTTGCCTCTGGGTTCTGTTTCATTTCTTCTACAAAACTTTATTTTAATAAAAATTTTTATGTTTGAAAGTCATTCACTGATCACCCAAGCATATGTCTGCAACAAGAACAGGCACATGAATTATTCAAACTTTAAAAAATGTTAACCTATGTCTTAAAAATGCTCATGAAGTAAATTCTTTTAAAATTAGACCAGGTCTAGAAATAACAATATTTGAACCATCATTTAGATTTAAAATATTTTGTTTCCTGTGACTCTAAGGCTGTCAGTATTTAAAAAATTTATTCTGCATTGAATATTAAATTGAATTATTAAATTGATCAAACCAGCATAAATATATTAAAATTGCAGTATATGTTTATTATATACATAAAAGTAAAATTTTTGTTGGACTACATCTCTTAATGAGATGGATGGGACTGTATTTTTTCCCAGTGGTTCAGGTGTCATTGGGTAAATATTATTTATTGTCTAGGACAGAGCCCAGAATCAATTCCAAACCTGTTTTTATTTTTATGGGCTTGGACCGTGAGAAAACTCATTTATGTAAATTGATCCGTGGTGATGGACAGTTCTCTTAGGGTTGCCTCTCCACTGTTTGAACCTCTTCAGACACAAGCCAAAAGTCACACAGTGATCTGTCACCAAAACCAAAGCCGAAAACATAGCCTGATTGGGTTCTCCAGTCGCCGGGAGAGACTGGGGCCTTCGGGGGTTGCTTTCCCGGCTCCCCGGGTGCGCGAGTGGCCCGGGTCCCTGCCCCGCCCCAGAGGTGCCCCATCCCTCCTCCAGCCCCACGGGATGGCAGGGCGACCTCTTCCAGGGAGCGGTCCGGGCTAGGGACGGAGCCATCCCGGGGGTGGGGGTCCCGAGGCCCAGTCCCTCGCGCGCCCTTGCGGGACCGCACCCCCGGCGGCCCAGGCGCGGGCAGCCCTGACCTGGGCGGGTTGCGCGTTGGCTGCGCCGCGCCCTGGGATACCGTACCCGGTCGCTCCCTGAGGCGGGGGGTGCGCAAGGCCGGGCGAGGGGCGGAGGGCCCGGGGGACTGCGCTGACCGTTCCGTCGCGGGGTGCGGGGCCGGAGCCCACGGCGCTCCCAGAGGCCGTCGGGCCCCCAGGGTGCCCCGCAGGGCCCGGCCGCAGAGAGGGCAAAGATGTGGCGGCCGGCGAGGGGGAGGGGGTGGCACTAGCCTGCTGCGCGTGCGCCGACCCGGGTGCGACCCCTGCCGCCCGCCCTACTCATTACGGCCCACCCCGAGGGCCTGTTGCCATCGCTTGTCCGCCCGCGTCGGGGTCCCGAGTGGGTGTGTGGGGTGCATGCGTCATGTAGCGTGGACAGGGCTGCAGCGTGTGCGGTGTGGGTGAAGGGTGTTGTTCGGGCGCATGTGGGGTGTGTGGCTGGTTGTGGCATGAGGTGGTGCACACGGTGCCAGATGTGTGCAGTGTGTGCGTGTGTGTTTTGTGTCTATGGGTGGGGGGAAGGGGTGGCAAGCGCATGAGTGTGCCTGTAAGTGTGCCGGTGTGTAGCGTGCGTGGATGCCCGTCGCAGATGTGTAGTGTGTGTGGAGCGTATGCGGGGTGTCCGTGTCCCGGTCCCGCCTGAGCCCCAGCTCTCGGCTTCTTGGACTGTGGTGGTGGCGGCTGTGGCGCGGGATCCGAGGAGCGCAGCGCCGCGCGTCACCATGGCAACAGATGCTCCTGCAGCCCCCGCGCCGCTGCGGTGGGGAGGGGGCCCTGCGCACCTCGGACGGTGGGCGTGGGGGAGGGGAGGCTGCTCGTCCCAAAGAAGCCCGCGGAGGAACTGGGCTGCCCCGGCAAGCACCCCGGGGAATCCTCCCTCGCCTTGACATCTCTCCTGGTGGGGCGCCGGGGCAGGGGTCGGGACGCGGTACTTGCTGCGGAGGAGAACCTTGCCTGGGGAACCCGGGGACCTCACTCGGGTCCTCTGCAGGCCTGGAGCTGGGGACAGAGTAATTCTTGCTGTTTCTTTCCCTTGAAAGGCCCCACGCCAGGTGTTTGCAGCTCCTAGGTCGGAAGCTGCAGGCGTGGTTATTCCGAACCCTTAGGATCGGCTTGTGGGAGATGAACTCGCCCATTCCAAAGACGGGGAGCCCAGGCCTTAAGGAGTCCAGGACGGCATCGCGAGCAGACTTGTCGGTTACATGAACCTACAGGTGCTCCTGTTCCGACCCAGGACACAAGGAAAGGCTGATAGTGAACCAAGGAAGTCCCTGCCTTTGACACAGGCTGGACGTCAGTGCAGAGGAGAGAATCTGGGCCCGTGCTCCCTGCACTCTGGAAAGAGCGAGCTTGTTTGCATAAGCAAGCAGCCCCTCTCTGGGAAGGCGCTGGCCAGGCCCCATTGGGATGGAGCCTGGAGGCGCCTGTGCTCCCCTACCTCCTCTGCCCAGTGCCTGGCCCAGGAGTGGTGCTGCCTTTTCATCCGTTTAACCTGAGGAGGATGGGCGAGACCAGCTTTCACTCCCTCATGCATTCATTTATCCATAACCTTTATCAGGTGCAGCGATTCTGCAGCGTGGGGTCCAGGCCAGCAGCAGCGAAATCACCCGGGCTCTGGTCAGAAATGCAGACTCTCAGGCCCACCCCAGACCTGCAGGTTCAGGAGTGTGGGAGTGGATGCACGTGGCCCGCCCCGCGCCAGATCTCACAAGGCGATTCTGAGGCTTGTTCAGATTTGGAAACCACTGATCCAGGGTGGTCTTTGTGCTACGGATGGGACTACTGATTCCTTCCCTCAGGGGATCCCCCCTGCCCCGAAAAACCTGGCCCTGAGGGTTTCAGTTCTCCTCTCTAAACTACCAGTGCTCACTTGGGGGTCCATCTAGGACTTCAGCAAGCAATTATCCTTGACCACTATCTCAAGGCTGGGTCTAAGCTTGACTGAAGCTTTTTCAGAGAAGGAGGAGGAGGAGGAGAAGGAGGAGCTGGAGGAACAGAAGGGAGTTCTCAACTCTCACTGCTTCAAAAGGTGCCCGAGGAAGTGAGGAAGTGAGGAAGGCTTCCAGGAGTGTTGAGGGGCCCAAGAGCGCCGCCTCCTGGTGACAGTATACAGAGCTGACTCTACTGGGGAGGGGCCTCCTAACCAAGCTGGCTCTTTTCTCTTTTCTTTTCTTTTCTTTTCTTTTCTTTTCTTTTCTTTTCTTTTCTTTTCTTTTCTTTTCTTTTCTCTTTTCTTTTCTTTTTTTTCTTTTCTTTCTCTTCTCTTCTCTCTTCTCTTCTGTTTCTTTTTCTTTTTATTTTTTTGAGACAGAGTTTTGCTCTTGTCACCCAGGCTGGAGTGCAGTGGCGCGATCTTGGCTCACTGCAACCTCTGCCTCCTGGGTTCAAGTAGTTCTCCTGCTGTAGCCTCCCGAGTAGCTGGGATTACAGGTGCCCACCACCATACCCAGCTAATCTTTGTGTTTTTAATAGAAAGTTTCACCATGTTGGCCAGGCTGATCTCAAACTCCTGACCTCTGGTGATCCACCTGCCTTGGCCTTCCAAAGTTCTGGGATTGCAGGAGTGAGCCACCACGCCTGTCCCCAAGCTGGTGTTCTGTGTCCCAGTGGTGTGACCTGCCTTGCAAGAATCACCCCAGTCAGTACCCGGATGTTTTGTGTGGTACTGCTAGCACCTGGACTGGCTAAATTCAGAGAAGGATCTGGGTTGACAGGTTTGTGTGGATGATGTATCTGTGTGACTCGTCCCCAGTCAGCTCCAAGTGGCTCCAGTATGCAGTGCATGGCTTTGTGTCACCTGTGGTTTTCTTCCAAGTCTGTTTCAGTTGGGCTGATGGTAAAATGAGCTTCACACAGTCAACTGCAAGGTTGGTGTTGAGCAGTCCTGACTTGGTCATCCGATAGCCAGGAAGGGTGCAGGGCACCTGGGAAATACCGTGCATTTGGCAGGGAAGACTGGGGGGAATCTGTGGATGCTGCCCATGGGAGGCCAGTGCTACCCTCCAGAAGCTTCTTGGGCTGGCCACATGGTTGATGGGCAGAGGAGGCAGGCCAGAGCTTGATGACCCCCAGCAGGTTTGCTGTTGGTCAACCTCTTGTATGTAATTTGTCATGTTCCCCAGCCACCTTAATTATTACTTAGTCAACATTTCTCTTTAAATCAACTCATTCTTTGTTACTTAATATGATTTTTTTTTCTTGAGACAGTGTCTTGCTCTGTTGCCCAGGCTGGAGGACAGTGGTACAATCTCGGCTGACTGCAACCTCCAATGCTCAAGCGATCCTCCCACCTCAGCCTCCTGAGTAGTTGGGACTACAGGCATGCACCACCACACTTGGCTAACTTTAAAACTTTGTAGAGACGAGGTCTCACTATATCGCCCAGGCTGGTCTCGAACTCCTGGGCTCATGTGATCCTCCTGCCTCTGCCTCTCACAGTGCTGGAATTACAGGCATGTGCCATTGTGCCCAGCTAATTTAATTTTTTAAAAGACATTTTTGGCTGGATACAGTAGCTCACTGCTTGTAATCCCAGCCCTTTGGGAGGCCAAAGTGGGTGGATCACTTGAGGTCAGGATTTGGTGACCAGTGTGAAACCCAATCTCTACTAAAAATACAAATATTAGCTGGGCATGCTGATAATTACAGGTGGCAGGCACCTGTAGCCCTAGCTACTTGGGAGGCTAAGGCAGGAGGATCACCTAAGCCTGGAAAGTGGAGATTGTAGTGAGCTGAGATTGTGCCACTGCACTTCAGTCTGAGTGACAGAGTGAGACTCTTGTCTCAAAAAAAAAAAAAAAGAAAAAGAAAAAAAGACTTTTTTAAGGAACATCAAGAGATCCCTTAAGTTAGGCTGGGCGTGGTGGCTCATGCCTGTAATCTCAACACTTTGGGAGGCCAGGGTGGGCGGGGCGGGTCAGCTGAGGTCAGGAGTTTGAGACAAGCCTGGACAACATGGTGAAACCCCGTCTCTATTAAAAATACAAACATTCGGCCGGGCGCGGTGGCTCACGCCTGTAATCCCTGCACTTTGGGAGGCCGAGGCGGGCGGATCACGAGGTCAGGAGATCGAGACCATCCTGGCTAACACGGTGAAACCCCGTCTCTACTAAAATACAAAAAATTAGCCGGGCGCAGTGGCGGGCGCCTGTAGTCCCAGCTACTCGGGAGGCTGAGGCAGGAGAATGGCGCGAACCCGGGAGGCGGAGCTTGCAGTGAGCCGAGATGGTGCCACTGCACTCCAGCCTGGGCGACAGAGTGAAGACTCCGCCTCAAAAAAAAAAAAAAAAAAAAATACAAACATTCGCCTGGCGTAGTGGCACACGACACACCTGTAATCCCAGCTACTCGGGAGGCTGAGGCAGGAGAATTGCTTGAACCCGGAGGCGGAGGTTGCAGCAAGCCGAGATTGTGCCTTTGCACTCCAGCCTGGGTAATAAGAGCGAAACTGTCTCTCAAAAAAAAAAAAAAAAAAAAAAAAAAATCGCTTAAGTTAATTTTAAAAAGGAAAAAGAAAAAACAGATGTCAATGAAAAATAAGTAGCACTAACCAAAAATTGAAGGTGATTATAGAAACAAATACAAGGCAAATCAAGCTGTGGCAACCGTCCATCCTATGCTGTTGCTTGGCTGCCAGAGCTCTGAGCCTGGTGCCTCTCTTCATGTCACAGAAGACACCTGTTAGGGGTGGGGTTCATGGACCAGAAACATTCTGCTAGAGAAGCAAGAAGGCTTGGAGGTGGGTCTAAAAGAGTGAATGACATTCTCACGATTTGATACAAGGTAATTGCTGCCCTGTCTCTTCCTAATACCCAGGCCTTCCATGTACCAGGCCCTATTCGCAGCTGTTTGTGAATATTAACTCATGTTATCACTGAGACCACCCTATGAGACAGGTCCTGCCACTGGTCCTGGATTTACAGAGGAGGACAGGCCCAGAGAGGTTAGCAACTTGCCCAGGACCACAGAGCAGGTGTTGGAGAGGGGAGCTGGATTTGAACTGGGACTGTGCTGCTCAGGGCGGCACCCCTGACATTTGACACTCAGGGCTGCACGGATAGGAAAATCAGCCCCCCGTGCATGCAGCCAGGCCTCAGCCCCCCGCTCCTGACCCCTGAAACTCCATCAGCGGGTGCTCGGTCAGCCACCAGGACTCTCGGTGTCTTTGTGACACCAGACATCTGGGGTAATGGAATACTGAATGTGAGACAGACTTGGTTATTTTCCTCTCTCTCCTCTCTTTCTCCTCTGTTTCTTTTCTTCTTCTGTGGATGAAGCAATTCTCACAGCTCCTGTTGGCCTAACCCCTGCCACGCTGACGAACAGGGCTGAGCAAACGTGGTGGTGGTGGTCGGGGGGCTCAGAGGAAGGCAGGGCTTCTCTTGGAGACCGGGCAGTGGCAATGCCGGCACCCGTGAGTGCTCATCACTCCGAGGACGTGGATGTGGACTCTACCTGGTCTCCTCTGGCCGGGTGGGGGGCAGGCTCAGGCCGGCTGAGACTGGAATTGGGCCCATCCAGGGAGGGTCACCGGCCTCTGACCCCGGCCCAGCCGCAAAGCCAGAGCTTGTGCAGGTGGGTGGCTGGCCTGGGTGTCATGGGGGTGTGGCTGCAGGCACTGGCATGGGGACCGGGGCAGTCCTTCCAGGAAGAGCAGTTGGATTGTGGATCAGGGGGCCCACAGGCCAGACCAAAGTCCATGCTCTTCAGCCCCAGGCAGCCGGTCAGGCTGCTGCGGAGAGCAGGCTGGGATGGGCCCTGGAGATTCCATGGAGCTGAAGCCACAGGCAGAGGCAGGAGACCCCGGGTGGGGGTGGGGGTGGGGGTGGGGGCTGGGGGCCACGGGCTTTGGAGGCAGGGAAATAGGCAGATCTGACAAACTCAGACTTCAAAGCCTGTGTCTCCCAGCGCCCCAGCTGGTTTACTCTGCAGAGTGGCACTGACAAACCCAGCACCTCCCAGGATAGGATTTTAACCCTCCCAGGGGCTGCCATTCTTGAGCACCTGCTTGGGGCCAGCCTCTGTGCCAACCTCCCCGCAATGTGCCCACCTCACTCTCAGGTACCCCAGGGAGGTGGGCATGGTCCTCATTATCTCCCTTTTTCAGATGAGGAAACTGAGGCTGGGGAGGGTCAACTGCTTTGCCAATGCCACAGCATTTGGTGGGGGGCCAGGGCTGGAACATGAGTTGATCTGACTCCAAAGCCTGTGCTCTTAACCGAAGGGTCTCTCAGCTCCTGGCCATGGCCACCCCCGTCCCGTGTCAGAGCCAATCCGCGCGACTTTCTTTGCGGTGTTTCCGCCTTGTTTAACGTGATTTCTTGCTGAGCACTGTGGCTTACAGATGCCTTCCCCCCTTCCTTTCAGGAAACTCACCCCTTTCCCAGGACTGGGCAGCCGTCCAACCAGGGCCCACCCCTAATGAGAATGGAGGGGTCCCTGGGGCTTGTGAAGCCTGGCAAGGAGTTAGAAATTTCTCCCGCGCTGGGGCCAATGGTGGGACCGTCGGGAAACCAGCAGGCTTTAGGGAAGAGGCTCCCCTGTGCTGACTGTCGCGGCTTGGCCTTTATTCCCACAGGTGCTTTGTGCCGGGGCGGGCCCCTCCCAGGTGACCGAGGCCGGGTCTGCAGGTCCCCGCGCCCGCAGAGCTCCCGCGCGCCCCCGCGTGGCCGCAGACGGCAGCGCCGCTTCGGGAGCTGGAGGTTTGCAGGAGGAGGGACCCGAGTGGGAGGGGCAGGGGCTGGGGGCCGGTTATGGGACCTGCGCGCCGGAGGCCCTGGACCTGGGCTGCCGGGCTTATTACCGGCACCATAACAGCCAAGCAGGGGCTGGTGCTGCCGGGGACAGTGGCATGCAGCCTCTGGCCTGGGATAAGCTGGGGAGGCAGGGACCGTCCGCCACCAGCAGAGCATCACAGCGAGACAGGCGGCCCGGGGCCTACGGGCAGCTCCCGGAGGCTTCCAGGAAGAGCAAACAGCACGCGTTGGCCTGGGAGGAGAGGATGGGGCAGGCTGAGGGCAGGTCTGATGGGACAGGTGAAGCAGAGGTGCGATTGGACTGGGAGGGAGGGATCGTGGGAAACAGGCTGGGGGGCCGGTGGGGGCGGTGGGGCGGCAGGCAGTGGAAGCGGGCAGCGCTGCCAGGGATTCCTGCGAGGGCACAGGTGCGCGGCAGGTGTGGACATGGGGGTGGCGTGATGATGTGAGGCTTCAGACCCTTCTCCCAGGGCTGGGAGGCGAGGGGTGAGCACTGTCCCAGGCCTGGCTGGCAGTGTGCGGATCCCAGGAGGCGGAAGAGCTTCCCCTAGTCTTCTGTCTGCTTTTCTGGCTGGAGAAGGAGGACTCTGTAAAGTCAGGGCAAGGACTGCGTCCGTTCCACAGTGTGCCCTTAACTGGCCACATGTACTTTCAACATTTCCTTTAAAGAAAAGAAACGGGCCCAGGAACTGTGCCCAGTGGCTCATGCCTGTAATCCCAGCTCTTTGGGAGGCCAAGGCCGGAGGATCGCTTGAGGCCAGGAGTTCGAGACCAGCCTGGGCAACATAGCTTGCTTTTTAAAAAAAGAATTAAAAATTTAAAAATTAATTGGGCATGGTGGTGCACACCTGTAGTCTCAGCTACTCAGGAGGCTGAGGTGGGAGGATTGCTTGAGCCCAGGAGGTCGAGGCTGCAGTGGGCCGTGATTGCATCACTGTACCCCATCCTGGGCCACACAGTGAGAATCTGTGTAAAAGAAAAGAAGCTGGCCACAGAAAACAGCCTAGTTCCAAATGGAATTTACCAGGCTGTGATGAAAACTTCGGACCCCTCAGCTCTTAGCCACCTGCACAGCCCAGCAGATGCTGCTTGCGAAAGATGATTCTGCAGGCTTCTTCCCTACTTTGTGTTCAGTGACCTCACTTTGGTAGCTCAAAATGGGCCATGGTGGGAGTATTGATGCCACAGAAATGGGTAAGGGCCAACATCAGGGCTTTTTGAGGGGGGTCTGGAGAGCCAGTTTGCTGGGACGCCGCTGTGGCTGCCCCTCTGGGGAAAAGCCCTGTGAGAATGTGCAGAGTCACGTGGTCTTCGATTTTCCGTGCTTCAATTTCCTTGTGTGTGAGTCTGAATAATGACGTTTTCTGAGTCCCTCTCTTGGTTAATGTGGAGAACAAATGGTTGTGGACTCTGGCGCCATGGAAACCTTATCATGTCCCTGCCTAGTGCTGGAAGACTTGCTTCAAGGACCCAAGCCCCTGAGCACAGAGAGGCAGGTGTTGTGGCTGAAAGTACTCGGGACCAGGACCTTAAAACTGGCATTGACACACCACCGGCCACTCTTTGGCACCCTTGGACCAGTCAGCTAACGTCTCTGGGCTCCGGCATCTTCATCTGCAGGAGGGGTTTGGGCTGAAGGGTCATTTGTTCCCCTTCTGGATGTGACATTTGGCATGCATGGTCCTCTCCACCACATACATCTCCACATTCCTACTTCTCTAAACCCTAAACCTGCTCCTTTCTCTTTCATTTATTTATTTTTGTAGAGACAGGGTCTCACTCTTGCCCATGCTGGAGTGCAGTGGCAAGAACAAGGCTCACTGCAGCCTCCACCTCCCAGGCTCCAGCGATCCTCCCACCTCCGTCTCCCCCCGAGTAGCTGGGATTATAGGCACGCAGCACCATGCCTAGCTAATTAAAAAAAAATTTCCTACAGAGGCAGGGTCTAACTATATTGCCCAGGCTGGTCTTGAACTCCTGGGCTCAAGCGATCCTCCTGCCTCGGCCTCTGGAAGTACTGGGATTCCAGGTGGAAACCAATTTGCCCAGTCTCATTCCCCTCTTGATTCATGAAAAGCTCTTGGCGTTTCCTGTCTCACCAGCCTCGCCTTCTCAGTGAGTGGTGTGGTCACCATCTCTTCTCAGTCCACTCCTTGTGGCTGGGGGCTTTCATTGAGTCCCATAGCTTGTGTTGACAAGTCTCAAATTTAAATTGCCAGACTAAACTGCATCCCTGGGTATGGACCCATCTGTACAACCTGTGCCCAGGAACAGCTGCACATGGCCGCGTCACCAGCATTGAGGCTGATCACGGCCGAAACAAGTCTCAGCCTCCCCGACTCCTGTCCCCAACATTTTAGCATGTCAGCAAGTGGCTCAAGACCCAACCATTGGACCCATCCTTCATTTTTCTACTTTCTTCACCCTCCCGCATAATCTGTCCACAAACCTCGAATGTCGTGCCTCTTAAAGGTATTTGGAATCTGTGCACATTGCAGCTTCTCCACCCCTGCCACTGGAATGTCCTGCTGGGCCCTGCAGCAACCTCCAAACTGGCCACTTCCTGCTCCCGTTTCTGTCCCTGGCCCAGCAGTGAGACCCACTCGTTTAATCGTCAACCTCAGACCCTGTGTGACCTCAGCTTGGGGCTCCCCGCTGTGTATCCAGCAACCTCCTGCCTTGGGGCTGTGGTCAGCTCCTGTTAGAGCCTCGCTCTGTGCCAGCCTGCAAGCACACTGGCCTTCTGTCTCATCCAAAACACGCTGAACCTGTCCCACCGTGGGGCCTGTCCCTGGCTCTTTCCCCTGCCTGGAATCTCTTTCCCAGAGCCTGGCATGTCTGGCTTCTTGTCATTCTGATCTCTCCCTAAATCCACCTTCTCAGAGAGGCCATTCCACGCTGGGCAAATGAAAAGGTAGTGCCTGCCTCGCCGCTGCCTGTGGCTGTCTCTTCTCCGCCATCACCAGCATCTGAGCACTCTGCCCATGGATTCATTGGCTTTTGTATCCTCTGCTTTCTTGTGCCTTTAAATGACAGGTTCCAGACTCCAGGGCCTGGACTGTCTTGTTCGACTGTTTTGTATCCTGAGCCCACCAGAGCCTGGCATGGAGCTGGCTCCCGTTACATATTTTTGGGATGAATGAATGACTTTCTTCTGCTTGGTCTAGGAGGCTGTGGCTGCACAGACAGACAAGGGAGCACTGTCCTCAGAGGCTCCCGGGGAGTTCCAGGAACACAGCCCCGGAGCTCTCCTCCCAAACGCACCCCACGCATGTCCTTGGAGGCCAGCCTCCAGAGAGTTCCAGGAACACAGCCCCGGAGCTCTCCTCCCAAATGCACCCCACGCATGTCCTCGGAGGTAGGCTTCCAGAGAGTTCCAGGAATATAGCCCTGGAGCTGTCCTCCCAAACACACCCCACATGTGTCCTAGGAGGCTCCCGGAGAGTTCCAGGAACACAGCCCCAGAGCTATCCTCCCAAACGCACCCCACACGACGGTTTCCGAGCTATCCCCAGAGTGGAGCCCAGAGATGGCAAGAAGGAGGGGAGGCAGCAGCTCTGGCCAGAGGCTGAGGGAGTTCTGGCTTTTGGGGGAGGGTGGGAATTCTGGCCACTGGTCCGGGTGGTCTGCTCTGGAAAGACCTCCTCCAAGCCCAGAGCAGAGAGGCCGGAAGGGTCAGCCGTGGGATCTCAGGGGTGATCGGTCGCCTCTCTGTGGCAGCCAGGTTAGTGGGAGTCACCCACTTGGTGGGGCCTGGCAGCTCAGTTCTGGCTGCCTAGGACTGTAGCCGGACATCAGGGTGGAGGGCCTGGGGAGCATGGGGCCACCCTCCCGCCTCTGCTTTCTGGGTCTCTGACCTTGAGCCATGGGGCGTTATGCGACCTCAGACAGAAGAATCATGGTCCCCAGCAGTCCCATCACAACGAGGGCCCAGCTGCTGGGCAGGCCAGCAGACCTTCCGTGGAGCGGGAGAGCAGGCCTTCCGTCAGGCGGAAGAGCAGGCTCTAAGGAAAGCCAGAGGACCCGTGAGGGAGAGAGGGATGGCTCCTCACCCCAGCTCCCCCACAGTAGACTCAGGGTCCTCTGGTGGTCCCCACGAGCCCCCCACTTCCTCTTTCACCGCCGCCTTGGTCCCATGGCCCTTGTCCACCACGGCACTTCACAGCCCTGCTCAGGAGGGCCCAGCCCTCTCCAGCCAGGCCCCCACCAGGGTCGCCACCTTGTCAGTTTCCAGGTGACCTTTGTCCCCAGGATGGATCAGGTTCAGGTGGGGAGGTGTGTGTGTGTGGGAGGCTGATACAGGAAGATTCTAGAAAGGAGGCCCTCAGGTTGCCGTGGTGGGGAGTGGGGAGTGGGGATCCAGCAGCCAGGAGGTGGGCTCTGCACAGCAGGCCCGCCTGGGCCACCCTTGCTCCCTCTGTCCCCTTCTTGAGCAAGGCTGCCCACTCCTCCCGCTCGCCCTCTTGTGCTGCCCGAGATGCATGAGGTGCTCCTGAGAGGTCACGTGTTGTGGGAATGTGAGGGATTCCGGTATTCCCCAAAGCCAGGGGAGGCAGCCCCACTCGGGGTTTGAGGCGTATCCTGGTCACAGGCACGCAGGCACCCACGTGTGCACACCTGTGCACACTCGAGCAGGCCGGGATTTGGGGCACCCTGCCCTCACCTGTGTGCAGCATAGGCAGCAGGGTAGCCGGGTCCCCATCGTTGGCCTCGGGCACGATGCCCAGCAGCCGGCACATGAGCTCGTACACGTGGACGCTCTCAAAGGGCTCCACCTCCAGGCCCGCCTTGAAGCTGGGGCCCACAGCGCGGAAGATGGTCTTCATGTCCATGTCTTTGTTGTCAAAGCCGTGCTCCCCATTGTTGAACTGGACGTTAACTCTCTGCCGGGGAGTGGTAAAGGGTCCTGGGTCCTTGCTGGGAGCAAGAGACCCTCTCCACCTACCCTATCCACCCTACGAACGCCCCCTTCCCCTTAGGAAGGAGCACCAATATGGGGGCTGGAGGGGTTCCAAGACTCAGTTTCCCTGAATTCTCAGCTTCTGGAGATCAGTCACCCTACAGAGTGAAGTTCAGGGAAGGTCCAGTTAAATGAACGGAGACCAGACCCTGAGTAAATGGGAGTGGAGCGAGCAGCTCCAGGCTGCGGGCCCTGCCTCCTGGGTGGTGGTGAACGCTGGCTCCCATCGGTCACTTCCTTTCTGGGGATGTCTGCTCCCTAATCTGTGCTTTGCTTCTGGCTCAGCACAACTGTGCTCTCTGCTGAGGGGAGGTCGGGCTCCTGCCTCTTTTCTGCCTCCTCCCTGTCACCCTTGGGGCTGGACTCCTACACTTTACCCTGGACACGTAGGGCACACACACACGCCTATCACACAGTGCTCGGACGTGACGGGTACAGTTGTGCACACACACTCCCACTGCGTGATGCCTGAATGTGGGGGGCACACACACATGTGCACACACACACTACTGCCTCGTGAAGGGTGTGTCCCTTCAGTGCTGACGCTCCTCAGACTGGGGGCCAGCTAGAAATAGGGAGTGCCTCTATAGAGATGGAAGGAGAGGCCAGACGCAGTGGCTCACCCCTGTAATTTCAGCACTTTGGGAGGCCAAGGCAGGAGGATCGCTTCAACTCAGGAGTTTGAGACCAGCCTGGGCAATATGCAAAACCCTGTCTCTACAAAAAATACAAAAATCAGCCAGGTGTGGTGGCTCACACCTGTAATCCCAGAACTTTGGAAGGCCGAGGTGGGTGGATCATCTGAGGCCAGGAGTTTGAGACCAGCCTGGCCAACATGGTGAAACCCTGTCTCTACTAAAAACACAAAAAATTAGGCATGGTGGCAGGCGTCTGTAATCCCAGCTACTCAGGGGGCTGAGGCAGGAGAATCGCTTGAACCCGGGAGGTGGAGGTTGCAGTGAGCTGAGATCGTACCACTGCACTCCAGCCTGGATGACAAGAGTGAAACTCTGTCTCAAACGAAACCAAACCAAACAAAACAAAACGCACACAAAAATTAGCCAGGCATGGTGGCATGCACCTGTGGTCTCAGCTACTCAGGAGGCTGAGGTGGAAGGATCCCTTGAGCCTGGGAGTTTAAGGCTGCAGTGAGCTGAGATCCTGCCATTGCACTCCAGCCTGGGCAACAGAGCAAGACCCTATCTCAAAACAAAACAAAACAAAACAAAAACAAAAAAAGGAGACCCAGAGCCCGGGGAGGGAGCCCCCAGAGGTGGTGCCTCCAGCAGGCGACTCACCCCGTGGATGACGTAGCCAAGGTCGCTGTACATCAGCAGAGGTGTGACCCTGGGGTTGTTGGCGTAATGGAAGGCCTCGGGGAACTCCTCCTTCTTGTAGACGTGGAGCTTGGGGTGGGCATCCTTGAGCGCATTGTACACCTTCTCCAGCCTCCCTTCTTTAGGGAGCAGCATCCCGTTTGGTCCGTAGTCCAGGAGCTCAAACTGGATGTCCTGGAAGGTGAAGTTGGGGAACTTGTGGAATTCGACCAGGTCGCCAGCCTGCTTGTCCACGGTCGTCATGCCGTGGTCGGATGTGATGATCAGGTTGAGGTGGTCTGTGAGGTGGTTGCGAGCAATGCTCTCCCGCAGGTAGCCCACGGTCCGATCCACCTGCCGCACCATCTCCCTCCTCTCCAGGGACTCGGGGCCGTACTTGTGGCCCGTGGAGTCTGGCTCCCCGAAGTAGAGTGTGACCAGATCCAGGTCCTCCTCCGTGAACCACGCCATCACCGTGTCGATGTTCGCTCTCCACTCCGTCTCATTTTTGTAGTTGTGCGCGATGCCTTCCTTCCGGCTCTGCGTCACGGCCACCCCTTGGTAGGTGACGTTCCCGCCCGGGTAGAAGAAGGAGCCAGCCCTCAGACCCTGCCAGACAAGGCAGCGTGAAGGACAGGACTCCTCAGTGGGCGCCCCTCATCCCATGCCTGTGAACACATTTGTCCCCCACCTGCCTCCTCCTCTGTTCCACCCACCCATCCCTGCTCCTCGCTGCAGCTACGGGGCCTTCAATTTCTAAAACATCCCTGATCTCATGCTCTATGGGGGGTAAAACCTGATTTTATAGAGGAAGCGACAGGTGCCCACTGGACTTGAGCACTAAACGAGACATCAGGGTAAAAATGTTCCTAGATACGCAGTGTCTGCCTCATCACTGGGCTATGATGCCTGCCTCGAGGCCACACTGCCCAGAAAGCATCTCCTTCTGAACTGAAGTCTGGCCTGCCCTGCTGGGCTCTGGTCCGGGCATGAGTCTGTCTGTCCACCTGTGTCCCGTCCACCTGCCCCTCCAGCCTTCTGCCTGGCCGCCTGTCTGCCCCTAACTCGACTGCTGCTTTATTTAGAATTTGTCTGTCCCCCCAGCCCTCTGTCCACCCCACCTGCCCATCCACTCCCCCAGGATATTCTTTCATTGGATCAAGCGCCTTGAGATGCCAGGGTATCTACCTTGGCTTCCTGCTTGCAAGCCTGTGGAGGGAGCCCTGAGTGTGTCTATGGATCCTTCTGGAGCGAGGGAACTCCGGCTTGAGTGGATACCTTGGCTCTGGGGTGGGCATGGGCTCTGACGTTTATTCCAGCCTCATCTTGGAAACCTCCACTGACTTTGTTTACTGGAAGCCTCGCCTCTGGGCCAGGAAGCCCCCAGAGCATTGCAAACTGGGTGGGGGGCGGTCCTGGGTCAATACTGTAACCCACCTCTCATTTTATCTTTGGCCCTTTAGAATTTAGCTGCTCAGCTCTGACAGGGATGTGGGAAAGGGAGAAAGTCGTGTAATTGTTTTTTTTTTTTTTTTTTGAGACGGAGTCTCGCTCTGTCGCCCAGGTTGGAGTGCAGTGGCCGGATCTCAGCTCACTGCAAGCTCCGCCTCCCGGGTTGACGCCATTCTCCTGCCTCAGCCTCCCGAGTAGCTGGGACTACAGGCGCCCGCCACATCGCCCGGCTAGTTTTTTGTATTTTTTTAGTGGAGACGGGGTTTCACCGTGTTAGCCAGGATGGTCTCAATCTCCTGACCTTGTGATCCGCCCGTCTCGGCCTCCCAAAGTGCTGGGATTACAGGCGTGTAATTGTTAAATGCTTTCTTGTTGAGTCACAATGATCTTCACAGCCTGACCCTCACCCCCAATGCTGCAGGGCCCAAGGGTGCAGTTCTCCCTCCGACTAGGGGGACAGAGCAATCCCTCTTGCTCCCAGGGCCCCCCAGGGAGGACTGGGCAGGGCTGTGTCCATGGGCCGAGCCGGACATAGCTCACTGGTTAGTCCTCACCGGCACCCACCACCTGCCCATTCTGGGGTCCTACTTCACACTCTTCTGTGCCAGGGTAGGCCAGGAGCCCCGAGACCCTGGAGTGGGGAAGGGACCTGCTGTGGATCTCACATGGTTCCAAGCCTCGCCTGGGCCTAGGTGCCCCCATGCTCTGCAATGTCAGTGTGGGTGGGGGTGACATTACCTGCCTCTGGGCTGTGATCCAGATGGGCACGCTGCCATTGTCCCACCACCTCTGGATGCCCAGCGTGGCGTGGTAGGGCAGCTTCACCTTGCTGGTGGTGTTGTAGTACATGTTGTGAACCACCCCGTGGTTCTCGATATATTTGCCTGAGGGAGGAAGAGGTGCAGAGGGTGGCAGGATGGACCCGGGGTCACAGCGAAGGCCGGACCCAGGGCTGGAAGAGGCGAAGTCAAAGCCGCCTCGGTTTCCCTGTGTGCTGGGTGGGGAGTGGGCCTGGGGCAGGGCTGGGAGGAGCAGACTTCTTTCTGCGCTGCCCCGTGGGAGCCAAGGTTCGAGGTCATGTCCGAGACAAATAGACACGTGTTCTTTGAGCTATTGTACCAATTGCACTTCCACTTTCAGTTTGTCCCGCAGCTGGACGGGCACATAGGCACGAATGCATGTGCGGGGATCCTGGTGGCAGACTTGTTTGCTTTAGCAAAAGATTGCGGGTGACCTCCATGGCCATCAGGAAGGCACTCTTTAAATAAATAACGGCCCAGCCATCAGATGAGACCCCAGGCAGGAATTTCAGTGAACCAGGAGATTTTTTGAATTTATTTTTGTACAGGAAACACGTGCACATGGTACTAAGCCCAAAAGGTGCAAACGGAGAGATGAAGTGGAGAAGGTCCCTCCGTCCTCATCCGCGATACAGAGAAACAGGTGGCGCACGGACGGGAGAACTGCACACCTCCGTTTGCGGTTAGAAGGGGCCGAGGTTGCAGAAAGGCTGGTGTGGGGATCAGCTGCTTGTGTTGGGGTGAACGGTGTCCCACCACGTTCATGCTCACTTGGAACCTTGGCATGTGTCCTTATTTGGAAATAGGGTCTTTGCAGTGTGATTAGCTAGGGTAAGGGGATGTATACTGGAGAAGTGTGGACGCTAAATTCAGTGACTGGTGTCCTTGTGAGAAGAGGAAAGTTTGAATACAGACACTCACAGGGAGAGACCCTGGGAAGGCGTAGGGAGAGGTTGGAGTGATGCTACCACCAGCCCAGGAATGCCAAGGATTGCGGAGGCCCCGGGAGCCAGAAGAGGTGAGGAGGGAGCCTCTTCTGCTAGAACCTTCGGGGCGGGTGCAGCCCTGCAACGCCCTGGTTTTGGCCTTCTGGCCTCCAGAAGCATGCGGATCCGTTTTTGTGGGTTTAAGCCAGTCTGCAGTTCTTCGTTGCAGGGGCTCTGGGACACCCACGCAGGGTCTTTGGAGGATGACCCAAGTTTGGGAGGTGGGCAAGCCCCCTTAGGGAGGGCCAGGGGTGTTTGCTTTTCAACTCTCTAACACCTTTTTTGCAGTACTTGGCTCTTTATTATTTTAATATTGTTTATTTTTTTGACACAGGGTTGTGCTCTGTTGCCTAGGCTGGAGTGCAGTGGCGTGATCGCAGCTCACTGCAACCTCTGCCTCCTGGACTCCAGCAATCCTCCTGCCTCAGCCTCCTTTATTTTTATTTTTTATTTTTTATTTTTATTTTTTTTGAGACGGAGTCTCACTCTGTCGCCTGGGCTGGAGTACAGTGGCCGGATCTCAGCTCACTGCAAGCTCCGCCTCCCGGGTTTACGTCATTCTCCTGCCTCAGCCTCCCGAGTAGCTGGGACTACAGGCGCCCGCCACCTCGCCCGGCTAGTTTTTTGTATTTTTTTAGTAGAGACGGGGTTTCACTGTGTTAGCCAGGATGGTCTCGATCTCCTGGCCTCGTGATCCGCCCGTCTCGGCCTCCCAAAGTGCTGGGATTACAGGCTTGAGCCACCGCGCCCGGCCTTATTTTTTTTTTTAATTTATTTTTTTGAGATGCAGTCTTGCTTTGTCACCCAGGCTGGAGTTCAGTGGTGCGATCTCAGCTCACTGCAACCTCCACCTCCTGGGTTCATGCAATTCTCCTGCCTCAGCCTCCCGAGTAGCTGGGATTACAGGCATGCGCCACCATGCCCGGCTAATGTTTGTATTTTTAGTAAAGATGGGGTTTCGCCATGTTGGCCAGGCAGGTCTCGAACTCCCAACCTCCAGTGATCTGCCTGCCTCACCCTCTCAAAGTGCTGGGATTACAGGCGTGGGCCACTGCGTCTGGCCCCATATTTGGCTTTTAAAAAACCTATGTGTGTATTGTCTACAGCCTGGGCAGATCTGTCAGGGAGGTGTTGGGTGGGAAATGGAAAAGCTGGAAGGGAGAGGGAGAGGCTGACACAGCCAGCTGGAGGGGCAGGCAGGGGAGGGGAGCCGTGGGAGTCATCAGGGAGCCCGCCACGCTACCCTCCTCCTGAAGCCTTCTGGGGTTGCTGCCCTGGCTGCGGCCACGGCTTTAAGGACCCCCCTGGTCATTTTTCTTTGTCCCGGATCTGTTGCTACCAACAGTGAGGATTCCTAATGGTCCCCTTGGCTGTGTCCTGTGCATGGAATGAGGACCTCTCCCCTTTATCCTGCACGACAGGGCTCTATGCCACCTGGTTTCTCAGGCCCTCCCACCCCCAGGCCCCATCCTGGGGCGGTACTCACCGGTGACCAGGGTGAAGTGGCAGGGGCTGGTCATGGTGACAAAGGCGGGGGTCATGTAGCGTGCCTTCACCCCGTCTCGGGCCATGGCATCCAGGTTGGGGGTGTCCACGTCCTGGTCATAGTTCCAGCGGAAGCCGTCGAAGGACACCAGAAGCAGCTTGTTCCGGGAGCCCTGACTTTGTACCGGTGCCCCGGCCCCGGGAGCCAGGAGCGTGGCCAGAGCCACAGTGAGGAGGATGGCTGGGCCTCTCATGCTGGGCCTTCCAGATGGACAGGCACACAGGGTGCCTAGGACCGGCTCCTGCCGAGGAGGGCAAAGTCCCAGGGTCACCCGGGCTGATCTCATCCCGTGCGTCTTTGGAATGTGGCTGTGCACATCCCTGGGTCGTACCTCGGGAGTGGGCTCCCCAGCCGGGTCAGTGCCACCCCTGATCCCAGCCTCACGTGTGTGGGGTGGCATCAACTTGAGCATCTGCCTTTATTGCCAGCCGCGCCCTTGGGGCTCCAGGCTCCTCCCTCCCTCCCCAGAGTGTGGACAGTGACCCAGGGCTCAGAGCACAGCAGGAGCCCGTTCCACCAGGAAAGTCGTGCCCTCTCCCTCCCCCGTAGCAGCCGGTGGTCCCTCTGTCCCAGCTCACCCTGACCCCAGGGGACCCAGGTGAGGGTGGGGTGGAACCTGCCTCCAGGCCTTTAGTGGTGCATGGGCCTCAGGTCTGCCTGGGCGAGGGCCTGTGGGGCAGGCTTCCCATGGTCAGGGCCAGGACCAAGCCTGGGTCACAGCATGGCCTTTTCCCGGGGGAACCCCAGGCTGGGTGCCTCTTCTTCTCCTCTTGCTCCTGTTAAGGGGCTCCTGGAGCTTGGTGAGCAGACCCGAAACCCGATGGCTCCAGAGCAGCATCCTGCGTGCCTTCCTTCTTGGGGTGCTTCCTTCTTGGGAATTTCAGAGGGGGCCTGGGGCTCGGGCGTTCTTGCTTGATGGGCTTTTTGACAAGGGGTCAGAAGAGGGGGACTCCCTTGTTACCATGGGCACATGAGAGGTGGGAGAGGAACCCCTGGATTCAGCGTGCAGTTCTCCCTCCCTCCCTCTCTGCCATCTCTCCTTCCCCTTTCTCTTATTCTCTCTGTCTCTATCTCTCTCCCTCTTTCCTTCTCTGTATGTCTCTGTCTCAGCACCTATTAAGCACTTTCTGTGTGCCAGGCATGGTTTTAGGTTCTGGGGACACAGAAGTGAATGAGACAGACAATGATCCTGGTGGCCTCCATTCGAGTTGGGGACACAGAAAATAAAATGAACAAAGAAGAAAAAAAAAGATAGTTTCCCAAAAGAAAGGAAGGCAGGAAGCTGTGATGGGGAGGCTGGTGGAGTGGGTGGGGCGGCACTCAGTGGTGGCTGGTTGGGTTTCGCTGAGAGGATGGTGGAGGTCAGTGACTCTGGGGGACCATGAGCCAGGGGAGCAGGCATGGGGCAGGTGGCAGGGGCGGCAGGGGCGGCAGGGCCGGTCCCGTGGGGCAGGTGACGGTGATTCTCATGCCAGGCAGTGGAAGCCAGGGGTGGGTTTTAAGCAAGAGAGTGACATGAACTGATCTAATGCTAAAAAAGCACTCTCCATTTGTGGGTGAAGGTTGGACCAGAATGAGGGCAGAATGAACACTGGGTGCTCCCTGGAGAGGTGACTGCCTGTGTCTGAACAGGAGCTATTGGTGGCCCGGACCAGGGTGGTGGCTGTGGAATGGGGCTGGGTTTGAGGTGGATCCTGGAGGTTTTGCTGAGAGGTGGTGCATTGGATTGCATGGTTGGAGGTGGTGCACTGGATTGCATGGTGGGAAGACGGAAGGGCGTGGCTGGGGGTATTGTCACAATTTCAATCTGGAGCCACACACCTGCCAACAGTGGCCCCGGCCTTCCTTAAGACCTTTGCCTGGCTGTGGCAAGCAGACGCCGTCTCAAAGCGATGGCCGTGGCACTCAGATGACACTGCAGACGCTGTCCACAGCCTCCCCAGGCCAGCCAGCCTTTCTTGACCCAGGTGGGCAGGGACCACTGGTACGGATCCCTCGCCGCCCCTGCCTGGCCGACTGGAATACACTCTGAAGGAGGACTCCGTGCCAGTGACCTTCCTTCTTCACGCTTCTGTGCACCAAAGGCTGAAAACCAGGATGGAGTGACTGCCCGGTGCCTACAACCACCACGTGGGGTGCCTCCTCTGCAGGGCTGGGGTTCAGGGCGCCCAGAGGTTGCGGCTCCTCCCTGGGGAGCACAGACCTTGGGGAGGGTAAGAATTCCTGTGTGTCAGGGACACAGGTTGCGATGCACGCACAGGGGGAGTGCAGGCGGCTTCAGGAGAGGAGATCGGGCTTTGCTGGCACCAGCGTTGGGGGAGGCCCACAGGATGCATGGAGCCAGGAGAGGGCAGGAAGGCTTCAGGCAGAGGGACCAGGCATGGAGGAAGGGAGGCACCCGGGCTCCCGAGGGGGTCGACCAGGGGCCTGTAGGCCATGGCGGAGTCTGGATTTTCCGCTGTAGGAGAGCTGGTTAGTTGTCCCCTAATAGCTGTTCTCCCCCTTTTCCATGATAAGATGGCTGCTAAGAAGAAAGACTACATTTCCCAGCATTCCTTGCAACAAGGCATGACCACGTGACCACATTTTGGCCAATGGGGCGAAAGGAGAATGTTCTGTACATTCTCCAGAAGCTAGCTTTGCTTCTCTTCTTTTTTGATTTTTCCTCCATCTGATGCCTCCGGCTGGCAAGCCACCCTGAGTTGCCTGATGAGGGGCTCCCTGGGGATGGCTGGGGTGCGCAGAACGGGCCTGGTCCCCAGTGTCCTGTGTAGTAGCTCAGCTCCAGGCTGCATTCTCACAGGGTGAATACAACACACTCTGCCTCGTTGCCGTTTCCATTATTTTGGTTTCCTGTCACTCTCAGCGGGACCTAGTTCAAGCTGATAATAGAATTCCAGGCCTGGAGGGCATTGCTAGGTTCAAGCAAGAGCTGGCTGTGGGGTAGGGTTCGAGAGGGCCACCAGGGAGGCAGGGCCTGAGTGAGGGGCCGAGGCTGTGGTCCAGGGGCCTGGCCAGGCCTCTGCTGGGGTGCATTTGGGGTGTGCTTGGGGCCGGCGCAGATCTTGGTGGCTTGCAGGTCTGGGTCCATGGTTCTGCAGGTTCTCTTGTCGGTCCCTGAGGTTGTGCAAATTCCTGGTCCTGTTCACCCTCTTACTGCCTGGGCCTGGTCTGGAGATGGCATGAAAGGTCTGCTCCTGCTCCTCTCAGGACATCCCAGCCATGCTGGGGTAACTCTGCCTCTGGTTTTTGGCTCTGTACCTCAATCCCGCTTTGCTGGGGAGCTCCTTGGGTCACCCCACATAGGTTTCCGTTTTCTCCCTGATCTCATAGAGCACTTGGATGGAATGGGTGTGCGGTGGTTGATTTTGGATGAAAGGGTGTGTGGTGGTTGATTTTGGATGGAATGGGTGTGCAGTGGTTGATTTTGCATGGAATGGGTGTGCGGTGGTTGATTGTAGCTCACGGCTACAGGACATTTCCCACAGTCCAGGCACTGGGAAATAGCCACGATCTCACTGAAGCTTGGAGGTAGTTCTTGAGGCAGGAATTAGTATAATCCTCAGTTTACGGGTGGGGAACTGAGGCAGAGAGAGGTTAAAGTCACTTGGTAACTGGAGGAGCTGAGCTGGAACCCAAGCATTCTGGCTCCCGATCCCCAGCATTCAGCTTCAACTGCTTCAAGAGGCAGCAATTTACCAACCTTTGTTCACTTGGGATCCTATTGTCAGGTTTTGGGGCTACTGACAACATTTTCTTTAAAAAATGGTGCAGTCCAGCCTGGTCAACGTGGTGAAAACCCATCTCTACTAAAAATACAAAAATTAACTGGGTGTGCTGGTGCGCACCTGTAATCTCAGCTACTTGGGAGGCTGAGGCATGGGGATTGCTTGAATCTGGGAGGTGGAGGTTGCAGTGAGCCGAGATCACACCACTGCACTCTAGCCTGGGCAACAGAGTGAGACTCTGTCTCAAAAAACAGAACAAAACAAAAATAGTGCAGCTGAGTATCTTGACACCACTGACTTTTCCTTTTCTTTCTTTGTTTTTTAACCTTTGCCTTCTTTCCTCGGGATACAGTGCTTAGAGGAAGGTTATTGGACAAAGGATAGAAAAGCTACTTGGTTTGTATGATCAGATGGCTGTCGGGTGACAGACCCTCTTCTCGACCTAACTCTACTCCACTAAGCCTTTGAGGCGCTGACCTTGGGCTCTGTCCTGGGCTTGTTTAGTTCAGGTTTAGCAAGAGTCCTGCTGGGTCAGTTTAGTGAAAATCCTATGTGATCACCCTCAATATTTGATCAAATTCCTCATCCTCCACTCTCGATATCTTGTTACCCTGGCCTGCTTTCAGCAAGATTCCTGCCGAGTTGGTTGAGCAAGCATCCCCTCTCCTCAGTGTCCCCTCTTAGTCATTTTCTGCCCACCCGGCACCCTTGCTACTGGACCGCACATCCTGCTTGTCCTTGGTAGAGTGAGACTGAGCCCAATCTCGCTCTCACACAGCAAAGCTCCATGGTGGTAACCCCCATGGAATAAGGTCTTCCTACCTGTCTTTAGCAAGACAAGAGTCATGAATACTTTTTTCTTTATTTTAAAAATTATTACTATTATTATTATTTTTTTGAGACGGAGTCTCACTCTTTTGCCTGGGCTGGAGTGCAGTGGCGTGATCTCAGCTCACTGCCACCATGCCTGGCTAACTGTTGTATTTTTAGTAGAGATGGGGGTTTCACCATCTTGGCCAGGCTGGTCTTGAACTCCTGACCTCATGATCCACCCACCTCGGCCTCCCAAAGTGCTAGGATTACAGGCATGAGCCATATTATAATAATATGGCTCCTGGCCATATTGTTATTTTTAATAGAGATGGGGTCTTGCTGTGTTTCTCAGGCTGGTCTTGAACTCCTGGACTCAAGCGATCCTCCCATCTCAGCCTCCCACAGTGTTGGGATTACAGGTGTGAGCCATGACTCCTGGCCAAATGTTTTTTCTTTAACATAAGAAAGGTTGAAGCAGTTGATAGTACCAGCAGCCATGAGTTAATGTAAATATCCCCTCTGCTCCACCCCGTACTACCTTTATTGGGGTTTATCTTTTTGTTCCTTTGCGATAGTGTCATAGGCATGTAATGATATCTTAAAGCATCAAGCCAGAGAAACTGGGAGATTTTCCATGTCATGATTTCTTATCTCGAACTCCCCATGTGAGGACTTTTATTATCCTCGACCACTGATTAAGTGGCTTCTACAGCACTGAATTTTGTGTGTGTGTGTGTGTGTGTGTGTGTGTGTGTGTGTGTGTGTGTGTGTGTGTGAGAGAGAGAGAGAGAGGAGACAGGGTCTTGCTCTGTTGCCTAGGCTGGAGTGGAGTGACATGATCACGGCTCGCTGTAGCCTCTATCTCCTGGGCTGAAAAGATTCTCCTACTTCAGCCTCCCACATAGCTGGGACTACAGGTGCACACCACCACACCTGGTTAATTTTTTAATTTTTAGTAGAGACAGGGTCTCCTTATGTTGCCCAGGCTGGTCTTGAACTCCTGGGCTCATGTGATCCTCCCACCTCGGCCTCCCAAAGTGCTGGGATTACAAGCATGAGCCACTGTGCACAGCCCAGCATTAACTCTTATGGTTTAATTGGTTCCTTATGTATGTTGCAATGCATATTTTTCCTTTATTTATTTATTGAAAAATAGAGACGGGGTCTCTTTATATTGTCCAGGCTGGTCTTGAACTCCCGGGCTCAAGTGATCCTCCCACCATGGCCTCCCAAAGTGCTGGGAATACAGGTGTGAGTCCGGCTACAATGCATATTCTTTTGAATCTATACCTTTGGAATATTTTTTTTTGATGAACATTTGTCCTTTATATTTGTCACCTGAAGCTTCCCCATCCACTTCATGCTAAGCATGTGGAGCCTGGCCACAACACACATTCTTCTGAATTTATACTTTGGAATATGTGTGTGTGTGTGTGTGTGTGTGTGTGTGTGTGTGTATATATATATATAAATTTTTTTTTTTTTTCTAGACAGAGTTTCCCGTTTGTCACCCAGGCCCCAGGCTGGAGTGCAGTGGTGCGATCTTGGTTCACTGCAACCTCCGCCTCCCGGGTTCAAGCGATTCTCCTGCCTCAGTCTCCCAAGTAGCTGGGACTGTAGGCTTGTGCCACCACACCAGGCTAATTTTTGTATTTTTAGTAGAGATGGGGTTTCACCATGTTGGCCAGGATGGTCTCTAACTCCTGACCTCAGGTGATCCACCCTCCTTGGCTTTCCAAAATGCTGGGATTCCAGGTGTGAGCCACTGTGCCAGGCTTGGAATATGTGTGTGTGTGTGTGTGTGTGTGTGTATATATATATATATATTTTTTTTTTTTTTTTTTTTGAGACGGAGTCTCGCGGGTCGCCTAGGCTGGAGTGCAGTGGTGCAATCTTGGCTCACTGCAAGCTCCGCCTCCTGGGTTCACGCCATTCTCCTGCCTCAGCCTCCCGAGTAGCTGGGACTACAGGCACCTACCACCATGCCTGGCTAATTTTTTTGTATTTTTTTTTTTTTTTTTTTTTAGTAGAGACGGGGTTTCACCATGTTAGCCAGGATGGTCTCGATCTCCTGACCTTGTAATCAGCCCGCCTTGGCCTCCCAAAGTGCTGGGATTCCAGGCGTGAGCCACCGTGCCCAACCTGGAATATATATTTTTTGATAAACATTTGCCCTTTATATTTGTCACTTGAAATTTCCCTATCCTCTTCATGCTGAGCCTTCAGGTAGGTGGTGAGGCCAGCCTCTCTGAAGCAGGCCCTGCCATATTGCTCATCGCGGTTATCACCAGAGCCTGGGAGAGCGTCCAGCACAGCATAGGTGCTTAATGCATCTTTGTTGCATGAGTAAATAAATTTAGAGGACAAATGCATGCAAATATCTACCATACTTTCTGTTTTGACAAAACTTTTTATTTTACGACAGTTTTCGGTTTGTGGAAAGATTGTGAAGACAATACAGAGTTCCCACATCCCCTGCACCCAGTTTCCCCTGTTATTAATGTTGACTATTAGTGTGGTACTTTGCACACTTAAGGAGCCAGCATCCATAAGTTATTATTGTTATTATTTATGTTTTTGAGACAGAATTTCGCTTGTTGCCCAGTCTTGAGTGCAATGGCACAATATCCGCTCACTGCAACCTCCACCTCCAGGGTTCAAGTGACTCTCTTGCCTCAGCCTCCCAAGTAGCTGGGATTACAGGTGTGTGCCACCACACCAGGCTAATTTTTTTTTTTTTTTAGTAGAGATGGGGTTTCGCCATGTTGCCCAGGATGGTCTTGAACTCCTGACCTCAGGTGATCCACCCGCCTCAGCCTCCCAAAGTACTGGGATTACAGGCATGAGCCACCATGCCCAACTGATAAGTTATTATTATTATTTGAAACAGGGTCTCGCTCTGTGGTCCAGCCTGGAGCGCGGTGGCACGATCTTTGGTCGCTGCAGCTTCAACCTCCTGGACGATGAATGCATGGTATTCGGTCCTTGGGTCTCCTCAGACTCCTCTTGGCTGTGACAGTTTCTCAGCTCTTCCTTGTTTTTGATGACCCTGACGATTTTGAGGAGGGCTGGTTAGGTGTTTTGTAGAATGTCCCTCAATTAGGATTTATCTAATGTTTTCCTTATTGCCAGGCTGGGGTTATGGTTTTTTGGGAGGAGGTTTGCAGAAATAAAGAGCCATTCCTGGCCAGGCGCAGTGAATCACGCCTGTAATTCCAGCACTTTGGGAGGCTGTGGAGGGTGGATCACCTGAGGTCAGGAGTTTGAGACCAGCCTGGCCAACATGGTGAAACCCCATCTCTACTAAAAATACAAAAATTAGCCGGGCATGGTGGCATGCAGCTATTTGGGAGGCTGAGGAGAATCGCTTGAACCCAGGAGGTAGAGGTTGCAGTGAGCCGAGATCGTGCCATTGCACTCCAGCCTGGGCGACGAGTGAAACTACTCCATCTCAAAAAAAAAAAAAAAAAAAAAACAAAAAAAACAAGAGGCGTTCCCATCAGGTCACATTAAGGTGCACACTATCAACAGGGCTTATCATTGGTGACGCGGCCTGGGTCACGCAGCCGAGGAGAGTCGTGGGTATCTCCCTGGAGGTTGCTGTCTTTCCTGCCCTCCACCCCCTTCATACCTTGTTCTTTGGAAGGAAGGCCATGCATGCCACTCATGCTCACGGGGTGAGGGGTCGCGCCCCACCTCCTGGACAATGGAGTGACTGCACAGACTACTTGGAATTCTGCGTGGGGGATTTGCCCCCCCCATCCCATTTATGTATTTCTTCAATGACTTATTTATGTCAGTATGGACTGATAACTATTGTATACTTTGAGTGGTAATCCTGTATTTCTCTATTTTGCAGCTCCAATTGTTCCACCTTTGGCCCCTGGGCAGTCTTTCAGTTGGCTCCTGGTCTGTTTCGCATTTCCCTACAGTGTGTGCAAATGCGTGTGTGTACAAGTGCATGTGTCTGTGTGCAAGTATGTATGTGTGTGTGTATGCATGCATGTTTGTGCATGTGTGTGCGTGCATATGTATGTGAATATGTGCATGTATGTTTGTGTGTGCAAGTGGGTGTGTGCACGTGTGTGCATGTGTGGATGTATGTGTTCTGAGCACTATAAGATGCTCCAGGCTTATCTTACGTATTTCCTCTGCCTTAGAATCCAGCATTTCTCAAGGAGCCCTGGCTTGTTTTATTGCAGATGTTATTAGAGATCAAGATCTGGGAGGTGTGTGGGCTCCTTGTTACCTGGGTGGGGGCAAAGTATTTGTAAAATCGTCATTCCGGCATCCTTGAAGCCAAGGACTCCCCACCTAAGGCAGACGGATGTGAGCTTAGGTAGGGCTGATGGCCACTGTGGGTGCAGTGGTTATGGGCAAACCAGGGTCCGCAGGGGAGAGGGCTCCTCCTTATGGACATATAGGAAAGTGTTTATTCACTGCTTTTCTTGCTTAGGGGGCTCTGGGTGCCCAACAGGACTTGATCCCAGAGGCCTCCTTGGCCCAGGGACTGGGTGGATTTGACGCTTGCACAGGTAGAGATTGCCCCATGCAGATGAGCCATTTAGGGGGCTCGGGCCCTAGGGACCCGGCCTCTGGGCCTGGGGCCGGCCTGCCCAGGCCTGCTGGTGTCTCAGCTGGTGGCTGAGGGCCATAAGGCAGGCATTGTCCTTCATAAGGTCAGCTTTGCCACTAACTTCCTGTTCTCGTTAATAACCTGATACAAGGAATTCTACTGCAATTGTTTCTATGTCTCTCCTACAAGGCTGTGGGCAACACTGTATCCCCAGCTCCTGGTCTGATGCCTGGCACACAGTAGGTGTTTAATAAATGATTCTTCAGTGCATAAATGAAAGAAAACGTGGGTGAAATTAGCATGGTCAGGACCATTGCAACTGCCTTCTGACCGGTCGGTCTCCTTGCTTCTCCTTAGTCTCCAGGTGGCAGCTGGAGCGATACAGTAATGGGAATCACTCTCTTCCTTCTCTGGCCAGGGTGCAGCCGCAGACCGGTGCGTCCAGGGAGCCCTCGATGCCCTGGTGAGGGGTGTGGGCTTGGAAGCTGGGCCCTTACACCTGTGGGTGGTTGCCACTGTTGGAGTAGTGGAGGCATCGAGCCCGTCCCCTGATTTTCCACCATGACTAGTGGTGACAATGTTGGGTCTCAATGGTTCTCTCCTGCCTCCAGTCCAGTGCCCTTTTGTGGGGATCATTACTGGCTTTTGGGGACACTGAAGGAGGAATGGCCAGGTTATGCCATTCGGCTGGAGTGGAACGTCCCCATGGGGACGTGCAATGAGTCTTCCCCAGCAGGCAGATGCCAGATGCAGCGGTGACCACACCCAGACCACACCCGCCGTCTGGGAGGATTCCAGGTGAGCCCCCTGGCGTGGGGGCTGGGGTGGGCTCTCCATCCTCCTATCCCTGGGACAAACGTGTGGGGGACAGCAGGGGCCACCAGGAGCCACAGGGGACAGGCCCAGGCTCACCAGGTGTACTCTGGGACCGGCTGGGCCCCAGGAGGGCCGTGATCTTTCATGGTCATGATGTTAGGAGAGAGACAAGGACGAAGGATGATGGATTCCTTCCCAAAGGGCCATGGCCATCCAGTGAGGCCGAGCTGGGAGGAGCTGAGAAAGGCAGCCTCCCTCCTTTCTCCCTGCCTCCACCATCAGCATCAGCTCTGTTGCCCAAGGCGGTCGCCCTCTGCAGGGGCTGGGGCTTGTAAGGCAGCACCCCCCTGTCCCCACCTGGCGGGGTTGCTCTCCGATTCCTGGGGCCTGCCCAACCTTCACTGTAGCAGGGTTTTATGAGCGGCCTCGCCACTTTATCAATTGCTGTTGCCTTTTATTACTTCTCAGGGGCTTTATCTCAGCAGCCGCCTTGCCTCCCGGCTAAATGAGGATTAATTTTTTAACAGGATTATGTGCTGTGAGTTAGCTGTACTCTCTGGGGACAGCCAGGCGCTCCCCTCCCTCTTAGCTCCTCCCTCCCCCGAGGCCTCCCTCACTGGTTTACTGGGAGTAGGGGCTCCATGTGGGGGCCCCAGGAGCTGGGGGCTGCATCATTCCAGGCTCTGGGATGGGGGTGGGATGGCGAGGACTCTGGGTGGTGGAGACATCCTTGGGCAGGGCCTGCCCTGCAGGGTGAAGTTCCTTTAGAGGTTTCGGCCACTTCTTTTTTTTTTTTTTTTTAGACGGAGTCTTGCTCTGTTGCCCAGGCTGGAGTGCAGTGGCGCGATCTCAGCTTACTGCAACCTCTGCCTCCTGGGTTCACGCCATTCTCCTGCCTCAGCCTCCTGAGTAGCTGGGACTACAGGTACCCATCACCACACCTGGCTAATTTTTTGTATTTTTAGTAGAAATGGGGTTTCACCGTGTTAGCCAGGATGGTCTCAATCTCCTGACCTCGTGATCAGCCTGCCTTGGCCTCCCAAAGTGCTGGGATTATAGGTGTGATTGGCCACTTCTTGAAGGACAGCAGACTTGGCCACCGAGGAGCTGAAAGTGGGGAGAGATGGAGGAGGAGCAGGAGCAGGGGCACATGGGGAGAGAGAGGATGGGTGCCGCCTTGCCAAGCCCACCTGCCCCAGTATCTCGGAGCAGCACAGCCTCAACATGGCCAGCATCAGACTTTCTCGGTCCTTCTCCTGGAACACAATTTCAATTTTCCACCAAAACTTGATAAAGGTGAGCCTGTTCTCACCCTCCTGTGTCTGTCACCTGGAGGACAAAACCCAGGACCCCACCTCCAGCTCTCTGTGCCACCATCTCCTTCACAGACCAGAGGAATGCCTCCTTCTTTGCCCATCAGAAACCCTCTGCGTCAGTCCAGGGTGGGCCTCCAGATACCAGTCTAGGGGCTTCTCCCTGTTGCCCCAGGCAGAGCTGAGGCCCGTGTGGGCTTCCCTTGTGATTCTTCCATTGGGCCTCCTGTCCCCTCTGGAGTTAGGAATTTGTGGGTGTGCTTACCCACCCATTGTGAGCCCCTGAAAGGGACACATTGATACTGCATTTATATCTAGGCATGTGGAAGGTGCCAGGCCTGTTTATGGAAGGAGTGATGAATGGATGGATGAATGAATAAAGGAAGGGATGAATGCATGAGGGAGGAAGGGAAGGGGTCATTGGCTCCCTGAAGGGGCCCAGGGCTGACTTGTTCACTGCCCACTCTTCCCCTGGCTGAGCCCAGGGCAGGCTTGCAGCTGTAGGCCTGGGATGTTTGAGCGGCAGCCTCACGGGCAGCTGGGTTGATGGGGGTGAGGTCCTGGCCAGAGGGGAAGCTGTCCCTGTTCGGGACTGGCTTCTCCTCCGGAGTTCCTGCTCTGCAGGTGTGTGTAGACCTGGCTTAGCTGATGTAACAAATGACCACAAACTGAGCGGCTTCAAACAGCAGTCATGCATTCTGGTGGCCTGGGCGTCCTTGGCTTGTGGCTACATCCCTCCTGCTCAGCCGCCATCCTCATGAGGCCTTCTCTGTGTCTGTCCCTATGACTCTTATGAGGACACCAGCCCTTGGATGTAGGGCCTGCCTGAATAACCCAGGATGACTTCATCTCCACATCCTTCACTTAATTCCACCTGCAAACACCCTCCATCCAAAAAAGGCCATGCTCACACATTCTGGGAATTAGGACAGGGTCATATCCTTTTGGGGGACCACCCTTCAACTCATGAAATACCCATATGCTTGATGAACCACCTTCCTCCTCTCTGAAGCCTCTGTGCTCACACCTAGCGTTTCTGGGTGTGAGTCTGTCCCCCTCTGTGACTATCCTGTGTCCTGTGGTGTTTTTTTTTTTTTCTTTTTTACATTTATTTTTTGAGACAGGATCTCGCTCTGTCACCCAGGCTGGAGTACAGTGGTAAGTTCACGGCTCGCTGTGTAGCCTCGACCTCCTGGGCTCAAGCCATCCTCCCACCTCAGCCTCCTGAGTAACTGAGACCACAGGTGTGTACCACCACACCCAGCTAATTTTAAAAATTTGTTTGTAGAGACAGGGTCTCCCTATGTTGCTCAGGCTGGTCTTGTACTCCCAGGTTCAAGGGATCCTCCTGTCTCAGCCTCTCAAAATGTTGGGATTACAGGCATGCCTGGCGTATCCCGTGTTTATTTGTTCATGTGTACCACTCCTGGGTATACGCCCAAGAGAATTGGAAGCAGGGTCTCAAAGGGATACTTGCACACAGGTGTTCGTAGCAGCTTATTCACAAAAGCAAAAATATGGCAACAGGAGAGGTGCGGTGGCTCAGGCCTGTAATCCCAGCACTTTGGGAGGCCAAGGCGCGTGGATCACCTGAGGCCAGGAGTTCGAGACCAGCCTGACCAATATGGTGAAACCCCGTCTCTACTAAAAATACAAAAATTAAGGCCGGGCGCGGTGGCTCAAGCCTGTAATCCCAGCACTTTGGGAGGCCGAGACGGGCGGATCACGAGGTCAGGAGATCGAGACCATCCTGGCTAACAAGGTGAAACCCCGTCTCTACTAAGAAATACAAAAAAAAAAAAACTAGCCGGGCGAGGTGGCGGGCGCCTGTAGTCCCAGCTACTCGGGAGGCTGAGGCTGGAGAATGGCGTGAACCCGGGAGGCAGAGCTTGCAGTGAGCTGAGATCCGGCCACTGCACTCCAGCCTGGGCTACAGAGCGAGACTCCGTCTCAAAAAAAAAACAAAAACAAAAACAAAAACAAAAATTAGCTGAGTGTGGTGGCGGGCGCCTGTAGTCCCAGCTACTTGGGAGGCTGAGGCGGGAGAATCGCTTGAACCTGGGAGGCGGAGGTTGCAGTGAGCCAAGATCGCGCCACTGTGTTCCAGCCTGGGCAACAAGAGCGAGACTCTGTCTTAAAAAAAAATGTGGAAACAAAACAAGTGCTCAGTGGCCCCAGCTGCCTATGACATGACAGTGAACTCCAAGGTCTTGAGGCTGATCTTGAGGTGCACCAGAATGGTGAGGCAGCTTCACCCTGGAGAGCGGGGCAGGGGCAGGGCCGGACAGAGAGGCGCAGACTCAGCACAGCCCCTGCCCCTGGGGTCTCCGTGCAGCAAGGCCTGAGGTGTGGTCTCTGGGGGCTCAGGCCCTGGTGCAGCTTGGGGGCCACTGGGCAGCAGTGGGGGGTTCTGTGGCTCCATCCGTTCCTCTTTGTGATTTTGGGTGACGCCCTTTGTGGGCAGTAGGAGTTTAACAAGACCCGTGCTCTGCTGGGCTCTGGACGGCCCACAGAGGCTCCTCCACTCGTGATGGGGTCCCTGTAAACCCATCGCAAGCGGAACACGTCCTGTCAAAAATGCATTTACTGGCCGGGTGCCATGGTTCACACCTGGAATCCCAGCACCTTGGGAGGCCGAGGCGGGCAAATAGCTTGAGGTCAGGAGTGTGAGACCAGCCTGGCCAACACGGTGAAACCCCGTCTCTACCAAAAATACAAAAATTAGCCAGGTGGGGTGGTGCATGCCTGTAATCCCAGCTACTTGTGAGGCTGAGGCACGAGAATCACTTGAACCCAGGAGGCAGAGGTTGCAGTGAGCCAAGATGGCACCACTGCACTCCAGCCTGGGTGACACAGTGAGACTGTATCTCTCTCTCTCTCTCTCTCACACACACACACACACACACACACACACACACACACACACACACACACACACACACACACACACACACAGTGCATTTAGTATACCTAATCGCCCGGCCAGCTCAGCCCAGCCAACCTCAGATGTGCTCAGGACACTCCCATTAGCTTCTAGATGGGCAAACTCAGCTCATACAAGGCCTGCTTTTTCTTTTTTTCTTTTGAGACAGGCTCTCACTCTGCCACCCGTGCTGGAGTGCAGTGGTGTGATTATAGCTCGCTGCGGCTTCAAACTCCTGGGCTTAAATGATCCTTCCGCCTCAGCATCCCAAGAACCTGGGACTACAGGTATTGCCACCATGCCTGGCTAATTAAAAAAAGTTTTGTTTTGTAGAAATGGGGTCTCGCCATGTTGCCCAGACTGATCTTGAACTCCTGGGCTCAAGCCATCCTTCTGCTTTGGTCTCCTAAAGTGCTGGGATTACAGGCGTGAACCACTGTCCCCTCCCCTAGCACGTAGGGCTATGCCAGGCATGAGGAGGAGCCCTTCCCGCGTTCCCACTGAGGACAGATCACCTGGGAAAGCACTCAGACAGCCTCGGGGAAGATGAGGGTGGGTCCAGGAGATGCCAAGGGCAGGCCCTTGGGCAGGTTTTTCAACAGTGCCTCTGCCCTGCCACCTCTGTGCCCTACCTGTCACCACAGGGTCTCGGAGAGGAGAGCCGTGTGGCTCAGCACGGCCAGGGGCAGACTAGATTGTCCTGCTGCAGGGGACCACCGGGGCCCAGTGGGACAGCCCTCTCCCTCCCTCTGGGACTCCATGGCCTGTGCTGTCCACCTGCCCAAGAAGCTTCCCTCTGAGGCATCTTGGGTCCGGGTCCTTCCTGATCACCCAGAGCCAGGAGCCCCCGGGAGGAGGGCGAGACATAAACAGTTTCCCCGTTCCCTGCCGGAGGCTCTCGCATCATCGTGCTTTGCGTGCAGCAGCCTTTTCCAGCCCCGGCAGCGAGGGCATGATTGGGCGCCTCCCCCGCCCCCTCCCAGTTTCAGCCCCAGACTGCCCCACGGCTCCACCCCTGTTCAGAGTCACTCAGCCCCTGGGAAAGGTGGCTGGGTCATGAGTTGGGGATATGAGGGGGGTCAGTGCCTGCTAGTTGGCTCCAGAAAACCACCTTTGCTGGACTTGGTGTTGGGGGATGGCAAGGGGGCCTCGGAGACACTGTCCTCCCTCTGCCCTGTACCCCCAGGGTACCCGCGGTCACTCAGTTCCTGACTGCCTGCTTTGGACTGGGATCCCAGGACCCACCCTCTCCCGGCTTCTGCTGAGCCATGCCCTCCGGGGCGGGGAGGTTCCCCTGCCTGGTGCCACTGCCTTGCAAGTGTCACTCAGAGCCCCCGCTGCATGGAGCCGAGCTGTGGGTTTCCTTTCTCGTGTGGACCTGCAGAGAAGCTGCCCTGTCGCTGTCCCTCATTGCTGGGGTGTAAATCCTCTTCGTCACTATCTTCTTGGCCCTCTGCCACCAGCCGTGGACTCTGGGGACACTCGGGACTCAGGCCTGGAATTTTCCCCCAGGTTTTTCCTAGGTGCGTTGGTGTAAACAGGGTCCCCTCTTACCCCAGAGGCTGAGCTCCCATGGGCAGGGGGAGAGTGGGGGCAGCTGTCTGGGGGCCAGGCTGCGGGGACAGGGTCCAGGGTTTCCTGTGGAAACGGTGAAGAGGGCTTGCCCCTGCCCTGGCTCTGGCCAGTGTCTGGTCCCTGGTGGGCAGGGAGTGGCGACTGCAGAACGCACGAAGGTGGTGGGTGGGGTGGGAGTGGCTGGTGCTGACTTTGCCCAAAGGCCAGAGGTGCGGTGGGGCCCCTGGACACTGTGTGGCTAAAGGGCTTCTCCGTTCACCGGGAATCTTTCCACAGGATCTTTCCAGAGAGCCCGCAAAGGGCCTGCTATCTCCAGAAACGTCTATTTTATAGGCACCTGGATGTCTACTATGTCCTGATACGGAGGAGAGGACATGCTATGGGAGATAACGTGGCTACCTTTGGCCATGTCAGGTGGATAAGAGAGGGCCAACAGGTCACTGCAGGGCCTGCTCCCTCTTACCTCCCCCATCAGGGGACAGGATCTCATGTGTGTGTGTGTGTGTGTGTATGGGTGGCGGGGACGGGTGTCCCTCTGGTGCAGTCCTTGGATAGGAAAACATCTTGATGTTGGTCCCATGGCCATGGGTGTTGACCTCATCATCACCACCTGCAGTCTCTGGACAGCAACAGGCTCCACTGAGCAGGTGCTCGTGCGTTGGAGGGTGGGGCTGACCTGGGCGAGCCAGGACCTGCCGAAAGATCGGGGGAAGAGCACAGACCCCACTCCACCAGCCCCAGGGCCCCACGAAGGAACGTTCGGGCCGCCCCAGTTTGAGCCTGGAGTTTCGTCCACAGCAGCCTCGCTTCCTTTGCTCAGCCTTGGCAGTGATAATGCCTGAATCTGTGCAGGTCTCAGGTGAGCCTTCTCCAGCTCAGCCTCTGTCACCTCACGGGACGCCTTGGTTCCCGGGCATTGATTCAGCACCTGCCATGTGAAGGGAAACCAGAGAGTCCAGTCCTTGCTCCCAAGGACTCAAGGGTCTGGATGTCACGGGAAACCCATACCTCACGATGCTCTCAGACGATGAACGCAGCACAGGGCCTAGGCTCACTCCGGGGGGGTGGGGCACAGGGCCCGGAGCCCGTCTGGATGAGGGAGTGCGGTGCCCTCCGTGGGCTGGAGGGACAGGGGAACTTTGGGCCAGTGAAAGCATTTTGCCAGCCGAGAATATGCTTTTTGCTGGCTGCATCTAATCTGGTTTCTGGGGAAGATAAGAGGAGGCTACCTCAGCAGATGCTTGTCACCGTGGAATAAGAGCTGGCTCAGGGAATCCAGTTCCAGCTCAGTACCTGGGGCCCAAGGAGCTGCTCGAGGCCGTGGCTCTGTCTCTTTTTGGACTAGAGGGACTCTGACCATGGTTGTGGACTCTGCCTAGAAAATATGCACACATAGCAATTTGCCAACCTGTCCTGGGAGCTCAAGGGAGGCCCAAGGCAGCAGGGCTGTGGGCGGGGAGCAGAGGGGCAGGGCCGGGGCCAGGGGAAAGAGGAGAGGAGAGAGCATGGGGGTCCTGTCCCCTTGAGGCTGCCGTGCAGGGGCTGGCTGCATTCCGAGGCTGGAGGAACAGCTCTGCCTTGCAGGGAATTAGCACAGCCTGCCTGTCTGGCCGCTTCACCGTGGGTTGGTCCCTGTGCCATCAAGGATGGTGATGGGGGAGGAAGGGCGGTGATGAGGGAGGGAGGTCGTAATGTACCACCTGCCCCCAGATGGCCAGGGTGACCCTCCCCAGTGACCCTGAGCTTCGCAGGCATGTAGGGGAGCCTCGGAGGGCGCATCCGTTTGCTGTTTCTGCTGTTACACATGACCACAAACTCAGTGGTTTAAAACAATGCAAATTTATTTTTTCCTCATTTTTCCCCCATATAAGACAGGTAAAGTGCCACTGTTCTAAAGACGTTTCCCATCCCACATAAGAGTGTGAAAACCCCCTCATCACACATATCAGCCACAAAATGATCAAAACAATGCCAATTTATAATTTTAGATTTCTGGGGATCAGAAGTCCCATGGGGCCGCACTGGACTGAAGCCACGGTGTCATCAGGGCTGGCTTCCTTTTGGAGGCTGGGCGCAGATCCGTCTCCTGGCCTTTCCCAACTTCTGAAGGCCACCGTGTTCTGGGCCTCAGTCCCAGGCTGGGGCGTCACCGCACCCTCTGCTTTCACACCACATCTGCTCTGACCTCCGCTTCTCTCTCACAGGGGCCCTTGTGATGCCATTGGGTTCACCTGCATAATCCCGGGGAGTCTCCCATCGCAGGACCCTCGCTCACACTGGCAATGTCCCTTTTGCCATGAAAAGTAGCCCATTCACAGTCCCGGGATTAGGATGTGGGGGGCACCATTCTGCCCACTGCGGAGGGTGTGCTGGATCGACCAGACCTCAGGGGGGCTCTCCAATTGAGCTCATTCCCAGCACAAAGTCCAGGAGGGATGGTGTGAGGTTGTCCCGGATGCTGGAGCTCAGTGGGGGCTGGCCAGGGACTCTGCTCAGGCCCCCAGCCCCAATGTGGGGGGCCCATGGCTGTGGGCGCAGGAGCCACAAGGGAGAAGTTATGGCCCCATAGACTTTCCTTCCCCAAACTCAGATCCCCTGAAACAGAGAGGTGAGGCTGGGGGCGAAGGGCGAGCAACTTCTGCAGTAAGATTTCCATGATGCCTGATCATGTCAGTAAGAGAAAGGCTATGTCTTTCTTTATTTTTGTTTCTTTACTTTTTGAAACAGAGTCTTGCTCTGTCACCCAGGCTGGAGTGCAGTGGCTTGATCATAGCTCACTGCAGCCTCAACCTCCCAGCCTCAGGCAATCCTCTCTCCCAGGCCTCCCAAGTAGCTGGGACTACAGGCACGTGTCTTGGGAGGCAAATTTTTGTACTTTTTTTAGAGATGAGGGTCTCACCATGTGCCCAGGCTGGTCTCGAACTCCTGGCCTCCAGCAGTCCTCCTGCCTTGATATCCCAAAGTGCTGGGATTACAGGCACGAGCCACCGTGCCTGGTCTCTTTTCAAAAAAAAATTTTTTTTTGAGTCGGAGTTTCACTGTTGTTGCCCAGGCTGGAGTGCAATGGTGCGATCTTGGCTCACTGCACACTCCGCCTTCTGGGTTCAAGTGATTCTGCTTCAGCCTCCTGAGAAGCTGGGATTATAGGCTCCTGCCACCATGCCCGACTAATTTTGCTTTTATTTTTATTTTTAGTAGAGATGTGGTTTTACCATGTTGGCCAGGCTGATCTTGAACTCCTGACCTCAGGTGATCTACTCGCCTCGGCCTCCCAAAGTGCTGTGATTATAGGCGTGAGCCACCATGCCTGGCCTCAAAATTTTTTAATGTAAGTTTTCAAATAAACTCACACATGTGGATCAGTGATTAGCACACTTGCTTTATCGACAATCGCCGCAGTTTCATGGATTGCTGTTGTCTTTCTCTTTGCTTTTCCCCTTTGGCTGAAGCATTTTCCATCGTGTAGCAAATATTCTGAAATTTTGTTCCTATGAAGTTCAGGATGCAAGGCACCAGGTACGGGAAACTCTGGATCACACTTGTGGCTCCCTTAGGGCAATGTTCAAATTAACAGTCATTCCTTGGCACCCACTCAGGCCCTGTCCGGAATCATATTCCTCTAATGGTTTGCTTACCTCCATCAGATGAAACACACAGGTTCCTAACAGGGCCCACAGTCTAAGTTTTGTGGTGGTGCCTCCGGAACCTCTCTTACTCTAGATCAGGCACCACCCCCAACCCGCATTGCTCCTCCCACCACTTGTGATTTGTTGCAGAAACCAGATCAGCTGTCCTGCAGATGTGTTGCCTATCGGGCAGCTGTTTGCCTCCCTGTGGTGTCACCTCGCCCCGTGTCTCCTGCAAATGGAAGCTGTGTTGCAGAAACACCCTTAGATTCAGGCTCATCTTTCTTTGCCAGAAGCCTTGGTGGGCAGAGCTGTGAGAGCCACACGGAAGCACCTATAATGCTAAGTGCACCCAGTGGGTCCAGGTGGCCACAGCCCAAACCCATGCTGTAATGCCCTTGTTTTGTCATTACTGATCTCATCCATGACCCTTGTGAGAAATAATTATGTCATGAGAGGTGGCCAAATCGTGATTTCTCTCATGATCTCATCTCTTCACAATGAGTAGCTCAAATTTTTCTGTTAAAAACAACAACAAAAAAGACTGGGCACGGTGGCTCACGCCTGTAATCCCAGAGCTTTTGTGGGCCAAGGTGGGAGAGGCTAGGAGCTTGAATCCAGCCTGGGCAACATGGCAAGACCCCATCGCTACAAAAAAATAAAAAATTAGCCAGGTGTGGTGGTGTGCGCCTGTAGTCTCAGCTACTCAGGGGCTGAGGCAGAAGGATTCCTTAAGCCCAAGAGGTTAAGTCTGCAGTGAGCTGTGAGTACATCACTGCACTTCAGCCTGGGTGATGGAGCTAGACCCTGTCTCTTAAATAAAACAACCAAACAGGCCGGGTGTGGTGGCTCACACCTGTAATCCCAGCACTTTGGGAGGCTGAGGTGGGTAGATCACCTGAGGTCAGGAGTTTGAGACCAGCCTGGCCAACATGGTGAAATCCTGTCTCTACTAAAAATACAAAAAATTAGCAGGGCCTGGTGGCGGGTGCCTGTAATCTCAGCTACTCAGGAGTCTGAGGCAGGAGAATCACTTGAACCCGGGAGGCAGAGGTTGTAGTGAGCCAAGGTTGTGCCATTGCACTCCAGCCTGGGCGACAGAGCAAGACTCCATCTCAAAAAAAGAAAAAGAAACCAACCAAACGAAAACCAAAAAAACAAAACAAAACAAAAAACCTTGCTGTTGTCCACTGGAGTTATTGAGTTATTCTGAAATATAGTTTAAGAGGGAAATTCTTAATTTTTTTCTTTTAATTGATAATGTTCAGAATAGAGAGTTGGAGCCTTTTTTTTCCAGTAGATTACCAATGGGTTTTGGTTTGGTTTTGCTCTTTAAATCTATTTATAGCTTTTGTGTATTCACTGTGTATTCGGCAATTATACACAATGAATACACAAAAAATTACACAACCAATACACAAAAGGTATAAACAGATTTAAAAAGCGAGATACCAAGGCTTGATTTTAGGCTCGATTTGTCCCCTCTTTGGCCAGGGATTTCTATTTTTTTCCCCTCAAAAGTGGTAGGCCAGGGTGCCGTCCCGTCGGTGGTGAGAGGAAGGGTTAGTTGCCCTGGACAGTGGGTGAATGTCAGAATGCCAGTGTCGGGGAGGTGAGGGGCTTGTGGGTGAATGCCCGGGTGCCAGTGTCAGGGAGGGGAGGGGCTTGTTGAAGAGAAACCCTTTGTTCAGGGGCATTGATTTCCCTGCCTTGTTTGAAGTTCCTGGATTGGGCTCTCTGAAAACCAGCAACATCTGATTAGAAGACAGGGGCTTCCTTCTTTCTTTCTTTTTTTTTAAGTGGAGTTTCACTCTGTCGCCCAGGCTGGAGTGCAATGGCATGATCTTGGCTCACTGCAACTTCTGCCTCCTGGGTTCAAGCGATTCTCCTGCCTCAGCCTCCCGAGTACCTGGGATTACAGGCATGCACCACCACGCCTGGCTAAGTTTTGTATTTTTAGTAGAGATGGGGTTTCTTCTCTATGTTGGTCAGGCTGGTCTCGAACTCCCAACCTCAGGTGATCTGCCGCCTCGGCCTCCCACAGTGTTAGGATTACAGGCGTGTGCTACCGTGCCCGGCCTTTTCTTATCTTTTTTTTCTTTAGAGACAGGGTCTCTCTCTGTCACCCTGGCTGGAGTGCAGTGGCACGCAGCCTCAATCTCCCAGGTTCAAGCGATTCTCCCATCTAGCGTCCTGAGTATCCGGGACCACCACGCCTCACTAATTTTTTTTTTTTTTGGTAGAGACGGGGTCTCGCCAGACCCAGGTCTGGCAGGTGTTTCTGATAGTCACAAAGTCCCTGCTGCTGGGGAAAGGGAAAGAAATCCCCAGCTAAGACCCAATTAAGAGGATCCCAGAACCAAGAACCAATTGACTGTTTGACTTTGGTAATCTCCAATATGTCCACGAGGTGGTGCTGTCCAGCCACGAATCTCCCAGCTTTGATCTCGGGCTTCTGCCGAGGGCACCTCCAGGGCTGGGGTCTCATCGTGGTTATCCCCGCTTTATTCCAACATCCACCCCAGGCCTGGGGGAGCCCAGGGAGGACCGAGTCTCCTGGGCCCCGCGGGGCGCGTGGAGGTGAGTTTGGTGGTGCTGTCCTGACCTGGACAAGCAGGCTGAGCGCCCGGCTGGCTTCCGCAGGTCCCCCTCCTCCGGGTCCTTCTCTGTCCTGTTGATTTGGGTGTTTTAATGCAGGAAAGTAGGACACTGGTTGTCACCTGCCTGTTCCTACAAGGAAAATGCATGTTTGTGTGGTTATCCGTGGCCACCCCCATCAGGGCCTGTGGGCTGGCCCAGTGCAGTGGGGGTGGGGAGGGACCCATGGGCTCCAGGATCTGTGGGGAGGGTCAGCAGGAGGGCATCCACCGTCCTCGGTCAATGGAAGCTGCTCTTCCTGGGGGCCCCTCGGGAGGGCCGTGATGGGGGTGGGGTGAACTCTGGGTCCTGATTGGCCCTCTGTCCTTGGGTCTTGGCTGGTCCTAAGAGGGAACGGGGAGCACAGCTGGGGTCACAGCCTCAGCCGGGGCTCCTGTCCTCCAGCCCTTCAGCATCCTCCCTGTGGGCGCTCGCCTGGGGGCTGTTCAGGGCACGTGGCGAGTAGGGGGCAGTGGGACCAGAGAGAGGGGGTGGACGTGCCTAGGGTGTGCCCTGTTGGTCTGCCGTGGGAACCCGCCCAGGCACACCTGAGGGCTGCCCCTCCCCAGCAGAGAGCAGGCTGAACCCCAACCTTGCCCTCGCCTAACAGCCGGGTTTGAGGGGAGTGTAATTTATAATGAATGCCACTCCTCCCCCAACACCTGCCACAGAGAGGAGCCAGCCCTTCTCCTGACACCAAAGTCACGCTCCTGACCCCGCAGGCTACAGGGTGAGGAGGACCCTGAGGGGCAGCGGTGTGGGGCATTTCATAAGCCAGGGAGAGCCACCCGTGTGCACCCTCAGGACTCAAGGTGGAGTGAGGGGCGGGGGCCGCCTGCGTCCTCCACCTGTCATTCCACCTCTGGGGGTGCACTTGCAGACTTGCCCCAGCCCTGGACCCACAGGCTGTGCTGCTGTCTGCCCAGGGCCTGGTGATTGCTGTGCCCAAGGTGGGTCCCACAGGCAGGCCCTGCCCTCCCATCGCTGGCTTCTGAGCAGGGGCTTTGGGGCTGCTGGACCATGGAGGCAGAGCTGGGCCTTCTGGTCCCTATGTCTTGGGGACCTGGCGTCCTGAGGGCCAGCGTCCCCCCAGCCTGCACTGGGACCCTCCATGGAAGCAACTCCTCTTTCATCTCAGGCTCTGGGGGTCCCAGGGCCAGGGAAGGGGCTGCACAGCACTTCAGGGACCCAGAAGAGCTGCCCGCCAGGGAGAAGGAGCTTGGGGGAGCAGAGGCCTGGACCAGCTGGGATGCTCCCATCTGCGTACCCCCTTCCCCCTAGGCCACGTGGGCAGGGGAGGAAGAGGGGACGAGGAGGGGAGGGGCCCTTGTCCTCCCGGAGCCTCTCCCTTCCTCCCCTCCCCCTCCCTCTGCTCATCTCATCGTGAGACAGCTGGCGGGGGCCTCCGGCTGCCCTGGAGTGCCCCTGCCCTGGCCAAGCTCTTGCCGCTCCCTTCTCCTGGAGGTGCCAGATGGGGCGGGCCGAAGGCAGTGGGGGTCTGGGCCCTGGCTCTGGCTCTGTCCCCTCCCGAGGGCCCTGGAGGAGCCAGGAGGAGCCAGGAGGAGGGCCTAGCAGGGCTGGGCAGATGGTGGGCCGGGAGGAGGGGCTGCCTGGGTAGACAGACCGACTGGCAGGACAGATGGTGGGCCAGGCAGGGGTCCGGAGCCCGCCCCATATGCTCCAGCCCCTGGTGGGACTTTTCTTGTCTGCCTGGGGCTGAACTGGGATGGGCTGTGTGGGTGGCTGTGGCCCAGGCCGGATTCTGTCACACTGGGTCCTCTGTCCCTGGGGCACGGCCAGCCAGGCGCTTATCTGGGGTCTTGAAGCCTCCTCCTGGCAGCTGGCATGTGGCCGGAGGTCATCATGTTTCGGGGGCTCCTGAGGGTCTGGGGGCCATGCCTGAGCAGAGCCTGGGGCACGTCCCGGGAACGAAGCTGCCACTGCAGATGAGGGGCTTTGTAGGTGGATGGGCGACTGAAGTCCCCTGGAGGGGCTTCCTGGGGCCCAACGCAGAGAGGGCCCAGGATAGGAAGATGCTTAGTCACGTGTTTGCACAGCAGGTGTATCCCCAGCCCAGGCGACATCAACGGCCAGCCCCATACGCGTGAGGAGGGATTGAGGGACCGGGGAGCTCAGGATGGGGCCGGGCTGCTTCTCAGAGGAGGGGACGCTGAGCTCAAGCAGGCTGCACTCCTGCTTGGACGGAAGGTGGGTGGGTGGGGTGGGAAGGTGTGGGAAGCGCCTAGCCCTGGTGGGCTTGTGGGAGCCTGTGGGAGAGCTCTGCGTCTAGCTGAGGCATGGGGAGCACCTCCCGTGGCCCGGTCCTTAGACTCCTGAGGGGTGGGGCGCTGCGGGTGTATCCTGGGGGTCTAAGGGTGCCAGGAGGATTTCTCATGTTGAGTTCTAATGTTGATGATACGAATCCAAAAAAACACCTGAACAAAAAACCAATTCCAAAGAAAAACCTGTGCAGCAATCACTTTTGATCGGCTGCGGCTTCTTTGGAGCCCAGCTTAGGTTTCTTTGGCGTTTGGTGTTTCCAGACAGGCTAGGAAGTTGCGCTCCCCAGATTCAGGAACCCCTCCTTTAAAGGATGTCAGTCTGTTTCCTCAAGTCGCAAGAGCAGGTGCAGGGTAGGGGTGTGGGGCATCACAGGGAAGTGCAGGCGGGGTGCCAGGGTCAACGTTAAGGTCCAGGTCACTCTCCAAGGAGCCCGCTGAGGGCTCAGGGCTCAGGGCTCAGGCAGCCCTCCTGCCCGCCCCACCTCTGGCTCCCTCCAGCAATGTCCTCCTACTGCCAGTTCCGGGAGCCAGAACGCTGCCTTCAAGGCTGGGACCATCGCGAGGACAGCTGCACACTGTCTCCTGCTCACTTCCTGTCAGCCTCTTCCTGATTTCCTCCTTCCACTCAGTTCTCTTGTCCCCTTGGCCTCTTAGTGGCTGGGTGACCTTGGGTAAGTCACTCACCCTCTCTGAGCTTCGGTTCCTTCAGCAGGGAAAAGGCAACAGAGAAGTTCCCACCTCGTAGGGTCCTGCAACAGTTCACTGGGCCAAAGCCCTCAGAACCCTCTTCAGCTCAGAGGGAGCGCCTCCAGAATGTTCACTGTCATTATTACAATTATTATTATTGCTATTTTTGAGACAGGGTCTTGCTTTGTCACCCAGGCTGGAGTGCAGTGGCACAATCTCAGCTCACTGCAGCCTCAGCCTTCCAGCCTCAGTGTTTCCTCCCACCTCAGCCTCCCCAGTAGCTGGGACCACAGGTGCGCCCACGCCCACCTAATTTTTGTATTTTTTTTGTAGAGACAGGATTTTGCCATGTTGCCCAGGCTGGTCTCAAGCTCGTGAGCTCAAATGACCCCTGCCTCAGCCTCCCAAAGTGCTGGGATTACAGGAGTGAGCCACCGCACCTGGCCATTGTTGTTTTTTTAACTTTATTTTTAAAATTTTATTTTATCCAGGTGAAATTCCCATCATATAAAATTAGCGATTTTACAGTGAACAATTCAGTGACTTTTAGCACATATGCGGTATTGTGCAGCCACCACTGATGTGGTTTGGATTTGTGTCCCCACTCAAATCTCACGTCGAACTGTAATCCCCAGGGTTGGAGGAGGGGCCTGGAGGAGGTGATTGGATCACGGAGGCCAGTTTCCTCCTTGCTGTTCTCGTGATAGTGAGTGAGTTCTCATGAGACCTGGTTGTTTAAATGTGTGTAACTCCTCCTCCCTGTCTCTCTTCCTTCTGCTCCAGCCCATGTGAGACGTACCTGGTTCCTCTTCACCCTCCACCATGTCTGTAAGTTTCCTGAGGCCTCCCCAGCCATATTTCCTGTACAGCCCGCAGAACCGTAAGCCAACAAAACCTCTTTTCTTTATAAATCACCCAGTCTCAGGTGGTTGTTTATAGCAACGCAAGAACGGCCTCATACAACCACCTTTATCTAGTTCCAGAACATTCCCATCACCCCAAAGGAAACCCCGTACCCATTAGTGGTCAGTCTGCATCCCCTGGCACCCACCCATTTGCTCTCTGTCTCTGTGGATCTGCCTATCCTGGACATTCTGTATCGGTGGAATCACACAATGTGCACCTTTTGCATCTGGCTTCTTCCGTGTGGTGACATGAGTCTAGCTCACCTCTGTCTAGCTGTGTGATGTTCCACCGCCTGCGCTGACCACATTTTGTTGATCCTTTCTTCCTTGATGGATATTTGAGTTGTTTCCTCCCTTTGGCCACCGTGAATTGCGCCGCTGTGAACATGAGAGCACAAGTTTGTATTTGAACACCTGTTTATTTTATTTTAATTACTAGAGACAGGGTCTCACTGCGTTGCCAACGCTGGCCTCAAACTCCTGGGCTCCAGTGGTCATCCCAAGTAGGTGTGCCCCGTGGCTGTGCCACCATGCCTGGCTTTGCACACCTGTTTTACATTTTAACTTTTACCATCTGCCTCCTTTTTTTGATCCACGCATTCTCAGAAACAACCACCACAGCTGCGCTGCTTGCTTGTTACGAGGCTCGTGCCTCTTGGGCTGACTCCACCCACCTCCTACCCCCGACTCCTGCAGCACTGCAACCCTGTGCCCCTATTGTGTGTGGAGAAACAGAGGCACAGAGAGCCCAGCCACTCTGCTTTCTCCCTGGGGTGCCTCTGAGCCCCTCCCTCGGGCACATCCTGGCCCTCCCATCGTAGGGCTTCCTGTCTGGCCTTCCCAGGCTGGTGCCTGGGTGGCTGGGGTCCCACCTGGCATGGCTGCTGTGGGCATGGAAAGATGCTGGTCCCATCCCTGTGGACAGCCTTGGCCTTCCTCCTCCTGTCCCCTCTCACCACCACCATGTCCACTCCTCGTCCGCCCCGGACACCTCTCCTTCTGCTCTTGCCTTTGCTGAGATCTTGCAGGCTCTCTTGGGAACCTGCGGGTGCCCCTGCTCTGCAGGTGCCACTGGCTGCTGCTCACTTCTGCCCCAGGCTCTTGGCTTTAGAGCAGTTCCTGCCCATTGTTCCTGCAGCCTGGAGAAGCTCCGTTGAGTCTGGAAGGCCAGGAGGGAGGGCCTCGTGTTCTCCCAGGAGGAGCCTGGGACCCCTTGTGTCCAGAGGACTTTTCAGAGCCATCCACTTAGGCTGGGCCACCTGGTGTGTGCTCCAGTCCCCGGGACACTGCTGGAGTTGTCACCATGACAGCTAGTGCTCCCATTCGACAGCAAGGACCCGAGTGGCCCAGGGGTCCGACAAGGGTCTTGCAGAGGGGCTGGCACCTGACCCGGGTCTATGTGGGTCCCAGGTCTGTGCTTGACGGGACTGAGACCTAAGGGGCTGCCTGGGGTACAAGGAAGAGGAGTTGAGGGGGAGGAGGAGGGCGGAGGAGGAAGAGGTTGAGGAGGAGAAGGGGGATGTTGAGGAGGAGGAGGGGAGAGAGGAGGAAGGAGAGGAGGAAAAGGGAGAGGAGGAAAAGGTAGAGGAGGAAGGGGGGAGGGTTAGGAAGGGGAAAGAGGAGGAGGGGAGAGGAGGAGGAGGGAGAGGGTAAGAAGAGGGGGAGGGGAGGGAGGAGGAGGCAGAGGAGGTGGAGGGGAGGGGGAGAAGGCAGAGGAGGAGGTGGAGGAAGAAGAGGGGGAGAGGGAGGAAGGGGAGAGGAAGAGGAGAGGGAGGAGGAAGAGACAGAGGAGGGGGAGGAGGAGGAAGAGAGGGAGGAAGGAGAAGAGGAGGAGGTGAGGGGGAGGAGGAGGGGGAGGGAAGCAGGTGGGGGAGGGAAGGAGGAGGAGGAGGGAAGGAGGAGGCGGCGGCCAGGGCCCCACTGGCCCACTAGGGTCTGTAGAGGAGAGAGGAGCAATGTGGACATCCTGCCCGTGTTCACCACCCTGACTGGTTTTATTTTGTCTTGCCCAAGTCCCCTGGCTCTTTCTCCAGTGCCCAGTGGAAACGTGCATGTCACGTTTTTCTTGGCGAGATTCGCAAATCGAAGTGGCAGCTCTCGCTCGCTCATGAGGGCCTTTGCAATCCAGCGAGCAAAATGAAATCGGCATATGTGGAAGCAAAGAGAGCCCTTAGCTCCTGTGGGTCGCCTTTGCCTCAGACAACTCTCCCTATTGAGAAATGCACCTGTGCACACACAGCACGTACTTACATGCATACACTGCACACACATGCACACATAGCAATACATATGCACACCACACACGGACACACACTGCACACAGCACACACATGGACACACAGCATACACAGCACACACACGTGCACACAGCATACACAGCACACACAGGCACATGTGCACACATGCACATACAGGCACACAACACATGCACACACACACCGCACATGTGGGCACCCATGCACACACGCTCGCTTGGGCAGACCCTCTGTACTAGGGAACATGTGTGCCAGGCTGTGGGCAACCCCTCTCTATTGGTCACCTCACCTGACCATCATGGGAGCCCTGTGAGGTGAGCTCAGAGGCTCAGCAGCCTGCCTGAGGCCACACGGCTGCCACAAGTGGCCATGAACCTGCAGGAATGGAGGTGTGGGAGCACCCTCTCTCCTCCATCCTGATCCCGGTGCCGGGGTGGGTGGAGAGGGATGCTTCCCCGGCTGTCAGGGAGCCATGCCTCTCACCCAGCAAGGGTGGGATTGGACTGGAGGCCCCCGCATGCCTCTCCCAGGCCCCTGACCTTTAGGTGGAGAGAAGCTGGATGGGAGGCAGGGCCGGGTGGCTTGTCCCAGCGGTGGCCAGCCTGTGCCTGGCTGTGGAGTGCCCTGGATTTCTCAGCGCCTCTGCCTGTGTGCCCAGCATCCTTCCTAGACCTGCTCCCACCTCGGGCGGCCAGTGCCACTGAGGCTGCAGGGTCCCCATGCAGCCTGTGCGTGCACCCAGGGCCTCCTTTTTTTGGGGTGTACTGCTCCAGCTGTCCTGGAAACCCACCTCCAGGGGGCCCCAGTGTCCAGGAGGCTCGGGTATTTGGTGGTCCCTGCAGTTCTCTCAGGCCACTCTGAGTCCAAGCTATGTCAGTGATGGCAGGTCCCTGAGGTGGGAGGCTTGTGTGTGACAGACAGCTCGGCCGCCTCCTCTGGCTGAGATGCCAATCGCTGGCCCCTGGTGTCCTCCGCTGGACCCTTTCCTGTCTGCCCTGCGTGACCTGGTATCGATCACCCGTCAGGCCTTCGCTTCTGTCTCATTTTCCTGGCTAATGGCTCTGGCTGCCATTGATCCTCCACAGAGGCTCATTTGACCCGGCGCCATCTCACTGCACCTGGTGGCTTCCAATGCTTCACGGTGCCAGGCCTGGGGTTACAGATACCCCTGATCCTGCATCCTACAGATGCCCCTCCTACCTGTGCTCCTCCCCCTCCTCCACCGTCCCACCTGTGCTTCTCCCTTCCCCCACCCTCCCACCTGTGCCCCTCCCCTTCCCCACCCTCCCACTTGCACCCCTCCCCTCCACCATCCTCCCACCTGCATCCCTCCTCGCCCCCACCCTCCTAGCTGTGCCCCTCCCCTCCTTCATGTCTGAATCCTTTTGGGCTATAGAACAAGATACCTGAGACTGGGCAGTTTATGAGAAAAGACATTTATTTTCTTGCAGTTCTGGAGGCTGGAAGTCCAAGATCAAGGTGCCAGCAGGCTGGGTGTCTGGTGAGGGCTGCTCTCTGCTCCCGGGTGGTACCTCTTTCTCTGTGCTCCCGTGGCGGAAAGTGAAGGACAGGAAGTGTCCAGTGCTGTGTGAAGCTTCTTTTGTGGGGCCTTAATCCCGGCACGGCACGGGGGAGGAGCCCTCAGGCCCTCATCACCTCCTAAAGGCCCCAGCTCTTAACATACTCCTGCTGGAGACTGTTTGCCAGTGAACTTTGGAGGGGACACACGCACAGACCGGAGCACCCAGTCCTCCACCCCTGCGTCCACCTCCTGTCCTTCCCTGAGCCCTTCCCAACACCCCCTCCGGCTCCCCCACCCTGCCCTCACCCTCATCCTGTCCTCTCCTCCCCAGGCCCTGTCCCCTCTCTAGGCCCGCTGAAGCAAGGCAGAGTGTCTGCACCCCTTTTTCAGGAGGAGAGGAGACTTTGGGAGGAAGAACCTTCCAGAGTAAGGCGTCAGGGAAGGGTGGGGGCAGGGCCATGTCATTTCCAGGGCTCCCTGTTGTCCCCGGGCGGCAGACCCTGTGTACAGACCTTCCGCTCTGAGGCTGACTGGGAGGGGAGACGCTGCCTTGTCGTTTTTGGGAGCTGCCTGACTTTAGAGAAAGACACTCCCTCGATGCCCCACCCTGGAGCCCTGTGGTGGGTAGGGGGAGGCCAGGAGACGCTGCCTGCTGGGGGGCTCTGGGCAGCTGGGGCTCCTTGTCAGGGCCACAATCCCCGGACTGGATGCCACCTGTCTGTGAGGCTGAGGGAACCTGTTCCAGGTCCTCTGCTGGGGTGCAGTTGGGTCCCCCCAAGGCTGTGAAATAGACCAAGACAGCTACCAGCACCCCCAGCTTCCGTGCGTCCTAAGTGACTCAGTCCCCTCCAGGCAGGCAGGACACCCCATGTGAATGTGGACTGGTCCAAGGTGAGAGAGGGCGGGTCCAGGGTGGGAGTAGGTGGGTCCAGCATGAACGTGGGCTGGTCCAGGGTGGCCATGACAGTGAGCTGGTTGGGGTGACAGTGTGGGTCTGGGGTGAGAGTGGGCAGGTCCAACATGAATGTGGGTGGGTCTAGGGTGATGGTGACAGTGGGCAGGTCTGAGGTGAGAGCGGGCATGTCGAGGGTGGGAGTGGGTGGGTCCAGCATGAATGTGGGCAGGCCCATGGTGACCATGACAGTCACAGTCTCACCTTGCACATTAACTGAACCAAGGGTTGGGGTGAGGGTGTGGGTCTGAGGTGAGAGTGGGCAGGTCCAGGGTGACATTGGGCAGGTCTGAGGTGAGAGTGGGGGGGTCCAGGGTGAGAGTGGGTGGGTCTGAGGTAAGAGTGGGCAGGTTTGGGGTGCCAGTGGGTGGGTCCGGGGCTGGAACATAAATCCCAGCCTCCATCCTCTGGTTGTAGATGCTGCATGGGGAACACTTGACCCCCCTAGCTAGGTCATCACGTAATTTGTGAAATACTTAGAACCTAAGAGACGGACTCGGCCTGTGGGTGTGGTCAGCAGGGTGGCTTCACCGGGGAGAGTGGAAGGACCTTCCTGGACGGGGGCGTGGGAGCTGGACAGCTGGCGGCTCAGGACGGTGAGTCTGCGCTTGACCATACGGAATCCCCTGGAGCGCTCGTGTAACACAGCTCGTGAGTCTCAGCCCCAGAGCGTCTCATCCCATGGGTCTGGGCGTGGCCTGATAATTCGAGGTTCTAACCAGCTGATGCCCCGGGCACCCTACTTTGAGGAGCGCATTCACTGAGCCAAGAGCGCGTGCTCATGGGAGGTTTTGCCTTTTTAAGTAGTGACATCAGGGCGTCAAGTGTGCTTAGTTCAACTCTGCTGGAACCAAGCCAAGTCAGGGTGGCGGGGGAGTGACTCCCTCCTGGAGGAGCCCTGCCACACAACCCCTCCACCCTCTCTGACTAGGTGGCCTCAAAGGTGGGCTGAGAGTCGGCGGAGCGTGGCTGAGGCTCACAGGAACCCCTGTCACCCTCTGCACATTTGCAGCACTGGCTCCCCGGCCCGCCTGCCCCAACACATCATTCCTGACCCATTACATTAACGGCATAAAATATTTACTTAACTCAGCTTTTTGCAAATATTCCTTCAGTTATTGTCCCTCTGCTGGGAACATAAACTGTGCGGCAGGCACACGCTGAAAGGCTTGGGTGTTAAATAATACAATGAAAACCCTGTGAAGGCCAGACAGCTCCCCGTGTGCGTGGGGCTGCCGCCTGCTTGCTGTGTCCCCCGGTCACTCCACCACAACCGCCACCGCTGGAGCTAGAGGAAGAGGGTCTTGATGCAGCTCCTGCGTGGGGGTGGGGAGGGAGCAGGCCACGTGGATGTGAAATAGACAATTAAAATTACATTCCCAAAGTTTTCCATTGACTCTTCCAGAAGCAAGTTGCAGGGACCTTTGGGAAAACAAATGTGAAGTGTTTAACAATGGATCATTGCTTGCTATTTTAATATCTTTCCTTGAAATGTTTCCTCCTTTATGGAATTTTTTTCTGACCACCATCTTACCCGCCCCCACCTGTTCCTGCAATGCCTGCTCCAGGTCCCGGTGGCTTTTCCGGTGTGCCCTGAAATAGAAAACCCGTTCTAATTGGTCCCCTGGCTTCTATGAGTTATTAACGAATGGCAGCCCCCAGCCTTTATGTGATGCTGAGGATCTGTAAATAGACAAACCCCAAACTGATACTTTTGGGGAAAACAACTTGGGCGGTGGGTTTTGTTTTTTTTTTTTTTTTTTGAGATGGAGTCTCGCTTTGTCTCCCAGGCTGGAGTGCAGTGGCGCGATCTCAGCTCGCCGTAACCTCTGTCTCCCAGGTTCAAGCGATTCTCCTGCCTCAGCCTCCCGAGTAGCTGGAATTATAGGCACATGCCACCATGCCCAGCTAAGTTTTGTACTTTTAGTAGAGACGGGGTTTCACCATGTTGGTCAGGCTGATCTCAAACTCCTGACCTCATGATCCACCCGGCTCGGCCTGGCAAAGTGCTGGAATTACGGGCGTGAGCCACTGCGTCTGGCCTTGATGGGGGTTTCTACCAGGAACTTCAGGGACTGTTCTGACTTCAGAGGGGACCTTCCTCATCTCCACCCTCTTCACCGTGCCCAGGGGGAAGCCCCTGGGCCTCTAGAGCTGAAGGTGCTGCCTACAGCCACATGACTGTTGTTGCCGGTTCCTTCCATGCCAAGGGGACTGTCCCTTTGAAACCCCCTAATTGTGGGGACGTAAGGAGACAGCAGGGGTGCAGGGAGAAGGAAAGGGTGGGAGAGGTGAAATGGGAAGAGTTCCCTTGTCCCCCTCGCAGGGCGTGTGAGAGGGGGTGTGGCTCGCTTCTTCAGTGCCCCGCTGCTCAGACCTCCGGGGGAGCATAAGACGGGCAGGCTATGGGGCTCTGACCCCATGGCGGTGTCTAGGGGTGAGTGTTTACAGCTCCCGAAGCCCCACAGGGCGTGTGTTATGGGGTCCTCTTTAGCCGTCTGTGGGCGGCTTGTGTTAACCAGCTCAATTAGGCCCCCTTCCTTATCACAAGGACAGAAGGACTTCTGTATCCCAGGGTTTCTTCCTTGGTGGACCGGAAGAATTGGATCTCACACGGGCTTGGAGAATGAGTGCAAAGTTTTATTGAGTGGAAGTGGCTCTCAGCAGATGGGGGAGCCAGAAGGGAGATGGTTTTCCTGTGGAGTCGGGCTGCCGACATGCTCCCCTCCACGTCCTCTCCATGTCCTGGCCGCTTGGCTGCTTGTCTTCTTCTGCCCATGTGTTCCTCCCGCTGTCTAGCAGCTTCTGCGTGTCTGCCCGCTAGGGTCTCGGGTTTTTATAGGCCCAGGATGGGGGCATGGCGGGCCAGGGTGATCTTGGAAAATGCATTTGGACACCTTCCCCTAAGCCCTGGCTCCTAGCCAGGGATCATGCCCCTCTCTACCCAGCATTTCCTTAACCCCCTTCCATATCATTTAAAGGGACCATGCCCTCCCCTTCCCAGAACTTCCCTTCCGTATCAGAGGGAGGTAGGTAGCAAGACAGAGAGCGAGATTGAGGGGGGAGAGAGCGAGCGAGTGAGCACACACACTCTAGAAACGTGCTCCAGGGCACCTCTGGTCTCTCTCGGAGGAGCTTTTCCATTCCTGGCCAGCTCTCATTTCCAAACACCTGGTCATATTTTTGACCCTGCTAAAGCAGTTGGGAGTCAGCCTGCAGTGACCATGCAGAGCCCAGCTCCTGCCCTCTTCCTTCTGCCTTGCTCTTCCCGCTCAGGGGTGGGGCTGCCGTCCTGGCCCAGGCCTCTGCCCAGGCTCCTGCAGCCCGGCCTGACCTCCTCTCCGGGGAAGAGGGCTGGCTCCAGCTCTGCCATCCCAGGCTTGGGGCTGTTTCTTGTTTCCATCATTCTTTGAACTTGAGAATCGGATGCGCAGAAAGATCTTCCAAACTCCGAGAGGAAGTGTTTGTACAGCTCCGGCAGGGAACACACGCGTTTTTGAACCAGAATGACAGGGCATCCCGCCTAGGACAACAGCAGGGCCGGGCGTGTGGCCCCTGGGGGTGGGTGGCATCCTGGCTGTGATGCGGGGCCCTCCCCGTCCATGTGGTTTCTGGGGGGCCAGTTTGTACGCGGAGCCTCTGACCGACGGGCCCAAACCCCAGTAGGGGCCACGTGAATTTCCTGCGACTGCTATAACAAGACCCCACACGGGGGGGCCGGAAGCAACGGGAATGTGCTCACTAATGGCTGCGGGAGGCAGAAGCCTGAGGTCAAGGTGTCAGTGGGGCCGTGTTCTCGCTGAGGCTCTGGCGGGGGCTTTCCTTGCCTCTCCCAGCTTCTGGCAGCTCCTGTGACCCCTCCTGCTGTTGTCATGGAAATGGGAGCTTCCTTGGCCTTGGTCCTCACTGCTGTCCCTCGGGGCCTGTGCTGGGAGCTGGGCGCCTCAGGTGCAGCTGTGACAGGAGCTTCTGGAGGGAACTTCCCACCCCCTAGGGGAGCAGGGCAGGGCAGTGCTAGGCTGGCAACTCAGAGGCCGGGCACCAAGTATCATGGTGACTCAGGGACCTCAGCAGGGGACGACACAGTGCTTGAGAGGAGGCCTCAGGATTCCGAGATTCCACGCGACTTCAGGCCTAGGACCTGTCAGCCCCTGTCACGCGTGCACATGCATGCCACTGTAGGCCCACATGTACCCACACGCATGTGCCTATCCAGCATGTGCACACCGAACTACCCACAGACGTGGCACAGCCTCCCGGTTACAGAAGGTCCACATGGGTGCAGGTGCCCACACAGGCCCACGGCACGAAAGCTCCTCTCAGAAACCAGGCTGATGAATGGCCCTCCAAGCAGGGCCTGCAAGCTCCGAGCTGTGACTGGGGAGGGGCTGAGGGAATCTGGGGGAGGTGCCGGCACCTGTCTCCAGGGTGGAAAGGACACGTGCATTGCCTGCTTCCTTGGGTGTCCAGGTATGTGCTCTGGCTCCCAGCAGGGATGGGCTGGGTGAAGGGAGCTGGTGCCTGCACATGTGCACACCTGTGCTTGTGTGTGTGTGTCTGTGTGTGTGTGTGTGTGTGAGAGAGAGAGAGAGAGAGAGCCCACAGGCCAGCTGCCTGCATCGTGGGTGTAGGAATTGCCACAGTGTGTGGCCACACATGCCCTGAGCGGCTACACATCTTCCCATCCACAGGGTACCTCTGCCGCCTCCAAGGCACGCGTACGTCTCTTCTGGTGTGTTGTCCCTTAAGATGCTCATGGCATGCAGCCTCCCGATGGTGCACCTTAGTTCCTGTCTGTTGAGGGAGCAGGTCCTGAGGTTGGACAGAAGAAGGGAAGCTTCTGGGAAGGATGGTGGCAGGGTGGATAGAGACTCCCAGTGCCCGGAGAGTCACAGTCTGTGTTGGTTATCTGTTACTGCCCTAACAAATTACTGCACATTAAGTGGCTTAAAATAACACAAATTTATTATCTTTATTTAAAGGAGTGTTTTGTAGAGACAGGTTCTCACTTCGTTGCCCACACTGGTCTTGAACTCCCGGGCTCACTTGATCCTCCCGCCTCAGTCTCCCAAAGTGCTGAGATTACAAGCATGAGCCACTGTGCCAGGCTATACATTTGTTATCTTACGGTCTGGAGGTTAGACTTGGCTAAAATGAAGGTGTCAGCAGGGCTGTGTTCCCCCGTGGAGGCTCAAAGGGCAGAAAATCTGCTTCCTTGGCTTTCCCAGCTTCTCGAGGCTGTGGCACTCCTGGCGTGTGCCCTCCATGAGCTCCATCCATCACATCACCCTGACCCCGCCTGCCTCCGTCTTTTACTTCTAAGGACATTGGGATTGCACCTGCCCCACCGGATAATCTCCCATCTCCAGATCCTTAACTGATTCCCATGACTTCTGCCATGCAAGGTAATGAGTTCACAGAGAGTAGGGTTCACAGAAGCAGGGGTTGGGTTCTGGGGATGAGGATGTGGCCATCTGTAGGGCCATTATTCCACTCCGTCATAGCCCTTAAGAAACCTGAGAACTCTGAGAGGTCATCTCATGAAGTCCCCTACCTTCCTACCAAAATAGAGTACAGCTCGACATATAATTATGCAAATATTCTATCCTAATGAACATTTTCATCAGGGCGTAACATATGTACGGTCAAGTGTACATACCTTGGGCACACAAAGGCAGTGATTGCAATTCTCGTAACTTTCTGTAATTCTTCTCCCGAGGTTATAATGAAGAGAATGAGTCCCTGATTTGGGGTTCCTGAGATCTGCTCTAGTCCAGGGCTCCCCCTTCCCTCTTTACAGCTGGCCTGCAGGATCTGCTGTCCCCGGTCTTGGGCACATGTGCATACATGGGCATTCAGACACAGGCACACATGCATGTGCACTCAGACACAGGCACACGTGCTCAGATAGCTGTGCCACAGAGGTACGGCTGGGCGAATTTTCCACATGTGCACCCCTCACCCTGCCCAGGCTCCCCCGTGCCCTCCCGGACAGCATCTGCTGTGCAGAGGTGGCCATGCTCTGATTCTACCCTGGGTAGTCCTGTCCTTGGAACTAACAGCTTACAGGGCCCTGTGCCTGGACTGACTTCCTCCATTTCCCGTGTCTCCCTCCAGTGTCTGGGGCTGGCTGGGGCCCTTGGTGCCATCCCCATAGGGTGCCTTCCTTCATACGCTGCCTGACTGTCTCTCCGGTACAAGGGACCAGATGCCCCAGGTGCTCTGGGATTCAGCCGATGGGCGGTCCTCTCTGGTCCTCTCCATCATCATTCAGAGTCTCCATCGGGTCCTCATACCTCGCACAGCCATCACTTCTGTGATACATTTGAAAATCAAGTTGTCTACATATACAGGGTCCTGAAACAGTGCCCGCCTCCTCTCCTGGCCTCTACCAACCTGCATAGCCTCCATCTGGACCAGGTGCCCGGAACACAGGCTCCATTATTGTCTGACGTCCTAGTGTGTCTGCGGGAAGATAGGAGCTGCTCCCCCACTGGGCCCCGCCCTTTCTGCCTGCCCAGTTCCCTCGGGGTTGGCTCGAGTCCCTTTTTGTCCCTAAAGACATTCCCAACTGCCAGTTCTGCCCTGACATCTCCCACTTTGGGGCCACCTCCACATCTGCCTTATCTCTCCATGCTGGTGAAGGCCATGTCCTTGCTCCCACAGCCCCTGCATAGCACCGGCCTCACACCCGAGGCTGCAGAATCGAACCTGGACTAAACGTTTCTCCCCACTCCTGACCCTCCCTCCTGCGTGATTTGGTAGCGAGCCATTTCCAGGAGAGAACCCATTTCATCTGTCGTTTATTTTTTGGCCCTACCTGTGCTCTTACCAACGTGCTGTTCCGCTATTAACTCTCTTAATCTGTGTAGCAGCCCCTGGGAGGCAGGTGCTGTCCTCACCCCTGATTTACCGATAGGGAAACTGAGACACAGAGATGTTTCATGAGCGAGGAGGGCGAGATTTGAACCCAGCCAGTGTGTGCGGGTGTTTCTCCCTGACCATGGGGTGCACGCAGCTCCCATGCGTGGGGCACGTTCGTGAGCAAACAATAGAAGAACGTCTTATTTTCTTGGCAGGTGTCTTTTCATTGCTGTTGCTTTTAATTTCCTGCTTTCCCTAAGAAAGCCTCTGTGCCCGTCTCAGAATGTCCCCTCGGCCCAGGGACAGCAGCCTGGACGGTCAGGGGCCTCCACCCCCGCACATGTGAGCTTTCCTGGGTTTGCAGCCAAAACCAGGAAGCTGCGTGCCAGGAGGAGCTGGGCTAAGCCAAGGGTGCCGGCTCCTTCTCCACAATGGAATGCAGATTTCCCATTAAAAGGCAAATCTTTATTTCAAAAGGTTGAATAGGATGCCGCTTAAAAAAAGATTTCCAGCTGGTTAAATTTAGGGCAAGGGAAGAGGTCCAATCCAAGAATACCGCCTGGCCGTGGGCCCGCAGCACAACCTTTTGCTGGGAGTTGGATACATTTTCACTTGAAGCGCCTGCCTCTTGATATTTTTTTCCCCTTCCGAGCTAGGCAAACAAATGCGGATAGCTGTGTTGGCCAGAGTTGCAGAGTGGGGCTCACTTAAAACCATGTATTTGAGTGGGGTGGTTGCCAATTCGAGATGGCCTGTCCCAGCTGACCGACACCTGCTTCGTGCGCGACGACAAGCCGGGCGGACAGCTATGGGCTCTTCCTCCCGCCAGGAGAGCCCGTTCCCGTCCCGCAGCCTGTGCTCTGGAGCCCTGGTCCAGCTCTGCGTCCCACATTCACAGTTCAGGCCCCTAGAACCACCACCCATCGGGCCTCCTGGGGTCTGGGAAGAGACCCCGGGAATTGGAGGGCTGAGCTGGACCCAGCTCCCTCAGGCAGGCCAGGTGACCTCAGCATCATGTGGCCTCTTTGGGCCTTTCTGACCTGGTTGGACAGCTGCGGGTGGACTGAGCTGTCTCTGAGGTGGTGTCTGGCTCTGCCTCCATTATGGGGCCAAACCCAAGGTCAGCCTGGAAACTTTGTGGTCAGGGGAGGGCTTTGGGAACCTGGACCTGAGGGAAGCTGGGCAAGCAAAGCCGTGTGAAGGGGGCAGCCCTGGAGGCACATGTGCATGTGTGCATGTGAGTGTGTCCATGTGTGAGCGTGTGCATGTGTGTGTGCATGTGAGTGTGTGTGTGCATGTGTGAGCATGTGCATGTGTGCATGCGAGTGCATGTGTGTGTGCATGTGTGCATGTGTGCATGTGCATGTGTGCATGTGAGTGTGTGCCTGTGTGAGCGTGTGCATGTGCTTGTGTGCATGTGATTGTGTGCACGTGTGAGCATGTCATGTGTGAGCTTGTGCATGTGTGCATGCGAGTGCATGCATGTGCATGTGTGAGTATGCCTGTGTGCATATGTTCATGTATGTGCATGTGTGCATGTGCATGTGCGCATGTGCGCATGTGTGCATGTGCATGTGTGTGCATGTGCATATAAGGCATTTTGGGGAGACCCAGCAGGCATGACCTGAGTATGTCAGATCCAGCGGTATTTTTTTTTTTAAATTAGATCTCAAATTTAATTGTGAATTTAAAATATTCCATTCATTCTTGTCACATTTTATTCTTAACCAACGATTAACTGCAGCTCTAGTCCATAAACATAGTTATGACTGACGCACACATCCGTTTTTCATTACTTATTTAGAAAAACTTAAATTATTCATTTATTTATATATTTATTTATACTCAGCACAGCGTCACATAGCAAGTAAGAAAACAGGATCTGGGCTCATTTTGCTGCCATTTCTTTCTTCCTTGCAAGGACAGCCCAAGGCAGGACAGTCTGGGTCTGCTTTGGGGGTTGATTCCTTGGGGAGGAGGGCTGAGGGTCACCAGATTCAGGGGCACAGGACTTGAGCGGACACAGCCCGAGGTGGGAAGCCCTAGCAGAAATTTGGCAGATGCTGACTTTGGAGAATGAACCCAGGAAGGGAAACGTGACCTTGATGTGGCCCCTCAGCGTGATTTCTCCTGGGAGCTGGGGAGAGGCTGTTTTTCTCCTCCTGACACCAAATGTGCTGTGTCTTTTTTCTTTTTCTTCTTCTTCTTTTTTTTCTTTTTAAACGGAGCTTCGCTCTGTCACCAGGCTGGAGTTCCATGGTGTAATCTCGGCTCACTGCAACCTCCACCTCCCAGGTTCAGGTGATTCTCTTGCCTCAGCCTCCCGAGTAGCTGGGTCTACAGGCACGTGCCACCACGCCTGGCTAATTTTTATACTTTTAGTAGAGATGGGGTTTCACCATGTTGGCCAGGATGGTGTCGATCTCTTGACCTCGTGATCCTCCCGCCTAAGCCTCCCAAAGTGCTGGGATTGCAGGCAAGAACCACTGCACTTGACCGGCTGTGTCTCTTAACAGGAGAGCGGGCTCCCTCCAGCTCTCAACACCAGCTGGATGTTCTCTGATTCAATTCAACTTCGCCACTACCTGGAGATAGCATCAGACCCCACAGGCTGAAGGCTTCGCCCCAAGACTGCCCCTTCTCTAGACACCAGTTGCGAGTTTTGGCCACCTACACTTCCAACTGACTGGCTTTACACCGGGTTTCCCACAACCTCCTTCCTGGGTTTGAAAATTTCCTAGAACAGCTCACAGAACTCAGGAAGGTGCTTTCTTAGCTTATTATAAAGGATGCAAAGGAATGGGCCAGGTGCGGTGGCTCACACCTATAATCCCAGCATTTTGGGAGGCCCAGGAGGGTGAATTGCTTGGGTCAGGAGTTTGAGACCAGCCTGGGCAACATGGTGAAACCCCGTCTCTACTAAAAATACAAAAATTAGCCAGGCGTGGTGGTGTGTGCCTGTAATCCCAGCTGCTCGGGAGGCTGAGGCAGGAGAATCACTGGAACCTGGGAGGTGGAGGTTGCTGTGAGCCAAGATTGTGTCACTGTACTCCAGCCTGGGCGATAGAACGAGACTCCATCTAAAAAAATAAAAAAGGAAAAATATTTATTAATTCATTAAAGATCATAGTTATTACATGTTGGCATACATATTTATGATGAAATGTATTTTTTCCAAAGCAAAAAAAAAAAAAAAAAGTAGCATGGTTTTATATTTCTGCAAATTTCTCTAACTTCTGGCTTGATAGAAGACAGCTGGAATCTTGTAGCTGCTCCTGCGCGCAGCCTGGGGAGGTGGACGCTCCCTCTTTGACATTGCACTGACACTTCACAAGTACTGGGTTCTCAGGGGTTAGTTGCAATCTGGAAACTGAAAGCATGTTAATGAATGTTTTTGCTCTGTTATCCTAAGATCCACTGGTCTGTCTTGCACTTTGAATGGATCTTTTAGCCACATATGATCTTGTATCATCATGCATTGGTGGTCTGGAAAAAAATGTACTACTATATCAAAAACAATTTTTGCTCTGCAGTATCAAAAATCATACTTGTTAATACCATCTCTGTTCTTATCAGCAAAGTCTGGAACTCTTGGGAGACCGTCAAGCTGTCTGTGGTGGATAACAGTTCCCCAAATTCTAATTTCTCTTCAAAAGAGTAGATTTTGGCAAGGCACAGTGGCTCATGCTTGTAATCCCAGCACTTTGGGAGGCTAAGGTGGGCAGATCACTTGAGGTCAGGGGTTTGAGACCAGCCTGGCCAACATGGTGAAACCCCATCTCTAATAAAAAAATACAAAAATTAGCTGGGTGTGGTGGTGGGTGCCTGTAATCCCAGTTACTTGGGAGGCTGAGGTGGGAGAATTGCTCGAACCCTGGGAGCGGAGGTTGCAGTGAGCCGAGATTGTGCCACTGTACTCCAGCCTGGGCGACAGATGGAGACTCTGTCTCAAAAAAAAAAAAAAAAAAGAATAGATTTTATCATTGATAACAAAGACCATCATTTCTATTCCCTGGAGTGACAGGCTCACTTTGTTCAACTCGCTTTTCCTCCTGCAAGTGTGTGCGGCAAGGAGTGCGGTGGCTGAGGGTGTGGGGCTTGGCCCTGCCCCTGTCAGCCGGCAGTCTTCCCACCACTGCGTTTGGACCAACAGCAAGAGAGTCCACTCAGTGAAAGGGGCAAATTGTCTCAGTGTTAAAAATGCATAGAGCTTTGACCTTGAGAACCCCTGGAGGGTTCTCAGGGATGCTTGGGGGTCCCCAGGCACACTTTGGGTCCCTCTGGCTTGAGGCATTGGGCTTGATAGCTCACTCCCCTGCTGAGGGGCTTCCTGCTCCAGGCCGGGTAGCTGAGCCTGAGGCCCAGGAGCCACCTTCTCTGGGGGGCTCTGCAGCGTGGATGCCCCGTGCTTCATCTTCAGGGGCATTTAGAGTGAGGGGTTTTAGGCACATCCTGCACTCTGGCTCCCAGCCCTGCCCTGCTCTGAAGCCTTTGTGCCCTGTCATCGTGGTCTGGCCGCTGTCTGCCACCTTTGGTCTCGCTTTGTTTGGTGGCTTCACAGCCCTCAGCATCCTCGGATACCCTCCTGTGGCTTTCTGACCTCCCTGTCCTCCCCGGCCAGGCCCCTTGGCTTAGGACCTCTACTTGCCTGTACCCGAGGGTGCTTCCCAGGACCGTGTCCTCTGCCTGTCCCTCTGCATGGCCAGCCTGTCACTTCGTCCATCACGGAGTAATGATGGTGCCTGTGTCCATGTCCCCATACTCTCTGGACGGGTCCCCCAGCAGCCCTGCCAGCGCTGGGGATTGACATGCCCAGAACTCAGTCCCTCCGTGGCTCTTCCGTTCCTGCCTCCGGAGTGCCCCTGCCCTCCTGTGCCCACACCTGGGTGCCATCCCGATCCCTCACCTCCACTTTCAGGGGTCCCCACAGTTCTCATCTTCTCATCCTTCGCCCTGACCACTGTGGTCTCTCACAGGGCTACGGTTCCAGGCCCTGTTGGGGCTCCTGCCTCTGGCCGTGTGCCCCCCTGTCTCTGCCCACTCAGTTTTCCATCCACGGAGTCAGTCCTGGTGCTTCCTGCTCAAAGCTCCTCAGTGCTCCCAGGGAATAGAATCCAGATTCCTCAGCAAGGTGGACAGGCTCTCCCTGACTCTTCCCTAGGGTCCCCTTTGGCCCCATCTCAGCCACATCCTACAGCTCCCTGTGCCTCATGCCACAGCCTTACCCAGGCTCCTCAGCTTGCACCAGCCTCTCCATCCGTTTCTACCCAGTGGACGCCTATGCAGCCGCCAAAATGCACCTCCTCCAGGAAGTCTTCCCCGCCTTCTCCTGCCTCAGTGAGGGGGCTTTGCACACTGGGTCTGCCTGTGTTGGGGCCTGCCCCACACAGTCTCCTGGGCCTGTCTGTGAGAAGCCATGGACAGCGGGAAGGTGCATCGATCTCTGTAGAAACAGAGCCAAAAGCTGGGTCTGTCCTGAGGGGACAAGAGGGATGGCCAGCAGAATGGATGACCAGATCACTTACGGGCTGGGCCATCTGGAGACAGGAGAATGGACCAATTGTCCCCATCCCTTTGTCCTTCCTTAAGAGTTTTTGCTCAGATTTATCAAGGTGCAATTTCTATAGAGTGAAACCCCCTGTGCCCTAGGATTTTAAAAATCCAATTGTCATCAATAGTCAACAGAGACGTTGATAAATCCTGCAGACACGTACCCTCTGTCCATCATTCAATAGCTGTTAACCCAGGGACAGACAGACAGAGGCCTGCCCGACGGAGTGTCCTTCTATTCCAGTGTTGGTAAAAGTTGGTGCCTTTGTCCCCTGAGAAGTGGAAGCTGAGACCTCTGGGCTGAGCGGGTTCACACACTCACACCGCTGATGGGGTGGATCCATTCTTCGTCCTCACCTTGGATGAGGTGGCATTCCTCCTGTGTCCGTCACAGTGAGTGGCTTTGAAGGCTGGTTTGGGAGCCAGATCAGGAGGCCACACGGGCCAGGGCTGGAGCCAGCGGGAGAGCTGGGATCCCTCCCCTGGCTGGACCTTGGCAGAGAGCCTGGGGCAGCCTCAGGGCTCTATGGAGGCTCTGGGGTGTCATCTGGGGGCTCAGCCTAGACGGCTGGAAGGCAGAGCTTGAGGCGCAGGTTCCCACACTGTGGGGAGGGGCAGGGAAGGAGGTGGAGCCCACTGGAGGGTGAGTGATTCCCCCAGGCAGGACTGACGGCTCAGGCTCTCGGGATCTCCCCCCCAGACCCTGGAAAGGCCATCAGGACAGTCTGCCTAGAGGGGCAAGGGGGGAAGAATTGGCCCAAGAGCATCCTGCTCCCACTGGGCAGAGGTTAGCTGCCCTGGCTTGTGCATTGGTGGGTGCTGAGCGGGATTCTCGGGTGTCACTCCTGGGCCAGGCGGAGGGAGGCACTGAAAGAGACCTGGCTGCCGCTGTGTGGCCCCCACCCACCTGGGGAAACGTGGGCAGCAAGGGGCACTGTGGAGAGAGGGTTTGCTTTTCTGAGGATCCTGGGGGTCGCCCCTCCTTGCCCACTGGGTCTGCTGGGGCAGCAAGGAGCCCACCCAAAGCTGTGGGTTAAGTCGGAGTGAGGACCAGAAGGAAGGAAGAGGCGACTGGACAAGGAAGGGGGAAGCCAGGTCATCAGCCATGCGGCATCCTCCACCAGCCAGCGGCACCTTCCACCAGCCAGTGGCACCTTCCACCAGCCAGTGGCACAGCGGACGTTTCCAACTAGCGGCTGTGTCCACACATCCCCGACCAGCCCGGGTCAGCACAGTGCAGCGCAGCCCACATGCGTTTTTCATGAGCCCCCAGGCGGGGACCACAGGTGCGCCTTGCCCATCACGGCCTGGGGATGCTCACGTGCCGGGTGTCAGACTCAGAGACCAGTCACTTCTGTGGGACGAGGACAGAGCATCAGAAGACGGTGGGGGGTGGTAAGGGGGAGGGCACAGCTCCCAACAGCTGGCCAGGGGGTGTCGAGAAAAAGCCTTCCCTAGCCAGAGCCTGCCCGGCTTCTCCTCCCTCGGCCCCTCTGTCCCGTTGCGTTAGCTTCTTGCCTTCATTTGTGTTCTTTCCGAGCATGATGAAATATGCAGAGACATTTATGTGTAAATAATGAATAAGCAAAGTGTGTCCTGTGTGCATGACCGGCCAGAGGCACAGATGGCTGGCGTGGCCTTCCGGGTCCTGCCTGCCTCCCGGTTTCATTCCCTGCTTTCTCCCCCTTCCTCCAAATGGGAACAGCGTCCTGAGTGTGGTGTTTTGTATTCTTTGCTTTTATAGTTTTATCTGCTGTTTCTGACTCTAAGTCACATGTGGCTCAGCTGAATAGTTCTGACCTTTATTTGGATGGAATTCCAGTGTGTAATTCTTCTGCAGTTTGCTTTTTTTTTTTTTTTTTTTGCCTCTGTGTCGTTTCTGATATGGGCAAATGTGCAGATGTGTGGCTGTGGCTCACTTTTTCAGTGCTGCGTGGAATTCCAGCATCAGCATGCACAGCAACCCTCGGTTCTCTGGGTGGTGGATGTGATTTTAACCTGTTCTAGCATCACTGCTGTGAACATCCATGTCTCCTGGTGCACATGGGCAAGACTTCTTCTAGAACATTTGCCAAGGAGAGTTGTCGGGTCTTAGGGAGGCACATTTTCAGCTTTGTCAGATGAGGCCGAACTGTTTCCAACGTGGCTGCAGCGGTGACACATCCACCAATTGTGTCTGATTGATCCTGGACCCACATCCTTGTCAATACCGGCTATTACCCCATTTACCCCATTAAAGATGGTTTGAGTATTGAATGCCTATCCAACGGTTTCTCATTGCGGCATCAATGTCCGTATCTCTGGTTGCTAATAAGGTCGAATACAGCCCCACGTTTTTATCGGCTACACACATTTCCTTGTATGAAATGCCTTTTTTTGGTCTTTTGTTTTCCGATTGTTTCGTGTGTTTTTTAACATTGGTTTTTATGAGTCCTAAATGCATTCTGAATACAAACTTTCTCAGTTATGTGTGCTGCAAGCATCTCTGGGCTTCTGACTTGTTTTTCCACTTTCTGTTGGTTTTGTATTCTTTTTTTTTTTGAATAAGTTTTTTTTTTTTGAGACAGAGTCTTGCTCTGCCGGCTTCCAGGTGTGAGCCACTGTGCCCAACCTTTTGTTGTTATTTTGTTTTTTGTTTGTTTTGAAATGGAGTCTTGTTCTGTCATCCAGGCTGGAGTGCAGCAGTGTGATCTCCACTCACTGCAGCCTCCGCCTCCTCGGTTCAAGCAATTCTCCTGCCTCAGCCTCCCACGTAGCTGGGATTACACATGCCTGCCACCACGCCCAGCTAATTTTTGTATTTTTCTTTTCTTTTTTAGTAGAGACAGGGTTTTACCATGTTGGCCAGGCTGGTCTCAAACTCCTGACCTCAGATGATCTGCCCGCCTCAGCCTCCCAAAGTGCTGGGATTGCAGGCGTGAGCCACCCCACCTGGCCTTGAAAAAGCTTTAAAAATTTTTAAGCAGTTACATTTTCTCAATTATTTCTTTTATGGCTTGTGTGATTTTTAAAAAAGACTGTCTTACTGATCACGAGATCATAAATCATTTCTTTGAAAAAATTTTAAACTTGTTGGGGGATTATCACATTTTATTTTAAAGTATAGGTAACCTGAGTTCAAGCGCTGTTTCCCATGATGCCGCCTGCAGCGTGAACTTGGGCATGACCAAGCTCACATCAGTGCGTGGGGCTGCCCTGGCTCTGTTCTGTCCCATGGGTCTCTCTGCCAGTCCAGTGCCGCCTGCTGCCACTGTCTTTAGCGTGTCTTTATAATGTCTTAGGGGCTGGCAGGGCAGTGCCCTCACCCCCGGGTGCTCTTCGTCTGGGCGTCTCTGCTGTGCCTGGGCCTTCAGTCGTCTGCATCGGTCTTTGGGCTCCTCCTCTCCGGTTCCACAGTTCCTTTCCGTGTGTAGAAATGTGTGTGGCTCACCTTAGGCCAGGAGACGAGGGTTGGAGGTGACACCGACACCAGACACGGGCTGAGCTCTGCCTCCGGGAGGCGACTGAGCTCTGTAGCATCCGGGCAGCCCCAGGGCATCCCCGGGCCCAGAACCACTGCGCTTTCTGAATGAGCCCCTGTTGCCTAGGCATGAGGGCAGAATGGAGTTTCCTTCCTTCTCCTCAGTTTCCCTCAGCTTTCTACCTCTCTCCTACCTCCTTCAACCCTCTCTCCTCTTTCTGGTTGGATCTGTCTTCATGTTTCAGCAGGTCCTTTCTCCCTCTCTCTCCCTGTTTCCCTCTCTCCTTCTTTCTCTCTGTGTCTCTCTCCTCCCAACCCTTCCTTCCCTTCCTTCCCTTCCTTCCCTTCCCTCCCTCCCTCCCTCCCTCCCTCCCTCCCTCCCTCCCTCCCTTCCTTCCTTCCTTCCTTCCTTCCTTCCTTCCTTCCTTCCTTCCTTCCTTCCTTCCTTCCTTCCTTCCTTCCTTCCTTCCTCTCTCCCCACTCCTTTCTGACTCACATGTCCTGGGTTCCTGCTTAAAGCAGAGCACTCCATTTAGCCTTAGATCTGAGCTTTGGAAACCCCAGGAATGTTCTCAGCCCCTCTCGGGAGCTGTGCATTCCTGGGGCCTGTTGTGTGCCGTGGGGGTCCTCAGCCGCAGAGCTTCAGTCAGGGGCTCACATGTCTCCTGTCCAAAGTCAGTCCTGCCAACTGAGCTGACGGTGCCTGGGAAACCCCAGTCTGTGATTCCTGAAGGAGCCACGATGACTCGGTGAGGGGCTGGCCAGGCGGAAGCCACAGGGTTGGAGGCAATACTGGTTCTGTGCTTTTCGGCTGTCCCAGAAACAAGCCCACCTCCCTCTCCGGACAGACATCGGCAAACAGAAGCCCACCAGCTTCCTGCTGCCAGCAGAACTCCTGGGTGTGTCCACGAGTGGATGAGATGAGGCGGCTCCCGGCCCTGCCCTGGAGATGCTGAGTCTCGTTCCCGGCCACCAGGAGTCCCGCTGTCTCTCCTCCGAGCAGCTTGTGGGTGGCCATGGCAGGACTCCCCCAGGGGCTGGTGCACCCCTCTGGGCCCGGATGAGTGGGTGCGGAGTTGCCGCTGGGCTCTGGCCTCTGCCCCTCCCTCCACCCCAAGCAGAGTCACCGGGAAGGGGCTGAAGGAGCTCCTTGTTCATGGAGGGTGACCCGTTTGTCCCTGTTTGCCTGGGACTTTCCTGATTTGAGCACTGAAGGTCCTGCATCCAAGATTGCCCCTTGGTCCTGGGCAAACTGGGATGGTGGCCACCTGGGGGTCACATCAGCATGGTGCAATGGAAGCAATGCCTTGCCAAAATGGCAAGCAATGCCTCAACCTGGGTCAATAACGCCCCCAGCATCTCACCTGTCTGCTTTAACATGTCCACACCCAGTGCCCGTCCTGCTTTCAGCTCCCAGAGCCCCCTGCCTGGGGCGGGGTGGGATTCTGATGGACCTGCCGTGCCTGCTAGCCCCAAGATGGCCCTGCAAGGGAGAAGTGAAGCCACATTCTTACCAGCACAGGCTCTTGGGGCCCTTCCTGTCCCTGAGTCTTAACCAGGACTTTAGAGTTTTGATGACTTATCCCCTGTTAAAGAGTGTGGGTCAGTTCCCACGCTAGAAAAGTCTGGCATTGGCGAGCCAGCAGAGGGGATAACAGAGTGGCAGCAACAGTGACAGAGCTGGAGGTGTCTCTGCAGAGGCTAGGGCAGGGCAGGACGGGGCAGAGAAGAGCTGGTCCCCTTATCCCTGCCCCGGACCTGGATGGGGCCAGCACATCAAAGCCTCCCCAACCTGTAGGGGAAGCGCACTCCCTTTTTGAGCTGTGGGGGTTGGGGTGGGTATGCTGGGGTGAACCCAGCCCTTCTGAGTGAGGGAGAGAAAGTCGGGTGTGCGGCGGGATTACAGAATGTGTGTTGGGCATCTACTATGTGACAGGGGCCATGCAAAGGGTTGTGCAGGTCAACAGGACCGTGAGACCATGAGAGGTCATGGAACTGTAGGCATTGGCAGCCTGGCACATGCAGCACATTGCTGGGCCTGTGCTGGCAGAGGCCGATAGCATGTTCGAGACTCGGAGGCAGGAGGGGCCCTGGCTGCTCAGGGGGCCTGGCAGTGCCGCCCGGGAAGTGGGCTCAAGCTGGTGTGATTCCTAGCAAAGATTCCCAGGCTTTCTCCCACTGCAGGCAGAGTGTATATCCCCTTCCCTGCTGACGCCGGGCTCCAGGGCCTGACTGTCGACCAGCGGGACGGCAGCGGAAGAGACTCACACAGAGCTCACGTGGCTGGCTTGGTTCCTGAGTTCCCAGTGACAGATGCCTGGAGAAAAGCAGGCCTCAGGCGGCCACTGCTCCTTCAGCCTGGGCTTCAGAACGAACACACGAGGAACAGGCCTGGGCCCAGCCTGGTCTGGAGGAAACTCTACTGGAACGCAGCCGCCGCAGAGTGGTGGGCGGAGCCAGAGATCAGACCCGCCTGCAGGCTCGCCAGGGCAGGAATGAAGACCTTCCCCAGGCAGTGACATGGCGGAGTTTTTTACCCAGCGTTACCTCTGCAGTCGCTAATACACTGCATCAAGAGGCCGGGCGGCTTCAGAAGTAGATGTGGCAGCTGAGAGGACTCAGGGGAGGGGGCAAGGGCATGAAGCCTGCAAAGGGGCAGCAGTGAGAGGTGTGGACTGAGTGTGCAGGGTTCAAGGTGGAGGGGGTTCAAGGTGGAGGGGGTTTAAGGTGGAGGGGGCTCAGGGAGGCGGTGGAGAGGGTTCAAGGTGGAGGGTTTCAAGGAGTGGGTGGAGGGGTTCAAGGACATGGAGGAGGGATTCCAGGTCACACGGAGGTGATGGAGGTGGACTGGCACTTGAGCCGGGCTGGGGAAGCTCACGGTGGTTCCAGAGGAGACACCCTACCCCAGGGCACAGACCTCTTCCCTTATTACTGACCTTTCACCTAAGGTTCCTAAATTGCGGATTTAGCTTGTTCCTAAATTGCAGCAGCACCTGGGAAGGAAACTTTCCCTCAGAGGCGTCTGCAGGTGCCCCCAGCTCCTCACCAGAATCCTGAGTGCTCACTGGAGAGGCCAGCTCCCAGGACATGGGCTGAGTCGTTCCAGGCTCCAAGCTTTAACTTGGCCCTGGGTGCCTTGGCCCTGGACTTGCTCTGCATGGTCCCAACCAAGCGGTCCCCAGGGCCCCTGCCTCCTGGATCCCCAAGCTAAGGAGCCGCTGGGCTCAGAGGCAGCCATTGCTAAGAGGAAAGCAGGAAGGACCTGGAACTTCAAAGTGGCCTGTGGAGCCACATGGGGAAGAGAAGCCAGAAGGGATGCACTCGCATCATGGTCCGGGCAAGTATTTGGGGTCAGTGGGCTGGCCGAGGGTGGGAGGCTGCAGGGAGGCCTGCCTGGGGAAATGGCATTGCTCTGTTAGGAGAAGCCTGGGGCTGGGGGAGAAGGGGAAGCAGCCTCTTTTATGAAGGGATCCAACCTGAACATCATTAATTCAACAAAAGCAACAACCAACACGGTGAAAGGGTTCCAAGTAGACACAGCGCACATCCCCATCAACATGTTAATGAGGGCTCATTAACTGCAAGTGAGCCCGGCACAGCCTGGGAGGCGGCAGCCGCAGGGAGGACCTCTCTGGAACCTTCTGTCTGCCCCTGAGGACTTGAACAGGCGCCCAGCTGCTGGGACTCCCCTGCTGCCCAGCCTTCTGCTTAGGAGCCCTGCGGGTCCCCTCCTGTTAGGCCTTATTGTTTCAGTGGGTTGGTTTCTGTGGGTGCTGGGGTCTGCACGGCTATTACGCGGGGGCACCCGTCACCACATAAAATCCGCGGGAACATTTGCTGAAGTGGCAGTAAGGAATCGAGACCCTTGTGAGCTGTTCAGGGCAGCCATTCCTGGGGCACGGCAGGGCCTGTAAGCCATGCCTCTTGCCAAGCCATGTCCCTGGGTGAGGGCAACATCTATTTAGAGGGGAAGAAGAAAGAACGCAGTCTTTCTGCCCTCTCCATTTAGATATTAGCCATAAGATTAACTGCACTCAAAGCACAACTGAACAAGAAACCGATACAGCCGGCACAGGCTGCCGTCTAATGGTTATTATTGCTATTAGCGCCATGAAACCTGTAATTGTCACAGGTGCACTCCAGAGGCTTTCGGGCAGCCTGGAAGGTGCTGGCAACGGCCACTCACAAGTAGGTTGGCAAAGCGGTGCTGCCAGGAGGCCCACAGAGCTGGCTTGGTGCTGGCTTCAGGTGAAGGAGGGAATTTTGCCGACCTCCCTGGGATTGTGCTCTGGCCTTCAAGGCCCCGGGGTGAGAGGAGGAGAGGGGGCAGAGCCCTGCCCCAGCTCTGCCAACCCACAGCAACCCTCCATAGGGAACTGCCCACCGGTGCCTGGCTGGGTGACAGGAGGCATAAGGGCTGGCCCCACGGTGGCAAGGGCGCTGGTGCCATTTGCTCTCAGAGCTTTCTTGTGGCCCAGGCTGAGGCTGGCCTCTTGCTGAGGCCGTGCCTGTTCAGGCTCTCCCCTGCCTCACACGGGTCCCTTCCCTCACTCCACTCCTGGGACCCCTGTCCTTGGAAATCCCACCGAACAAGAATCCCCAGCTTGGGGGCTCCTTCTAGGGCGTCCCACTGAAGACACCCGCAGGTACCGCTCATAAGGTCGGTGATATGGTTTGGATCTGTGTCCCCACCCTAATCTCGTGTTGAATTGTAATCCCCGGTGTTGGAAGAGGGGGCCTGGTGGGAGGTGTCGGGTCATGTGTTGGGGGTATTTTCCCCCTTGCTGTTCGCGTGACAGTGAGTGAGTTCTCACGAGACCTGGTTGTTTAAAAGTGTGTAGCGTGAGGCCGGGCGCGGTGGCTCACGCCTGTAATCCCAGCACTTTGGGAGGCCGAGACTGGCGGATAACAAGGTCAGGAGATCGAGACCATCCTGGCTAACACGGTGAAACCCCGTCTCTACTAAAAAATACAAAAAACTAGCTGGGCAAGGTGGCGGGCGCCTGTAGTCCCAGCTACTTGGGAGGCTGAGGCAGGAGAATGGCGTAAACCCGGGAGGCGGAGCTTGCAGTGAGCTGAGATCCGGCCACTGCACCCCAGCCTGGGCGACAGAGTAAGACTCCGTCTCAAAAAGAAAAAAAAAAAAAAAAACAGTGTGTAGTGTGTCCTCTCCCCTTGCTTCCTCCTGCTCCAGCCATGTTGACGTGCCCTCTTTTGCTTTGCCTTCTGTCACGGTTGTAAGTTTCCTGAGGCCTCCCCAGCCGTGCTTCCTATACAACCTGCAGAACTGTGAGTCAATGAAACCCCTTTTCTTTATAAATTACCCAGTCTCAGGTATTTGTGTATAGCAGTGTGAGAGTGGACTGATACGGTCAGTCCTTGTAGGCATTTTCAAGTGGCAGCTCTCAGCTCCTCTTTCAGGTAGCAGGGCAGATGCTTTCTTAGGGAGAAGGATGATAACAGGAATCACACAGATAAGGGGTGGTGAGGCGCCATGGTGACGCCCCTGGACAGCTGCCCTTCATGGGTGCTGTCATCCTGCGCTGGGTTTGCGTCTGCCCCCTCCCTCCGAGGACCCAGTGTGGCAGAAGTTTGGTTTCTTTTTCCACCTGAGTGCAGTTTATTTTCATAATAATAAAAAGATCGAAGTCAATATAATTTTAATAGGCTCTACCAGGAAGATGTATTTAAATTGGTGATACAGATGGACTTCTTTTATGAGGCAAAATTCACATCATGTAACATGTAACCATTTTAAAGGGAACAATTCCGTGGCTTTCTGTACATTCACGATGTCATTAACCATCACCTCTATCTAGTTCCAAAACTTATCACCCCGAATGGAAACCCCATCATTATTAAGCAGTCACTCCCCCTCCCCTCTCTCTCCATCCCCCGGCAGCCACCCATCTCCTTTCTGTCTGTGGACTTGCCTATCTGGACATTTCATCCAGTGGAATCATGCGACGTGTGGCCTTTTGGGTCTGCTGCATTCTTTCACTTAGTGTGATAGTTTCAGGTTCGCCCACATTGTAGCATGCATCAGTGCTTCATTCCGCTCCATGGCTGAATGAGACTCATTTGTACGGATGGACCTCATTGTGTTTATCCATTTATTTGGTGATAGACACCCAGGTTGCTGCCACTGTTTGGCTATTGTGACTAATGCTGCTATGAGCATTTGTGCACAGATGATGTGTGCATGCCAGTTCAATTCTTTTTTTTTTTTTTTTGAGATGGAGTCTCCTTCTGTTGCCCAGGTTGGGGTACAGTGGTGCCATCTTGGCTCACTGCAACCTCCGCCTCTCGGGTTCAAGTGATTCTCCTGCCTCAGCCCCCCAGGTAGCTGGAATTACAGGCACACACCATCACTGCTGGCTAATTTTTGTATTTTGAGTAGAGACAGGGTTTTACCATGTTGGCCAGGCTGGTCTCAAACTCCTGACCTCAGGTGATCCACCCACCTCATCCTCCCAAAGTACTGGGGTTATAGGTGTGAGCCACCGCGCCCAGCCTCAATTCTTTTAGGTACATAATAGGAGTGGCATTGATGGGTCATATGATAACTCTATGTTTAGTTTTATGAGGATCTGCAAGACTGCTTTCCAAAGTAGCTGCAATGTTTTACACCCCGCCAGCAGTGACGAGGGTTCTGATTTCTCCGTCTCCTCTGCAGCAGTTGTTATTTTCTAGTTTTTAATCATAGCCATGCTAGTGGGTATGCAGTGGTGCCTCATTGTGGCTTTGCTCTGCATTCTCCTGATGACTGAGGGCTCTGAGCACCTCCGTGTGCCCTCTGGGAGCTGTTGGGTTTGCTCCACTGTTTCTTTTTTCTCAGTGGCCTCTGCTTGCTCCTAACCCCAAGGACTTTGCTTTGACTCCCCTGGACCCTTAGGTGCCCACCACTGCCTGACGTCCTCAACCCTGACTGATTTAGTCGCATTTTCAGGAGGTGGTGCCTTCTTGTACCATCTACCCCTGGGGTTGGCTTGCTCAGGGTCTGATGTCCACTCTGATTCCCAGCTTGTCCCATCGGCAGCCTGCAGTGTGTGCTTGGATAGGGTTTCCCCAGAAGACCTGAGATAAAGGTTGGGTGCAAGTAGTTTGTTGGGGGATGCAAAACCTGTTACTGGCAGGGGGAGGGGCATGGGACAGGGTGGGGAGGCAGCCCATCCAGGAGGATTATCTGGCCACCTGCTGGAGTGTGGCTCATGTCTTGGGGTTATTCCACCAGGAGGCAAAGGAGCTGGTTGTTCCCACACCAGCCCTACCAGCCTCTGAGGGCTGCTCCCTTGGTGTGTGAACACCCTGGTACTTCCAGCCTGCTGCCTGGGATGTGAGGTGGGGAGGATGGGGACCAAAGTGGCTCTAAAAGCCAGAGAAAGCCCTCAGACAAAGAAGCACAGGTGCTGGCATTCAGAAGACATCGTAAGAGCGAGGGGACGGGACAGGCAAGCACAGCATCTGCTGCTCAGGGAAGCAGTTGCCAAAGACAGTGATGTGGGTGGAGCCACAGAAGGGACATGTTCTCGCCCCTATGCCATGAGCTTGAGGACGTGAATCCAGTGTGAGTCACTGCTGCCTCAGCCCTGCCCACTTGTGTCCAGGGGACCTTCTGCCTGAGCCCTGTCCAGGCCATGAGCCCAGAAGAGTCAGGTTTGGCTTGTACTAGTGTCTCAAATTCCTTTTGCAGCCCTAAGTCTCATGGGGTGAGATGTCATCGCTGGGTCAAAGCTGACCCAAGAGGCATTGGCCACATCTCTGTGGCCAAGCTCGTGGATGAGGGAGCCACACTGTCTGCTGTGGAATCCTCCTGCCAGGAGGCTGGGCCCATCCTTTGACTTTTGTGCAGCCTGGGGATCCCAGGGGGAAATGTCTCCCTAGTGGGGTTCAGATGTTGACATATTGATGAGCTGAACTTGGAGGGGGCTGGAAGACAGCTTGCAAGAAGGGCAGTGGGACCGCTGAAATAACATTCTCAGTGAGTGGGGGACATGGGATGCTGGTTAGAGCCACAACAGTGCTTGAGTGTGGCTGGATCAGTGCTTCTGGTTTCTCCGTGAGATTCCACTTGAACCCACATGGCCAAGCCCCATCCTGGGGTGCCCTGGGCTCCAAGGTGACAATTGAGTAAAACCAAAAATTCTGCATCACTAGAGGCCCATGCTCCACTGCTGGGGACTCTTGGAAAGTGTGGTGTACAAGGGACAGGGAGGCAGACACCTGCCCTTCCCCCATAGAAGCCAGAGGGGCCCTGCTGCATGCCCCTTGTCAGGGACCCTCCTCTTATACCTGGGAGGATTAGGTACGGCCAAGGTCACCGCTAGAGCCTCTTGGAGTCACCTGGTTGCTGTCCCTCTCCGAATCTGTTCCCCCAGCTTTCTCCTTGATTTTTAGGAGCTTCCCACTATTCTTCTGATGAAACCACCTTTTATTTTTGGGTTCAGGTTCTCCCTCAGTCACTTGAATGACGTTGGGTGGATGGCATGGTCTCTCTTCTTCAGTTTTGCTAACTTGCGTCTGGGTGGGGGTTTCTTTTGGTTTGCCCTTCTTGGGGCTTGTTTGGTTTCTTGAAAACATAGCTTGATGCCTTTCATAAATTACAGGAAATTCTCAGTGGTTGCTTCTTCAGTTTTGCTCTTGCCCATGGGCTCTCTCCCTCCTGGAATTCTGCTTCATGCCAGCCCTTCTCACTGTGTCTGTGGGTCTCCTGTTCTGCTTCTGTTTTGTTGTTTTTTTTCCTTCTCTTCTGCCTTTGGATTCTCCAGGTTTCACTCTGCATATTTTCTGTGGACCTACTTTCCTGTTTACTAATTCTCTCTTCAGTTATGTCTAATCACTTTAAAACTTATCCACAGAGTCCTCTATTTCAGTCAGTACATTTTTCAGTTCTGAAATGTTTATTTATATGTTCTTTTTCAAGTATATGCAGTTTTAAAGTAATTCCAAGTTTTTGACTAATTTTTTTTCTCCTTGAGCACATTGTTTTAACACCTGTATGGGTGATTTCCAACATCTGTAGCTCCTGCAGGTCTGCTGATGCTGCTGACAGATTAGGCACCAGCCATTCTATCTGTTTTCTTCCCCAACCCATTCCCAACAACCACAATCACTCCCTGTGCTTCCTCTAGAAACATTTTCCAACTTCTATCTGTAGAACAGTGGAGAAGTCCCAGTTACAGATGCCACTCATCCCTCCCTGTGTGTTTTTCCCAGGACTGCGAGCAGGGCCCACTACCACTTGGCTGCAGTAGAGTCTGGTTTGACTGTGAGCTCCAGGAGGGATCCAAGGTGTGGATTGGGGGAGGACTGGAATCAGGCCCAGACAGCCCCATGGCTCCTCTGTCTCTTGGCCTCACTGCAAGGTTGGTCTTTTGGTAGCACCCCAGGAATACCTGGGAGCTGGGATGTTTTGGGAGCAAGGTGAAGCCTAATTTCTTTTCCACCTTCCCATCCTTCTCAGATCCTTTCTGTCCTAACCTCTCCTCTTAGGGGGACTGAGTGGAAATACCAGCCACCCAGTGTGCTGGGCCAGAGCTACACAGCACCCTGGGTTTTTCTCTTCCAACCCCATGCCATCCCACCTACAGGTCCTGTTTGCTTTTCCTCTCAAACATTTCCAGAGCCCAAGCCCTTCTTACTATTTCCCTGCAGCAGTTGTGGTCTGCATCCCCCCATCCTTTCCACCTGGCGTTGGGTAAAGGGTGAAACCTCCTAAGTGCTGGTCCCACCCCACAGCTTAGCCCCCAAACAGCAGAGGCAGTGGCTGGGCTGCAGCTGCTCCAACCCTGATCCTCCTTCAGCACAGCCTGCTCCTGAGCCAGGTGTGGGTGTCTGGCTCTGTGACAGAGGGCCTGGCTTCTGCAGGATGCCCACACTACCACGTTCACAGGCAGCAAGGACTGCCATGGGCCCAGCCCATCCTTGTGGGCTCCAGCCTGTGCCTGGGTTCCTCACTATCACCCACCTGCCACACTCCACCTGACATCACTGTCCCTTTCCCACGGTCTCCCTTGTGGACTTCAAGCTCCTCACAGAGATGGCTTAACCAGCTCTTCAATTGTGGTGCGACATCAAATCTCTGTCAAAAACTCCCTTCATATGTGTGCCTGTGTATGGTACATGTATGCATGCATATGCATGTGTATGAATATATATGCAATTGTATCTACATGTAATATGTATGCATGTGTATGTGTTTGTACCTATACATGCATTTGTCAATGTGTATATGCATGTGTACATGTATATGTGCATGCATATGTGTGTATATGTAAAAGTGCATATATCTGTGTAGAAATATGCATGTGTATTCATTCATGTTTGTATATACACATATGCACATATGTACATTTATGTATATGTGTCCATCTATGTGTGTGCCTGTGTACATGCATATGCATGCATCTATCAATGTGTATATGTGTTTATATGCATGTGTGTATATGTGCAAGTACATACATGTGTGAGTACATACTTGTAGATATATGTGTATCTGTATATGTGCCGTACACCTATGTATGTATCTGCATGTGTATAGGTACATGTGCATTTGTGTGTGTCTGTGTGTCTATGTGTGCATCTAGGCATGCACTGTGTGTAGGTGTATGTATGCATCCATGTGTGTCTGCATTTGCATATGCACGTGGGCATCTAGGCCTGTGTATACATGTGTGCAGGTGTCCATGCACTCTCCTGGGGTAGGCCTGTGTATGCGTGTGTGCAGGTGTCCTGGGGGCTCTGCTTTGCTCATGAATGCTGGTGGCTATGCCTGCCTGTCATTTAGGTCTCAACTCCAGTGTCCTCTGCTTAGGCCTCATGACAACATAAAGATGCCCAGCAGCCCCGTGCCGGCCAGTCACTCCCATCAGAAGTGACTTCTCTTCTCTGCAGAGCCCACACAGGCACTACAATGACATCATTACTTGTTTTGTTTGTGTGCTCTGCGTGTCTTCCACGGGGGCCCCACGACCCAGCAGGGCCTGGTGCTGGGAGGGGCCTCAGGCTGGCCCAGTGGGCATCTCCACTTGCCAGGGGAGATGTGTGGAGCCTTTGAGTGGTGGAGCAGTGGCTCTGGGGGCTGACCCGCCTCTGACTTGAGTCCATAGTCCCCAGACCTGTGCGGTGTCAGCCTGTTTGTGCTCCTCCGTGACTCAGGGCCCTGCCTCTCCCCTCCATGGAGGATGCACGCGGCCTGTCAGCATCCTCTGAAATGGCTCTCCGGATGCCACTGAGACAGAAGCAATTTCCAGGCCCCTAGTGAGGCTAGCACAGCTGTCTCGCCCAGGAAGCATGGCCATTTGTGTCTGCTTCATTCCCGAGGGGCCTCACATTGGGAACATGGCTCTGAGCCTGGCTGGAGGAGGGAGCTACGGGTGTGGGCTGGGCTACTGTCCCCCACCAACCCCCCTGCAGCCCCCATGGACACCCTGCTCTGCTCCTTCCTGGTGGGCTGAGAAGGCAGGCAAACACCGTGGGGGCAGCTGGAGCCTGCAGTTGGAGAGTTGGAGAGAGAAATACCTTTTCTTCCCTCCCTTCCCTGCCAGGAGGACCTCCTGGAGCCAGCTGCTCCGACTCCTGAAATAAATTAGCATTCAGAGGGTCTGGCAGCTGAGATGTTGCTCTTCTGCACAGAGAAGGAATACAGAAGCACCCGTGGAAGATTACTTTGTAGAAAAGCATGAAAGCTCTGGGAAAGGGCCTTGACTCTCCCGCTGCTAATAAATTTCAGCCGGTGCAGCAAGATACTAATGGGATGAGTGTGTGTGCGCGTGCACACGTGCGTCTTCTGGCGTTTCAGGGACTGAAGTGGCTCCTGCGGGGCTGGGGTGGGTGTGAGTCTTTGGCAGGCCGGGTGCCGAGCAGCTGGGGCCAGGCACGTGCCTGGCTGGGCTGCCCTGGATGACTCCTCTGCTGCCCGGTCCTCTCTGGGTTCACAGCTCCAGTTTTAGTCTTCATCACCATTGATTTGTGTCTCAGGAACCTCCCAGGGATTTTCAGCTTGCAGAGATGGCTGGCGGTGGCAGGCGCCAACTGCCACCTTCACCCTGAAGGTGAAGGAAGCTGCTTGGTTTTGAGGCTGTGTTGAACCTGATTGCCGCTGAGAGTGGCCTTTCCTCCCCGCATGAAGAGACTGAGATTCCCTAAGTGCATCTGGAAGGGACAGCTGCCTCCTTATCCTTCAAATGCACCCCAGTCAGGAGGAGCCTGCTTTCCCTGGGGCTCCTGCTGGGCAGCACCTGTAACAAGGGACTTTGCCACCAACCCTGCCTCCCACTTGGTGACCTAACCCCATTGATTTCTCCCAATCTGCATCTGATGAGATGTGCACAGCGGTCAATACTCCAGCAGTCCTGCCAGTGAATGCAGAGGGAAGTGGGAGGATGGAGCCTGAACCCCCTGCCAGGATGACCAGCACATGGGCAGGCCTTGCCAGCTCATAGGAAAACTCACCCCTGTGGCTGGAGGCAGGACCCCAAACTCAGGACGGTGATGAGCCAGGGGCAGCCACAGCACAGGCTGTAGGAACCCAGTGGACCTGGCTGGATGTGGTCAATAATTCATATGGGCAGAGAAGTCACCTGCAGTCCCCAGAGCTTCTCCCCAGGAGCCCACTGGCCACTGTGACCCAAGTTTCTCTGGTCACCCTGAGTGTAGTGGTCCTGAGGATGGGGACAATGTTTGAATTCCCTCCTGGGGACCCACCAGATGAGCAAGTGGCTGCCACCGTCTTCCTCTGAGGGCACAAGCTGGCCCCATCTCACCTCTTGTCCAGGGTCTCTGGCAGCTGCCTGCTGGAAGGCTCCCGGCCATCTGGCTTCCACCTTCAGTCCCCTGGTGCCCTGGACCCTCCTCACCACTCAGCCTTGCTGCTGCACTGAGTCACGCAGTTTGTAGCCTCAGTGCCTCCACCTTAGTCCTGGGCAGCCAATAAATGTTTGTTGAATAACTGAGTGAATTTCTGGATGGCAGGGCCCCTACATGGCTTCCCCGGCCCCATGTGCATCTTGTCACTGTTTGATCTTCACACCAGGCAGTGTTGGCCCAGGACCTCTGTGTGGGACACCGGCCTGGTTCTTTCCTCCGTTTGAAATCCTGCACATCCCTCAGAACCCTATTCAAATGTCACCTCCTCCAGGAAGCCTTCTGTGTGCTTCTAACTAAAAGTGATCCTTCCCTCCCTGGGCTCCTGGAACTTGGTGCTGTTTTGTAGCCTTTCCAGTGGCCAGAAGCTTTTCCCTGGAGCCTGGGCCTGTCCATTGATTTCTGCATTGTCACCCTGCCTGGAGGGCAGGTCACAAGTATTCACTGCAACAATTAAAGGAAAGCATAAGTGGGGTGATCTTGTGCTCCCTGATGGTTAAGGAGGACCCAGCTCCATCTCAGCCTCCCAGGGACCCGCCAGCAGCCTGGGGTCCTGAGAAGCGCACATGCATCCAACCAGGCAGTGTGTCCTCAGCTTCCCCATTTCCCTCCTTAGGTCCATCCAGCTGGGATTCTGAGACCTGATCCACCCCTATCCCGCAAGGTCCGTCAAGAATGAGGACCAGCTTTCCTGGGGTCCCCTCCAGCTGGAAAGAAGCCGTCTCCAATATGCTGTCTGCCTGGAAAGTGCCCCCGTGCTGAGCCCAGGTAAGCCAGGGCACCGTCATCCCGCACATCTGGAGACGAACTTCCTGAGGTGTGGGGGCCTGGGCTGAAGGAGGACCAGTGGCCTGTGGGCTGGCCAGATGATGGCATGCCCTCAAAATGGCAGCAGCTGGCTCAGTGACAGAGCAGGAACAAGAGCAGCTTGGTAGGGGGAAGGGAGAATCTGTCTTGGGGCATTTGCCAAGTCAGCAGAAAGAGTGTTTGGGATCAGAGGGGAGGAGGTGGAGGGGAGTGAGTCCCCAGGCCGGCGTGTGTGCATTGGACAGCACAGCTGCAGTTGGCTGGAGCTCGCTGCTGCTCCTCTCACTCAGGTGCCCCTCCCTGCTCAGGTGCCCCTCCCTGCTCAGGTGCTCCTCCCTGCTCAGGTACTCCTCCCACTCAGGTGCTCCTCCCTGCTCAAATGCTCCTCCCTGCTCAAATGCTCCTTCCTGCTCAAATGCTCCTTCCTGCTTAGGTGCTTTTCCCAATCAGGCTGATCCACCCTCTCAGGTGTTCCCGCTGCTTAGATGTTCCTCCCTGCTCAGGTGCTCCTTCTCAGGCAGCAGAGAATTCAGACATTACAGTTGTCCCTCTCTAAGCATGACAGCTGCTGCCTTTTCTTTCTTGCTAAGTAGAAATAATGGGCAGTTGTCCCTTGTGGCCTCATCAAGGGGTCTCTTTTTGAGAGAAAGATGGATTTTGAAATTCCCTCAATTTCTGTCCCAGGTGGCAGGTGACCATTTACAATAACGCTGCTGTGTTGGTGTTTGGAAGCTAAGTCTCAAATCTGACCTGATCTCTCTGTCTCCTTTCCTTCGGGTACCCACTGCTGGTCTGTGCCTGCTGCATGCCTTTCAGAAGCAGGGGCACTGGCAGGACCGTAGGGGCCATCTCTCCATGGTCTCCCGGCCTCCAGCCTTGTTCCCTACATCATGCCCCGCACTGCACTAGGCAGGTGTGTTTAGCATGGGAACCTGCTCGTGCCTCTCCCCCGTTATAACCAGCCACCAGTGCTCCTGGTTGCCCAGGACTGTCTCTATGCTGCCAGGCACAGCTGGCAGGTTCCAGGTCTGTGGGCCAGGTCTGATTCTTCAACGCCCCTGAGCACTGGCCCTGAGTGTGTCTCCTCCAGCCTCTGTGCCTTTGCTCATGCTGTGCCCTCTGCCTGGACTGCCCTCTCTTCTTCTCTGCCCCTTGCTCATGGTGCATATCTTTCAAGACCAAGCTGAGGACTCACCTCACCCAAGAAGCATTTCCTGAGCTTCTGGTTGGGCCAAGTGTCCGGGGGCCTCGTCTTCCCACCCATGGCCCATCTGTCTTCATTTATCTCGTCAGCATCCTGAGGCCAAAGGCTGTGTTTTATTCCTGTCTGTACCACGAGCTCCTGGCACATATCTGCTCTCCACAGAAGCTTGCCGCACTGACCCAGGGAGGCTGAGCGGAGCCGTTGTCCAGCAGCGAGAGCGTGTGGCTGTGTCCCATGTTAGTGTCGGCTGTGAGGAGCAGGCATGGGAATGGCCCACACCATGAGGCCTCCCTCTGAAACAGATGCCTTGACCCAGTTCACCAGGCCAGAGGTCACCCTGGGGCTTGGGCAGGAGGTGTATCAGTCAGTCCTGTTAACTGCTGTGACAAGCAGTCCTCACCCCCTGCAGTGTAGCACACCACACGCACGCTTGTTCTCTTCTCACAGTGTCCTTCACAAGAGAGGCTCAGCTGCGCCTCCTCCTGTGACAGTGTCCTCTCCAAGACGGGGATGTGGCCCCTCATCCTGGAAGAGACACCACACCTTTTCAATTCCACTCGTTTGGCTAGAACCAGACACGTAGCTCCGTCCCCATGCAGTGGGGGTGGAGTCTGATATGGTGTGGCTGTGTCCCCGCCCAAATCTCATCTTGAATTGTAGCTCCCATAATTCCCATGTGTTGTGGGAGGAGCCCAGTGGGAGATAATTGAACCATGGGGGCGGTTTCCCCCATGCTGTTCTCATGGTAGAGAATAAGTCTTGCGAGATCCAATGGTTTTATGAGGAGAAACCCCTTTTTCTTGGCTCTTATTCTCTTTCTGTCTCTTTTCTTTTTTTTTTTTGTTGAGATGGAGTTTTGCTCTCATTGCCCAGGCTGGAGTGCAGTGGCGTGATCTCACTGCAACCTCTGCCTCCCTGGTTCAAGTGATTCTCTTGCCTCAGCCTCCTGAGTAGCTGAGATTACAGGCGTCCGCCACCGTGCCCGGCTAATTTTTCGTATTTTTAGTAGAGACAGGGTTTCACCATGCTTGCCAGGCTGGTCTCGAACTCCCAACATCAGGTGATTTACCTGTCTCAGCCTTCCAAAGTGCTGGGATTACAGGCGTGAGCCACCACACTCAGCCTCATTCTCTCTTTTCTGCCACCATGTCAAGCGTGTCTGTCACCCTCCACCAGGATCGTGATGCCTCCACAGCTACGTGGAACGTTGAGTCCATTAAACTTATTTTTCTTGATAAAGCACCCAGCCTCGGCTATGTCTTTATCAGCAGCATGAAAACGGACGAACATGGGCGAGGAGTGCAGTTCCCCCTGGTTACCCACCTTGGGGGCCAGGGAGCCCCATGTCTTTTGGGGCCAGCTTGTTGTCCCTGCCACAGGGCTTTGGGACCAGCTATGTGGCCTTGGGCACATTACCTGGTAGCTCTGTGCCCCGAATTTCCTGACTTTAAATGGACACGATCCACCTCCTGTGGAGAGTAACGCGATCTCATCAGTAAACAGCCTCTCGCGGCCAGGCACCTGTTACCTATTCAGCCTTTGATAGTTACTCTGAGTCTGCAGTGATGAGCGCTCCTGGGGATGTAATTTGGATAAAGCAGCAGCAATGGCCCCCTGAACTGCTGACCCTCCAGTCCCTCGTCCTGGGGAGAGCTTCTTTTTACTGCCATTTATTTTTTCTTTTTCTTTTTTGTTGAGATGGAGTCTCGCTTTGTCGCCCAGGCTGGAGTGCCGTGACATGATCTCAGCTCACTGCAACCTCCGCCTCCCGGATTCAAGCGATTCTCCTGCCTCAGCCTCCTGAGTAGCTGGGATTAAAGGCATGTACCACCACACCTGGCTGATTTTTATTTTATTTTATTTTTATTATTTTTTTTAGTAGAGACGGGGTTTTACCATGTTGGCCAGGCTGATCTCGAACTCCTGACCTCAGGTGATCTACCCGTCTTGGCCTTCCAAAGTGCTGGGATTATAGGCATGAGCCACCATGCCTGGCCCTTTTCCTACCACTTCTGAAGTCTGGGGCTGGCAGCCAGAGCCTTCACGTGAGCTACTGTTGGCCTTGTGCACACACTTGGCGTCGATCCTGTGGGGCTGTGGAGCAGCCGCTTTTTATGCCCTTGCAACTGTGCAGAGTCCTCAAATAACACATCCCAAAGCCTGTCAGAGCCAGAGGCACAAGGCCTTACTTATACTTGGGCAAAGAGAGGCCAGGGGTCTTGCCCAAGTCACTGGCAAAGCCGCAGCTCGGACCCCAGCGTCGGTTTCCAGGCCCCTCCTAGGTTTCCTGCAGCTCAGACCCCAACGTCGGTTTCCAGGCCCCTCCTCTCTGCTCCACTTCACTCCAGGCCCCTCCCAGGTAAGGAGGCTTCGTGCAGCTCAGGCCCCATCTCGGTGAGATGATAAAAGTTTGTGTAGAATGTGTCCCGTGTGCTCTTCTGGCAAATGCTATTGGAAAATGACAAGTAAGAGAGATAAAAGGAGGATATAAAAGGGACATAAAAATTCTGATAGTCTCGAGAGCTCAGGGCAAATCTTGCTGCTTCTTGCCGATTGAAAGAGTGAAGCAGAGATCTGGTGGGTGGGTGGGGGACTTGCACAGGGCCCCGTCTAACCTGATGTTTGTTCACCTGAAGACTCAGATATCTGAATCGGAATGCCGGATCAAGGAGTGTCAGGATTTCCCAGCCACAAGATGGAAGAAACCCCAGTGTCCATAGACAGATGGGTGGTTAAACAAAATGTGATCCTTCCAGAAAATAATAGAATTCAGCCTTAAAAATGGAAGGAAATTCTGACACATGCTCTAACGTGGATGAGCCCTGCGGACATTATGCTGAGTGAAATAAGCCAGTCGCGAAAGGACAAATCCTACGTGATTCTACTTATAGAAGGTCCCTCCTTGCAGACAGGGGAGAACGGTGGTCTCCAGGGACTGGGGGGAGGAGGGAGTGAGAGGTGTCGTCTAATGGGGACAGAGTTTTAGTTTGGGAAGATGGAAGAGTTCTATGGACAGGTGGTGGCTACACCACAATGGCCAGGTAATGCCACTGAACCATGCACTAACAAATGGAGAGAATTGGCCAGGCACAGTGCCTCACACCTATAATCCCAGCACTTTGGGAGGCCAAGGCGAGTGGATCACCTGAGGTCAGGAGTTCGAGACCAGGCTGGCCAACAGGGTGAAACCCTGTCTCTACTAAAAATATAAAAATTAGCCATGCATGGTGGCACGCGCCTGTAGTCCCAGCTACTCCAGAAGTTGAGGCAGGAGAATTGCTTGAACCCGGAAGGCAGAGGCTGCAGTGAGCTGAGATCGTGCCACTGAACTCTAGCCTGGGCAACAGAGCAAGGCTCCGTCTCAAAAAAAAAAAAAAAAAAAAAAAGGTGAGAATGATAAATTTAACATTGTGTGTATTTTACCACACTTAAAAAAAAAAAGCAAGCCGGGCGCAGTGGCTCAAGCCTGTAATCCCAGCACTTTGGGAGGCTGAGACGGGTGGATCACGAGGTCAGGAGATCGAGACCATCCTGGCTAACACGGTGAAACCCTGTCTCTAATAAAAAATACAAAAAAATAGCTGGGCGAGGTGGCGGGTGCCTGTAGTCCCAGCTACTTGGGAGGCTGAGGCAGGAGAATGGCGTGAACCCAGGAGGCGGAGCTTGCAGTGAGCTGAGATCCGGCCACTGCACTCCAGCCTGGGCGACAGAGCGAGACTCCGTCTCCAAAAATAAAAAATTAAAAAAAAAAAAAAAAAAAAAGCAGAGTATTCCCAGCCGTTCTGAGCCTTTCCCACCCCAGCAGAGGTGTTTCTAGTAGTGCAGGAACCCCAAAGACAAACACAGGCTTTTTGGGGCTGGTGAGGCCTGCTCGTCGGGACCTGCCTTCCTTGGTAGTCAGCGTCTTTCCCTCCGTCCCAGTCTTTTCTGGATTTCAAGTTTCACACCTCGGTTCTCTGCCAAGCTTTATACTCAACATGAAGATTGGGCTTCAAGGGAATTTTGTATTGTTCTATGTAAATTCAGACTTACAAAAGATCCTTGGGGGAATGATTAGCCAATATTATGACAACACCCCACCCCTTCCCCACCCCTGCCCCAAGATTTACTACATTATTAACTTCTAGTAGGATAACTTTCAATGCAATTTAATATGAACTGTGTCCATGCACAGCAACTCAACTTTCCTTGTTGGCTGAGGGTTAGGGGGGTTGGGGGGCAAATAAATCCTTGATTGACAGCAAGTTACACACAAGTAGTATTCTGTTTGCAGATAAAACTAGAACTGTGTCAATATTTTGGGAAGTCTGGGCAAAGTGGCAAAGAATGAGGAATAGGTGCGTGGGGCACAAGGTGTCTGCAGAATCTTCTCTGGGGGAAACACCCCGTGATGTTTGCATCTCAGAAGTCCTTGGCAAGGTCAGACCCCCTACAAAGGACTTGGGAGGAGAGCAGCCTCAGCCCAGGATGACTTCATTGTGGAGACAGAAACGAATTCTTCTCTAAGTGGGAAGAAGCTCTTTAGCTGCGTTAAGAGTCTGAAATCTGATGAAAAGGTGAATAGATTCATTCTTCCTGGCATCAGTCACCTGGGACTTCATCAGACTCAAACTGATTAAGGAAATTCACATTGAAAGCATCGTTTATAATGGACCCAAATCATAGAAAACATTTGGCTTGGAGGAAGGTAGAAATAGCATTTCTACCTAAGCCATAATCTTTCACCATCTCCCCTTCCTCCTTTGCAGTGTTGACAGCCATGTCTCTTCCCCAAGACTAATCATTAGACTAATTAGTGGCTAATCAATGTTTAATTAAAACCTAGCCATTAATTATGGGAAGTGCCAGGGCAACCAGGGAATAAAACATGGTTGCAGGAGTAATCAGATTTCCTTAAATTTGGCTGATGACTTAAACAGGGATGTTTCCTTCCTGTGTTTGTCATTCCTTGTTTTCACTTTGGTGTGGGAGGGTCTGGAGGTCTGGAGAGGGGAGAAGAGAGACAGTGAACAGCCGGCTGGATTGCTCTGAGATTTCAGCTTCAGGTCTGTTACCTGATTTTCTCAGCCACTCCACAGACACCTTCCCCATAGTTCTGTCATTGTTCTTCCCATGCTCCAAATTTAATCTATTTTTCCTCTACAAATTCTTTATTGAGTTTCTACATAATTGCATTTAGATTAGCACCCAGACTTGTTACCATGAACTGCAAGGTTCTGGATTGATGGTTCTTAACCCTGACTGCATGTTAGAATTGCCAACAGACAGCAAAAAGATTCTAATACAAGGACAGACAAATAGACTAATGAAGACAGCAGAGAGCCCAGGCACGGAACCAGCACATGAGGGTGTATATGACTGGCACATGACAAAGGTGGCCCTGTTAAGGAGGGCATGGCAGATCTTTGCAACCTATGGATCCACCACCAAATGGCCACTTTAGAATAAACAGGAAACTTGATCCCTACTTCACACTGTACCAAAAAAAAAATCTGTCTTCTAGAAGATGACACAGAAGATGTAGAACATCTTCATGATTCAAATAATATTAACGACATGGGGAAATATTAACAAATCAGATTATATTAAGAATAAGAGAAATGGGCACAATGAAAGGGTACAATTAAGAGAGTGAATAGGCAAGGACCAAGTGGAAGAAGATATTTGCAATATATGTCACCAAAAAAGGGCTCACAGAAAAATGGGAAAAAGACTTGAACAAGCACTTCACCAAGTGCTTTACTAGTCATCAGACAGAAACAGATACTGCTGCCTAGGCACTGGAATGACTGCAGTGAATAGGTTGCCAGTCCTAAGGGTTTGTAAAAATATGGAATGATTGGGGCATCCCTATATTGCTGGTAGGAAAGTAAATGGGAACAATCACTTTGGAAAACTGTTTGGCAGAATCTACTAAAGCTGAACATACACCTGCCCCAGAACCCAGCTACTTTATCCCTAGATAGTGCCCACTGGAAACGCATGCCCAGGGGCACTGAAATGTGTGCACGAGTGTGACCATAGCAGCACTGTTTTTCACAGCTTCAAGCTTGAAGTAACCCAGCCCAAGTAACACAGTAGTGTGGCCAAATTGTGAAATCATACAATTATAATTCTAAACAGAACTACGCTCTATGAATACTAAACATTAAACCGCACGTCTACACTCTGTGAACCTCACCCGATAATGTAGAATCAAAGAATCCAGACATTCCACTCATGTGAAGTTCAGAAATGGGCAAGATGGAAATTTTTTAAAACTTTTTTTTGTTTGTTTTAAATCTTCAACTTTTACGTTCATGGGTACATGTGCAGGATGTGTAGGTTTGTTACATAGGTAGATGTATGCTGTGGTAGATGTGTGCTGTGGTAGATGTGTGCTGTGGTAGTTTGCTACACAGCTCATCCCATCACCTAAGTATTAAGCCCAGAATCCATCAGCTATTCTTCCTGATGCTCTCCCTCCCCCTGCCCAACAAGCTTCAGTGTGTGTTATTCCTGCAACCATGTGTCCATGTGTTCTCATTGTTCAGTTCCCACTTATAAGTAAGAATATGTTGTGTTTGGTTTTCTGTTCCTGTGTTAGTTTACTGAGGATAACGGCTTCCAGCTCCATCCATATCCCTGCAAAGGACATGTTCTCATTCCTTTTTATGGCTGCATAATATTCCACGGTATATATGTGTCATGTTTTCTTTATCCAGTCTATGATTGATGGGCATTTGGGTTGATTCCATGTCTTTGCAATTGTGAATAGTGCTGCAGTGAACATACACATGCATGTATCCTTCTAATAGAATGATTTATATTCCTTTGGGTATATACCCAGTAATGGGATTGCTGGGTCAACTGGTATTTCCGCCTCTAGATCTTTGAGGAGTCACCACATAGTCTTCCACAATGGTTGAACTTATTTACACTCCCACCAACAGTGGGACTAGTCCACAACCTCGCCAGCATCTGTTGTTTCTTGACTTTAATAATCGCCATTCTGACTGGTGTGAGATGGTATCTTGTGCTTTTGACTGGCATTTCTCTACTGATCAGTGATGTTGAGCCTTTTTTCATATGCTTTTTGGCCACATATATGTCTTCTTTTGAGACGTGTCTGTTCATATCCTTTGCCTACTTTTTAATGGGATTGATTTTTTCTTGTAAATATGTTTAAGTTCCTTATAGACTCTGGCTATTAGACCTTTGTCAGATGGATAGATAGCAAATTTTTCTCCCCCTCTGTAGGTTGTCTCTTCACTCTGATGATAGTTTCTTTTGCTGTGCAAAGCTCTTTAATTAGATCCCATTTGTCAATTTTTGCTTGTGTTGCAATTGCTTTTGGCGTTTTCGTCATGAAATCTTTGCCCATGCCTATGTCCTGAATGCTATTGCCTAGATTTTTGCTTTTTGATTTTGTTTTTTTTTAGATGGAATTTCATTCTGTCACCCAGGCTGGAGTGCAGTGGTGTGATCTTGGCATGCCGCAACCTCCGCCTCCCAGGGTCAAGTGATTCTCCTGCCTCAGCCTCCTGAGTAGCTGGGATTACAGGCGCCCACCACCACGCCCAGTTCATTTTTATATTTTTAGTAGAGACAGGGTTTCACCATGTTGGCCAGGCTGGGCTTGAACTCCTGACCTCACGTGATCTACCCGCCTCAGCCTCCCAAAGTGCTGGGATTACAGGCTTGAGCTACTGTACTCAGCATAGATTTTGATAGAAATCTTGATAGTGGTTTCCTTTAGGGGAGGAGAAAGGTGGGAGGTAGGGGGAAAGGGGAGGGAAGAGGGGCCCTCCGTGGATCTGTGTTTTCTGTTTCTCCATCTCAGTGGTGGTTGCCTGGATTGTCCACTCTATTCATTGAGCCTATACTAATGATTTGCATACTTTTGAGCATACGTGTTATTTTCTTAAAATTAAACAATACGAAGTCTGATCCCAGGCCAGAATCAATGGATCGGAGTCTCTGGGGAGTGGGGAGGGTCCAGCATGGGAGGTTTCATGGCATCTGGGGTGTGGCTGTGATGTATGTCGGGGTCACCACCTGCCCTGGCCTGTGCATGGCCCTCTCGTCTTCCCAGTCTCGCTCCCCGCCTGCCTATTTCCTTGACTTTTCTGTTCCTTGAACTTGCCAGGTGCTTTCCTGCCCCAGTCTTTTGCACCTGCTGTTCTCTGGGCTCTGAGTGCTCTTTGCTAGCTGGATCCAAGTCACACCCTTAAAGCAACCTTCCCTGCCCTATCTACCCAAAACAGGCCCCTATCTACCCAAAACAGGCCCCTTGCCCCAGATACCCTCTGGTACATCATCCTGTTTTTTTCCTTTATTATTCTAGAGACAATGCCTGTGTTCACCAAATTCTATTTCTTTTTCCAGGAAGATTTAAAGGAAGACTCTATTTTCCAATCTCCCTTGCAGTGAGGTCAGGGTTAGGGGGTTGTAGATGGAAGTGATGCATTCCATTTCCAGATGTTGTCATGGGCTGGCCCCCGCGTGGTCCACACTCGCCGTTCCTGTGCAGTGACCACGGTGGCCACTCACGTCAGTAGGAAGGGCTCAGGGATGTGAGGAGCCTGGGTCTTGGCGTGACCACTAGGAGGAGCGTTGCCAAGAAGAGCTGCCTGGACCACACTCGACTGTGATATAAACAAGAAATAAACCTTTCCGCAAACCCATGAGATGTGTGTTTTCTACTGCAGCAGAACCTACACTATCCCAGCGCAGGAAGCACTCATTGCAAATGGAGGTTATCTTGTTGAATAAGTTACTTGCCTGCAGGCTTCCTGTCTGTGTCTTTGTCTAGAATGTAAGCTCTTGTTTCTGTGTTCTCAGGGCCGATGATTGAGCACATGCCTGGCACACAGTAGGGGCTCAGCAAAATCCTCCTAAGGCGATGACGGGGCAGCACTTGGTGCTGTGCCAAGGGGATGATGGAGGCAGAGATACTGGCCTCAGGGGAGGAGGCAGTGGAATGGAGAGGGATCATTTGCATCTTAGCTCTGCACAAGCGACAGCTTCACTGCTCTGAGCAGTAGTTTCTCCATTAGTAATCAGTGCCTATTCCAGGCAGGCAGGATACTGGCCACGGCGATGGGTAGAATTATCCGTGGGTGCAGGTGTGATGGAGCGCACATGCAGGGAGAGAAAGAAAGAGGGAGAGAGGGGGAGTGGAGGGGGAGACAGGGAGGGAGGGGGAGAGAGGGAGTGGTGGAGGGGGAGGAGACAGGGAGACAGGGAGAGAGATCACGGAGAGAGGGAGAGAGGGAAGGGTGGAGGAGGAGGAGACAGGGAGGGAGAGAGAAATAGAAGAGGGGACCATTTCACTTGGTTAAATTAGGAAATGGGGAACAGAGTGACTCCATGCTTCCTTCTAAGTCATCCTCTGTTTTCTTTCTTTTATGGGCACCACAAGTTCTTCCCATTTATAGTAGCAAATTCTCCTGGACTTAAAAAAGCCATGAGTAAAGTAAGTCCTGTGCTGCCTGTGTTGGGGCCACTGAAACTCAAGGGCCTCATTTGTCATTCTTACAGAAGAACAGACTGTTCTCAGCCCATGTCTCTCTCTCCACTAAAGCGAGCCTGGGGTCGTGTCGTCTTGAGGGAGTCTGTCCTGAAGATGTACTTCGTGTCTCCAGGAGGGCCTGGGGCCGTACTGGGCCTTCTCCTTGGTGTTACTCTGATGTGTTTGCCCGAGAGAGCTTAAGCCTTCTTTAAAAATGGAGGGAAGCATCCGTGTTCATTGCTTGGCAGATGCCTGGAAACTGCACTGTAACCTCTGCATTCTTTCCTGTAGTTTAAGGCTGATTTTTGTAGTGACCCCACTGCATTTCACAGCAGAAGCCTGTTGGGTGCTCCAAGTGTCCAGCTCTGTCCTTCTTTTTTGAGACAGAGTGTTGTTCTCTTACCCAGGCTGGAGTGCAATGGCACAATCTTGGCTCACTGAAACCTCTACCTCCCAGGTTCAAGCAATTCTCCTGCCTCAGCCTCCTGAGTAGCTGGGACTATAGTTGCCTACCACCAAGCTTGGCCAATTTTTTTGTTTTTAGTAGAGACAGGGTTTCACCATGTTGGCCAGGCTGGTCTTGAACTCCTGACCTCAGGTGATCCACCTGCCTTGGCCTCCCAAAGTTCTGGGATTACAGGCGTGAGCCACCGTGCCTAGTCCCAGCTTTGTTCTTTATGGTCAATTCTAGAATCCAGCCTCAGAGTTGATGTATGTGGCTGAGATGTTGATAACATTCTAAGAGTGTGTGGGGGTGGGGTGGGGGACTTGGATGCTTAAAGACCTGCTGCAGTCTCCCCCTTAGCTGCTAGGACAGGCCACTGAGGATCAGCTCTGAGGAGAAGGCTTCTATTTGCCATGTGGCTGCTGCTTCCCCATCCTCTCCCTTCTCTCCTTCCTCCCCTTCCTCCTCATTCTTCTCCTCTTCCAGGGTGCAATGGGGGAGCCATTGAAGAGCTTTGGGCAGAAGGTGACATGGTCAGATCTGCCTTCTGAAAAGTCCCTCCTACCTGCTGTGTGGAGAGCCTGGTGGGATAGGGCAGAGGGAGTGGATGCGACCGGAACAGAGGTCAGCAAACTACGACCCACAGCCAAATCTGGCCTACTGCCTGTTTTTGTCTATACATTTCTCTTTTCTTTTCTTTTCTTTCTTTTTTTTTTTGATGGAGTCTCACTCTGTCACCCAGGCTGAAGTGCAGTGGCATGATCTCGGCTCACTGCAACCTCCACCTCCCAGGTTCAACCGATTCTCCTGCCTCAGCCTCCCGAGTAGCTGGGAATACAGGCATCCGCCACCAAGTCCCGCTAATTTTCGTATTTTTAGTAGAGACGGGGTTTCACCATGTTGGCCAGGCTAGTCTTGAACTCCTGACCTCAAGTTATCCGCCCACCTCTGCCTCCCAAAGTGCTGGGATTACAGTGAGCCACTGTGCCTGGCCTTGTCCATGAAGTTGTATTGGCACACAGCCTCGCCAATTAATGTGTACATTGTCAATGGCTACTTTGGAGACAAGGGTAGAGTGGAGGAGTTGCAGGAGGGACGATCTAACCAGAAATGCAGAACAGATTCACCTCCTGACCTTCGACAGCAAGTTTGCCGGCCCCTGGGTTGGTAAGCTGCCTTCCTTTGGGCTGGTCAGAGAGCAGAGCTGTGACAAGGACATGAGTTCAGGTGGTTTACTGGAGAGTGATCTCAGAAGCAAGAATACGGGGGGAGGCAGTGAGGCGGGGAGGGGGACCCCAGCCTAAAGTTTCCCTCAGGGTCCCTGCAGAAGGCACTGGGGCCATTCTGTGAGGCCTGCAAGAAGGTAGAGAACGACACCCGGAGGTTTAGGGGCTGGGGTAACAGGACTGGGGGCCGGATGGGTCAGGCAGGTCAGGGAGTGGGAAGCTGGAGAATGTCTCCCATGAGGGACTGGTGTGGGGCTGGGGTGAGGAGGCATTGGCTAAGTCAGGAGTATTGGTGGACACCCCATACTGAGGGATGACTTTGAGTTCAGGTTTGGATGCCCCTTGACCACACTGACTGTTCCAGAACCTTCCTTTTAGAGAGATCACGGGCCACACCTGCTTTCTACCTCATAAGAGTCTCAGTGAGTCTGGGGCTATACTTCGTCCTCACACATGGGTGTTTTGGAAGCAAAAGGCACAGCTAGTCCCTGTCAGGGTCAGTAAAGGCCACCGATGGCCTCCTGCCAGCTCAGGTCAAGTTTTGCTGCCAAACGTGTTTTAGTGGCGAAATTAGAAGGTAAAACTTTAGGCTTTCAGAGCTTTTGGAATTTTTGAATTTAGGATAAAGGGTTTGGACACATAGTCACAGCTTACATTGGTTGAGGACTTTCTATGTGACAGTCACTGCAATTTTTACGAATTACTTCATCCAGTCCTATAGATGGCTCTGGGAGGCGGGCATGTGGTTATTCCCCTGGGCACGCAGCCCCAAGGTCACCTGGATGGGGAGTCCAGGAGCTGAGACATGAACCTAGGGCCAGGCCACCGTCAGTGACTTCCCTGTCTCCCGCTTCTTCCCACTGCGGACTTAGGTCAGACCTGGGCCGTCTTCATGCTGGTCTGGGTGCAGGGCTTTTCCTGTGGTCCCAGGGACCAGTGCAGGACACGGAATAGCACTCAGCAGAGTGGACTGACCTGAGCTTCCACCCGACGTTTAACTCACGGCACGGTGGGTCCTTTCCCTTCCAACAGCCTCGTCGGGAAGCTAAGCCTCAGACTCGTGCTAATAGCACGGTCTAATCGCTTTGGAACTCTGCTCGGGAATCCCATTCAGACTATACGTTTATTCTGTTTTTCCTGTCCTTCCACAGAGTCAGATCTTAGTCCTTAGAGGGTAGGCTTGCTTCGTGGAAGCAGCCAGGAGGCATTTGCATAATGTTGCTTCAGAGAGAGGGAGAGGCCCATAAAGCAATGAGACCCGTTTTCTCCTTGTGGCTTTTACGTTGGCTCTGAAGGCCACCTCTCAAAGTGGGATTCCCAGATGTTCCAAATGAGATAGCATTTTTAAAAAGGGGCCCTCCCCAGCAAGGTGCTAGAATGATTCTGAAGGACAAAATTCTGCTACCTGGGTAAGTCCAGTTCTTTTTATTTGGAAATCACATCATTTTGTTAAAGTTAGAGCTCCTTAATAGGGACTCCTTCCCTTATACCGAGGGGCTTGTACCTGGGGGTGGTTGGTGCCCATGTCTATTTGAATTCTCCAGCTGGGCCATAGACTTTTTGATCTGTAGAGTTTTCACTGTCTTCAGAAAAGGATCAGGAATATGCGCTGAGTCTTTTAGACACGCCCCAGCCAAGGTAACCTTTTCAAATGCCTTTTTCATTTGCTTAGGTGTGTCTGGAACTCATTTTCCATTGTTTTCCCTTTCCCTTCTCCCTGCCCCAAGTGCCACACCACCTGCCCTAGAAGAGTCTTCCCACTGTGAAAAAATTCTTTGGAGAGTGGTCTAGAGGGGTTCAGGGGCTGGAGAGTCAGAAGTCTGGTCAGAGACTGGCTGTGCTGGTTGTTACCTGCCTGTCTTGGGGTAAGCACAGCATCTCCAGTGCTCGATTTACCAGTCTGTGCAGTGAATGAGGGGCTTGGACCAGGAAACTGGAAGGCCTTTGCAAGCTGTATACGTCCACAATTCCCTCTTTCTTTTATGCCCTTGTTTATCCTTTTAGCAAAACTGCTTGCTTTAGATTACCTACTTTGTGGAGATGAAAAAAAAGAGCAATGTTTGTTTCAAAATCATACTGTTCAGGTTTTTTTTTTCATTTTTACAAACCACACAACTTGTATGAATTGGTGAGACTTTCTAGTACAGGTGCCGTAACATTTTATTTTTATGATTTTTAAAATGCTGAATTAACTTTTTTTTTTTTTTTGGTAGAGACAGGGTCCTACTATGTTGCCTAGGCTAGCCTCAAACTCCTGGTCTCAAGCAAGACTCCTACCTCAGCCTCCCAAAATGCTGGGAATCCAGCTAACTTAAAAAAAAAAAACAAAAAAAACACGATATGCAAATAGTTTTAAAATTGAAATTGTGCTCCAAGTTTATAATAAATACCAGCATTCTCGTTCCCCCTTCCTACTTCTGCCTATTCTTGCTATTGCTAGCTGTTTCTTCCAGAATTAACCCCTGCATTTCTGAACACTGCTTATACACTGAAATCTATCAATTCATTTTTCTTTTATGGTGGATCAGGTTTTTATCTCACTTACACCTAAACAATGAAATCTCAATCTTCGTTAAATCTACATTAAGGTTTTTCTTACCATAACAATCATAACTATAACATTTTTCTTTTTTGTTGTACAACTTTCTGTTTATCCTGGAGTTAATAATAGTTTAGGGTTTTGCACACCTTCCAACATACCTTTTCATACAACCTTCCATGTGGTCAAAAAATCTTATCAGCCCTCTTTTCTGCCTGGGGAAGTTGTCCTGGGGCCCTTGGACATATGCCTTGGCACTCACAGGTTGCTGTTCAGACAGCTTCAGGGCTCTTGTTCAGGACTTTTTTTGCTCACTCTTGTGCTGAAGTGTATGTTCCTGAATCTAGCAGCTTTATCTTTTTGTTTACTGCTTGGCCTTAGTGGAGCACATTCTCTCATAACATCCTAAGCTTCTTTATTCTGTTCTCATATTCAGTTAACAGTCTGCTTGAATACAGAATCCTGGGTTTGAAATTATTTTTACCTAGAATTTCGAAGGCATTTTTCCCCCCACTAAATTCTGATTTCCATGCTGCTGTAGAGAAGTGTGATGACATTCAGAGTTTGATCCTATTATATGACCCGATTTTCTTCTCTCTGGAAGCTTTTATCCTTGGTGTTCTGAAATGTCATAAAGGTGTGGCTATAGTTTTCATTGTTAGAACACTTGGAATGGTCTTAAATCTGAAGACTTAATGCCTTTCAGTTCTGGGGACATTTATGGTATTTCTTTGATAATTTTATACCCTTAATTTTCTCTGTTCTCTCTGGAACTCCCGTTTGTCAAATACTGGACCTCCTGGTTTCATTACCTAACTCTTCAGTTAAAACAAACAAAAAACTACTGCACATTTCTTTGCCTTTTTGTCCTGCTTCCTGGGAAATGTTCTCAACCTTTCTTTTTCCTTTTCCTTTCTCCTCTCCCTCTCTCTCTCTCTCTCTCTCTTTCCTCTTTCTCTCTTTCTGTCTTTCTTTCCCATCTCCCCTCCCCTCTCCTCTCCTCTCCTTTCCTTTCTTCTGCACCTATCTGCCTCTCTCTCTCTCTCTCTGTCTCTCTTTCCAGACAGGAACTTGCTCTGTCACCCAGGCTGGAGTGCACTGGTGCAATCATAACTCACTGCAGCCTCGCCCTCCTCGGCTCAAGCATCAATTTTATTTTCTAACACTTCTACTGACCCCAGCTTATGTTATTATATTTAACTCCCATTCTTGTTCTCTAATTATTTTTTCTTGTTTTGTGTAGTATGTCACAAATTACCCCCAAACACAATGGCTTAAAACAGCAAGTGGCTTTTATCTTACAGTTTCCTTGGGCAGGGGATCTGGTTGGGCTTAGCTGGGTGGTTCTGGCTTAGGGTGTGTCATGAATTTGCAGTCAATATGTTGGCCAGGGCTGGGGTCATCTAAGGCGTGACTGGGGATGAAGGATCTGCTTCCAAGCTCAGTCACTTGGTTGCTGGCAGGAGCTGCAGTTCCTCAGCACGTGAGCCTCTCCATATGTCTGCTTGACATGGCAGGTGGCTTCCCTCAAAGCCAGTGATGGGCGGGGGTAGAGCAGGGGAGAGAGAGAGAGAAAAAGAGAGAGAGAGGAAGAAGACCGAGAGAAAGAGAGCAGAGAAGGAGAGGGAGAGGGAGAAGGAGAGACAGGGAGAGGGAGAGGGAGAAGAGAGAAAGGCAGAGAAGGAGAGAGAGGGAGGGAAAAAGAGACAGAGAGGGAGGTCGGGGGAGGGGTGGGGAAAGAGAGAGAGAGAGAGAGGAAAGGGGGCAAGAGAGAAAGGGAGAAAGGGAGAGGACAAACCAAGATGGAAGCTGCAGCATCTTCTGTAGTTTAATCTCGGAAGTGCCACGTCACCAGTCACATTGCATGTCACACTCCATCGGTCACAGAGACCAACCCGGAACAGTGGGAGGGGACGGCCCAGGGGTGTCGCCACCAGAAGGCGGCCATTTTGGAGTCTGGCACCACAGAACGTGATCCCGCATCTTCCCCTGTCTATTGTTTTGGTCGCTGTTGTCCATGCTGGAGACTTTTCTCAACTCTCTGGCGCTGTCTGTCTTTCCCCTCATGCTTAAGACCTGTAGCTTCGAGCTGATGGCCAGGAGCTCACAGACCCTCTCTATCTGGGTTCCTCCAGAAGCTGACCCTGAGCCAAGGCTTGGGGGAAAGCAGTTTATTGGGGAGGTAGAGGAAGCCCTGGCAGGGGAAGTGGACATGTGGGCCCTGGAAGGGAAGACCGCAAAGAAGGGGTGCGTCACCAAACCAGTGACTTGGTGACTCAATCCTGCAGTGCGTGTGTTTGGAACTCAACCCCGCAGGGACCTCTGAGCAACAGGGCAGAACGCCCACATGGAGTCCAACACCTGGATGGCGCTGGTGGAGCTGGGGTGTTTATGCCCCACCTCAGTCGAGTCCCGGGTGCAGGGCTCTGGGGGAAGCTGAGGGTAAAGGCCAAGACCTTGCCACCCCCAAGAGAGGCAGAGCCGTCTTCGGAGGTTTTAGGAGAAGCTTCAGGCATGGAGATGCTGGTGCCACCCTGGAGCCTGCAGGGCACTTGGAGATGCTGAGGACTGGTGGGCGCTGGCGTCGACGGCAGGCTTCCCTCAGGGGCCATGGGTGGACAGCTGTCTTTCTACTGTGACTCCCAAGTGTTGATGTATTTATAGGTCTGTTCTCTGGGGAGCTTTAGTCTCTCCAGAAATGCATCCTCTGATCTCCTGCCTGGGGTGGGTCCTGGGCTCTGGAGCGGGCAGTGGAGGGGCCAGAGACTTCCGTTTAATCCTCCTTCAGTACCCTGCTTGTCTCCCGCTCTGTGAACCTGACATCCCTGAGCCCCAGGTCTCTCTGGGTCACTTCCTGGTGGAAATGCGCCTCAGGGGGTGGGAGAGCGGTGTGGCTGCAATGAGGCTGGTGGGGTGCAGAGTCTTCATGAGAACCCCCAGCGCCTCGGCCTCCCCTGGGCCTTTAAAGTACCCAGGGCCTCTGCTTTCCCTGAGTTTTGGAGGTTCCTTAGGGCAAATCAACTTGCTTGCCATCAGCAGCCCTGTCCCTGGCCCACTCCACAGGTCCCCAGCTCTGCCCTTCTCCCTTGGCCCGGACATCCGGCATTCCTCTCTAATTCATTCTGTTTCTGCTTCTTACCTGTTATGGGTGATTGGAGAGAGAAAGGAGTGGAAAAATCAAATTCCCCCCCAAATCTAGATGGGGATAATTCACCATCAGTTGTTGGGAACTTCCAGCACAGCTTTCCCTAGAAACATTGTTTTTATGATGAGAGGTCCTTGCGCGGGCACTGATATGGTTTGGATCTGAGTCTCTGCTCAAATCTCGTGTTGAAATGTAATCCCCAATGTTGGAGGTGGGACCTGGTGGGATGTGATTGGATCAGGGGACTGGTTTCTCATGAATGAGTTAGCACCCACCCCTTGGTACTGTCCTCCTGATAGTAAGTGAGTTATTGTGAGATCTGGTTGTTTAAAATGGGTAGTGCCTCCCTCCCTGCTTGTTCCTGCTCCACCATGGAAGACGCCTTGCTTCCCCTTCGCCTGCCTCCATGACTGGAAGTTTCCTGAGGCCTCCCCAGAAGCCAAGCAGATGCCAGCATCATGCTTCCTACACAGCCTGCAGAACCGTGAGCCAATTAAGCTTCTTAAAAAATTACCCGGTCTCAAGTATGTCTTTTTTTCTTTTTTGAGGTGGAGTATTGCTCTGTTGTCCAGGCTGAAGTACAGTGGTATGATCTTGGCTCACTGCAAACTCCACCTCCCAGGTTCAAGTGATTCTCCTGCCTCAGCCTCCCCAGTAGCTGGGATTACAGGCCTCCACCATCACACCTGGCTAGTTTTTGTATTTTTAGTAGAGACGGGGTTTCACCATGTTGGCCAGGCTGGTCTTGAACTCCTGACCTCAGGCGATCCACCTGCCTTGGCCTCCCAAAGTTCTGGAATTATAGGTGTGGACCACTGCACCTGGCCAAGTATTTCTTTATAGCAGTGCAAGAACGGACTAACGTAGGCGCATTCAAAGCCGTTGGGTGAGTCAGGATAAACCAGGTTCTTCTGTGCTAACAAACAAGCCCAGGCATCTCACTGGCTTGTCCCAGTAGAGATTTACTTCCCAGCTGGGCATGGTGGCTCACACCTGTAATGCCAGCACTTTGGGAAGCCAAGGTGGGAGGATCACTTGAGGCTAGGAGTTTGAGACCAGCCTGGGTAACCATTAAGACCCCATCTCTACCAAAAAAATAAAAATAAAAATAATTAGCCAGACTTGGTGGTGTGTGCCTGTAGTCCCAGCTACTTGGGAGGCTGAGGCAGGAGGATCACCCGAACCCAGAAAGTGGAGGCTGCAGTGAGCTGCAATTGCAGCACTGTACTCCAGCCTGGGTTACAGAGTGAGGCTCTATTTAAAAAAAAAAAAAAAAGACTTATTTCTCACTCATGCCAAGCTGGTTGAGCCGTATTCCTCATCCTGTGGCCATGGCATCTGGAATGTAACACCACATGTGGCTGTGGTGGGGCATGGGTGTGGGTGGGGGAGGCTGGAGCAGGAGGGTTTTAAGGGCCAGGTGTGAAATGGCTTGTATCATTTCTGCCCGCAACCCACTGGCCACAGGGATCCAGCCTCCTGCAAGGGAGGCTTGGAAAGCTTGATGGCGTGGGGACATTTGGAGAGCACCCCCAGCCGCTGCCAGAGTTATGTCACCACTTCCATACCTGGCCTTGGCTCTGGGGGTGTCCTTGGACTCTAGTACCAGGAAGTATTGCCATGCCCCCATTGGCCCCAACGAGGCAGAGGTGGCCGGGTCCTGTGGAGGGATGACAGAGTCACAGCCACAGCTAGCATCATGGAGTGCCTGCCGTTTGCAGGGCTTGCTGGACATGCTCCAGGCACAGCCTCCTTACCATCCTCTGCAGTGGGGCCACGCCTGTCCCCACAATGCTGTTGCAGGGGTCTGGAGAGCTTGGTAACTGGAGAGCAGGATGGAAACCCAGGCAGCTGTTTCATACCTCAGCGGCCCAGTTCTTGGGTGACCTGCCTCTGGGGAGGACGTGCCCGTGAATTAGGTCCTGACTGTGCAGCCTCAGCTAAACTCTAGGTCTCCATTACCCACGTCATCCGCACCCCTCCCTGTCCTGCAGGTACTCTTGCCAGTCCCGTGCTGTCCACGAGCAGAGCTCATCCTGAGTCTCCCTGACCACACCCACAGGTCCATCCAGCTTGTCTCACGCTGTCTGACCATGCCTCATGTTGTCGACTCTGAGATCTGTGTCTTCTGAGGGACTAGCAGTGTGCCCACTACTGTACCCCCAGACCAGCTCTGCATCCCCCACTGCACGCTGAGATGGGCTCTGTGTCCCCCGCTGGACCCCCAGGAGGCTCTGTGTCCCCCACTGTGCCCCCAGGAGGCTCTGTGTCCCCCAGTGCACCCCCGGGTGGGCTCTGTGTCCCCCGCTGTGCCCCCAGGAGGCTCTGTGTCCCCCACTGCACCCCCGGGTGGGCTCTGTGTCCCCCACTGCGCCCCCAGGTGGGCTCTGTGTCCCCCACTGCGCCCCCAGGTGGGCTCTGTGTCCCCCGCTGTGCCCCCAGGAGGCTCTGTGTCCCCCACTGCACCCCCGGGTGGGCTCTGTGTCCCCCACTGCGCCCCCAGTTGGGCTCTGTGTCCCCCACTGCGCCCCCGGGTGGGCTCTGTGTCCCCCACTGCGCCCCCAGGTGGGCTCTGTGTCCCCCGCTGTGCCCCCAGGAGGCTCTGTGTCCCCCACTGCACCCCCGGGTGGGCTCTGTGTCCCCCACTGCGCCCCCAGGTGGGCTCTGTGTCCCCCACTGCACCCCCAGGTGGGCTCTGTGTCCACCACAGCACTAACCCTGGAGGTGGGAGACAGGTGTGAGTTGGGGGTGGGGCAGGGCGACCCAGGCCATTGGAGAGTGGGGTGGAAGGTTGAGGAGGAGGCAGGGGTGGATCGAAGCCCTGAGCCACAGGGCCTTGGTCATACGCTGTGCCACGGCCTTGTGCATTTGGGGGTGGCAGGGCCTGTGGGCTGGGGTGCTCTGTGTGTCATGGGCTTCTCTGGTGCTCCCACAGATGTGGGATGGCCCTGGGCTCCCGAGTCTGGGGGAGGTGGCAGAGAGCTGACTCTGGGCCAGAGATTTCCCAGTGCTGGGAAATGGAGACAGTGTGGAAGCAGCTATGTTTAGACGTAATTACTCTGCCTTGTGCAGAGGTATTAAGGCATCCTCCCCGGCAGTTGCACGAATGAGCTGGAGGCATCGCTGGCATGAGCGGCAGCCGCTGTGCTGCGGGGCTTGTTGCTGCTTTCCTGTGCGGAGACCTGTCACTGTGTCGAGGCAGAGGAGGGTCAAAGGGGCAACTGGAGGCTATGGGAGAGAGGAACCCACCCATTTTCAGGGAAATGTGTTGTTCCTGCGAGCCATTCCCTTGGATGTGTCAGGCTTTCTGCAGGCGACACGGGTGGAGTGATGCTGACAGTGGCTGTGCAGTTCATGGTTGTTTATGAAAGGTGCCCTGTTTCTGGGCATGGCTGGGCACGCTCGGGCATCAGGGCTACAGCTAAGCCATGAGCAGATGAAGTCCTCTTACTCATTCTAGTGCAAGGAGATTACACACACACACACACACACACAGAGCAGTGAAAATGTCACAGAGGAAATAAAATCAAGAAGGAGAGGTGGGGTTGGCCTGTCCCCTGTCCCCTGGCTCCACTGCTGGGCTGGGGATGCTGTAGTCATGCGCTGGGCCATCCTCTCTGCTAAGGCCTTGCTGTGCAAAGACCTGAGAGAGGCCAGCAAGTGAACCAGGTGGGTATCTGGGGAAGAGCAGGCCGGGCAAATGGGTCAGCGCTTGCAAAGGTCGTGGGGTGGGAGGGTGGCTGGCAGGACAGAAGTACAGCCAGGGTGCTGGCGGCAGAGCAGGGCCAGACAAGAGAGATGTCGGGGTCAGGGGTAGCAAATGGGCAGGTCAGGTTTGGTCTTTGTGATATGGTTTGGCTGTGCCCCCACCCAAATTTCACCTTGAATTGTAATAATCCCCCCATGTCGAGGGCAGGGCCAGGTGGAGCTAATTGAATCATGGGAGCAGGTTCCCCCATACTGTTCTCATGGTAGTGAATAAGTCTCGTGAGATCTGATGGTTTTATAAGTGGGAGTTCCCCTGGACACGCTGTCTTGCCTGCTGCCACATAAGATGTGTGTTTGCTTCTCCTTTGCCTTCTGCCATGATTGTGAGGCCTCCCCAGTTATGTGGAACTGTAAGTTCATTAAACCTCTTTTCTTTATTAATTATCTAGTCTTTATTAGCAGTGTGAGAACAGACTAATACAACGGGACTCATTTTTCTTTTTTAGTTTTTTTGTTAAACTTCTCACGTCACGTTTTCTGACAACACCTTCCATTGTACTGTCTGTTTCTTAACAATACCTGGGACATTGCAAACTTGTTCTCCAAGAATACTCTAGGTCTCAGTGTGTGTGACAAGGGATGGAAAGTGAGTTTCCTAAGAAAAAAATCAATTGTGCATTTTGGCACATGGGTGACAGATCCAGGTGTCTTTCTGGGGAAAGGAGTGGCTGGGGGTTGGGGGTGAGAGACAAAATCATGAAACCCACTAGCTGTGAAAGGGTGAAGGGGAGAGGCCAGGAGACCAAGAGAAGTTGTGGATCTTACTGCAAGGGAGAGAGTGGGGAGCAGAGGTGGATGTAAAGAGAGGAAACGGTTTTTGCAGGAGGTGCTTTAATATGCATCCATCTAAATCAAGGATGCCAAATTATTGCAGATTCCTTTTGAGTCCCGACAAACTTCACAGGTTGGTTCTGGGCTCCTCCATGGGGGCGTCTCAAGGTTCCCTCTACTTTACCCCATCTGCCTGCCAGGTGAGGACCCCTCTCCTGTCAGGGGAGGGCTCATTGGAGGCCACCCCCACTTCATTCCTTCTGCCCTGGTCAGCGGCCCTGCGTCTTAAATGAAGGAGGCCGTTGCGGTCCAGGAAGCGAATGTTTGAGGGAAAGACAGTGAACTGGATGATGCCAGGGCTGGGCTTGGCAGTTGCGTGATGCCAGGCTGGGCTGGGCTGGGAAGTTTGCAGACCCAGTGGCAAGTGTAGGGCTGGAAGCAGGAGATGGAGAGAAGGGTCAGCTGGAAAGTATGAGGTCTTAAGAGGGTCCTCAGGCAAGCCTCGCTGAGAAGGTGACATTCAGCATCATCTTGAAGGGTGGGGAAGAGGCATGAGGATGTCTGAGGAGGATTATTCCAGGTAGGGGCCACCAGAAGTGCAAGGTTTCCGTGGCCAACATGTGCTTGGCATTTGGTGGTGCATAAAGCGGTGGTGTTTCTGGCATGGGGTGAGTCAGGAGGAGGAGGGTGGGACTGAGGGGTGGGGCACACCACACAGGTGCACTTGCTGGACATTGCACACAAGGCTTTGGGGTTCTGAGCAGAGGAGGGACATGAACTGACCTAAGAATGAGCGAAAGAAGAATAAACAAATGGCGGGGTGCAGATGTCGAGAGACCGTTCGGGAGCTTCATGACGGCCCGGGTGAGTGGTGAGGGCAGCTTGAGTCTGAGCAGTGGTGGCAGGATTGGTGAGACGTGATTAGACGCTGAATATATCGTGGAGGCAGAAGCAGCACAAGTTTACTGCTAGATTACATACAAAACCTGAAAGGAATAGAGGAGGTGAGGATGACTATAGGTGTTTTGTTTTTCTGAACAATTGGAAGAATAAAGTTGCCATTTTCCGATCCTTCTGCATTTCCATAAAAATTTTAGAATCAATTTCTACAAAGAAGACTGTCGGGATTCCCATTGCATTCGCATTGAATTTCTATATCTAGTGGAAGAAAATGACATCATAGCAATATGGAATTCTCTGCTTACATAATCATGACATATATGTTCATTTGTCTGGGCCTACTTTCTTGCAGAGATGCTTTTCGTTTCTTCCTGAGATATTTAATTTCCAATGTATACTTCGTTCACGTGTTATTAAACCTATTTTAAAATATATTGTGTGTGACATCATTGCAAATGGATTTTAAAAAGTCATTATTTTTTATCTCTAAACATAAAAATACAATTGATTTTAAGTATTGACTATGTATATTATGATCTCGATAAATACACTGCTTAGTTCTAGTTATTTTATAGATTCTTTAGGATTTAATGACCTTGCATTGCTGAGATAAAATTCAACAATGTTATTGCTAATTTTATTTTGCTAGTATTCTGTAGAGAATTTTTGTTTCTATATTCATGAGGTATGTTGGTCTGTGATTTTCTTTGTAATGTTTTTATCAGTTTTTGACATCATAGTTATGTTGACCTCATAAAGCATACTGGGAAGATTTTACTTTCTTTATTTTCTGCAAAAGTTTCAGTAGAATTATTTCTTCTTTGAATGTTTTGATAGAATTCACCAGTAAAACCACCTGGACCTGAAATTTTTTCATGGGAAAGTTTTGATGATGTATTCAATCTTTACTCAAATTTTCTATTTCATCTTGTGTCAATTTTTGTAAGTTGTATTTTAGAAATATGTCCATCTCATCTAAATTGTTGAATGTATTGTCATAAAGTTGTTCTAATATTCCGTTATTAACCTTTTAATATATGTAGTATTTCTAGAGATAGCCCTCTTTTTTGTTTTCTCTTTTTTTCTTGATCTTTTCAAAGAACCGTCTTTTAACTTTGTTAATTTTCTTTTTGTTTGTCTGTTTTCCATTTACTCAGTTTCTGCTATTATTTGTATTTTTCCTTTTAATTACTTTTTAAGAAAAAGTTTTTTAAGGTAGAAGCTTAGTTCATTAATTTGAGAACATCTTTTTTAATGTAAGCATATTAAAGCTACACATTTTCTCCAAGCTTTATTTTAGCTACGGTTCACAAATTTTGATATTTGTTTCTTCATTACTGTTCAGTTTGAAATATTTTTAAATGTGCTTTGTGATTTCTACTTTGACCTATAGAATATTTAGAAATGTGTTGTTTAATTTCCAAATATTTGGGGGATTTTCCCATATATCTTATTGTCATTAATTTTTAATTTAGTTCCATGTGGTCAGAAAACATATTTGACAAGTTTCAATCTTTTGAAATGTATGAAGATTTTTTTAAAAATGGCCCAGCGCATGATCTATCTTGGTGAATATATCACGTAAACTTGAAAATAATGAGTATTTGGCAGTTGTTGAATTTAGTGTTCTATAAATGGCTATTAGGACAAAGTGGTTAATGATGTTATTCAGATTTTTCTCTTGACTTGTATCAGTTGTTGAGGGAGGGGTGTTAGAATCTCCAACTGTAATTATAGATTTCTCCCTTTAATTCTTTCAGTTTTTTCCTTATATATTGTGAAGCTCTTCTCTTAGGCCCTTTATGTTTGTGAATTTTATATTTTTCTAAAAATTAATTCTTTTAATATTATGTAATGTTACTCTTTATCTCTGTTAATATCCATTGTCTTCAAGTCTAATTTATTTTCATTAACATAACCCATCTAGCCTTCTTATGCTTATTGTTAGCATGGTATCATTTTTAAGCCTTTTGTTTTTAGAGACAGGGTCTGACTTTGTTGCTCAGGCCAGAGTGGAGTGGTGTGATCATAGCTCACTGTAACCTTGAACTCTTGGGCTCGAGCGATCCTCCCAGCTCAGCCTCCTGAGTAGCTAAGACTATAGGAGTGCACCACCATGCCAGGCTAATTTAATTTTTGTAGAGATGAGGTCTATGTTGCTCAGGCTCATTTTTAGTCTTTAAAAAATGCTCAATCTATATTTGTAGATGATAACCTCCACCTTTTAACTGAAAGGTTTGGTCCATTCGTATTTTGTGTACTTATTGATATGGCCAGAATTGATCTATCATTTTCCTATTTTTTTTTCTGTTTGTGTCATCTGTTTCTCATGCATTTGTACCTCTTTCTCGGCCTTCTTTGTGGTTAACTTTGTTTATTTTAGTGTTCCATTTTAATTTATATATTAGCTTTGTCTGTTGTACTTTTTACTTTATCTAGACTTTATACTTTTTTCTGTATAATAAGCCCATATGACATTAACAATAAAAAAGTGAAGTGAGAGAGATCATTAAATTCACGAAGAAAATGACAGCATTGCTTTCTTGAAATGCTTTCCTCTAGCTTTATGGAGGTATACTTGACAAATAAAAATTGTATATATTTAAGGTGAAAACGTGATGATTTTGTGTACATATACATTGTGAAATGGTTGCTGCAATCAAGCAAATTAACATACCCATCACTTTACATAGTTGTAGTATTTTTCGTTGTGGCGAAGATACTTAAAAATCTACCCTCTTGGCAAATTTCAAGTATTATTAACTATAGTCAACATAATGTATGTTAGATTTCTGGGACTTATTTATCACACATAACCGAACCTTTATGTCCTTTGGCCAACACCTCCTCATTTCCTCCCACCCTTCAGCAATGGCAACCATCATTCTATTATTTGTTTTTATGAGTTTGACATTTTTAGATTCCATATATAAGTGAGATAATGCTGTATTTTTCATTCTGTGTCTGGCTTATTTCACTTAACATAATGTCCTTCTACTAGTCTATTCTCACATTGCCATAAAGAAATTCCTGAGACTGGGTAATTCATTAACGTTTTTTTAAGTACCAGTTATTAAAGAGACTAGCCTTTCTCCATTGTGTGTTTTTGGCACCCTTGTTGAAGATCTATTGACTATAAATGAATGAATTTATTTCTGGGCTCTCTATTTTGTTCTGTTGGTCTATATACCTGTTTTATGTCAGTACCATAATTGGTAATTGGTTCACATTTCTGCAGGCTGTACAGGAAGCATGGTGGCATCTGCTTCTGGGGAGGCCTCAGGAAACTTATAATCGTGGTGGAAGGTGCAGAGGGAGCTAGCACTTTACATGGCCAGAGCAAGAGGAAGAGAGAGGGGAAGTTGCCACATATTTTTAAACAACCAGATCTCATGAGAACTCATTATCACCACAACAGCACCAAGGGAGATGGTGTTAAAACATAAGAAACCACCCCCATGATCCAATCACCTCCTACCAGGCCCCTCCTCCAACATTGGGGCTTAGAATTAGACATGAGATTTGGGTGGGGACACAGATCCAAATCATATCAGTCCTCCAGGTTCATTTGTGTTGTTGCAAATGGCAGGATTTTCTTCGTTTTAAAGGCTGAATAGTTTTCTATTATGTATGTAACGTCTTCTTTAGGCATTCATCTACTAATGGACACTTAGGTTTTTCCCATTTCCATATCTTGGCAATTGTGAATAATGCTGCAATAAACATGGGGGTGCAGTTGTCTCTTTCAGATACTGATTTCATTTTCTTTGAATATATACCTAGAAGTAGTCTTGCTGGATCATATGGTAGTTCTATTTTTAACTTTTAAGGACTCCATACTATTTTCTATAATGGTTGTACCAATGTACATTTCTACCAACAATGTATAAGGATTCCTTTTTCTTCACATCCTTGCCCACACTTGTGATCTTTTGTGTTTTTGATAATAGCCAACCTAACAAGTGTGAGGAGATATCTAACTGTGGTTTTGCTTTGCATTTCCCTGATAATTAATAATATTGACCACCTTTTCATATACCTATTGGCCATTTGTATGACTTCTTTTGAGAAATGTCATTCAAGTACTTAGCCCATTTTAAACTTGGGTTATTTGTTTCTTGGCTATTAAGTTGTTTGAGTTCCTTATATATTTTGGATATTAACTTCTTGTTAGATATATTATTTGCAAATATTCCTCCCATTCTATAGATTTTCTTTTCACCCTGGCTTTATTGTTCCCTTTGTTATGCAGAAGCTTTTTAGTTTGATGCAATCTCACTTATTTTTGGAATTATCGCCTATGATTTTGGTGTCATATCCAATAAAATCACTGGCCAGACCAATGTTAAAAAGTTTTTTCCCTATGTTTTCTTCTAGTAGTTTTACGGCTTTGGGTCTTACATGTACGTCTTTAATCCATTTTAAGTTGATTTTTGTGTATGGAGTGAAGTGAGAGTTCAGTTTTTTTCTCCTGTACGTGAATGTTCAGTTTTTTAAAGCACCAGTTATTAAAGAGACTAGCCTTTCTCCATTGTGTGTTTTTGGCACCCTTGTTGAAGATCTGTTGACTATAAATGAATGAATTTATTTCTGGGCTCTCTATTTTGTTCTATTGGTCTATATATCTGTTTTATGTCAGTACCATAATATTTTGATAACTGTAGCTTTGCGATATTTGAAATCAAGAAGAATAATGCCTCCAGCTTTGTGCTTGTTCAAAATTGCTTTGGCTATTCAGGATCTTTTGTGGTTCCATATGAATTTTGGGATTTTTTTTTTTCTGTTTTTGTAAAGAATGTCATTGGGATTTTGATAGGGGTTGCACTGAATTTGTGGATCACTTTGGGTGGTATGCACATTTTAACTATATTAATTCTTCCAATCCATGAACACAGGAAGTCTTTTCCTTTATGTTTATTTTTTAATTTCCTGCATCAGTGTTTTATAACTTTCACTGTACAAATCTTCAACCTCTTTAAGTTTATTCATAAGTATTTTTTTGTTGCTATTGTGAATGGGATTAATTTCTTAATTTCCTTTTCACATACTTAATTGTCGTGTATAGAAACACAACTGATCTTTGTATGTTGATTTTGTATTCTGTAATTTTACAGAATTTTTTAAAGCAGTTTTTTTTTCGTTGTTGCGTGTTTAGGATTTTCTACATATATCATCATGCCATCTGCAAATAGAAAAAATTTACTTCTTTCTTTCTGATTTGGATATTTTTGTTTCTTTTTCTTGGCTAATAGCACTGGCTAGAACTTCCTGTACTATGTTGAATAGAAGTGATGGGAGTAGGCATCCTTTACTTGTACCAGATCTTACAGTAAGGCTTTCAGTTTTTTTTTTCCCATTGATTATGATATTAGTTGTGGGCTTTTATTGTGTTGAGGTAAGGTTCTTCTTTAGCTATTTTGTTGAGCGTTTTAATCATGGATGGATGTTAAACTTTATCAGATGCTTTTTCTATGTCTATTTAGATGATTATATAGATTTTACCTTTCATTCTGTTAATGTAGTATATCACATTGATTTATGTATGTTGAACTATCCTTGCATTCCAGGGATAAATTCCACTTGGTCATAATATATAATCCTTTTAATGTGTTGTTGAGTTCAGTTTGCTAGTATCTTATTGAGAATTTTTTTTGCATCTATGTTCATCAGAGATATTGCCCTGTAGTTTTCATTTCTTGTGGTGTCTTTGTCTGGCTGTGCTATTAGGGTGATGCTAGCCTCATAAAATTAGCTTGGAAGTGTTCCCTCTTTTTCTATTTTTTGGAAGACTTTGAGAAGAACTAGTATTAGTTCTTCTTTGATTGTTTGGTATAATTCAACTGTGAAGCCATTTGATTCAGGGTTTTTCTTTGTTGAGTGGTTTTTGATTACTGATTCAGTCTCCTTCTTTGACATTTTTCTGTATTTTAGTCCATTTTGTCTTGCTCTAAAAGAATACCTGAGCATGGATAATTTATAAAGAAAAGAGATTTATTTGGCTCACATACTACAAAAAGTGTGATGCCAGCATCTGCTTCTCATGAGGGCCTCAGGTTGCTGCCACTCATGTAGAAGGTGAAGGGGAGCTGGCTTGTGCAGAGATCACAGGGCGGGAGAGGAAGCAAAAGAGAGCAAGTGGGGAGGGGCCATGCTCTTTATGACAACCAGCTCTCACAGGAACTAACAGAGTAAGAACTTGCTCACCCCTCCTCCCTCAGAAAGGGCATTAATGTATTCATGAAGGATCCACTCCCATGACCCAAACACCTCTCATTAGATCCCACCTGCAACATTGGGCATCAGATTTCAACATGAGATTGGAGGAGACAAACATCCAAACTATAGGATGTTTGACTTTCTATTTCTTCCTGACTCAGTTTTGGTAGGCGGTATGTTTCTAAAAATTTATACATTTCTTCTAGATTATCTCATTTTTTAGCATATAATTGTACATAATAGTCCCTTATAATCCTTTTTATTTTGGAGACATTCATTTTAGTGCCTCTTTTACAATTTCTGACTTTATTTATTTGAGTCTTCTCTCTTTGTTTCTTTGTATTGTTAAGGGTTTGTCAATTTTATTTTATTTTATTTTTAAAAGCCAACTCAGTTTTGTTAATTTTATCTATTGTTTTTCTATTCTCTATTTGACTTACGTCTGCTCTAGTCCTTATTATTTCCCTTCTTCTACTATATTTGAGCTTAGTTTTCTCTTTTTCTACTTCCTCAAGGTATAAAGTAGTTGTTTATTTGGATTCTTCTTCTTTTTAAAAATGTAGGCATTTATTGTAATAAGCTTTCCTCTTAGAACTGCTTTTGCTATATCTCATATATTTTGGTATATTGTGTTTTTGTTTGTCTTGAGATATTCTTAAAATTCCCTTTTGATTTCTTCTTTTGTCCAATGGTTGCTCAAGTGTGTGTTATTTAGTTTCCACATATTTGTGAATTTTCTAATTTTCTTATTGTTATCGATTTCTAGTTTCTTCTCACTGTGGTCAGAAAAGGTACTTGGAATAATTTAGATCATCTTGAATTTGTTAAAATTTCTTTCTTTTCTTTTCTTTTTTCTTTTTTTTTTTTTTTTGAGACAGAGTTTTGCTCTCGTTGCCCAAGCTGGAATTCAATGGTGTGATCTTGGCTCGCTGCAACCTCCACCTCCTGGTTCAAGCCATTCTCCTGCCTCAGTCTCCTGAGTAGCTGGGATTACAGGTGTGCACCACCACGCCAGGCTAATTTTTTGTATTTTTAGTAGAAATGGGGTTTCACCATGTTAGCCAGGCTGGTCTTGAACTCGTGACCTCAGGTGATCCGTCCCCCTCCGCCTCCCAAAGTGCTGGGATTACAGGCATGAGCCATAGCTCCCATGAGAATTTGTTAAAAAATTTTTTGTGACCTAACATGTGATCTATCCTGGAGAATGTTCCATGCGCACTTGAGAAAAATGTATATTTTTCTGCTATTGAGTAGAAAGTTCTGTATGTGTCTGTTAGGTTCTTTTGGTCTATACTGTTGCTTAGTTTTGTGTTTCCTTATTGATTTTCTTTCTGAATCATCTATCCACCATAGAGAGTGAGATATTAAAGCCCCCTACTACTATTATATTGCTGTCTATCTCTCCCTTTAGCTCTGTCAATGCTTGCTTTAAATTTAGGTTATTTGATGTTGAGTGCATATATACTTATATTTGTTATATCTTCTTGTAGAAATGACCCTTTTATCATTATATAGTAACCTTTTTCTCTTATAACAGTTTTTGACTTAAAGTCTATTTTATCTGGCATAAGCGTAGCCACCCCGGTCTCTTTTTGTTATCTTTTGTACGGAATATCCTTTCCCATCGCTTTACTTTCAGTCTATGTGCATCCTTAAAGGCAAAGTGAGTCTCTTATAGGCAGCATGTTGTTAAATCTTGTTTTTTTAAATTCATTCAGACATTCTGTGTCTGAGAATGTTTGGAGAATTTAGTCTATTTACATTTAATGTAAGTGTTTATAAGCAAAAACTTACTCTTGTCATTTTATTAATTTTTTTTCTGACTGTTTTGTAGTTCCTTTGTTTCTTTCTTCCTGTCTTCCTTCATGATTTGTTGATTTTTTTGTAGTAGCATACTTTGATTCCTTTCACTTTTGTGTATCCACTAGAGATGTTACCCCTTGTGATTACAATGAGGCTTACATAAAATATCTTATAGTTATAATAGTCTATTTAAAGCTGATCACATTGCATACAAAACTCTTTTTTGAAGTTAAGTAAGAAAAATCTCTCTCAAAATCATTTTTTCTATGAAAAAAATTATATTTTATCATAGCAAAAACATGAAAACAGTACAGAAAAGTTAAAAAATGAAAACTAAAGTCTCCTTGGTTGACCTTTCTTAATGCCCCTTTATTCCTATGGCCTGGCAGTAAAGTTGGTAGTGTACTTTTTTCAGAAAATTATACATATATACTTTTTTCCCCCAGAAAATTATGCACACACACACACACACACACACACACACACAATCCTTTATAATCCTTTTTTCTCTACATAAGTGGAATTTTATGTGTACTGTTTTTTGGTCACAATATGTCTTGGATATAGTGTTCTATCAGCACATATAGCTCTATCTTATTTTGAAAATACTCCCCCTCACCCTATAGTATATTTCCTGCTTCTGTTGCAATATGTCCACCTTGGCTTACTTGTCAGGGTAAATTAGTGGGATAGATTCCTGGAAATGGAATTTTCAGATCAAAGGCACGAACATTTAAAAAATAATAAATATCACCAAATAGCTCTTCCACGTGGTTTTATCAATTTATAGACTCACCTACTGTGTATCAAATGATATCTTTTTGCTCATACCTTGTTCTGTCCTGGTATTATTTAATATTTTTGCCACTTTGACACTTAATAATTGTAACTTGCTATTAGTTGAATTTCTTTAATGATGAGTGAGGTGGAACCTCTTTTCCTAGGTTTAATGGCCATTTATATTTTTCTGTGAAACAGCATTTTTTCCCACTGGTTGTTCATGCTTTACTTCTTAATTTGCCATAACTTGTTGTTTATGAAGGAAATCAATCTTTTGTTATATGGGATATAAATCTCTCCCCCACTGTGTAATATTTCTTTTAACTTTATTTATAGTATCTGTTTTTTCCAGTACAGAAATTGTTTATTTTTAGCCAAAAGTTTTTCCTTTAATGTCTTCCGGGTTTTATACAGCATTTAATGATTCTCCATGCTAAGGTTTTAAAACAATGTGTAATATTGTTGTCTGGTGAAAGTGACTTTCTCTCAGCCTCCTCAGATTCTTGCTTTGCATCCCGGAATCGTTTGGGAGGAGGCAGGAAGGGAGCGTGGCAGGGAAGCTCCTATGTAACAGGACAGGGCTCCCAGGATTCTTCTTAGCTGCTCTTCTGAGGCTTTGGAAGAGGATGGGACGATCAGACTGCCACGTGATGCCTTTGAGCAGATGGTTCCGGGTACTGGGGCTTGTGAGCATCTGGACTGCATCCTGGTGATGCCAGGAAGCCTTCCCTGCCCCCTCCAGCCCTTAACCAGGCACCCCCGAGACTCTGGGGGTGTCTTACCCATGCCTCACCGCTCAGATGTGAATTACAGAAGCAGACAATTTGAGAACCAGAAGGAACCTTAGATATCATCTATTTCAGTGACAAAGTTTTTTTTTTTTTTTCTTTTTGACATGGAGTCTCACTTTGTTGCCCAAGCTGGAATGCAATGGGGTGATCTAGGCTCACCGCAACCTCTGCCTCCTGGATTCAAGCAATTCTCCTGCCTCAGCCTCCTGAGTAGCTGGGATTACAGGTGCACACCATCACACTTGGCTAATTTTTGTAATTTTAGTAGAGACAGAGTTTCATCATATTGGCCAGGGTGGTCTTGAACTCCTGACCTCAAGTGATCCGCCTGCCTTGGCCTCCCAAAGGACTGGGATTACAGATATGAGCCACTGGGCCCCAGTTTTATAGTTGAGGAAATAGAAGGAAAGTTCCAGGACATGAGGATGGGAAATGGCAGAACAGGAGGCCTCTCTGTGTCTAGCCAAGACACTCACAGCCCATGTGCTCCCTCCCGTTGTCTCAGGGCTGAGTTGGTTAATTACTCTGAAGGCTCCCTGAGGACCCTCTGTGCCTCATGCTTCTGTGTTACCCACAGTCTTTACACAGAGCCGGACATGCCATGGGTGCTTCTGTGTTACCCACAGTCTTTAGGCAGAGCCGGACATGCAGTGGGTGCTCTATAGATCCCCATTTGTGGGTCTATGGGAAGGCCGGGGTTCTGGGGCAGCTCTGAGGTCCGAGGAGGCTTTGCAGGGTATGCACTGTGTCCATGCTTGGTTGGCCCAGAAAGCCCACTTTGGGTGTGGGTTTGAGCCTGTCTTGGGAATAGCAGGGGCGGAAGGCCTTTGGATCCCCTGGAATGGAATAGAGGGTGTGGGTTAGAATAGAGGGTGTGGGAATAGAGGGTGTGGAATAGAGGGAAGTGGGATTCACTCTTTTCCTACTGGGAGAGGAGGGGAGGTGCCCCCAGCCTTTCCTGATCACAGTGGCTCTGAGAGTGAGGTGGGCAGGGTTGGCCCATGGCCAGGAGCAGCTAGATCTGCAGTTCTGACCTGTCTCCTCCACCAGCACAGAAAGCAGAGTGTGAGGGTGGTGTCCGGGAAGCATGGGAGAGGTGTGGAGGTGGCCCTGGCCTCCAGAGCTCCAGGCTGCCATCCCTCCCACCTCTGGATGGGATGCCCAGTGCCAGGCAAGCCAGATAAGCCTGGTGAGGAAGGGGATGAGCTGCCAAAGGCATCGGAGACAAACACGTTAATAGCAGCAGACAGGAGTGGGAATGGATTAATGGGTTATTTTAGAGGGGGTCTTAGGTGCTTAAGTGGGGATTACAGACGTGCATGATAATCTGTTTGAACAGGAAGCAAAGTGGGAGAGACAATTAAAAAAAGCAAAATACGAGTTTGTCTCAGGGTTTTGTTCTTCCAAGGGTGGCATATCAGAACACGGGGCTCTTGGAAACTCCCGCTCACTGGGGTGAAGGGTTGGAAGGATGAGAGAAGGAGCCAGGGCTGATGCGCCTAGAGCAGCCTCCGATGCCTCATGATAGAAGATTCTATTGACCCACCTGGCCCTCGGTTTATTGACTTCTAATTTCAGTTACGAAGCATGTCCAGTCTCCAGGCCCTCAGGGTGTGGAGCACACAGAATCCATTACGGTTAGAAAAAACAGCCGCTGGAGTCTGGCTGGCACCAAGTGCTGCTGGAGTCTGGCTGGCACCAAGTGAGGAGGTGGCTCACCTGTGCATCCGTGAGACCAGGGCCCTGCAGGGCTCACACTGGGGCCTGCCCCCCCAGCCCCACCTCCCTGCGGTGGACACGCATTCTGTGTTCTCTCCTCAGCTGCCGCCCTGGGGAGGGGATGTACCCAGCATGACCTGAGCCCAGAGCTTCTCCGGTTGGTGGTGGCCCTGCCCGCTGGCACTGACAGTGGCTCTGGCCTGGGGCCCCACAGGCAAGCTCTCCAGGGGGTCTTCTGACGGCCACTTTGCCCATGCAGGAAGCCCAGGCGGCTGAGTCTTAGCTGTGGCTCGTGGGTTCTATACTCACAGTTTTTCCAGGGTATCCGGGGAAACCGAGCCCCAGACTCTGGAGGCCGAGTCGTGGCCCCGTGAGCACTGTGGGCCTTGCCAACGTGGGCCGACAGCTCCTTTAGGAGAAATTCTCCTTGAGGAACGTCATGGATGGTCTGCAGAGTGACGTGAGGAAAAACGGCTGAGAAACTCCTGACTGGGTCCAAACTTGGGTATCTCAGGGACTTGGTAAAAGTGCCCGTTTCTCTTTCAATGTCCCTTGTGGAATATAGGAGTGTTTTAAATTAAATTTTTCAAGGCAGGGTCTTGCTTTGTTGCCCAGGCTGGAGTGCAGGGTTGTGATCACAGCCCACTGTAGCCTCCACCTCCAGGCCCAAGCCATCCTCCTGCCTTGGCCTCCTGAGTAGCTGGAACCACAGGTGTGCACCATCAGGCCATGCTAACTTGTTTTTTTTAGTAGATATGTGGTCTTGCTATGTTGCCCAGGCTGGTCTTGGACTCCTGGGCTCAAATGATCCACCTGCCTCAGCCTCCCAAAGTGCTGGGATTACAGGTGTGAGCCACTGCACTCTGCCACAGGAGTGTGGCCAGGGACTCGTGCGTGCCAGGGAAGAACATTGGCTTCTAGATCCTCTGATTTCACTATGTGACTTGGCCAGCAATGACCCTGGGTTAGAGACAGGTGGAGCGGAGGCAGGCAGCAGTCAGAGACCCCAAACATGGGGTCCCGGCACTACTACTATGATTTCCCATCACTTTAGAGGCACCAACAGGGGTCCCTCTGGAAACGTGGAGCAGAATCTTCCAGGAATCGTCCAGGATCCCAAAGAGGACTTTGCCCTCCTGCCCATTTCCAGTTCCTCTCCCATCTCCTCTGGTTTCTAGAAGCAGCACATCCTCGGCCCCGCCCCTCATCTGTATACATATCCTGCCTAATGCAGACCCAGATGGCGGAAAACCCGTCTACAACGAACCAAGGCTGTTCATGCTTTCAAACATTAAATTCTGTTCAGAATATTAAATAATTTCCTCTTCAGTGATCCCAGTAAATTTAATTAGCTCTTGTTCTCCCAATAGAGTTGTCTCTTGGTTGCTGAAATGCTGCATTCTCAAGGAAGAAGGCCCACACTCCTGCGGCACGGAGGGCTCACCGTCTCCCTGCACAGCCTGCCCTGCTGCAGGCACCACGGCACATCGGCTGCCAGGATCCCCTGTGCCCTGGCAGGAGGTGGATGATGCGGAGCTCTGCCATCCGTGAGCCGTTCATGCTCTGGGGGCAGGGAGAACGTTGAGGGCTCTGCTGGGTACCCTCCGTCAGGGTGCCATGCAAGGGCAATTATAAACGACCCTCCAGGGACCCCACAGAGCTGGCGTCCTTCCAGTGGGAGCGGCCTGAGGGTGGCTGGGTCTGCCCACGTCCTGGAACTAGGCCTGTGAAGATGGGTCTCCATCATTTCTCCATCTTCTGGTCCCAGCTCTAGGGAAGTGTGGGCAGGTCGTCCAGAGATGTGAGGTGAGCCACTGGGGAGGGTTGCAGGGAATTCCTGAGACACTGCAGTGAGAAGAAACTTCCTTGGTGCCTCGAGGATATAAACAATCGAAGGTCAATGCCATGAGAAATGGTGGGGAAGGTGGTGCTTCCCAGACCCTGTGTGGTCAGCCTTGGCTGGTCCCTTATGGATCCGTCTGGATGCGGAAGGTGGATGCCTTCCTGGTCTGGGAGGACCTAGTCCCTGAAAGGCAGATGAGTGTATGACCTGGTGTCAGTAAGTGTTACTCGCTTCCCTCCCTTCCTTTCCCGAACCACGAGCGTTAAAAATAATTCATTGTGTGAGGATGAAACTTCCAGAACTTGCATTCAAATAATAATTAACATGGGCTGGGCCTTTTCCTGAGAAGCCCCTGATGAGGGTTAGAAATGTGTCTGCAATTGGCCATTTGCTCCACTGGCATTTGGAGAGCCCCTAACATCCTGATACTGGCAAACCCATTTAAACTGGAATCTGGAAAGGACTGTCAAGAGGCAGGATAGAGTGAAACGTACCCACATTTCCTCCGAGAAGAGCTCAAGCCGCCTCTGGGTGGCTCTTATGCAACGCGTTTGCGTCTGGCCACTGAGCAACAAATAAAAACAACAATGACCCATCTCCTTGACTGAGCGATGACTTGTTTGCATCATTAGTGCTGTATCCAGTCTGGACATGGAGGTGCTGCACGCTTGGCCAACCGTGTTTCCTTGAGGCGCTCACTCTGGAGTCTTCTTGGTCAAAGGCCTGAGACTCTGTGGGGTTCTCTAGCATGGTGGAAACCCTACAGGCGGACCCCCACATGGATCAGGGAGCAGCCCTGCGAGCTGGTACTTTGGAGGAGAAACTGGATCCATGACATGCCTAACCAAGTTTAACCATTTTTTCCTTATAGTTTTCTTGATGACAAATACAATTCAGGTCCAATGTAGAAAATTTAGAATATAATCACAAAATTCAAAAAAGAAAATACAAAATAGCCCGTCGTCCACTTACACAGAGGAAACCGCCAGCAGGCCCAGGAGTGTGTCCTTCCAGCCTGCTTTGGAGGCCTGGGGAGTATAATGGGATTGCTTTGCACATTCTGTTTTATAAATCTTTTCATTTAATGGTTTATAAACACTTTGCAATGACATTCAATATTCTTCCACAATAGGATTTTTAATGAGTGCGCAAATTATTTACCAAGCACCCTGGAGTTGGACATTTAGTTTGTTTTCAATCTTTTGATGTTATAAGCAATGGTGCAAATATTCTAGTACATAAATCTTTCCAGATAAGTCTCTGTGTTTGTTCCTGAGTTTCTCCTTAGGGTAAATTCCTATAAGTGGAATTGCCGAGTTAAAGGTTAAACACATTTGGAAAGCTTTTGATCCGAGTGCCAATCTGCCCTCCAGAAAGATTACACTGACTCCGAATCCCACCAGCAAGCGAAGGAGAGGTCATTTCTCCGCACCCCCCGAAGCACTGGGTGGAACTGGCATTTTCAAAATCTGGCAGGTGGAAAAAATGGAAGTGGGCTTTTGTTTTGATTTGCTTTGCCTTCGTGTCTGGTGGGATTTGACATTGTCCCTGCTTTGGAGTCATTTCTCAGTCTTCTTTTGCGAGTGGCCTCTTCAAGTCCCTGTGTGCTGAGGTGTCCCCCAGCATGTGTGGCCCTGGCTTTGGTAGTTAAAGATGGCCTGGGAGGTGAAGATGGCTGCATGAAATTTGGACAACAATATTTGGAGAAGATGGCAAAGCTACCCCATAGGTTGAGTATTTCTTCATGTTTTTCTCAGAGCACTTACCAGGTGGCCTTGTTATCTGGCTGTTCACCCATCTGTCTCCCCAATTCCACATCCAGCACGTGGGGGCAGGATTGCATCTTGCTCATGCCTGTGGGCCCCTCTACCTGCCCCAGAGCCGGGCACTTCAAAGGTGCCAAAGAATAGTTGTTGAGTCAATGAATGAACAAAGGCCCTGCATGAGCTACTCCTTTCTTCAGGCAAATAGCAAAGTCGATCATGAAGCCAGTTCAGGACATTGCCGTGGTCTTCGCGCCCCCTCGTGTTACTTGGGGCAGTGGTCAAGCCCAGGGGATGAGGACGGTGTGATGCCCCATTGCAAAGGGCTGATGCTGTGAAGCAAGAATGATAGGAGAATGTTGCCTTTTGTCTATTTATCATCAAAAACAAAAAGCTCGGTGGTGGGAGACAGGGAGTTGCTGCCTCATGAGTCAGGTCTTTCCTTCTGGGATGATGGAAGGTGCAGCAAGATAGAGGTGCTAGCTCCACAACACTGTGCATGCACCGAGTGCCACTGAATTGCACACTTTAAATGGTTACTTTTATGTTATATAAATTTCACCTCAATTACAAGGAAGGGAGCGCAGGGCTCCCCTCACTGGCCCCAGCTCCTGCCTCTTCAGTCCAAACCCGAGCACATCGTGGCAGACAAGGACTCTGTGGCCGTGTGATGAAGCAGGGATTGCATCTATGCACCCATCCCCTAATTTCCTGTGTTAGCCCTGAGATCTCAGATCAGAACTGGGGTCCCACAGTCCAGGGGAGTCTTTGAGGGGGAAGTGAGCTGGTTTGCAGAGGTCTGAGCAGGAGGCGCATCAGGGCCAGGCCGGGGCTGGTCATCCCTAGGTCTGTTCTTGTTTGGGGTGGGGAACAGGAGGATGTGTGAGGCTGGGAGGGTGCCTTGAGCCACGGGCAGTTGGGGACCTGGGCTCCGGCCTGGTCAAGCATAGGTCAGCACACCTGTTTGTTTGCAGTTGGGGGTCCTGGACAGAGGAGGGGGAGTTGAACCTGTTGGAGCTTCTAAATGCTTAAAGCAGCCCCTTTCTCTGAGGCTTGGGATGCTTTGCCTGGAGGAGGCCTGAGCAGAGCCTCTGTCCAGTTGGTCGGCTGCCAGCAGAGAGAGGCAGCCCAGGGGAGTGATGGGGGCTCAACCAGAGGTGAGGGGGTTGAGGGGGACCATGGGGGTCTCCTTGTCTACACTTGTGCTTTTGCATCTTGAGGACATAAGCCCTCCCCTGCTCCCTCCACCGGCTGCCCTTGCAGGGGGCACTTGGAAGCCAGGAGGAGAGAGAAACTAGCAACCTGGGGAGGGAGGCAGAGGAGTTATTTTGGAAAAGAACGAGCTGCCCAGAGAAGGAGGAGGAGAGAGGAAAGTCATCTCCAACAATAAGCACCTCACCTCTCCTCGCTACCGCCCCAGCCACCTATGCCGCCACTCCCTGCAGGAGAGAAGCAGGAAGAGGTTTTGCAGAAGGCACCAGGCTGCTTGGGTCTCAGAGCCTTGGAGAGGTGGGGGCTGTTATTCTTTGGTTTGTGGTGGGCAGCCTAGGGCTGTTTCACATGGAATCACAGGTCTCGCTCCTGGAGTCAGGCCTGAGGGCTTGTGGGGTCTTTCCCGTTAGCAGAGGAGAAAGCCGAGCCCTGGTCCCATCCCCGGCGGGCAGACAGAGCTGAACCTGGCTCCCAGGCCCTCAGCACAGGCTAAGTCCTGGCTTAGACTCTCCTCTACTTCACCAGGGAGGCCGTGTTCCTATTTCTCAGGTGCCGTGGGGCCTGGTTGGGCCTGGCTGGACACTCCAGGGGGTGGGGGCTGCTATCTTGAAGATGCAGCTTGGGGGGAAGGTGGCATCAGGTGGAGGTACCGGTCAAAGTCACCTGGGAGCCCGGGGTCGTTGATTACTACTGCTGGGAACAGAGTAACAGACCAGGCTCCTCAGAGGGCACCTTCCCTGGACAGGGGAGGGCCAGGGCTGTTACAGTCTCCAGCCTTGTCACACCCTGTGTGTGGCTCTTGGCAAATCCGATGACCGCCTGAGCCCCACATTTTTCATTTCCTTATTTTGTTAGTAACATGTCAAAAGTATTATTTGCTGGGTGCATCTTCCTGTTTCATTCTGAGGTTCGAGGCTGAATTGAGATAGAAATAGCGTTTCCGTGAAGACATACATGAGGCTGAGCATGACGGAGGCTCCAGGCTCCCACGGGCCTTCCACAGGTCAGAAGCTAGTTTTCTCGGAAGTGACCATCCAGAGGCAGGTGACTGAGCCCCGGGAGGTCACCAGAGGGTTGGGCACCTTCTGTCTTGGGACTCCCCATCCTGAGGGTGTTGGCCCACATGCTTGGCTCAATAATTCACAATTCACCATGTTCCAAACCTGCAGTAGAGATGGGGGGATGCCCCCTTCAGTGTGTGACCCGGGAGCTGGAGCTGTCACTTCCATTTATATCCCATCAGTGGGAGTGTAGTCACAGACTCACACCCAGCCCGGGAGGCGTGGTCATTATCCTGGACGATGAGGTGCCCAGCTGAATATCAAGAATTCTATTACACAAAAAAAGGAGAATGCAGATGGGGCCATGAGGATCCTGGTCCCAGACGGGGGATGATGATTTTAGTATTAAACAAGCCCCGGGGACACCGGGAAGCCCACTCCTTCCCTGCAGAAGGGACAGTGGCTGCTTTCTGCTTATGGGGGTGGTCTCCTTGAGACAGGTGGTGAGACAGCATCCAGCGCTAGCTGGGAAGGAAGGCTTTCCCCCTTTCTTTCGTTAATAAGCAAAGAGAAGTGACTAGGAGGCACTGCTGCGGCCAGAGTGGGATGGGATGGGAGGTGCAAAGGTTGGAGGGTCTGCTAGAAGATGTTCACTTTTGGAGGATGAGTCCAGGGAAGTTTCTGGTCCACCTGACCCCTGGCTGAGGCCTCCTTGCATCTCCTTGCCCCCAGCATCCTCCCCGCAACCTCCTGTGCTCTCCCACTCTCATCTAAACTATGAGAAAACAGGATGCTGCTCATCGCCCCAGGCCACAATCTTAATAATTTTAATGTGTTCTTGTTCTGTTCACTTCAATAAACTATTTCCCACTAACTGTTCATTAGCTTGCCTTTCCCCTGGAGCAACTGCGAAACCATAAATAGCACCCCGTCCCCCCAAACCCCCTCGCTCCCAAAGTTGGGTTTTCTGCTGGTGGTAAGGGGTGCTGTCTCCCGTGCCCTAGCGGCAGCAGCTGCCCCAGTCTACGCACATGTGTGGGTGGGTAAGAGTGGGCCACATGCCCACCTTTATCCAACTCATTTATTTATTTTTGAGACGGAGTTTTGCTCTTGTGTCCCAGGCTGGAGTGCAATGGCTCGATCTCAGCTCACTGCAACCTCCACCTCCCAGGTTCAAGCAATTCTCCTGTCTCAGCCTCCTGAGTAGCTGGGATTATGGGCACCTGGTACCACGTTCAGGTAATTTTTGTATTTTTAGTAGAGATGGGACTTCACCATGTTGGCCAGGCTGGTCTGGAATTCCTGACTTCAGGTGATCTGCCCCCCTCAGCCTCCTAAAGTGCTGGGATTACAGGCGTGAGCCACCACGCCTGGCTCCAAACTCATTTATTTTTAAAAATAAAAGCACACGTCCATCCAAATGTTGATAGTGCCTTGATTTACAATAGCCCTAACCTGGAAATAAGTCAAATGTACACCAACAACAGCTAAGCAAACTGTAGCACATCCATGCGATGGAATACTACTCAGCAATGAAAAGGAGTGAGCCATTGGTGCAGGCAAGGGCATGGCTGCATCTCTGGGGAATGGTGCTAACGGAAGGCAGCCAGACAGAAAAGAAGCATGTACTGTGTCATTTCACTTATGTAAACTCCCGAAAAGGCAAACTCATGTACAGGGACAGAGGAGCAGGGCAGTAGTTGCCTGGGGGTGGGGGATACAGGGAGAGGGAGGAGGGGGAGGGCACGTCAGGGCAGGAGGAAACTTTGGGCATGACGGATATGTTCCCTATCCTGATGGTAGTGATGGTTTCACCGGCATGTCTGCGTGTCACAGCGTATAAACTGTACCCTTTAACCATGGGTGGTGCGCCGTATGCCAGTCACACCTCAATCACGCCCTTTAAACACACACATGCTGCCTGCCCCAGTCCCTGCGTCCACGGGGCAGTAGCCCTGTCCTTGAGGTGCTTCGTGGTGGGGACCCCCCCCAGCCTTGGGCTTGGCTGGCAGTGAGTGTGCCCAAAGTGGGAGCTCCGGATGGTTCTCCTTGAGGGATTGGGGGTGGGGCGCCTTCTCAGGGTGAGTCCTGAGGTGGGAGAACCATAGTGACATGGGAGAGGCGTCTGCAGGCACCAAGGGCTGCCTGTGAGTGGAGGGTCTGCAGGGCCCTTACTTCCAGAAGGGCCGTAGCCCCTTGGCCATCCTGAACACAAGGGAAGCAGGTCCCGAGAAAATCCTCGACGGAGACAGAGGACTGAGGTGGCGCCAGGCACTGAGGTGAGCTGCTCCCTTTGCTCGGCTCTGGATTTAGTCTGGACTTGCTGGTCTCTGAGAGGGCTCTGCGGTCACTGTTGGACTTGAGTCTCCAGATTCCACCAAACCCCCTGCCCCAGAGCTCCTCCCCATCTTTCTGGCTGCCTGGCAACTGGAGGCCTGTCTGTGATGGAGGACTTTCTGGAATGATGGACCTTAGCAGGGTGAGGGCTGTCTCCCTCCCTTCCCCAGCCTCCCCTGCAGCTAGGGCCCGCCATGCAGCCTGGACTTGGCCAGGCGGGTGTGTCCATGGCAGACCCTGATCCGGAAGCTGACAGGTCTCAGGGAAGGAGATGAGGCCTCCCTTCTGTCTCTGGGAAGCTGTATGGGGGGTCTCGGGGAAGGAGATGAGGCCTTCCTGCTCTCTCTGGGAAGCTACATGGGGGGGTCTCAGGGAAGGAGATGAGGCCTCCCTGCTCTCTCTGGGAAGCTGTTTTGGGGTGGTTGAAGTGTCACCCTTCTTGGTGCAGAAGTGGTAGATTAAGTTTTCTAGGACTACCGTAACAAACCACAACAAACCTAGTGGCTTAAAACACAGAAGTTCATTGTCTTGCCGTTCTGGAGGTCAGAAGTTCGACACTGGCCTCCCTGGGCTGAAATGCAGAAAGGCTGCATTCCCTTCTGGGGTGTCGAAGGTGCGGTCTGTTTCTGTGCCTTTTCTAGTCTCTGGAGGCTGTTTGTGCTCTTTGGCTCCCACCTCCCTCTTCCTTCTTCAAGATGGAAGGCCTCACCCAGCAGAGCCAGCAGCACAGCTCTCTCGGACCCGCCTCCATCATCACATTGTCTCTGACACCAACTCTCCTGCCTCCTCCTCCACTTTTTTATTTTTTTTTTACAGCGTTTTGCTCTTGTTGCTCAGGCTGGAGTGCAGTGGTGCAATCTTGGCTGACTGCAACCCCCACTCTCCCGGGTTCAAGCGATTCTCTTGCCTCAGCCTCCCAAGTAGCTGGGATCGCAGGCATGCGCCACCATGCCTGGCTATTTTTTAATTTTATTTTTTTTAGTAGAGATGGCATTTCACCATGTTGGCCAGGCTGGTCTCAAACTCTTGACCTCAAGTTATCCACTCGCCTCGGCCTCCCAAAGTGCTGGGATTACAGGCGTGAGCCACTGCGCCCGGTCTCCTCTTCCACCTGGATCATTCAGGATCACCTCCCATCTCAAGATCACCAAGGAGCAACCCATTCCCATCTGGAACCTTCCTTCCTCCTTGCCATGTAACTTAACATAGTCACAGGTTCCAGGGGTTAGGACGTGGGCGTTTTGGGGGCCAGTATTCTACCTCCCTCCTGTGGGGTATCTCAAACTCAGCGCCCAGGCTCCGGGCAGCAGTGAGCATGGCGGTGTTCTTGAACCAGTTTTTCGGTAGGTTTGGTTGCTTCTAGAAGTTCAGCCTTGTCCCCACACCCTGCTCTGCGTCTATCAAGCCCTCAGTTTCTTCATCTGTAGGTAGGGATGAGTACACCTGAAGAGGCCAGGGAGGGACCCTGAGCGGAGGCGGCCTCCTCTTCAGCTGGGAGGGATTCTGCTGGGGCAGTAATAGGGCCGGGGCATGTTTCTGGCTCCTCAGTCAGGTGTTCATGGGTGTAGGGGAGGGAGCTGAGGGTCTGGGCTGGGGCAGGGCAGTAGGGAGGCCAAAAGGGCACAGAGGACAGGGCATGGTAGAGATGAGGCCTGCGGCTGATGGGGAGGGGCCACTGGGGAGGGGGAGGAGCAGAGGCTCTGCTGAGTTTGCAGAACAGGAACCATTGTGGTTGTGTTGGAATAAAGACATTAGTAGAAGGAACAGGTATAGTATGGGCCCCTCAAAGTCCACATGGTGCCGTCCTAACTCCCAGGACTTCTGCGTGTGACCATGTTTGGAGAGAGGATCTTTGAAGAGGTGATTCAGGTGAAATGAGGTGGTGGGATGGGCCCCAATCCAACCTGACTGGTGTCTTCAGTGGAAGAGGGAATGCAGGCCACACAGGGACGGCGGTGGAGGACACAGGGAGGGGACGGTCAGCTGAGAGCAAGGAGAGAGGCCTCCGAGGGAAACTGTCCTGCTGACATCTCCATCTTGGACGTCCAGCCTCAAGATCTGCGGGAGAATGAATGGTTACGCCCACAGTCTGTGGTCCTCTGAGACAGCGGCCTGAGCCAACTCAGACCTGGGGGGAGGAGAGCGGTGGTCTGGCCCTGTGAGAGGCAGAGGCCACCTCCCAGCCCCACCTCCTCTGGCTGAGTCTCCGGGAGGCAGGGAAAGCCCGGGGAGGGCACAGGGTGCAGTGCTACCACTCCCCATGACAGATGCTTCTCCAACAGCAGGTTGGAACTGGAAGGAGGGGGCTCAGTCCCGCCACCCCCCACCCATCAGGCTCCACGGGCAGGCGGTCTGAAGCTGTGCCAAGACGTAAGTCTGGCTGGCGGTGGTGACCAGCAGCTGCTGCCTTTGTGGGTGGTGACTGGGTTAGCCTGCGTACACCTAGTAACATGTGCACGGCTGAAGAGAAGCCACAGAGAGTCTCCAGGAGGAGAATGAGAACGAAAGGATACCTTAGAAAATCCCTACTTTGGAAAGATCTTGAACTAAGGAGGATGAAATTTACATTCAAAGACACTCACAGTTCAGGGTCTGAGAGGTCTGAGATTAGCCTGCTGTCTTCTCTACGGCCTGTCTCGTATCCTTCTCCACAGATTCAGGTGTCTCTTAAGCGGTGTCATGAACACACGCTCGGTCTTGTATGACGTATGTGTCTTCACATGGGTGAGAGTAGCCACGTGCTAGCAGCAAGCTGCCCATAGGGGCTGCATCCCACACAGCCACGTGCCCCTGAGTCCTGCAGGCACACACGAGCTTTTAGTGACATGCACGACTCCCACACTTGGTTTCTGAAGGACGCTGGGTTATGCCCCAATGAAACTGACACTGACCTGACAGTCATCACTGAGAAGTTCATGGACACTAGTACAGGTCAGAATTTTCCATCGAGGCACTCAGTGTATTGCAGACTCTAATGACAAAAGCCATCCAACATGATTCAGTTAAGCCTCGCTTCTGCCTATTGGTAGAGACGTGCTTTTACTGTGGTTATTTAAGAGCTGTACCTTTAAAGTGTGTAGATTCCTGATGGCCCCTTGCTGGGTATCATTGGCTTTGTAGGGTTGCTCAGGGCTCCATTCCTGCTCAACGGTTTCCCCCAGCTTGGATCAAACCCTTCAGTACTGGGTTTCAACTTTGGGATGATACAAAGTGAAGGACAGGCTGGGCATGGTGGCTCACACCTGTAATACCAGCACTTTGGGAGGCCGAGGCAGGCAGATCATCTGAGGTCAGGAGTTCGAGACCAGCCTGGCCTGCATGGTGAAACCCCATCTCTACTAAAAATAGAAAAATAAGCCAGGCGTGGTGGTACGTGCCTGTAGTCCCAGCTACTTGCGAGGCTGAAGCAGAAGAATCGCTTGCATCTGGGAGGCGGAGGTTGCCGTGAGCCGAGATTGTGCCACTGCAGTCCAGCCTGGGCAACAGAATGAGACTCCATCTCAAAAAAATAAAAAAGAAGTTGGACTAACTTTAACAGGAGTAAGAGAAGAAGTGCCCCATTGGTGTCTGGATGTCCCCAGGAGTGGTGTAGAAGAAACCAGCCTGAAATGAGATCGGGTGTGATGTGGCAGCAAAGGATGTCACAGTGGAAAGCCTGGGTCTCAAGGGCAGGAATGATAACCCCTGCTGTGGAGGGTGGAGCCAGGTTCTGGGACCATTGAGGAACCGCCAGAGAATCGTGTGGAGTTCCAGGAGGGCGTCCAGGAGGGGGTCATTTGAGAAATACCTACAGGACAGCGTGTGTGCATGTGTGCATGTGTATGTGTGCATGTGCGTGTGTATGCATGTCTCTCTGTGTATGCATGTCCGTGTGTGCATGTGTGTGTGCATGCCCGTGTGTGTGCATGTGTGCGTGTGTGCATGTGTGCATATGCGTGTGTGCATGTGTGTGTGTGCATGTGTGTGCATGTGTGCATATGCGTGTGTGTGCATGTGCGTGTGTGCCTGTGTGGTTGGCTTGGGCTCCATGGTGCGGGAAGGAGCCATGATTGCTGTTTTTGTTATTTTTTGTTACTCCGGAAGGTAGGTCTGAACTCCAACCTGGACGACTGCCAGAGGAGAATTTGGTTGCTATTGAAAACGACGTTTTCCAGTAGAGGGGGCTCCCCCAGCGCTGGGGGAGGGGAGATGGTGAATGGCTTATCCCTGGAGTGCTCCCTGGGTGACACCCTGTCTGTCGGGGACTTGGAGGAGATCAGAGGATTGCTGGAGTCCACCTGCCCTGGAGCCTGCCTGAGTCCCTTCACAAGCCCCTTGTAGTAGGTTGAGCTGCCCCCCATCCCCTGTTCATGTCCACCTAGAACTTCAGAGCCTGCCTTATTTGGGCACAGTACCTTTGCAGGTATAGTTAGTTAAGATGAAGTCATACAGGATCGGGGGGGCCCTAAGTCCAACGACTGCCGCCCTTGTACAAAGAAAAGGACAGAGGAGAAGGCCACATGAAGACAGAGGCGGAGGTCAGAGAAAGGTAGCCACAAGCCCCGGGGTACCTGGGATTGCCTGTGGCCCCCAGGAGCGAGGAGGGAAGCACAGGAGGGAATCCCCCTGGAGCCTTTTGAGAGAGCCTGGCCCCACCGACACCTTGATTCCAAACTCCTGGCCTCCAGAACGGTGAGAGAGTAAGTTTCTGCGTTTTCTGCCTCTGGTTTTGTGGGACTTGGTTGTGGCAGCCCCAGGACCTGAATCCACGCTTTTGTGCTGGCCCTGGGCAGTCTCTGCACCTCCTAAAAGAGAACATGCTGTCGAGGTTCTACCCTCCTGGAGTCCTAAAGAGCTTACAATCAAATGGAAAATTCGTGCTATGTTTCACGATGCCACATCCCCTGCCTCTTTCTTTGAAAAGTATATGATGCTTATAGCCAACGTCTTAGCATCCACAAACATATTAATGTGATGATGGTTTCGACTGAACTGTGAAAAACGCACGTGTCTTTCTTGCCTTGTTGCCTCCATCTCCTTCCTGGGAGCAGAAACCCTGACTGGGCCGTTGTGATTTCCCGGCCTCCTCTGCCTGGGCCTCTCTAGTTCCTCCTTCTGCTCCCCGTCTCTCCCAGGCCTGCTGAGCCTAGTTTACATTTGCCTCTTGCTGAAGGAGATGCAGGATATTGAGAGGAAAGACTTCATTAACATTCAGACGCTTTGTCCACACAATTGTAAACACCTGGATCTTGGGAAGCACAGAGAAATCAGATTGATTTTTCCAGCGCATATCCAGATGTTTCTCATCACGTGGACACCCCCATCTCTTCTCCATCCTCCGGAAAATCCATTTGTCCAGACGGATGTGCACTCCGCCGGCTTATGCAGCCCGCCTCTCCTTTCTGTTCATGACTTTTGCTGAGATTCGGCTGAGCACATCCACACAAAAGGGACAAGGATTCTACTTCTGCAGAACAAGCTGAGCACGGCCCTCCTTCCCCCAGGACTGCCTGGAGTTGCCTAGCAATCTGACACCATTCTGCCTGAGCAGGCACACGGCTTGGATGGATTTTTCCTATTTTTAATTTGTTTTCTGGGTGGTATTATTGTGCAATCACAGGCTGAGCTCAGAGATACGGCTCATGTCCCACTCAAGACAAGGAGATGGAAGACGGGGAAGAACCCGTAGGCCCCTGAGTGGACTGTGGCGCCTGTTCCAGGTGACACTGGCCACTGCCCCGGCTACAGAAATTGACGGTGCCTCAGAAAACCTTTGCTATTTCCACTTGTGCGTTTTTAGGCTATCGCCGCTCCCCAAACGCAGCTGTGCCATCAAGCAGCACAAAAAGAGCAAATCCTCGTGGTGTGGACGTAGGACCCCGAACTGCCTGGACTTCCTTCTGACATTTCCCATCCACGTGGGAGGAGAGACGGACGGCGTGCAAGTGGTTCATCCTCCTCTCGAGAAGATAAATGTCAGAACTGAAAGCCACTGGGCACTGATATGGAGTCGCACACTCTTAAATAAAATATCAAGCCTGGAGGTGCACACGTGACATCGCAGATGCGCCTGCCTGCTCCCTGCATGTGACACAAGAGGCAGCGGGGCTGGCGCAGTTGGCAGCATCTCAGGCCGGGATGCAGAGCTGCTGGCAAGCCATGGGACATTCTGGGCCTCAGTGTTCTCACCTGTAATATGGGGTGACTGTACAACACGACCTCTGAAGTTGCTTCCAGCTCAAAATGTGGGGATGACTTCCACGACAGTGAGACCACTGGAGGGATGAGCTCACTGGGGAGAAAAATAGGAACACCTGGGGAGATGGGAAGCTGGTGTTTAGGGAGAAGCAGAGAAAGACAGGTGGAGATGCTGACGTGCAACCTTGGGAAAGAAGAGTAGGAGACGGTGCTGTGGTGGAGGGTAAAGAAGAGGTTTCTAGAAAGGGACTTGGCCACGGGGCCACCTGCGGTAAAGGATCAAGTAAACCAAGGAGGGAGTGCAGGCCCAGCTGTTTGTGATTCGGCCTTCCCTGGTGACCCCAGAGAGCCATTTCCCTGGGGTGTCGGTGGGTGTGGACGTGGGGGTGCTTGTGATCGAGGGAAGGCAAGGATGGCAGGGGAACGAGGGGAGAGAGGAGCATCTAGGGGTGCTTCTGGAAGGACGGGGAAGACCAGATAAGGTTTTGAGGCTGGTAGGCTAAGACCCCTCCACCCCCAGAGCAGGAAAGACAGAAGAGGATGGAGCAAGAGAGGGCTGGATGGAGGGAGAAAACAGAAGCATTTGAAAGGGAGCAGGAAGGCAAGATGAAACTAGAAGGAGGCATGCAGGCAGAAAGCTGCTCCCATCTGAAGGTTCTAGCTTCGAGGTGAAACTGTGCCACCATCTGCCAGGAAAAAAGGGTCAGGAGAACGAGGGATGATAAACCTTGGGACTGAAGTGAAGAGTGGAGAGCCAGCCGGCAGACACAGCTGAGGCTGAGGCTGAGGCTGGGCGTGTGAGGGTCGAGCACCTCTCCTCCAGCTGTGGGACAGAGCACAGCCCGGCCCAGTGACGTCATTATTTAAGTTAGCTGGTTGGTGTCTCTGACCTCCAAGGTCTCCTTGTGACCTACATTCCATGGAACCCGGACAGGTGCACAACCCCTGAGAGCCCAACAGAGAATAAATGTTTGCACGTCGGCCCCGTGTGTGTCGTGAAACACTGGTGGGGTGTTTTGATCATACATTCCCTCAGGTTGTGTGGGGCTCTCCCTAAGTGGGAGTTATTGATGCGGGACTGCACAGGGTCCCACAGGGTGCTTGGATGGTGGCCCAAAGGAGAGATCCAACACATACAACAGCGGTAGCAGGCCTGGCAGTAGTAGGGAAGTTTTGTGTGTGTGTGTGTGTGTGTGTGTGTGTGTGTGTGTTTGTATAGAGAGAGACAGAGTGATCCATTTTTTTTTTTTTTTTGAGATGGAGTCTTGCTCTGTCGCCCTGGCTGGAGTGCAGTGGTGCGATCTTGGCTCACTGCAATCTCCACCTCCCGAGTTCAAGTGATTCTCCTGCCTCAGTCTCCTGAGCAGTTGGGATTATAGGTGCCCTCCACCTTGCCTGGCTAATTTTTGTATTTTTAGTAGAGAGGGGGTTTCGCCATGTTGACCAGGCTGGTCTTGAACTCCTGACCTCAGGTGATCCACCTGCCTTGGCCTCCCCAAGTGCTAGGATTACAGGCATGAGCCACCGTGCCTGGCCAAGAGATCCATTCTTAACAAGGAGGTTACGATTGCATTGAATAACCTTATAATTTACCCTCTTGGACTGAGAGAGCAAATGAGGCAGCCAATGGCAGTGACATCAGCTCTCCAACACGCCGTCAGTGCTGGCCATCTGCGGACCTCACAAGAACATCAAAGACCAGCAAGGAAAAAGCAGGCCCCTGATCTCTTGCTTTCCTCCATCCTGCTACAGCTGCATCTTCACCTCCTTCCTATCCGTGGATGTGTCCAGTGCTGAATATGAAAGTGGGGCCATGATGTCCTTTCTGTCTGTGATGATTTGGGGCTGCTACCCTTAGACGGAGGAGCCTGGGAGAAGAGAACGCAAAAGTCTGGAACTGCAGCTGCCCCACGCTTTACAAAAGCCTCTTTTAGGGAGCTCATGGGCAAGGCATGAGGGGTGCCTGGGGAACCAAGGGCCTCCTCGGCTGGGGCTTCTGGCCGGTTGGTGGGCTGATGGATGTTTTCTGCTTCTTTGTTCCCGGTGGCTCCCAGTGGCCACTTCCTGCTGCTAAGAGTAGATCAAAGTAAATGCTTCTGTGGGGCGAAATGAGGGTCTTCAGCTTACACAGGTGGCAGTGCATGGGGAAGAAAACAGGCTGCAACATGGCCCGAGCCGGCCAGGCATAGAGTGGGGCGGGGGCCAGGCTCACCTGGCACTGAAAAGGTGGCACAATGGCAGGAGGCATCTTGGTAATGACAGCCCACCACATGTATGAGCCCTAGGCAGCTGGACATGCCACCACCCTGCTCTCATCCGGACTGGCAACCTCTTGCCTGATACACAGCTGCCCTCCTGCCATCCCTCCTCTCCCTCTATGTGGATCCTTCCCCACTTACTAGATCTTCTGTTTCTTCCATCCCTTGTTGTTCTCCTTCATGCTTTACACCCTTGTTTTGTTGGAGCACATCCTCTGGTAGCTGAGGGATGGTGTGTAGGAAATAATTTTGTTGAGACGTTGCATGTGCAAACGTCTTTGTTTTAATCTCACATTTGATTGTTAATGTTGTGAAGTGAGGGATTCCAGGCCAGATAGCAGTTTTTGTCAGCTTTTGGAGGCACGCTCTGTGATTGGTTAGCTTGCCCTCTTTGTGTTGAGAATTCTAGAGCTATTCTCATTCCTGCTCTTTCTTATGGTACCTGGAAACTTGGGGAAATATTTTTTTGTTGTCCTCAGTGATTTACTTTTCAAGATAATATGCCTTGATATGAATCAATTTCCATCGATTTTGTGGACAATTTGGAAACTTATTTCTGGAAAAATTTTCTTAAATAATTGATGATTTCCTTTCTTCTTTTCCTCCTCCTCCTTCTATCTGGGGGTCCTACGGGAGTGGGGTTAGGATTCCTTTTGTGTTGAGCCTCGTGAATTGATCATCTAGTTTTTTCATCCCCTCTTTCTTCTTTTTCTCCTCTTTGTCTTTTTGCTTTGCCTTCTGGGGCATTCCCTTACTTTTCTCTTCTAGCCTGTCTGTTGAGATGTTTTGTTTCTGCTCTCATGCTTTTAACTTCCCAGCTTTTTTGTTCTCTAAATGTTCTCCTTAAAATAGCACCCTGCTCCTGTTTCATGGATGCGGTATCTCCTCTGATCTCTGGGAGGATATTAAATACGGCTATTTCTGATATTTTCTCCTCCCTACCTAATGTCTGTTTCCTCGAAGTCGGCCCCACTCGCTCTGTTGCAGAGCTCGGTCTTTGGCAGCTGTTTCTCATGAAGGCTTTCCGCAGATGTCTGGTCATCCTTGGCTTTTTACTCACCTTTAGGGGGGCTGCAAAACTGGTTGGCAGCTCTAAGCAGGGATTGGGGTCTGTGCTGGGAAGCAGCAAAGCTCTATCTTCAGGTTTCCCCTCTAGGTGCTGGTGAGACTCCCCAGAGGAGATTCTTCTGGCCTCCTGCCAGGAGGGTGGAGGTCAGGATGCTGACAGGTGCTGTGAGGGAAAAGGGGGCTCTCCGTGCAGGACGCCGCTCTGTCCGCAGTGTGTGGCGGCCCCCAAGCCACAGAGACTGCTTCCGCGTCCCCAGGGAATAAACCTCCAGAGGGGCCATCCAAGGATCTCCAGGCTTCCCCAGGTCTTGGGCCCCACTGCTTCTGAGCCTTCGGGGGATTCCATTGTCAGCCTTCCCTGCCGCTGGGCCGAGACTCAGCTCCGTGAGGGCTGGCCACCACTTCTCCTGTGCCTCCCCACTGCCCACAGCCGGCTACTGTTCTCTTTCCTCCTGTTCTCCAGGTCATTGGGGGTTTATGCCTTTTTTTTTTTGGGGACGGAAGTCTCACTCTTGTTGCCCAGGGTAGGGTACAGTGGCACGATCTCAGCTCACTGCAACCTCCACCTCCTGGGTTCAAGTGATTCTCCTGCCTCAGCCTCCCAAGTAGCTGGGATTACAGGCACCCACAAGCACACCTGGCTAATTTTGGTATTTTTAGTAGAGACGGGGTTTCACCATGTTGGCCAGGCTGGTCTCGAACTCCTGACCTCAGGTGATCCGCCCACCTTGGCCTCCCAAAGTGCTGGGATTATAGGCGTGAGCCACCACGCCTGGCCCCTTTTTAAAAATTTTCTCTTTGTAGTTTTAGTGGGATTTTTCAGAGGGCACGAAATTAGCTCTGTGTGTTCAGTTGTCCTGTTGGCCCCAAGCCCAGTCTCTCTGTGTTTCTCTCCTAATGATTATTGCCAAGGACTCCCCAGTCCTCCCCATGTGCTCACTTTTTAAAAATTGAAGTTTCCAAATCAGAGGTTTTAAAAATTCTCTTAGATGATATCCCTGAAAGGAAAACCTCCTGGTGAGTGCTGGTATGTCCTGCCGGCCCTGACACTTACTCTCTTCCGGCCAGATCCCTGTCGACAACAGCTGAGCGTGAAGGGCAAACTCTCTGGGGCTGGTAATGAGGCCGGCCTGGCTGGGGCCTGTCCCCAAGGGGCGTCCTCACGTGGAACAAGATTTGGTGCTGTCTTCAGAGAGCTCTTCTAGAACGTCCCCAAGGAGTGAGTTACAAGGCCCTATGCTTTGCAGGACCCCTTTTCCACTCGGGCACACAGTTCTGCCAGGTAAATTGTCCCCACTTCGCAGGCACATGCAGAACTCGTGTGGGGAGCTGAAGGGAGACAGAGATGGGCTTGAACCCCACTCTGAGAGGTTTCTGCGAGGAGGCTCCAAAGGGCAGTAGGGTCTGGACCAGAGAGAGAGAGAGAGAGGGAGGGAGGAAAGGACTCCCCAGGGAGAAGAAATCTGGGCAAGGGACAAGCGGGACCGACAGGGGGCGCTGCCGGCACAGCGAGGCAAGAGCTCTGCCTGCAGGGAGACAGGTGCCTGCCAGGCAGTGGCTGGGCCCAGCCGGGAGTTGGAGGCCATGAAAGTCTGGACCATCTGACAGCAGAGAACGGAGAGGCCCAATTAGGGCTTTTGAGCTGGAATGCGCCATTTCAAATCCCGGGGCTGGGGAAAGTTCAGTCAACCAGGCAGCTGCCTTGCTCATAGACATGGCATTTATTTGGTGGTTAGCTGTAGGGCTGTTTAGCTGTATGCTTGGAATTGTATAACACGATTCCCACCGGCCAAGACAGATCAATGACCCAGACAGGCTGGAGGGCCAGAAATTAAAAGCATGAAGCTCATAAGTGGGCAGTGGCCACTGTCTTGGCCACCGTCTCTGCTGCCAGCAGCCCAGAGCCCCCAGCATGGAGAAGCTCCAAATCCAGGCCCCTCCCTTCCTGGCCTCCGGGTCTTCCAGGCCTCTACCAAACCCCAGATTCCATGATGTGCTTTTCACCTCACACAGAAAAGCAGGACAGTCAGGTGCCAGGAGGAGGCTAATTGTTCCAGGAGCAGCCTTCAGGAGCAAAAGCAACATGGGGACGGGTTTGGATCTGTTTGTGTGTAGATTGGAAATGTCCTTTGACAGTGCAGGCTCATTCCTCCAGCCCGGGTGCTGCACCAGAAGGTCTTTTGTTTTGGAAATGATTGCTCAGGCCTGCCCAAACCTGTTTGGGACCGTCTAGGCCTTCTCGCCCACCTCTGGTGCTGTGTGCCAGTGGTGGGCTGACCCCAGCAGCCGATCTCTCCTGCCTTTCCAGAAGGTCCCCACTCCACTGTGTCCTGCTCCCTCTGCACCAAGGATGGAGAGCCTCCCAGAATCCACACCAGGCCCCTTACCCTACAGGCTGGGGGAGGCTGGGACTGGGGGCAGGAGCTGCCTGATCTTCTGATTTTAGGGAAATCCTAAGCTGACCTCCCACAGTCCTTCCTCTCCACCCAGGCGCAGGTGGAAACGTTTAAATGGGTTGGGTTGGCCAATCTGGACTAACAGCCTGGAGTGGGCCCAGTGGCTTTCTCTCCAGTGATCCCCCAGGAAGTCAGGGCACCTGGGCTTAGTAAGGGCGTTTGGGGCGTGTGGGCAACTCATGGCATGCGGAGTGGGGTGGCATTCGTCCCTGATGCTTGGTGACCATGTCCCATTGCTGGGGATCCCTGGGCCTGGGAAAGAAAAATGGCCCCCAGGGACAAGGAGGCACAAGGGCAGGGGTCCTGTTAAGGGTCACCTGGGCTGAACCGCCCCCAAGATAGCCTTGAGGTGGGGAGGGGCAGCGGGCTTGGGACTGCCCTTGAAGGGACCAGGGCAGCACTGGGTTCTGGGATCTCCCGTGTGTACCCCACCTCTTCTGTGCCCCTGCCCTGAGGGGTTGGCGCTGAAGGCCGCAGGGTGCTGACCGCCTAAGCCCACCCGGCCATGGCTCTCCCCGCTCGCCGCCCTCCCCGGCCGCGCGACCGCCCGAGCCCCCTCCCATGCCGCGCGCTACGCGCGCCGCCCGAGCTGCCACCGCCGCCGCCGCCGCCGCCGCGTGCTCCTGCTGCCGCCTCGCTCCAGCCGAGCGAGCCAGAGGAACGAGAGAGAGAGAGAGAGAGAGAGAGAGAGAGAGAGAGAGAGAGAGAGAGAGAGAGAGAGAGAGAGAGAGAGAAGGAGGGCGGAGAGAGGAGGGAGGAGAGAGAGAGAAAGAGAGAGAGAGAGAGAGAGAGAGAGAGAGGAGGCGGCGAGGGAAGAGCGAGCGCGGGGCTGCTCCGAAGCCAGCAGAACCTCCTCGGACAGCGGCCCCAGCCGGGCCCCAGCAGCTCGCGTGGTCGGAGGAGAAGCAGCTGCCACCGCTGCCGCGCAAGCCCGGCCTCGCGCGCCCCTTGCCGCCGGCTCGCCGGTGCCTGTGCGGCCCCGGGACGCCGCTGCCCGCTCGGCGGCCGGGATGCAGCCGGGGCATGGCCGCCGGCCCCCAGTCACCTGCCGCGGGGAGCGCTGAGCCCGTGAGTAGCCCGGCCCTCGTCGCCCGCCTCGCCCTGCGGCGGTCATTCCCATCGGGTTGAGCTGGGGGAGGGGGGCTTGGCCGGGGAGGGGCGCATGGGACCCCGCAGTGGGAGGCGGGCTGCGGAGCGCGGCCCGGGCTGACCCGAGGGCGCGTGGGGTGGGGTGGCGCCCTCGGGGTCAGGGGTCCCTGCGCGGGGTCGGGGTCCCTGGGTCCCACTGGGGCTGGGGTCCGTACGCTCTGTCCGGCCGTGGGCCAGAGGGGAGATTTTGTGAATGGGAAGGCCCGGGGGTCGGGCTCCATGGAGACGCCGGGGAGTCCCGCGCGCTGCGTGGCGGTGGCAGTGGCGGTGGCGGTGTTGGTGGCGGTGGCGGCGGCGGCGGCGGCACAATGCCCGGCGCGGGGAACTCCCCGGCGGGGGGAGGCAGAGGCGCGCGGAGATCCCGGCCCCGCGGGGCGCGTCCAGGGAGGCAGCCGGAGCCCGCGCGGGTGAGAGAGGGGCTGGCGACCCGGCGGTGGTGCAACGTGCGTCTGTCGCGGCACCCAGGCCCGGAGAGAGCCCTGCCGGGGTCCTCTGAAAGGAGGATCGCGGAGAGGTTGATGACCCAAAGGAGTTATGGGGAGGAAGGGGCTGCCACAGCTCCCCAAATAGGACCCCGGCCCGCAGCACCGCGGAGTGCGCGGGGGCTGAGCGGCGAGGGGAGAGCGGCGCGCAGGGCCCTACAGGGGGCGGGCTGGGGGCGCTCCGGGCCGAGTCCCCAAGCGCGTTAGGGAGGCTCGAGCCGGAGCAGAGGCTGCCTCTCCTAAGCCTTGGCTGCCCCCAGGGGCTAGAGCAGCGCGGCCGGGCTGGGGAAGCCGGGCACGCCCCTGGCCCAAACTTTCTGCCCCGGTGGCCCCGGGCGGTGGGGGGCTCGCCCCAGGCGTCTGGGGCTCGCACCCTCGGGAAGGTGGTCTCCTGTGGCGTCTCTGGGTGGCGCGAGGCCGGTGGTCATTTTGATGCTGCGGGTCGCAGCCTCCCTTCCCCGAACGCGGAGCCTCCCCTGGCGCGCAGCCCTGCAGTGTTGGTGCGGGGACCGAGACGCGGCGCCCAGCGTGGAGGGGCATTGGGAACCTGTCGGGTCCCCTAGCGGCCCTGGGATCCCTGGTCTCACGTGGGGTGGGGTGGGATGTTCCCGGAGTCCACTGGCGGGGGCGGGGGCCCAGCGAGGTGGGGAGAAACTCCTGGATGACAGAGCTGCCTCCCCGTCCCCTTTGCGTTCCAGCTTTGGCGAGGGAGCTGATTTATTTAATGATCACTTTTAAAAAGGACTCCAGTGGAGCCGCTAGTCCCGACGCGCGAGACACCCCGCGGTGGAGGCTAAGGACAGAAACCCAAGGGATCCATCCGTGGGTTTAGGTCCCCCTTCCTGCCCCAGCGAGGTGAAGTCGCTTCTTGGGCGCTCCTGGTCGCTAATTTCCTGCTGAAAACGCAGGCTGGACTCGGGGACACTTCGGGTACGCACCCGGGCGCCCCGGGCACTTAGCGTGGAGCAGGTAGGAGGCTAATGGAGTGGGGTCGCCCGTAATGAGGTCTTAGAGCCGGAAGCTGGCTTCGGTTTTACTGGTCTGCAAAAAATAATGAAAAAAAAAAGTATAAACATTGCGGCAGAACCTGCTCATTAAGTGTGCATCGCGGATTCGGGGCGGATGTCTTAATTAGGCTGCGTTGTTCACGGGGATATTACACTAATTAAAACCAGACCCTCCAGGTGAGCGAAAATTGTGAAGGGAGGGAGGGAGAAAAGTTGTCGAGAAGGCGCTCCCTGATGAAAGCTGAGTATGGGCCTCTTTGGGGGGCGCCCCAGGTCACTGAGCGCCAGCAGCATGGCGGGGGCGGAGGAGGGGAGCCTTCTTAGAACCATCCCGGCTCGCCTTCCTTCTCCGCCTCCTGCGGGCGAGGAGCTCCCTTTGGCCGAGGACCGAGGCTGGCCCCCCCGCCCCTCCCCCAGGACTGGAGGCCTTCCTGCGTGGGCGCCTCGCTCGCTCACCGCACACTCCTGGAAGCAACGCTTAACCCCTCATTTCCTGGCTGACAGCTTCTGGGAGGGCAAGGCTGTCCCCAGGAGGGCGACAGAGTGGGTGACGTGGGAACCCCTGAAGGGGTTAAGGAGCAGAAGCACGGTTGAAGGGACGCACCCAAGCCGAGACAGCCTGGGCCTGGCGAGTTGGCTGCGTGCGTGCGTACGGCAGGGGTTGCCACTGGTGCTGGGCTGTTTGTTGCATGGCTGGGGTTTTCGGGCGTGAGTTGTCCATTTCTAGCAGCTATCTACTCCCCTTCCCCCAAAGGAAAAAGGGAACCTGGATGATTGCTTTGATCCACCTTCCTCAGGTGCCTGGGGCCTAGAGAGACCCGTGCCCAGCCCGGGGACCTCGGGTCGCCTCGGGTTGCCAGGAGGAGCCAGGAGTCCAGGGAAGTCCCTAGGCTCCGCCCCTTACTCGGATGGGCCTTTGCTGCAAACGCTCCTCACCCAGTGACCTCGGTCGGGAGCCACAGTGGGGCTGGGAGTATTGACTGCCCTTCGGCAGGGACTAGAGGCTGAGCTGGAGGGAAGGTGGCAGCATGGGCGGCCCCTGCCTCAGTGGCTCAGCAGGCACTTAGCGGGCGCCAGCACCAAGGACAGGGCCGAGGCCTCCACAACTTGCCCTCCTCGTCTTCCCTCCTCTACATGGTCCCAGGGCCGCTGGAGGCGCTGCGGGCACCGGCCCTCAGGCTGCTGAGGACATGGGGAGGGCTCCCAGGCTCATTCAAGAGCCAGAAAAGCCCAGGGCCTGCGAAGAGGTAATTACAGCAAGGAGGCCTCCTGGGTACCATTCCAGAGTGGGCCTTCTGTCCTGTGCCTGTCACTTACTCAACTTGGAGCGTGGCTGATGGCGCATCGCTGAAATGGAAAGATTATCAGGCTCTTTGGTGTCTGGGGATGAACTAAGCACGGTAGTGGCCAGAGAAAATGCCATCTTCCCTGGCTGGTTCAGCCCTGCTGCCTCTCCCCTGCAGCCTTCTTTGACACCTCTCTCCCAGCCACAGTCAGCCCTGGCCTAAGGCGCCTTCACACTAATGTGTGGCAGTTGGAGGTGCCTTGCTGCTGAGGGCGGGGGCCCTGCTTGGTTTATCTGCCCCCTCCCCCGTATATGCAGATGGTGGTCTGACCCATGGCGCCTGTGCGATTAGGAAGGAAGGAATGCGTAAGTCATGCTCCTCTCCTACTCAGAAGTGCCAGAGTGGTGGTGGTGGGGGGGACGCAGTAAAGAGAGGAAAACATGTCAGTGGGCCAGAGCCACAGTGCTGAATGCGAAACTGCAACATTATTTTTCAGCCCTTGCAGGGTGGGGCTTCCCTCCTCTAGCCCAGCCCAGCCCAGAGCCTGCAAGGTTTGGTCGGTTGTCTTCCTGTGTTTATTTATCTCCACACTCCTGCTTGATACTCTGTTATAAAGACAAATGGAACCTGACACGCGGCTGACATTTGGTGAGGAATTTTTTATTTTTAAACAAGTGAAGGGGGAAAAGCCATCTTGAAACTTTCTTCCCCTTCAACAGAGACCCGTTCCTCGGGAACCTACCATCCCCTAAATCCCTGCCTGCCACTGGCCCCTGCTCCTGGCACAAGGCACTGGCTTCGTAAACACATCCCGTTTGCACCTCCACCCTTGGATAAGCTGCAGCATCTCTCCACGCTCTTTCATAAAGCAGCACGGCATTTTCACAGGCTCATGAAACATTCAGACAGCCTCAACATCTTAACTTTCTGCTGGCTCTCTGAAGTAGGCTGCTGTCTGAGCCATCCCTGTCCTCTATAACATCCTGGGTCTATCTCCCTCTCTTCCTGTCCGTCTGTCTCTTCCTCTCCCCTCACTCTTTTTTTCTCCTGTGCTTTCTGAGTGGTGCAGGTGCTTACTGTGTGATTTCCTCCTTGCATAACTTGTGAGGGTTGAGGATGGCTCTTGGTTAATGGTTGCATGGTGAGCATGCAAGGAGCATTGCATACATACATACGCTGTGCATACACAGCGGGGCCTGCTCTGGGTTGAGGACTCATAGACAGACGAGTCACCTCCCTTCAAGAAATACCACGTGACACAGACTGATTTGGTGTATAAAATATAGACATTTTTAAGTGCAATGCACTTAGTAAATTAGTTTGCTATCACAGTTTCTCCAACACATAAACTGACACCAAAACACGCCTTAGAGGGAGACTGGAATAATAAAGAGTATAAAGTCTGTTACTTTATTTGTAGCTTGGGGCAAGCTCACAGTCTATCAGTTGCATTTTGAAAAGTGTGGTCAGGTTCTAGGTGGAAGGAGCCGTTCTGGATGCATCTTGCTTGGGTGCCACGTGAGTCACCCTCTTGGCCTGGGAAAGGACCGTCCATCATCTTTAATTTAGGGGCTTAGGGATGTGCTCCACTGTGTGATAGGACTCGTACGGAAATTACAAGTGCTGAGTGGACAAGCATGTTTTCTCCCAAAGCAAAGGCCAACTCTCGGGTGCAGGGAGCTTGGTGTCATCAGGCCTCTGATCCTGGCCCTTACCTGTAAGACACATGGGGGCCTTGACTGTTCTGGCCAGGCATCCTTCTGGTTTCTTCCTGGTCTCTAGACAGACCAGCAGCTAGAGATGGTCTCCTTGCCCCTCCTCTCTCTCCTCACTGCTGCTGCCCCTGCCAACTCTCTGTACTCGAAACATTGACAAGACAATGGTACTGAAGGCTCTGCAGTCAGGGGAAAGGGGGCAGAAGAACAAGGGATGGGGTGGTCTCCTCTATGGGGAGTGTTCCCCTTGTGGGTAGAGTAAGCTACAGCTTGGGGAGGCTTTTTAGAAGTGAAAATCAGTCTTCCCTTGGATCCATCTCCACTCCTTCCGTGTAGGTCGGGGCCAGGTCCTGCGGGTTCCACCTGAGAAGTGGGTTGTAACTTGCTGGTGTCAACTTGAGTTGGGGGTCCTCAGCCTCCGTGGTTTCCTCTTAGGACCAAGAGCCAAGCACTTGGTATTGCAAGTTTTCTTTTAAGGTTTAATTATTTGTGCTCAGAACATATTCCCAGCAGAAAAAAGAAAGAGGGAGAATATATATATTTTTAGAAGGAGTTTACTTGCTTGTTGCTTTGGTTAGCGGCTGTGCTGAGAGCTTTCTCCCAAGATTCCAGAAGAACAGAGGCCTAGGCGGAGCAACTGCACCGTACCTGGCCATCTCCCTCCTGGACCCACCACTGGCCATCAGCTCCGTAGGCACAGGTCTCTGCTTGGCTGGCTGCTCCATACTTGGGAAGGTGAGCCCACCCTTCCTTGAGCGCTGGGCTGTGAGTGGAAGCCAGCTGGCGAGGAAGGTGGCCGGGTATGTCTGTTTTAGCCCTTTTAGAAAATAATCCCATTTGCAGGCGAGGAAATTGCCCGAGCATAGAAAGCTGCCACCAGCCAGCCCCTGAACAGTTTCAAGTCCTTGTTTGGGGGCCCGGTTGAGATCATAACATGTATCTTTTGTACTAGAGAGGAGGATCCTGTGTGCCTTTATATCTCCAAGGCCTCTTGTCTTGCTTCAAAAATTCTCCCTCCATCAAAACAAACACACAAAAGTAACCCGGACCTCCAGATCGGATTCTCTTCTGCAGGGCCACCAATACTGTAGTGGAGGCAGCGTACCAGGCAAACCAAGGGCACTTTCAGAGTTCTGCCCATGAGCAGCCCGAACACCACGGACTGCAGTCCTCACCCACGTCTCCTCGTCTGTGACACCAGATGAGACCCAGGGATGAAGATGGCAGGAACGGTGGCCCCCAGAGTCCAGGTGCTTCTCCTGCCCTTGCTCTCATCCTGCGGTTCGCATCCTTGGACACCAAGCAAATGCCCATTCCCGGGTCAGGCTCATGTCTCCGAATCGTTTGCTTTTAGGCAATGGTCATGAGAACATGGAGGAGCAGGCTGTCCTCAGCAATGAGACTTTTAATGGAAAAATGGGAACCTCCTTTGGAACCAAAGGACATAGAGTTTCCTTGTATTAGGAAGGTCCACAATTTGGAGAAAGATTTAAAGCAGTACAAACACCCTGGTGCCTTTAGAAATCATTTCTCACTAAACTTTCATAACTCCAAACTCTTACTCAATGCCAATTAGAGGTTTCTCTCCTGGATTACATCAAAAACAACTCCTATTTTTTTCTGGAACTTTTGAGGGCAGGGGGCTGGCTGAAGCTCCAGGGTCTGTTCCTAAGAGCTTCTGGGCACCTTGGAATCAAGCACCTGATGATGGTGACCTCTTCTTCCCCACCCCAGCCCACCCCACCCCACTTTTGAAAAAGCAATGGCAAGAAGGGGTTTTTAGCCTTTTGTTTTCAGCAACGAGGTATGAGGATGACTTTCTAGTGCATCACATGGGAGAGCCACACACACCAGTATGTCCCGACATTACCTGTCACCTTGAGATCCGCGTAAAAAAAGGAAACCCAGAATATGCTTTAAACTGGGTCCGTGGATAGGCTCCCGATGGGCTCTGCAAAGCCTACTGACCTGCTCTTGACACTTGCCCTTCACCCTTCACCCTGGAGGTGTGGCTGAGTCTTCACCTGGTTAGTTTTCGTATTCATGGGAGGTTCTGAGGTTGTACATCTTGGCAACTCCCCAATCCCATCAGCTCATTCTTATAAGACTCACCCTTTGCCCCCAGGGCACACACAGTTACATGCACATTGAAATGGAAGCGACTTCTGAGCAAGGCAGTATGTCAGTTACTTTTCATGAGACCTTAAAGCCCGTCAGGGCTGGCCGCACAACCTGTGGGTGTGGTGAGTGGATTCGGCCTGCACCTGCTGGCTGGTGTGAGGGCTCTGGGCAGGGACAGCCTGAGGCCAGAGCTGACTTCTGATGGTGGCAGGGTTGCCTGCAGCAGACCGCTGGAGAGGGCGTGCACCCTTCCCAGCCTTGTCACCCAGGGCAGGCTCTGGAACCTCAGTTTAGCCAGCTGAGAAGCAGGGACTGCTGCGTGGATCAGGGGATCTATGTAAAGCTGCTGACGTGGTAAATGGTACCCTTCCCTGGGGCTATCCACCTGGTAGAGGGAAGAGCACGTTGCTAGGGTTAGGAAGGGTCAGGGTTAAGGAATGGATTCCGAACTGTTCCCTGTGGGCACAATTATGATGCTGCTTTAAAAGAGCTCCTGATAAACTTGCAGATGCTAGGATGGAAACAACCCTTAGCATGTCTCTAAAGAGAGGGAGGGGTCTGAGGAGACCCCCCCACTCCCTCGGGCCTGGAAGGGCTCCCTGGAGCAGCCCCCAGCAGCTCATGTCCTTAGGAACACCCTGAAGCCAGGCAGAAGGAAGTGAGGTCCTGTCTGTGGGGCCATGGACTAGGTGGTTACCCTGGTCAGGCCATCCAGGGGGCAACAGGGCTCCTGCCTGTGCTGTGCCCCCGCAATGGGCCCACTGTGCTCTCCCCATGCCTCCACTGCCAGCGGGGTGTCAAGAGTACCACAGGGAGGCCGGGGCAGGGTGGCTCACACCTGTAATCCCAGCATTTTGGGAGGCCAAGGCAGGGAATCACCTGAGGTCAGGAGCTCAAGACCAGTCTAGTCAACATGGTGAAACCCCGTCTATACTAAGAGTACAAAAAATTAGTTGGGTATGATGGTGCACGCCTATAATCCCAGCTACTCAGGAGGCTGAGGCAGGAGAACCACTTGAATCTGGGAGGTGGAGGTTGCAGTGAGCCAAGATCACACCACTGCACTCCAGTCTGGGCAACAGAGCAAGACTCCATCTCAAAAAAAAAAAAAAAAAAAGAAAAGAAAAGAAAAAAAAAGAGTACACAAGGAGAGAGGGGCACTGCAGCAGGTCCTCTTGCTTTTGCAAAGGGAGTGGCATTGGATCATCAGGGACGAGGCTCCAAACCATGCCAGTTGAATTTCCCATGAGGGAGAGGAAAGGAAGGAGGATCATGGCCTCCCTCCCCCAGCCCTTCCCGGGCTCCTTTGAGCCTACAGTTTGCAGCCACATTGCTTACCGTGCAGGCTGAGGGATTCCAGCCCACCCCTGCCTTTCGTGTGGATATGTTTTTGGATCTCAGGTCTCAATGCATGAAAAACTGAAGCACAGCTTTGCAAAGCCCATTAGAAAAAAAACAAAGTGTGTGCTTTTATTCTTTCTGGAATATTGCCTATCATTGATGTGAGGCCATTAGGCACAGCTGGGGGCCCCACGGCAGGGACGGGTGAAGTGGAACCAGAGATCTGAGGGGCTTCTTCCACAGGCTCCTTGTAGACCTGGGACGGGGCATGTGGTTCACCGGTGTCCCTGGCTGCGTGCCCCCAGCTGCTGGGGAGGAGACCAACAGTGGTTGATTGTGTTCCTCTCAGGGGTGCTATCCAAGGGTACATTATTCAAGTATTTTGGAATCTTGGCAGAAAAGAGAAGAAATTTAAGGTGAGAATTACTGTTGTCAGTGGCGTAACATTATAATCAACACTCCCAGAGAGCCAATGCTGTGTTGAGCTTTATCGTCCAGAAGTCTGTTTGATATCTTGACAGCTGGGAACCTTTAGCTGATGGCCAAAGGGTGGGAGGGAGAGCAGGTGGACGATGGCCTGTGTTTGATAGGGGAGCCTGTTACCCTTTTCCTCACTGTTAAAGCCTTGTGATGGTGTCTGGGACAACTTTACGGGATGATTAAAGGCCATCTTCCAGTGGATACATTTTTCTTTCTCACCGGCAGATCTCATCCTAGGACAGTTGAGAACGATACACCTAGAATCTGCCTGCTTTTAACTCTAACAGCATCCTTGGGCCATGGACGGGGGGCTTTCTGCAGATCTGCCCTTTGTGTTTGAAAATACATCTGCCTGTGTGTGTGCGTTGGCAGCGTTGCCATAACCAGCATTCGCTTTCCTGACTTGCCCAGGCTGCAGCATGCAAGATGAGTGTTGCATGGGTACCTCCCCGCCTCTTAGACTTTTAAAATAGAGCCATCTCTCCAGAACAGACGGGCACAACTAAGACAGGTCACTGATAACAGTATCAGTATCTACATGCTAAAGACACAGCTCGCCTCATTTCCCACGGGGTTCTTTCCTTGGTACAAGTCACCCAGGAGACTGACTTTGGGAGAAGTAATTTCTCCCCGTTCCGGGTATGTTTTGCTCAAAATCTAAGAAGAAAACTCACAAGACCAGACTAGGAAAATTTCAGCCCCCAAGGATAATTTTTCAGAAAGTAATGAGCACTAGAAAATGAGGGCTATAAAGGAAGTCTTTAGGTAATAATCGTAACTATAATGTTCATCACTTTGAAGTGCATTAATATATACTAAAATTACAGAAAATATTAAGTCTGCTGCAGGGGAAGGGGGCGTGCTTTGGAGCTTGTGGCTAAACCTCCTGGACCAGCTCGGTTCTCCAGGCCACAGCTGGGGCTATGTGGCCCCTGGCCCGTCCCTGCCCTCACAGAGACACCTGCCCTAAGAGAGGATCCTGTGGCCCTAGCTGGGGCCCAGTTGCAGACACCATGAAGGCTGGATGGAGAAGCAGTATCCCCCGCAGCGGGCTCCTTCTGGGGCTGTGATGTTTTATAGCCTGGCAAGGGAATGCCAAGACTCCCTAAGGGCCTGGCTCACTTTATCAGGGTCCTGCTGCTTGAGAGCGGGAGCCTGGGAGACGAGGTGTGTAGATGCCCCAGACGTGGCCCCTGGAGGCTGCAGTCAGGCTGAGGCATTCATTCCTCCGCAGTGGTCCTGGGGTGGGGGAGCAGCCGGAGCATGGCTGTGGCGGCCGCATGCTTTCTCCTGCTGCCTGGCTCTCTCTGTTCCCCTCCTGACCCCTGAGCCTCTGCCTCTCCTGCGTTCCCCTTCCTCACTCCCCTCTTTCACCTTCAGAGCTAGCGGACTTCTCCAGGCTGCATGTAGGCGAGGGGCTGGCAATTGGAGGTCAAGCAGGCTGAGCTCGGAGCAGCGGGAGGAAAGATTTACGGTCCTCCCTGCCCGGCTTGATGGACAATTAAAGCCACACACGGTTGGAGGAGAGCAGTGTCGTGAAGAGTCAGGATGGTCAGAATAAATCAGTCACCTCCACTTAGACGGCTGAGCTAGACTGCTTCCCCTGGGGTGTGGATTTGAAGGTTCCAGAATGGGCTGTTCAAAGGTTTGGCATACTCTGAGCTCCATCAGAGTCAGAGCCTGAAGACCCTGGGGGTCTCCTCACAAATGGGGCGTGTGCTGTAGGGAATTAAGGGAAAATTCTGGATAATGTGTTTAGAGGGCATTTTGTTTCCAGGGTACCTGGCATCTGCAAGAGTCTCAAACCTGAATGTTTGGGAGTCAGGATAGTGGACCCCCACCTGCAAGCAGAGCGTGTGCACGCATGTGCTTGTGTATGCTTGTGCACATGTATGTGTGCACAGGTGTGTGCACATGTGTAGATTGTACATGCATGTGCCTGTGTGTAGAGTGTGCACACAGGCATGCATGTGCATCCTGTATGTGTCCATGTGCGTGCATGTATGTGCACATGCACAAGTGTGTTTCTGCATTTGTATGTGTACCCACATGTACCTGTGTGCATGCATGAGCATATGTGTGCCGTACATGTGTGAGCACATGTGTGTGTCGTGTGTGGGTACTAGTGCTTGCCTCTTGGACATCGCAGGCTCCACTTGTGTCTTTAAACACACACACCCTCTGCAAGGCTGCCGGGAGCTGGGCTTCTGAGCATCCGCCAAGCCCTGCGGCCGTCCTTCTTCATTTGTTCTGTGTGTTATTTCAGTACCTTGAAGACTCTGGCAATTTCCTCAAGGAAACTTTGTCTTTGTGGAAATGAGATGCCAGCACTCCTCGGCCCTCCCACTGGCTAATTGATGATATGATCCCGCGTGGGAGACTTGCCATTCCTGGAAATGCTCTTTATTTCGTGGGCCCCCCCGCCCCCTGCCCGCCATCGTCTGATTTCTACGAGCTGCTGCATGTGAGGTGCAGGGCTGGGCGTTTGCTGTGACTCAGCCCATGTGCCAGGCCTTTCATTAACTTGGATACTACAATTATGTGCGCCAAGAGACTGCGAGGGCCATTTAGGATTTTTCTCCCTTTAAGAAAATATTCCTTTTTCCCCAGCCAGGTAGCCCAGCCCTTTGCCTCTGCAGCTGTGGCCCAAGCTGTGTGCTGGCCCCAAGCGCTTCTCAGCTCTCCTGGCACCGACCTGCAACAAACTCTTGCTGGGGGGCTGGGGCTCTGCCATGGTTCTGTCGGAGGTGTGCAGCAGGTGGTCAAGGCAGCCTGCCCTTGGGAGCCACAGGATGTGGCCTGCTGTGGCGGCTTCACGGTCAGGGTGTGAATAGCAGCATGCGTGCTTTTGTGCCTGTGTGAGCACACACACACCCCATCGGCACACGCGAGGATGACCTTTGGCACAGCACACCTGCTGCTGTGGCCTGCACAGAGAAGGGCTGACCCCAGGACAGCGGCTCCCATTCGCCTCCATCAAGGCCAGCTGGACCCTTCACGGGGCCCTGGGAATTTCCGAGTGTGGGCCGTGGGGTCATGTCATGTGGGGATGGAGTTGCACTGGTCTCCTGCACACATGCACGCTGGCCAGCATATTCGTATGCTCGCAGGGGTAGCCTGACCCTCTTCCTCCACTTAGGAGATGTATGCATGGAAACTTGCCCCTGTGGGTGTCTTGGGATGAATATTTGGGGTCCTGGGGGGTCTGGATTGCAGAGTAACTGGGTACTGTAAGAGTTCCTCTAAATGTCGGGTCTCTTGGGGAGGGGGAGGCATGCAGCACTTCTGTGGGTGGGTGGAAGGTTGAGGAGGGGCCACCCTGGCTCAAGGTCACCCCACGGGGAGCAACCTGATCTGAGGACAGACCTGCCCGGGACTCTGGGACTGAGATGAGACACTTGCTTCCCCCTTCAAAGGTCGTGAGATTCTGGGGGCACAGGCTGCCTTCCATATGGTGCCCACAAAGCTCATTAAAAGCACCATTCAGAGGCCTTATCTCCAAAAGGAAGGCAAGAGTCCAACCCACCTAAGCACCAAATAACTCAACAACTCAAAAACTTATTTTTTTAAACTTCCTTGAGTTGCCATGGTTACTTGCACGGTCCTTGCGTCTCTGTTGCTCTACGTGGAGCTGCTTGGAGGAGGAATTAAAACCTCCAGGGTTCACCCCTTGGAAGGGCCTGTTTGTGCTCCTGTGTGGAGGAAAAGAGCTGGAGAAGGTAGGGATCTTCCAGGACCATGGGATGTGATTTTCCAACATTGCACTTCTGAGATGCTGGAGACGGAATTTGTCTCCCACGCTAAAATAATTATAGCCAGGAGAACAGAGAATACATCATTCTAAGTTAAGGTCCTTAACAACGAGGAGGGTGTGTGCGCGTGTGCATGTGTGTGAGTGTATGCGCATGTGCGTGTGTGTGTACGTGTGTGCGCGCACATGTATGTGTGTGCATGAGCGTGTGTGCGTGTGCATGTGTGTGTGTGTGCATGTATGCGTGTGCATGGTCGTCTCTGCATTGCCACCAACTTCCTCCTGGAGTGCTCTTTTGTACTGGCCACGTGTGTAAAGGCAGTGGCAGCTGAGGCCCCTGCACCTGTTGGCCGGCCTCCAGCAGGCAGTGCTTCCTGCTCCTGTGGCTTGTGCCCAGGCAATGCTACTGAGATGCAGATATCTGCAGGGGGGTTTTGGGGAGAATTGCTAGTGAGGGATGGGAAAGAGGGTGGGTCAAGGAGGAATAAAGAAACCAAGACTCCTTCTGACCAGGCTCCTCTGTGCTCTTCAGACTGTGGGGTTCCATCCTCCTACCTGCCATGGCTCCGTGGGGAGTCCCAGGGCCCAGATGTGGCCCATGCAGCCCAAAAATTAGCTGCAAAGAGGAGAGTTCATGCTGTGGGCCAGCGGTTTGCCCTAAATGCCCCCTGCCTGGGGTCCCATTGTTTCTCCCCCATGGGATGGACAGACTGGCAGGTCATTTCCACTTTGGGGGCCCTGCAGCCCCAGTGGCTTTTGGGGGTGTCTGCTCCCTGCTGGCCACAGGGAGAAGCTGTCCTCCCTCTCTCCTGGGAAGGCAGGAGCCAACCCCTGCCTACAGGGGGCACTTAGTAGGTGACTGTGGATGCAGAGGCTGAAATCAGGTGGTACCTTCTAAGTGTCAGGCTGTAGTGACCAGTGAGGAGGGCCTTCCCAGACCCTTCTTGTCCCAAGTGGTCTCAACCTTTCCCTCTGTTTCCCGCCTCACTAGGCCATCCCTTCCTCCTGTCAGGCCGGGAGAACTGCTCCCCAGTGCTGGTGCTGGGCCACAGGGCCACACACAGGATGACAGCAGAGGGCTCATTCTTGGCCAGGGCTCTTGTTTTCCCTCGTGCCTCCTCTTTCTGCCCCGGGTGGGGGCGGGCAGAAAGCCCTTCTACAAGTCTGTAGGAGGACTGTGTCTGTCTTGCCATCTTACCCGGCCAGCCCTCTCTCATTCCCAATGCAAACCGGAGTCCCTGGAGCACAGCTGGGCTGGCAAGACCAGATTCCCCAATTTGAGGCCAGTCTTGCTTTTCCATGGCTGGGATATTTTAGCAGCAAGACAGGAGGTGATCTCAGGCTCCTGCATTGCCTTTTTGGCAAACTCATGAGCTCGCAGTGTGAGGACAGGTGCTTTCTCCAGGAAGCATTTGGGGTGACTGTGTGCGGCAGCCAGGGGGGTCTCCCTCATGAAGTCCTTTCTTATGTGTGGCCAGCAGGAGGGAGGCCGAGGCCAGGGGTGACCCCAGCATTTCTCTTGCAGAGTCCTAGGAGTGGCTTGGCTCATTAAGTAGATGGTGAAGGCCGATGGGAAGGTTTTGGATCCTTCTATCAACACGGGACATAGCGAAGCCATAGGTTATCATTGGGTGTATCTAAGGCGGTGAGCAAGTGGGACGTACTGACGTAGACAGGCACGCAGAGGACATGAGAAGCATCCACAAAGCCTTCCTCTGGGCCTGAAGTCAGCACCTGCTTTCCATAGCACTTTCTGGGAGCTGTAATCAGCACTGAGAAGGAAGAGCAAAAAATCACAGTGGGCGTCTGCAGCTCCGTCTCCCGTGTTGGGCTGTAAGTGCTTTGCGGGCAGGGGCTGCAGCTGATCCACATCTCCCCAGAGCACCCAGCATGACTCTCCGCTCATAGTCCGTTCTCCGTCAACATTTGTTGAATTCTGACAGCTGGCTGGGGGGCAGGGGTCTTTGTGGCTCATTAGCTCTGTGGCCAGGCTGGGCCCACGGTGGGTGGCCCTGGTGGGTTTCCATGCCTTGGTTATTTCTGCCTCTAGAGGCTCCACTGAGAAGGGGTGGGAGGGTGTGCCGGAGGCCCTGGTCCACCCCTGGCTGGTGCTAGGCACACTCTCTCCCTGCTAATCAGAGAGCCCCAGGGCCTCGGGGCACAGGGCTGTCAGAGGGACAAGGACCCTGGTGATCTGCAGGACAGTCACTGTGGTTTCTGGCCCAGAGAGGAAATGGGCCCTGGTTCTGCCCTGCGGGTTCAGTGGGGCTGTGCATCAGCCCCAGGAGCTTCCTTCCCTCCTTCCCTGGAAGTGAACCTTGGAGCTTGTGCGATTGTTTCCCAGAACCAGAGTCAGCTGCCAAATAGAGCAGACTGCCTCCGAAAGGGGGGTCTCAGATGTCTCTTTGAGCCACCCCTCTTTCCTGGGCTTGGAGTGAGGAGTAGATGAGAGGGAGGGAAAAGTACCAGGGAGGTTCTGGATTGCTCTAGAAGATGCCAGATAATTCTGGAAGATATCCTGAGACTCCTCCAGATGTGTGACCCTGGGGCCAGCTGCATCCTTCGGAGCGTAATATACCCCGTCCACAGGGGAGTACACTCGTGATTATTGATGCTAATGGAAAACAGAAGTGGAATGGATAATTCAAGATGGCAGATGAATCAATATTATTTATATTTAGCCTGTGAATGCGCTGCATATTTCTCCGCTGGCAGATTGGGCTTCACAATTATGTTTTGCAGAATCCAAGAATTTGCTGCCCACGGGCCAAGGGCTGCCACCTTGCTCTTCCTCTAGGAGGGTTTTTGGAAAGCATAGGAGCCCCTCGTGACTTGGCGGCCGGCTTAGAGGGAGGCGCCAGGTCCGTCCTCCCCTCTGCGCGGCTGGCATGCCACTTCCCACAGGTCTCCCCGCTGCTAACACACTCCCTGCAGCCGGGGATTGGTTAAAAGCGTTAAAGAGAGAATGGCCTATTCATACACACGGTGGGTTTTAGGCAGCTGCTTTTCATGGATGTGGAAAGAGATCCACAGTCCATTTTAGTGGAAAGGAAAGATGGCAGAGCTGTCAGTGTGATTTAATCCTAAAGCATGTGGACCTGGTGCACTGTCTTGTCTTCATCTGGTATTCTCAGTGCTTAGCCCAGTGCCTGGCACAAAGCAGGTGCCCAGCGAGCGGTTGCTGACTGAGCATGTTCTTTGCTGGGGCGCTGTGGGGCTCAGTGGCGGGATCAGGTTCCTGGTCTGGGGACCCAGGTCTGCTGCTCCAGGGAGCTGTGTGTCTGCGCGCCGGTTTCTTTCTGGTGAGCTTGACCTTGCACCTTGGTGGCCCCATTACGGTCAGCCTCGGCACACCTGGAAAGTGGCTCCTTTCTCTCAATGCCGATGGCTCTCCAGGCGGGGGTGGGGGTCATTCATCTTGTTACTGCAAGGGTGAGATGGGGAGCGTCATCCCAGGGAGTGGGATCAGCGTCTCCTGGGGGTGTGTCCTGAGGACTCCGTTCTTGGTCAGCACTTGTGCCAAACATGGTCCCGTCTGGTCTCCTCTTTGAGGACCCAGTAAATGCAAACCTTCTGGCCCTCTGTGTCGCACCCACAGGGGATGGAGGATAAGAGGAACCACATGTGAAAACTCAGAAATCGCCAGTGGAGGCTTCTGAGGGTGGCTTCTGGGGTGTGCCGAGGGTGGGGAAGCGCTGGGTGGGTGCTTCCTTGCGTGTTCAGAGGTGTCCCTGGAAGGCCTCACGGCTGCCTACACCCCTGGACCCTGGACGCCAGAACCTTAGTGTGGGCGTGGTGCTCTTTGACATCCAAGTTTAAAAAGATGGCCTCTGATTTGTAAGGTGCCTTATGTTAGACGTCACATTGATTTACATCTCTATATTTAAAAAATTGGCCCTGCTCACACTGCCCTCAAGGAAGAGTACTGTCGGGTCCTGTGGTCCCAGGGACAGAAACAAGAACCTTGAGGTGCTGGGTTTGTGTGGCTCGAGTCCTCCCTGCGCAGGGGCTGGGCTGCACAGCCGGCTTTAGGCCCAGGTGGCCCTGGAGTGGACAGCTTCTGAAGTCAGCATGTGGGAGGCAGGGCCTGGAGGGGGTTGGCTGGTGGTGTGAACAGGAGCATCTGGGGACAGCAAGCTATTTCCGTCTCTTTCCTTGCTGTGGCCTGGGTGCCTCCAGGTGCCTCCAGAGGGTCAGGGCTATGTCTTCCACTTCTTGTTTGTCCCTGCTGCCCCGCAGAGTGCCATTTCCACAGCTCCATGTGCAGAATCTTCTAGAAGAAAGACCTTGTTTCTGGACTAACCCCCTCAGTCTTAAAAGCTTCCAGGGGTCTTAAAGAACATTCCAGCGCCGTCTCAGCCCTTAGTTCTGAGACCCTTCTACTTCCGGTGGAGAAGGGGGGTCAGGGGACACCTCTGCCCTCTCTGGCACATAGTAAGTGCTTAATCAATGTTGCGAGAATGCAGGAGGGACGGTTGCTCTGTCCGGATGAGTCAGACACAGGCAGGTTCATCTTCCTCAATTGCGTGCTTCCTCTGTATCCCCTTGAACCTAAAAACAGCTATCTCAGGAAGAGGGAGGACAGAGAGTTTGACTGATGGATTCCCCAGGTGCCCCAACCCTTTGGTCCAAGTGCCTCCCCACCCAGCAAGTGCCAGCAGGTTTTGGTTTCTGTCCTGGAGCCCTCTGGTGCCATACTCTCTCCATTTCCTCTCCTGGCCCTTGGGAGCAGGGAGAACAGACGTTGGGCCGCCGCAGATGACCGACTGCCCGAGGCCGGGACCTGAACTGGTGCCCAGTGTGCCCATCGGGTTCTGTTGCTCCCGGACTCCTCTTGTCATTTTCAAAATCAAGATACAGAAAAGAAAACTAACATGTGTAGGAGCCACAACCACATCACAAAGTTATCTAAAGTGAGCAGGCCACTCTGGTTCTCAGAAATTAGATTATTTTAGAGTTTCATTGAATTAAGAAAGGAGTCCTCCCTCAGTGTTCCCAGCTCTCTGCCCCTTCCTCTGGTAGCCCCTCTCTCCACGCCCACCCTCCCGCGGCCGATGAGAGATTTTCTGGCGGTGTCAAGGCAATGTGACCTGGTTCTGTAATAAGGAGGAGGCTTATTAGAATGAAGGCCTAACAGCGTTAAAAAAGCAGTCTTTGCAAGATTGAGGCCACAGGGGAATTGTAAATTCTCAGCAAAGACCTCATTTAAGGATTGGAATAAAAACTCGGCATGCGTGTACAGGCGTGCACACATGACGCGCCCTCCAGAAGCAGACTTAGTTTACAAAAAAAGAGCTGGGAGAAGGAGGGAGGATTGGGAGCTGCCAGGGAAGGGCAGGTGGTGTCCGTGCTGGTGGGATGTGGGGTCTCCTGGGGGTGTCTGCCTGCCGAGAGTAGGCTGTGGACACACGTGTTCCTCTCTCATGGGTTTTCTCTGCACCTGCACCCCTCCCTGGAGCAGTTGCCACCCACCTCTGTCCCCCGAGAGTGGCAAGAGCCCAGTGGGGGCTACCTTCCCTGACCCCCACCTCCGATCACTCATGCTTTTCACCTGGTGGTTGCTGCCACTAAGCAGTCTGTGGTTTGGGGCCTGCCAGGTCAGGAGTGCAGGGGGCCACGGGAGCAGGGGTATGGGGTGGAGGGTGTGCCAGGTCAGGAGTGCAGGGGGCCATGGAAGCAGGGGTGTGGGTGGTGGGTGTGCCAGGCTCCTTCTGAGTAGTGAGAAGGGGCAGGGGAGCACATGGCTGTGGGATGAAGTCTAAGGTGCTGCCGTCGTACAGAACATTTGGGATGTGCCAGGACCACCTGTACATTTCCCTGTCAAGGGTCCCATGCTGCAGTGCCGTCTGAAACAGACAACAGCCTTGGTTTGGGCCTGCCGGGACCACCTTGGGAGTGGCTGTCCCTGGGAGAGTCCTGGCGTCCTGAACCTGCTTGTCCTGGGCTCAGCTCAGTGGGAGAGGAGGGAGTGTGTTCACAGAGCAGGTGGGAGTGTGCAAAGGGAACCACTCCCCACCCAGCCTTCCCAGGAACAGGCAGTCCACGGGGTGACCTGGAAGGTCCCCATGGATCCAGCTCCAGTTGCCCACAGGGTGACCTGTTCAATAACACTGTATAAACACACATACACATTCTCACACTACACACACGCACACATGTCCACACACATGCACTCACCACACATGCACATGTGTGCACATACTACACATTCCACACATATTACACACTGGACACACCACACACACATTTACATATGCGTATGTTCACACACCACACACATACACAGGCATGCATATGTACACACATGACAATACTCCACCCCCCCACACATACACATGCATGCATGCATGCACACACGACAATACTCCACACACACACCACACACACACATGCATGCGTGCACACACGGCAATACTACACACACCACACACACACGCACACATATGTGTGCACATACAACAGTGTTCCACACCCTGCAGAAACACACACACATGCATGCATGCACACATGACAGTACTGCATATCCCACACACACCACACACATGCGTGCATGCACACATGACAATACTCCACACACACAATACATACATGCATGCATGCACACACAATACTCCACATCCCACACACACGTGCATGCATGCACACACAATACTCCACAGCACACACACACCACACACACACACGCATGTGTGCACACACGGCAATACTCCACACACACCACACCCACACGCACACGTATGTGTGCACATACGACAGTGCTCCACACCCTGCAGAAACACACACACATGCATGCATGCACACATGACAGTACTCCACACACACCACAATACATACATGCATGCATGCACACACAATACTCCACATCCCACACACACGTGCATGCATGCACACATGACAATACTCCACACACACAATACATACATGCATGCATGCACACACAATACTCCACATCCCACACACACGTGCATGCATGCGTGCACACACAACACTCCACCCCTGCACACACCCCATATACAGTGCATGCATGTGTGCACACACTACAATACTCCACACTCCGCATACACACACTGCACACACCACATACATGCACACGTTTACACGTGCCACACACCACACATGCACACCCCTCCACACACCCTCTGTACGTGCATCCCCCTCCACACACATGCACACATAGCTTTTATTCCATCCTCGTCAGGCTCCCGGATAACCGCACGCCAGCTTCCTGGACTTGCTTTCAAACCAGCAATCTGTGCCCCAACCCTTGCCCCAGACTCTGTTTTCAGGGGCTCCAAGCAAAGGCGGTGACCCTACAGAGAACACGCTACTGTTTGGGGCTGAAATCCAGAGGAGACAGGAGGCCCAAGAGGAAGGAAAGATGGGGATGGGCTGGGGGCTGGGGGCGGCCGCCACCTTCTCCTGGGACCTTCGCTGCTGTGCCTGGCTTTTATCACTTCAGGCTGTGCCTGGAACACAGTAGGTGCCCAATAAATGTGTACCAAAGAGTCTGGTGTCCGTCGGATGGGCAGAGCCTGGCTGGGGGTTCTCCTTTTTGGTGCCAGGATTGGTCCTGGCCATCGTGTGTCTCCTGTCCCCAGGAATTCTAGAGTGGCAGCGTGGCTGTGACAACACTCTGAGTTTCGAGATGAAGGAAGCCCCTGAGATAGCAGGGCTCATTCCAGCAGTGACTTCCAAAGCCTTGGCCCCCAGTGACACCTGTGCCGGGGGAACACATGGCGATGGGTGCCAACCCCCAGGACCACGTGACTGCCGGGTTCAGGAGGCCTCTCTGGGATCTCCCCTCATGTGGGAACCTTTATCCCCCATCCTGGCTTTTCTCCTGGACTCCTTGTTTCTGGAACAGTCAGCAGGCTTGGTAGGAAGGGGCAGCGACAGCTCCCTGCTCCCGGGGCCCCAGCAGACACGGGAACTTCTCGTCCCTCCGAGGGCTGGAAAGCTGCTTGCAGGCTTCTTTTGCACTCCCAAGAGGCTGGATGCTTGGTGAATTCTGAGAAGTTGGCTGCAGTCTCGAGGCCCCTTCTTGGGGTTCATTGAAGATTTCTTTGAGATTTGGGGTGGGGTCCATGTTGGCTGTGTTTGCCATTGTCCTCCCGGGGGCCTTGTGGCGATGAGAACTCTTACCCTAGGGCTGAGCTGATGTCCTTGCTTTCTCCTTTTCGTTCTGGTGAGAAAGGGGCCATCTGAATGCCAGGGGGTGGACACGCGGCATCCAGGGAGAAGGCAGGGGAAGAGGTCTGGTCTCCTGCTCCACTTTCGGTGCCAGGTGGCCAGAGTGAGCTTCATTGGTATCCTAGACTTTCCGCCTCCTTTCCTGGAGGAGCCCCAGCTGGGATGTCCTGGGAGGCGGACTTCCCTAGACATCATCCCAGCCCCAGGAGACCCACAGGGAAGGCAATTTACATTTCAGGTCATTAAAAAATAAAAAGCAACCCAAGGGGGCTGGGAAGGAAATAACAGTCCCAAACTTGGCAACAAATAGGTTGCAATTTTTGGAAGCTTTTTTGTGTGAAGAATGAGTTTCCAGCTCTGCAGGAATATCCATGTGCCTTTTAAACAAAGGGCAATTATGTGCAATCCATCTTTGCTTTTGTGGGCTTCCTAGGAAGGATTCTTGGAGTCTTTGCCTCCATCTAGCCCCCTCCCTTTTAAAATGACAGTCATGTGAAAGTTTCCAAATAATTGCTTGTCTTTTACCGTGTGCTATCTTGGCGCGTGTCTGTCCCCTACCAGGGCCTCGTCCCCTGGGGTTCTTATCCTGGGGATAGGACAGATGGAGACAGTAAAGAAGTGTGTGGCCTGGGGGGGGGGTCTGAATGGGGAGGTGGGGAGGCGGTGTTGGGGCAAAGCTAAGGCACATTGGGCAGCACAGGAAGCACCCCCAAATGGGGCATTTGTCTCCCAGGCCCCCATGGCCCCTGAAGTGCCCTCCAGGGAATGCGTGGGGGGTGGAGGGCACCTTCCCTGCTGCCTCTTCCTCCTCTTTCCTTTTCTTCTTCTTTTTTAATCTGAGGGTTTCATTTTCCAGAAGCTGTCATTTTATATAAACCTCGCGCGGAGGCACATCCGTTCTCACTGCCAAATCTCCACATCAAACGCCGGTGTCCACCATTGAACTGACAGCCCTCCCCAGCGTGCCCGGGCCTTGCCGAGACCTGGAAGGACAGACCCCCCATGGTGGGACGATGCAGGCCAAACCCACGTGGGGGTGTCGGGGTGCGCGGGGGGTGTTGGGGTGCGTGTGACCCCTCTTCACTGCTGTTCTCCAGAGCCCCTTCCAGGGGGTCCCAGCTCCTCCCCGTGCATTTCTGGTACAGCGCCCAGGGCCTCCCGGGGAAGCTCCAGGAGCCTGGGCAGGCAGCAGGGAGGGGATTGGGAGGGAAGAGGCTATCCGCTCAGGCTGAATCATGTCCTCCCAAAAAGCCATGTTGATGTCCTAACCTCTGGGACCTCAGAATGTGACCTTAGAGACAGGGTCTTCTCAGAGGGGATGGGGGGCCCTAATCCAACAGGACTGGTGTCCTTATCCTCAGGGTATATCAGGACACAGAGGCACAAACGGGAGGGTGATGTGGAGAGACAGGGAGAAGACAGCACTTGGCTGGGCCGAGGCAGCCACAGGCCACCGGCACTCAGGGGAGCACCCAAAGCCAGGAGAGGCCTGGGGTGGATTCTCGCTCAGAGCCCCCAAAAGGAGCCCACCTGCCGGACTCCACACCCTGACTCAGACAGCAGCCTGCCGCAGCGCGAGAGGATCTATGCTGTTGTTTGTGGCCGCCAGTGTGTGGTCCTGTGTTATGATAGCCCCAGCGCTGATGCCCCCTCTGAGGCATTCCTTAAGTTTCCTGCCCTCGAGCACTGCTGTGCCCTGAAAGACCTGTCCAAGCTCAGGACGGTGTCTCACTATATGGCCCAGGTCCAGGCTCAGGACAGGGTCTCGCTATATGGCCCAGGTCCAGGCTCAGGACAGGTCTTTCAGGGGAGGGCTGTGCTTAAGGGTGGGGACACCTGCAGGGTGCTGTTCATTTTTAGGGAAGCAAACAGCAGTGAAGGAGGTGTGGGGTGGGCCATAGCTCAACAGATCAAAGAGAAATCGGCTTGCAGGTTCTTCCTAACCCAGGGTGAGGGTGGTCAGTACCTTGGTCAACTATTATTTATTTTCCTGGCTGCAGCAAGGTCTGTGCTCGGCTCCTGGAGAGGCAGGAGGAGGATTTGATGCCAAGCCTGCCCTTAGGATGTTTTTTGGTCTTCGTGGTGGGGTGAAGCCCAGAATGTCTCCTTGCACCGAGTCCCCAGGGGGAGAGTAAGATCCGTCGTCAAGTGCGTTAAAAAACACGTGAGAAAATGCCCAGTCTTGGGCCTGGCTCAAGTAAGGCTCAAACTCATTTGTTTATGAACATTACCGTGAGCTCCAGAGCTGGATCTGCATGGGCCAGCTCCAGCAACTGCACCCCACCTGGAAACTCCTATTCATGCCTCAAGACCCAACTCAGGCCGAGTAAGGTGGCTCACGACTGCAGTCCCAGCACTTTGGGAGGCCAAGGTGGGAGGATGGATTGAGCTCAAGAGTTCAAGACCAGCAATATAGCAAGACCCCCCTTCTTTACACAAACATTTTAAAAAAAGAGCCAGGCATGTTGGCATGCCCCTGTTGTCCCAGCTACTCAGGAAGCTGAGGGGGGAGGATTGCTTGAGTCCAGGAGTTCAAGGTTGCAGTGAGCTATGATTGTGCCACTGCACTCCAGCCTGGGTGAGAGCCCATCTGTAAAAAGAAAAAAGACCCAACTCAAATGTTCCATCCTCCTGTGAAGTAGCTCTGTCTGCTTCCCCCGGGCTCCTCCATCGATTCTCCCACAGCCTTTCCCCCTGCTTCCAAGTGGGACCTGGATCAAGGTCCTGTGGTTCCCTGGTTACATACCCCCTCCCTTCCTAGGTGCCACCTGGTCCGAAGCTTGTGGTCTAAAGCTTTCTGGCTGGCCTGCTGCTCTGTGGGGGGACCTCGCCTGGCTGAGCGACTTGGGCAACTTGGGGCTGAGGGTCCTGGCTGAGTGGTTCTACTGGGTTTGTAGGCGATGCTGGTGTCCCCTGGTTACTCTCACCAGCCCCCTTCTCCCAAACAGGATTGGCCTGGCCATCACAACAGATAAGTCCAAGTTAGGATGAAAACAGCAGGGGCTGGGGTCCCCAGCCTTGCTGGTGTCTCCTGCAAAGGACACTGGACTGTAAGGTGGAGGTCTTGGGATCAGGCTGCCGTGGACGTGCTGTGTAAGGTCATGCCACCTGGGCTCCATGGAGCCTCTCCCATGCAGTGTGGGCACCACTGCTGCCCCTTACATTGCACAGGAAGGATGCTGGCACCACAGTGACCGAGTGTGGAAAGAGGCTGTCATGACCAGCCGTGCTCCCTTCTCCTCACACCACCTTCCTGTTCTCAGGGTTGCGGGGCATCTTGGAGAGTCGAGGAGACCACCACAGGGTGGGTGGTCTGGGCCTCCATGGTCCACCTTTCTGTCTTGCACCCACCAGTTACTCTGGCTACAGAATTCTTGGGACTGGACAGTTATTGAGTCGATTTCCAGTGATCTTTCTTGGACCGGTTTCTGCATCTGTAGCAGCAAATCCATTTTTTATTTTACCTCCAGTGTGGAATTTTCCCAGTTATTTTAAATAAGTTTCATTTGTTTGTGCCTGGAATTCAGATAAGTATTACCAGCCTTGCACAGATGCAAATTCAGAGTCATAAAGGAATATCGACAGCCGTTGCAACCACATCACCATCTCTCATGCAATCAAATGCCCTGGCTGCCGTCAGAGGAAAATGTAGCATTTGAAAAGCTGCAGGAGAATACACTCTCCAACAAATAAGATGGGCTCTCCAGAGAAACCCGGGAGAGGATGCTTCTGAGAACTCTGCAGGGACATTCAAAACAGCTTCTGATATTTCTGATTGAAAACATATGAAAAGAGAAAATCAAACTGAAGATCTCACCAAGTGACTCAATTACAAGCCCTACCAGAATGGATTTAGCCACATGGCTCTGTTGGGTTCTAGCTAATCCTGGGAAGCAGGATGAAGTTGAGGAACGTCCTCATGCCCCTGGGGGAAGGGTGTACCAGTCAGCGACTGCTGCATCACAAACACGCCCCAAAATGCTGTAGCTTGAAACAGCAGTTGTTGTCCTTGCTCATGAGTCTAGGGGTCATTTGGGCCCTTCTGTTGAGCTGGGCCATGCTTGACTGGTCCCAGCTGGGCTTGCTGGGGCCTCTGTGGTCAGCTGGCAGGTGGGCTGGAGGCTGCTGGACTTGAGACAGGTCCCTGCTTCTTCTGGCTCTTCCTTCTCCAGCAGGCTCGCTCAGGCTTGCTCACACATCTGTACCTGGGCCCCAAGACAGAACCAGAAGTGAGCAAGGCCCGCGGAGGCCGCACCCGGAACTGGGGCACCCTCGTGTCTAGGACATCTTTTGGGCTGGAGGCCAGCCCTGATCCAAAGGGCAAGGAAGTAGACCCTGCTTCTTGGTGGAAGGAGCTACAAAGTCACATTGCAAAGGGAATGTTTTCATGGACACGTGAACATTTGGGGCATCTCTGCACTCAGTCCACACCAGGTGCACTCCTCCATGCTGGGAATCACCCCAGTCTGAGGGCCCCAGCCTGGGAGATGGGAAGGCTGGTTGGTGGACACGGGAGCGCAGCTGGGGGTCGGTGCCACCAGGACACACGAAGGCTTGGTCAAAGAAGGCCTGTGTCCAGCTCCTCTCCCGTCTGGTCCCAGCTCACTGCTCGGCCCCACCCAGTCCCTCCTAGCATTTCACTTCCTATTGTCTCTTGGCCCGTCAGGCTCATCTGTCCACACTGAGTTCAGACCCTCTTGCTTCCTGGGCTCATCCTCTCTACTGGCACTTTGCTGCTGGGAGTTCCTCGAGGTATCATCCTCTTTCTTCACTTGCCCTGGGTTGGACCAGGGCTCAGCCAATACCCAAGTGCCAGCTCACCCAGGTCCCTCCTCCTGAACATTTCTAGACCTCCCCCAGGCCTTAAATATTTTTTATTTTATTTTATTTTATTTTTATTTATTTTTGAGACGGAGTCTCGCTGTTGCCACCCAGGCTGGAGTGCAATGACGCGAACTTGGCTCACTGCAATCTCTGCTTCCCAGGTTCAAGCAATTCTCCTGCTTCAGCCTCCCGAGTAGCTGGGATTACAGGCTCCCGCCACCATACCCGGCTCATTTTTTGTATTTTTAGTAGAGACGGGGTTTCACCATGTTGGCCAGGCTGGTCTCCGACTACTGACTTTAAGTGATGCACCCACCTCAGCCTCCCAAATTGCTGGGATTACAGGTGTGAACCACCACCTGGCCTTTTAAAAAGTTTTAATTGTTTAATTTTTTTATTCCAACAGGTTTTTGGGGAATAGGTGATATTTGGTTACATGAATAAGCTTTTTAGTGGTGATTTCTGAGATATTGGTGCTCCTATCACCCCAGCAGTGTACACTGCACCCAATATGTCATCTTTTATCCCTCCCCACCCCCCACACTTTCCCCAGAGTCCCCCAAATCCAATATATCATTCTTAATCTTTGCATCCTCATAGCTTAGCTCCCACATGTGAGTGTGAACATATGATGTTTAGTTTTCCATTCCTGAGTTACTTCACTTCGAATGATAGTCTCCAGTTCCATCCATGTTGCAGTCAATGCCATTATTTTGTTCCTTTTTATGACTGAGTAGTATTCATACACACACACACACACACACACACACACACACACACACGATATATTCTTTATTCACTCATTGATTTGATGGGCATTTGGGCTGGTTCCATAGTTTTGTAATTGCGAATTGTGCCGCTATAAACATGCATGTGCAAATATCTTTTTTTGTATCATGACTTATTTTCCTCTGGGTAGATACCTGGTAGTGGGATTGCTGGATCAAATGGTAGTTCTATTTGTAGTTCTTTAAGGAATCTCCACACTGTTTTCCATTGTGGCTGTACTAGTTTACATTCCCACCGGCAGTGTAAAAGTGTTCCCTTTTTACCACATCGGTGCCAACATCTATTATTTTTTGATTGGTTGGTTATGGCCATTCTTGTGGGAGTAAGGTGGTATTGCATTGTGGTTTTGATTCGTATTTCCCTGGTCATTAGTGATGTGGAGCATTTTTCCATATGCTTGTTAGCCATTTGTATATCTTCTTTTGAGAATTGTCTGTTCATGTGCATAGCCCCAGTCCTTTTGTGGTCCATGCCCCTGCCTCCTCCTCTCTCAGCGTTCTCCATTTTAGAGGACAGCACCCCCCCACCAACTTTCTGTACAAGGCGGAGGTTGGGTTCCTCCCTCTGTGCTCTCCATCCCCTGCCACGTCCGCTTTCTAGGCACCCCCACACCTTGCCCATCTCGCCTCCTAAAGCCCTCGTTCTGTTCACTTCCCTCCTTTCCCATGGCCACCACCTTCTCTGGCCTGGACCATGGCTGCGGCCTCCTGCCTGGGTTCACAGGCTTTGGCTACTGAGTGGGAGGTGGATTGGAGGGGAGCGTGGGCAGAGCATCTTTTAAAAATGTAAACATGATCATAGTGCTTCATGAAACGCCACCAGAGCCACCATTCCTCCTGGCCAGTCCGTTCCTCTAGAGTTTGCACTCCTTGAGGCCTCAGGGCCTTTGCACAGGCAGCTCTTGCTTGGAATGCCTCCTCCCCCTCTCCCCTTGACCTTGTCATTGATTCCAACCCAGTCTTCAGAGCTCAACTCAAATGTCACTCCCTTAAGGAAAGACTTCCTTAACTGTCCCCACTTAGGGGTTCCAGTTAGCTGCTCTTGTACCCCCATAGGCCCCTGAAGTTCTGACCCCAGCTGGGGCACTGCATGACATCTGTCTGTCTTCCGTAAGGTCAGGGGCCCTTCGACCTGAGTCACCACAGGGTCCCAGGACCTGCCGTTGTGCTCACTCTCTAAAGACTAAACAATGGCTGAGACCAGTGAATGGATGCATCAAGGCCTTTCACACACATCAGCTCACTGCATCCTCAAAGCATCCCAGTGAAAGAGGACCCTGCTTTACCAGGAGGAAGCTGAGGCTTGGGGAGGCCAGGGTCATGGTTGAGGAAGAGCCACTGGGTCCACACTGCCCAGTCCCCAGCGCTCCCTCCCCTGCAGCACCCAGTGCTGACTTGACATGGCTTTCATTGCTTGTTTTCCACGTGTTTGGGTCTTTCATCCTTGATGTGGACCCTTAGGAACAGGCTTGCCTGTCCCCTGCAGTGCCCATGACAGCCTGTGGTTTGGCACATCCGTGGGAAGCCCTGGTGGAGGTAGGCACCAGAGGCCCATTATGGGTATCAGTGACCCATGACTCTGGGAGGCTGAGACAGGCCTGAAGGGCAACTCATCCTTCAGGAAAGAGCATCTAAACACATCCCACGGGCAATCACACAGGGCAGGGCGCTGCTAGCCACTCAGGTCCTTCCAGGAATTGCATCTTTTTTTTTTTTTTTTTTTTTTTTGAGACAGGGTCTCGCTCTGTCTCCCAGGTTGGAGTGCAGTGGTGTGATCATGGCTCACTGTAGCCTCAACATTCTGGGCTTCAGTAGCCTCCCAAATAGCTGGGACTATAGGTATATGCCACTATGCCCAGCTTCTTTTCTGTTTTTTGTAGAGATGAGGTCTTGCTCTGTTGCCAGGATGGTCTCAAGCGCGGGCTCAAGCAATCCTCTTGCCTCGGCCTCCCAAAGTGCTAAGATTACAGGTGTGAGCCACTGCACCCAGTTGGAATTGCATCTTGAACAGAGATTTATTGAGAAGAGAAAGATCTTGTCTTCCCCTTCCCCAAGTCATCAGGGATGGACAAAGAGAGGCTACGGGGAGGTGGAAAAGGAGCACACGCAGAGTGGAAGCAAGGCTGAATGCTCACTTTTCCAGGGCCAGACACTTGTGCATACACACACATACACGCAGGGACAGGCACAGGCACACACACACAGGTATAGGCACATGCATGCACACAGATGCACACACAGGCACATGTATGCATACACAGGCATGCAAGGCACATACATGCACAGACACACGCATGCACACACAGTCACACACATGCACACAGATGCACACACAGGCACATGTATGCACACACAGGCACATACATGCGCAGGCATATGCATGCACATTCAGGCACACACAAGCATGAGGGGGGCTTTAGCAGAGGGGCAACCTGGCTTCTGGGCTAACACGATTCCCTATGATGGCCAAGTGGCTCTGGGTCCATGGCAGATGCTCCATGGCAGTGTCTCTGAAAACCATGCCAAATCCCTCTGGGTCCAGCTTCCAAACTCCTTGGAACAGCAAGAGGTGCTCCCCTGCCAGGTCCGGAGCAGGTGGCACCTGCCCTCCTCCAGCCCCTGGCTGTGTGGGCACAAGTACAGCTCTCTTCTCTTCCTGCAACAGGAAACCAAGTGGAAATCTCCCACATATCAAGTAACGGGCAGAGGGTCCTCAGCCTCGGAGCCAGGCAGGCCAGGGAGCATCTACACAACCGTGGCCCTCTGTGTGGAGGTGTTTCTCTTGCCATGGTGCACGTGTGCACAGAAATGGAAGTGGTGAGTGACGTAACGACTCTGACAGTTTCTCTTGCTTCATTCCATCTTCTTTCCTGCCTGATGCTTTGGTGTCCAGAGCATCCAGATTGCAATCTGGCCCAGCTAAAGGCAACCCCTGAAGGAGTGGTCAGATCCACTTGAGCCCGAGGGGAAATCTTCCTTCTTGTTTCTGCAAAAGCCCAGAGGCTTCTGGGACAGCCTGAGTGCACTGGTGTTTTATGATCTGCACTGGCCTAGGTTAGTGTCATTGAGACAGACTCACTTTGGTCACAAATATTTGGTGTCTCTGCTCTGCCCAGGTGTGGAGCTGTCATGTAGCTCCATGCCTTTCTTTGGCCAATGACCAAAGTCATTGATATGGGGCTGGAAGTCATGTCTGCCACGGGTTAGGATGGAGTGTATCCATCCCTCTTTCCTCTCTGTTGTGACCACCAGGAATGTTCCAGAGAGAGGTTGCTTTATCACCCTCGCCCCTTGTATGAGGAGCAAGATGGACCCGTGATAGGAACATAGCATGAGCAAAAAAGTCTTCGCTGTAAAAAGTGGCTGCGACTCGGCAGCCATTTGTTACTGTGGCAGAACCTCCTCTCTCCTGGCTGATCGAGGTGCCTCACTGAAGTCAGCTCTCAGCCTTTGGCAGTGGTTTAATTCAGTGAACACCACTGAACGGTTGTCTGTGCCCAGAGTGATGGAAGCCATAAGAATGGGATTGGGTTTTTGTCTTGGTCTAATGGGGTTGCCTGTCTGGCTGGGGGGCTGTGCTTTAAATCTATGAAAAGATACGACATACTGTGGCTCAGGGGTGGGATGAGGGAGCTGTTGGCTGATAGATCAAGTCTGGATAATCAAAGAAGGGAGCGGGAGGAGAAGAAGGAGGAGGACGAGGAGGAGGGGAAGGAGGAGAAGGAGATGATAATGATGGTGGGACTGGGGCAGGGACTGGGTGGACTGCAGGTAGGACAAACCCTTAAGCAAAGTCATGGAGGGAGGATGGAGCACAGAAGTCCAAGGGGCCCTCAGGAGATGGGGCTGGGATGCAAGTTCTCAGAGGTGAGATTGGGAAGGTGCCATACCAGTTACCCCAGAGGGACTAGCTGAGTGTAGTCGCTGTGGTGCCGGCTCCCATTTCAGAGATGACAGCTGAGGGTGAATAGCAGTCAGTGACTCCCTGACCACAGCGTCAGGGACCCCCCCACCTGGTGACTCCCCCACTACAGTGTCAGTGACACCCCGACAACAGCCCCAGTGACTCCCCCACTACAGCTCCAGTGACTCCCCACCACAGTGTCAGTGACTCCCCCACCACAGCCCCAGTGACTCCCCCACTACAGCTCCAGTGACCTCCCACCACAGCCCCAGTGACTCCCCACCACAGCCCCAGTGACCCCCCGCCACAGCCCTAGTGACCCCCCACCACAGTGTCAGTGACTCCCCCACCACAGCCCCAGTGACTCCCCCACTACAGCTCCAGTGACCCCCCCACCACAGCCCCAGTGACTCCCCACCACAGCGCCAGTGACTCCCCACCACAGCCCCAGTGACTCCCCACCACAGCACCAGTGACCCCCCACCACAGCTCCAGTGACTCCCCACCATAGCCCCAGTTACTCCCCCACCACAGCCCCAGTGCAGTGACTCCCCACCACAGCTCCAGTGACTCCCCACCGCAGCACCAGTGACCCCCCACCACAGCACCAGTGACTCCCCACCACAGCCCCAGTGACTCCCCACCACAGTGCCAGTGACCCCCCACCACAGCCCCAGTGACCCCCCACCACAGCCCCAGTGACTCCCCACCACAGCACCAGTGACCCCCCACCACAGCCCCAGTGACCCCCCACCACAGCCCCAGTGACCCCCCACCGCAGCCCCAGTGACTCCCTACCACAGCACCAGTGACTCCCCACCACAGCACCAGTGACTCCCCACCACAGCGCCAGTGACTCCCCACCACAGCGCCAGTGACTCCCCCATCACAGCGCCAGTGACCCCCCACCACAGCGCCAGTGACCCCCCACCGCAGCCCCAGTGACCCCCCACCGCAGCCCCAGTGACCCCCCACCGCAGCCCCAGTGACTCCCTACCGCAGCCCCAGTGACTCCCCCATCACAGCACCAGTGACCCCCCACCACAGCACCAGTGACCCCCCACCACAGCGCCAGTGACTCCCCACCACAGCGCCAGTGACCCCCCACCACAGCACCAGTGACTCCCCACCACAGCACCAGTGACTCCCCACCGCAGCCCCAGTGACCCCCCACCACAGCGCCAGTGACTCACCACCACAGCGCAATACTCAGGACGTTGAGGGGCAGGAGGCTGAGTCTGAAGTGCAGCCACCCCGAGTCAAGGCCACTGCATCTCAGATAATGTAACTAACCAGAAATTTGCAGCAGGTGTAACCACAGTTGTGCCATTGGGGTCATGCGGTGATGGAGTGAGCCCTGAGGTCAGCCCTGGGCAAAGACCCTGTGCCAGGAGAATGGTGGAATTCTGGAATTATCCGCTGTGCTCCAAACCCAATGCCAAGCAAATCCTACACCAGCTACCCACACCTCTGGCTTCCTGGAAGAAGCTGCACTTCATTTTAAATTTTTATTATTTTATTATTATTTTTTCAGGGCCAAGTCAGGGAGTTCCTCTCCCACAGACAGATGTGAATTCACGGAGCATCCAGACCAAGGGTCTCTGTTGAGGATGTGGAAAATGTGCACGAATGTGCAAGCCCTGGCCCAGAGCGGGTCTCAGGATGGCTGGCACGTCCAGGCCTTCACCTCATCCACCTGCCTCTATGGGAGGGCAAAAGACCATGAGGGGTTGAGTGGGTACTATGTGCATGCACCCACAGCCACCTCCCTACAGAACTGCACCCGTGTGCCCACACAGAAGAGGATGCGCAGGGAGCCTGCCCCAAGGGGTGCCAGGCAGTGGGTGCCCTGTCTTGGTTTGGTTTTGCTCTGTATCTGATGGGCTGCCTATTTTGCATTCCTGATTGACCATGTGCTGTTTGGGGAAAGGTATTGGAGGGCTTGAGTGCCCTGATGCTCTCCAGAGCTGGTTTTGTTGCAAAGCTCCTGATTTCCCTGGGCTTTGTGGTTGCTCCCAGCATCGCCAAAATCCCCCACGGGTGACGGAAGCGCTCCAGGTGGCCTTTCCTGTTGGACAAGTTTGGACCACCCCCTTCTCTCCACCACTACCCCAGGTTGGGCTCAGCTCTGCCTCCTGCCCATCCAGAAAGCCAGCAGTGCTCAGGCCGAGGAAGTGAGGACACTCTAGGGCCAGGTGGAGGGACAGCAGGGTTCTGAGCTGAGCGGATGCTTATTTTTAGGAGCTTGTGGGCACTGCCACCCACGCTGGGTCTGCACGGGCCCCTGAGCTCCATCTTCTGTGGCAGTGGTTCAGAGCCACCCAAGCGCCAGGGGGACCTAGCTTGGCATCGCAGAGGTTTTCACAAAGGGTGCTCAATGCTGCTCTGGTCCAGAGAGCACCATGCCCCAGTTCTCCTGACACTGGCCTCCCTGGCCACTCCACCTCTCTCCCTCCCCTTCTCCTTCGGGTTTTCCAGGGAGGAGGTGGGTTGACAACCTGCTTCGGGAGCTGGAGCCAATTCTGAAACAAGTCAGCAATGATAAGCCACAGACGTGTGTGTGCTGGAAGTGGGATCTTCTTTGGCAAAGTGTGCGCCCGTCACCTTTGACTGTACTTGCAGAAACTTCTGTCGCTCATTCAAAGGAACTTGGCACTGGAAACACAAACGCTTTTCTTGTCCCCATGTATGTCATTAAAATGGCCTTTGAGTTTATTTCTTCAAGTTTGATGATAAATGTTTAAATAATCAAGCTTAGAGACATTTTTGGACATTGCTGCTTTTTCCTCTGGTGCATTTCCCCTGCCGAATTGAGTCTGCCCATGCATGTGAAGAATTGCTTCCTTTCTTCCATCTTCAGGGCCTCGTTGCTTCCCCTTGGAGGATGCCATTTGCCCTGTTCATGGTGTCTGACTCCCTCAGTGATCCTGCACCCCACCAGGTTCTCCAATGTGTTACTCACCCACTACTTTTCAGTTTTAGCCAGAATTGTTGGAAATCTAGCTTTTGGAAAATTTAGATCTTGGTCATTGGAAGATAGACATGTCCTGCACTAGCTCTCTCCATCTTCGTCAAAGCCAATATCACTTCTTGGGGTTTGAGTGTGAGGCTGGGATGGGGGTCCAGAGTGAGACCTCCATGCTGTGTGCTGTCTGTGTGCGAGCTCTACAGGCTTGAGTAATCCCCCTCCATCCTAGTCAAGTCTTTGGGGTCTGGGTTTTGGGGCTCTCAGGAACCCCATTTTTTAGATAGAAAGGTGGACAGCAGGAAACATCAAGCCATAGCCAGGTGGGAGGGAACTGCAAGTGTCTGGGACCAGAGCCGTGGGCACCTGTATCAGTCAGAGTTCTCTGGAGAAACAGAACCAGTAGGCTCTCTCTACCTATCTCCATCTTCTCCATGATCTCCATCATTTTCATCTTCTCCATGGTCTCCATCTTCTCCATCATCTCCATGATCTCCATCATCTCCATCTTCTCCATAATCTCCATCTTCTCTATCATCTTCTTCATCATCTCTGCCTTCTCTATCATCTCCATCTTCTCCATCATCTCAATCATCTCCATCTTCTTCATCATCTCCCACCTCTCCATCATCTCCATCATGTCCATTATCTCCAACCTCTCCATCATCTCCATCTTCTTAATGATCTCAAACTTCTCCATCATCTCCATCTTCTCCATCATCTCTATCTTCTTCATCATCTCCATCATTTCCGTCTTCTTCATCATCTCCAACCTCTCCATCATCTCCATCATGTCCATCATCTCCAACTTCTCCATCATCTCCATCTTCTCCATCATCTCCAACTTTTCCATCATCTCCATCTTCTCCATTATCTCCAACTTCTCCATGATCTCCACTTTCTCCATCATCTCCATCTTCTCCGCGATTTTCATGATCTCCATCTTCTCCATCATCTCCATGATCTCCAACTTCTCCATCATCTCCATCTTCTCCATCATCTCTATGATCTCCATCTTCATCTTCTTCATCATCTCCATCTCCATCCCCATGTCTCCATCTATCAAGAGATTTATTTTAAGGAATTTGTTCACATGATTACAGGTGATGGCAAGTCTGAAATTCCTAGGACAGGCAGGATTTGTGCTGCAGTCTTCAGGCAAGAATTTCTCCTTCTTTGGGAAGCCTGAGTTTCTGCTCTTCAGGCCTTCAGCTGATTGGTTGGGACCTATCCATCCACCTTCTGGAGGCTCGTCTCCTGTACTGAAGTCAGCTGATTGTAGATGTTCACCACAACGACCAAATATTATCTCAGCAACACCAAGATTCATGTTGGACTGAATCCCTAGAGACTATGGCCTGGCCATATGGACACAACACTGACCAGCACAGCATCCCTCCAAACTCCCAATAGGACTGGCGACTTCTGCTTGGAAGTTTGGTTTTGATTAGTGGTTTCAGCCTAACCGAGGGGGTGGGCTTGCTCGTATCACAGGAATACCATGAAATAATTTGCAGCCCTATGGGGAGGGGCCAGACTAAAAATAGCAAGTGTTGGGCCTAGGGCAAGATTTGCTCTGGCAGGCTGCCCCGGGCAAGGACTTAGCTCTTTCCCAGAAGTTGGAAGTGCCTTGACCCCATGTTTAGTGCTAAGACAGAGGTGCCCTAGTTGTTCAATTTTTAGCCTCATTTAGAATAGCTTTTTCAAAGGGTGAGTGACAAGGACTTAAACGACTGTCTTCCTTCTTCCTGTGCACTTCCCTCCAACCAGTTTCTCTAAGCTGAAGTCTGACCTTGTCACTACTGTATTCAAAACCCTTCAAAGGGCTTCCCATGACTTTTGGAAGACGGAGCTCCTACCTATGGCGTGAGGTCCATCCCTCAGCCCTGCCAGCTGCCCCTGCACCTCGACCCACTTCCGTTGTAGCTCTGTGGCCTCCCGGAGTCCTTAGCACCTTGTCCTCTGTGGCCTCACAGCCCTGGAAAGGGACCCCTTTGTCTCCCTCACTCTTCCCCCCACCCCATGTATTCGTTCCTGCCCCCTAACTCAAGAGCCCCCTTTTCCCCGTTGCATGCCCTCACAGCATTTCATACCTGTCCTTGTCTGCAGGACATTCATGCTGTAATTCATAATTAATTGCTGGGTGCACATTGAACCAGTACCCAGCAATTAATTATGGGTGCTGGTTAGATGAGGGATTATGGGCCCAGGGTTAGATCAGGGGCCTTTTCCTGTAAGATCAGGGGTTATGGGCCTGGGCGGCATGTTAGAATCACCTGGGGGGCTTCATAGTCCCCACACCCAGGCTGCCTTCAGAACCTAGGGGGTAGGCCCCAGGGCAGCAGTCATTTTGAAACTCCTCAGCTGGTTCCATTGTGCCCTCAAAGTTGGGAACCACTGTGTCACTCAAAGTGTGGTCCTCGGACCAGCAGCGGCATCATGCAGGAGCTGGTTAAAGATACAAACTCAGGCCTGGCCCAGACCTGCTGACTCAGAACCTGCCCTTCAATGAGATCCTCACGTGACTGGGGGACATGTGACAGTTTGAGGAGGGCTCCGGGTACCGCCTGGGAGGCTGGACCCTGGGCTGTCTCCGGCACCAGCGTGGAAGTGGCTTACCATGCTCTCACTCGTGAACCTGTGAAGCTTTTTTACTTTTTTAAAGTGAAAAGCAAGTTTATCAGGAAAGTAAAGGAATAAAAGAATGACTACTCCATAGGCAGAGCAGTGGCATGGGCTACTCAACGGAGTCTACTGATAGTTACTTCTTGATTATATGCTAAACAAGGGGTGGATTATTCATGAGTTTTCTGGAAGAAGGGTGGGAATTTCCTGGACCTGAGGGTTCCTCGCCTTTTAAGACCATACAGGGTAACTTCCTGACATTGCTATGGCATTTGTAAACTGTCATGGCGCTGGCGGGAGTGTCTCTTAGCCGTTAATCCATTATAATTAGCGCGCAGTGAGCAGTGAGCACAATTGGAGTTCACTTTGATCGCCATCTTGGTTTTGGTGGGTTTTGGCCGGCTTCTTTACCGCATCCTGTTTTAGCAGCTGGGACTTTGTGACCTGCATCTCATGACCTCCTGTCCTATCCTGTGACTAAGAATGCCTTAACCTCCAGGGAATGCAGTCCAGCAGGTCTCAGCCTCATTCTACCCAGCCCATATTCAAGATGGAGTTGCTCTGGTTCAAACGCCGCTGACATATTTCCCCTGCACCTTAGACAAGCGGACCCTTAATCCTAAGGGTTGAGAGGGATGAAGATCCACCTTCTGTAACTTCTCTGTGAGGACTTTTTAGACAACCCCTTAGATTTCTCCTTTTGGATCCCTTTCTTGCTGACCTGCTCCCTTGAGGGTCAGCCCATCTTCTCCAGTGGGCAGCCCGCCCCTGGGGGCTCGCACCCCTTCTTCATGTGTGGCGAAGCTGGAGTTTCTGTTTTTCTCCTCCCCGCCTGGTTTCCCACCTCCGCAGTTTAGTTTATTCCTAGAGAATGTTGTCCTGAGCCAGGGAGGAGAAGGAGGCATTGTCTTTCTCCAGCTGGTGAACATGCCCGCCTGGCTCTGCTTTGGGCACCCCCACCGCCGGGCAGATTCAAAAAGAATCCATCCAAGTAGGATGGAGATCGGAGGCAGGTGATACCAGGGGGAGGGGAGGGGACAGAACATTCCAGAGGAAGATGGCAAGGCGGAAATCATCACTTAGGCTTGACAGGGAGGTTTTTGAACACAGCTAGGCTTGAATCATCACATTGGAAAATCCCAGATGAGGTTCTCAGCAGCAATCATTCACATCAAGTGGCCGCAGCTGTAGGATGGAGAGGGCTTGTTAAAGGGACAGGTGCCTGTTCTTCCTGCGCTGGGGGAGCCAGGGTGAAAGCCTTGAAGGGCCTCGCTCCTTGCCTGGAGCCCCTCTGCAGACCAGAGAGTGTCTCCAGGGCCATGGGCTCCTCAGCCTGGAAGCCCCTCCTCCAGGCTGCACGAGGTCCTGCAAGACTGAAAGGCCTCAAATCACGGCTGGGGACTGCATAGCCCAGAGGCCTCTCACAGGTGGGTGCGTCTGGACAGCGGGTGTGTGTGGGGGCGGTGCTGCGTGTGGCTCCGTCCAGAGCACGGTCTTGACGCCCAGCTCCTTCTGCCTTTGTTCACCACAGCCTTGGTCTTTCTCTCCTTTTCATCTGTCTCAGGCTTGGAGGAAGTATTTCCGGTGGCTCTGCTGCTGTGCTTTGTAGAGGGTGACTTCTAGAGTGGCTGGGCTTGGCTCTTGCCCCTCTGGGAATCTTCAGGAAGAGGGGACAGAAAGAAGAGGACGTGCCTGAGGCACAAGCAGGAAAGGTGTCAGGTGCCGTAGGGGCAGGGCTGCCAGGCGTACCCAGGACGCCCAGGTAAACTGGAACCGCAGATACACAATAATCACTTAGTATGAGTGTGTCCCAAAGATTGCACGGGATATACTTATCCTATAATTTTGTTTGTCTTCTCTCTGGAATTAGTGTTTTACTGGTTATGCTGTCTTATCTGTCACATCTGGCAAGGCTGCGTGGGGTGAGGGTGGGTGGGGAATCCGGAAGGCACCTCAGGATGGCACCGATGGCCAGCCTCTGTGTCCCTGCAGTGTGGCCATTATTCTGATCCTCAGAGCCCTAATGAGCAGCTGAGCTTTCCCAGGTCTTTGCTGTGAGACTGTGAGCCACGGGAAACATGCACGTTTGCAAACTGCTGTAGGCCATAAAGTAATCGGACAGGCTGGCTGCCCTCCCGCCTTTGTTAATAAATACTTAAGGCTGTGGTCCTCACCTGGGGCCACCTCCCAGGAAAGGGCCCAGCTCCCACTGCCTTCAGCTTGGCTCCCCTTCCCCCTCCCTCCCCCCACCTTGTTGAGAGGGCTGAAGGCCTTCAGGATCCACCAGGGAGGCCTGGTGGGCAGAGCTGGGGTGGGAGGGGTGGGATCGGCCTCGGCTTCATCCATAGGTGTGCATGGTGGGTGGGCACGTGCCGGGTGTTGGGTGCTGGGGCCACAGTGGGCTCCTGGACACAGGGACCTTGCCTGAGGAGAAGCAATCCAGGTGCCCCAAGGACTGTGAGTTCAGGGATGGCTAAGCCAGGTGGCGGGGCGATGCTGCCCTAAAGACTCACTACCAGGGGCAGGGGAGTGCCCTGGTCTGGGCACCAAATGGACCATGGTCTGGGCAGCAGGTGTGTTGGGGACTCTGTGTCAGGCTGCAGGGGGGCCTGAATCCCAGCCCAGTCCCCACTGCCCTCATATTTGTGTGACCCTGGGCAAGTCAAACAGCCTCTTGATGCCTCAGTTTCCCCACGTGTAAGATGGGAGGAGTGATTACAACACCCACCTCTCAGGATGGCCAAGAGGGTTAAATGAGAGAATGCTTAGCACCAGGTCGTGGTTTGCACTCGATGGCTCTCAGCAAATCGCGTTCTTCTGACAAAAGTCCTGAAGGTGAGGGGTTGGCAGTGAGAGAGGACGCTGGGGAGGTGAGCAGGCCACACCCGGGGGGCCACAGCTACAGTCTTCTGCCCATTCTGTTGTCGCCACCCTAGGCCTTCCTGTTGCCTACCCTGTTCCCTCCTTGAGGGATCCTTGGATTAGAGTCTACTCAAGGAGCAGGAAGAGGAAGCCAGACCCCCCACAGCAAGTTCACAAACATCCAGTCTTAACCGGGTCGGCTGTGTCCTGACCCACCACCCTTGCTTGGTGTGATGCAGCAAGATAACATGAGATCCTGCAGTGGAGATTCAAAGCTTAATTAAAACTGTAGATCACAAATATGAGACTCCAGGCTTAAGACAACCTGATCAAATTATCCTGGTACACTTCCATTTAAATCTGAATTTCTGTGGTGGAAGAGAGTAGTTGGGGGTGGGGGGAAAGGGGGGACACCAAACCCGATGAAAAACACTTGCGACACTTTTATGATGGGTCCCAGCCTCCAGGAAGACTCTGGGCTGACAATGGGGAGGAGATGACACCCCCAGACACAGGCAGAAGGGAGAGGGAGGGCCTGGTCATAGCCTGTCCTAGCCAGGCTCGACAGGGGCCAGGTCAGGGCTCTGCTCAGGGGTCAGTTGTACAGCAAGGACAATAATCTGCTGGCTCTAGGGCAGGCTCTGCCATTTTCCTGATTTGGGGATATTTGGAAACCACAATGCTGACTTCTTTCAAGAACCCAGAGATGCTAGGGGACCCTGGGATTCCTTAAGAATCTTGAATGCCTGATGCCACCAGATTGTTAGTCCAAAGGGTAAAATTCCAGTAATGAGAAACATCCTTTTCAACGAGTTAAATGACAGCTAGGCCAGGGCCGGGGACGTGGAGCTGGCATTACAATAATTGCCTAATAGATTAACTTCATCGCAGCATTTTTGGCTTCACTCCTCCTCCCTGCCACTCTGTTTTATAAAAAATTCTTTTCTCCCAGGGCCCCTCCTCGTCCTCCAGTAAGAGTCTCTTATCTGTGATTTACAGGTTTCTTCATCCTTCCTGAGACATGACATTCTATTTTTTAAAAGCAACCCACAGCCACTGCAAGGCATGCAAAGCAGCCCAGCCCACAGGCCCACTCCTGGAAAGATGTGAGCCCTGCATCAGGGGTTCCTAGCCCTGGCTGATCCCCTGAGCCACCTGCGGGTTCATGAAAAGTACTGACGGTGGGCTCCACCCTAGAGTGTGGGGTCAGGGTCTTCAGGGGTGGGGCCTATAAGTGTCACTTTGGAAATGCTGCCCACGTGACAGGAGGGCTTGAGAGCTAGTGGCAGCCAACACTGTTGTGGGAAACATTACTCAGATACAGACAAGTTTTGAGACAAATGAAGGCAGGCCTGCTCAGAAGTTTTGGACTGCTGCTATGCCAGTCAATAGGGGGAAGGTAAGAGCAACGTGGCTGTGATGTCTGTCCACCCATCTGTCCATTCATTCATCCTCCATTTATTATCCATCTGCCCATGTATCATCCACCTATAATCCATCTATCCATCATCCATTCATCTATAATCCATCTATCCATCATCTACCGTCCATCTATTATCCATCTGTCCATCTACCATTCATCCATCCACCATCTATCCATAATCCACCTATCTGTCCATCCATAATCCATCTGTCCCTCCCTTCTCTACTATCCATCTGCCCATTCACCATCCATCCATAATTCATCTGTTCACATACCATCCGTCCATCCACCCACCCACCATCCATCTATAATCTATCCATCTATCTACCATCCATCTATTATCCATCTGTCCATCTACCATTCATCCATCTACCATCTATCCATAATCCACCTATCCATCCATCCATCCATAATCCATATGTCTGTCCATTCCTTCTCTACTATCCGTCTGCCCATCTACCATCCATCCGTAATTCATCTGTTCATACACCATCCATCCATTATCCCTCATCCATCGATTTTCTCTCTCTCCATCCATCCAAACACTCTTAGATGTTGACCTTGGCCACCAGAATATCTTGCATCTGGTACAATGTTTGCAGCAGGGCCCCCTAAGTAACAGCAAATGGAATAAATGCAGGTTGGCAGATTAAAGAAAGAAATCTACTGACATATACCCAAAGAAATTGAAAACAAGGACACAGATACTTGTATGCCAATGTTCACTGCATCATTATTCACCACACAATAGTGAAACAGCCCAAATGTCCATCAACAGGTGAGTGGGCAAACAAAATGTAGTATATCCACACAGTGGAATAGTACATAGCCATAGAAGGGAATGAAGCTGTGACATAGGTTACAGCATGGATGAACCCTAAAAATGGTATGCTAAGTGAAAGAAGCCAGACACAAAAGGCCACACATAGCATGATTCCATTTATATGAAATAACTGGAATACAAATCCATACGGACAGAGGGTAGATGAATGGTTGCCAGGGGTCTGTGGGGAGTGGGGAGCTGTTGCTGAATGGGTATGGAGTTTCTGTTTGGGGTGATCGAAAAGTTCTGGAAGTGGGTTATAGTCATAGGTGCACAACATTTGATATGTAATTAAGGCCACTGAATTGTACACTGAAAAATGGTTTGAAATGGCAAGGTGTTTTGTTATTTTTGCTATAGATGTTTCCACAATGAAAAAATCCCCTAAAGCAAGAATAAAGAAACCTACCTGAGAGGCTGGTGGGGGTATTCCTCAAGGTGGGTGGGTTGAGGAGAAGGCAGACTCCTAAGCATCTAGTGGGGAGGTAGCCCCCCTCACCCCTCAGTACATCCTCACTGGAGCCGGAGCTCTGGGAGGTGGGGGTTGCGGGGGTCTCACTGACTCAGGTGTTTCCCACGGAGCAGGTCCTGGGGGTCTGGCCAGTTTGCACTTGGTGGTGGTGAGTGGGACGCAGGAACCTGGCTTATGGGCCAACCAGTCGCCTTCACAGTGAAGGTATTTTTAATTGGGGGCAGAGCTGGGAAATTAGCCTTTTTTCACTATACAGGGCATGGGGGTCTCTTGAGTCTTCCCAGGCTTTCGTGAGGAGGAATCACCTCTTTGGAATATATCGAGGGTGCTGTGGGTGGGCGGCCCCCAGCACGGGAGAAACGTTGAAGAAGGGGCATTACCCCCAGCTAGTTGCGGTGGGAGGCAGGGGAACCAGCAGAAGTTTGCTTTTTAGAGCCTACCAGTTGCATATCCCTTATCCGAAATGCTTGGGACCAGATGTATTTCAGATTTTTGATTTTTTAAAATGTTGGAATATTTGCTTTATACTTACCAGTTGAGTGTCTCAAACCTAAAAATCCAAGAACCAAAATGCTCCAGTGAGCATTTGCTTTGAGCATCATGTCAGTGCTCAAAAAGTTTTGGATTGTGGAGCATTTTGGATTTTCAGATTTGAGATGCTCAGGCTGTATGATAAAAGGAATCAGTTCTCTGTTCTCTCAGCACATGGGCTTGCTTGTGGTGTCGGTCCTGGGTTTACGGCACAGCGTTGCTTCGTGGGGGCCTTGGATGTTTGCTTCCAAGACCAGATAAAGTCTTTGTACTCTAGACTTTGTCGCCCCAGCTTGGGGGTTGGTAGGGGTGAGGGAAAGGTGAGCCCCCACTCCTCCCAGCAGGCTATTGCTCGGGAAGATAAAAAGTACCCAGCGCAGGTACACGCAATGTGACTGTCATTGGAGAGCGGGCACCCATGCTGTTCTAGGAGCATCCCAGAAGGCTTCCAGGAGATTTTACATTATTGATTTGGTCTGCAAACCATCTCTTAATAGAGAGTGCAGAGGTAAAGGTCAGGCAGGTTCTTTTATATGAATTTCAAATTGATTTTCAAATTCCGAATGTGTTGAAATGGAAGAAAAGAGGGTTTTCTTTATTGATTTGACTTGGCCAGCCCTGCCTTGGAGAGCCTGGAGATGGAGTCCCAGCAAGGACTCTGTTAACGATGGCCCTTCCCTGCCAGGAACTTGGCTTGTAACGTCTCAGCGAATCCTTACGACAGCCCTAAGAGGTAGGGACAAGGAGTCACCTTGTTTATTTATTTACTTATTCCCTTTATTTTTAGTTGACACATAATAGTGGTACATATTTATGGGATACAAAGGAACATTTTGATACATATATACAATGTCTAATGATCAAATCAGGGAAACCTGTCATTTATGGCAACATGGATGAACCTGGAGGACATCATGTTAAATGAAATGAGCCAGGTATAGGAACTTAAATCCTGGCCGGGCATGGTGGCTCATGTCTGTAATCCCAGCACTTTGGAAGGCCAAGGCGGGCAGATCACTTAAGGTCAGGAATTCGAAATCAGCCTGGCCAACATGGTGAAACCCTGTCTCTACCAAAAAGTACAAAAATTAGCCAGGCATAGTGGTGGGCGCCTGTAATCCCAGCTACTCGGGAGGCTGATGCAATAGAATCACTTGAACCCGGGAGGCGGAGGTTGCAGTGAGCCGAGATCGCACCACCGCACTCCAGCCTGGGCGACAGAGTGAGACCCTGTCTCAAAAAGAAAAGAAAAAGAAAAATAGCACATGTTCTCACTCATATGTGGGAGCTCAAAAAAGTTGAGCTCATAGAATCAGAGAGAGAGGATTTGGGGTATTGGAGGCTGGGAAGGAGAGCGGGAAGGGGAAGATGGGAGGAAGTTGGTTAACGGACATGAAATTGCAGCTAGATAGGAGGAGTGAGTCCTCAGTTGCAGGGTGACTTCCGTTAACAAGAATTTATTGTGACCTCATTTTATAAAGAATAGAACAGAGGTGCAGACGAACTAGGTAATTTGCTTAAGAACAAGTGAAGCAAATTGCTGGTGACTCTTGCCTTGCTGGATGGGGCTTGGACCTGTCCCATCAGGTGCCAGGGCCCAGCCATTGTAGCTGCCTCGTGTCCCCTCTGGGGCAATGCTCAGCTGAAGGATGTCCCATGGAACGAATGAACCACAGATACTGGTTATGAAGGGCGGTAAGCAAGGCTTCTGCCTCTGGGGTTGAGGGCAGGCACAGTGCCCTAGGCCCACAGGCAGGTCAGCATCTTGGTTGGAGCAGCATGGGTTCCCGGGGACCCAGCACAGGCCCACCTCCACTGACTGATTCTGTCCATCGTCGAAAGAGTTTCCTCAAAGCATGGAAGGACTGGGGTTCTGGCGATTTGGCTTTAGGACCTGCTGTGGACCTCAGCTCTTCCCCCGTCCCCTGGCCCACCCCAGGATGCACAGCACATGGATGGATGCAGTGCTGGGCCAAAGCTGATCCTCCCAGTTTTCCTGCACGCACCTGAGAGTCCCCCTGGAGCTGCAGGACTGTGGTGATGGAGGACAGCGCTACTGAGGAAGACTTTAGCTCTGGCTGCTTCTTATAGTGGACGAGTGGAGACCCCAGGCCCAGCCTGGTGAGGCTTAAATAGGGACTGTGGCAAGATGTGCTTACGCAAAGGGAGGGCTCATTCATCATTCGTAATTGGTTGAATAACAAATGAAAGCTGATTAACAAGTAGAAGAAACACAGAGGGAGGTCTCTAGAGATGTGCCGTAGGGCTCTATCAGCACCTTCTCCCTGCTCCTCGTGGTTGCTGATGTCTCGGATGGGGCGCAGGTGGCAGAGTTATTAAATCCGAGGATGACGGGGAGCTGGAAGGATTGGTGAGAGTGCTTCATAGACAGGCTTAGGATCTAAATATATCTCAACAGTCAGAATGGTGGGTTGAAGCTAGCAAAATACAATTGAGTAGAACCCAAAATACTTTACTGGGGTCCAAATAGCCAAGCTCTCCAAGCCTGTGATGGTGAGGCAGAGCTAGGTGGTTGCACATATGACTTGGCAAGCTGTAGCGTGAGCCAGCAGTGTGACAGAGCTGCATCCAAAATGCACAGTGGTCTTGGGTTGCATTCATGGAAGTATTGTCTGCAGAAGAAAGGAGGAGACCCTGCTCTACCCTTTCTCAGATAGGGCACTGCCAGGGTCTTGCATTAAGATCTTTATGCCCTACTTCAAAAGGACTTTGATTAATCAAGTAAGACTCCAAAATGAATTCTATAGCTGAAAAATAGATGTGCTAGGCTGGGCACGGTGGCTTACGCCTGTAACCCCAGCACTTTGGGAAGCCAAGGTGGGCAGATCATTTGAGGTCAAGGGTTCGAGACCAGCCTGACCAACATGGTGAAACCCCATCTCTACAAAAATACAAAAAAATTAGTGGGTATGGTAGCGCATGCCTGTAATCTCAGCTACTTGGGAAGCTGAGGCAGGAGAATCGCTTGAACCTGGGAGGCAGAGGTTGCAGTGAGTTGAGATCGTGTCATTGCACTCAAGCCTGGGTGACAGAGCGAATCTCTGTCTCAAAGGAAGGAAGGAAGGAAGGAAAAAGGAAAGAAAGAAAGAAAGATGTTCTAAATGTATTGTTTGCTTCTTAAGAAATATTTTCCATGATTATAGTAAATAGTTTCTCTTTGCAAAAAGTAGAGAAAGCACAGAAGAGGGTAGAGATGGGAACAAAAATCAACCATAACCTTCCTTTAATCTTCCCACCCAGAGATAAGTACTTTAACATTTTGGTGTATTTCCTAGTAGTCTGTTAAAAAATGTATTTTAAAATAAAATTAGAATGGTGTTTATATATAGTCTGTACCCTGTTTTTACTTAATATGACAAGGTGAGCATCACTCTTTTTTTTTTTTTTTTTTTTTTTTTAAAGACAGAGTCTCGCTCTGTCACCCAGGCTGGAGTGCAGTGGCATGATCTCGGCTCACTGCAACCTCCGCCTCCCGAGTTCAAGCAATTCTCCTGCCTCAGCCCCCTGAGTAGCTGGGACTACAGGCGTGCGCCACTACGCCTGGCTAATTTTTGATTTTTTAGTAGAGACGGGGGTTTCACCATATTGGCCAGGCTGGTCTCGAACTCCTGACCTCGTGATCCACCCGCCTCAGGCTCCTAAAGTGTTGGGATTACAGGCGTGAGCCACCGAGCATCCAGCACAACCACACGCCTCAGTGGCTGCTGACTAGTCCGTGGTGTGGATGTCCCCAAAATTCATAATTTGTTTCCTCCTTCCTGTACTGTCGGCTGTTTGGGTTGTTTCCAGTTTTTTTCTGCGTTATAAATAATCCTGTGATTAACTTCCTTGTACATAAATCTTGGTCTGCGCCTCTGATTATTTCTGTAGGATCAATTCCTAGAAGTAGAATTCCTGGGTCAAGGAATATAAATGTTCTTAAGGCGCTGGCACCGTTCTGCTAAGGCGTCCCCCGGGAAGGTTCAGCTTCTGTTAACATGTGCCCATCAGCCCCCACCAGCCAGCAAGGCCAGCTCGGCTGTTATCCCTAGATGCCACCTTCGCCAAGGTAATAGGTGAGAATGTTGCCCCTTCAGGCAGGTTCCCACTACACCAGCTCATGGTTTTCTTCCCAGCATGATCAACGCCATTTTGGGTTTGCTGCTATTGGGAACCTTGTCTGTTTCGTCTGGCCCAAAGTGCAGAGGGAAGGACTGTTCAATGAATGAAAGGAAGTCAAATGGGAGCTGCCTGGCAAAAAGAACCTGATGGTTTAGGCCTGGGGGAGAGCAGGATGGGTCAGGGCAGAGCCAGAAGCCAGCTTGCCTGATTTAAATGCTGGTTCTTACCTTAGCTGTGTGACCTTGGGTAAGGTACTGACCCCAAAGAGGCTGCAGGTCCTCCATCTGTTTGGGGACTGAGTGTCACAGAGGGGAAGCAAAACCACGAAACGTGCAGAGTACTCAGCCTGGCATAGGGTGCGTAGCATAGTTAGTACTCACTTAATGGGAGATATTTTTCTTAGAATCATTATTCTTATTTCTTTTGTCTATATGAAGAACGCTTTTATGAATCATGGGAGAACTTCCTCAACTCCATCCTCTGGTTTGCCCCCAAAATATTTATTAAATGCCAACTTTGTGGGCGAAGAACATGTACTGCACAAGCAAATAGCAACAAGATGCCCTCAGACCTAGACTCCCGGCCAGTGGGGGATTCAGGCAAGACACTGAAGATGGATTGGTTTAACTCCAAAGGAAAAAAATGTGCCAAGAAAAAAGCAAAAGCAGACCTATTCTACTCCTCTAGCATGTGGAAAGGAAACTCTTCTCACGAGTAATCAAACCTGTATCAATGTCAACAACGTGACACCCCTTTTCCCAGATTGTTAGCAAAGACTTAAAAAAATGCTAACACACAATGCTGCGAAGGTTGTGGTGAAACAGGCAGTCTTTGAAATCATGCCATAAAATCCAATGTGCTGTAGGCCAGAGAGATAAACATGCTGAGAAGTGGCTGCCTTCATCTTCCCCGTAACGGGACTGCTGAGGGCAGTGGGGTGTGGGGATCCTGCCCTTTCCTTGCAGACAGAAGCGAGGCGTTTCATTTCCTGCCTCACCAGGCCACTGTCTCTGAAGGGACAGTCTGATCAATAGATGAGTCAGCCTCTGGCCTGTTCATCCTCTTCCTTCTCATTGAACATTCCTTAGAGATTCTTGTGTTTTTTTTTTTTTTTTTTTTTCCTTCAAGGACCCATTGGCTACCTGGCCCACATTTTAAAACATCTTTTTGTTGGTGGTTTTTGTGGGCTATTGATCCTGTTGGCTTGTTTTCTGAGATCTGCTTCATTTCGAATGTTCCTAAAGGGAACTTCAGGACAAACCAGGCCTTCTCGCTCCCCCCACCCGCTCTGCCGCTGCACAGGGGCCAGGCGGAGGCAGTGGGCGAGTGCTGGCTGGCACAGGGCCTCATCTCCAGGTTTTCATCTGAGCTGTGATTTCCCTAGGCAGGTGGGAGGCAGGCGTCCAGCAGAGCCGTGCTCTGCAGAGGGGAAAAATCCCAGCACAGCTCTGTCGAGTCTTTCCTGCTGGATTCCTGGGGTGGGTACGAGCCCCTCACCTGGGCCCTGTGAACTCATTGATCATGTAACTGGGGTCCCTGCTTCTTTTATCCAGAGCTGGGAGGAGAAGTCGTACATGTCAGGCAGCAGGGTTCTGGCCCCTACCCCGATTCCCTTATCTCCAGCCGGGGCCGGGGCCCACCCTCCATGGACTTTCTCTGGCGCCCCCAGACACCGAAGCGGCAGCAGCGACAGCCCGGGTGGTGCTTCATGCTGGATGTGTATTTTCAGAAGCTGCGGGGGACGTCATGTGTATAAAATTAGCATTGCCTTGTTGGCCCCTTTCAGACTAATTCGGAGTGAAATGTTTTAGCAATGGTGGGCTGATTCTATCAGGAGGACAAGAACTAATTAAATTCCCTCTGACCATCAAGCAGTAAATTATTTATATCCAGACAGATGCAATCTAATCTCTAGCATCCAACGAAACCCAACATGCATGCTACTTGATTTTTCAAGGGGAGAGGAAGAAAAAAGACAAGGCTCAAGTACTCAAGAGAGGAGAGAGACGGCGGAGAGAGCCACAGGACTCTGGCCCGAGAGGCACTCAGCTCCCTGTGTGGATGGGGAAGCCGCAGACTCGGGTGAGGGCTCAGGACTTCCCGTTCCTGGTTCCCAGTAGTCTCAGCCGGCGTGCTATTCCTTGCAAGCAGGAATAAAGAAAAGGGGAGTCAACAAACCATTCTACAAGGCTTTGTTTCACACAATCTCAGCTGTTTAGGGGGAGAATTCATTTCAGTAATGAATTTGCTCATGCATGTCACAGACTTACTGGTCTGCCCCTTTTGGTGGCCTTTGGTGGCTGCTGAGTGGCTGCCAGTTTGCATTTTGGAATAGAGTGATTAGCTTGTCCCTATGAGGTGAGCTGTGTGGGCTGCTGCCCATCTATTCTGGTGCCCATCCAGCAGTGGGACTCATGGCACCATGCATGGGAAGCCCAATGTCCCTCCCCCTGATGCCAGGGATGACATCTTTGCTGGGTGTGCCTGCCCATCCCCACCAGACACAGGTGCGGACGGGAGGCTGGGCCTGCTTTGGGTCTAAGTCCCTACCCTCATGTGCCCCTCCCTTGGGAAGAGGTGAGGGCTGCCCTCAGGACGCCGGTTGCTGCTCTGTGACTTGGGCTGGGATAAAGAGAGGGCTCCTTTTGCAGAGTTTGCTGTGAGGACACCAGCTTCAATGCCCAGCTGGGTGGTGCTTGCCTTGAGGGGTCTGCATGTCCTGGGCACTCACTGCTGTCACTGACACACCAGGTTTTAGCGGTGACGCCAGCTGATGGAAAGGTGCTGACCCAGTGGCCTCATGGAGCTGGGGTGTGGGGTCAACTTTGTTCATGTTTCTCTGGAGTCTCCTGAGTTTGGCGACCCTTGCTCTCTGTCATCTGAATCTGCAGTGGTGGTCTCTGCTCACCCTTAATCCTTGGGAGTGTCTGGAGCAGAGAAGGGTCTAGGATTAGGAGAGTCTGCGGAAGGGCTGACTGTCCAGTGTTTCTTCCTGGGAGCTGGGCTTGCTGGCCGCTCAGTCCCGGCAAGGCTGGGCTCTATTTCTGGCACCCCTGACACTCCCTTTGAACCCTTGGAGCACGGTGGTGAACTTAAGTCCCCAGGGGCATACATGGAAGTGATCTTTTTTAAATGGCAAAAGGACCCTTTGCAAAGCAGTCACCTTACTAAGTTCTAAGCATCTGTTCCAAATCTCTAAAGATTTTGAGACTCCTCTTTTGGACTTACTGTGGTGCAAGGTATATTTGTTTGAATTGTGGACACATCCTCCTTTGAGGGTGGAGCTGATTTTGGGAGAGGCCAGGTGCCCCCAGCTCTGTCTGGTGGGGAGCCTGGCCCATAGAGTTGGCTGGGACCCAAATGCTGGCTTCACTTCTTATTACGTGTGTGGTCTTGGACAAGTTATTGAATCCCCGTGAGCTTCAGTTTCCCCAACTGTGAAATGGGATCAAGCATCCTTCCTACCCCCGGGGCAGCTGAGAAAAGGAGAGGACACAGGTGAAGTCCTCCGCACGCCACCCAGTGCCAGGCTGAAGCTCAGGAAGCCCCTGCAGCTGCGGCTCTCGGGCTGGCCGTGCTGTCATGGGTGGGGAAGTGGGTGCGGGCATCTGTGGATGAAGGAGACCGAACGGCTTGCCGCCAGGAGTATTCTGGCTGTGGTGAGGTGAGGTTGTCGTGACAGTGCTGGCTGGCAGTCTTAGATTTGGGGAGTTGGTGCTGGAACATAAGCCGCTGACCCTCATGGTCCCTGGGTGCCTATTCCTTGATGTTCCTGGACACGCCATTTCCGGGTGGGCAGTAGCTGCTCATTACGTGCCCACCATCCCAGTAAACATAAAAATGAAATTGCTGTTTCTTGAGTACCTGTTCTGGCTGGTCCTGGGGCTACAGTCGAGGAGAAGTAAAGTGGTTGCCCTTTCACGCCTTCCACCAGCAGGACAGGGAGGGCACCTCATCTGCAGTGGGATGGAGAATGAAGCATGAATACCTGCGTGAGTTCACTGCTCTGCAGTTTGCAAAGTATCTGTGTATGTGAGAGCTGGGCATTCTTAGGCTTTTGGGGTCTCCCTCGGCCTTTCTCTGTGCTTTGCCCCGGCTCAGTGACCACCCAGCAACCATTTCAGCCCAGTCACTTCTACACTCAGTCTTTTGGGGCTGGGATGGAGATTGACGGTGGGTGGGGGAGGCTGTTACTTTGTACCTGATTTTCTAGGAGTTGCTGAAGACGCAACAGGGGTGTCACAAGATCCGTCCACCCACCACCCACCCACCCACCTATTCATCCACCTACCCATTCATTCATCCATCCACTCACCCACCCATCCTTCCACCCATCCACTATTCACCATCTACCCATCCATCCATCCACCCATTCATTCCCACCGACTATCTACCCACCCATCTATTCATCCACTCACCCACCCACCTATCCATCCACCTACCCATCCTCCTTCCATCCACTGTTCACCATCCACCCATCCATCCATCCACCCATTCATTCACCCATTCATTCGCCACCCACCCACCCATCTATTCATCCATCCACCCACCCATCCATCCACTATTCACCATCCACTCATCCATCCATCTACCCATTCATTCACCTATTCATTCACCACCTACCATCCACCCACCCACCCACCCATCCATCCACCCATCCACTCACTCACTATTCACCATCCACCTATCCATCCATCCACCCATGCATTCACCACCAACCATCGACCCACCCACCCACCCATCTATTCATCCACTCACCCACCCACCCACCCATCCATCCACCTACCCACCCTCCTTCCATCCACTATTCACCATCCACCCATCCATCCATCCATCCATTCACCCATTCATTCGCCATCCACCCACCCATCTATTCATCCATCCACACACCCACCCATCCTTCCACCCACCCACCCTCCTTCCATCCACTATTCACCATCCACCCATCCATCCATCCACCCATTCATCACCCATTCATTTGCCATCCACCCACCCATCTATTCATCCATCCACCCACCCATCCTTCCACCCACCCACCCTCCTTCCATCCACTATTCACCATCCACCCATCCATCCATCCACCCATTCATTCACCCATTCATTCGCTACCCAGCCACCCATCTATTCATCCATCCACCCACCCACCTATCCATCCACTATTCACCATCCACTCATCCATCCATCTACCCATTCATTCACCCATTTGTTCGCCACCCACCCACCCACCCACCTATTCATCCACCCACCCACCCACCCACCTACCCATCCTTCCACCCATCCACTATTCACTATCCACCCATCCATCCATTCACCACCGACCATCCACCCACCCACCCATCTATTCATCCACTCACCTACCCACCCACTCACCCATCTATCCACCTACCCACCTATCCTTCCATCCATCCACTATTCACCATCCACCCATCCATCCATCCACCCATTCATTCACCACCCACCCACCCATCTATTCATCCATCCACCCACCCGTCCATCCACTCATCCATCCACTATTCACCATCCACCCATCTACCCATTCATTCACCCATTCATCCACCACCCAACCATCCACCCACCCACCCACTCACCCATCCGTCCACCCACCATTCATCTATCTACCCATCCACCTATTCACCATCCACTATCCACCCATGCAAAATCCACTACCCACCATGTACTATCCATCAGTCACCATCCACCTACCCATCTACTATCCACCCATCCACCACCCACCACTTACCATCCATCCATTCACTTATCCACCCATCCATCCAATCATCCATCCCATCCACCCATTCACTATCCACCATCCACCTCACCTGCCACTCATCCACCCATCTACCAACTACCATCTACCACCCACTCACCACCCACCACCCACCATCGACCTACCATTTGCCATCTACCCATACATCCATTCTATAAATAATTAGTAAACACTTGATGCATGCTAGCTATTACTTTAGGCACCAGTAAGACAATCAAGGGAAAAAAAGACAGGCAACCCCCGCCCCTTCCATCCTCAGGGAGCTCTGTTCCAGTGAGAACAATTAATGTGCTAGAGGGTGAGGTCATCAGTGCTGCTGCCTGTGTAAGACTGGGGCTCCCAGGCCTGAGACCAGCCTGGCCAGTGCTCTCAGGGTCTCCTGGTGAGGACTCTCAGGAGTCCAGCTGCTGTCCCTCAGCTGAGCACCTGGCATGGACAATGCCTGGTAAATGCTTGCTATGTGAGGGCACCTGCCCATGTTGAATCAACACAGCCTCTGGGCCTCAGGGGTCCTGCTCCTTAGCAAGCTGCCCCTCTGTGCCCTCCATGTTGGCCCTGCGTCCCCTGGCATGCCCCCACACCCTTTGTCAATGTCCTTCTTGTGCAGCTGGCCTCGGTCCCTCCTGGTTCTCTCTCCCTCCTGCTCCCCGCAGGCCCACACAGCCTCCGCGCACTGTGGGTGGTGAGAATATGTGGTTAACAGGTTGACTAACCCAATCCCCGCAAGGCAGGGGAAGGCTGCTCCAGTAAATTTCCAAATGTGTCCGGGCTGACAATTTTGGTTTCCTTTCAAGCAGCGAGCGCATGGAGCCTGGCCGGGAGGGAAGTGTTCAGGGGCCCAAAACCACTTTGGAGGGCTGTTCCCGACTGCGGTCTTGCCTCCCTCCTGGGCAGCTGGGAAGTGTGGGCCCTGGTGTTTCTGCTTTGGAAGATCCTCCCCATCTACCCGCACACTGGGGCCCTCAGCCCTGCCCCTCAGCTGCCCCCAGCCAGTCTCTGCTCCTGGACCCTCCGGACGGTTCCCTGCTCTCTGCCAGTCACCAGACACTGGGTCGGCTCTCATGCACACAGGGCAGGAGATCCTGGCTCCCACTCCCCCTGTGTTAGCAAATATTTTTCTGAACTCCAATTTTCCTTCCTGCTCCTGTGCCAGGCCCCTCAGAGCAAAGGCGGCCACCCAGATAGACCCCCCGGGCTGGGCCACGCGGTTCTCTCAGCTCCTCTGAGGGGATGTCTTTCCTGCTCCCAAACAGTGAACAAAACACAAATCAGCCTCCCCGTGACATCACAAGCTGGTCTGCGATGGACCCTGTGATGGTTTGAGTCTGTCCCCTCTCCCTGCTTCCTGGGTTTCCTCGGCTCAGAAAATAGCGGTTTCAGGCTGTTTTTCTTAGATTTGAGTGTTTGTAATTTTTCTTCAAGCTGAATCTCAATTTACTTGGGAGCTACTTATCTTCCCTCCAGGTCTCCTCTGTTTCCCCGGCGTCCCCCTGCCCCAGCAAACAACTGCAGCGCCGCGCCCCACGTCCTCGGCAGGTTTTGCTTGTGACCTGTCTGTTGTCTTCCAGATCATTAGCTCGGATATTAAACAAAATTGGGGCCTTGCAGTGGCCCCGGAGGCCTCCCACGAGACGCCCCCGCCTGCCCGATACGCTGACATCTGCCGTTAGCCTTTGTTTATGGCTGTCCAACCTCCCTCAGCCTGTGCCTGTGTTTATAACAGAGCCAATCTAGTCCAATTTCACACAGAAAATTTCTTCAGACTCGTTTCTTCGGTCTCACCAACAGCCGCTAATTTGGTGGCACGTATGAAAATGGGCTGGTGATCCGTGGCTGTCACTTGATCATTGCTGCTCTTCCCCCCACCCCCCACCACCGGGCTCCCACGGCCCCACAGACGTGGTCTCTTTGGAATGTTCCGTAGTCTCAGAGGCTGCAGCTGTAGGATGGGGGCTTAGGTGTGTGCAGACCGGACTCGGGTTTTCTCGGGGTTTGGAGGGCGGCCCTTGTTGGCTTCTCCATGGCTGGGTGGGTGGGTGGGCAGGGGGAACAGACCAGATAGAGACTAAGAGTCCAGGGCCTGGGGCCACACTGCCTGGATTGGAATTCCAGCCTACCTGCTCGTTTTCTGGGCAATTTCTCTTCTCTTCTCTTCTCTTCTCTTCTCTTCTCTTCTCTTCTCTTCTCTTCTCTTCTCTTCTCTTCTCTTCTCCTTCCTCTTCTTCTTCTTTCTTCTTTCTTCTTCTTCTTTCTTCTTCTTCTTTCTTCTTCTTTCTTTTTGAGAGAGTGTCTTGCTCTGTCACCCAGGCTGGAGTGCAGTGGTGCGACCTCGGCTCATTGCAACTTCCGCCTCCTGATTCAGCCTCCCGAGTACCTGGGATTACAGGTGCCCGCCACCATGCCTGGCTAATTTTTATATTTTTGGGTAAAGATGGGGTTTCACCATGTTGCCTAGGCTGGTCTTGAACTCCTGACCTCAAATGATCTACCACCCTCAGTCTCCCAAAGTGCTGGAATTATAGGTGTGAGCCACCATGACCGGCCTTGTCAGTTTCTTAGTAGAGTTCTTTGGAGACCATGGAGACAGATGTGGAAAGCCCTGAGCACTAGCTGGACACAGGGTGAACCCTTGGGCAGCAGCAACTCCTGCCATTGAAGAGTCCTTGATCTTGTCCCTTTCCCCGCACTCCCCTTCGGTGGACTCTGTGCCTGCAGAAAGTCCCTCCCTTCCTAGGAATTTTGCCATCTCAAGACGTTGATGGATGTGCTGCCTTCTCAGATATTTTCTTATTTTGCCTTTTCCAGTAAATATTTTACCCGTCTTTTCTTCCTAGTTCATATATTTTCATTACTGGCAAAGTTATTAAATTAGTTTGAGTCTTTTAAGTAGCCGTTAATTTCACATCAGCCCTAATTTGTGCACTTGATTTCCCGCCCCCCCCACCCCCTCTGGATGTGGTTACAGCTCCTCCTCCTCCTGTTGCTCATTTGTGCTGAAATCAACACTTCCTGCCCTACAGCTCCCTGTAAGCCTTCCTGTGGGCGGCCTGGGTAGAGCTACCTCCGTCAATTCCGTTTCCAGCATGATCTGTTCCCTCCTTGGCCACTCAAATGCTTTACGGAGCCACACGGGCACTCCTCCTCCTCCCGCCACTGAATGGAACTGCTATCTGTTTTGCCTTATGTCTTGACATCCCCTCCTGTATTCATTTCTTTGGGTTCCCAGAACCTAAGCCAGTGCCCGCCCCAGAGTAAGTGCTCACTGGTGTTTGAAGGGTTGGCGGGGAGGAGTGGAGACCAGCTTGGTTTGGAAAACTCAGTCTACTCTAGGCCTGGCTGGTAGCAGGTGTGAGACCTTGGGTAAACTGCTCTCCTGACCCTGGTCTTTGCTTCCCCATCTGTAAAGTGGAGAAATTGCATCTGGATGATTGCAAGTATGCTTTCCCAGTCTGACATTCTAGAATCTTCCATTTCTTCTGCTCTGTGGGCATTGATTCATCTTTCCAATGGGGCCTGTCTTCACTGTATGGTATTGGGTTTTGGTGACATTGTTGTTGTTGGAGTTCTGGGATGATGTAATTGTTGTCATTGTTGTCAATACCATTGCTACTGCCACTGCCTTCTACTACCACCATCACCACTATCATCATCATCACCACCGTTATCACCACCACTGCCATCACCACCATCATTACTATCATCTTCAGCACCACCGTTACCATCACCACCATCATTACTATCATCATCACCACCATCATCACCATCACTGCCATTATCATCATTATCATCGCCATCACCACCATCACTACTATCATAATCACCATCACTACCACCACTGCCACCACCACCATCATTACTATCATAATCACCATCACCATTACTGCCATCGTTATCCATTGCTACCACTATCACCGCCATCACCACCAACATTATTGTCACCACTGTTACCATCACCACCATCACCACTATCATCATCATACCACCACTGCCATCACAACCATCATGACTATCATCATCATCACCATTACCACCATCATCGCCATCACTGCCATTATCATCACCATCACCACCATCACTACTATCATAATCACCATCACCGCCACCACTGCCATCATCACCATTGCCACCATCACTGCCATCACCACCACATTACTATCATAATCACCATCACCACCATTACTGCCATCGTTATCACCATTGCCACCACTATCACCACCATCATGACTATCATCCCATCACCACCACCACCATCACTGACATATAATCACTATTACCACCACTACCATTATCACTACCCTCATCTCCATCACTACCACCACCATCATCACCACCATCACTACCACTACCACTACCACCACGGCCATCACTATCACTGCTTCCTGAGTGCTTACCATGGGCCAGGCATTGTGCTGGGTGTGTGATATCTATCACCCATGTGATTTTTACAATCATCCGTTGGGGATATGGATACTCTTCTCCCCATTTCAGAGGTGAAACATCTGAGGCACAAAGAAACTATTTGCCTGGGGTCCCACAGCTAGTGGTGGCAGATCTGATTCCAGTTCAAGTCTGTCTGACACTCAAGCCTGTGTTCTGACTGCCCTGCCCTGTGGGCCCTCTTTGTTCCCCTCAGGCTGGTTTCCTTTGCTTTTTGTGACTGCACATTTTAGCTGCTCATGAGGCTGAGTTCTGTCCATTGTTGTTCTGTGGTTTGGAGAAGTCCTTAACTTCTCTAAGCCCAGGTTTCCTATACCATAATAGAGGGAGAGGAAAATCCACCTCGTGGTGGTGTCTGAGGATTAAAAAACTTTTGCTTATCAGAACCTAACACAGTGCCTGGCATAGAATTAATACTCAAATATTGGTTTTAGAATTATTATGATTGTATAGTACATCAAAATTACTATCCACTCTGTAATTTTTCCCACAAATGTATATGGAAAACCTTCCATGTGTGAGACCCTGTGTTAGGTGCTAGACATCTGGAACTGAGCAGGGTGTGGTCCCCACCTCCTAGGAGCCCAGCCTGCTGGGGAAGGCAAAGTGGAAACAGCACAGCACAATGAAGTCAGGCTCACAGCAGGGTGTGAAGCACCCACAAAGAAAGGGCCAGCAGGGCCAGGTGAGGGGTGACCGTGAGTGTGGATGGAGAGGATGCACAGCCTTAAATGCACAGCCAATAAAAATGAGAGAACAAAAATAAGTCAGCTAAGCTTATGGTTCAAAAAAGTTAGGAAAAGGACAAAAAGTAATATACTGAAGAAAAGTAGGAGGAAGCCATTAATGGACTAATAGAATAACAATGGGCCACAAAATAGAAAAATGGGACTAGTAAATAAAAGCTGTTTTCTGGGAAAAGTTAGATGAACCACTAACAAACATAGTCAAGGTTAGAAGCCAAGAAAGCAGCCAGGCATAATAGCTCATGCCTGTAATCCCAGCATTTTGGGAGGCTGAGGCAGGTGGATCGCCTGAGGTTGGGAATTCGAGACCAGCCTGGCCAATGTGGTGAAACCCCATCTCTACTAAAAATACAAAATTAGCCAGATGTGGTGGTGGGTGCCTGTAATCCCAGCTACTTGGGAGGCTGAGGCAGGAGAATTGCTTGCACCCAGGAGGCGGAGGTTGCAGTGAGCCGAGATCTCACCACTGCACTCCAGCCTGGGCAACAGGGAGAGAGAGAGACTCTGTCTCAAAAAACAAAACAAAACAAACAACAACAACAAACAAACAACAAACAAAAAACCCCAAGAAAGCCCAAGGAACACATAATGAGGAATAACAAGGCAGAAATATAATTTACCAAACTGATCAATTTCTAGGGAAGAGAGAAAGTTTCTAAGCTACTCCCACACAAAGCTTGTGGTCTGGATGTTTCCACAGGGGAATTTGAACGAAACCTTTAAAGAGCAGGTGCTTCCAACGCTAATTAAAGTGTTCCACAGCAAACACAAAGAAGAAAAAGTCTAAGTAATTTTCCTAAAGTGAGAATAAAATTTTTTTTAATCTGACAAATATTGTACAAAAATAAAACTACGGACCAGTCTCACTTATAAATATCAATGCAAAAATTTAAGTAACAGATTACCAAATAGGATCCAAGCATCATCTTAAAATAATAATACCCTGTGTCTAGTTGGAGTTTAGTCTAGCAATGCAAGAATGGTTTAATAGGAAGAAATCTATTTATATAATGCATCATATTAATAAATATAGAGAATTAACACATGATTATCTTTTTTAATACTGAAAAAGCATTTAACAAAATTCAGCATCCATTCTTGATAAACATTCAGCAAAACAGAAATTGGTGTTTTCTTAACGTGCCTGTAATCATATTCAAAACTCATTTTTTTCTTAATGTGGAAACACTGAAGTTAAGAAAAAAGCAAGGATGCCTACTCTTGTTACTACTATTTCATATTGTAGCAGAAGCATTAGCCAATGCAATCAGACAAGAAAAGAAATGAGAAGACTAAATATTGGAAAGGAGGGGCTAAAAGTATTACCCTTTTTTTAGATGATATAATTGTATACTTGGAAAATCCTAGAGAATCCATGAAAAACTACTACAACCAACAAGATAATCCCATGTATGCATGTATGCATGTCCATATGTATATATGTATCTATCTTACAACAGTAATATAATGGGAGAAAAGGCCCCTATTTATGATAACAACAAAAATAAAATATTAGGAATAAACTTAAGACGTGCAAAATGCATGTGCAAAAACCTTCACACTCCTGAAGAACATTTTTTACACCTCGATAAACTCCAAATGGAGCCAAGAGTTAAAGTCAGCAAATATTTCTTGAATTACAATGGAATCATTATAATTCAACAAATATTTGCTGACTTGAATGCCTTCCATACACCAGGCCCTGTTCAGACCCTGGTGATACAACAGTGAACAAAACATAGAAATTCCTACCCCCGTGGAGCTTGCATTCTAGGTGGGAAACAAATAAAAAGATTGTAACTTAGATAATGATAATTTTTGTGGCAAAATATGCTGCTGGGAGAGGAGTCAGGGGCAGGTTGCAGTGTGAAGAGTGGGGGCCATGAAAGGCTTTGCTGATGTGTGATGTTTAAGCCATTATTTTTAGTCATTTATTGTTTAACTTTTCATGTGTTTATTTTGCATCCTAAACTAGCTCAGAAGCTCCCTGCATTTTCCATAGCATACAGGCCTATAGTAAGGTTTCAATGCATTAATTTGTTTAAGTTATCAGATTTTGAAGACTTGAATTTTTCTTTACTATGCTGGATTATCCGTATTTAATCTTGATCTTCTAGGGTCTTTCCATTCTGCTACCCACAAAACCTTGTTTTTGTGGAATGGAAAGCCTCCAAAACTCTTATTATTCAAAATGTGGTCCTTGGACCAATGTCAGCATCATGTAAGGGCTTATTAGAAACACAAATGTTTGAGTCCCGCCCTGCGCCTACTGAATTTTAGGATCTGCATTTTAAACAAAATTTTTGGGTGCTTTGTACGCATATTGTATTAGTCTATTTGCATTGCTCTAAAGGAATACTCGAGGCTGAGTAATTTATAAAGAACAGTTTATTTGGCTCATGGTTCTGCAGGCTGTACATGAAGCGTAGTGTTGGCATCTGTTTCTAGTGAGGGCTGCAAGAAGCTTACAATCACAGCGGAAGGTGAAGGGGAGCCAGAGTGTCACATGGTGAGAGAGGAAGCAAGACCGTGAGGAGAAAGTTCCAGACTCTTTTAAACAACCACATCTCATGTGAACTCACAGAGCAAGAACTCACTCATTACCAGGAGGTTGGCACCAAGCCATTCATGAGGGATCCACCTACCTATCTATCCATCTTCCATCTGCCCATCCATCCATCCACCCATCTTCTCATCCATCTACCTATTCAACCAGGCATCCATCCATCCACCCACCCATCTATCCACCCATCCATCCACGCATTCCACCAGGCCCCACCTCCAACATTGGGGATTGCATTTCAACATGAGATTTGGAGGGGACAAATATCCAAATTATATTACATGTTAAAGTTGAAAAGCATTTTCTTAGCCTCTGGCTTTGCAAGTTCCCTTCTTGTTCAGCAGAAACCAGGGGCTGGGGGAGACAGGGAATCGCCCTGCTCATGTTGGTATCAGCTTCTCACAGATAACTGCCTTTGCATAGCCTGGATTCCCAAGGGCCTCCCAGGAAGTACCAGCAAGGTGTGTTGAAAAACTCTGGAACTGTTCTGTCCAATACAGCAACTACTAGTTGCATGCAACTATTTAAATAAAATTTCATTTGTTCAGATATACTAGCCACATTTCAAGTGTTCAATAGCCACATGGGGCTAGTGGCTATCATACTGGATAGCACAGGTATAGAGCATTCTTGTCCTCACAGAAAGTTCTATTGGATAGCACTCACTGATGTAGACTATACCAGGTCCTAGATTTTGAGAATTTTTGAATTGCAAAGTCAAATGATTTCTGTCCATTTGCTTCCATTTATTTCAACAGAGTATCATCCAGCTGTCTGTCCATATATCAGCCCACTCACTGACCATCCATCCACCCACCCACCCACCCATTCATCCACACACCCACCCATCCACTTATCCATTCTTCCATCCACTCATCCATCTACCTATCTACCCATCCACCTACCTATCGGTCCATCTTTTCATCCATCTATCTGTTCATCCATCTGCCCACCCATCTGTCCACTCATCATCCATCCACTCATCCATCTCTTCATCCTCCTAGTCATTTTGTCATTATGGAAATGATTATAGCATGTAGTGGTACTTTGATAAATACCTATTAGATAAACTATAGAATGGTCTACTTGTCCTTCATCCCAAGCTTGGGTACTAGACATGTGTGTGTGTGTGATGTACTTCCTTACCATGGGCTTGTGGACCTGCATCTGGACTTTCTCCCTGATGTCTGGGCCCCCTTTTACTGTACCAGTTTAGCCTTCCTGGCACCATAATCTCTCAATTCCACGATTTCTCCTGCCTGAGCCGGTTAATAAACTGGCTCCCATGGAAGAGGTCTGGCTTCATGGAGCTGCCCCTTGTACATCAAAGCTACATAAACTTTTAGGGTGATACCCCTGGGAGCTGGGATGCCCTCTGGCCCTCTTGTTTCCCTAGGCTCAGTGCTCTTTTTCCCTAAGCCCCTGTGTTCCTGCCTGACCTCTCCTATTTGTGTTCAGGTTCACAGGCCTGACTGGGCCCTGGCTGGGGAAGTTTTCCTGGTGTAGACCTCAGAAAATAGGGGAAAATGGTCCCAACAGGGAACAATTGACTCGGGGATGTGCGAGAGCTCTGGGTGGTGCCCAGCACAGCCGGCCAGGATGCCCACGTCCTGTCCTGCCAGTTAGCTATCCACTAGTTTTTTTTTTTTTTGGTGTGTGTGGTCTTCCCAGAACATGAGGGTTTTTTAGGTAAACTGCTTCATCCATCATGTCACTAAAGCCTGGAGTTTTCTCACTTTTTATGACGATTCAACGTTCCCTGATCTAATGTTAGCTCTGACCAGGCCGAGGCCTGTGCCCACAGCTGCTGAGCCCTCTCCATTGTGCTATTTGGCCCCATGGTGACGGTCAGATTCCTTTCCCAGAGAGACAGGGCATGAGGCTCACAGTGGGGGCAGCACCTGCTATGCCTTCCTTTGTCTCCCTCCCCAGGGCTCCTCCCCCAGTGCCCACAGGAAGGCCTCAGGCCTGCCCCACTGAGGGCCCCCATCATCCTTGGTGTCCCCAGGGGCCCGCTTCGGGTGGGAGGCTGGAATCACCACCCCATTTTGACACAGACACAAATCATTGTTATGATCCTTAAAGATGGTTTTGGTCCTCTAACCCTGGTATCGGATTCACTTGCTCTCAAGTCTCTGCAGAAACATTAGCTTTGCTGCCTCGAAGCTGCAGTTGGGGCTCATTTCTACGGAGCTGCATCCCTCTCCCTGTCTCTGGTGGAGAAAGGGAGGCCATCTGCTCATTCCTGGGGTTGTGCCGGACGAGCCCCGGAGGAGTGGCCTGGGACCAACCAGCGGGCGGAACTTCTCTGCTCCAGGCTCCTACCTGTGGGTTGAGCCCCGTCAACCTCCCTTAGGACTTTAAAGTAAGGCCAGCTTGTGCCTGGCAGAACCCAGAGAGACTCATGAAAATCCTGAGGCTGTGTGGCTGCCACTTGCTGGCAAGGCTTTCCTCAGCCTTCCCGGAAGGGCAGACAAAGCCTGGCCTGGTTATAACTGGTGTTTGCTCTGCCCTGGGGACAAGGGACCTTGGTCAGTGCATCTGCCCATCCCAAGCCTCAGTTTCTTCATCTGCAAAACAGTGACCATGATTCCACCACCTCACAGCCTGGAGAAGAGGAAGGCGTGAGATTATGCCAGCAAAGTGCCTTACGGTCAATATGGATTTGTTACTGCAACAATTACCATGGTCTCTAGTGAGGTAGCGACGGCACTTGCTAGCTTGCAGGGTTTTTATGAGGATAAAATAAAATGCCACGAGGTAGCTGTCATATATTCGTTCTGCAGATATTTTTCGAGCACTCGTATGCCAGGTCCTGAAGCAGGCACTGGGGCTACAGTAATACATACAACGCATGCCCAAAGACATGCACACCCCGTAGAGACGGCAGCAGGCTGTTCTCCACTTGTGGCAGTGGGCTGCATTGCCTGGACAGGCTGGAATGTCCCCTAATTTACAGCTGGGGAAACTGAGGCCTGAGCTGGGCCCCTCTCCAGCATCTGATGCTGCCTCAAGAGCTGCACTTCTCTCGGACCTCTGGGAGCCTCTTAGTTCATACCATCGTCCTGGGCACAGCTGTGGTTCCTGCAGGAATAAAGTGCACAGGCTTTGGGGGTGGTGACAGCCATGCCACAGGGCTGCCGGGCCCTTTGAGAAGACGGGAGCTGCTGTCTTCCCCACAGGCAGCACGCTGACTTGGACCTCCGAGCCTTGGGAGTCACAGATGCAAGCCAGCCCTTCTGTTCCAGGAGCTCGTGGGAGGGTGAGGCGGGGGCATGTCCAGAGAGGGCAGCCTCAGGCCCGAGGCCCCAGTGCTCTGGTGGCCTCTGAAACTCTGCTGTGTGCCAGGCCAGGCCCTCCTGGGTAGACTCCGGGAGCTGAGCTGGAGCTGGGGGCACCAGGAGCTGTGCCCGCCTCCACCGCCTGCCCTTTCTTTAAGGGAGGCACAGCCCGTGCCACATTGGGCTAGGTTTCCAGGTAGAAGCCACTAGCCCTGAGTGGAAACTCTGCCTGGGAACTTGATTTTTCCGTAATATTCGAGGAAACGGGGGGAGACAGGAAAAGAAAATGTTTGGAGTAGTCGAGGATAGGGTAAAGAGAGAGGCTGGTCCTCTCCCAGGAGGTCAGGGGTTGGCCAGCCCCCGGCAGGGCCTCCATCAGATGAACCCACTGGCTGCTTGACCAAGTGAAGGGCTGGAGGTCCGAGTCCTTCACTGGGGTGCCAGGGATGTTGGGTGAGGCTGTGAATCGGTGGTGTGCGTGGCTGCGAGTACAGCCCAGGTACCCAACCCAGGCCTTGTCCAGGGAGAGGGGCTGTGGTACAGCCCCCCGCCTGCTGCCCCCAAAAGCCCACCATCCTCCCCAAGCCTGCTCCGCTGGTCTCCGCAGGTGCTGGATGGCAGCCCCTGGACTCGGTGTGGCTTGTGCTATGATCTCTTCTCCCCAGTGGATGTTCCCCGAAAGTGAAGCTCACACAATTCTCAATTCTAATGTGTGCTGGGGGTGTGTGTTTGTTTGGATGAGTGGACTCAGCTCCAGTTCTGAGGAGAGAGGGACCAGGAGGGCTTGTCTGGGGATTCGGCTCCTGAAGGTCCTATTCTTAGTCTCTTTGTCCCTCCCACAAGCAACAGTTTTGTTTTTTTTTTTTTTTTTTTTTTTTTGAGATGGAGTCTTCCTCTGTTCCCCGGGCTGGAGTGCCGTGATACAATCTCGGCTCACTGCAACCTCTGCCTCTGGGATTCAAGCAGTTCTCCTGCCTCAGCCTCCCCAGTAGCTGGGATTATAGGTGCACACCACCACCCCAGGCTAATTTTTGTATTTTTAGTAGAGACGGGGTTTCACCATGTTGGTCAGGCTGGTCTCAAACTCTTGACCTCGTGATCCACCTGCCTCGGCCTCCCAAAGTGGCATGAGTGATTTTTTAATAGAAAAGTGAACGCCTGGGGGGTTGGCTTGAAAGATGCTTTTATCTCTAACCTGTGGCAGATGCAGGTGCCCCAAGGTAATTGTTCACCTGCTGGGATCCCTGGGGCTCCTTGTCCAGTCCTGGATGGAAGGGTCAGGCTCAGACCCACCTTCCCTTTTGGTCCCTGAACAGAGTTCCTGCTGAGTAGTGGGACTTAAGAATGAGGAAGGCACTGGGTGCAGTGGCTCACACCTGTAATCCCAGCACTTTGGGAGGCCGAGGCGGGTGGATCACCTGAGGTCGGGAGTTTGAGACCAGCTTGACCAACAGGGAGAAACCCGTCTCTACTAAAAATACAAAAATTAGCCAGGCGTGGTGGTGCATAACTGTAATCCCAGCTACTCCAGAGGCTGAGGCAGGAGAATCGCTTGAACCTGGGAGTCAGAGCGTGCAGTGAGCAGAGATCGTACCACTGCACTCCAGCCTGGGCAACAGGGTGAGACTATGTCTCCAAAAAAAAAAAAAAAAAAAAAAAAAAAAGAATGAGGAAGGTACTGCCCGGAATGCCAGTGGATGGGAGGGAACCAAGCCATGTGCTGCTTCTGGTGCAGCTTGGGGTGCTGTCAGGTGGGTGGGCATGGAGGGGGCTACAGACAAGCCATCGATCATCCCTGTTTAGGGGAATCGTCTTGCTCTTTGGAGTGCTGGAAATCAAGGGCTTTGAGCAGATAGGGCTCTGTGTTTATTCAGAGCCACACTGCAGCAGTGGGGCATTGGTGATGACATTCATCTGATGGCCGTTTGTGGGGCTGAAAAGGGAGACGTCTGTATTCACTCAGCTGGTGCTCCATAAACCTGTGCTTCCTTTCTGGGGTGACATCCTCTGTGTTGGTGGGAGAGCAGCCTGGGGTTCGGGCTTTCCGCTGAGGTCCTGGATGGGTCCACATGGTTGTCGTTCATCAGTGGTGGCAGGTGGACTATAGATCAGGGAGATGGAAAACTCCTGGGGTCCAGACTGTGGCTATGACCTTTCTGGATCTACCTATAGCCATTGAAAATTATTTGCTTTAAATTTGTCATTATGCAAATCTGCAAGATGTATCCACATATCTGAGATTTATCCAAGTTGTAGCATGATGGCTTATGCAGTAGTATACATGCATGTATGTGTGCACGCACACACACGTGCACATGTGCACACACACACACAGTCTTTCCAATTAGCTATATAGGAATGATCAAAGGAGAACCTTCCATGCCCCATGAGAACTGCCAAATAAATGGAGTGAGCCGAGTGAGCTGGTGGGATTGAGTGTGCACGGCTGTGCCTGAGTGTGCATGTCCGGAACCGTTCTCGTGGCTGTGAGAACCTGGAGCAGGGTGGTGAGAGCTCAGGGCAGCTGGTGACATGCTGTAAGGGGAACTGCAGTCTCAGCTGGGAGGCGGAATTGGATAATAGGAGGTGGGTTGGACAGCGTGCCCTGGGGAAAGAATTAAGGACTCCCCTCTTGTTTTCTCGGAAGTGTTCGGAAGGGAAGGCAGACATTGAGCCAATCGGCTACCTGGAAGGAAGTGACCTGGGAATCTTGGAACACCAAGTCAGGCCTAGGAGACCGCTGCTCCCTCTGGGCCCCTGGAGGCTGATTGTTGCCAAGGTGGCTGAACTGGGGAGAGGCCAGGCAGGAGCAAGGGCAGAGGGCATGGGATAGTCTCCGGTGGGACCCTGTGGCCATCTCCCCAGCCGGGCTGTTTTCTCTTCTTCCCTATGTTGCTGGGGAGCCTTCCAATCAGGCTAATCCTGGCCTCTTGATCCAAAACCCAAGCACGGCTGGTCCCTTCTTTCCTGGTAGATGTGCTCCTCTGGCAGGGGCGAGGGAGACGGCAGGAATGGGGACCCTCAACATGCTTCCCAGAGCAGGATTCTGGTATCTTCTCTCAGCGTGCATCCAGGCACAAGGATCTGCATGGACTTCTTTCTTTTTACAAAATAAGCACTATCAAAGATGCTCTCAGCAATGGAGATGAAAAGGTAGAGTGGCCCTGTCTGCCTACTTCCTGTGCTCCTTCCCCACAGGATGCATTATTGTTTTTCTGGAACAAGAAGGAAAGAGTTTTATTTGTTGGAGCAAGCTTTCTTTTCTTTTTTTTTTACCCTTAATGATGTGGTGGGTAGTGGTGGTAGCATGTTTTTATTTTATGTTATTTTTTATCCCTTGCTGCTTTGGGGAGGGCGGCGGTGTTTGAGTTTGGGGTGCGGGTGTTGGGGAAGGAGTTCTCTTGGAGAAGAGTGAGGAGAGCAGATGTTACTCCCCCATGTCTAGAAGGTGGGGGGAGGGCGGCGCTGCTCAGGAGGTGAGGAAGGACCCAAGTTATGTAAGAGCTTCGAGGAGGCGGCTCGGGGGACTAGACAGAGCCCGAGGATGCAGGTTTGTGCCCTGAGCCCTGGGGAAGGCAGCCAGGTGCGTCTGCAGGGAGCCTGGTGGTTGTGGTGGGACAGGCGTGGTGAGTGCAGGTGGATGGCAGGTGTCAGGGTTGGCAGGGCAGGGGAGGTGTGGAGGGTCGACAGAAGCGGACTTCTCAAAGCCTTCAAGGGGGCTCCTTATCCTTCTGCGCTTTCTTTCTCTTCTCTCCTCTTCATTCTGTGCTTCTCTGTCACCTCCTTCTCCAAATCAGTGCCCCAGCAACTGGGGGGACAGCTTCCCAGTTTTCTGTATTTCCTCGATGCCTCCTTCCACCAACACCAGCAATCACCGTGTTGAACAGAGTCAGCCCACGGCGAGGGCCCAACGTGCCAGCCCGCCTGAGCTCATGGCATCCTTGGGGGCTGACTCTGGTACTTTTCCGTTGTGTAGATCTCAAGGTTTCTTCCACAAGGCTGGAAGATAAACCCACACAAGTGATATTGAGACAGTGACCGGCTAGTGTCGGTCCAGGGACCACACCAACCAGCCCTCTGGGCTCAGCTTCCTCTCTTGCAACATAGAAGTGCCTGACTCATAGGGTCACTGTGAGGATTGCAGCAGGACTATCTGTGGGCCTTTCCTCCACCTTAGCACAGGGGAAGGAGCTCTCAATGCCCAGGGGTGGGCTGAGGGGTGTTTAAGCCCCTCTGTTCCGAGGCATGAGTTTCCCTTACTTGGTGCTACGGCTACTCTGACTACCCTCTCTCAGGCTGCTTGTGGGCACCCTGGCTCGGGAGGTAGGGGGCTCACTCTGCATGTCACCTTTGCCCCATTCAGCCCACCCTGGCTGTGTCTTTCCTGGTTGACCAGTAGCTCTGAATTATTGCTGGACAGTAGCCAAGAATCACACGGTGCTGCGGAATTCAAACTCCGTCGGCACTGAGGAGTTAATGGGCTTTGTACCTAAGACCACGGGGTTGGAACGTGCCCAGCATGCTTCATCTTCGCCGTGCGTTTCATCTACCTCGCTTGGTGTTTATTTATCAGCTTGTTTGTTTATTCCTTTTCCTCGGAGGCCCTGATCAAGGAGGAGCTGGTGCAGGGGGGAGTGTGAAGTTGGCAGGAAGGCCTTGGTTTCGCTCTGTGCTGAGTAGCTGAAGAGCTGAAGCCTGCCCCACCAGAGACGTAGGGGTGTTGAGCACCTGTTCGGCTCCAAGGGGGTCCTGCTTGCAGGAGGGGAAATTCTACGCTCAGAGGGTGCTGAACGTTGGCGTTTTAGGCATTCTTTCACTCTGCACCACTGAGGCAATTTTGGGCCGCCTTATCTGAGCCTCCGTTTATCAGGGAGTCACAGTGAAGGCAGCATTGGCATCGCAGAGCTCTGAAGATGCAGCAAACTCGCACCTGTAACGTCCTTTGGTCCTGGCACAGAGAAGATGCTCATTAAGGCGTGGAGGAGGTGATTTTCTGCTGGTCTCCTGGTGGTTTTGGAAAATCACTAATTACTTGCAAAGATACGGTTCTGAGTGTTGGACATATTCCCCTTTACGCTTCAGCTGCTGTATGTCAGGTTACATGTGACCAAATGGTTGTCTTTTAGGCTTGGGGTTGTGGTTGTGAGGGAGGCAGCTGTGATGTGTAGGGGTCTGTGCCTCCCTGGACCCAGATGGCAGCCACCGGCCACAGGAGAGAGCTGGGCAGCTAACATGTGTAGAGTGAAAAGTGCACGCCAACTTCAAGATCCAGCATACGGACAAAACATGTAAAACATGTGACCAATAATCCCTTATACAGTATACTTATTGACCCAAAAATATTTTGAATATATTGGGTTAAATAAATTGATTACAATTAATTTCATTTGTTTTGTAAAAAAAAAAAAAAAAAAAAATCCTTTTATTTTGAGACGGAGTCTTGCTCTGTTGCCCAGGCTGGAGTGCACTGGTGTGATCTCGTCTCACTGTAACCTCCGCCACCTGGGTTCAAGCAATTCTCCTGCCTCAGCCTCCGGAGTAGCTGGGATTATAGACACTTGCTACCACGCCCAGCTAATTTTTGTATTTTTAGTAGAGACGGGGTTTTGCCATGTTGGTCAGACTGGTCTTGAACTCCTGACCTCAGGTGATCTGCCTGCCTTGGTCTCCCAAAGTGCTGGGATTACAGGCGTGAGCCACCGCGCCCGGCCTCGAAAACTTAAAATTGCCCGTGGGACTGCCATGCTATTTCTATCAGACGGACTGGTCTAAGCCCAGCTTCTTCGCTGATTCATTGGGATCCCTCCTAATCTCTTCCTGATTTCCTCATCTAGGGACTAGGGAGCCGCCCCACTAGCGCTCACACTGTGTAAGTTCATTACCTTCTCCTTGGCCCTTGCTGACAGCGTTGGGGAGCCGCTTGTGAGTGGCTGCAAAGGGCAGCCAGGGAGGGTGAAGCTGTTGCCTTTTGGGAGAGACTTCTGAGCTGTCTGAATTGGAGTCTGCCCCAGTTAGACACCACCAGGGTTTTCAGGAAACAATTTCCAGCTTTGTAAATATCCACAGAAAAAATAAAAAGGAATCTATTATTTTGTCAACCTTCACAACAACCTGAACTTATAAAACGCCTCTCACATAGAGGTCTCGGAGTGTTGCACGATAAACAATACATGAAAAAAAAGTCGACGCTCTCAAGGAGTTTAAAGGCAGCAGAGAACATGGTTTTCTTCTGTGAAAAGAGACACTCGAGGGAAGGCCCCGGCAGCCAGCGCGTGGGGACCCTGGAGGAGCCCTGTGCTCCACGGCCCACCTGGTGACATTGGCAGGAGGTGTCCCTCTGCCGTCGAAACTGGTGCCATCAAACGTGAGGGCCCTGAAACAAGCAAAAGAGAGAACCAAGAGGCGCTCTGCCAGTGAGATGAAGAAAGGTTACTGATCAGCATGGAAAGGGCTGAGACGAAGCCAGAGTTTCCGCTGAAATCCTGCTCCGGGGCGAGTGGTCTCTTGCTGGGAGCCGGGGTGGACCTGAAGAACTGACTTGAGGCCTAGGGGTTTGATGGTAACAGGGTAACTCACCGGGGTGCAGAGAGAGCCTTGGTGGCTTTGCCATCACGTGGGCTTGTGTGTCAAGGGGAGAAGCCGTGTCCCTTCCACTGTTCTTGGCTGCAGGTCCCTGGAGTGCTGAGGACAGAGCTGCTTCCTCCAGAGGGACGGGCGGACCCGCTGTGGGCTGCAGACTCCAGGCGCCACTGGTACTTTGTACACCGAGTATGGTGGTACATTGTAAGCTTCTCTTATTTTTATTTTCTCTTTTTTGACATTGTCCTTCAGCTCCTCTTCCACGCTTCCCGTTAAGCTGTTAAATCACTCCATTTATTTAGTGCGAGTGTTTCTGAGAGCTCATTTTTATCTTGGTGAAAACCAGGCTTGCTCATGGGCACATAATGAAATTGCATAAATATACCCTTAGCTTGGAATCTAATTTATTTTTCCTGTTCATTATGGGGTAGAAGGCCATTATGAAATGTATAACTTTTTTTTTTCCAGTGCTGGAATTGAAAGGCTGTGGCTTGGGCTCTTTTTATTCTGATGATTTTGTCCTGATTCAATTTAAAGCTGGTTAGAGCTCAAATACTGGAGTGTAATTGACAAAGATCAGTGTGGGCTGTAACGCTAACGTCTGGTCTGTGGCTGCCGCGGCTCGACAAGCACTCGGGTTAAGCAGCGGTTCCTTGGAGGATACTTGGGCCTGCAGAGCCCCCCCCAGGCCTCAAGGAGAGGGGCAAGAGGGAACTTTCTTGCAGCTAGTGGTCCCGTGTCTCTGGCTGGGATGCTCTGAAGTGTCTGGTTGAAGTCCAACCAGCACTAAATGGATTAGGACAGCTGAGGACACCACTGACCCTAAACTATTGGAAATGCTTAGAAACCCCTTCAAGGATATTTCATCGACCTCCACTTTTACAGATGGAGGCACTGAAGCTCCAGGAGGTCGAGCAACCCACAGCTTGGCGGAGGCCACGCAAGGCTCCAGGCCCGAGTGCAGCTCCCCGCTCTCAGCCCACGTCTGTGCACCTTGACGGTACCCGGATGACATGGAGTCTGCTTTTGGAAGCAGGGCCTGGGCCCTTCTGTGTGGAGGAGTATGCGTTGTGTGGGAGGAGAGGACAGCAGGAGCACCTGGCAGTGGGTAGACCATCCAGGATGCTGGCCTTGGCACAGATGTGGGGCAGCCCTGCCCGACACGTTGAGGAAGAGCCTGGGGCTGGGGTCTGGACACCGTGCGTCTTAAGGAGGTGGATGCCGGCCCCTCCACCGTGCACCAGGGCCTCCGCCATTCATTTGTCTCCCTGCATTTGCCAACTCCCTTCTGTGAACCGGGCACTGTCAGGCTAGAACACAGCGTTGCAGAGCCCCAGCCCTGCTCCAGAGGCTCAGGTCTCAGCAGGATGAGTTTGAAGTGACATCTTGGCTCTCAGATTGGAGCCACGCTGAACATCAGCATCTGCTGAAATGCTCGGTCTGAGTCAGACTGTTCTCGGAGGGTGACGAATGGTCAGCACCTGTGAGTGTGCGTGCGTGCGTGTGATTACCGGGAGAAAGAAATATCACCCTGGACACAGCAGGTTTTCATAAGGAAGGAGAGGGAATGGATCCATTAAAATGGCAGAGATTGTGAAGCTGTTTCTTCCTTTTCCTCCTGCTGTCCCCAGGGTTGCCAGACACAGGACACACAATGAAATTCGGGTTTCAGATGAATGACAAAGGTTTTTTTATATAGGTGTGTGTCACACATCGCGTGGGACCTACTTACACTAAAAACCCAAACAAAAAACTGTGTTCCTCTGAGATTCCAAGTTAACCGTGCCCCGTGTTCTTATTCCCTAAATCTGGAACCCTACCTGTAATAGCATAGAGAGTTGAAAGGCTTTACTTTGAAATGATGTTCTTAGTCATTTAAAAATTCAGTTGCATGAGCTATAAAAATATTTGCTTCTTTGTTCTTACAACACAGAAGTGTGTAAAGTGAAATGAATGGTCTGGGACCTCCTTCCCCAAATCCAGCTCTCCTGGGGCGACCTCTGACCTCCAACTGTTAACCACTGTCAGCAACTGGAAATGTCTCCTCCCAAACTAATGCACAGACACTACCATGCACTATGTGGTTTCCTGGCACTCGTAGCTTTCCTGGAGAAAACCCCCACAGTAGACTTATTGGGGCAAAGGGTATGTGTATCTTATGTTTTAACTTAAAACTACACGTGGGTTACTTTACAAAAAGTCAAAAGTTGTCAGATCCCTCCACACTATGTGATTCTTTATGTTATTCCCACACCAACATCAGTTATTATTATTTCTTTTTGTTTGTTTGTTTTTTGGGGTTTTTAATTTTTTAATTTTTTTTTGGATAGGGTCTCACTCTGTTGCCCAGGCTTGAGTGCAGTGTTACGATCATGGCTCACTGCAGCTGTGACCCTCTGGGCTCAAGTGATCCTCCCACCTCAGCCTCCCAAGTAGCTGGGACTACAGGTATGTGCCACCATGCCCTGCTAACTTTTCTATTTTTTGTAGAAACAGGTTTTTGCCATGTTGCCCAGGCTGGTCTCTAACTCCTGAGCTCAAGCAATCCTCCCACCTCAGCCTCCCAAAGTGCTGGGGTTATAGGCATGAGCCACCACACCTGACCAGTTATTATTTCTTATTTTTCAGTCTAAGCATATAAAACATCTCATCATTTTAATTGCATTTCCCCAGCTTGAGGAAGGTTGAGTATTTTTCATGTGTTTATTGGTCATTTGCATGTGTATTTCTGTGAACAGCCTGTTCACATACTTTGTCCATGTTTCCGTGGGGTTGTTTTCTTATTAATTTCAGGGCACTCTTTACGTATGGGCCATACCCATGCTTTGACTTTACATACAGTGTTGAGGTTGCTTCTGGACCGGTGTGATCAGACCCTCCCCAGATCTCTGGGGCTTAGACCTGAGCTCACAATGGTGATCTCCTAGGTCTCCTGGGAATCACAGACATCCAAGCCCCACATGGGCACCTGTTGCCTGCCGATCTCATCCTGATTCTTGAGTCTGAAGGAAGCACACAGGGGTCGAGATCCTCCGTGAATGTGTCGCTGCCCTGGTGCTGCCCTAAAGGCAGGGGCTGGCTGGGATGATTCTCAAAGCTCACCCACCTTTACTCTCCTGCTCTTACTGCGCCCAGGGAAAGCTCAGCTCCAGAGCAGGGAACCAGGCCCTGGAAGGGGGGTGGCACCGAGGCTTTCTGCCCTGACTGTGGTTGTCCCTGCTTCCCCCAAGGCCAAATTTGCCCTTCACTCCAGGGCGGTGCCTCATGGACTGCAAAGTGGGAGGAAGGGGGCATAGAAGGGAAAACTCCAGCTCCCTGTCTCCACTGTAGCCAGATCCTCTGTGCATTCATTCATTCATTCCTCCATTCATCCCAATGGCTTAGTTAAGTTCCTGCTGCATGCCAGGCACACACAGATGCTCCTGATGCCACAGGGCCATCAGCCTGCGGGAATGAAGACTCATCGTGTGGTTACATGTGTTCACAACAGCCTGGGAAGGGGCAGCTCCTCTTCTGTCGGTTTTACGTGTTGAGGGTTTGTGTTTGCAAAATAGTTGAATAGCAGACGGATAGCCTGGCTCAGGGGGAAGAGCTGCCTGGCATCTCTGCGCCCCCCCCGTGCTGGGCTCCAGAGTCCTGAGTGTGGAGACCTTGCCTGGTGTTGCCCTTGCCAGCACCCCCCCGCCGCCCCACCACACCACCCAGTGCATGTTTGAGAGGAAGCATCTCCTCGGTGGGTATAGACGTGCCTTGGGCCTCCAGGTGTGCTCATCTCCCCAACTTCCACTAGCCCGTCCTCCTGGGACACTTGGGGTCCACTCTGTGACTTGCTGTAGGAGGGACAGTGACCACTTGGGGCTGGCCTGGCCCAAGAGCTGGGCACAAAGGGACTTACCTCCTCAATTTGGGGTGGGGAGGTGGAGGCCATAATTGGAGCTGGGAGCCTTGGGGGACTGGGGAGAGGGTAGGCCTGTCAGGGTGCTCCACAGTTTCAAAGTCTGTCGTGAGCAGGAGGAAGTCGATCTGGCCCTTTTTGTTCAAGGGCAGAAATAGGACCTGTGGGCAGGGGTTCTAGGGAAACAGAATTTGGCCAGTCTAAGGAAGTCATATGTCCAGCATGGCCCAGGAGGAGTGAGGACCCCGTCACCGCTTGGCATTGCAGGGGACACCCACTGTTGCAGGCTGGCTGTGGACCCTTCATGTCCAAATCCTAACCTCCCAAACTTGTGAACGGGACTTTATTTGGAAACAGGGTCTTTGCAGATTTCATCAAGTTAAGATGAGGGTGGCCCCTAAATCCAATGACTGGTGCCTTCTAAGAAGAGGGGAGGACGGATGCACAGGGAGAGGGCCACGTGATGATGGAGGCAGAGCCAGGAGTGATGTGGCCACAAGTCAAATGCACCGAGCACCGCCGGCAATGCCAGAAGCTGGAAGGGTCGAGGGAGGAGCCTTCCTTAGAATCTTTGGAGGGAGCACAACCTTCCCAGCACCTTGATTTCAGACACTGGTCTCCAGAACTATAAGAGGATAAATGGGTGTCGCTTTTTTTTTTTTTTTAGATGGAGTCTCACTTTGTCACCAGGCGGGAGTGCAGTGGTGCGATAGCTCACTGCAACCTCCGACTCCCTGGTTCAAGTGATTCTCCTGCCTCAGCCTCCCGAATAGCTGGGGTTACAGGCGCTTGCCACCATGCCCAGCTAATTTTTTGTATTTTTAGTAGAGACGGGGTTTTACCATGTTGGCCAGGATGGTCTTGATCTCCTGACTTCGTGATCCACCCGCCTCAGCCTCCCAAAGTGCTGAGATTACAGTGTTAGCCTCCACACCCGGCCAAATGTGTGTTGCTTTAAGCCAGTGAGTTTGTGGTGATTTGTTACGGCAGCCACAAGTCACACACACACCCCTGCCAAACAGGTCACTGTCCTGTCTCCGGCTCTGTTAGAGGATGGATGATACAGCGTGGGACTCTGCAAAGTGCTCAGCTGGGGCAGGGCAAGCATGCCCTGTGGCCGGCTCCTTCAGGGGAAAACACCCGTGGCCAAGGAGGCAATGGATTAGGGCAATGGATCACCATCGACAGGGCTGATGCAGCCATAGTGGGTGTTTTGGGAGCTGTAATTAAGCAGGGCCACTCGGCTGGCAGATTTACAGACGCTCAGGCTTCCGTATTGCTGTATTTTACTGGAACACACGTAACCAGGCCTGTGCAGGGCAAGACAAAGGCACATCTGGTGGTGCTGAATAATGGGGGTGGGCTGGGTACCATGGCTCACACCTGTATTCCCAGCACTTTGGGAGGCCAAGGCAAGTAGATCATTTGAGGTCAAAAGTTCAAGACCAGCCTGGCCCACACGGTAAAACCCTGTCTCCACTAAAAATATAAAAATTAGCTGGGTGGTAGTGGTGCAAACCTGTAATCCCAGCTACTTGGGAGGCTGAGGCAGGAGAATCGCTTGAGCCTGGGAGGCAGAGGTTGCAGTAAGCTGAGATCACGCCAGTCTAGGTGACAGAGTGAGGGTGTCTGGGGTCGAACTGCCTGGCCATGGGGATTGCAGCTTGCCCTCCCCAGCCCTCTGTGGGACCAGCTTAAATCTAGCCAGGAATGGAAATTGGGAAAGGGAGGACAGAGAGGGCCTGTCAGTGCTTTGGAAGCTGTGGAGGGAGGGAGGGCCCCGTGGAGATGACCCTGCCGCTACTGGTTACGGGCAGGGGTGCAGTGGCTGGGGGAGCTGTGCAGGGAAACCAGGAGCAGGCTTGTGACTGAGGGGGAGCAGAGACCAACCTGCGTCCCCTCTCCGTGTGGACTCTTCCCGCCCTGTTCCTTGGAGTAAGTGGCAGCCGGTAGCCCTAGCAAATGCAGACGGCTCAGCACTGCAGGCGTCCTGGGTGCAGAGGACAGGTTATTCCTGTGTCAGATTGACTGTCCCCAACACAGGAAACCTTGCCTGGCTGGGCATACTGTGTCTTTGCGGGCTGGCTATCCTGCCTTGCCCCCCAGAATGTGGTCTGGCCAGGACCCCAGCCATGCAGCAGACCTGCAAGCCCAGGAAACTTCGAGGGGTAGCCGGGCCCCTTCTACCCTGTGGATCATCTAAGGGCCTCATTCGTTTGGGGCGACTCGCTTGGGCAACAGGGGAGAGAGTAAAGGAATCTGGAGGTTGGAGGCCGCTGTCCCCTTGTGACACTCTCTGGAGGATAGGTAGGAACGAGTTTTGCTGGAGAGAGGTTTGCTGGTGGGCTGACTTCTGGGAGCCTCTGTCACCCTCCCTCTTCTCCTGACCTAGAAGTGATCCCCAGATCTGGCCAATGAGACAAAGAAAGTGTCTTTCAGGGAAGGGAGGACGGGAGTCGGCCTCTGTGAACAGCCCTTGGCTTCTGAGACGGGCCTTGGGATGCTGCCATGGAGCTGCTGCTTCTAACCCAAGGGGGAGGCCGACATTGGGGGTAGCAGAGCATGCAGGGGACAGGACCTGTGTCCTTGCGCCAGAGAGAGGGGCTGAATCACCCCACCCCACAGCTGCCACAGCCTGGACTTCCTGTCACGTGACTGGCACATTTCCTTGTGGCTTCAGCCAGTTTGGGTCAGGTTTTTGTTGGGTGCTGCTGAAAGCAACCTAACCGATTCAGCTGGGATCCCTCTGGGCATGAGAGCTGCCCACATGGCAGTCCCCCAGGGCCGAGTCTCCCGTATTTCTCCCCTTGATCCTTGTCTCTCTGGGCCCAGTCTCTGGGGCACTTGTCAAACCGACTTCCGAGGGGGCGACGATCTCCCTCCGTCTTCATTTTGCACATGGCAGGTGGGTGTTTTCCTGAAGGGGCTTCCCTAAAGCACATTGAGAAAGGGAACTTGAATAAACTGGGGAGACACAGACGCTTGGCCGTGGTGATGTTTTACAAGCATGATTTCTTCTCCAGACTCCGCACTTAGGTCATGGTGGGTCTTGGGGCTGGCACGGCAATGGCCATTCATGGTTGGTTCTACCCCCGGGGACACCTTCTTTCTTGGATTTGCTACCAAGCTTCAGGGACCAGTGGTGTGGAACAGCCTCTGGCTGGTTCCGAGGCTGGACTGGAGAGGATCTCAGCCCCTCCAGGACCTGGGGAGCGTCCGGCAGACCCCTCGGAGGTCCTATTTCATATGTGAGGGACACACCCTGCTCTTGGCACAGCTGATGTGAGTCCTGTGGGGCCCCTTTGGATTCAGATTCTAACCTCTCCCACCTCTCTCTGAGCCCCTCCTGAGGATCTCACCGGGGAATGGTTTGACAGTGTTCCGACGACTGCAATCCTACAGCTTCAGAAATGTCTAGACAACTTTCCACCCGCAGGGAGAGTCGGTCAGCCCTTCTGAACAGCGATGCCGGCTCCTCCTGAAGCCGTCACCTACTATTGAGTGATGAGGTCTCCTGTCTCAAGTTGGATGACATTTTCGTTTTTCAATACTGTAGAATTTGGACGAAAGAGAGAAAATACGTTTGTTTACAAAGGGCATTTTCATATTTAATGCTTAACTGTGAGTTTCTGTGTTGTAAAATTTTCTCTCCTGCCCTCAACTGTCCCTTTAGTGTTTTTTTGGCTAATTCAGCCATTTAAAAATGCTGTTGTGGAAGAATAGTTAATGATTTGGTATGACATAGAGTTAAATGGAAAAAAGTTACAAAATGGAATGTACAGTATGATCCCACTTAGAACCCAAAATATATATTCTATGCATAGGAAAGTCTGGGAGTGTATATATGCTCAAAATGTTAACAGGAGTTATTTCGGGTTAGTGGGATTATGGGTTATTTTTATTTTCTTCTTTTTGCATATGTGTAGTTTCTAAATTTTCTACAGTGAATATGTATAACTTTTATAATAAGGAAAAAGTGATACCACGGATCTTTCTAGAGGCTGCTCAGACTCCCTGACCAGAGATGACCCAGGCTGCCCTCCTGTGCTACAAAGCACCCATGACCAGCCCCTGGGCTCTCCCCAAGGCGGGCCACACCCTGAGAACTTCCCCTTCCCCATCGTGGGGTATCTATGCCTCGTGCTCGGGGCACCCTGGGCTGGGCAGAACTGATGCTGGTTTTGTGAGGGTTGAAGTAATGGAAATGCTTTTCAGAAAACTCCCCCAGTCGGCCAGGAGAGAAAGAAACAGTCATGCCAGAACCCAGAGGCCCCTCCCTGACAGGTGCCGACCATGTTGAGCACGGAGCCGTGGGTTTTATGTTGAGCACGGAGGTGTGGGTTTATCGCCACCCCTGAAGACAGTGTCACTATTCCTCTGTTCCGCCACTGCCAGCCAATGGGCATGGCCAGGTGTAGGCTTGGGAGGATTTTCGAGGCCTGGATTCGACTCTCTGCCTCCAGTTGGGGAGGACGAAGAGCACAGCCTGTCCCGGCCCTGGGACCATCCTACAAGGGAAACACAGGGCAGAGGCCATGAAGTAGAGTGGACATAAAATGGCGGAGTTCAAATCCCAGCTGCCCACCAGCTGGTTCTTAGGAACTTCTCTAAGTTTAGTTTCCTTCATCTAGAAAATGGGGGCAATGCCTCCTTCACAGGGATGTGAAAACTAAAAGGAATTACAGGAGTCAAGACCTTGCCTGGGACTTGAGACAGGGCAAGCGCTGTGTCTTTCTTTCCTTGAAGGAATACTGAGTCCAGCTGGGGACAGCCCCTTCCCTTGGTGTAAACCGGTAACGTCCGCTGCCAGAGCTTCCGTCCGTCAGCTGACATCAAACACCCACCTGCTGAGAGCAGTTTCGACAGGGGCCGTCCCTTCCCTGACACGCGGCGTGCATGCGTGCACACGCTCACACACACGTGTTTAATAGTCACCTGATGAAAGACAGCCATGGGGCAGGAATCGGTCCCTGTGGCCTTTGCTTGTGTCCCAGGATTCCAGCTTACGGTGCTGGCTATGTGAGGGCAGCAAGGCCAGGACTCTGTGCTCCACACCCCCTTTCCACCCTTATCAAGAGTGGACAGAGGCAGGGGCCCCAGCTGTTCCTTCCTGAAGAGCGAGCTCTGTGTGGTGGCCTCAGTGACTCCTAGACTGGAGTGTGGGCCTCCGTCGCTGACCTCGGTTACTTCCACTCCTCCAGCCTCCCACATGTGGACCCCTGCCCAGTCCACTCACCTTGGATCTGGCCCTTTCTGTCCATCTCCGCAGCCACTGCACCCTCATCAGCTCTGGCTGAGCCTCTCTGCCTGCAACCTGGTTCCTCCTCTGTCCGAATCCAGAGGCTTCTCTCTGCAGCGCAAATGGGCTCACCTGGACCCCACCTCAATCCCCTCTCTGCTACCCTAGGCTCTGCATGGAGTCCCAGCCTGGAGCTGGCTGGCCTTGGGCCAACCCTATTCTGCCTTTAGGAGCTGCACGGGATAACGTGTACAAAGGGGAACCTGAGCCTCACTCTTCCTCCTCCCCCTCCCCTTTCCAGGGCAGTTATTCACACTCAGATCATTTGCCCTGCGGACAACTTTGTGAGGTCAGGTGGGAGGTTCCAGGGTAATTCTGGTGCTGCCACCTGAGAAGGAATGAGGCCAAGGTCTAAAAGAATCCACGGTGGGGTCATCTGCGTTCAGGCCTGCCTCACTTTGTGGGAACCTGACCCCCGCACCATGCACAGTAGAATCTGGGTTCAAGGGTCCACATCCCTTAAGGACCCTCCCCTGCAGCAGCCGGCCCCTCTTGCAGGGTTTGCTCTAGCCTGGCACTGTCCAGCCTGCTGTGTGCGGAGCGGGTGGTCAGCCGCCTGGCGGTCAGCTGTGAGGGATGCATCCCAGATGAAGGTGAGTCATGGAGAACGTGATTGATTTGCACAAATTGCTTGGACACAGATTTTCAGGAATCCATCTGGGCTTGATAAGAGGTAGAGCTCTTTCGTTTCTAGATTCCCAGGGAGCTTATGTTCTGGGGAAACTGGGTGCATTTGCTGCCAAAAAGGGCTTTATTTTTAGCTAAATGTGAGAAAGAGAGGAGGGTCCCCTTGGGAGGTGGCCAAGGCTGGTGTTGGGACCAGCCTTAGAGGGGCCCGTTACCTTTTTACTTCTGGGAAAGGTTTTCCCTTCTGCAGGCAGCGACGTGGGCTGGGATGTAAGGGCACGGCCACGGGTGGATTATTCCATCTCCCCCGTGCACTCAGATGAATACCAAAAGCAGCCAGCCATCACACGTTCTAAATTTACAGGGTGCTTGTCCTTCACTGGCTGCCGAAAAGTGAAGCCGCCTCAGATGCCGAGAACACTTAACCGCCAAGCTGCCCGGGCCCACCTGCTCGCCTGGGCCACCCTCCTCCGCACACGCAGGCAGCCTCCTCATGCCCACCTGGGGCCTCCGGGAGGCGAGCAGAGGCTGGCAAGGAGGGTGGACACCTGTGCTGCAGACCCAACTGGGCCAGCGGCAGGAGCCCCCTCCCCCATGGGCAAGCACAGTCTGTGGGGGCTGAGAAGTGGGGTCTGGGGGCTTGGGAGTGACAACAGGGCTTCTCCGTGTAGCACCTTCTGGGAAGGAATCTGCCCATTCTTCTTCCAAGGAGAAAGTGGGCAGGCTCCGCGCAAATGATGGTTAAGTCCTGGGTGGGGAGGAGCCCCTGGACTGGAGGGCAAAGCCCCAGTGACCTTAGGGCAGAGGGCCAAGAATGCCACCAGCCCACAATACCACTCCACCACGTTCACCCACGGTGGCCTTCCTGCCGCAAGGCACAGCCACGTGGCTCTGACTGGCCAAGACTGTCTAATCGGCCAGGCCTGGAATATTTACAACGTGAGTTACTTAGAATACACTGCTACAAACAGACCCCTTTTCCCAGTATAGACGGCCTTGGAGTAGCTGCTCTGGAAGCTCCCGGAGGCTCCGTCCTCTGTGGTCCCGCGGCACGTGGGCACTTCCCCAGAATATCACACTGTGGTGATGGTCCCATCTGGGCTTCTTCATGGTTTCTGCAGCCCTACTGCGGGTACTGGAGGCAGAGTCTCATTCGTCTTTGAAGCTCCAAGGCCTACACAGGCTGGCGCTGATCAAGGGAACTGCTGGGGCGGCCATCCTCCCCTCTGGTCTCTCTGGTCTGGCTTGCAGGGCTGTGCTGCCTCTTGGTACTGAATTTTGTGGATGGATATTCCATCACAGCCTCAAAGTAAATTACCATCAGTTGGCCCCAGGTGAGCTGTCGCTGGGCCCAGGGCTGCGGCACAAAGGCGGAGGAGGAGCAGCTCTGGGCCTTACGCATTTCATACTCTTGGGCAGGTTTGGGCAAGAACGCTCTGTTGGTGGATGGTGCCATGCGTGGGGGATTTATTCGCAGCGTGCCGAGGGCCAGGGTGGTCAGGACAATTCTGTCACTCCATGGCAACATCCTTGCTTTGAAAATACAACTTTAAATTGATAACAGAGCAGGTGCCTCACCCCAGCTTGGCCCCTGCAAAGGCCACTCTCCATGGTGTGCGGCTGGAGGTTTTCTCCAGGGTGAGAATGAAGAGAACTCACTTTGCTGATTCCTCCTCTCTGTGGGCTGCACTCGATGCTGCCTCATCTCATTAAAAAGCCCCTTCCGTCCAGGCTTTGTGGAAGTTCACGCTGTGTCCTCCGTGGCGGAGATGATTTGGAGCAGGGGTTGGCGAACTTCTTCTGTCAAGGGTCAGGTTGTAATATTCCAGGCCTGGCAGGCCAGACGGTCTCAGCCCCTCAGAGCACGTGGCTGTGCCATGCAGCAGGAAGGCAGCCATGGATGAATGTGAGGGAACGTGCTGGGTCCCAGCGACATGTTGTTCACAAGCACAGGCAGGGAACCAGGGGAGCCGGGGGAGCCAGGTTTGGCCCTGGCCAGAGTTTGCCAGCCTCTCTTCTAGAGCCTCAGGGGATGGGGACAGGATGAGTAGTGCCCTCGACCCTTCCTTCCTCACTCTCCCTCCTTTCTCTGCCGTGGCTCCTCTGACTGGGAGTACGCCCAGATCTCAGCGTCACCTCCGTGGTGTCCCCAGGGCTAGTGGTACCAGTTCTCCCTCTGCCATAGATGTGTGTCCTCTACCCCTTGACCTCACACAAGCATCCTCCTCCCTCTTGGGGCCCCGGCAGGGCCCCTGGTGCCTCCTCACTGCAGGATCAACCACCTCCCTCCCGGGGTGCCATGAGGGGCGCCATGCTGCTGGCCAGCCGCCCCACCCCCACTTTAGCCAGCTGCTTCTTCACACCATCCCGCTCCTGCACCCCAGTCTCCCTCTGTCTGCTGTGACCCATGAAACTGGTTCCATGGAGATTTGAAAACACAGGACTAGAAGTGACAGTTCTCCCTAAATGCTTTCCTTCCTGGGAAGTCACACCCTGTCTTCTGGGCTTTCAGGATCAGGTGATGCAGTGGGGGGATGGGTCAACCTTTGCTGGGCTTTGCAGCCTCTTGTCAAAACAAAAAGAAGATGCACCCCTAGCCCCCAACCTTTTGTTTTGAAATAACTATAGACTCACAGAAAGTTGCAAAAGTACGTGGAATCCTGTTTACCCTTCACCAGGGAAAGCAGCTTCGGGCTGGAATGGAAGCGTCCTTTGGGTGTTATGGAATGTAAGTATCCTTCGGGTATTAAATGAGATCTCACAAGAGATAACATCCATTCACATGGATGTGTGTTTCCATGTCCCCATCTCTCCCTGCGGCTGTGCTGTTGTCTGGGGACAGTTACTTAACACTCTGCCTTCATTCTGCCAAATATGTTTTGAGCACCTACCCTGAGGCCCTGAAGGCAGGAACTAAGGGGCACTGGAGAGTGAAGACAGACACCTGTAAGATGGGAGGGGCTGCCGGGCAGTCATCGCCTGTGAGGGGAGGGTGTCAGCAAGGCCATGCTCCCTCTGAAACCTCTAGGGGAGAGTCCTCCCTCCCCTATTCCTGGCTTTGGTGGCTCCCAGCAGGCCGCAGTGCTCCATGACTGTGGCTGCCCCGCTCCAGCCTTTGCCTCCGTCTTCACACGGCCTTCTCCCCTGCAGGTGTCTCTGCATCCCCTCCTCTCCTTGGGACGACACCAGTCGTATTGGATGTAGGGCCCACCCTACTCCAAAATGTCCTTATCTTAACTTCCATCTTAATTACATCTGCAAAGACCTGGTATCCAACTAAGATCCTCCTCAGAGGTACTCAGAGGTTCAACTAAGATCCTCCTCAGAGGTACTCAGAGGTTCAACTAAGATCCTCCTCAGAGGTACTCAGAGGTTAGGGCTTCAACATGTTTTTTTTTTTTTTCTTGGTGGGGGGCGCAGTTCAATCCACAGCAAGCCCTGATTCAGCAGAAATAAGGAGCGGAGAGGGCAAGGACTCCGTCGGCCTCTCTGCTGAGACCCCGAGCCGCCCCTTCCCTTTTGCCCCAGGAGCCCCTCCTGGCTGGTTTCTCAGAGAGGCAGTAACAGGCATACTCTCCTATTATTGTGGCTGCCAGCACTCCAGGACCAACTGGGTTTACAAAAATAAAGTTGCATCATCTGCTGCCTGTACCGCATCCCCTCAAACAGGTTATGAAGGGGAAGTGGGGGATATCGGAAGCAGATGGAGGAGCCCTTGATTTGCATAAGGAGCCATTTTCATGGCTCAGAAGCCTCCGTGGAGGGAATAATGTATAGAAATGCACATGCGTAAGCCCTGGGTTGGGAAACAGAGGCACACTGATCAGCCACTAAAATAGACACGGGAGAGACAAAGCTGGTGGGGAAGGGAGTTGGCCAGGAGAGGGTACGAAGCCCACCGAGTAGCTGAGCGCAGAAGTACCAGGCACAGCTGCGGAACCGCGCTCCCCCAGGTTCTTTTTTAGTGTTGAGATTTCAGCGATGGTGGATCTTCTATATGCAATGGCAGGATGGGCGTTTCCAAAAAGACATGGCTTTTCATCTCTCTCCTAGAAGGGCAGTTGGAGAAAGAAAAGAGAGAAAAGAAAGAAAAGGAAGGGCTTAGCTTCCAGCCAGCTGAACTGAAGCTCCTGTCAGGGAAGAGGTGGCGGGCGTGCTCTGCGTCCCCAGGTGCAGACAGGACACCAAGCAGAGCTAAAAGATCCTCCTTTGTCTGGGCGGGTGACAGGGAGGTACTTCTGTGCCTAGAGGCATGAGTAGCTCAGAGTGGCGGGAAGAGGAGACAGGATCCAGCCAGGAGGACCGAGGTGCTCAGGCTGCCCAGGGTGGGGGTAGAGGTAGATGCCTCACCTGGGGGATTGGTCACTGGTGATGGGGCTGGGAAGTGACTTGTGAGTCTTCCAGCCGTAGGGTCCTTCTGTGTCTGGTTACCTTGTAGCCCCCCGAGCCTGGCTGGCTATAGAGCTAAGAGCAGGAGGGGGCTGACCTGGTGTCACACGATGGTTTTGTTCCAAACCCTCTCATACACTCAGTTCCCTCACCCAAAGTGGGTATGAGTGGAAGATGCAAGGTGAATCACTGTCTGTACAAAACCCTCTGCATAGAATGAGGCCTGCCTGGTTCGTCCGTGCCATGCCATGACCCTTCAAACTCTATGTGCCAGGGCAACGGAACCGAGTGCTCATGTCCGTTTCATGTCCGGCCACCAGGACTTGGTTTGTCTGGGGCGGCGGTGCTCTTCCCCTACTGCCTTTGTGGTTTTTCCCTTTGCCAACCCCACCGTCCTCTGCTCTGACCCCTTGCTACTGATCAGGATGCTTCCTATCTCATGACCTGGCCCAAGAGTGGGTCCGGGGACCACTCTGGGCATTCAGGCCACTGTCCTGACCTCACTCTTTGTCAGTGGGAGAGACAGAGCCTTGCAGAAATTCCCTGGGATTTAGGATCGTGTGATAGGTGACAAAATGCGTGATGATCATTCTGGGTTCTCTTTTGGGAAGGAAGTCACTTGGCTCAATGCATGGTCCTGTTTCGTAGATGAGGCTGGCTTCATCACGAGCACCGGCGGCTGCCTCTGCGTGGCCCCTCCAGGCAGGGTTCATGGCTGCTGTGGCCGAGCCTCTGTGGGTGACTACCTGAGAGTCACACTGCCCTCATGGTGCTGCCCCCTTGCTCGTCAGTGGGGCCACACGGCTTGCTAGCTCTCCCTGAGGGATTGTGACTGGCAGTGCTGGTGTCGCCTCCAGGTAAGATGGCTGAGTGCTGGCTGCATGGATTTCCTTTCCTGGCTTAGTCCCCTGCACTGTGGCTGGATGGTGTCAGTGCCCCTGGCGTGCCCCAACCTGGAAGCAGCCTAGAGGCGAACTTTTGAGCTGCAGCAGAGCCAATGGGCTTCAGGGGTGGCGGTGGCTCGTCTCCGCAGCCAGCTTGTCCTACTGAATCCAGCCACTTTTCTCGGGCTTTCCTCCCAGGCTGTAGGTCAGCGATCCCCATCCTGGGTGGGGGATTCCAGCATTTTTCCAGTTATCACAAGAGACGGATTGAAATTCTAAAGAAAAAATGAGTTTTGATCCCTTTTGAATTAAAATGTACTCATAGAATATATACTCAAGCCGGGCGCGGTGGCTCAAGCCTGTAATCCCAGCACTTTGGGAGGCCGAGGCGGGTGGATCATGAGGTCAGGAGATCGAGACTATCCTGGCTAACACGGTGAAACCCCGTCTCTACTAAAAATACAAAAAACTAGCCGGGCGTGGTGGCGGGCGCCTGTAGTCTCAGCTACTCGGGAGGCTGAGGCGGGAGAATGGCATGAACCCGGGAGGCGGAGCTTGCAGTGAGCCGAGATCACGCCACTGCACTCCAGCCTGGGAGACACAGCGAGACTCCGTCTCAAAAAAAAAAAAAAAAAAAAAAAAAAAAAAAAAAAAAAGAATATATACTCAAACAAGGCAAAAACTTTCCTCTACAAAAATCCAAGCTTAGAAAAATAGATGATGGTGATTGGAATTATAATATACTTCCCAAGGAATTCCGACAATGTTCCTTTAGACACTGAGCTCCTGGCAAGCCTGACAACTTCGATTCGATTACGTGTATGTGATTATAGACACTTTACAGAGGTGCAGATAATTCTAGAATGGGGATGAGAGGGAGTGCGGTGTTACAGAAATCCAGCTGGTATTGGCAGGGGCCCCTCCGGGAAGACTGGGAAGCATTTCCAGGGCTTTGAAGACGAGTCTTTCTCACTTCTCGGCAAACTCACCTGTAACTTGGTGACTCCGTGTAACGAGTACAGGAGGCCCTGGCCTCTGGCTCACTCTTTTCTAGGAGGATGGTGATTCTTGCTCCCTGATGTGCCTGTGGTGCTTTAGTTTACGGCAAGGTTGTCAACTTGGGGGTGATGTTGTCCCTGGGGGACATTTGGCAATGTCTGGAGACATCTTCCATTTTCTCATTTGGAGGTGGGGTGCTCCTGGTGTCCAGTGGGAGGGGCCCAGGGACGCTGCTCCACACCTCACAATGCACAGGACGGCCCCACAACTAGGAAGGAATGGCCCCACCCCAAATGTCAACAGCGCCACACTCTGGTTTACAGGGCTCCCCGAAAGGTTGGGAGGCATGGTTGGGCTCTTTCTATGCCAGAGCCCTTGAGGGCAATATGCTTTGAGGAGCATGGCAGGGTGTTGCTGTCTGACAGTGAATAATATGCAAGAATCCTTGTTAGCCAATTATGGAATAATGGAGATCTTAAGCAGTCAGTGGGACAGAACCAAACAGGGATTGGGGAGATTCAGCTTGAACCCACCCATGATGCTGTTTGAGGCACTATGCAAACTGGGGCTCCCTTTACACCTGCTGTGGGGGCAGAGCCATATGCATTCGGCTTGAACCCACCCATGACGCCACGTTCGAGAAGCTATGCACCTGCTACAGGACAGAGCCATGTGCTGGAAGATGCAGTGCCCGTGCCTGCTCCACGCTCCCAGCACGGCTGGGGGCAGCAGGATCTAACCCCCAGTGCCCGTGCTTGCTCCGTGCTCCCAGCCCGGCCAGGGGCAGCAGGACCTAACCCCCTGTTCTGCAAGTTGTTGGTGGAGGGAGGAAAGAGCTTTCACAACCTGAGGTTGGCATCCTCGGAGGGGGATGCTGCCACAGATTCAAGGCAGTCATCTGGCAGTGAAATCCCAGAGCTGGCCTAAATGCCCACCGTGAGAGTGAAGGTGTGTTTTGTTGTGGGTGTTTTTCCTCTTTAAAACCATCGGGAGGTTGCCGAGGAGAGAGCAGGCTGCCTCCATTAAGCCGGGGGAGGAGAGGTCTCCATTAAACTCCTGTGAAGCTGTTTGCCTGCTTTGACGCTGAGACAGAGTGTTTGTAAATATTGGTTCCAGGGAAATGGCTCTGAACCTGCAGCATGTCTACCGTGTGTTGGTAAGCCTGCCCAGACACTGGTGTCTGCAGTACCCTTCTGCCAGACTCATCGTTTTATCCAAATGGGGAGCAGGATTATTTTATTTTCAGAACTCTGTGTTCCTGGAATCCTCTCTTAGGAGGAAAACTCAAAGGTCCTCAATCATAGAACGGGGAACTTCAAAGGGGTCTTAGGGACCATTTAACCCAACTCCCTGGTTTTAGTCATGGGGAAACTGAGGGCCAGAAGGGAAGAGCGACAAGGGGGTCATGAAGGCAGGACAGAAACCCAAACCTCCACTCGAGGCTGTGAAAGGCTGGCCCCATTTTCCAGTGCTGCTGAGGTGGCCAGGGGAGAGTGAGATACAGGGTGTAGAAGGCTGTGGGGGTTAAGGTATCAGGACGCTAAACTCTTGTCTACCTTCTGAAATCGAGGACCACCGAAAATTTGCTGACTAGTTTAGAAGGTTCGCCTTTTATTAGTTTTGCGTTTTATCACCTTGTGTTTAATTTGTGTTTACCCATCTCCTTCTACCCCATGGGGTTGTGAGTCCTGAGGACAGGCGGCTCGCCGTAACCCTCACCGGAATCCTGGCAGCTGCGTGTTCACCTGAAGCTCCACCAGCCTCAGTAACTCTCTGTCCACGAACCGATGGGGCCCTTGATCACATCCTCTCTTTGGTTGGCTCACCAGGGACAACAGAACTCAAAATACAGAGAGAGTCACCACTGAGGACTTGGGTCTCTTCACCATGAGGAATGTGAGAAGAGTCACGGAAACTTTCACATCAACATTTCGGGGATGTGTCTGAGAGCACAGAAGGACCCCTCCTCCCTCCAGCCCCTTTCCCGCCCTCTGAACACTTGAAACACGGTGGGGTTTGGTGGTGACTGGTGACATTTAGGCCAGTTCAGTTCCATCCTTGAGACATTTAAACTTTGCTTTTTAGATTGTGATGAAACATACATCACATAAAATTTGCCGTCGTAACCGTTTAGAAGCCAGGGGTATAAAGAGCGTTCGCGTTGTGGTGCGGCTGTCACCACCACCCATCTCCAGAGCTTTTCCCTCCTCCCAGAGGGAAAGTCTGTCCCCCAGAAACAACTCCACATTGTTCCAACCCCCCCAGCCCCTGGCAACCTCCATTCTTCCTTCTGTCCCTATGGATTTGGCTATTCTGGGAACCTCGTACTCACGGAATCTATGGGATCTGTCCTTTTCTGCCTGGTTGATTTCACTCAGCATAATGTCCTCAAAGTCAGTGCCTGTTGTAGCCTGAGTCAGAGCTTCCTTGAATTTTCTTTTTTTTTTTTTTCCCCCGAGACGGAGTCTTGCTCTGTCACCCAGGCTGGAGTGTAGTGGCGCCATCTCGGCTCACTGCAGCCTCCACCTCCCAGGTTCAAGCAATTCTCCTGCATCAGCCTCCCGAGCAGCTGGGATTACAGGCACCCACCACCACGCCCAGCTAATTTTTGTATTTTTAGTAGAGACAGGGTTTTTACCATGTTGGCCAGGCTGGTTTTGAACTCCTGACCTCAGGTGATCTGCCCGCTTTGGCCTCCCAAAGTGCTGGGATTACAGGCGTGAGCCACCGCGCCCTGCCCTCTACTTTGGATGAAATCTGACATTCCTGAGGTGAATCTCGTGTCCTCTCAGTGGGGAGAGGTGGTGTGTGTGTTGGGTGAGAGGACTTTAGAGATGATACTGTCTTAATACAACCAAGGATCTCTCAAGACACCCAAGTGTACCCTGAAAATAGTTGGGTAAAAGTTAGCTCGGGGGTGCTGTGTGGTGGGGATGGCCCCTCAGGGCTCCAGCCCTGGTGCCGGCAGGAGAGTTTGTGTCTGGACATGAAGTTTGGGGGCCTCTAGCTCCTGAGGATGGTTTTTGAGGAGGGAGAGAATCTGGAGACAGGTGGACTTGAGGCTCAGGGCTGCCTTTAGGAGGACAGCATGACACAGGGCCTCTGGGTTAGAGCAATTTCTAGAAAAATAATGGCAGGGAACATTCCAGAAAAGCAGCACCAGAGAACAGTTCCTCAAAGGTGGAGACTTAGAGAGTGGGGAGCTGTTCAGGGGATCACACAGTGCCATGAAAACAGTTTTTCAGCAGTAGAGGCAACCACACATTTTAGGAGCATTTCCAGTGGCCCGAGTTTTTCCAGGGTCTCCCCTCCAGTGTGGCCTGCACTGGTCCCAGAGTCCGTCAGGTGGAGGTCAACCTGTCACTGGCGGCGGGAGCAGCAGCGGGGCCCTCCTTTGTCACTCACTCTGGCCCCGAGTCCTGAGCCACTGACTTCACTGAAAAACTCCCATGTCCACTTCACTGGCAATGGATATTAGTTAGGCCACACACTTATCTAGGACTTGAATGACCTGAGATAAAACTTATTTAGCAAAAAAGTGCCTTAAGAATATATATATGGGCATGTGTGACTGTGTGTTTTTGTGTGTCCAAACTTGTCTGTGTGTGTGCCTATGTATCTGTGAATGTATATGTGTGTGAGTGTGTGCCTGTGTGAATGTATGTGTATCTCTGTGTGTGTCTGAGCATGAGTGTGTCTGTGAGTGCATACATCTATGTATGAATGTATCTGTGTGTGAGTGTATATGAGTGTGTGTGTCTATACATGTGTCTGCGTGTGAATGTATGTGTGTGTCTGTGTGGAGTATATATCTGTGCGTGTGTCTGTGTGAATGTGTGTGTGTGTCAATGTATCTGTATGTGTCTGTGTGTATCTGAGTGTGTGAATGTGTGTATCTGTGTGTATGTGTGTGTGTCTGTGTGTATGAGAGTGTATGTGAGTCTGTGTGTGTGAGTGTATGTGAGTGTGTATGTGAGGGTGTGCCTGAGTGTGTTTGTATCTATGTCTGAGTGTGAGTGTATGTATGAGTGTGTGTGTTCATCTGAGCATGAGTGTGTGTGTGTCTGTGTGTGAGCATGTGTGTGTAGCTGTGTGTGGGAGTGTGTGTGTGTATCTGTGAGTGTGTGTCTGCATGCCTGTATGTACTGGTGCATTGCTGTGGTCACTGATGTGTATCTGTGTGTGGGTGTGAGTGTGTCTGTGTGTGAGCGTGAGTGTGTATCCGTGTGTGTCTGCATGCCTGTATGTACCGGTGCATTGCTGTGGTCACTGAGCAGCAGGTCCCTGGCTTTACCTGGTATAAGGGGAACAAGCTGCATCTCTCATGCCCCCCACCCTCTCTGCGTGTCTGCAGGCCCCTCCCAGACAGCCAGGAGTGGCTCTGGCTGCAGGGCCAGGCTGGCTTCATCCGTGTGCTCCCTGCTCAGGAGGGCTTGTGCTTGGCTCGGTGCTCTGCCGTCACCATTGTGAGATTCAAACAAGGGCCTCCCAGTTGCATTTTGCTCTGAGGCCTGTAACTCGTGTAGCTGGATCTGGTGGGGACCTCTTGCAACATGGGGCGACTTCAGATAGAAGCCGGTCTGGAAGCTGTGTGCAAGTGTGTCTGCTGGGGGAGGCTGTGCGTGGCACCCGGACAGCTGGGAGGGCCCGAGGCACTCTTTCCCTACAGCCCTGGAGGGGAGCCCAACATGAACCCCACCCTTGTGCTCCGCCAGCCTAGGCCCCGTGGCAGGTGCTGGCCTCTTTGCGGCGTGGCGCTGTCTGCCCCCAGGCCGAGGTGCCAGGCTCAGGCGGCCGAGGACATTATCCACTTCTAGGCCTCTGGCCCTGTGTGCGAGGCCAGGCAGAGGCAGGCGGCTGGTGGGCTGGGGGCAGGGGGCAGGGGGCAGGCGCTGTGGGAACATGTGCGTCTGGGTGTGGGAGTACGGGCTGGGGTTTTAATGCACATTCTGTGTTCCTGGCACCTGACCCCTGGACCTTGGCACGTGCACACAGGAGGGCAGCTCGCCCGACTGTGGCTCCAGGCTGCTCCCTGCCTTGGCCTGACATGCTCCTTCTAGTCCTCACTGCTGTCCCCGGAGATGAAGGTTGGCAGCTGCCCTGCACATCCCCAGTCTCTGGCTGACGGGGAGCAGCCTGTGTCCCACCCCTGCTGTCTCCTGCCCTGCTGCCTGGTCACCTGCTTGGCCTGCCTGGGGTGATGTCACACTGCCACCGGCTGACACTGCCCGGCGAGCCCTACTCCACAGGCGAGGAGGCCGGGGCAAGCTGGGAGAGACACTGGTCCCGGCCCCGTCGACCAGGGAGCTGCGTGACTTGGGCAATTCACTCAAGCCTGGGCCTTGGTGTCCTCGATTGCCCAGGGGAGACCTGGCTTGGTGACTTTCAATGTGCTTTGTGGACCATTGAGGCTCAGGGTTGCTAGAATGACTCAGAACTCGGCACAGCCACTATCTTCAAGGTGACAACTTATTCCAGTGAACGGATGCAGATGAAAACCAGCCATGGGGAGCAACGCAGAGGCAGGGCAGGGTCCCGGGAAGCAGGCTGGAGCTCTGCCGCTCCTCCCGCAGCAACGGTACGGGACAGCACGTGTGGGTATTGCCAGCCGGGGACGCTCACCCCAGCCCTGGTGTCTAGAGTTTTATCGGGTCTCAGTCATGGAGACGTGACGGACCACCCAGGTACTGACCTCAGTCTCCAGCCACTCCAGGGGTCAAGCTGACATGGCGTGGCCCCAGGTAAACAGGGATGCTCTTTCAGGCAGGATACTCCAAGGGCTTAGGGGTGACCTTCCAGGAGCCAGGGCCGAGGGCCAAACCTTCCAGGCAAGACTAACGCTCGACAGTGATGATAGATGCTATGATCCTGACAGCGTGGACAGGACAGGTAAAGGGGAGGGGACACGCGGGGAGGGGACTGGCAGGGAGGCCGTCTCCTCTTAGCAGGGAAGCAGGGCTGTGGCCCTTTCCCTCTTGAGGGGTTCTCTTCCCCGTTCCCGCCCTGGTCCTGGCTAGCTCGGGCCCACCTCTGAGCTGGGTGGGCTGCAAAGCCGCAGCCATTCCAGGGCCAGAAGGCTTAGGACTTGCGGGACACACCTTTGCTTGCCGTCACTGGCAGGTCTCTTGTTCTGCTTCCTTGAGAGCATGGCAGGAGGACTCTGGGGGGTGCCTGAGCCCTGGGGGTGGGGGCGTGGGGTGTGCGGGCTCCCAGGGACGGCCCCATCTGCTGAGAGGGCTGCCTGCCCTTCAGGAGAGCAGCAGAATAGAAACTGACCTTTGTTTCTTCCGATTTTTATGCCCAGTTCAAAGCTCAGGCTTCCCCAGCACCCCAGCTCCTTGGTTTACCTCCAGAGCATCTGTTCTGGGGGCCCGGTATCCCCCGGTCTTAGGGGGACCTGCCAGCCCTGGGCTTCTCTTGGTGCTTCCCGGTGACGGCATCCTGAAGACACGTCTCCTGTGATGGCTGGCTTTCTCCTGCTGGCTGTTCCTGGCCGCGGCCGCCTCGGCCCTCCCTTCATTTGGAGGAAATGTTCTATTTATGCCATCTCTACCCTCCCTACGACGGGAAAACAATTTTCCAAATTGTTTCTCTTGAAAGCAGGAAAGCTGGAGCGAGCCTCGCTGGGCCCGGAGCTAGACACCACTCTGCGGCTTTCCTTCTTCAACGCCTTCCTGTGGGTTTGCTCATTTGCCCCCTACTCCACCCCGTGCTGCTTCTGTTAGGGAAGGCAGGGCAGGGGGCCTCACCCCCGGTTTTGGACGGGGAGCCTGAGGCCTGGCTTCTTCTTGCAGGTCCTCCTCCCAGGGGCTGTTCCGCCAAGCCCTGCCCTTCCAGTGGCAGGAGAAAAATCCAGTGGGCTTCCCCACAGCCTCCAGGCCCCAGCACCGCCAGTGTTCAGGATTACGGTGTTTTCCCCACGTGGGTATGAGCCAGGCTTTGGAGACACCTGAATGAGCCCGGGGAAACTCACGCGCAAGGCTCTTTCCAGCACCCTCCGGCCCGGAGGACTTGGAGCCCCGGCCAGGCCATCACATGGGCTTCTGTCAGGTGCCCCCCATCCGTGCCCGCCCCCTTCTCCCAAACAGCGTCACCTCACATGTGTAGCTGCTGTCATAGATCGTGTACAGTCGGTCTGTGCACTGGCAAGAGTGATAGATCACTTTCACTGCCATGTCTCGTGATTAATTTCCCATAATAGTCCTCTCTAACACCAAGGCGAAAAGAGGAGAGAGAGAAAAAAACCTACATTATCCACTTGTGCTCGGAGTATAAATGAATTAGATTTAATTTCTGTTTAATTGTTTCCATAGCTCAGCCTCTGCTGACTTCACAGGATAATTTATTTTGCAGTCCTGGGGAAAAGAAGGAGGAGGGAGGGGAGAGACGGAGGATGTAGCCAAGTGGTCTGCCTGTGGGCACTGTTTAATTCCACCTGATAGTCTTATCTCCGTGTAATTATGGGAGTCTCGTTGGGTTTCTCCGGCTGCCTCCTGTCTGCACTTGCAGGATCAATACCGGGTCAGACCTCGGGCCAGCAGCTTTCAAGAAGGTGAGGGATCTGCCGGGAGCTTTGGTGTTGAGTCAGGAACAGGCCAGGCAGCTCCTGAGATTGCCAGAGGGAAGGAAGGCTGGGGATCATGTGTCTCAGAACTGGAAATTTCCTGATTTTCCGTCCACGTTACCAAAATGATCACTTTCCCCCAGCACAATCTGTTTAATGACCGTGGGGTTTTCCCCCGGCCTTCCCTCTTTGAAGCCGTGGATGAGAGGCCAGTGGTGGGCTGGGTGGGGTTTTCACTGCACCTTGGAGTTTTTGAGTCGTCCTGACAACTTCTCTCCCTGCTGAGTAATTGAAGCACTGAGTCAGAGCTCAGCCAGCAGCAATGGGGGCCCCTGCACCCCACTCCCGCTTCGAAAGTTCAGCACTCTTCCATTCCTCCCTCCCTCCATCATTGTCTTCCTTCCTTTCTTTTGTTTTTTTTTTTGAGACAGTCTCACTCTGTAGTCCAGGCTGGAGTGCAGTGGCGTGATCTTGGCTCACTGCAACCTCCGCCCCCGGGTTCAAGTGATTCTCCTGTCTCAGCCTCCCAGGTAGCTGGGATTACAGGCACCTTCCACCACACCCGGCTACTTTTTTTATTTTTAGCAGAAGCAGGGTTTTACCATATTGGTCAGTCTGGTCTTAAACTCCTGACCTCAAGTAATCCACCTGCCTCAGCGTCCCAAAGTGCTGGGATTACAGACGTGAGCCACAGGGCCCGGCCCTCCTTTTTCTTCTGATGATAAAATACACGTGACATAACATTAACCGTGTGAACCATTTTTAGTGCACAGTTCAGCCAGTGGCATTCGGCGCCTTCACATTGCTGTGCGATCATCACCATCCACCTCCAGAACGTTCTCATCTTCCCCAGCTGAAGCGCTGCGCCCATAAAACACCGGCTCCCCCTTCCCATCCCCAGCCCAGCAACCCCCATGCTACCTTCTGTGTCTACGAGTGGGACTCCCCGAGGGCCCTCTTATCGGTGGATTGTACGACATGCGACCTTTTGTGTCTGGCTTGTCTCGGCGTCATGTTTTCGAGGTCCACCCATATTGCAGCATGTGTCAGAGCTTCCTCTCTTCCTGGGGCAGGTATCGTTCCAGCGCATGGCTGCAGCACGTTGCGTCCATCCATCCGTCCATCCGTCTGTGCACAGTGTGTTGCTCCAGCCTGCTTTCGGAGGGCACACCTGGGGAGGCCCCAAGTCTGTGGCTCCATCGCGCGGGTCCTCCTAGCTTCTCATCCGAGTTACCTGAGACTTTCCATCCCATCTCTACCAGCTGGGCCAGGCTCTCAGGAGTAATTAGAGGAATGAGGGTCCCAGGACCTCCTCTGGGAATGAACTCTGACCTCGGGGTGTGAACAGAGCTCTGGCTCTTTCTAAGGCCTGGAGCCCCTCTGGGCTGGGCGTGAATATTTATGAAGCAGCTCTTTTGAGTCAGCCTCATTTAATCCTACATGGGGTGACAGCCTGGGTCTCTCTGCCCAGGAGCTGGGTATCCTGGTTCTCCAGGGCAGGGGGCAGGCCTGGGCATGCTGGTGGAAGGGCAGGGGTGCCCAGGGAGGGGAGTGTGGCCACACATGGGCATTTCATAGAGCTCATGCCACCTGCGTTCTCTTCAATTCAATGCCTGTCCCTTCTTACTTTTTATCTTAAGCCCCGTGGGGATGGGAGTATTTTAGGCAATGGAAATAGTTCATTTTTCTTCATTTGTTGTGTTGAACGTTTGTCATGCCCGGAGAATGCAGACTGATACAGCAGCAGCTGGTGCTCCCAGCCAGGGCTGTGCGCGCTCTCTCTGCCTCTCTCTCTCCGACTCTCTGCTCTCTCTCTGACTCTCCCCTCTCTCTCTGTTGGCCTGGTGAAATGTTCTTGGCTGTGGGCACACAGAACCTTGGACTCAAGGCTGTTGGAGCGGAGGAGACCTTGACTTCGGTCCTGGAGGTGAGCGCCTCGATTAAAGCCAGGTTTCTGGAAGGAAGAAGATAAACTATGTTCTTTGCTGGAGAAGGCCCGTAGCCAATCCACCCAGCAGCAGTTTACTCCGTGTGATGTGCTAGCAGCGTGGGGGGCTCGGTGCGGGGGTGAAAGGTGGCGATGGTCTCTGAAGCGGTGCAGCCTCAGCCCGGAGCCTCGAATGCCTGCCCACCGCACCAACGCGGTGTGTGGATGCCACAGCAGGGACCCAGAGAAGGGGCAGATACCTCCTTGAGGAGGGTGGGTACTTAGGGACAATGTGGGAGGTGGCCTTGGGTTGAAACTGAAAGGCAAACAGGTTTTCCGACGGAGGAGGGAAGAGAGAACATCCTCAAGGGAAGAGCAGAGCAGAGACTCTGAGAAGGAACTGCGCTGCCCGCGGCCAGCATTTCCTGTTTTCTCTGTGTGCTAGGGGCTCCTCTCCAATTGCGGTTCTCTTGCCACCCTGTGGATGAGCTTCTGCAGGTCTCAGGGAAGGGGATCAGTGTAACACAGGAGATGGGAGGGACCTGGGGTACAAGTGACTTGACACATGGCGGGAGCTGCGTGGGGGTCAGATGGGGGAGTGGCTGGATCACTGGGCCCTGGGCCATGCACCGTCTCCCAGCTGCAGGCTGGCACACCCCCAGGGGTCCCAACTATGAGGTGACCTGGCCCGGGGAGCAGTGGGAGCCTTGCCACAGGGCTTCACCGGAGCAGGGCTCTGCTGATCCAGATGGAAGCTCAGCCTTTGGCTTGAGCGTTGCTTCTCCGGAAAGGGTCTCCTGTCCTCCTGCCAAGTTCTACCTTCCTGTAGCTGTGTGGGTGGGGCCAGGTGTTACCAGGTGCACGCAGGCTGAGGCCAACTTCTGCCTCAGGACACCCGAGGGTGTGTTCGAGAGTCGGGAGAATTCCCTCACCCCAGGCAGCAAAGAGGTGGCGGCTCTAGGGAAGTGGGGACTAGGAATGGGACGGCGCTGAGCTCCAGCCTCCTGTCTGGTCTTTCTGGAAAGCTCCCTGTGCTCTCCCACCAAGTCCCAAGAGAACAGCTCCACACCAGCCACAGCTTTTGCACGGTTCCATTTCGCAGTACACAGAGGACTTTCATATGCACTGGGCCATCTTTGTCCTTCCCAAGCTGTGGCGTTAACCAAATAGAAATGCTCCACGGTCCGGTGGATCCACAGGGCCTGGGGGGATGCGGGTGCCACCCAGAGGCTTGTGCTAGATGCTGTGGCTTAGGGCCAGGGTTACTAGGGGTGGCTGTGGTGTTGCTGAGCGACAGTAGGGGTGTGGGGGCAGCCTGTGGCCCCAGAGCCTGTCGGGAAGTGGCCACAAAAGGGCAGGATATCACTGTGTGGTTGCTGAGATCCAGGAGACACCAGTGGTTTGTCAAGATTACAACAACGAGGCGTGACTCAGGCCACCTGGGTGTGTGAGGCTACGCACCCGTGGCCTCATCTGTGAACGTGGTGGTTCTAGAAGCTGCCTGGCAGGTGTGAGGGGACTCAGGCAATGGTGGCCCACTGCTTGGATCAGTGCCGGGCGCAGGGAGTGCATGTCTGCGTGACTGCCGAGTGCGTACCCGTGTGTCGGATTCCCAGGTGCATGTTTGGAATGTAGCTCACTGCAGAGGTACATGCTGTTGGGAAGGATGGGGTGAGGGGGCGCCTGGCTGTGTGGATGCTGGGAGGTGAGCAGAATCCCAGGTGTGCTGGCTGCGTTTTCTGCTGCTTCCAGTGGCTTCCTCTGTCCAGTGCAGGGTGGAGATGGTGGGAGCGTGTCATGGGCAAGTCTGGTACACACGGTCCCCACCCAGCAACTCCAGAGGGGTCGAGGGCTTCTCTCCATTGACCTTCGGTAAGGAGAAATACCAGGGAAGGACACCGATTGGCCTGGCTGAGGTCACGTGCCTGCCCCTGTACCAATCACAGTGCCTCAAGGATTGGCAGGTCTGGTCACATGCCCATGCTGGGCAGGGCATCTTGATTGGCAGCCTTAGCCAAATTCCAGGTTAGACTGAGGGAAGCAGGGGCGAGCTGGCTACTAGATGTGCAGGGGCAGGCCCAGAAGGCCAACCACAGAGGCCCACTACAGCACGTGGGCCCACATAGACCCAGGAACCACACTCGGAGAAATGGCTCTATGTGCTGGCCCGGGAGGCTGTGTGGAGTGCCCAGCGCCTGTGCCGCCTCACTGACATCGCCCATGGTTCTTTCCAGTAGGCAAGCTTGTGGGGCTCCCACTGTGGAGTAGAGGACGCTGGAGCTCAGAAAGATCATGCAGCCTGCCTGAGGCCACATGGCTGGTAAGAGGCTGAGCTGTGATTCAAACTCAAGCAGTCTGGTTCCAAGGCAGCCCTTTCACCACCCTGCTGTGCCATTTCACCAAGAAAGGCCCCCACTGTGGGGAGGGGGGTCCACGGGAGGATGGGATATGGTCAGGGCAGCTGTGCCTGATGGTGAATGCATCCAGGTATGTGCCACCTGGCCATGGCACAGCCATGCCCAATGGTGAATGCATTCAAGTGGGTGCCACTTGGCTACGGGGCCATGTTTGGTGAAACATGGCTAGGGGGCCATGTTTGGCCATTTCCCTGACTCCTCCTCCGCAAGACCAAGAGCCTCATGGGCAGGACAATCGTCCCTAAACTGTCTTTGTGTCCACGGCCCCTGACACATATTAGGCACTGAAAAGGGGATAGTTTAAAACTTAAATGCACAGGTAACATGACATACTGCATGACACCCCACAACATGCCGACATGCCTGCACACACACAGTTTCATCTAAGCGGATATCTGGACATCAAAACCCTGCAAACACCTCCCGGCCCGGGGAGAGTCCCTTCCTGTTTCTTCCCTGACCCTCAGGAGGACACACCCCAGGCAGAGGCTCCTGCCAGCCCTCTGCCAGCCAGGCAGGTGTGCTGCTTGACCTTGGCACCCCTGCTTGGATGACGACAGTCCTGGCAGAGCCTTTGCCTGTTAGCACAGCCCCGAGTGTTGCCTGGGGCTGGAAGAGGTTCTCGGGGCAGCCTCGGGTTTTCTATTTGGACAGAGGCGGCTGAGGTTCTTGTCTCCTGGGATGCATTCGGCCCTGTGGGCTTTGCTTCCATCTTCCACTCCTTCTCCCTAGGACGCTGCTGCTTGGGGGTACACTTTGGCCCAGGGGGAGGTAGAGCAAGGCCCGTGATGGAGGCCTCACCTGGGCTCTCCCTGAGTCCTGGCTGCCCTCCCCTCCCCTCCACTGTGCCTGGCCAGCAAGGGAGGCACCCAGAGAAAAAAGTTTGGTGACGGGTGCCAGGGAAACGTCCTCCGTCCTCATCCCCTCCATTAATCACCCGCTCGTGGGGGCGCCGGGCCCTGTTTAAGATGCACCGGTGGTTCCGAGGTGCGCGCAGGCATTCCCAAGCTCTGCTGTTAATCGGCTCCCTCTGAGACAGGCTACCTCAGGCCTTTTAATCACTTGCTGTAATTACAGCCCTAACTTTGCACGGGGAATGTGAATGCATGCCTGGGATGGAGGGCTTGCGCAGGCACGGTGTCCTCTCCCCCTGTGGCCCCGAACATGAAGGTTATGGGATTTGGCGTGGCTGAGGGGCATAGAAATGAGTGTGTCATCTGAGGGTAGGGTGGCTAGGTGCCAGCAGCAGGGGCAGCTTGCCTCGGCCCCTCGTTGTGTCCCGCGTGCTTGTCAGACCGGGCGGCAGGTGCGTAGTGGGTCAGGTGCAGAGTGTTAAGGCGGGGACTTCACAGGATGCGGCTTGCTGGCTACAGGGAGCCGAGAGTCCTGGGGCCTCGCCGGGAGGACGGAACTTGTTGCCCATGGGAAGGGCTGGCGGCTTTTCCGTGGTACCTCTGTCCACACCAGGCAAGTCCACCACCCGTGCACTGCAGGAGACTCGGCTGCTGACCTGCAGGGCCAGCTTCTGGTGGGTGGGCCAGGCCGTTGGCAGAGTTGAGTGAGGCCATTGACGCCGCCACTTGAGGACCAGAGGTAATGCTGTGGAGGCTCCTTCCGCATTGACTCCTGTTGTAAAATTGATTTTTCTTGGGTTATTAAGGTAATATGTGCATCTTAGAAAATATTTGGTGATGCCTCCTCTCCCAGGCATCATGCCCAAGTAAACAGGATTGGAAGGATCTTTGCTGATGACGTAAAGTGCAGCGCCTGCTCCTGGCAACTGGGGAAGCTGAGGCTTAGGGAGGGGTGGAGTGTCCTTGAGTCCATGAAAGCACAAGGCAAGGCCCTGGGCTCCTGGCTTCTCCCTCCATGCACAGCCCGGAGCTCCCAGCCCTCACCCTAACCCTGGACTCTGCCCCGGCTGTCACCGAGGGGCCTGGGGGGTGTGACGGCTGATGGATGACGGAGGGAAAGGAAGGGGTGGGTCCCTGAGACCTCATAGCTCTCCCAGGTGCCGACCCTGCCGTGGAACCGTTAGTGTAAGGGAAGGAGGGGTTGGGGTGGGGAATGGTATGGCCATTTAGACTGGCCAGAGAACCAGCTAGAACGCTGTTACAATACTAGTGCCTGCCTGCCCTGGACTCTGACTCCGTCAGCCTGAGCATCGGTCAGTTTCCAAGCTCCCCAGGTGTTTCTGGACCTGCAGGCGAGGTCACAGTGAACAAATACACCCCCAGACTGGGAGCCTGGGCCCCTGGCTTTTCTGAGCTGTGTGCTCTGGGGCTGGAGGGGTGGTGGGGAGGACCGGGCCCTTCTCTTCTTGTCCGTTTGTGTAGCCTCTGTAGCTCCAGCGTCCTGGAGAGAGACAGCCACCCACGCTGAAACACCGGCTCTGGTGCTCCTCTCAACCAGGCTGCCCTGGGGACCCTGCTGTCCTCCTGCTGTGTCCTGGCTCTGTAGCCCTTTGCCCGATCCCTCCACAACCTCATGGGGGCGGTGGTTGACTTGGACCCCAGGGCCAGGGCCCTGGGACTGGGCCATTCAGACAGGCCAAAGAACCAGCTGGACTGCTGTTACAACACTAGTGTCTGCCTGCCCTGGACTCTGATTTGTCGGCCTGGGGGTGGGCCTGGACATGGGTTGGGCTCCAAAGCCCCCCAGGTGTTTCTGACCTGCAGGCAAGGTTGAGAGCCTGATGTGGACTGGGGGTGTGGTCTGAGACTGCTGGGGAGGTTTTAAAATCTGTGATGCAAGAGGAAGTTCTTGGCTTTGGTGTGCCCTGTAGAAGCCGAGGGATGCAGCCAGGGGCACCTTGCATGGACGCCTGCCACCCACCTCGGCGCTCTGCTCTGGGGACACATGGCTGTGCTAGCAGCAGCAGGTGTGCAGGGTGTGTGGGGTGTGCAGGGTATGCCGGGCAGGCTCTCCAAATCTCCCAGCAAGGGGGCTGTGCACAGCCTGAAACTCTCCTTGCTGGGGCGGAGGACACTGGCTGGCGAGGACCCGGTAGGCGGACCTGGGACAGGATCGCCCACCTCAACCCCAGACATGTCATTAAAACTCCAGTCAGCTTCGGCCGAGCCAGCGCGGTGCTGCAGAGGCCTGCGGGGGCGCGGGGAGCAGAGAGAGGAGGGAGGCACTGAGGAGAATAACAACAAGGGAGGCGGTGGGCGGCCTCAGGCGGGCAGGGAGGTGGTGGGCGGTGGCCTTGGGCAGGCAGGCGGAGGAAGTTGGGCTGGGCTGGTGGCTCAGGATGCCCCCGATGTTGGCAGACCTCCAGGGAGCAGTGTGGCTGGGGTGGCACCACTGGGTCACCAGCCACTAAGCCTCCCGCCGGAAGGCCCCTGTGCTGGAGGAACCCCCTCTCAGGGAGCTGGCGCTGTCCTCCATGGCACCTGCTCTTCCCAGTGCCCCACCAGGTGGGCTTTTCTGGGAGGCCAGCGAGCGCAGGGACTGCCATCATTTTCATGCCTGGATTTCCTTTCTGCTCCGGTTTCACTGTGGCCTCTGGAGTCTGCTGGTGTTTTCCGTGTTACCGGGCAGTTTACAAATCGGTCCCAATGAGGCTCCTAAATCCACGGGCCAGACCCTGACTTGTGTCCCCAATAGCATCCATGTTCCTGAGCCCCATTCAGGTCTTTGATAGGAAGAGCTAGAGAAAAGCTGTCTGGCGAAGGATTCTGGTGGCAGATGCTGGACTGTGTGGCCCCGTCGCTGGCCCTGTCACTGTGATGGGCTGCCCAGGCCCAGGAAGGTTCTGCTTCTCCAGGGCAGGTTTTCCCGGCCTGCTCTGTGTAACCGCATTGGTGCGTGCCTTGGTTCTCTCACCTGTAAAGGAAAGAGGACACGCTCCCTTTGGGGTGGTCATTAGAGAAGTCTCTGGAACCTTCTAGAAGGGTCCCATTATCCATGAAGAGATCTCATGGACATCTCCTGAGGATACAAGATGTGGCCAATGTCTCTGAGAGGCGGTACCGGGTGTGGCTTGTCCGAATTGGGGGCTCTTGTCTGAGGAGAGCGGAGGGCTTCTGTTTGTTCTGAATCTCTTTTGAGCTGGGATATGGACTGGACAATGGCAGGGGAGTAGGACTGCCCACCCTTCCCCGTCCCCACCCTGGGGCTGAGAATGGAGTTGACGCGAACCCACCCAGCATCCCATGGGCACCTGACATGGGGCGGGGACTGCCAGGCAGGAGCCCCATTGTGGCGGCCCCCATGGAGGCCAAATTTAGGTCCGCCAACCTCAGAATTATGAGTCCTGGGCCCTGCTTAGGCCAACACTGCTGAGAGGAGGTAGGTGTCTTCAGGGGTGACTGCCCCATTTAAAACACCTGAGTGGCAGGTGGTGTGGGTGCAGCCGGAGCTCTGAGGCCCTGGCGGTGGTGTCTGATGGGATGGGAGACGTACCCAGTGGTGTCTGATGAGGAGCAGGTGGGACAGAGCACTGCTTGATCTGCTGCAGGGTGTGGACAATAGGGCTGTGTCTCCAGCCTGCCCCGAGGGTCTGCCACCACAACCAGGCCCTCTGGCCAGGCTCCTCTGCTCTCCTGCCCCCAGGACTCCCAGGCAGCATTGGATTCCACCAAGGGGCTCCAGTTGCCTCCTGGGGGTGGATCCCGATTTCTCAGGTAGACAGTTGCCAGCCAGCGACAACCCAGAGTACCCATCCTAGGCCACATCTGTGCAGGCCTCCCGTGGTGACTGGGTTAGAGACTTTGTCTCTAGAACTTCCCATCCTCTGGATCCTGGGGTTACTGGAGAAGGGTTCCAGCTTCCCAGCTGGGCTGCGTCAGGATTCCATGTTCTGCCGGAAGTGGCCGCCGCTCCTCTGTGGCCCCCATCCTGATCCGTTTCTCCTCGGTGCTTTGGTCCTGTCTCCAATCCAGACTCACTGAGCCCACCCTGGCCCCAGCTTGCAACCTCTGACAAACAGAACAGGGCGAAGGGGCTGGCCTGCTCAGCACTCCAGTCCCCAGGCCTGGCCAAGGCATCCGGCTCCCTTGGCTCTTTCCTCTCCATCTGGGGTCCAGCTCCCTGGTCATGGCCTGAGAGGCTCTGTGGCCCAGGGCAGTGCTGAAGGAAGGTAGGGGGCCACTGGGGCACTCCTCTTGGGACATCTGACAATGCTTAGAATCTAAGAGGGGACTGGGAGTGTGGAGGTCACCCAGCCCAGCCTTTGGCCCAGCTCCCCACAACAGACAGATGGCCGCTCAGCATCTCCTTAAATTTCCCCATGCGTGATACAGTGATCGTGGGAGCCAGGGACGAGCTGAGTCCGTGTACCTTTGCTGCTTCTCGAGAAGAGCCACACAGCCAAGCCAGGCAGGAAACTGGCCCCATCGAGTCCCTCCCCACCCCTTCTGGACCCTCTTCCTGGCGCTCCCTGCTCCCTTTTCTGGCTCTGATGGAGGAAAGTCTGGAAGTGGAGACGTCTAGTGGCCACTCCCTTTGCGAAGCAAGGTCCACAGGGATATTGTATCAATTTCCTCACCTCTCTTCTGACTTTCCCTTACTGTTCCTCAAATGCTTACTTCTCTGTTATTCTCAGCCTGGGAACTTTAAAACATTTGCCATAAGCATCTATGTGTTTGGTGCATATGGGAGTAAGGGATGGGGGAGGCATCCAGGCTTGAATCCACCTGTAGCCACTTATGAGGGCTGTGACCTTGGGCCAGATATGTTCTTAGCCTTTACTTTCTCAGCTATAACACAGGGGCCATGCCTGACCCTACCTTTGTTGCCTGGATTCAGTGAAATGCACAGGCTATGCATTCAGCATCATGCCTAGTGTTTACAGCATTGAGCACTTAATAGCAGTGATAGAGATCAATATCATGGTCAAAATGTCTGCCCATAGTGGTGTGTGGCATAGGGACCATCAGAGCAGTGCAGCACTGTCTCACCAGTTACCTCCTCGCTTCCCCTTTGACCTTCATCCCAGACACCTCCAGGCTCATACACCTCTGCTTTTGCTGCTATTCCTGAGCTGGTGGTGGCACTTCCTTGGGGCTCTGACAGTGCCTATGTCTCAGTTTGGCTTTTCCCAGAAGCAGACTCCATGATCAGTGTCAGTATCTAAGGGCAAGTATTTGGGGAGGTGAAGGAGACAGAAGAGGAGATGGGGAGGTGGGACGGGGAAGAGAGGCAGCCCAAGGTCTGCTGTGGGCAAGTGGAGCTGAATCCCACTGGGGACCCTGAAGGCAAGTGTAGGATACACAGCTTAGGGGTCTCCAGCCCAGGCGGGAGGGAGCTGGGGTATTTATACACCCGCCTCTGTTGTGCATGGACTGAGGCTGCTCCAGGGGTACTCTGGACCCCAGGCAGGTGCTGGCAGTGGGATGGGGCTGTGTGCACTGAAGTGTTCAAGGTGGGGGTATGGTGGGCCCAGGCAAGGTCTTCTGCAGATCCTCTTCTGAAGCAATCATGATGGTGGTGCTGGTAGCCGATAGAGTTCTTTCATGGTGCCAGAGTCTAATCCTCCCACTGCTCCACTTAAGCAACTTCTGGGTGGCATCACCTTGTGAACCTCTCTGCCTGCCCTGGGCCTCAGATGCCTGAGCTTTGGGGATGCTCAGAGCAGCTGGCCAGCCAGTGGCTGCTTTACCTTATTGGGTGCCAGCTCTCACTAGGCAATGCTGGAATCTCCTCAAGAACCATTTTCTTGTGGCAAATGGCCACATCATCAGGCCTCATCACCAGGGAGTGAACTGATCTCATCTCACCATCTCATCCCTCACACCCATGCACATCTGTGTATGTTTTTAGTGCATATCTGTGGTTGGCTGAATAAAGGCCCCCAAAAGATTCATGCCCTAATCTGCAGAGCCGATGGATGTTACTTTAGATGTCAAAGGCAGACTTTGTAGGTGTGATGAAGTGAAGGATCTTGAGCTGAGGAGATGGTGCTGGATTATCCGGGTGGGCCCTAAATGTAATCACCAATGTCCTTATAAAGGAGAGGCAGAAGATTTGACCACAGAAGCAGAGACTGGAGCGATGCGGCCACAAGCCAGAGAGTTCCTGCAGCCCCAGAGGCTGAAAGAGGCAGGCAACACTTCTCTCCTGGAGCCTCTGGAGGGAGCCCAGCCATGCTCACGTCTCGACTTCAACCAGGGAAACTGGCTTTGGACGTCTCGTCTCCCTCTGTGAGAGAAGAAGCTTCTGTTGTTTTGAGCCACTCTATTTGCGGTCATTTGTTGCAGGAACAGGAGGAAACTAATGCTGTGTCGTAAAGAAACGCACCACATTGCTAGTGAGCGAGCTACTCTGGGTGGGAAGGAAGTGTCCCATGCCGCTCTCTGACTCGGCGAGGGAGAATCCAGGAGTTTTAAATATCTGCTGCCAACGGCTTTGTTACGGCAGCTCCCGCTATGCCAGGTTTCGATTGGGGTACATGCCAATGTCACAAACGCTTACGCGACTGAATGGTTGCACGTGGGCAGGCCCTGATTGGGGTGGCTGCTCCCTCTGCCCAAGCAGGTGAGGTCTGTGATAACAAACTCTTTCAGGGGACAGTGCTCAGGAGCTCGAGGTGAGGGGCCGGAGCACCCTGCCACCCTGCCAACCCACCCTCCCATTTCCTTGACTAGAGTCAGGAAGGTGGGTGTGCCTGAGCTCTGCTGGAGTCTCAGTCGGGAGGAAGGGTTTTGCATCCCTGTCCCGGTCCAGGAGCTCCTGTGAGCTCAGCACCCCTCTGGATTCCATCAGGCAAACGCCCTCCTTCAGATGGCGGCTGGCCTGGAGGAGCTGTGGCTTTAGAGCCTGTGTGGGAGAGCCGGGCAGAAGACAGCTCCTGGGAACCGGCTTCTCTTCCCCTCCCGGTGGACCCCTGCAAGCATAGTGGGGCCCCATGTCCCTCAGTTGTGGGGCTGCGGGACACCGAGGGATCCCTCACCTGCACCATCCAACATGGCAGCCCCGAGCCACACACAGCCATGGAGCTGGAGATGTGGGAGTTTGGGTGGAGACAGACTGGCCGAACGTGTAAAACGCTCACGGGGTACCAAAGATCACATGCAAGGCAGAGGATGAGCAATCTCCCATCGATAGTCTCTGTGTTGATTACACGTCAAAATGATAATAGTGTGAATATATTGCATTAAATAAACATATCATGAAAATTACTTTTGCTTGTTTTTAATTTTTTAAAATATGGCTCCTAGAACATGTAAAATCCCATGTGTTAGCAGATGCTTTTGGGTAGCTGTGCCAGCTCCGGGGCTAGCTTGTTTGCTGCAGATCTGATCTGAAGGGTCTGCCACTTGAATTGGGTGCCCCATGCATATGGTGAACCCCTAAGCTCCTATGGGATGGTATCTGTAGACAAAGCTTTGTGAGGTTATCAGGGTCAATTTGAGGTCAGGAGGTGGGGCCGTTGTGATGGGATCAGTGCCCTTATAGGAGGAGACACCAGGGAGCTTGCTGTCTCCCCTGTCTCTTCCACGTGAGGACCCAGGGAACAGGCATCTGTCTGCAAGCCCAGAAGAGCCCTCCACAGAACCCGACCACGCTGCTCCCTGATCTCGGACTCCCAGCCTGCAGAACTGTGAGAAATACCTGTCTCTTGTTTAAGGTCCCCAGTCTGTGATATTGTTATGGGGTCCTGAGCTGATCGGGACAGAACTTTGAAAGGGTTCTCTGTGAAAGGCTGGAGGAGGTTGGCCGGGGTGCTGGTGGCAGGGTCCTCCTTGCAGGCCTGCTGGAACCCCATGGGCAGGGAGTGGGGAGGCTGGGCCTCCCCTCTGAAACTCTGGGTCTGTGCCCGGGAGTGGAATCCATGCTTTTCCATGGCATGAGTAAGTTGTGGTAAAGGCCGAAGAGGCAACAGCAAGGAACGGAACCCCGTTTTTCTCCAGTTCAAAGGCAAGATTGGAGCTGCTCCCTCTGCCCAAGCAGGGTTCCTGTTCCAGGCTGGGGCATGAGATAAATGTTCCTGAAAGACACAGGAGCTAACATCACATCACTGCACAGTTGTATCGTAGTTAAACATTACATTTTTTATTGTGGTAAAATATAATAACATAAAATTTACCATCTTGATCATTTTCAAGTGCCTCGTTCAGTGGCATTAAGTGAATTCACATTGCGGTGTGGCCATCACCACCTTTCATCTGCTGAACTTTCTCATTTTCCCCAATGAAAATTCTGTCTCCATTAAACACCAACTCCTTATTCTTTCTCTCTGCCATCCCTGGCACCCACCACCCTATTTTCTGTCTCTATGAATTTGGCTATTCTAGATTCTTCCCATGAATGGAGTATTGGTCCTTTTGTGTCTGGCTTATTTCACTTAGCAAAATATTTTCAAGGTTCACTCATGTATCAGAATATAATTTAATGTTTTCAAAGCCTTTCATGTAGCTAATCTCACTCCACTCTGCCCAGACCCTGCAAATAGGTTATATTAGCTCCATTTTTCAGATGAGCACATTGAGGCTTATATCAAGGCTCACTGGGACCTGCTTAGTGGTCACGTGGCCTGTGAGTGTGGCAATGACTGGGATTCTCAGATATTTCTCCAGGATCTGCCCACTTCACCCCGGCTGGGTGCTGCCAACGTGCCCCATCCACCGTTTTAATAAATGACCGTCACATAATTTAGAGAACAAAATCAGTTCTGGAAGGACACCTTCTTGCTTTAAATATCTCCCCACTCTCTTCCCTCTTCCCTTTCTCTCAGGATAAGGCCGGGCAGTTTCTAAGAATAACTCCACGTTGTGGGACAGGTCAGTTGATAAATACTGTATAAGCTGAGATGATGGGTCTAATTTGAAGCCTGTTGACAGTGAGGCTTTGAAGGATGGGTTCCAGGCGGAGCATGTGTGTGCATGGAATACAAATCAATAATGTATAAGGAGAAGGGCACGTTATGCAAATTCGAGGTATTGGCATGGCGTCTGCCACAGTGAGAGGCCAGGATTCCTCAGAGGGAGGGGCCGAGCTGGAGCAAATCCTTAGCCCCCCGGCTCTTGCAGGTTCAAATCTGTGGCTGTCATGACGGCAAGGAGGAGACAGGGGGTGGGACTCAGGAACAAACGTGGCCTCCCCTAACCCTGGTGACTCAGGTTTCCTAGAGCTGTCGAACATCTCTGTTCTTCAGTAGCTGTGAGGCTTCTACAGGCAGGAAGAAGGGCCTGAGGGCTTCAGACAACCAGCCTCTGTGGCCAGCGAGATGAAGGGCCCGGGACCTTCCGCTGGACACGTGGAGGTGTGGCAGGGCCGCTGAGCCCGCCCAGGGAATGGGCCTGTCTGTCTTCCCGGCAGCCTGCAAGCGGGCTGGGGTGTGTTGCTCAACCAACCTCATTACTCTTGTGCATTTAGCGGCTCGGAGGAAGATAATACCTTTCGGGTTTGACCCAATTTTAGTTTTTGTTGTCATAACCATGGAAAATCGACCTTTGAGCCCCTCATCAGCAGGCCTGAATAGGAAGTGATTTACGCCACGTGCGCTGTGCGGAATCCCTAATGGGCTTGCAGGAAAGAGTCGAACCCTCCGTGGAAGCCCTAATCTCCCCTCGGCAGTGATTTCCACGTCTGAGAGCCCACTCCCTGGAGATTCTGAAAATTGGGTTACCTTGAATTAAAAGTACTTAAGTAGACAGAGAGGCACACAAGCAAACGTGTCCCTAGCACGGGCGTCTGCATCTCCAAGCCTGGCCCACCTGCCCTTAACATCATTCCTCTTCCTGGGTTTCACTGTCACTTCCTGTTTCCAGGGAGCAGGCAGGGGCTGCAGACAGGGAAGCTGAGGCTTCACTGGACCTCCTGCAGAAGTCTTTCCTTTTCTAGCTTTGTAAGGGAGACAGAACTAGATGTTCCATAATCAATGTCTTTTGATATGGGAAAAGGAGAGAGAGGATGGAGAAACTGAAGGCACAAGGTATACCAGTTAGCTATTACTGCACAACAAACTACGAAAACCCGTTGCTTAAAACAGCAATAATTGGCCGGGCACGGTGGCTCATGCCTCTAATCCCAGCACTTTGGGAGGCCAAGGTGGGCGGATCACCTGAGGTCAGCTGTTCGAGACCAGCCTGGCCAACATGGAGAAACCCTGTCTCTACTAAAAATACAAAATTAGCCAGGCGTGGTGGTGCATGCCTGTAATCCCAGCTACTTGGGAGGCTGAGGCAGGAGAATTACTTGAACCTCGGGGGCAGAGGTTGCAGTGAGCTGAGATTGCACCATTGCACTCTAGCCTGGGCAACAAGAGTGAAACTCTGTCTCAAAAAAAATAATTTCTGTTTATGATTCATAAGTCTGGGTCATTGGGAGTTGGCTGACCCTGGCTGGTCTCCCTCATGGGTCTGTGGGTTGGCTTAGTGGTCCTGCTCCTGGCATGGTCTAACTGGGGCAGCTGTGCTCTATGCATCTTTCATCCCCATCCTCGGACCAGGGAGCCAACCATGGCAATGACAGAATAAGTGGAAACATACAAGGCTTCTTCTGGCCTAGGCTTGGAAATGGCCCACCATCTCTTCCACCTCGTTCTGAACAAGTCCCGTGGCAGGCCCAGATTCATAGAGGATAGGGAAGAAGACTCTACCTCTTTTGCAGGAAAAACTGCAAAATCACATGGCAAAGGGCATGAAGTAGGAAAAAATGAAGAGTCCCATTAATGCATATTCCAGTGTTGGTGTGGAGGGTGGCCAATTCTGATGATGATGCAGATAATGGCCATCACTGTATATCGAATGCCAACCATGTACCTGCCACTAAAGCAAGCATTCTGGATACATGGTGTCATCTGTTTCTTATGGTACCCAATGAGAAAGTTATTATTGCCCCATTTTATAGGTGGTTAAACTGAAGTTGAGAAAGGTTAAGTAACTTGCCCAAAGATAATGACAAGGGAGCCAGGATTTTGATCCAGGATTATCTGATACCCAAGCCCAGACTTGTAGGTGCCTCACATTTCAGTCTTTGTAGTACTGACCTCCAAACCCTGCCCCTGTTTTGGGCCTTCTCACCCCCTCTCATTGGAGTTTCTTTGTGGATGAATGAATGGATGGTGGATGCGTGAGTGGGCAGATGGATGGATGAATATATAGATGGATGGAAGGTTGGATGCATGGATGGATGAGTGTATTAATGAATAGTGGATGAATAAATGGATGGTAGATGTGTATGTGGTTGGATGGGTGAGTGAATGGATGTGTGAATGGATGGATGAATGGATATATGAGTAGGTACATGTATGGTTGGATGAACAGATGAGTGAATGGCTAGATGGATGGGTGGATGAGTGAATGAATGGATGGGTGGATGGATGGGTGGATAAGTGGATAGATGAGTGAGTAGATGGATGAGTGAGCAGATGGATGGGTGAGTGGATGGATGGATGAGTAGATGGATGGGTAGGAATGTGGATGGATGGATGGGTAAATGAGGGAATGGGTGGATGGATGGATATGTGAGTGGGCATATGAGTGAGTGTATGGGTAGGTGAGTGAATGGGTAGATGGATGGGTGGGTGGAAGGATGAGTGCATGAGTGGTTGGAAGGGTGGGTGAGTGGATGGATGAGTGGATGGATGGGTAACCATATGGATGGATGGATGGATGGATGGATGGATGGATGGATGGATGGGTGAATGGGGTGGGTGGAAGGATGGGTGCATGAGTAGATGGATGGGTAAGTGGATGGGTGAGTGGATGGATGGGTAAGTGGATGGATGTGTGGGCGAGTGGATGGATGGGTAGGCATATGGATGGATGGATGGGTGAATGGGTAGATGGATGGGTGGGTAGAAGGATGGCTGTGTGAGTAGATGTATGGGTGAGTGGTTGGGTAGGTATGTAAATGGGTGGATAGATGAGTGGGTGGACAGAGCTTTGTTGAGCCATACTGGTTTTGGGAGGTCTTCCCTCCTGATGGAACTCCACAAGAGCCAGAATTCATCTGTTGGATTGTAAGAATGCTGCCCAAAGGAGCGCAAAAGGAAAATGAGTTCCTATGAAGGCAAATGTCATGGTGGGATCCCTGAGGGAGAGCACATTGAAGGTCAAAATGGGCCCTGAGTCAACCTGGGCTCACACAGCAAGGCTTTCTCTCTGCCAGACCTCAGTCTGTGTTTCTCAGCCAGAAGGCAGGGCAAGGGGTGGTCAGAAGAGCCTCTTGCCAAGGAGGTAAATCTCCATTCTGCTCCTCTCCTGTCTGCTTTTGTCTGCTCCTCAGCATCCACAGCTGTTCCCACCATAGCCTTCTGGAGCCTCCTGCACATCTGCCTAACATCTGCTGTTCTAGGAGGCTGGTCTAAGACCAGTGCCTTGTTGCTGCCAGAGGGAGCGGGGAAGCTCCTGGAGTTCTGCAGTAGCCTCTCTTAACCTGGGGAGGTCTTGGGCAGACTCCAAACATTGGCTCAGTGCCTGCTGGGGTGACCACTGGCTCCACAGGGGAGGGGAGCAGCTGTGGCCATGCTCCTCTGTGTTGCTCTAAGGTGCACACCTTCAGAGATATCCCCTCCGTACCACCAGCCTTGTGTATGGAATGTCCATCTCTACCTGGCACTTTACCCAGCCATCTGAGGGGCTGGGAAGAGGATATTGTTCTAGAGCTTCCTGTTTATCCTGCCTTTTCCTCACTACAAGAGAACTGATGAGGGAAGAGCCAGGCTTTGGGTGGACACTGATGGCTTCTGGTCCTCTTGCCACTGCTGGTAGAAACTCACTGAGGCAGGTCTCCCGGTGCTACGTATGGGACATTTTCCTTATCATTATATTGATGATTGTTTTTTTCCAAACATATAGACTGGGCTCTATTGGCTGACTTTGGCTGAATGAAAGACTGCAGTCCATCGGACGCCTGGGTCTGAGGCAGTGGCTTTCACTCAAATCTGTTTTCAGTCCAGGAGGTAACCTTTTTAAATTAAAAAACTGAGGGTAATTTACATACTATGGAATGCATAGGTCTTAGTATGGTCCAATGAGTTTTGACAGATGTCTGCGCCATTATAGCCATTGTCTAAATTGAGATCTTTCCCAGCTTTCCCAGCTCCCAAGAAAGTTCCTTGAGTCACGGGGCCAGGAGGAATTGTGGTGGTGCACCTGGGTGGGGGCTGCCATGCAGGGGTGGACCCAGGACTTCTGCTTCCAGCTTAGGGGGGGTCTCATGATGGCCTCAGCCAGTGCACGCTCATCACAGCCCCGCTTCTTTGAGCTGATGGACTGGCTGGGAGGGACAGCATGGGGATAGCCTGCCAGAACAGGGTCCCGAGGCAGGCAAGGACCGTGAAAGGTTACACAGGTAACACCCAAATCACTCAGGAAGATTTCCACACCCTTCTACATGGCAGACACTGTCCTCAAGAGCTCCCAGCTCTGTGGGAGGCAGGCAGGCTTTCCACATGCACGTGACAATCCCGTGAACACCTGAGATGACGCATGGGAGGCTCAGAAGTGGGCATCGCTGTGCCCCAGGCTGTCAAGCGAAGAGTGGGGTAAGGCCCCTCTCTAGGAGAGATCTAATGACATGTCCCGCCAGGAAATTCTGCATGCTGTTGTGGCCTCGAATCCCTCTGCTGCTGTCTGTCCCTGTTTGCCTCCTGTCCTCAAGGTGGCTGGGGACCGCTGAGAAACCATGCCCCGCTGGGGCCTGGGCAGCTTTCTCCCGGTGGCTAGAATTCTCCCGCAGCAGGGTTATCTGGGGAATTCTCTTGAAATGTTTGTGCAAAGCAAATGTTGCAGTTGCTGGCAAGTGTATTTTTTAAAGTGTGTTACGGTTTTGAGTTATTTCCCTGATGCCCAGGCTGGAAGTATGTGCTGGGCCCAGAGAGAGGGGTGCAGCCCCGGAATGGGAGCATTAAAAAAAAAATCTTCCAGGAGATACAGCCAGACCGTGGGCAGAGATGGAGGTCTCAGGGCCAGGTGGGAGGCCTTTAGGGGCGCTGGTCTTTCCTGTTGCTGTAACAGGACGCCAAGGAATGCGTCCCATCCAGACCCACTGGCTTTTAGGACCCAGAAGCGAAAATGTCCCCACTCTGAACTCCCAGAACCCCACAGGTCACCAGTAGCCCTGGCCTCCAGCCAGAGAGGGGGACCCTCAGTCCTCGACTCTGGCTCTCTCCATTTCTCTCCACCTTCCAAAAGTTTAGCATCCTATTAAGGTCACAGTTCTCTCCATTTGTGGCATAGAGCCAGTTTCAGAGAACATGACGGCTGTTCAACATCCCAATCCTATTTACCAGGGGCCATGCTTCTGCATATACCCATCTGCCACGCTGTCACAGCTCAGGCTGCGCCGATGCTGGGGGAGTGCAGGGTCCCAGCCCACAGGAGCCTCTGCCTTAACCTCCACCCCATCCACCCCCTACAACCACAACTACCTTCTGCCACCCCACCCCTGCACCCAGACTCTGGGTATCTGCATCCCTCCCCTGCCCCTGTGCCCCACCCTGTCATACCCTCTCCCCCACCTCCCTCCATCTGCACCCCTGTGCCCCTCAACCACCTTTCTGTACCTGTCACTGTCCCATGGACTCCATTCCCACCTTCCTGCACCCCCATCCCTGCCCTGTACCTCTTCCCCCACCTCCCCACCCTCTGCACCCCTCCCCCACCTTCCCACCTTCCTGCACCCTCATCCCTGCCCCCAGTATGCTTGCCTTCACCTCCCCACCCTCTGCACCCCTCCCCCGCCTTCCTGCCTGTTTGCACCCCTGTCCCAGTCCCCTCTCCCTCACCCCACATCTCCACTCACTGCTCCCCCTTCCCACCTCCTTGTGCCCTTGTACCCTACCCCATCCTGGATTCTACACTAGTATCCCTCCCTTGTCTCCCTGAAGCCCCCTGCACCCCTCAACTCCCTGTACTTCTCTGCATCCCCCCTGGTGTTCCTGACCCCTGCCAGCTGTCCCTCCCATCTCCCCTTCAGGAGGCTTCTCCAAAGCCTCACTTCCAAGCTGGAGAAAAGCAACTAGAAAGTTCCTCTCTTCACCTCCCACCCGACCTGAGCCAGGTAACTCACCTGTGGAGATCCCCAAGGGGGCCGGGGAACAGGATGGGCTATGAGGAGGGGGCTTCGACCCTTCACTGGGCACAACACCTGGGGAAGCAAGCATGGGGATGAACCTGAACTGTGGCAAACCCGCCCTCCATATCCCAGATGGCCACTGTGTGCACAAACAGCCACCCCCAAGTCCTCCTTGGGGCCCAGCTCCCTGTTCAGATGAAAATCATTGACCTCCAGCTCTGCACGGCCCCTGCATGGTCCTCTTGTGCCTCTGCCGGGTGTGGCTGTTTCAGGCTGTGGCCCTGGCCCAGATGCTGGTGTTGGTGACGGTGCCGCTGGCCACAGATACTGCTCTGTAGGCAGGGTTGGGTTCAGTCCTTGGCGGGCCTCACTTCTGGCCTGGGTCCTGCCACTGAAGCCCTCAGCTGGGCAGGCCCTCCAGTCTCCTTGCCTGGGCATGGGAGGGTTTATGTCTCCGAGCTGCTTCTCTGCTCCATGCCTCCCACTCCTTCAAGCCTCCACTGTTACCTCCTTCAGAAAGCTGCTCATTCCCCAGCCCACTCCAACCCTCCCTGCGTCCACAGTGCTCTGTATGTCTTCTCTGCAGTGTATTGTACTTACTGGTTGAAATCACGGCAATGTGGACCTGTGCTCTGGCCCAGGCTGAAGTGCTTTGCTGGTGAGGAACAAAAGCTGGTGCCAGCCTGTGCGGTGGGAGCAGTCCTGCTTACAGGCGAGCTGCGGAAGTTTAGAGAGGCTATGCAACTTGCCCAGGGCTTCATAGCTCCGGGAGGCAGGGTGGAGGGGGACAGTCAGCCTTCAGGCCTCACCCCTTACACTGCATCTTCTCCTCCCTGTCTGGCTGCCAGCTTCCCCACCAAGACTCTGAACTGCTGAGGGGACAGGTTCCCACCACCTAGCCCAGTTGCACAGGCTGTTGATGTTTGTTGAATGCTTGAAGGAAATACGGTGGCCACTTGGACTTCCTACAGACGCCTTCATTTTAATTAATATTTATTTATGAGATATGAGATGGGGTCTTGCTAATACGGTGGCCACTTGGACTTCCTACAGATGCCTTCATTTTAATTAATATTTATTTATTTATGAGATATGAGATGGGGTCTTGCTATGTTGCCCAGGCTAGCCTCAAACTCTTCAGCTCAAGTGATCCTCCTGCCTCAGCCTCCTAAATAACTGGGATTACAGGCATGCACCACCATGTCCAGCTTCCCCACTTTTGGAATGATGGAAGAGCTGGTCTGGGTCACCTTCAGAGTCTCCTGTTCTTCTCCACGTCCTCCCCCAGCCTGGCTATGTTTTCTTCCAGAGCCAAGGAGCCCTACTGCTGTGGCAGGTGTGTGACTTGGGGAGGGAACGGTTTTTCCACCAGTTGAACTGGGCCTCCAGGTGAAACTCAGGGTTTTTATCTTTCTTTCTTTCCATCCATTTATCCAACAAATATTGAGAACCTAGGATACCTCATGCACTTGGTTTATGGTAGTGAAGGAAACAGATACCTCCCAGCCTTCATAGGTCATGGCTGAGTAAAGAAACAAATGAAAATATAATTACAACTTGCAACAAATGCCAGGCAGCTATGACAGAAAGTGACCGGGAAACTGGGGTTGGGGACTCCTTTAGCTTGGGTGGTCAGGGAAGGCCTCTCATTGAAGACTGAAGACCCTGGAAGTGGGATCTGAGGGATGCGATGGGACCAGCAGCCAGGCAGGGAGGTGGCAGGTAAGAAGGACTGGACTGAGACAAGGTAGGGGGAGAACTTGGTCCCTGGGAAGCCGGGGTCCTGCTGGACCTTTGTAGCATCTGACGCTCTCCTTCTGGAAATGCTCTTGATACAGTTCGGATGTGTGTCTCCCCCAACTCTCATGTTGAAATCGTTTGCCAGTGTTAGAGGTGGGGCCTGGTGGGAGGTGATTGGATCATGGGGGCGAATCCCACATGGATGGCTTAGCACCAGCCCCTTGGTGATGAGTGAGTTGTCTCTCAATTAGCTCATGTGAGATCTGGTTGTTTGAAAGAGCGTGGTACCTCCCTCATCTCCCCTCTTGCTGTGTAATGCGCCTACTCCTTCTTCACCTTCCACCATGAGTGGAAGCTTCCTGAGACCTCACCAGGAGCAGATGCCCACGCTGTGCTTCCTATACAGCCTGCAGAACCAGGAGCCAATTAAACCTCTTTTCTTTGTAAATGACCCGGCCTCAGGCATTTCTGTATAGCAATGTAAGAACAGCCTAATAGAGCTCTCATCCTTGGGATTTTGTAGTGTTCTCAGCCTTGTCTTCCTCCTTTTGAGGGCTCTTCCTTATCCCTCCTCACCAGCCTTTCTCTCCCACCACTGCCTCCTGGTGTGCCCCAGTGTGACCCTCCTCGCCTCTGTAATCTGCTCTCATCTCGTCTTCTCACTTTGTGTTCTTCTCCATGACTGTGGCTACAGCCCCATTCATATTTTTTTTTGTAATCCCTGTGTTATCTATTGCTGTGTAATAGATTATCCCCAAATTTAATGGCTTTAGACAACAATCATTTATTAGCTCATAGTTTCTGAGGTTCATGAATCTGGGAGGGGCTCAGCTGGGTGCCTGGCTCAGCATCCCTTCAAGGTTGCAGTTTATGTTGGCCAGGGCTGCAGGCATGGGAAGGCCCAAATGGGGCTGGAGGATCTGCTTCTAAGCTGGTGCCTCTTGTTGGAGGATCTGCTTCCAAGCTGGTCTCTCTCATGGCTGCTGGCTGTGGCCCCAGTTCCTCTCCAAGTGGCCTCTCTGTAGGGCTGCCCGAGTGTTCTCATGACAGGGCGGCTGACTTCCTCCAGAGTGAGAGAAAGATGGAGGTCTTTTAAGACCTAATCTTAGAATTGATGAACCTTCACTTCTGCTGAATTCTATTGGTCACACAGACCAATGCTGGTATGACAGGTGAGGGGACAACTCTGGGCACCAGGAGGTGAAGACACAGGGGCTGTCTTGGAACCTGGTTGCCACGGTCCCCAGTGCAGACAGGATTCTCTCCAGTTTAGATGCTAGCACCACCCACTGACCAACCACCTTCCTGGACATTCCAGGGGCTCTTCAAACTCAGCATGTCCAATGTGAGCTCAGCCCCATCGGCCTTGAAACATCATATGGTGCCATTTCTTCTTTGTTTTGTTCTTGAGACAGTCTTGCTCTGTCATCCAGGCTGGAGTGCAGTGGCCTGATCTTGGCTCACTGCAACCTCTGCCTCCCGGGTTCATGCAATTCTCCTGCCTCCAGAATAGCTGGGATTTTAGGTGTGTGCTGCCACGCTTGACTAATTTTTGTAGTTTTTAAGTAGAGACAGGGTTTCACCACGTTGGCCAGGCTGGTCTCAAACTCCGGACCTCAAGCGATCCGCCCACCTTGGCCTCCCAAAGTGCTGGGATTACAGGTATGAGCCACTGTGCCCAGCCTCGTGCCATTTTTAACATAGGAAAAGGTGTAAGGAATAGCAGAGTGGACTGCAGGTGATAATGTGATAAATGACACCTTCACCGAGCTGAAGGCCCCTGCACTGTAACTTCCTGATGTCTTGGTCTCCCAAGCCCACCTTCTTCCTCCTCACCTTATCACAAACTGGCTCCCTATTTATGTAGCTGGACAAACCCGAAACTGGGAGGTGGCTTGTGTCTTCCTCATCTCCCATGTGGGTGGGACTGGTCACCAAATCCTGGTGTTCGCAGTCACTAATCTCCATCCGCCTTTCCGTAAGCCATTGGATCACCTGGGCCGCCTCCCCGCTGAGATTCCTGCCTTGGTTTTTCCCCTCTACCAGGCCCACATCAGCACCAGAGCATGCTTCCGAATACCCAAATCTGCATCATGTCCTGCTTAAAATTCCTCAAACCGCTTTTTAAAGTCCTTTGTACAGTGTTCAAGGTACTTCCTGATCTGGTTCCTGACTTATATGTCTGGTCTCATCTCCTGCTATCCCCCAGTCCCAAACTTCTTCTATTATTTGCATTCCCTAGATGACGTTTCCCCTGCTCCTTCTGTCCAAGGCTCTGCACCTGCCCTCCTCTCTCCTCCCCTCCCTGCCCCTCTCTGATTCACTCCAGAGTCGGTCACCTGCCCTAGGAAGCTAGAACACCTCCCACGAATGCAGTACCCCTGCTTAGGCTCCCAGACGCCCATCACCCATGTCTCTCTATTGGCTTTTCACTCTTTCATGCACTCACTCAAGCATGTTTGCTTAGCACTGGGGTGTGCCAGGCACCATTCTCAATGGCTTAGCTGTGGCGCTCAGAAAAATAAGGCCCAGGCTGGGTGCGGTGGCTCAAGCCTGTAATCCCAGCACTTTGGGAGGCCGAGACGGGCGGATCACGAGGTCAGGAGATCGCGACCATCCTGGCTAACCTGGTGAAACCCCGTCTCTACTAAAAAAAAAAAAAAAAAAAAAAAAAATACAAAAAATCTAGCCGGGTGAGGTGGCAGGTGCCTGTACTCCCAGCTACTCGGGAGGCTGAGGCAGGAGAATGGCGTGAACCCAGGAGGCGGAGCTTGCAGTGAGCTGAGATCCGGCCACTGCACTCCAGCCTGGGGGACAGAGCAAGACTCCGTCTCAAAAAAAAAAAAAAAAGAAAAATAAGGCCCCAACATTCTGGAGCTTGCCATCTTGTAGGAGCCCATACACCGCCTCTCCTGGGGTTGTGGTTTACCTGTTCTCTCTCTCTCTCTACACTGCAGGCCCCACAACAGGTGCCTGTGCTGTTTCCAGCTGTGCCCCAGTATCCATGCGGGAGGGACTCATGAATGTTTAGCACAGCAATGACTCTCTGGAAGGGCCAGAACCTGGAAACTAGATGAGTTGCTTGAAACCCAAGGTGCCTACCGAGCCAGCCATAGCCGGGCTGAGGATTTGTTGTTGTTGCTGCATTTTGGGGAACATTTCTGGTTTGGGGCCCACAGTACTCCCTACCACTAGGGTTAGCCTCATGGCCAGGGTTCTGGGCCCCCAACCCAGTGAGCCCGGGTCAGGCAGTCTCCAGCCTCTCCTCCAGAAACTGTTCTCCCGACCTTGGGGAAAATTGCCTCCCAAATTACAGCCCTCCACGTTACAAGCTTTAAACACAGCGCCGAGGACACATAAATTACAGAAGGCCCTTCCCTTTTCTGTTGGATATGTTGAATAATGTAACATTTCAACAATACCAAAAGGTACACTGTATTATTAAAACACACTGGTATTAAAAAAGAAGAAGTGTAGCTACAGTAAAATTGTCACCGACTCCCACCAGATGCCAGAAGAATAAAACCCAAATTACTTTTGCCAGAGACAGGATTCCGAAGGCACGAGGGGAGCCAGGAACTCAGCTGGCTTCACAAGAGTGGTTTAAAAACAGGGGGAGGGCCGGGCGCAGTGGCTCAAGCCTGTAATCCCGGCACTTTGGGAGGCCGAGGTGGGCGGATCACGAGGTCAGGAGATCGAGACCATCCTGGCTAACCTGGTGAAACCCCGTCTCTACTAAAAAATACAAAAAAAAAACCAAAAAACAACAAAAAAAAAACTAGCCGGGCGTGGTGGCGGGCACCTGTAGTCCCAGCTACTCGGGAGGCTGAGGCAGGAGAATAGCGTAAACCCGGGAGGCGGAGCTTGCAGTGAGCTGAGGTCCAGCCACTGCACTCCAGCCTGGGCGGTAGAGCGAGACTCTGTCTCAAAAAAAAAAAACAAAAACAAACAAACAAACAAAAAAAAAACGGGGTGAGGAGGCTCATTTATTCCGAATATTGTGTATTCCCTATAATCTTTACCACTAAAATGAGGTGCTCTGTGTTGTTTTTCTCTTGGTTAAAGAAAGAGCAAGTTTTGCTTTCTTAGTTTGAGTCCCATTTCAGACTCTGCTTTTGGTTAGGAGCTTATGTTTTGCGGGGTGCAGAGGCTGAGGAGGAACTGGGGTGACGGAAAACAGAACAGAGCAAAGCCAGCAGCCCTGAAAGGTATCATGAGAGGGATTAGCCAGAAAAGACGGCAGAAGTAGAGCCACTGGCACCCAGGGAGAAGCTAGTGTAAGAAAAACAGAAGGAAAGAGAACAGTGCCTTGTGGAACTGCACCCCGGGCAAGCTCCAGGAGGCTGCATACCCTGAGGAAGTGCTGCAGTTCGGAGGGTGCGCAGCTCTAGTGCCTTTGGAGAATTCCATGGTTTTAAAAATGAACGTTGGACTAGGCGCAGTGCCTCACACCTGTAATCCCAGCACTCTGGGAGGCCAAGGTGGGTGGATCGCTTGAGCTCAGGAGTCCGAGACCAGCTTGGGCACCATGGTGAAAGCCCATCTCTACAAAAAATACAGCCCATCTCTACAAAAGCCCATCTCTACAAAAATTAGCCAGGCATGGTGACGCACACTTGTAGTTCAAGCTACTTGGGGGACTGAGGCGGGAGGATTGCTTGAACCTGGGCGGTGGAGGCTGCAGTGAGCCGTGTTCAAGTCACTGCACTCCAGCCTGGGTGACAGAGTGAGACCCTGTCTCAAAAAATAAAGAAAGAATGTTAAATCCTTGCCATTACTCTCATTCTTTTTTTTTTTTTTTTAACTTTCTGGCAGGACTAGAAGGCTAAAAAGTTCCGCTCTCTGCAATAAAATGTACCAGCAAAGGTGCAGTTTGGGAAGAAAAGCACAATCTAAAATGTGCGAGTGGAATCCTCTGAGATTTTGCAAGTGCCATTTTCTGAGTCCCTCCAGGAAGCCAAATAAGAATGCGGGCATATTTCTGGTGATATCACTATCTTTGTTAAAAAACAAACAAAAAACAAAAACAGATGAGCAAAATGACATAAAAACCCAAACTTGATTTCTGATGATTTTAGGGTCCCCCTGGTCTTGGAGTCCCCTATGCTATGTCCCTAAATGGCTCTTTCACAAGCCCATGTCTGACCATCACAAAGAGGCCTGTGGCTCTGGTGGCCTTCAGAGGTCATTTGACTCCTTGGAGTATTAGGAGAAAGTGCAGTTGTGATTTAGTGCAAAGCCCTTTCCGTCTTCTTTCTGTGTGCCTTGCGCAGGGGGCAGGGAAGGTGACATCCAAGACACTTTGGGCGGGGATGGGGTTGCTATTGCACCTTGCTGAATGCCTGGTACCTGGGTCTGCATCTGCCACATAGTAGGCACTTCCTGTGAGTTGCTGGGGGAAAGGATCAGGGATGTTCAGATGTCCCAGGTCACACAGTGATAGGTTGGGAGGAGAAGCCAGGCCTGTGGGTCCTGCTCCAAGCTTTTCCCTTGCTGTTGCCTGAAATGTTCCAAGGCACACCAACCAGGCTGTTGCAGAGAATGGAGTGTAGCATGCCCTGAGAAGATGAACAGCCTCAGAATTCAAGTTCTGCACTGGCAGGGCTGCATCTGCCCAGAGGGGGACCACCGTCTCATTCCCCCATGTGCTGCTGTCAGTAGGCCTGGGGAAGGGGTAGTAAAAAGGGGGGCTCCTCCTCAACTCACCAGCTACTTCTACCGCTCTGTGATGCCTCATCTTAAATCCTATAAATGAAGCCACATCCTCAGATGAGCCTTAATTTATAAAACACTAGTGATGTCCCCTTGCATGCTGAAGTCCAAGTGTGGTCTTCTATTTGGAGATCTGGGGGAAAAAAATCCAGGATATCTGTATGCTTGGCTGTTGGTCCTCTCTCTGCACAGGAGGCTGTGAGTGTGAGGGTCTCGGGACGCCTGGGTTCTTATTCTGCACAGGAGGCTGTGCGTGCGAGGGTCTCGGAACACCTGGGTTCTTATTCGGCACAAGAGGCTGTGAGTGCGAGGGTCTCGGGACGCCTGGGTTCTTATTCGGCACAGGAGGCTGTGAGTGCGAGGGTCTCAGGACGCCTGGGTTCTTATTCGGCACAGGAGGCTGTGAGTGCGAGGGTCTCGGGACGCCTGGGTTCTCAGGTGGGCTCAGTTCGTTTTCTTTGCCATGTAGAATGGGAAGGTCATTCCACCTCACCCCCACCTCTAGGAGCCTGAGACCATCCTGTGGTCAGATGCAAATCAGTGACAACTTCTTGATCCCACTTGTCCGTGTTCAGGTCACCCAGGAATTTTCTTTTCTTTCTTTTTTTTTTTTTTTTCTGAGACGGAGTCTCACTCTGTCCCCCAGGCTGGAGTGCAGTGGCGCCATCTCGGCTCACTGCAAGCTCTGCCTCCCCGGCTCATGCCATTCTCCTGCCTCAGCCTCTGGAGCAACTGGGACTACAGGCACCCACCACCACGCCCGGCTAATTTTTTGTATTTTTAGTAGAGACAGGGTTTCACCATGTTAACCAGGATGGTCTCGATCTCCTGACCTTGTGATCCGCCCACCTCAGCCTCCCAAAGTGCTAGGATTACAGCTGGGAATTTTCAACAGAAACGTTACCCAGCTCCACACCACTCACCCAGATTGGCCACATTCTTTGCAGCATTCATTTCACCGAAACTGCTGAGCGCCTACTGTGTGCCGGCACTGGCCAGGCACTGGGGCACAGTGGTGAGCCAACACTGACGGGGGGCTAAGGACAAGGATGAGGATGGTGGTTCGGCCAGGCCCTCCCCTCCCCCGTCTCAACACATTCTTTCCTAGCTGTGCTTGCCCCTTGCTTCTGGCTCCCCCTGGCCTCTGCAGCATCTTGGTCAACACAAGTCCACACTTCTGACCAAAGGCAACTCGTGAGTCCAAGGTCGTCGGGGCCCACCGGGGCCCGCCAGGGCAGGTCATCTGACTTCTGCCTTCTCTGCCCTTCCCTGGGACCTGCTGTCCTGGCCTACTCTCTGCCTGGCCAGTGCGTCGCACCTGGACTATCTGCCTGTGGATTCTGTTCCAGCTACCTTGTGTGCCTCACCCACGCCTCTGCCACGGCCCTCCTCAACCTTCCCCTGTCCAGGCTGGGTGAACGTGCCTCGTCCCCAGAGGCTTCCTTCCCTCTTCTTCCCTCCCTCCGTCTCTCTCACTCCTTCCCCTACCTCCCTCTTCGTTTGTGTGTCTGCTTATTTTTTGGTAGAAGACACTTTATAGCAGTCCGAATGTTTATTTTTCCATCTTTGACAAGAATCTGAGAGGAGGTCTTTTGGGGCCAGAGCACCAGGGGCTGCCCCAGCTTCGTGCTGCCTCGGGAGCAGTGCTGGCTGGTTCTGCAGCAGGCTGAAGCGGCTAGGCTGAGAGCTGGGAAGAGGAAACTGGCCAGCTGCAGATGGGGGCGCAGGGGTCTTTAAAATCCTTCTCTGAGACTGAGGCCCCCTCCAAGCCCCAGGGCACAGCCCTCACCCTTTGTAGGACACTCCTCACGCTTCCCAGCTCTTCTGGGGGCCCTGCCACCCATGGCCAGCCTTCTGGGGATGCTTAAGCCTCTCCCTGGACCCCTATATTATTTGGGGGCTCTGTCATTAAAGCAAGAGGATTAGATTCTGAGGAAGCAGGTGGAGGGTAGGGTCCAGGATGGCCCGTCTGTGTTCATGTGCATATGTGAGCATGTGTGCATGTGTGTGTGTGTGTGTAGGGGACAGGATGGGGCTCAGAATTCCCCACCTGACCTCCCAGAAGAAGGGGAGGTGAGGAGGCCTCAGAGGCTTTTCCCTGTGAAGGTCAACAGTGGGGTGTCCCTGTGTGCTCTGCTGTGCGGAGTGCTCCCTGTGTGCTCTGAGTGCTCCCTGTGTGCTCTGCTGTGCTGAGTGCTCCTTGTGTGCTCTGAGTGCTCCCTGTGTGCTCTGAGTGCTCCCTGTGTGCTCTGCTGTGCTCTGAGTGCTCCCTGTGTGCTCTGCTGTGCTGAGTGCTCCCTGTGTGCTCTGAGTGCTCCCTGTGTGCTCTGAGTGCTCCCTTTGTGCTCTGAGTGCTCCCTGTGTGCTCTGCTGTGCTGAGTGCTCCCTGTGTGCTCTGAGTGCTCCCTGTGTGCTCTGCTGTGCTCTGAGTGTCCCTGCGTGCTCTGCTGTGCTCTGAGCACTGCACTCAGCACGTGGTGAGGGGCCATAAATACGGCTCAGAGAATGAGGAGGACACAGCTCGCTCCTGCGACAGACTGGACGCTTTTGTCCCCAACAAGTGGGGGAATGGCAGGCTGTGGCCTCGACCAGGCCCCGCCCACCGTGGTCCCTGCCACTGCGTGGGCTCGCCCTGAGAAGCCACCTGCAGCCCAGCCCAGGCCCCCACTCTGCTCCCACCCCTGCTGGGCTGCGGGGCCTCGAGAGCCTTCGAGGGGACTTGGTCACTGGGCCTTTTGCCTCCCACTGCGGTTCCACTCCTTCTGCCAGCCACGAGCCTGGAGTGAGCCCTGAGGTCCCCTAAACCCCGCAGCACCAAGGGGTCGGGTGTGGGGCATAGGGGTGCACGTGGAGGGGGCCATAGGCCTGTGGTCTGTGCTATGGGTGATGGTTGGTGTCTCCCACTGCGCAGTGGGGAAAAACATGCCATTACAATCAGGGACAAGCTGTTATCTCCCACTCAGCTCGGGCTGAGGAAAACAAAACCAGGCTGGGCCTATCGGTGGGGCTAGGACGCAGCACCTTCGCCCAGCTGGCGGCAGGGGAGGGATGCAGGACGCACAGGACTCGCCTACCAACGCCAAGGAGGCTCGGGCCCAGGCAGGGGTGGCTGCGCTGGGGTGGGTCCCCGCGCTCTGGACTCGGCAGCCTGTGGATCGCTCATGTCTCCATCCTCTAAGCTGGCGGCTGCAGGCGGGGCTGGGCACGACCCGTTAAAATGAAATAACCTCCTGTCAGCTTGGCTTGCAAGGTGCGGAGGAGAGGTGTGGGGGCGCCGGGAGCATCGCCTTCAGCTCGGCCTCTGGGGGGATGTGAAGACATTTGCACCCAGAGAAGGTGGCCTGAGTTTCAGGCATAAGACGTAAAGATCTCTGTGCTGGGGAGGGGAGCAGTGGGGTTGGAGCTTCTGTTGGGTTCCTTCATCACATCTCCCCACCCTGTCTTTGCTCCCTCTAATTCCTCCCCATCTCCTTCAAGGGGTTAGGTTCCCTGGCCCTGGACTGGCTGCCAGGCTGGGCAGCATCAGTGTCCATGTGGCCTCGGGGGATGACTGGGGATCCCCAGGGATGGACTCTGTTTCCATTCCTTCCTGTGGGCGCCTGCCCTGCCAGGGCTGCTCTGGGGAGGGCAGCTCCATCCGCCTCAAAGGCAAGAGAACTGATGAGTCAGGAAGGGTGGCAGCCCCGGCAGACAGCCCGCCTCTCCCCAGGCTCTCCTCCCACCCAGGCCCTGGGCTGCTTCTGCTTTGGGGGTGGTGGGAGAGAGCAGCAGGGCAGGAGTCTCCCTGGACCACCTGCCTCCATCCTGGCTCTGGGAACCCTGTCTGGGGAGGAGGTGACGTTGAGAGTTGAAGCAAATGCTTGGGAATCGCCTCCAGGACCAGAAGGGTATCCTGTGGTCTCCCTGAAAGCCCCGACAGGACCAGGGGAGACTTGAGGGCTTTCAGATGCTTCTGCTTCTCTGGTCACTGGGGCAGCTGGAAGCTGGGGCTGTGGGGGTGTGGACACCAGGCTCAGAGGAGGCTTGGCACAGATCTTCAGTCCTCCACAGACCTCCTTGCCCAGGGCCTGGTGCAGTGTGAGTTCTAGCTCTTGCCTTTTCTGCTCCTGCTGAGAATCAAGCACTCAGGTTGCAGAGAAGCCTGCTGCCTGCTTTCTCTCCCCACCAGGCCAGGCCCCTTCCTGGGGCCCCTTCCTGCCCAACCTGGGCTGCCTTCCACCTCCACCTGAGTCCTCTACTTCTGCTCAGGTCCCCTGCCCCCAGGCCCTCTCCCAGCCACCTCCTTGGCTGCATTTCATCCATGGAACTGTTCATATTACTTATACTTTTGCCATTGAAAAGTGGCTCCCACGCCCAGCACTGGGCACTGGGCTCGGCACCGATGGTCCCTGAAAGGCCAGATGTTCCCCAGGCATTGCTCCAGGGCTGCTGAGCTCTCTGGGATGCTGGTTCTGCTCTTCAGTGTGGGGGTTGTACTCCATTCAGTGACTGGATTTTAGGAAAAGAAACAAATTGGTTAATGTATTATTGTTGTTGTCGTCGTTGTTTAAAACCCCGTTGTGAAATTTCTGGGTGCTGCCAGTGGTGGGGGCGATTCAGGGAATCACACAGCTCAGCCACTCCCTGGCCACCCCAATCTCATGACTCTATCCCAAAGACAGTCTCTCGGGTTGGTCAGAGTGGATCTCCTAGATCGTTTTTGTGTCCTGTCTGGCTGACGGCACACATACACTGTTTGGGTTGGAGTAAATTAAGCAAACAAGAATTTCCAGGTTCAGGTCTACCCCCTGCCAGCCCCTACCAACCAAACAAACAGAATCCTCTGGCCCCCTCCGTTTCCCGGGAATTCCTGCTCTCTGGTGTGATAGTGGGATATGATTCTAAATAAACCCAGAAGTATTAATGGGGGAGTAACTTTTGTGGGTTCATTCTTCATTCATTTACTTATTCACTCAGAAAAATATGGAGCGAGCCCCAGCTGTGTGCCAGGCACATCCTGGGCATTGGGGATTCAGCACTAAATCCAGCAGATGTGAATATGCCTGCCCTCAGGAAGCCTGCATTCCAGCGGAGGCAAGGCAGGATGGTGGGATCCCAGCACATCCACGTGAAGCCAGATGTGCTAAGTCCCGGGGGGGGGGGGGAATTCATGGGGGGAAAGGAGAAGGAAATGCCAGAGGAATGCTGGTTATTTTGATGGGGTGTTCTGTTCCTGGATGGCCTCGGAAAGGTGCCATATGTGCACAGTTCTGAGGCAGGTATGCAGGGAGGCAGGGAGGAACGGAGGGAGGCAGACAGGGAGGGAGGGAGGGAAGGAGCCCTGCAAATGTGCAGGGAAAAGCATTCCATGCAGTAGACGTGCAAAGGCGTGGTGCGGGGTGGGGTCCGGGAGGCATGCGCCTGCGTGGAGGGACAGCCAGGAAGCCAATGGGGCTGCAGGGGAGAGAGGCAGTGTGCTAGGAGAGGGGGCCAGACTGCCGAGAGCCCCAGAGGCCAAGGAGGGTTGGCCATGAAGCCGTCTACGAGCGCACAGCCGCCTTGTGAGACCTTGCATCTGATCTTCTTAGGAAGTCCCCAAATCATAGAAGCCCGACTCACCTGGCTTGCAGGCCGCTGAAACAACTTTAAGTGTTTCTTCCAAATGATACAGGACACCAGTGGAAGGCTGTGTCACCAGATCAGGACAGTGACATCATCGGATGAATATTTTTAAAAGAGAGGGACAAAGTAGCTGGGGGAGTGCAGACAGTGGTGGGTCCTGGAATCTAGGCTGGATGGGGGAGGAAGCGAGAGCAGGCGGCGGTGGGAGAGGCGATGGGGAGGAGCCAGCGTGGTGGGGTGGAAGAGTTGCTGGGGGTGGAGGACCATCGCAAGTGGGCTGGGAGAGGGGCGGACCCGGGGATGGACTGCACCGTTGGTTGTTCGGCAATAGGGTCCTAATGATGTGTTTTCTGCAAGTTTCCTTTTACTCCCCTGGGGCATAAAAAGCGAAGTGCCCTTTGGAGGGTGCCAATCCCTGGTGGCAAATGGTTGGCTTTGAAGCTGCCCCCCCTTGTTTATTAGTACCAAATGTTTGTTTTAGATCAAAAGGAAGATGTTTCCTTCAAAGGCATTTTTTTTACTTGCTTTTTTCCCCCTGCAGGTTGAAATTCTGTCTCTGAGACGCTAACAATCTTCCTGCAGTCGCTGCTCCTCCCCAGCAGCCCCCTCCTTGCCAAGGACGGTCCAGAAGGAGCCCCACTGGGGCCTCCCCGCACAGCAAAGCAGACCTCACCTCCCACTACCAGGTAAGGCGGTCCCACCTGTCCACCACGCCCATCCCCAGAGTTTGCATTTGTGGAGAAAATCCATTTTAATGCGGCGATTTTATTTTACAGAAAGGGTTGCGGGGTAGGGACGTTCTCTGCCAGTCTCTAGTTTTCAGGTCATGGTGTCTTTGTGGAGTAGGAGGGGGGCGTCGACGGATGCCCAGGAAGGTATGGGGTAGAATTTTTAAGGAGTGACCGCTTTTCGTACCCTGAAGCCCATCAGCCTGGCTTCGGGGCAGTTAGTCCTGGAAGGAGGGTGGGCGGGGTGTGGGGTCCACTGTCTGGTGTCAGCAGAGATGCCATAGAATCCAAGGTCAGGGCCTGACCTTCCCCTGCACGGTTCATGTTCTGCTGCCCAGATTGCCCCGCAGCTCAGGGAGGGCCCTGAAGCCTTCGTGCGGCTCTAGAGGGGACGGCCCAATGCCTCTGTTCCCACCGCCCCCCGTTCAGCTCTGACACTAACTGCCAGAGTCAGCGTCCGACTCCACAGGGTTCGGGCAAAGCGCTTTGTAAGACGGCTCTCACTTCGAATGCAACCTGCCAAGGCCACCTGCACTTGTGACCAGTGGCAAATTCAGAGGTTCCCAGGACCCCTCAGTTTTGATAATTTGCTACAATTCACAGAACAACAACAAAAAGGCACTACACTAAAAATGACAGGTGTATGACAGTCATGTGACACACATAGGTTGAGGTCGGGCAGTGTCCTGGATACGGAACATCCACACCCACTCGCCGTGGAGCTAGGATGCACCACCCTGCTGGTTCACCCACAAGTTCACCACCCGAAAGCTCCCCGAGTCACGTGGCTGAGCTGTCTCCAGCCCTCTCTGCTCCCCTGAGGTGGGGAGTGAAATTTCCAAGCCTCTCATCACGTGCACGGCCAGCCTCACGATGGAAGCCTCCTAAGGGTCCTTATGAGTTGCAGGTCAGCACATGGTCAGGTATGGGCAGGAGTGGCTTGTTATGACTAACAGAAGACACTCCTATCCCTTGGAAACTCCAGAGGTTTTAGAGATCACCTCCCAGGAACGAGGGACAGACACCAGGTGAATTCTTTCTTAAGCCCCCGTGAGGTTCAGTGCAGCCCCATTCCCTGATGATAGACAGGGCAAAGCTGTGGGTCATTGACCCCCATGCAGGGAGGACTGGAGCCCTGAAGCCTGCAGGCAGGCTTGCATGACGACCCTTTCTGGGCTGAGCAGATGATACCAAGAACCCTAGGCAAAGAGATCAGAGGCCCAGACACAGGCTGGTCTCTCCAATACCCATCAAAAGATGCCCTTTCCAGAGCCCGCAGAATCGGAAATCTCCACGCACAATCTGGGTGCATGTCCAGGCATGTGCTGCTTGCTTCTCTCTGGTGAAGGCCATGGGTGCCTTTCTCTGCTCCAGGGCTCCCTGGGGTCTTCTTGCCGTAGCTCATCGATCCAGACTGTCCTGCATTATTCATTCCACAGCCTCGAGCCCCCGATGTGCTGAGCCCTGTTTGGGGTGCTGGAGACGCAGTGGAGACAAGGTCAAGTTCTGGCCCTCATGGTGTTTATATTTAGCAGGGACATGGAGAATAAATGTATGTTAGGCGCACATAATGCTGTGAGGATAAACGCAGCATGCTAAGACCAAGGCGAACGTTGGGGGCTGTGGCTTGCACAGGACAGAAGGGCAGGCCCCGGGTGCTGATATTGTGAGCTGAGACAGAAGGAAGGGAGGGAGGACCCCAGGATGTCTGAGGGGAGAGCGTTCCAGACAGAGGGAATGGCCAGTCCAAGGCGCTGAGGCAGCGACATGCGGGCATGCTGGAGAAGTAGCAGGAGGGGCTGGCGTCCCGGGGTCTGGGGACTGTGCAGGTAGAGGAAGGAGATGACGAAGAGGGTCCAGGACTGGATGCAGTGGCCTTTAGGTTGGGGCTGAGGATTTTGGATGTTGTCTTAAGGGTGGTGGGAGCCACTGCAGGGTTCTGAGTGAGGGATTAAATGGCCTGATTTGGGATGTATGAAGATGCCACCACCTTCTGTGAGGGGGACAGAGTGGAAGCAGGGGACAGCCGAGGAGCCCACTGTCCCACTCTATCCCCGGGAGCACTAGCTCTGCCATGGACCCAGGAGGAGAAGAGTGGTGGATCTGGGCCCATGTCTGAGATAAGCCCTTAAACAATTCCCCTCCTCTGCTGAAACAGCTGTCACTCCATTCCGTAAACCATCAGGGACCCCTCGGGGAGCCCAGATGGGAAGGCCACACACCCCAGCCGGTACCAGGACAGAGAAGCAGCAATGTGACTGTTTAGAGGGCAGGAATCCCACTCCTCGTTCTGGCTCCTTCTGCCCTGGGGCTCGCCGCAGTGTCGTGGTGAAGGCAGCGCTGCTGTGCCATCAGCCACGGCTCTTGGTCAGGTCACTCTGTGCCAAGATCACCGTGCTTGCAGGCTGTCTGAGAAAATGTATATTGGACACGAGGTTTGGGGCTGGCCTCAGCGCAGGACGAGCGACCCCCTGACATCATGCTCTGTCTCTGGAACCTCAGAGGCCTAGTTCCAAGAAGATGCTTGCAGCTCTGTCCCTAGGGGAGAGCCCCGATGTACAGACATCCTGCAGGCCATGACAGTAGCACCATCTCCCGTGCTCCTCTGAAAATGCTACTTCCTGCTGCCTCCAAGAAGGAGGTTGCAGGGCCCAGCCTCACCTTTCTGTGGGTCTGAGAACCTATGTCCCCCAAATAGGTAAATTCTTAGGGTCATCAACAGTGAAAGCACAAGACCAGCCCACCCCCGAGGGAGGGTCTGGGAAGTCCAGGGGCTGGTGGGGTCACCCCACAAGCTCTTTTGGACCTGAGCTGCTTCCCTCGGTGTGTTCACTGTCCAGCCCCTTGTTGATTCCAAAGGTGTGCTCTGAATTGTGAAGTGAGGAATCTGCATTTCAGAGTCTTCCTTTTCTAGAAGGGTGAGGTCAAGGGGAGAGAAGGAAGCCCCTCTGAGCAAGAAGCAATGAGGTCTGAGGCCTGTGTGTGGCTTTGACTCTCTGCCTGTCTTTTTTTCACCTTCAGGAGGGTGGGTGGTGGGTGTCTGAAGGAAGAGGGCCAGGGACACGTATCTGAGGTCAGGTGTGCCTGCAGACACCCTCCTGCTCCGCATGCTCCTGGGTTATCCCTGCGGCCTGGACATGGGCTTCAGAGAAGGGGCTGCCAAAACCACCTTTGGGCTACCAGAGCTCTGGCATGTGGATGCCATCGATGGCCCAAAGGAATGTGACTAGAGGAAGGGGCTTCCTAAGAGGGACTTGGAAATTAGTGATGGAGAAACCCGGGGAGGGAAAAGCCTGCAAGAGCTTTTACCCCAGTGAGGAGGGCTGGCCTTTCTGATTCAGGAATGGCCTTGGCAAGGAGGCCTTTGAGCGGGACTCCCCATCACTGCAGGCGAATCCTTGCTTCAAAGGAGAGTGTGGGGAGGAAGCCGTTTCCGCCTAGGACATTGCCTCAGCCCCGGTTCATTTCCTCTGCCTTGGAAAGGATCCCGTCAATTAGATCCCATTTTAAAGCTCATCCCTTTAAATATGGATTCAGTTTGGGTTTTACCGTATAGTAAATTCTAAGTCCTTATTAAAAACATGGATGGAAATTAATCTGCTGCAAAATGAGATTTGTCTGTTACATGCAGTGGCTGAGGCCTGGGGCAGATGGGTCTTTCAGGTCCACAGGGAAGAGATGGACCTGAGCAAAAGCTCCAGAGGAGGGTCATCTGCTCCTCCAACCCTGACCCTTCCCTTCCTTCCCCCCCGCCTTCGCCATTCTCATGGGGTAATAGGAATTTTCCTAAACCACGTTGCTGTCCATTGTTGGGGTCACTCAGAGGAGCCAAGGAGTGTGGTCAGTTGTCTCTTCTCCAGATGTTTTTGGGGACGGGTGCGCCTTTGTTCTGGAGCTGAGAGATAAACAAAGTCTTCTGCCCTGATGCAGACAGCCTGAGACGGGAGGGGAGGCTGCAGCGCACCCCGTGGGGTTGAGAGTGAGCCTGCCATGGTCAGATGGGAGCTGGGGCTGCCGCGCACGCCGTGGGGTTGAGAGTGAGCCTGCCGTGGTAGTGCAGCTTACACTATCCAAACTCATCCATCCACCCCGGACCCCACCCTCGGGGACGCACCCATGAGTGGCAACACGTGACTTCCCATAAATCATCTCCGAATGAGCGTGCTTCCTGCACTCATCCATCACGCCCGTCTCTTGTCTGCTTGTTTTTAAAAGCTGTTAAACTGGAATCCATCACAGGGGAGCATGGCACCCTCGAGGGCCAAGCCGAGACACAGGCTGCCCGCATCAGCTGTGGGAATGTGCGTGGGGCTTTCTGGAGCACAAGCCTGAGCGTTGCCTGGCGGCAGGAAGAGGGAGATCATGGCTTCATCTAGTTACACCAGAAGTGGATGGGACGTTGCTCCCAGGCTTGAAGCGAATGCATTCCTGCCACAGGAGCTTGTCCTACGTGCTCCTGGGTGGAACAGGCGATGCCCAGCCGAAGGACGTTGCTGGGGTCTCTCCTTCCTGCGGGGGCATCTTATTTCCTTCTTGGATCCAATATTTTAATGAGAAGACTTTAGTTTGAGCCGGTCTTTGGAGACATGGGTCCTAAAATCTTCCATGATTCCTTTTCTATTGATAAATGTATTTGGAAAATATTTAGGAGGGGTGCCAAGCTCAGCCACTTCAGTCCCTCATTCTAATCCTGCCTAATTCTGCCACCTTGCCCCTTTGCTTGCTTGTTCTCGGAACAAGCTCTGAGGATGTCCCTGTGAGAAAGAGGATGCAAGACAAGGACCTGGGGCCCCACTCCATTGCTTCTGTTTCTCCCTTTCTTCCTCCTCCTCCTCCTCTTTTCCTCTTTTTTTTTTTTTTTTTTTTTTTGAAACGGAGTCTCTCTCTGTTGCCCAGGCTGGAGTGCAATGGTGCGATCTCCACTCACTGCCAACTCCATCTCCCGGGTTCACGCCATTCTCCTGCCTCAGCCTCCCAAGTAGCTGGGACTACAGGCGCCTACCACCGTGTCCGGCTAATGTTTTGTATTTTTAGTAGAGACGGTGTTTCACTGTGTTAGCCAGGATGGTCTCAATCTCCTGACCTCATGATCTGCCTGACTCAGCCTCTCAAAGTGCTGGGATTACAGGTGTGAGCCACTGCACCCTCTGTTTTTAAATTGATCTTTATTTATTTTTTTGAGATGGAGCCTTGCTCTATCACCCAGGCTGGGGTGCAGTGGCGCAGTCTCAGCTCACTGCAACCTCTACCTCCCGGGTTCAAGAAATTCTCCTGCCTCAGCCTCCTGAGTAACTGGGATTACAGATACACGCCATCATGCCTGGCTAATTTTTGTATTTTTAGTAGAGACGGGGTTTCACCCTGTTGGCCATTCTGGTCTCAAACTCCTGAGCTCAAGTGATCCACCCACCTCGGCCTCCCAAAGTGCTGGGGTTACAGAGTGAGCCACTGTGCCCGGCCTTCCTCCTCTTCCTTTTCTTCTTCTTCCTCTTCTGTCTCCTTTTTCTCTTTCTCCTCTTCCTTCTTTTTTCTCTCTGCCTACTTCTTTCCTTTCTCATGCCTCCTCCTCTTCCTCCTTCTCTGTCTGTCTGTCTCTCTCTGTCCGTCCACCCCATTGAGGAATTGTGTGCACTTCAGGTTTTTCTGTACGTTCTCTTCCAGGGCCCCTAATTCTGCCACTCTGCCTCTGTCTATCCTTTCTATCATCTGGTTCCTTCTCTGCAGTTCTGGTGACTTGGCAGTCAGCACTTACCCCTCACAGGGGTCGGGGAGGAGATGAGAAGACATCAGAGATGCCTTATCCCTTCTCCTTTCCTCTTCAAGGGGAAATGTGTGGCTGGAATCCTTCACACCCCCTGAACTGACTGGCGTGGGGTTTGCCTCCAAGAACTCTTTGTCTCCAGACAGATGTCACAGACCTCAGTGGCAGTTGTGCTATTTTGTCCCATCTGCTTCTGGCTTCGCCTCCCTCCTTTTCTTCGCCCTATACTTGTTGGCTGAAGGATAAAACTGCTTGTTGGCACTGGTGTGACATTTTTTTAAAAAATAGAAAAACGGGCCAATATTTTTCCTTGGTGACTTTTGAGCTCTGTGAGTGAGCAGCGGAGGAGGTTGGGCGGGTTGCAGAGGGCGCTGTCGGCGCGTTCCCCAGGACACCGCTCCCAATTACAGCCCATTAGTCACTCCGAGTGTTAAAGCATTAAGAACAATTAAGGGTGAGAAGAGCTTCCAGATGTAGTTCCAGTGCTGGAGTGGGAAGGGAGGCCCTGCCGCTGCTCCCCAGATGGAAATAATGTAAGGAGAGGAGCCAGCAGGGCTTGGCCCCTAGAGTGTCGTTGGCCCCCACAGCCCAGGGTGTCAGGTGCAGCCCCCAGGACAGTCGACCTGGCCAGTGGGGCTGGAAATTCAGATCATCTGGGTCGATGTCCTGTGACTGCCATCACAGAACGCCACAGACTGGGTGGCTTCACACAATAGCTCTTTGTTTTCGCCAAGTCCTGGAGGCTGGGATCCAAAATCAGGGTGGCAGTGGGGTTGCTTCTCAGGGAGGAGCTTTCCCAGCATACGGAGGCCTTTCTCCCGGCTCTAGGGGCCACTGGCCATCCTCTGTGGGCCTTGGCTTATAGACGCACCGTCAGTCCAGTCTCTGCCTCCATCATCATGAGGCAACCCCACCCCCATGCCTGTCTGCCTGTCTGCTGCGCGTGACATTCCTGTGTGTGTGTGCATTTGTGTGTGTGTGCATTTGTGTGTGTGTACATGTATGCATGCATGTGTGTGCATGTGTGTGTTCTCATTTCCATCATCTTCTAAGGATACCAATCATTAGATGAGGGCCTACCTCTTAACTTGATCACATGTGCAAAGACCTTATTTCCAACTAAGGCCACAGTCCCAGGTCCTGGGGCTTAGGGATGGAACATGTTTTGAGGGGACGTGATTCCACCCACTGTATCCTCCCAGGCTGCCAAGGAGGAAGATGAGCTCAGGCACTATGACTCTATAGCCCACGACTCATCCTGAGGTGTCCCCTGGCCCTCACAGCCCTGATCTCACCCAGACACTGAGAAGCTCTGAAAAAGAACCATCCCTTGGCCGATTTTAAGACAATGATAAGAAGGTGTACAGGCCGAGCCGTAAAACCAAGGCCAGAATGACTGGAGCTGTAAGAGTAGACATCGGAAGAACCCCAGGACCCCAGGTCAGAAGGCCGTCCACAGACCTAGAGGAGAGGGAGGTGCCTGGTGCGATGGGCTGAGATCCTTCTCTGTCCCCCGCCCACTTCCCACCTCCCACTGCTGCGATCGGACTTGAGAACAAACTAAGAATTAAAAAGCCAGACCCCAAATCTAAACCTAAAAATAAACAGTTCGTGCTGCAAGTTTTGGGCGCACACTTGTCACAGGAGAGAGAAACCGGAGTCTTGCTCTGCCTGTGGGAGAGGGAGGCGTTGTAGAGCTGGGCCAGGAGAGGGCAGCCCGTGAGGTCTCTCCAGGGGGCTCCTGAGATGCGGAAGGAATGGATCGGAAGGAAAGGTCGGAGCCAGGCCTGAGAAGCAGAGGGAAAAAGAGACCTCTGGACACATTTTTGGGTGGGCACGGGTGCTGAAGTTAGTGATGCGTGAGGCTCTGGCGGTGAGGCAGGCCAGTGGGCGTGCAGCAGGGACTAAGTCAGGTGGTGATGGTGAAGGTAAGAGTCCAGGGCTGGAGGAGACCCATGAGGACTTTTGGAAAAGGAACTAATGGCACCAAGGAATGAGGGGAAATTGAGGCAGGAAACAGATTCTAGGTATACGCTGCACTGAAGTTCACGGGTACAAAAGTCAAATGTGAGTGAGGTGACCTTCTGCACAGATTTTGCTCCCCTATTTTCCCTCTGCATGCACAGCCCACCCTCCTCTGAGATGCTGAGTCCCCCAGCGATCAGGGCCATGTCTTCAGTGAGAGTCAATAAATGATTGTCGCCCTCCGTCGAGGGGAAGGAGGGCGTGTTCCAGGATGGTATGTTCCAGATGGTATGTTGACACGTGTGCAAACACGATCCAAACAGACCCCTCACACAGAAGTAACTGCAGAATTTGTGACTGCACCATCACAGAGATGTTCTGGATGGAGAAACATGAGAAGGTTCCACACGGATCTGTAGAAATCCATTCGTTTTAGATACAAAATTATCAAGGGCCACCAGGGACCTGAGTTAACGGCATCCAGAGCCTAAGTGGTTCTTGCTGGTCTCATTCTTAGATGGGACCTGGGGCTGAGGCCCCTTGGTGTGATTCCGGAATTTCTTCATTTTTTTTTTCTGCGTTGACACGTACATTCCTCAGAGGGGGTTGTCAGTGAATTCCACAGCAAAGGTGAATGGACGTGTGAGGATTTGTATGGATTGGGAGAAAATTATTCTTTTACCCGATTTGCAAGGATACACAAAGTGTTTGCAGGCTTGGTGCTTTCAAAGACATCTGTGTTCTGTTGGGGAAAGAACAGAAAAGGAGCGTCAGCAAATGCCTGAGGAAGGAAAATTAATTTAGAAGTAGAGGTCAAGGCAAGCCTAACTTTAGTTCTGCGTGTGTGTGTGTGTGAGTGTGTGTGTGCTTTTAGGAGGAGGAGGAGAAAAATGGAGGCGGAACAGAATAATTTTTCTTTTTTCCTTTGGGGTGGGAGGGGAGACGGAGCTTGGACAGATGGTGTTTCTGAGTGACCTTGCATTGCTGAGCGTTGCTGAGTAATGGCTGGAATTGCAGGGAGCTTGCAGGGTGTGGCCACCTGCAGTCACCAGTGGGAGTTATCAGGATGTCAACATTATGGGAGGGCCTGAGAGCAAGCAAAGATAAGCCCAAGTTCAACAAAGATCAAATAACACACTCGTAACACAACTCCATGTGGGAGGCATCTGTGGGCCTGGAGTGTCCGGAACAGTGTGCAAGGCCTGGAAATCCATCAGGCTGACGTCCCCGAATGACACGTGTGAGCAGGTTATCTTACCCGAGGTTCTCGTCCCAAAATTTATATGAATCATCGTGAATCCTCATGACAATTCCACCTCAGGCTCTGTGAGGAAGCTGAGCTGCAGATAAATGACCAGCCCAGGGCCACACAGAATTTGAACCCACAGCATCTCCCTAGCAATAGGCTCGGGACACACCTCACATGACCCATATCCCAGCTACTCAGAGTGAGGTCTGTGGATGGGTGCCAGCCGGTGAGCTGCCGCTGCTGATCCCTGCAACAGTACGGAAGCTGAAAGTCAGCATTTAGACTTTGACAGTCATTTGAAGGAGTCATTTCAGGTCTGATGAGTCTAATCATAAAAACCTGGGCTTTGTACTTTGTATGCCTTCTTTATTCCATGTTTCTAGTGATTCCTTTTTTATAGGTTTTCAGGAAACTGAAAGTATAGGGCTTGTCATCTCAGCTACTCAGGAGGCTGAGGTGGGAGGATTGGTTGAGCCCTGGTGTTTGAGATCAGCTGGGCAGCATAGTGAGACCCTGTCTCAAAAAAACAAAACAAAGAAACAAAAATGTAGGTCCAGAATGAATTGGAAATAAACCAATGAGTCCTTCACCGCAGATAGTTTGAGAAGCGCCGGTATAGAGGCCACACAGGTCAGATCACAGAACTTGTCGTGTTTGAATAAGCTCTGCCACTGACCAGTGGACCCAGGGCAGTGTCCTCGCTTGGGAATGGAGGGTGGTCATGAGATGTGGGAGGTGTGTGGTCGGCTTGGGCTGCCATGACGAAGCCCCTCAGCCCGGGGACTCACACAACAGAGGTTAATTTTCTCAAAATTCAGGAGGCCAGAAGTCTAAGGTCAAGCTATTGGCAGCATTGGTTTCTTTGAAGACCTCTCTTTGGCTTGCAGATGGTTGTCTTCTCCCTGTGTCTTTGCCCCTTGATCTGTGCATGTCTGTGTCCTAATCTTCTCTTCTTAGAAGGACGCTGGTCAGAGTGGACGAGGCCCACCCATATGGCCTGGGAAGGGTCCTATCTCCAAATGAGGTCATATCTAACATACTGGGGGTTAGCACTTCAACGTACGAATTTTGAGAGGGCACGATTCAGTCTGTAATAGAAGGGTGCACGGGAATTTTCTGTACTATTTTTGCAACTTCTTGTGATTCTTAAATTATTTCAAAATAATTTAAGGACTACCACTCCCAACCCTCTGCCACCAGCTAACATGGCCACTGTGGTTTATCTCAGATGGGTCCTGTCAGGCACACTCATCATTCCAGGTTTGGGGGAGCTGCTCTCTGGGATGGAGGCCAAGTGGGCATGACCCAGAGCCCACCCTCCACCCCAGCTTCCTGCCCTCTGGTCCTGCACATCTGCAGAGGGCAGCTGGGCGGCCGTCGTCGTCTGTGCATGGAGCTGCCTCTTTGGTCCTGTCTCTCGTCGCCTGTCCCCTTTGCTCTCTGGGGTTCCTGAAGGGCGCAGGCTGCAGCTTCCTCTGTTTCTACCACAGTGCTGCACATAGTAGGTTTCCATAAAGGGTTGTCCTGAGGCGTCCTTGATATACTGTGCTTGGTGGAGATTTAGTCGCCTCTCTTGAAGTGTTCTCCCTTGACCCTGGAGAACGGTGGGATCCCTAGGTGTGAGGTGTGATGCAGGAGTGATGCATGGGGCTGGGCCAGCCAATCTGCCTGCATCCACGCAGGCTCTGCACACACCCTGGCCACGGGCATGCAGGCAGTGCTACTCACTTGGCAACGTTCACAGAGTCCTTTCTTGTTATAAAAAGCACTTTGGGTGATGATTGTCCTTTAAACACTGAAGTCCACGGAGAGGTGACAGGTGTGTGTGCGCCTTCCTTGTTTATGTCATGCCATTTGTAGCTGAGAAAGCCCATGCCTGTGCCCGCAGTGCTGGGTAACCGGCGGCTGCCTCAGCCACCAAAACAAATGTCCCTCAGGCCGGGGTGACCAGAGGTGACGTTTGAATATTGTTTCTTGTCTGTGAGCCAGAATGTCATTGGATGGGTCATTATTCTAAACCATTCTGTTGCTCCAAAAGTTCCCAAGGCAAGGTCATCATGGTTTTTGAATTATTTAGTATTTTGCCCAGCCCTGCACGCTCTTTGAAAAATGCGTTGCCCTCATTTCCCGGTGAATACCCCAAGCGTCGCACCCCGACCAGTGCTGGTCACGTACCCCACTTTCCATGAGCTGAGAGCCATGACGACTGATTCCCATGAGAGACCCTTCGTGTGTCCTGGCCTCTTCCAGCAGGAGGGGTGCCAGGGACCCAGGAGTCACCTCCGTTTTGCAGTATGGATGTCAAGCATTATCACTGAGGCCAGCAGAAACCTTATTTTGACTACCTACGAAGCAGTTAATTTGGTTGAGTTTTTCTCCTTCACTGAATAGAAAGGAAGGACTGGTTCTTTTATGTTATTTTTTTTCATGGTGGTACATCACAGAGCTAGAACATGCATGCAGTGGGCTGTGCTCAGGCAAAGGGAGATTAAGTGGCTTGTCTTGGATGACAGAGAGGCACATAGCATTTCCCTGGAGGTATACATTTTCCCTGGAAGACTCCAGAAGAGAGGAAATACTAAACCTGTGCCCCTGAGGGACTGGGCGTGTGTTGCTAGAAGGGGTCCAGAGAAAGGATGACATTTCTTTGAAGTCTTATTTGTTCTCTTAAAACTTCAAGCACATCTTACATTGAATCCACAATATGCTTGTGCTGGCTGTAACCTAACAGTCATACTTCCCCCAGACACTTTGGCTAGAAAGGATACTGTGAGAAGAGGCACATGCGTGGGCTGTGTGGCCAGCCACCCTCATCTCACCTCTGCACACCCTTGGGGGCTGAGGGGGGTTCCCTAGTTTGAGAAGCATGTGGTAGGATGTTGGGGAAGGGATTCTAACCTTAGATGCATGTGTGTGCTGAGGGGTGGTTTGGAGTAGGAGAATTTTAATGCCACCTTCCTTTGAAATTTTACGAGACTCTGCTTATAATGTGGCAACATTTCACACGGGGAGCCAGTAGCCTCGGGCGGGGGGAGCTGTTGAATGAAGACAGCCCTCCCTCCAGCCCTAGCTCACCCACCAGCCTGTCTGATTTGCTGTTGACAGTCTTTACTCTTTCCCCTCTGTCTGGCAGGGTGGACACATGGTATTTTGGCCACTGGGGCCAGGAGGACGTCCCAGGTACATACACGTGGGCCACTGGGGCCAGGAGGACGTCCCAGGTACACACATGTGGGCCACTGGGGCCAGGAGGACGTCCCAGGTACATACACGTGGGCCACTGGGGCCAGGAGGACGTCCCAGGTACACACATGTGGGCCACTGGGGCTGCGGTGGTGTCTCAAGTAGTGATCTCCTGAGTTCAGGTGAAATTAAAGCACACAACTGTTCTTTCTCCAACATTCGCAGGGCCCTTTTGGGTCTGTATCGGGACCAGGGGCTGTGTGTGTGGAGCTAAATGTAAGGATGACATAAAGATGACCCATGACAGCCTCTCCTCTGAGGCGCCCGTGGTCTGCAGGAGGCCCTGCACGTGCTTACGAACCTCACCCTGGCTCTTAGTCACTCCTTGGAGCACCCTGCCAGGGATGTGTTTTAGGGTGAGGAGCCACCGGCTGGAGATGATGAGATGGTCTTCCATCTCCATGCACGCTCTCTCTTGTGCGTGTTCTCCCTCGTGCATGTTCTTCCTCGTGCATGTTCTCCCTCGTGCGCGTTCTCCCCTGTGCGCGTTCTCCCCTGTGCGTGCTCTCCCCTGTGCATGCTCTCCCCCATGCGTGCTCTCCCTCATGAGCGCTCTCCTTCATGCGTGTTCTCCTGACTCCACGTGAACAAGCTGCCCTCCCCATTACATTTAACTGGAGGTCCTTCCCTCTTTTGGCTCAGATCACCCCATCCTGGTGGAATGAGGGAGGCCGAAACTGTTTTTTGCACAACATATCCAGTTGTGTGCAGTTGTGGGCGGAGGGAGTGAGTCTAGTCCCACAGGCTCAACGTGGCACCTAAAGGGTGGTGGGGTGGGGCATGTGCCATAGGGAGATGGGAGGTGCGAGCAGGTGGTCAGCTGCTTACCTGCAGGATAGGGGACAGGGACAGCAGAATGTAGGCACATGGCAGTTGTCCAGGCTGGAGCATTAGGCAGGACCAGGCGCCCTGATGTGGAGTGGGGTCCTCTCTACACACATCCCTGTTTCAGGTCAGGTCTGGTCCCTGGTGCCTGGAGGGGATTCCCAGGACCACATAGGTGGCCAAGGGGCCCCAAGACCTGGACTTGAGCCCATGCAGCATACATGTCAGACAGCTCGTGACCAGTGAGAATTCAACTGGCTTGAGTCCTTGGCTCCTCTGCTGCCAACTCGATGTCAGGACCCAGACCAACCTTTCTGAATGACCCATAAAGGAGGTATAGGGGAAAATATAGGCTTTTTTTGTACATTTTCTCCTTTATAGAGGAGCTATATCCATATCTATCTGTATCTATCTCTCTCTCTCTCTATCAATCAACCAATCTATCCATCCATCCTCCTGTCTGTCTGTCTGCCTGCCTATCTTCTTTCTATCTATCTATCTATCTGTCTGTCTGTCTGTCTATCTATCTATCTATCTATCTATCTATCTATCTATCTATCTATCTACCTACCTACCTACCTACCTACCTACCTACCTATCCATCCATCCCCTTGCCTATCTGCCTGCCTATCTGCCATCTATCTTCCTATCTATCTATCCATCTTCCTGTCTATCTATCTGCCTGCCTATCTGCTATCTATCTACCCACCCATCCATCCATTCATCCATCCATCCTCCTGTCTATCTGCCTGCCTATCTATCTATCTATCTATCTATCTATCTATCTATCTATCTATCCATGTATTCATTCATCCATCCTCCTGTCTATCTGCCTGCCTGCCCATCTTCTATCGATCTATCTATGTCTGTGTATGTATCTATCATCCATGTGTGTATCCATCTGTCCATCCATTTGTTGATCTATTATCTGTCTGTTCAATCATCCATCTATGTATCTGTTTACCTACCTGTCCATCCATCCATCATCTGTCTATGCATCTGTCCATCATCTATCACCTGTCTACCTGCCTGTCTATCTGTATGTCTCTATATCCATCTGCCTATCCATCCACTCATCTGTCTATTATCCATCTATGCAGGTATCCATTTATTCATGCGTCATCCCCTGTCTATCTGCCTATCTATGTGGAACTCATTAATTTCTATCATTATTGTGAAGTTGATTTTGGAAACTTCATCCTCCTTTGGTCTTAGCATGTGGGGTTCAGGGTCGGAAGGGCAAATGGTCAAGATTGGGTTTCCTGGCTCCACAGTCCTTCTTGGTTAACCAGAGCCTCTCTCAGCTCCTAGGGCTCAGGGAACAAAACAATGCAGGCAGTAAGTCTGCAAAGTGGGAAGTGAGAGGCAGGGAGGAGGCATGATATCTGACTCAGCTGTTGGAGAAGAACTGTCTCCTGGGTCCTCATATCCATGGCACCTTGCAGGGAGACAGGCCATGCTCAGGAGCTGCAGAGAAATCAGAAGGTCAGAGGGCGTGGTGGGAGGGGGCAAGCCGAGGAGGAGGCCAACTTCCCAGAGAGCTTGCTCAAGGTACCTTCTTGGGAGGACTCAAAGGCCCATAGCAGAGAGAAACACTGTGATTCCAAACAAAGACCATAGTGAGCCCAGGGAAAGTGCAGCTCCGGGAGGAGAGGTTCCCACTCCTGGATCCTGGCAGGAGGCAGGTGGGGCACACATTCCAGGGACCCTGGCACTCATGGAGCCTGAGGGCCTGAGCCCCACGGAACAGGTGCTGCCCCCCACCCTTTGCAGTTAGGAAGCTCAGGAGCGGAGCTGCTGGTGGGGATAAGCCTCTCTGTCAGGCAGGCAGAGCAGGGGGGCGCCCAGGAGTTCTGGCCACAGGTGCACAGCTGGGACATGCCCCCGGGACATCAGGTGGCCTCGTGTCCTCAACGTACACATGAGTTTACCTGGCACCAAGGGGGATCATCTTAAAAGAAGTCCAAATTTAAAGGAAATTTGGAAGCAAGGTTCTTTGAGTTTTTCCACCCTGTCTCCCTCCTCCCCTCCTCCCCTCTCTGCCCCCATCCCCACTCACTTCTTTATTTACCACTCATCCCCTCAAATCTCTGAGAAAGACACCCTACTCTGGGGACCTCAGCCACACACCAGCCTCTCTCAAGAATCAGAGGAGAGGGTTTCATGGGAAGCAGCACAGTGTGGCTGGTGAGAGGCCCTGGGACCCCCCCATCTGCAGCAGCTTGCACCGCCAGGTGTGAGGAGGGCCTCTTGGACCCAGACCTGGCAGGTGATGCCACCGCAAGCCTGAGCCATCTCGATGAGGTCATAACACGTGCCTGTGGCAGTGCCAGCTCTGCACTTTACCTAGACATGTAGAGTGTATGCCTATGGCATGTGTCATACATGTGCGCATAGGAAGCCTGTACCTGGTTCACAGACATGGATGTCCCCATTACAAGACCCTGTTATGATGTCATGGAGATGGCTCGTGCATGTTATGGGGTCCCTGCCAGGGCTGGGTCCAGGAGGCCCTCTTCACACCTGGTCGTGTGGGCTGCCCCAGGTGGGGGGACCTGTGGCCTCTCGCCGGCTGCACTGTGTGGCTCCCCATGGAAACCTCTCCTCCAATCCCCTGAGTTTACCACTCAAACCAGTCACTGGGCCCCATAGCAACCAAGGCTGGCAACGGCGCCTGCCGCCCGGGAGAAAAATTAGCAAAATCGCTTTCTCTTGGGGAGGGTGTGTGTGGGGGGGACTTTCATTATATAATAGGCCAATGTTTCCAGCTCACTTTCTGGAAACGCAGAGGGTCCTCCAATGGCACACATGGCCTGAGGTCACTGTGGCACATTATTGGTCCCTGTGGTCTCCAGAAGGGCTGCAGGTGACCCTCCCAAGATCCCAGGGAGTAGCCTGGGCCTGTGCTCCTTGGGGAGGGCAGGGGTTCTGCAGAAAGCCAGGCGAGGAAGGAGGGAGGTTCTGCCTCGGCTTCCCAAGGGGCAGACACTTGCAAGTGCTGCCCTTCTCCCTCCTGGGTCACCCACCTGTCTGGGGCAGCCTTGCTTCCTTTCCACTGCCTGTGTTCGCCCCCTGCCCCCAGGACTCTCCCCGATCACCGAGGCCTGTGGTTGCATGATGCTCAACCAGAGAGCAATCCAGGAGAGGGTGCAGGGCCTCACAAGTCCAGGGCTTCCACGCCAGAGGAGGGAGGAAGCCGCTGGGGCCCAGCCCCACCTGACATGCTGGAGAGGTCTTGTCCTCAGTCCCACGGGGTAGAAAACACAACCCAAAGGAGACTGGGCCTGGGACCTCGGCTTGGAGCTGCCAGGCGTCTCCACACATGCACTTTGGGCAGAGGGAGCCTCATGGGCCAGCCCTTGGATGTGGATATGGAGACGACCTCTGGGCGGAGAGATCCAGCTGGGTTGTTCCTGGGGGCCACGGGGATGCCCAGAAGCTTTGCTCATGGAAGGGGGAATGGGTGCAGACATCGGGAACAGATGGAGCAGGAGGAGCGGCTTTGTGGAGGCATAGAGAGAAACACCCAGGCTAGGGAGGCATTCTGTCCAGGCGGCCGACACTGCCCAGGCCACGATCCCACGCCTACTCCCTGCTGGGCGGATGAGAGGCCACTGGGGGGCTGAAGCATGGCTGCCTGCCGAGTGACTCCCTAACCTCACTCCTTGCTGTGGGCCCAGGGCAGGCCCCGGCGGGAGCCCTCCAGACCAGAAGCTGGCCGCAGGGCTGCTCCTCCGAGGCTGAGGCAAAGCTCAGGCTAGTTAACATGCAGGGAGTGTTGCACTTGGAGAAATTTAGATGTATTTTTTTTTTTTTGCATGTGTGCTTGCATGTAAATGTGGGTAGGTGCTGTCCTGATTGATGGCAATTAGCATTTTCTAACGGGAACAGATGTTCGGATTGCCAGGAGGCTGGTACCTAACGCCCACACTGCCATCTGTTCGCTGGGCAGGGCCAGGGGAAGCAGCCCCGGCCGGCGGCCCTCCAGTCCTCCGTGGTGTGTACTTAACAGGATTGTGTGAGATTGTTTCTGGAGGGAAGAAAAATAATAATAAAGATGTTTTCAGGGTTATAAATAGTTCATGCTGTTTATTATGGGATGGAGCTTTTCTCTGACGAGCAGCTCCGGTTTCTATGCGGCCTGAACAAAGGGAGCTCTGAATGGAATGCACAATGTCAGCTCCCGTGTTGGGGTGAGGGGAGGCCGCCTCGGGAAGCCAAGGTCGTGGTGCATTTCATCGGCTCAAGGGTCTGAAGGCCAGAGGAGGAAGACACGAGGGAGGTGGGGAGAAGCCAGAGGGTTTAACTTAGGATTTGCAGTCCTTCACTTCCACCTCACTTTCAGAAGGCTGAGCTCATCAGCGGGAGACTCTCGGGTCCCTGTGGCAGTGTGGCAGGTGGGGGCTCAGAGCTGGGGCCACCTCCTGGTTCCCCACTTGCTAACTGGCCAAGCCTCACCCTCGTCGCCTGTAAAATCGGGTTAGTGACCATCCGACTTCACTGAGCTTCTGCAGGGACTGAGGAATCGTTCACAACAGGGCCAGCCCTGTGCCAGCACGTTGCTGGCATCTGAGAGGCTTGGACTGGCCTGTTCTCAGCTGTCCTCGGGGCCGTGGAGGGAAGGCCCTGGCTTCAGTGTGCCTGGCACCCTGCACTTCTTCCTGTGGCCAACCAAGATGGCTCTTACGGTGCTCCCAGCGGCGGCAGAAATGTATCCTCCTGCTTTTTCTTTTTTCCTTTTTGGCTTCTTAAGGCAAAACTGTTTGTTTGTTTGCTCACTTGCTATAAAAAGAGTTGCCTCCCTTCCTCGCTTCTCCTCGCCTCCCCCCGGTCTCTGCATCATGGCACGTTCCTCCAGCAGGCAGATGTCTGCGGGGGAATCTGTCGCCTGTCCTCGGGCCGCCCCGACAGATGTACCGAGTGTCCTTCCTCTGTGGGTTGAGGTGCACGTGACACCTCTGTGCCCCTGCTCCACCTTGATGGGCATCCTCCCCAAGCTGGCATTACTGATGGACGGCACCTCGGGCAGGCACAAAGGCGCACCCATGCAAACGTTCCCCTCTTCTCCAGGCTGTCACTAACATTTCCCCAAACGTCTTTCTGGGAATTTTCTTTCTCCGTCGGAAGAAGCTTGGAGGAGAGGAAATCGGCCAGTCTCCTTGGTGGTGAAGGGAGAGCAAACATTTCCTGATGTGCACCCGTTTCACAGAGCCCTCGCCATAGAGCATGAGGAGCTAGTGCACTCCTGCGTCTTCCCATCTGGATTTCCTGGTCTGGGTCCAGCAAAGCAGCAGTCAAGTTCCCCATAATTGGTGGTTGCCAAGGGCTTAGGGTTAAGCCCAGGAGGAGTTTGTTTTTGCAGAGCAGCCCTAGGAAAGCTGTCACGGCTGCTACCAATGGTGGTGGAGGTGGCAGTGGCAGTGGTAATGGTGGTGGAGGTGGCAGTGGCAGTGGCAATGGTGGTGGAAGTGGCAGTGGCAGTGGCAATGGTGATGGAGGTAGCAGTGGTAGAGGTGGCAGTGGCAATGGTGGTAGAGTTGGCAGTGGCAGTGGTAATGGTGGTGGAGGTGGCAGTGGCAGTGGTAATGGTGGTGGAGGTGGCAGTGGCAATGGTGGTGGAGGTGGCAGTGACAATGGTGGTGGAGGTGGCAGTGGCAGTGGCAACGGTGGTGGAGGTGGTGGTGGCAGTGGCAACGCTGGTGGAGGTGGCAGTGGTGGTGGAGGTGACAGTGGCAGTGGCAATGGTGGTAGAGGTGGCAGTGGCAGTAGTGGTGGAGATGGCAATGGCAGTGGCAATCATGGTGGAGGTGGCAGTGGCAATGGTGGTGGAGGTGGCAGTGGCAGTGGCAATGGTGGTGGAGGTGGCAGTGGCAGTGGCAATGGTGGTGGAGGTGGCAGTGGCAAGAGAGCAGTCGAAGAATGCTAAAAGAGGCTTCTCTTGCTTTCTCTTCTCCACCTGGGAGTGGGCTTAGGCTGAGAGTGTCCCAGAAGAAGTAGATGTCAGATAACCCCTGTGCCTGGGCTGGAGACGCTCTTTAGGAGCTTTCAATATGGCAGCTAATGGGTTGGAAAGATAGATGTGTGTGTATTCATTTCCCCACTTTTATAATTCCGTATCTGGGACTTTATTTCATTTTTACGTCTTGCTTCTTTCTCTCCAGAAGCCATTTTTACTTTATATCAGGACTTCTCAACCTCAGCACTATTGATGCTTTGGGCTGTAGGACACTGAGCAGCATCTCTAACTTCCGTCTACTAGAGACAGTAGCAATCCCCCCACCGAGTTGTAACAGCCAATAATGTCTCCAGGCATTTGTCTCAGGTATCCTGGGGAGCAACATTTGCCCCCAGTTGAGAGCCACTGTTAATTTTTTCTCGAACGACTTCATTTCTAACGTTTAATATTGAGTGCTAACTGTGGGTAAGACACCGTCTATGCCTTCCTAGGCATTGAATCCATGTAATGCTCCATGACTTTTTTTTTTTTAAATCATTCTTTCCACCCTACAGAAGAGAAATCTGCAGTCCAGTGGGGTTAGAGAACTTGCCCAAGGTCATGCCACTAGTGCCTCAGTGGCAGAGCTGGGAGTCGGGCTCAGGCAGCCTGTGCATCTCATCATTACATCATTCATGCATCTCATGAGTGTTTTTTGGCCACGTACTATTTGCGGGGCACTGTCTTAGGAGCTTGGTACTCATTGGTGGATACAGATAGAAATACCTCCCCTCATAGAACTTTTGTTCTAGAGAGAGAGGCAGACACTGAACACATCCATAAATTGTAGTTTGTTAGCAGGTGGGTTAATTTTCTAGGGCTACCAGAAAAAATTACCAAAATCTAGATGGCTTTGAACAACAGAAATGTATTCTCTCACAATTATGGAGGCCAGAAGTGAGAAATCAAGGTGCTTTGAGGAAGAACTTCCCTTGCCCCTTGCACCTTCCAGGGGTTGCTGGTCACCCATGGCGTTCCTCAGCCTGTGTCTGCATTCCTCCAGCCTCTGCCTCTGTCTCACATGGCCTTCTCCTCTATGTCTCTGTCCAAATCCCCTTCTTTTTCTCATAAACATGCCAGTCATTGGATTGGGGGCCTATCCTAAATCCAGGACAATTTCGTCTCAAGAGTTTTAACAAATGACATCTGTGCAGACCCTGTTTCCAAATAAGGTCATTTCTGAGGTTCTGGATGAATCTGGGTTCTGGGGGTCCACTGTTTAACCCACTGCAGTAAGTGATGCTCACCATGGGGAAATGGGCAGCGTGCTGAGACCCTGTACTCAGCAGGGCTGGGGACTCTTCGCAAGGCATAGAAAGGATAAGATGTAGTCTATAATTGTTAAAATGGTAGAGTTCCACCTACACATGCTGTTGGAGTTCAAAGAAGGAGGAAATGGTTGGAGATGCAATCTCTCCATCTTCCTCCTCCTCCCCAGCTGTTCAGCTCACTGTCCCAGGGAGAACAGGAGACTTGGGTGGTGGTATTGAGAAGCAGAACAGAAATAATATGAATGAGAAGAGAATATTTCCCTGTGGCAGCCAGAGGTCCTCATGGGCTGAGTTCTCATGACTCACCATCTTTTATTCATTCCTTGTTGAATCCTGGGCCTTCAATGGTATTTGTGAAATGAAAGGATGTGTTACTCATCGTGCTGGGTCCTCAGGATCCCAGATGAATGTAATGTGTCCCCCCCACAACCCCCTTGGGGAGCTTGCTGTTTCATGGAGTAGACAGATAGGTTACAGTTTATCCATCCTTTGCAGTCAGGCAGAACACACACTTTGGGGGCCCAATGGAAAGGCTTTTGAGTGGGTTTTGAAGCATGCATAGAAGTTTTCTGGGAAGAACTGGTGAGCCTGGAACTGCACACAGAGCAAAGGCATGGAGGTTATAAAAAAGGGCACTGTGTTTTAGTCCATTCTATGTTGCTGTAATAGAATACTACAGACTGGGTAATTTGTAAATGATAGACATTTACTTGGCCCTTGCTTCTAGAGGTTGGGAAGTCCAAGAACATGGCCCTGGCATCTGGTGCAGGTCTGCATCCTCCCATGGTGGAAAGTGGAAGGGCAAAAGAGCGTGAGCAAGAGGGAGCTGATCTCACTTTTTTTTTTTTTTTTTTTTTTTTTTTTTGAGACGTAGGCTCACTCTGTCACCCAGGCTGGAGTGCAGTGGTGCCATTTCGGCTCTCTGCAAGCTCTGCCTCCCGGGTTCATGCCACTCTCCTGCCTCAGCCTCCCGAGTAGCTGGGACTACAGGTGCCCACCACCACGCCCGGCTAATTTTTTGTATTTTTAGTAGAGATGGGGTTTCACCTTGTTAGCCAGGATGGTCTCCATCTCCTGACCTTGTGATCCGCCCGCCTCGGCCTCCCAAAGTGCTGGGATTACAGACATGAGCCACCGTGCCCCGCCTGAACTCACTTTGATAACAAACCCACCCTCGTGATAATGAACCCACTCCCACAATAACTGCATTAATCTATTCATGGGGGCAGACCCTCATGACCTCATTACCTTTGTTAGGCCCCACCTCTCAGCATCCTGTGGCAGGATTAAGTTTCCAACACGTGAACGTCAGGGGACACATTTAAACCATCCTAGCATGACTTATGTAAGTGCAGCAAGAGAGGTCAGAGTGGCTGGGGCATGGGGCTTGAGGTTGGGGCGTGGCCTTAGCTGGCGAGGTCCTGTGAGCTCTACCTGCAGGGAGGGAGAGCGAGACCTGATGAGCTGGATTTGGGGGAGCTGACTGTGGTGGTAGTGTGGTGGACGATAGACTGGAAGCCTTTTAGGAAGCTGCTGCTGGAGTTGAGGTGAAGAGGACAAAACTTGGAACTCACCTGGGAGCAGAAGAATCAGAGAGGGCCCCATTTTTTAAAAATGAGATAAAATTGTACATAACGTGAACTATTAATTGATTCAAAGTGTGCGATTCAGTGACATTCAGCACATTGAGAATATTGTGCAACCATCACCTGTGTCAAGTTCTAGAACATGGCCATCACCCCAGAAAGAGGTCCTGTACTCATTAGCAGCCTCTCCCCATCCCCTCCCACAGCCCCTGGCAGCCACCCCTCTGCATTCTGTCTCTGTGGATTTGCCTGTTCTGAGTATTTCAGAAAAATGGAGTCAAACCTGCCCTTCTGCAGCACATTGCAGCACCTGTCGATGCCTCAGTCCTTTTCGCAGCTGAGTAATCTTCCGCTGCTTGGACCTACCACGTTGGGTTTATCCATTCATCCATCAAGGGATATTTGACTATTGACTGTTCGAGGCACACAACAGACATCGTGTGACTGTTTTCTGAGGGAGATTTCTGGTGCTCAAAATGTGTTTGTTGAATGAGGAAATGAAACGGTAACCCTGAATCCCATAACCCTCACTCTTAAATCCCGTCTCCCCCAACCTCACCATCATCGTCTCTGTGTCCCACCTGCAAGGAACAGGTGTGTTCCAATACCTGCCATTGTGTCAAGGGACCTTATTCTTAGCCTTTAAGAAGGCAGCCAGTGGCCGGGCGCGGTGGCTCACGCCTGTAATCCCAGCACTTTGGGAGGCCGAGACGGGCGGATCACGAGGTCAGGAGATCGAGACCATCCTGGCTAACACGGTGAAACCCCGTCTTTACTAAAATACAAAAAAAATTAGCCGGGCGAGGTGGCGGGCGCCTGTACTCCCAGCTACTCGGGAGGCTGAGGCAGGAGAATGGCGTGAACCCGGGAGGCGGGGCTTGTAGTGAGCTGAGATCCGGCCACTGCACTCCAGCCTGGGCAACAGAGCCAGAGTCCGTCTCAAAAAACAACAACAACAACAAAACAACAACAACAACAAAAAAAAACAGAAGGCAGCCAGTGTTAAGGGTGGCCTGGAAGTCTCTAGGTGTGGTGGGGGTGGGGGTGGTGGACTTGACCTCCAGGGGAACATAGCACTACCTCATGATGGCCTGCTCCCTCGCCTGGTGTCCTGCAGCCTGGAGTACCATCTGCTCCTTGGCATCCCCTTCCTCTGCCGGGCAGGACGTTGCCCAGTACCATCCACCCCACTGTGCTCTGTGCCATCTGGCCACACTGGGTTCCCCAGGACTCCCCACTTCTTGGAGAAAAATGAAGTCCAGCCTTGGAGGGTGGGTGGAGGGCAGAGAGTCCTGAATGCTCTGCACATCTGCCCCTGCCCTCCAGCCTCCCCGGCGCCTCCCACATGGCCAGTGCCAGCTGGTGGAAGAACAGCAGCCCTCCCTGATTCCGGAGCCTCGGAACCTCCAGGGCCCCAAAGAGGTGACACTGCGGCATTGCTGCTGTCTCTGTGTGCTCTGAGAGCCACCTGGGCCTGTGGGTTATGCCAGAAGAGGGACCTGGGGACCTTACTCTTGAGAGCAGCAGGCTGTAGAGTGCCTAGAGGAGGGTTTCCGCGTGCCTGGGCTGCAGAGCTGGTCAGGTCTGGGTGCTGCACAGACGATGCAGACAGGGAGACCCTGAGAAGGACGAAGTGGGCACAGGAGGAAGCCTGGCAGCCCACGGCCGCGCCTCACATTCTGCACAGGGGGGTGCCCCAGCTTCCTGTGGTTGCCATTAGATCCAGCCATGCTGCTTTGAGGGACAGAGAGAGGGAACAGTGCCCAGGAACCAGAGATGGAGGGGAGTGTGAAGGCAGGAGCAGGAGAGGAAGCCGGTGGCTGTTTCTCAGCTGGGTGTCCTGTAGCAGGGGCGAGGGCTTCAGCATCTCTCCCCTTGTTCTCTCCCTGCTTTGCCACCCAGAGTCCCCGGACACCAGGAAATTGCTCCTCCACTCAGGAAGCAGACTGCCCAGCCGCTGCCCGCGCCCCAGCTCAGCCGAGCTGGCCTAGCACTGCAGGAGAGCTCACTTACTTGCTGTGACAATTCTTAGTTTTCAACCTTTTTTTAAAAAAAAAAAATTAAATAAACCCCCAAACCTAGGCTTTTTTGGTGATGTAACAGTTCTATATCTCAACTGCAGTGAGAGTTGCACGATGCTGCACATGTGATAAAATGGCAAAGAGCTACATATCACACACACACACGCACACACAGGCGTGCACGCACAGATGCACACACACGTGTGTATATCACTGGGGAATCTGAGTCAGCCCTGTGTACTGCGCCGTCTCCGTTTCCTGGTTGCATGGTGGTTATGTGAGACGTCAACATTGCGGGAAGCTGGGTGAAGGGGGCAAGGCACCTGCACTTTTCTCTGCCCCTTCTAGTGAATCCGTAATTATTTCCAAACAAAAAACAAAAACAAGGCCCCGACAGATTCAGAGTGAATGAGTCAGGCAGCGCAGTCCCATTAAGGGTAACCGTGTGTGCCGACTGCTTGGAGACACCGTGTGCCTGCCTACCATGTGGGCCTGGTAGACAGACCTCTCCCTGCTCCTTCCCTGCCCAACTGCCTACGCTGTTACCCACCTGGGGAGGCACACCCAGGTCCCCTGCCCTGCAAAGATGGCCTGGGCCCGGTTGCATGACTGCAAGGTCAAGGGACATGGGGGCTTCTGCTGCTCTGGCCCAGGAGAGGTTGTGCTGTGGCCTCACTGCTGGATGGCAAAGACCTCTGGCTCCCCACCCACCGTGTTTTCTGGAGGAATCCGTTGACCGCCACACCTTTTCCTGAACACCAGACCTTCTTTATGCTGTTGTGCTGGGCTGTGTTCTTCAAGTCGCCTCTGCTCTCAGAAGTCACATTCCGTTCCCTTATGCACTGAAGTGTCTCAAGGGTTTGCCTGCACCTCCCCACTCTGGATTCGCTGCCTAAGGGCAGGGATCTCATGGCTGTTGTGGGCAGGGACATTGCGGGGACAGTCCCAGGGCCTGACTGGCCTAGGACGCATTCATTCTCTGCATCTCTTTGGGAGCAGAGACCAGCTGTTGCTCTGTGCTGCCGCCGTCCTGGGGAGAGAGGGTGCCCCAACTGCCCCAGAAATGGAGGTCCCAGGGACATCTACACGGGGCTGCTGGCCCCGGGCTTCAGGAAGAGCGGCTGGAATGTTGAGGAGGACATGAAGGCACGTTAGAAGGAGTTAGCGGCCACGTGTCTTGGTTGGGCGATTTCACAGATCTCTGGAAGTCGATGACATTTGCGGAGATTAGAAAGGCCGTGCCCCCAATTCATGAGCCATATTAAAGCAACCGCTCCCCCAACACCCCAGTGAGGAGTGTCGGCACACACCACATGGTGAGAGCTGTCGATTCCAGTCTGTGTTCATGGTAGCCCCTTTTCCACTGCTACACAAGGCCGGGCCATAAGGCCCTCATCCGTCTGACCATCGACCCTGAAATATTCTAACGAGGCCCCACTCCATGCTGGACATGGGCCGGCGGCTTCTGCTCAGGGGATCGGGAAGCAGGGCAGCTGCGCCCCCAGGAGCCCATGGCCTGGGGAGGAGGGTGCCCGTAGACCTCGCCCTGCCTGTGCCACGTGTGTGTCACCTGTGTCAGCCTACCTCATTATCTTCTCTATCAATACACCTATGCCTGTACCTCTGCCTATAACACACACATACAATTCATGACTAACTGTTGGAAGGACTCCCATGGAAATGGGCAGGTCTGGGATACAGAACAACTCGGGGGATTTAGGATGGGAGGAGGCAACCCTGTGCTGAGTGGGTGGCTGGGGACAGAGAGTAGAGGGCTGTTCCAGGCAGTGGGACTGACTCGTACCCAGACCTCTTGAGCTTGTGTTTGGAAGACGGAGAGAGCTGTGGCTTAGACATGGAGGGGGCCAGTCCAGGGTGGGCAGAGGCAGGTTCTGAAGGGCCCTGGGGGGTTTGAATCAATTCAAGTGTGGTGGAAACTCCTGGGGGTCTGACTCAGGAGGGGCTCTGGCCTTGTATAAATACGTATTCAACAGTGTCTTTATAAAATGATGGCATCTCTGAAATTCACCGGTTAATATTTTAAAAGAATGCTCTGGTAAATGGTTAGAAGGAACTAGGTCAGAGGCAGAGAGACCCCGTGGGGACCCAGTGTGGTGTCCGGGTGAGGGGCTGGGGCTTGGTCCGGGGTCAGTTCTCTCAAGCAGGGGATGCGTGGCAATGTCTGGGGTTGTCACAGCTGGGGAGGGGGCTGCCCCTGGCGTCCAGTGGGTGGGGACCAGGAATGCTGCCAAACGTCCTACAGCACACGGGACGCCCCCACCGAGAAGGACCCAGCCCCAGATGTCCCTGGTGCCTGGAGGGAGACCCTAGAGAGGACAGACAGGGTCAGAGTGGGAGGCAGAACAAACAGAGTTGGTGGGAAGCGGGTTGGGAGAAGAGGACAGAGCAAGGATGATGCTCAGATTTCCAGGTTGAGCAGCAGAAAGAAAGACTGCCTGGGAGAGGAACAGGCTCTCGAGCACATGAAGGCTTGGGGTGGGACCCTATCAGTGTCCTTCAGGCTTGGGGTGGGGCCTCGTCAGTGTGATGTTCTTGAGGCTTGAGGTGGGACCTGGCCAGTGTGATGTCCTTCAGGCTTGGGGTGGGACCTGGTCGGTGTGATGTCCGAGAGAGGCAGACGCCACGCAGCACTGGACACCTGGGTGGCCCTCGGGGGAGGCCGGGCTGGAGGTGCCGCTGCAGATGTCAAGGGTGCGTGCGGAGCATGGGGCTGTGTGTGGCTGTGTGTGTGACTGCAGCTCTGTTGATGAGCATGAGTGTGGAATGTGTGAATATCTGTGTCCGTCTGATGCTGTGAGCCAGTGTGTGTGTCTGAGAATGTGACCGTGGAAGTGTGTGACTGTGAATGAATGTGTGTGTGGATAGGTTCCTCTGAACTTGAGCATCCGCGCGCATGTGAGTGCGTGACTGTGTGCGTGTGTGAGTGTGTGTGTGCACACACCCGTGTGCCTGGTCTCTGCTCAAAGGTGCCACGGGCTCCGTGGTGGCACCTCCCACGGAGTCCTGTCTGACCATTTCTGGGCCCAGTTGGCCACTCTCCTGGGCTCATCCGATTCCCACCTTCAGTTACCACTGACCCTCCTGGATGACCCTTAGGTGGTCTCTCCTGGGCAGAAGTGTGGGGCAGTTTCTTCCTGGCCAACAATTTCCGAATTCCTCCTCCCCAGATGCCACTGCTCAGGGCCTGCCTCGCCCCCTCTCCGCTCCCCCGTCATGGTAGCGCCTTTGGATTCTTTTCTGGCTGCTGACCTGGGAGTAGCATATCCAGCTTCCTCCAGTATGGGGCTCATTTTTAAGATACAAGAAAAGTGGGGCCCATGTACACCATGGAGGGGGATGCTGCCAGGCCTGCACGTACCCCATGGACGGGGACACTGTCCAGCCTACGCACACCCCACGGAGGGGGACGCTGCCAGGCCTGCACACACCCCATGGGGAATGCTGTCGGGCCTCCGTGCATGTGGCTGGCTCTGTAGCAGCCCAGTCTGAGTGGGCGCAGGGACGTGGTATCTCCTGCCTCTGGGTGCAGTGCCCCCAAACCCCAGGCCTCGAATACTGAGGAGCTGCAATGGGAATGGGCCCATCACCACATGGGGCCATCAGATGAGACCCTGGCTCAGCTCGTATCATCTTCCAAGTCTCTGCAGTCGGTGTGAATAGGGCTGTTTCTGGCGTGGGCCACAAGAGCCCTAGGGTGGGTCAGATGTCTTCACCTAATGAGCTGTGTGACTCCGTACAGGCCACTTAACCTCTCTGGGCCTTTGATTCCTTGCCAAACTCCCATTTCTCCCTGTGTGGTAATGCACAGGGCCAGATGGTATGAAATGATTCCTTGGATTTTCTTGACTGGGTTCAAGAGTGAGTGGACCCCTTTGCTGCGGGCAGGCCAGGAGGACCCACAAACAGCTAGGGATTGGGGGTGCTAGGAGGGCTTGGTGGGCAAGGTGGGGGAGCGGCAGTGCTTTTGATCCCAACAGAGGTGAGGTTGGTGGATGGGAGGGGTAGTGGGACTGGGCCTCTGCAGAGGGCAGGACAGGAGGGGCAGGAAGGGCTTGGCAGGGATGCAGCAGACAGAGCCACCTGGCCCTGGGGCAGGACAGACGTGAGCAGCCTCAGACTCCCTGGAAGCTGGATTTGGGGGTGTGCTGAGGAAAGGCTCGAGAGAGTGCCCTGGGAGCCGGGAGAATGATGTGCCCAGGTCCGGGGCATGTGGCTGGGTGGGGAATGGGTTCTGGCCACCCTTCTGAGAACAGGGGAGAGGTGCAGAAGGGGGCTGAGGAGGTGCCAGGTTGGCATGGGGTGGGCAGAGCAGAGGTGGTGGGGCAGAGCTCCAGACGGAATTGCCTCCCCTGACGCATCTGAGAGGTGTCCTCCTGTGCAACCCCTCATCAGAATACATTTCCTACACAGGACGTCACCAAAGACGCTTCCCAACTCACCACGGGGGGCACACAGGGCCCAGTCCTGCCCCGGATCACAGCCTGCTGTCCACCCTGGGCTGAGAGGTGTCCCTGGGATCCCAGAGCTCGGCTCCTGGGCATGCAGTCAGCCGCCTGTCCCCTCCTCTGCCAGCCAAGCTGTTTTGAGAGCCTCCCTCGCGCCCGGTGTCAGGCTGTAGCTGTGTGTGGGGGCCTGAGGGAGCTGGCAAAACACAGGAGAAGATCTGTCCTCCAGGGTCCTCCGGGGTGAGGCTCGCCGGCCCCAGGCTCGTCCCAGAGACCCAGAGGGAGGAGATGTGCAGCTTGTGGGGAACTGTGGATCTTGGCCCTCGTGGGGATGTGCACACACTGTGCACACAGCACACCCCTGCACCACCCCACATGCCAGCATGCCTCTGCACACACATCTACACACACACACACCATGTGCCTGCACACACCTGCACACACCCACACATCTCCACACCCACTCTTCTGCACACTCTTACACGGCACTGTTTCTCTCCATAACCCCAGTGGGGCTGTGAGGCTACAGCAGGCGGCCTGCCAGTCCCCTCTTATCCTGGAACTCTGGGTGACATCCCTGCCTCCCACCAGCTTCCCTGCCACCACTCCTAAGGGTGCCAAGGAGATGAGGCCTGTCCCTCTGTGACCACTGAGCTGGCCACTCAGGGCCCGCAGCCCCGTCTGCCACCAGGAGGAGGAGAGCAGCCCCACTGCGATGCTCCAGCTTCTGTGGCCATCCCTGCTGGCCACGCAGCTCCCCCTTTCACAAATGAGATGAAGCCACTGCCCCAGAGGGCCTAGAGCGGTTTGTTCTCTGGGCATCGCTCTGGACTTGGGGTGTGGCCAGCGTGGCCGCTGGGCCTGGGCAGAGCCAACACGCGCTCTTCAGCTCTGGCATAGCCTCTGTAGAAAACCACGGCTGTTAGCATTTCATCCTGGGTTTACGGAAAGGACACACTGCCATGACTACAGGTTGAGGACTCCTGCAGAAATTCACTCATTTGATCCTCAAAGCAATCCCCCGAGGGAGGCCCTGCAATCACCCCCATTCCATAGATGGGTAAACCAAGATCCAGAGAGATGAAGCCACGTGCGTGCTCAAAGCCGCACATCTCAGTGGGGGTTGAAGGGGAGACGTGGCCCAGGTGACCGTGGGGCCATGAGCGGGATGGCACCACGGTGCTGCTTACTCTCCACTGGCTTCTTGGTCCAAAGGCTTTGAGCCTACCAAGGGTGTTTCTTCCCTGCAATGCCCCAGGGTTGTGCAAGCTCTCTGTGCCCTCCTTCACCTTTCCTGACCCTGCCTGGCCTGCTCCTCCACTGATGCCAGGTGCCAGCAGTTGGCAGGGGCTGTGGCCACCAAGTCCAAGTCTCTCCCAGTGGTCTCCTCCCTCATCCCTGCTGTGTGGCTTCTCTCTTCCCAGAGCCTCCCCACTCCACTCTGTGACCCTGTTCTCCCCTGATAGCCCTAACTTCCCTTTCTCACTCCCCCACTCCCACGGTGACCTTTCATGACCCACTCATTGCTGCCTGCCAGAAGCCAGAGGGCAGGGGACAGCCTCGACCTGGACAATCACAAACCAGGTCCATGTCTGAGCATCCATCTGTCCCAAGACAATGGAGCGTCAGTGACTTGCTGGAGCTCTGCCTTCTGCGTCGAAGGCGTGTGCACAAATAATGCCCACCCGCCTTCCCCTCCACCATGACTGCTGCGTTCCTCTGCGGCGGAGGTGGTGACAGGGTGGGCCTCCGTCCTACACTGCCCACTGCGCATCTGAGCTCCCAGTCTTAACTCTCCAAAAAGTTTAGTTCCCAACTAGCCCCTACACTCTCACCTCCGCCTTCCTCCTCAAACATCCCGCATTCCTGCCGGATCACACCATTCAGCAGTTCCCACCTCCATGCTTCCATCTGCCCCATGCCTTCCAGCAAGTTCCTTCTCCTTAATTTCAACCATTCAGAATTCTACCCATCTTTCTAGGCCAGCTGAGTTCTCCTCCCTGGTAGCCACGAGGAACATAGTGTAAAACCCTCTGGGCTCTCTGGGACTCCAAAGAGCCCTGCGGGTGTTGTCACCCCCCTGTAATTTGTGTGGATAAGGGTGCCAGTACTGGGTGGCAGGGATGCTGTGGGCATGGAGGAAGGCGTTCCGTGGAAGCATCTCCACACGTGAAGCATGTATGATCCGTTGGACACTAGGCCCCACCTGACACATGAACACTGAGATGCTGTCATTCAGTACTCACAATGATCTGATGATGTTGGTACCATTATTGTCACCATTTTTCAGAGGATGAAATGGAAGGTTGCAGGGGACCCAGTGGTTTGCCCAGGGCCTCCTTTGCCCGTGAGTGTCAAAGCTGAGGTTTGAGCCTGGGGTGCCTCCTCGCCGGGGGCGGGTGCTCTGTGGATGCCGCTTGCGTTGAGGGTAACTCACTGTGATGGCTCATAGGTGCTCCCCATCTGAGAGTAGGTCACTTTCCCTCCTGCCAGTTTCGATTCAAGGGCAGGCCTCACCCCCTGATTCAGGCTGAATGGTTGAGCTGCAGTCAAGGTGAAGAGATTTGTCTCTAGGGAGGATTTGAACAGACTTCCCCAGCTTCCTCTCTGTCCCCACGACGATGCTTCTGAGATGTTGACGTGCTTGTCTTCTGGGCTCAGAGCTCGGCGAAGGTGACAATGTCTTCCCGGCACGTCTTTGCCTGTGATTGTCACCCACACTGACAGTCCCGGGGGTTCAGGGTTGACTGCACTTGACTGAGCCGAATAAATTAGCATAAAACATTTAAAACCGAATTTCCTGATGTATTTTTTTTTCTCATTTACTACCCAGGTGTTTAGATTTAACTTCTTCCAAATGATGCGCCTAAACATCATATGTCCCCTGATAATTGTGCCTTTTGATAGCAAATTTTCCCAGTGAAGCAAGGCAGGCAAGAGGAAGGGTTTGGCATATTTGTGGGTTGAAACTTCTGGACAGAAAACACTGCCTTGGGTGAGCAATCGGGCCCCCCAGCTTGGGCTTGGGAGTCAGGGCTCTTGGAAGAGAATGCTGCACCCCCTTCTAATTGAAGGCTGCCGGCTCTGATTTAGAAAATCTCGTTTTGTGCTTTTCTAAAAGTAGGTTTTACTTCTTGAATTTGTTTCCTTAGCCAGAGTTTTACTTTTTCTCTCCTCTCGGCATATATCTTTTGGGACTAGTCTTATCATTGTTATGCATGCAAACAGCACCTTGCACAGTGCTATTTCCTTGGCAGGCTACCCCGGGAGCTCCGTCGAATCCTTGCCAGACAAGGGTCCTCTTGATCTTCAGTAGTGTAGCACTTTGCATCCTGGTGAGTTGCTAATAGTTCTTGTCTTCCTCCTCAGGCCCATATACAGGTGCTCCTGGAATTAGGATGGATTACACCCCAACAAACCTACCTTAAGTTGAAACTATCACTAAGTTAAAAATCTATTTAATAACCTGATAAGCCCATCATAATGTGAAAAAAAGTCCTAAATCGAGGGTGGCCTGTGTTTGGATGAACTTGTAATTCCTCTTGGAATTTTGGGGTGATTTGTTTTCCTGGAGTCGCCATCCCAGGATGGCTCCGATGGGGACATCTGTGCCAATACCTCGGCACTTGCCTCTTCACATCTGTAGGGAGGTGCTTCTATAGTCGCCGGTGTTTCCCCCCCCCCTTTTATTCTTCCTACTGCCAAAGTAGCTCTTGTTCCAAGCCCAGGCCTTCATTCACAGCCTGAGAAGGGAAGTGATTAGAATTGAAATTGGAAATGGCCTCTTTTCCTCTTTTCCTTTCTGCCTAACTCTCGCCTACAGGAGGGCGGGAGGGCAGTCCACAGCGTCTGCACACCCACGGGTGGCTTTTGACCTCCTTGAATCTGGCATCTGTGTTGAGAGGGTTTTTGCACACATATGCCCTCTGTTTTATCATGCATGTGCGTGTGTGTGTGTGTCTGTGAGGTGTTAGAAACATCCCATCGTTCCACGCTGTCTCTTTCTGCCTTCACGCAGACCCATTAGTTGCATTTGGGGCTTGGCATTCTACTGTGCTAACATCTTCCCCCCTAGTGGGAAACGAGATAGCTGTGATTAGCCTAATGAGTGATTAATTAACGAGCTCGCTGGCTAGAAGATGGAAATATGCTGACCCTGCGGAATAATGGCCAGGAGGGGGCCAGCCACCCACCACAGTGGCACGCCCAATGTGACTTTAACCCTTAAGTCCTCTCCTGCCCAGACCACTCTCCTTTCTTTGTGCAAAAGTGCAGAGGTTACATCCACACATGTGCGCCCCTGGAGCTGGGGTCACCTGCCATCCAGCATCCAGAATGCAACGGCCACCAGCAGAGATGCTCCATTGAGTCTGTGGGTGGCCAGACTCAAAGTATGTGTGTGTGTGTGTGCGCGCGCGCGTGTGTGTTTATGTGTGCAGGTTTCAAATAAGTACATCGGTATATTCACCTATAATTGAATGATGAAAACTGATCTTAATTGGCAATTATGCAAAATTCTAGAATATTTCAGAGTGGAAGTTGTTGGAGGCTTCTGAATGGTTTTTGTTGGATAAATTGGATTGGAGTGTCTGGGGTGGGCATTGGGGAGAGCCAGGAAATTTTGCTGACTCACCTGGAGGCAGATTGAGAGGGGGACCCAGGAACTGTAAGGGAGAAGGTTTGGGGATGGCCCGGGGTTCTAGGCTGTAGGGAGGAAGGATTGTGGGGCAGGAAGGGGTTAAGGAGGACAGGAAGGGGTTAAGGAGGACAGGAAGCAGGAGAGGTGAGTGACAGCCCCCCGCTTGTGTTTCATACAGCTTCTACTGTAATTGTTAATTTTCTTCATAGAAACTGAAAAAAACACAGTGTCAGAAACCCATCCCAGGCCCCTCTTCCCTGAACCTCCCAGCTTAGGGGGTTTTGTTTGTTCTCCCTCTCCTCTCTGTGGTAAGGCACTGCAAGGCACAGGCAAGGAGAGGGGTCTGGGCTCCTGACTAATACCTGTGCACCCCCAATCTGGCAAAGCAGCTCCAACCCAGTGGCCGAGGCAGACAGAAATAAGGGTCCACAGGGGAGCGTGGCTGGCAAAGTGACCCTTCTAGTGCCCAGGACATCAACCCTGAGCCAAATTCACCATGGGAGCCACATCCTTCTGGCTCTTTTCTCTGTGTCAGGGAGCCTGCATGAGGGGTCTGGGGGCTGTTTTCCCTTCAGGGGCCACCGTCCAGGTGGGGAGAGGGGGATGGCCTACTTCTGAGCCTGTGAGGCCAGGTTCCTGGTGTTGACCCTGCTCTGGGAGCTCCTGTAGGTTGAAGCCCCTTAACCCCAGTCCTTGAGTATGTCTGTATGGGTGTCCTGCATCTGATATAACAAGTGACTGCTTTCTGGGTGCCTAAAACAACAGACATGAAGTCTTGCATTTCTGGAGGCTGCAAGCCTGAAATCAAGGTGTAGGCAGGGCTGTGCTACCTCCAGATGCTTCAGGGAAGGATCTGTCCTGCCTCCTCCAGCTTCTCAGCCCCAGGTGTTCCTCGGCTTGGAGATGCATTGCTCCAGCCTCTGCCTCTGTCTCCATGTGGCCTTCTCTGTGTGTCGTTCTTCTCTTCTGTTTCTTATGAGGACACTGATCCCTGGATTTAGGGCCCATGATAATCCAGGATGATTTCATCTTGAGATCCTTACCTTAAATTTGTCTGCAAAGACCCTCATTCCAGATAAGGTCACAGCTTGAGGTCCCAGGTTAGTACTTGGACGCATCTTTTGGGGAGACACAATTTAACCCACTACAGTGTCCGAAGGTTTCAGTTTAGGGTCTTCTGCCCAGTTTCCCAGACCCTCACACCCCGTCTTCTGGGTGCTCCTGACCCATTGTATTAGTCTGTTCTCACACTGCTATCAAGAACTACCTGAGACTGGGTAATTTATGAAGAAAAGAGGGTTAATGGACTCACAATTCCACAGGTTGTACTAGAAGCATGGCTGGAAGGCCTCAGGAAACTTACAATCATGGTGGAAGGTGAAGGGGAAGCAGGCATATCTTCACATGCCAGCAGGAGAGAGAGTGAAGGCGGAGGTGCTACACACTTTCAAACAAACTGGGTCTTGTGTGAACTCACTCACTATCATGAGAACTGCAAGAGGGAAATCTACCCCTGGGATTCAGTCACCTTCCCACCAGGTCCCTCCCTCAATATTAGGGATTACAATTTGACATGCTATTTGGGTAGGGACATGAGCCAAACCATATCACCCATTTTGGGGCTCACCCTGGCTGCCCCTCAGCACGGCCCACAACCTGCTCTGCTGAGCAATGCTCACATGGATGGCATGAAGCTTCAGAGAGAAAAGGAGCCCCCCAAATCCTTCCCCAACCGCCTGCAAGAAAATCCCCACAAGGTAAGGGCAAGCGAGTGAGGATGGTGCTTTAAGCCCAGGCTTGGGCACAGTCTTGAATTTCAGCCCCTTAGACCTCCCCGTGCTGCATCTTGGGCAACTTCTTGACTTCTCTGTGCCTCAGTTAGTCCTTCTGTAAAATGGGAGTGTGCACCATGTCACCGTGCCCAATAGAAAGAGGGGTCACAGGCTGTCACAGACGAGTTATGCCTGCTCGGTTAGGCACAACCTTCCAGATGAAGCTGGCACTCTGCTGGCAAACATGGCATCTGTGGAGGGGGAGTGGCAGTTTGTGGGACCATTTGTGCAGAGAGGTGGCTGGATGAGGCTGTACATTTAATTTCCCTGCAGCTCAGAGCTCCAGCCCTGAGATTTGCTCACCTCTCAGAAGGTGACAGAGGCCTGGGCTGTATCCACTGGCAGAAGCTCCAGTTCAACTGAAAAATGGAGACATTCCGAAAGTGGGTTACAGAACTTCAGATCTGTTTGAAATATTTACTGCTGACAAATTTACATTTGCTGCACACATGGAAGGCAGGGACTACATGTCCAAGCTCATTTTGGGATAATATCAAGAGACAGAATGGAGGCATTTGAAGGGAGGCCCAGGTTGACATGGACCCCAGCCTCACCCAAGGTAGGCTTTGTCTGCGCCTCAGGTACTCGTGATGCAGGGCAGGTGAACTCCAAACTGGGACTTAGCCCAGGAGGGTCCTTGGCTTCTCTCAGGAAAGAATTCAACAGTGAGCAAATGGTAGGAGAAAACAGCTTTATTGAAACCATAGTGTTGCATCTGTGATGGTGTGACAGCTCCGTGACTGCCCCTGCAGAGCAGGGCTGCCCCATGGGCGGTGTGCTGAGAGCAGCAGCTCAGGGCAGGTTCGCAGTCAGATTTAGACCCACTTTTAATTGCATGCAAATTAAAAGACAGGTTATGCAGAAATTTCTAGAAAAAAGAGTGGTGAGTTGTGGGTCATAGGTCATTGCCATGGAAAGAGGCAGTCACTCCTGGGTGTTGCCCAGGAGTGTTGCCATAGCAACGGTACACTAACATGGCACGCTGGTGGGCGTATCTTAGGGAGAGGTGCTTCTGTCCTGTTGGTTTAGCTAGTCTTCAGTTTGGTCTGGTGTCTGAGTCTCACCTCTGGAGTCAAGTTCCACCTCCTGCCTCAATAGGGGTGGAGGGAGTTTTTGTGAGACCCCAGGCTTGACCACAATCATTCCTCTCCTCCCAGCCCTGAGGCCTGACCAGGGGTCTGCCACATTGCTTCCTGGAAGAGAAAGGGAGCCATATCCTGCTTAGAACAGAGAGAAGAGCTGCTGGAACTTTTAGACGTGTGGAATCCTGTGTCCTTGGAGTACAGGAATGGTGGAGGCAGCATCGCTAGGGCCCTGCAGGCTCCTGACCATCGCTAGGGCCAGTGTGCTCTCAGCTTGACCCACCATGCTGGGTGAGGTGTTCAAAACCTTAGAGGAGCTGTCACCTTACAGGTTCCCTACCCTTCAGGGCAGGGTTTCTAAACCTCAGCACTATTGACATTTGGGGGGGACCATTCTCTGATGTGGAGGCCGTTCCGTGCATTGTAGGATGAGCAGCATCCCTGGTTCTGCTCACCATGTGCCGGCATCACCCCCAGCCACAGCTGTGACAACTAGAAATGTCTGCAGGTACCACCAAACGGCCCTGGGGGCAAACCCATCCCTGGTTGAGGGCCCCCGCCCTAGGTCCACCAGTCAGACTCAGAGAGCCCCTGCCCTCTCCAAAACCTTCCCAAGGCCAAGTGATTTGGGGACTGTCCTGTAAACTCCAGCTGAATCAGAAGGTTCTAGCAATAAAACAGGGCAACACCCAGCCGAGCAGCTTCTTGGGACTCTGGGAGCACACGGAGGAGGAAGGGGTGGGCCTTTGGAATGCCTCATCTTGGACTCTTCTCCCTCCCTGGCTTTGCCCCCAGGAAAGCAGGCCGTGCAGAGAGATGCTCTTTGTGGGCTCTGAGCTCGGCACAGCGAGGAAGGGAAATCACAGGGGAGGAGGGTGTGGGGAGAGATGATCCCAGAAGTGGGCTTGTCTTGAAGATCTGGAAATTGCTCTGCTTGTGGGCTGGGGTAGACATCCCTGGAAATAGAGGTGGGTGCTGAGGCCTGTGGCTGAGGTTTCCTAGAGAAGCGAGTCTCCTCCTCCAAGATTCTGGAACCCTGTAGTGCCTCCCACACGTGGAAGGCCCTCACCCAGGCCGCTGTCATTTAGAAACTCATTCTGCATCCTTGGCTCCAGCAGCCTAAGCTTCACCTAACATTCCCTCTCGGCAGTGGGACCCCCTTACAAGAAAATGTACTTCTAATATACACAAGAGACATGAAAGCGTATATCTGCCGTGAACACACCCACCACTGCCATTCACAATAACCAGAATGTGGAAGCAACACAATGTCTATCGGCTGATGAAAAGCTCCACAAATGGGGTCTGTCCCTCCAGTGGAATATTATACAGCCACAAATAAGCATGAAGCCTGACACAGGCTCCAACACACATGAACCTTGAGGATGTCATGCTCAGTGAAAGACGCAGACGTAAGACCACAGCGTGTGTGACTTCATTTGCATGAAATGTCCAGAACAGGCAAATCTGTGGCTGCCTAGGGTTGGGGATGGGCAGTGACTGGGAATGGGTGTGGGGTTTCTTTCTGGGGCAATGAAAATGTTCTAGAATTAGACTGAGTTGTAAGTTCCTTATATATTCTAGATTCTTCTAGAAGAATCTAGAATATATAACTGCATATATATTTGCATATATATATAACTGACTATATATATATCTGAATGTATATTTGCTCAAGACTAAACTCTAGACTAAATTTGCTCTAGACTAAATGTTCTAGAATTAGACTGAGTTGTAAGTTCCTTATATATTCTAGATTCTTCTAGAAGAATCTAGAATATATAACTGCATATATATATTTGCATATATATATAACTGACTATATATATATCTGAATGTATATTTGCTCAAGACTAAACTGTAGGCTTTTCTCTACTGCACGCTGTTGAGAACAGCCTACAGTTTAGTTGGGAGCAAATACAGGCTTATAAGGCACAAATCTAGACCCAGGACTTGTGAAAGGCTGGTCCAGGAAGTGTCTGAGGGAGGCTCAGGGAGCCAGGTCACATCAGGGGACAGAGAGGAGTCCAGGGTAGCCTTGGGTGCCCAGAGGAAGTCGTGGAGAAAGGGCTGGTGAGGGAGGCTGGGGTCAGGCACAGAGGACTTTGGAACTGTGGCTCAGAGGCACCGGCCTATGTCGGCTTTGGGCTGGCTCAAGACTTCATGGGGTGTTGCTCAGCCCATCCACTCTGTGGGCTCAGATTTCTTCCCCCAGCTGTCTTTGGTGATACGTGCCCAGCTGCTTCCAGCCTCATTGGGCTTAGGGTGCCTGAGAGTGGACCTGAGCTGGATGCACAGGCCATAGGAGGGGTGGGTCTTGCTGGCCCCCAACCCACAAGGGGCTCCCAGTCTCCCAACTGAGGTCACGGAAGTTGGCTGACCCCTGGGGGTGCTGGGCAAACCTGAAGTGGGTGTCTGGTCTGCAGCCCCTCCTTGGCCTTCTCTCTCCATCTCCCCGGGGTTTCCTTGTCCCTCTCAATGTATACTTCCCACATTCTGTCCCCCTAATGATTTGCTGACCTACATGTAGCCACCTTGAACATACAGGTGTGCATTTGTGAGCAGGGCCTGCCAGGGTATGAGCTCTGACTTTGCTTGCTGCCTCAGTTTCCTCCTTTGAGAGATGGGAAGAGGATGGCAGTGCCTGTCTCAGGGGCACTGTGAGATGAAGTGTCATGGCACTCGGAATAGCCCAGTAAGTGCCCGTGGATTTCTGTTCTCCTTGTTGGCATTCTGAGTTCTCTGCTGCCTGCCACTCCCACCATCACCCCAGAGGGTCACTCTGGGACTCAGCAAATAAAGGGTCGGGGGCTGAGGGAGGCAGTGGGACAGTGTGATCATTAGACAAGGGAGAAGAGGCTGCAATCACAAATAGTGTGCACGTGTGAGAATGAGTGTGTGCACATGTGAGACAGTGAACAAGAGCATGTGAACAAGAGAGAATTTGTTCATGTATGTGAGTGTGCTTGTATGGTGTCTATGAGTCTGTACGTGTGAGCGTATGTGCTGGCAAGGGTTCAAGAGGCGAGTGTGGGCCGGGCGCGGCGGCTCACACCTGTAATTCCAGCACTTTGGGAGGCAGGTGGATCACCTGAGGGCAGGAGTTTGAGACCAGCCTGGCCAACATGGTGAAACCCCGTCTCTACTAAAAATACAAAAATTAGCTGGGTGTGGTGGCAGACACTGTAATCCTAGCTACTCAGGAGGCTGAGGCAAGGAGAATCACTGGAACCTGGGAGGCAGAGGTTGCAGTGAGCTGAGATCAAGCCACTGCACTCTAGCCTAGGTGACAGAGCAAGACTCTGTCTCAAAAAAAAAAAAAAAAAAAAAAAAAAGGCAAGTGTGTATGTGAGTGTGCATTAGTGTGTCTGAGCATGAGTGCATTTATGTGAGTGCATGTTTGGCAAGGCCTTGGCCTGGTCTCCCCCATGGCAAGGCCGGTGGCCGAGGCCTGGTGACACACACCTAGCAGCTCCTTGGGGCAGAGGGGACTTGGCCCTCGGGAGCACCAGCAGCACCCAGGATTGGACTGGACGCTAGGCCCGTTCAGCTGATCTGACTTCCTCGGGTTCCCAGGTGGCTGGCTGGGGAGACGACATGGGAGGCTGAGTTCCGGCTTTGTCTACAGGGGCAGAGGCCACCACTGTCTCACCCACGCTCACCTTTGGCCTCTGAGGGCCTTATGGCACAGGTGGATGTTTTCCAGGGGTTCGCCAGGCAGGTGGAGGCTCCTGACCAATGCTGAGCTGCTGGGCACTGCTTCGGGGCTTGGGACCTCTTTAAGGCCAGGTCGGTCAGATTTTTCCTTGTGGCTGTGGGGAGCTTCAGACCAGAAGCAAGAGGTGGAAAAGTGCATGGACCCAGTTCTACCAGGAGCTGAGAGGAGACGACACCTTCAGTTCCTGTCCTCCCCTCGCCCTCTCTCCCCTCCTCGCCCCCCTCCGGCTCTGCCTCCAGCTTCCTCTGGCAATTATGAAGAGTTACCGCCGCCCCAGGGAAGCAGTGCAGGGTCCTCTCTGGGAAATGAGGTTGGAGCACCAGCAGTCCCCACAGCAGGTACTAGGCGGAAACACAGAATTGTAGCAGAGTCCTAGGTGGCTCCCACCTCTGTTTGTCCTTTACATCTGCATTTTGTCATGAAATCCCAGCAACAGCAGCCACTGCCATTTGGAGCTCTTACCATACGCCTCTCACCACCAGGGGCCTTGCAGGGTGAGCTCCTTACTACCCTGGCACCCAACTCGCCCAGCCCTTCTTGGCTTCCCTCTCTCTTCCTCCCTCTCTCTCTCTCTCTATCTCCTTCCCTGAGGAGGATAGTCTTTGGTGATACGTGCCCAGCTGCGTCCAGCCTCACTGGGCTCAGAGTGCCTGAGAGTGGACCTGAGCTGGATGCACAGGCCATAGGAGGGGTGGGTCTTGCTGCCTCCCTACCCCCCGCCAGTGGTCCCCAGCAGCTGTGGTTGGAGGCTGGATGGGGTTCCCCTCCCTCCCAGCACCAGGCTCAGCAGGGATAGCGGAGAATGCCGTGAACCATCAGGTCTCCCAAACACGTCCCTTTCACCCCAGGGCCTTTGAAGAGCATCTTTGCTCTTGGAAGCTTCCCTGAAAAGTTCGGGGCTGGAGCCCAGAATAAGTAGTTCCTCGGGGGGTGGGGGCTGAGAAGGATTTCCAAGGTCAAGGGGGGGCCCGGGCTCCTGACCTGTCGGTCTGCCCTTCTCTATGGCCATCTGTTTTGATTCAGTGAGACCCTTGGTTCCACCTGCCTCACTGAGCACCTGCCTGGGCCAGGGCTGAACCAGCACCACCTCAGCCCTGCCCGGCCGAGGCCTGTGGGCCATGATTGTGTGTTCTCGTCCAAGACCCACCCTGGGGTCTGCTGGGGCTCCACCCTCATTTCCCAGGCAAGAATGCCGCACTGCTTTCCCAGGGTTGCTGTAACTGATGACCACACACTGGGGGGCTTAAAACAGCAGAAATGGATTCTCTGCCATTCTGGAGGTTGGAAGTCCAGGATCAAGGTATCAGCAGGGCTGACTCCTTTCAGAGGCTTGTAGGGAGAATCTGTCCCTGGCCTCTCTCCCAGCTCCCGGGGCTGTCTGCTGTCCCTGGGATTCCTCAGCTCAAGGTAGCATCACTCCAATCTCTGCTGTCTTCACGTGGCCACCTCCCTGGGTGTGCCTCTGTGTCTCCTGTCTCTCTGGCCTTGGATTTGGGGCCCACCCTAATCCAGGATGGCCCCATCTCTATCTGCACCTTACTTCCATCTGCAAAGACCCAGTTTTCAACAAGGTCGCATTCTCAGGTTCCAGGAGGACATGAATCTTAGGGGCTGCTATTGAGTCCCTGCAGGCCGGGGCTCTGGGAGGAAGGTGGCACACCCAGTACCCTGGCTCAGAGCCTGGCCCACCCTCATCACACCTGCTTCTTCTCGTGCTTGGACCCATCTCTGGGCCAAGTTTATTTCCCTCTCCTGATGGCCCTTTCCCAGGTGATTTCACTCCACAAATCCTTCCGCGTTGTCTCTGGTTGCCTCCGCCGACGCCCACAACTGGGGTTCTGGTCCACTCGGCATCCTCTTCCTGCACCCCCAGGTGTGTGACCTGCCTGCAAAGCCGCCCCTGGGCCCGAGCCAGCTGTGATGGGACGTTTCCAGCCTGTGCAGCAGCTGTGCGTGTCTCTGAGCTGGTTCCGGCTCACCGTGCAGGAGCTGGGTCTGAAAAGAGCTCCAAGTCCCCTCGTATGGGGGGTGGGGAAGACCAGGAGGCCTTTGAGGGACAAACCCTGGATGAAGGGAGGCCCTGGGCAGGAGCGGGGGTGTGGATGCTGATAAGGGGGTGCAGGGGGGCCCTTCTTCTGTTGGGGAGGGGCTAATGGCCCAGGGGAAGGGGGGTATGGCAGGAGGTTGTGCTGGGGAACTAGAGCCGTAGGGAAAAGGTCAACCTCCTGGGCGAGGCTTTCTCACAGTGGGGGTGCAGGGGCATGGTCCGGGGTCCAGAGGTGATTTAGTTGTGGATTCCATGGCTAAAAATGAAGTCCAGTGGGGACGGCCAATGAGGAAAATCTGAAGAGGGCACTGCCGTGGGAGAGGTCGGCGGAGGCTGTCACGGAGCTCCCTGCCCCATGGTCACGGGCTTCGGCTGCCCCGGTCTGGGCTTCAGCCGGCCCAGGTGGCAAGTCCCAGGTGTAGCCAATGGAGCCTCAGCTGGCAGGGAGCTGGCTAGGAGATTAGGCGGGTCACTTGGGACCCTGGTGCCTGAGACGGGGAGGATGATACCTGCCCCTGTAGTCACAGGGGAAAATAAATGTGACCCTCAAGGAAACCACCATTTTCGAAAATGCCCTGGGACATGGGAAATGCTGTGGAAAATCACAGCCGGTCTGCAAGTCAGGGCCGTCTCTGCAGGTCAGACGGACGCTATTAACCCTGATAACAGGTGAACAGCGCGCCTGCGTCAGCTGCAAATTAGACGCAGCTTTATCGCTTTCGGTAATGCCGGTGAAAGCGACAGAGGCCTCCTGAGGAGGCCTGGTTATCGCCGGTGGCCCATGTCCTCGTTGCCGCTCAGCCCAGTTTCCCCCGAGTGCCCTCTGTCCTGGGTGTGAGGGCTCGGGCAGCCTCATGAGTCTGACAGGGACGCTCCCCTCCCCTGCCACTTGATGCCGTTCCTGCGTCGTCCTCCTCTCCTGTTTTCCCGTCTGCACATGTATGTCTTCTACTCCGGGAATGTTCTGGATTATTCATAACAGACTCAGGGTCACCAGAGAGTAGAGTTGGGTCAGGAGGAGAGCTCAGTGTTGGCTTGTGCCTCTCCCCAGGAAGGTCTGGTGTGTGTGCGTGTGTGTGTGTGCGTGCGCATGTATGTTTGCATGCATGTACTTGTGCTTATGTGCACATATGTGCATAAGCACTGTGTGGTGTGTGCCACTGAGTGTGTGTGCATGTGCACAGAGGCACGAGTGCACATGCAATCATGCTTGCACATACATGGACATGCATGTGTGCAGTGTGCATGTGTGCTGTGTGCATGACATGCACATCTTGTGAGCCTGTGTGCACAGATGTGTTCATGCACATGTATGTGCATGTGTGTGTATGTCAAGAGGGAAAACAGCCTAGACCTCCTGGAAACCTCTCAAAATCCTGAGTCTACCCCCTGCCAGACACCAGTCATGGTCACTGCCGATTGGATGGAGCCCTTAGGGGAGGTTACGGGACATCTGGGCAAAGGCAAGAAGAGATGAAATCACAGTGAGATTTACAGCACGTTACCTGTTTTTATTAAAAATCAATGACACAACAGAGCGATTTCGCTCTATCTTACTTAAACTATATCCACTGCATGAGTGTCAGGAGGGTGGGGGAGGGGCCCGGGGAGGGGGGTGCTGCTCTGCAAGCAGCCTCTCTCCCCCTCCATAAAGCCCCCAGCTCATCTCAGCCCCATCAGAGCTGGGATTTACGGCCAGGCCTGCCGACAGCTTGCTGCGTGCCTCTCTCGGTTTTATTCCTGCTATTTATCACGCCGGGCCCCGCTCAGCGCCAGAGGGACAGTTAATCAGGGCAGACTTTCTACCTCGTCATCCCGGGATTCTGCCGGGAGAAAATGTGAACCGTAAAATTAAAATCATGGGAACTGGGGAATTTGTAAAGAAGCTGATGGTTTCGGGAGGAGGGAAAAAGGGAGATTTCCCCAGCTTCCTGCCCCACGTATGGACAGACCAAAATATTGAGCTTCAGGGACTTCACACCCAGAACTCATTTTCTCTTACTGCCGTGCCGTGGACCAGTTCTGAGGCGATGACTTCCAGATTTCATCCCTCCCCTCTGCTCCTGCTCGGGGCACCCCTCCCTTCTAGAGGAAATACAGGTGATGGTCATGGCTGAGAAGCCAGGCAAAGCGGGTGAGTGCCCTGGGGAACTGACGAGGCCTGACCTAGTCTGATTGTAGGCACGGCCCCTGCTGGCCCCTGGGGAGACCCCCAGCCAGCCCCTAACTTCACCTATGTGGTACTGGGCCAGGCTTTCCTAGAGGGGAGAGGAGACAGGGAGTGACCCCAGAGAACAGAGGCCGCGGCTGTGCAGCCTGGCTGCCCCGCTTTCGCGGGGGCGAATGTTCAAGATCCAGGAGAGCCAGATCAGCATGTAGAGATCGGAGAAAGCAGAGCCATGGACCTGGGAGCTGAGAGCCGTATGCTGGGGGCTGAAGCTCACCATTTGATCTTGGAGAGGAAGGAAGAGAGTAGTTTACAGATCTTTCTCGATCCTCCCATGAAAACACGGTGGGTTTTGCTTCATGTTTACTTTTACTATCATGGAGGAGCTGGATGGACTGAGCACAAGGGAGGTGGGATACACAGAATTCAGTGCTAGTACTGGGCCTGCAGGGTTACAACCTGTGCTCAGGGGCCAGAGCAGGGAGAGCTGCCAGGGACCCTGGCCAGCAGCACCGAAGGTGGTTTTCTTTTCAACAACATGAAGGTCACTGCAGCTGCATTTAGAGCCCTGGTGGTGATTGTGTGTGTGTGTGTGTGTGTGTGTGTGTGCTTGTGCATCTGTGTGTGTGCATGTATACATATGTGCATGTACATGTATGCAAGTGTGCTTGTGTATAACTGTGTGCATGGCTGTGTGTGTGCATGGCTGTGTGTGTGCATGCCTGTGTGTGCATGCCTGTGTGTGCATGCGTGTGTGTGCATGGTGTGCTTGTGCCCCTCTGCATATGCAAGTACCTGTGTATGCATGTGTGTGTGTGTACATGAGTATATGTGTGTGGCATGTGCCTCTCCAGGTCTGCTCATGAAGAAGGGAAGGGCGTGTGTGTCAGACACTAGAACAAATGGTTTTCCAGATTCCCAAAGGGCAGAGCAGTCAGGCAGGAGCCAGATGCCTTCTGGAAATATCCTACAGCAGGTGACGTAGGTTTCAGGACCAAGCCCTCATGCCAGCCTGGGGTGGGAAGTCTGGGGAGCCTGGCATTTGGGAATGGGATTTCCTGACTCTGGGGTGCTCAGGAGACTCCTGAAGACCAGCCCTCCATGATCTCAGAGCCTGGAGTGGGGCCGGTGTCAGAGAGTGGCAGTGGTGGTGACAGGCGGCTCCACTCAGAGATGCTATGGGCTTTCCTCTACCTCCCCGGGCTCATTATTTATTGAGTCATCTCTTCAAGATTCTGGAGGAGCTCCAGGAGGAGGGGGTGGACTGAGGGACCAGCCTCCCCAGCCAGAGCTTGGAATGGACAATATTTGCATAGGCAGCTGTCAGCCAGGGCCAGCCGGCAGCAGTGGAGGCACCAGCCAACCTCTGGCAGCCCCAGACCCCAGGGGGTTCCTGGAGAGGGGGGGCCCCACAGGCCTGGCAATGAGGTTAGCATGGGGAATCCAGAGGGGAGAAAGCGGAGGCTCAAAGGCAGACCCCAGAGACCCTCCTGAGCACCCAAAGGTCCCTGTTGGAGAAGGGAATCAGGGCGGCCTGTAGGCTGATTGAAATTATTCAGCTTCAATTGAGACTCCACTGTCTGGGCCCCCATCTCTAACAGACAGAGTGCCTCCTGGGGCAGAATATGGTGGCTCTGGCCACAGCACCCCTCCTCCTGCCCCTGGCTCCCCGGAGAGGTCAAAGCATCACCAGGGGCCAAGGGGAAGGGGTGGGTGGCAGTTGTTTGTCCAAAAGGAATCCTGGGCTCCCTGGCTCTGAGGCTGGTGAGGTCCCAGTGCCTTGGGCCTCAGATCCTGTGTAGAGACAGGGCTGTGTTGGAATCGGCTGTGGCAGCCTGTGGACAGCTGCCCGTGGGAAACACTCGGGGTCTGAGCTTTCTTCCTTCTTCCCCCTTTAAAGCATAATCAGGCGCCTTTGTTCCAGGGCTTAGATGGGAGGTCCCTGGCCTCCTAATCCTCTGGTCCCTCCAGGCCCAGGCACGTACTGCTGCCTGCCTCCCGTCCCCACACGGATCTATCTGGCTGTCGCTCCTCCATGTGCTCCTGGTGGCCTGCAGGCTCACCTCCTCCCTGGTGTCCCGGGCTCTGCCAGCTCTCCAGCTGCCCTCCAGCCCAGTCCCACCACATGGGGCTGGACTTTCAGGCTGCCCTCTGTTACCAGGCCTTGGTACCTCTATGTGGCCTCCACTTCAACCCTACTTATGCTTAGGTGCACCCAGGGCCATGCCCCTCTGCCTAGCTGCACCCAGGTATGTGCACACACACGCATGTGCATTTTGGAATGACCTTCCCCTGCCCTAGTCTGTTACCCAGCACTGCCTTAGAGCAGCTGCCAATGGAGCTGCCTGCCCTGCCCAAGCCGGGCATCTTGTGGGCAGCCGCATGTCCCGTATGTTTGCACAGTGCCTGCCCACGGCAGATGCCCAGTGGCTGCCTACCTGGGGTGTTTGCTGACACTCTTCTAGAACCGCGCTCTGTGGTGTGGACCCAGCAGCATGAAGAATCCACACACGGGCCTGGGGAAGTAGAAGGCTCCCTCTGCTCTTTCACAGGTTGCAGGTCTCTGGGGAGGGCATGGGGGCGGCGAAAACAGCTGCAGGGAGCGTCCGAGATCCCAGTGCCGCTTCCGTGGATTTGGAATGCAGTCTGTGATTCCACTGTTGCTGTAGGTTTACCTTCCCAATTATGTTTGGCTTAGAACAATGTTAAAATTGCTTTGCATTCCCTGAGCACACAGAGCTGGAGTGTGGGAGGAGGTGGCCGGGGATGTGCAAGGTGGCTGGGAGACGTCGGGGACTGGAAGGCTGTTGTGGATAAACCACACACCACTGATGAAAAGAACCAGCTACATGGAGACACCCTGTGAACTAACAAGTGCAAGCGAATGTGATGCCAGCACCTGGCCATCAAAGGGGCATGGCGACAGGGCTCGAGGGCCCAGGAGCCCGGAGGCCAACATTTGTCAGTGCCTGCCAGACGCCAGGCTCCATGGCAGGGATTTCCTCCTGTCAATGCGTTCACCCCTAAACACCCTGGAGGAGGTGGGGACTGTGCTCGTTCTCCCTTTCCAGAGAGGTAAAGCTGGGTACAGAGATGGGGTTGGAGCGTAGGCTCAGGAACCAGGTTCAAGGGGTGCCACACAGCGACAGATCCTGCGTGGGGACAAAACTGCGTTGGAATCAGCTCTGGCAGCCTGTGGACAGCCACACATGGGGGACACTCAGGGCGTGAGCTTTCATCCTTCTGCCCACTTTAAAGCCAGGCCTGGATCCTGGCTCCAGAGCCTACGCTCCAACCTCCATGTGGTGCCGTTCCACGGGACAGAGACTCCAAACCGAGAAACAGCTTCTGCCGGTGACCAGCAGGCAGGCCTTAGGCACAGGGCGGAACTCACTGTCCCCCCTGTGGAGGTGGGGGACGGACACGCTGGCACCAGGATGCACCCAGCAGAGTCAGATATTGGGGTCCCAGATTGAAGAAAAAGGGGAAGGCTTTGGGCGGCCACAAAAAGCAGGTCTTTTTGTTTTGCAGAGAAGAAACTTGTACTTTTCGTGATGTTACCTTCCTCGATATTTTCTTTGCACAGATCCACATGCATTTTGACTTAGAACTTGCATTTTCACCTGCTTGGACAGGAGCCTGCTTGGAGCACAGTCATTCTTTGAGCACTTTCACCCCATTCTCCAGGGTCCCAGCCATGCTCGGCCATCACCTGATTCCCCATAGCCCCAAAGTCCATCTCCAGAGAAAAAGTTCTCTCCCCATCAATGAACCTGAGTAAAACGCGGCTTTCCCTAAAGTTCAGATTCAGAATTTGAAATACTATGAATTGAATCCTCTCTTTCCTAAGTACGATGCACAATTGTCTGGGCCTCCTTGCTCCCTTGGCTAAATCCCCTATATAAAATCACACAGCTGGGTGCAACTCACCTAGAATGTATTGGGGTTCAAGAGAGGCGTGTTGCCTGAAAGAGAGACGGGGGGGCTTTTATTTCCCACTGTGAAGTGAACACTGGGATTTTTACGCTGTAGGATAAAGAGAATCCCAGCTCGCTTCATGGACTGTAGCCTACCCAGGTGTTTTCAACACTTCCAGACTCCTCCTTCTTGGAAGTTGCGGGCCTGGGTTCTCCAGGTCTTCATCGTGTGTAAGTCAGTTTTTGCTGCGTGACAAACTGCCCCATAAGTCCATGGCTTCAAACGTTTACAGTCGATGCTCATTATCTGAGGATTCTGTATTTGCAAATTCATCTACTTGCTAAAATTTATTTGTGACCCCAAAATCAAGATTATAGGTGCTTTCATAGTCATTCCTGCACCTGTGCAGAGCAGCAAAAAAAAAAATTGCAGTAGCCAGATGCATGTGGTCCCCGATGAGGTCAAACAAGGCCTTCCAGCCTCAGCTCTCATACTACAAAGCGTCCTTCCAGAGACCTGCTTAGTGTGATGTTCTTCACGTTTTTGTGCTTTCCGTTGGGGGGGGGTTCACTGTTTAAAACGGCGCTGGAGCCTCATGCAGCACAGCTGTTCAGTGTTCCTGAGTGCCAGGAGGCTGTGACGTGTCTGACGGAGAAAATTAGAGGTGCTTCCTCTAGTGGTGTTAGCCGTGAGTTCAATGTTAACAAATCAACAGTGTATATGAAATACGGTGTCTTTAAATAGAAACACCCTTAAAACAAGGTTAGGTACTGACTGACCGATGAAACTTTTGTGACCAGAAGCTTGCAGGAACTTAGCCGTGTATTTCCCCAGGAGCCTTTGGTTTCGTACTGGCTAGTTCCGTGTGGGCAGTGACTTGATAGAACATAACTATGGCAAATGTCAACAAGCAACCACACCTTGCTCGTGGGGTCTGCAGGTCAGTGTCGGCTGGGCTGGCCAGGGTGCTGCAGCTGCTTTAAGCTGTGAGCCAGCTGGACATGGCTCAGTCCTGCTCACATGGAATCGGCTGGGTCCAGGGGCAGCAGCTTCCAGGGGAGGTTCTTCTCCCAGCCATGGCAGAGGCCCAAGAGGCCAAGCCCAGCTGCATAAGCACATTCGGAGCCTCTGCGTACCACGTCTGCTCACATTCTGTTGGTCAAAGCCAGCCATCAGGCCAAGCACAATGTCACAGGGTGAAGTGATACACTTGCTTCCGTGGGAGGAGTGCGAAGTCACATGACAGATGTGGAAACAATGCCCCCTCTCCCACACTTAGGTTTTGTATCTGCTTAAAAGACAGAGGTATAGGCAGGATGTCCAAGTCAACTGGCCTAAAACCTGGGTAGCTGGGGTAGGGGTAGGACTGTGGTGAGGGAGCCCCGGCCCAGAGACTAGGGCAGGACCTCTCCGAGGGTGGCTCCGAGAACAGAAGATGCGAGTGGGGTGACTCACGCCATTTTCCTAATGGCACCTGGACGCTCCTGGCCCTGAGTGTCTGAGTGTCCGTGTCTCCTTGCAGAGATGTCTGTGTCCCATTGGCATTGGTGGTGACACAGGCAAGCTTGCCGACCACACCAACACCAGCAGAATGAAGATGTAACCTGGAGTCTGTGCCGGGAGAGGGAGAGAAAATGAGACTAGTTAATTAATGCTGGGGTTGGGGGAGCAAGAGAAGAGGGAGGGGAGCGACTGGATTCTAAACGTTTTACTTAAGGACATCTTTCATGCTCTCACCAAGTTAAGTGTAAAGCACCGATCTTCAGGGACCCAGCCTCGTGAGCTGTGGCACTCGTCCTACAGACCCACTTGTTTGACTAAGAAAAGGAGCTTGCAGAATTTCTAGGATCATTCCAATTACGTTGTCTCCTTTTTTGAAAGCTTGTACCACATTGGCTTTTTTTTTTTTTCCCCCTTTGTCTGCCTTAGGGCATCTCCCTGGTTTCTCATCGGTAAATGAACCTGTTCCCTTCACATCTGGGACACAGGGCCTTTGATACCAGTGTGTGTGAGAAGGAGGGAAGAATAATTAACTAATTAATTGTCCTTTGTTTCCACTTCAAACAAATGAGACAGATTTTTTTTAACGAAACAGGTTGCACACAAATAAAAGGCTGCTAGTGACCATTGGTTAGTGAACACGAGTTTCCGGGGGCATTTCCAGACATCCCACCAACCCAGGTGACTGATGTAGGTTTGGTTAGCTCCTCTATGAGCCAAGCTGGCTTTGGCAGCCTGGCCCAAGAAGTGAAGCTCCATGGAGATGCTTGTTTCTATGAAAAAATCTTTTAAAAGACTCTCCTAGCAATCCCACTTCTGGGTGTACACCCAAAAGGGTTGGAAGCAGGGTATGGACGAGATATGTGCACACTCCAATTCATAGCAGTGTTATTCACAAGAGCCAAGAGGTGGAAAACCCAAGTGTCCAGCCACAGATGTATGGAGAAACCAAATGAGGTCTGTCTGTGCCAGAGAATATTACTCAGCCTTGAAAAGGAAGGAAATCCTGACACAGAATATACAGCGTGAATGAAGCCGGAAAACATGATGCCTCCGTGAGAGAAGCCAGAGCCAAAAACACCAGCACCGTGTGACTTAGACGAGGTCCCTAGAACGGTTGCATTCATAGAGACAGAAATTATATCAGTGGTTACCAGGGCCTGAGAGAGGGGGATTGGGCTATTAGTGTTTAATGAGGACAACATTTCAGTTTGGGAAGATAAAAGCATTCTGGAGATGGAAGGTGGTGATGGCTGGACAGCAAGGCAAATGTTCCGAATGTCACTGACTGTGCACTTAAGATAGTAATGGTTCAGAGATATGTTTGCTGAGTTGATGAAAATGTGGGCCAGGCGCCATGGCTCATGCCTATAATCCCAGCACTTTGGGAGGCTGAGGCAGGAGGATCACCTGAGGTCAGGAGTTCGAGACCAGCCTGGCCAACATGGTGAAACGCTGTTTCTACTAAAAATACAAAAATTAGCCAGGCATGGTGGCAGATACCTGTAATCTCAGCTACTTAGGAGGCTGAGGCAGGAGAATTGCTTGAACCGGGGAGGCGGAGGTTACAGTGAGCTGAGATCGCACCACTGCACTCCAGCCTGGGTGGCAGAGTGAGACTCCATCTCAAAAAATAAAAATAAAAATAAAAATAAAATAATAAAATAAATAAAATATTAGCCAGGCATGGTGGGGGGTGCCTGTAATCTCAGCTACTTAGGAGGCTGAGGCAGGAGAATTGCTTGAACCCGGGAGGTGGAGGTTGCAGTGAGTCGAGATTGTACCATTGTACTCCAGCCTGGGGGACAAGAGTGAAACTCTGTCTCTAAACAAGAAAATGTGGCCAGAGGCTCTTGGGAACCTAACTGTGCATTTCCCCTAGGAACAATGGTTCAGTATTTGTAAAGTCAGTGTCTGAGAGGTCTTTATGGACCATAACCACTGCAGTGAGAATAGACCGCGTGTTTAATGTTTCCATTTCATGCCTTCGTGTTCCTCAGCTGGGCCCTGGATTCCCCGATCCTTTTCATGTGCAATACCCATGATCACGGATCAGGCTTGACTTCATGTTTTTAGACTTAACTGTAAAGAATGATTCTCTGGTTTGATCTGGGAAATTTGAAGTTGTTCTTCTGGCCACAAAGATCAATGAATTTCCAATTTTCGGCACCTATCAGACATGCCTTCTGGTGAAATTGATGTCCACAGGCAGCAATCCGAACGTGGGGCTCTGAGCATGTCTGTTTTTACTTCATGCCCAGTGATCTTATGAGAGTCTGTTGGCAGATGAGAAATAATATTTGTTGAGCACAGGGCGGGTGTGGTGGCTCACGCCTGTAATCCCAGCACTTTGGGAGGCCAAGGCAGGTGGATCATCTGAGGTCAGGAGTTTGACACCAACCTGGCCAACATGGCAAAACCCCGTCTCTACTAAAAATACAAAAATTAGCTGGGTGTGGTGCTGCACACCTGTAATCCCAGCAACTCAGGAGGCTGAGCCAGGAGAATTGCTTGAACCCAGGAGGCGGTGGTTGCAGTGAGCTGAGATGGCGCCACTATACTCCGTCTGGGTGACAGAGCGAGACTCTGTCTCAAACAATAATAATAATATTTGTCAAGCACAGTATAAAGCACATACTATTTATACTTTAGAAACAAAAGTACTTTCAAAATCGTCTTTGATACTGAAATCACCTTTCTGATTAAGAGACCCCTAAAAGGACAGTTAAATGAACTATAGTTTGGGAAGCCTCCTTAACCGTAGGCAGGGGTTTTCCATTTGCTGATATGTTGAAGGATTTTTAGGCATGTTATGTTTGAGTCTATTTTCTACTTTTTTTCTTACCTGCTTTTTTTTTTTTTGAAGATGTTTTAGATAGTTCACTCTCCTAAGAATTTTTCTTGCTATTATAAAAACAATGGCTCTCGCAGCGACTGGGCTATTGTTGAAATCAAACACCTTCCCTCTGAAGTCGTCTTCAAAGCGACGGCTGGCTGGCCCCCGCAGTCTGAGTGCAACGCTGGGGGAAATCACTCAATCCTAGAGCTGGGTTGGTGCACTGATGTCTCCAGGGGGCGAGGTGAAGCACCAGGCTCCCGCCCCTCGCCTCGGCAGCCCCCTGCCTGGACTCTCTGATGTGCTGGGGCCTTGCATCCTTTGTCCTCCCACCCACTTTCCTTTCTGGATTCGCAGAGGTCAAGGACTCCCAGGCCAAAGTCAGGTCCTCATGCACAGGCTCCGAGTTGAGCAGAATCACGAATTTGTGCAACAAAGGCTGCAAGCCCTCCCCTTCCTCCCAAAAGAAGAGCAAATGTAGGGATGCTGGACTCTGGAGCCCAACGCAGCTGGCGTCAGATCCTGGATCTCACTCAGGAAGCATGTGGCCCCGACAAGTCATTGATTCTCTTGGCCTCGGTTTTGTCTTCTGTAAAATGGAGCTCCTAGTTTCTGGTAGCAGGACTGTTGGAATTAGAGTCAGCATCTCAACTGCCCCAGATGTGACCTCAGGCCTGCTCAGGCTCCCCTGGGCTCCCCAGGTGCCCCATTGAGGACCCAACCTCGGCAGCTGCAGGCAGCCGGCACCACACTGAGCTTCTTAGTGAGGGTGCCACCCCTGGGACCGAGTGAGAGGCGACCGTAAATACAGACCCTGGCCTGGTCCACGGCGTGGTCTCCCTCCTCCTGCCCAGCCTGCTGGACTCACTCTCTGCCTGTATCTCTTCTGCCTGTTACCTGCTGCCACCCCACCTTGCCAGTCCCCGTTTGGGGTCTTCAAGCGTTTCTTCTTCCGGTTTCCTCCTCTGTTCCTCTCCCATATGGGCAAGGATGGGACTCGTGACCATCCCAGGGCCCCTCAGGGTGGACGAGGCGTGCATGTCTGTGTGGATGTGTGGGCGCTGGCCGCTGCCTCTCCTCACAGAGGGTCAAGGATGCCCTTCCAAGGCCTCGCCCAGCTCTGTGCTGGTGTCTCTGAAGAGGCTGCAGGGAGCATGCTCCACAGCCGTGTGTGAGCGTGTGTGCCTCTGCACACGTGTGCACAGCACGTGGACCTGGGACTGCTTTGGCAGAGGTGCTGTTGGCATCAACAGCAGCAGGAGAGGGTCTGGGTAGGGGAGAATCTCAAGGGGGAAGAGTCTCTCTGGGGGAGTCACTGGCAGGAGAAGAGTCGGTGAGGGAAGCACTGGAAGGGGGACCCAGAGTGAAGAGGGGGCCAGCTGGGAACTTTGGCCATGGAGCAAGGGCAAGCTCCAACATACTGTGCAAATACTCCATGACTTGACTTATACAAGGTCTCTAGAATAGTTAAATTCATACAGACAGAAATTAGACCGATGGTTACCCATCAGTAACCCACTGCTAGTTCTGAGAAGGTGAGCCGGCAGGCAGGGAGTGTCACCTACCCTCAGCCCTGAGCTGGGGAGGGCACAGGCCCCATCCTGCTGGGGACGTGAGCATCACAGGCACTGCCGCCATGGCTCCCACCAGTGAGGGTGTGGATGTGGGTGTCAGTGAAATCAGAGCAGACTGTATCTCTGCCACCCGAGGCTGTCAGAGGCTTTTTGTGGGTGCGGCTCAGGGAACCAGAGGAAAGCAGGAAAGCCCATGGGTCACCTGTGGTTTGGTGTGGCTGTGGTGATGCTCAGGGGACAGCAGCCCCATGTTAGGGACAAGTGGAAAGTTAAGAACAGCCTAAGAGGGCTCCAGGTCTCATCAATGGAGCTGGCTCTGCCCTGATGCCATGTCCCTGGACTTGTTCCTGGATCCAAAGGTTGGGTGGGGGCAGACACAGGTGGAGAGTGGCTCCCAGACCAGGGTGGGTCTGCAGGAGGCCACCCTGCCCTGTGCACTCCCCCATGGCACCTGCCCTCCCTCACCTCCCCTCACTGCAGGGTGTCCAGGGGAACTGTGACTTCAGGGTGTGACTGTGGAGACAGGAGGGTTTGTGCTGGTGCCACACCCAGGAGCCACCTACAGTGGACCAGGCACCTTCAAGGGACAGAGAGGGAGGGAACGAGGACAGCGAGGATATTGCTGCAGACAGAGTCTGTCTTGACACAGTGGCTGCCTTGTGGGCCCATTTCTTCAGGCTGAGTGTGGGGTGACCTGGACATTCAGTTGTGTAGGAGGAGGGACTGTGGGGATGCCATGGCTTTGTGGTGGCCACATCAGGTGAAGTGCTAGCCGTAATCAGCAGGCCCAGCTCCATCTGCTGGGGGCACCGGGCCCAGTCAACAGCTGCTTTGGAAAAGAAGTGGCCAGGAGGCAAAGCATCCTCAGGGAAGTGTGTACATGTGTGCACACCTGTGCGTGTGTTTGTACACATGTTCATGCATGCACATGTACATATGTACATGTATGTTCACGTGTGCACACCTGTGCATGTTGCGAATATGTGTGTACTCATGTGTCCGTGTGCAGGTGGGGTCTGTTGGATGGTGTGAGTGGATGTGCCCATGAGGAGCCTCTGCCTTCTCTGCTCATTGTACTTCCTGTCTCAGGATGTTTCCCCAACAGGGTCCTTTCTCAGGGCTCTTAGCTGTGTCCTAACAAGAGTCTCCACAGTTAAGAGTGAGAAACGGCCGGGCGCGGTGGCTCACGCCTGTAATCCCAGCACTTTGGGAGGCCGAGACGGGCGGATCACGAGGTCAGGAGATCGAGACTATCCTGGCTAACAGAAATGTTACTGGTTGTTACATCGAGACCATCCTGGCTAACAGTGAAACCCTGTCTCTACTAAAAATACAAAAACAAACAAACAAAAATCTGGCCAGGCTTAGTGGCGGGCGCCTGTAGTCCCAGCTACTTGGGAGGCTGAGGCAGGAGAATGGCATGAACCCGGGAGGCGGAGCTTGCAGTGAGCCGAGATGGCGCCACCGCACTCCAGCCTGGGTCACAGAGCCAGACTCTGTCTCAAAAAAAAAAAAAAAAAAAAAGAGTGAGAAACGCTGTTAAGGAAGGTGCGGTGGGCTCCGCCCACACTTTCTCGGTGCCTTCAATGGGACCGTGCTCATCAGGAGCATCCACGAGGCAAAATCGCTGGCTGGGTTCCCAAGCATATCCGGCCCCACAGCTGCCCTGGTTTGCGGGAAATATCGCAGGACCAGTGTTGCACAGAGCAGGCACAGCCTGGGAAGTCCCCTGCAGTCGTCCCTCGGAGACGGGTGCTTCCCGCCAGCCCACCCGTGTGGGGACCTTTCTGTCAACAGGGTCAAAGGATGTCTCCCCAGACCTGAGAGCCTCAGCCGCTCTGTTCCCCAGAGCAGGGTCCCTTAGATGGTGCCAGGTGAGGCGGAATGGAGACTCTCCAGCTGCATTGCTTTCCCGGACACATCGGGATCCAGATTCTGAGCAGACCCATCTGGGCAGGGGCCTCAGTCCGCATCTCTTACCAGCTAAAGGGGAGGCACAGCTGCTGCTCCGAGCACCATACCTGGAGAACTGAGGACATAGAGAGCTTCGGGAGGGGCGGTAACTGAGGGTCTGCAGGTCGTTAGAGCCAGTTCCCTGCTTCTGTAGATAAATAAACTAAGAAAAGGGACTCCGGGGCCGAGCGTGGTGGCTCACACCTGTAATCCCAGCAATTTGGGAGGCTGAGGTGGGTGGATTACCTGAGGTCAGGAGTTTGAGACCAGCCTGGCCAACATGATGAAACCCCATCGATACGAAAAATACAAAATTACCCGGGCATGGCGGCGCATGCCTGTAATCCCAGCTACTTGGGAGGCTGAGGCAGGAGAATTCCTTGAACCTGGGAGGTGGAGGTTCCAGTGAGCCAGGATCACATCACTGCACTCCAGCCTGGGCAACAAGAGTGAAACTCTGTCTCAAAGCAAAAAAACCAAACAAATAAACAAAAAAAAGGAGACCCTGAAGTAAACAGGGATGTGCTGTCCCCTCCAAAATTTGGAAATGAGGTGGGGTGTGGATAAGTAAGTCAAGCTGTGGGCCAGGGCAGTTCTGGGGTTCACACCGAGGCTTCATCAGTTCACTTTTGGGCTCCAGTCCTCTCACCGGTAAAACAGGGATGACAGGTGCCTGCCCCATCAGTGGAAACAGTCTTGTGGGAACCACAGAGCGCTGTGTCGCGAGTGCTCCCGGCCGGCCGGACGTCGGCCCTTCATTGTTGTGACCTCTCAGGGATACCAGTTTAGAATGTGGGTTGTTCCCCGGCCCCTGAGGTTTTATTTACTGTTTGAGCAAGAAAGACACGGCGCGTTCGTGAGAACACCTCCTCTCCCAGCCCCGGCAGCAGTCAGCCTCAACTGTCTGCCTCCCCTCTGGGCCCTGCCTGCATGGCACAAGTGTGACAAGGGACTGGGATGCTGCCCGGAAGGTGGGCCCCACGACTTGGCCCTGAAAGTCCTCACACCCCAGCCAGCCCTTCTGCTCCTCTCCTCAAACCCGGCCCACCAGCGCCCGTGCCCCCAGACTCACTCTTGCCAAAAGCCGCCGGTTCTGCTTGTGGGCTGTGTCTCCCTCTCCTCCCCGGCTCCAGGCCATGAGTCCCGCAGCCTTGCTCTCTCCTCCTCCCCACTATCCATGATTCCTTCAGCATCACAGTGGTCACCGTGTCTGTCTTCCCACTGCAGCGAGAACCCTCGCTTCGCACCGCCTGCCCAGGCACAGGCCTGGTGCCCGCCCCTCTTTGCAGCAAGATCCCTGGAGGGGGTCTCCGCCCTCACCATTCCTGGTCCTCTCCTCCACTCATCCTCTCCTCCCACCCTCCCCATCTCCACTGGAACTGTCCAGTGGTCCAGTGTCTTTTGGAAACCCCTGGGCCCCCCCGTCTCCCGCTCTGTCCCTTCACTGCTCCCTCTGCTCTTGCCGCCTTCTAAGTCAGGATTCGTGGCCCTCCTGTCTTCTCCCCCTTCCTTGCTCTGTCCATCCCATGGCTGTGAGCACTGCCCTAAGGTTGATCCCAAGTGCACAGCTCAGCAGGATCTACCTTGGAAACTCCCTCTTTATTTACCCCGTGGCCCCTGCTGTGTCCTATTGGGTCTCACGGATACCTCAGGCTTTGCCCCTTGGAAGGAAGTGAGGATCTTTTAGGGCACCATCCTTGGCAGCTGTGGATACGGCTCCAGTCCGGGTGGGGGGTGCCTCCTTCTCCTGGGGAGTGCAGTGCCGCCTGGGGAGGGAGTCACGTGGTAACCAAGAAGGCTGTTGGGGCCCCAGGGGGTTGACTCCATGCTCAGCTACACACTGTGGGTTCCCAGTGAACACTGGGGCCACACAAGCCCCCCTGGGGCCTCCCCACTGCAGGGCGTTCCTGGCGAGGGGACTTGCTCAGGGCAGTCAGAGGGAGCTGAGGCCTCAGGGATGAGAACCAGCCAGGACAGAGTTAGGCCTGGACGAGGGTGCTCCAGAAAGAGGGGTTTGCAGGGTACAGTGGCCTGGGCAGAAGGATCTGTGAATATTCTAGAAGCTGACAGAGACCCATGCGCCTGGAGGGTTAAGTGCAGCGAGGAGGTGAGAGAGGAGGGTGGGGCATGACAGGCCTTGGGTAAGGAGCGCAGATTTTATCTTCCAAAACCAGGAAGCTTCCGGAGGGGTTAGCAGGGCGTGAGTGTCACCTGATACATGTTAAACAGTCAGCCATTGGGGGACAGGGTGGGGCTGGCCCAGGGTGTCAGTGCAGAGCGGAGGCCACAGGGAACTGCGTCTCCCTCTGGGAACTTGCAGACAGTTGACCATGGTGGGGAGGGAATTTGGTGACTAAATGGATAGGGGCTGCCTTCCAGGAGCAGAGATGGGGCGAGTCAGGGGACACCAGCATCCGTCTGGGCAGGCCGGGTTGGAGGATCCCAAGGGATGGCCCCAGGAAGGACATGGGGTGGCAGCTAGAGCTCTGGCCAGGCCTGAGGGGGAAGACTGTGGCTGTTGCTGGCAGGTCCTCCTGAGCCACAGACCTGCCTGAGGCCAGAGGGGAGAGGAGAGCCAGGGCTGGACATAGCCCTTGGAAGCCTGGTTGAGGGGGGCGGGGGTCCTAGTCAAGGAGACCCAGTGGGCACGACCCTGGAGACAGGAGGAAGGCCCAGGCCAGTGGTGCCTCGAGCTGGAGAGAATTTCACAGGAAGAGCATGGCTGGCAGGTGGCAGGGCCCATGGCTGCTGAGAATCGAGAGCTCAGTTTGGGGAGGCGGAGGGACCTTGGGACAGGCTCTGCCAGCCTGGCCGGCTGTTCTTTCCTGCCAAGCCCCAGCTTCACTTCCGGGGGCAGGGGCTCCCTGGTTGTGGACTTCCTTGTCCATCCCCCAGTCAGTGCAGAGGGAGAGATCCTCACCCCCGTGCTCCTGGGATGGGCAGGAGGCCACACCACCTGTCCTGGGAGAGCCCTTACTGTGTGTTTAGTCATCACATAATATACTGCCTAGAGGATTCCGCTCTGCACCTGGGGAGAAGGGTGAACAAGACCCGCCCCTGGCTACAGGGAGCTTCTGCTGTGAGCAGGAGACAGGGAGGCCTGAAGGCCATGCAGCACCCTGGGATGGGGTGAGTGACAGTGCCCACAGAAGGGGCTTCTAACCCTGACTGAGGGGCAGGGAGGTCTCCTTGGATGAAGGGGTGCCTGGGCTAGGGCTGCAGGCTGGCTGGCCCTTGCCAAGAGAGGAGAAGAGGAAGGCATTCCAGGTAGAGGGCACAGTAGCTGCAAAGGCCTCAGGGAGCTGGAGACATGTGGCGTGCTCTGGGTAGCATGGTGATTGAGTGTGCGCCCTGGCCGGGCATCCAGGACGGGGTCACCATGAGCCTCGTGGACAACGGAGAAGTTGCAAGGGCATTTGCTGATGGACAGCCCTGTCCAGCAGCGACTCCACTGGGTTTGTTCCTTGTCTGTTCCTTGAACAAGTATGTATTGAGCCGACCTTGTCTATGGGCACTGAGTGGTCAGAGAGGGGCAGGCATTCCTGGGAAAAAGCAAATGGGATGAAGGGCTGGGAGCTGCATTTGCACAGGGGCAGTGTCCAGCATGGAGAGGCGGCGGTGTTTGAGAACGACGTGTGGGAGATAGTGGAGAATCCCAGGTGCTGGGTACCGGCAGGGCTGGCAGGATGTGACTTCCATTTTATTTTATTTAATTTATTTATTTATTTATTTTTTTTTTGAGGCGGAGTCTCGCTCTGTCGCCCAGGCTGGAGTGCAGTGGCGCGATCTCGGCTCACTGCAAGCTCCGCCTCCCGGGTTCCCGCCATTCTCCTGCCTCAGCCTCCCGAGTAGCTGGGACTACAGGCGCCGCCACCACGCCCGGCTAATTTTTTTGTATTTTTAGTGGAGACGGGGTTTCATTGTGTTAGCCAGGATGGTCTTGATCTCCTGACCTTGTGATCCGCCTGTCTCGGCCTCCCAAAGTGCTGGGATTACAGGCTTGAGCCACCGCGCCCGGCCGTGACTTCCATTTTAAAGGAATCCCTTTGGCTGCTGTGCTGAGAATAGCTGGGCGGTGGGCACGGAGCAGAGAGACAGCAAACGTCCGGTGGGGGCGGTGGCGCCGGGAGACAGTGGAGGTGGGATTGGGGTCTGTGCGGTGGGATCTGCACAAGCGTTGAAAGCAGAATTGTCCAGGCTTCCTGGTCAATGTGGGCGTGGCGAGGACGGTCAAGGAATCGAGGATGACGCTGAGAACTTGTGCCTGGGAACCTGGAAAGATGCGGCTTCCACGGGGAAGACCACAGGACATGAGGAGGCTGGTTTTGGACACGTGATGCCGAGAGGCCTTTGACAAATCTGGTGGGGGTGAGTAGTTTGGCCACTGGATCCAAGAGTCCGGAGTCTGGAGGGAGACTGGGGCTGAAGGCAGAAAGAGGGGAGGTTGTGGCACATGGGGCACCCGAAGTCCCGTCACAGGGGCCGCCTGTCCCATGCCTATGAGGACTCTTTCTGGCACAGACACCGCCTTCTCCCTGTGACCTCACTTGGCCTTTTCTGTGCACCCCGAGAGAGAGACAGAGACAGAAACACAGAGAGGGAAACTGAGGGAGAGGAAGAGAGAGTGCACATCGCCCTGCTGTCTCGTCCTATAAGGGCATCAATCCCATCCAATGAGGGTCCCTGTGACTTCACTGAACCTTAATAACCTCCTTATAGGCCCCACCTCCAAATACAGCCACGCAGGGGGTTAGGGCTGCAACATATGAAGTTGGAAAGGGTGCACAATTTAGACCATAACAGGTGGTGATGGAGAAGAAAGAGCCAGGGTGCACCCGGCGTTCCCGCTGCTGCGCCTAGGCAGATGGGAGCACTGCCGGGGTGAAGACCCAGCATCCGCCCAGCCTGGCCCTGCCCAGCCTGAGGCTGCTGGACCATGGGCCTTGCCCAGACCGAGTGTCTGCCTGGCAGCTTCCGCAGATGAAGGGGTGCGTAGGGAGCAGGAGGAGAGAAGAGGCAGCCTGGGCCAGGAAGCCCTGGGTGAAACACAGCCCAGCCCTCAGCAGCCAGCTCGGGCAGGTGACCCCCTGGGGCTTCCTGGAGGCACCGGCCTGAGCATGAGACCGGCCCTCTGCGCCCTTGGTGGGGAGGGCCAGGCACAGGGAGGCAGCGGGGGTGCTGTGGCAGCACAGGGCGGAGGGAGGGGTTGAACATGTGGGGCAGGGGGTGGGCATCTTGGTCACAGTTGCCAGCGAGGCCACAGGATGATTTACCAGGAAGACGAGGCTGTGCTTCCACTGTCGGGGGCCAGCCCTCCCCATGTGCCCACCCCAGCTGCTGTCTGCACACAGCTCCCCCTGTCTCCCTCCTGCCGAACCAGAGCAGCTGTCATCAGAGGGCCTTCTCAGGACCTCTCCTCTCCCTCCCCGGCCCACCCCCTTCTCCCCAGGCTCCAAGTCTCGCCTCTCTCAGCCCCTTCAATGCTCTTCTCCCCTCTCTGCCCCTCCCGGGGCACCTCTGTCTCCCACGAAGCTGGAAGCCAGCAGCCAGCAAGGCCCCATCCTCATCTCGTCTGGGCAGCACGTAGAATTCTGTTGGGAGCTGCTGAGCCCGCGGAACATGGGGCCAGTTGCTGAGGACCAGGCAGCTTGGGGTGGGGCATGGGTACATGGAACCCACGGGCCTCGCGGGCCGCCCTCACGGGGCCTTCCTGCACCTGATCACTTCCTTCCCCTTCTCTCTCTCTGTCCTTCTCCTGAGGCCTCAAGGAGACCTCCCCACCACAGGAGGAGAGAGCATGGCGGCTGCCCCGGCCTCAGGCTTGCCAGGGGCCTGCGTCATCTTGCTTGGTCCTATAGTGACTGCATTGGGTGCGCCCCTGGGGTCCTGCATGCCCTGGTGAGGGGTCCATGTTTCTTGTGTCCTCAACTTCTGAGGCCCCCTCCCGTCACCCACTGCCAGCACAGATCATTTGAGCCTCGCCTCCTGTCCAGGTGAGGCCCTGGGCCCTGTCCCTCCCCACGTGCTTTCTTCAGCGGGAGGGACTGAGAGCTGCTGTCCTGCCAGTGGCTGTGGCCTGTGGGCTCTGGAGAGGCCCCTCGGCTTGGCAGGCAGCCTGGGCCCAGCCTCCTTCCATGTAGAGGGAGCCATCCACTTCGAGCAGCCCCACTTCTGACATCAGCCTCGAGCGCAGAGGCTTCCAGAACCACTTGGAGGCCTGGTCGTTTGCTAGAGGAACTCGGAGGCTGGCAGTCATGGTTTTCATGCTCAGGGTTCATTACGGCGAAAAGACACAGGGTGGAACCAGCCGAGAGAAGCAGCCACGGAGGTTAGGGCACAGAGGCCTGTAGGTTAAGGCACGGAGGCCTGTAGGTTAAGGCACGGAGGCCTGTAGGTTAGGGCGCGGAGGCCTGTAGGTTAGGGCGCGGAGGCCTGTAGGTTAGGGCACGGAGGCCTGTAGGTTAGGGCGCGGAGGCCTGTAGGTTAGGGCGCGGAGGCCTGTAGGTTAGGGCACGGAGCATCCTGCCCTCTGCCGTGGAGCCAGGACGGTGTCATCTTCCCAGCACTGATGTTTGACAGCACCTGGGGAGGCTCACCCAGCAGGGAAGCCCGTCGACCTCCAGGCCTGAGTCTTCACTGGCTTCACCACAGCAGCTTGGGAGGTGTCCATGGCTGACCTGAGTCTCCAGGCCTTCTCACGTCAGCTGATCCCATGAGACCCCAGCCCCCCACATCACATTGTTACTTCCTGGCTAGCCCAAGACCCCAGGTCAGTAAAGACACTCATCAGCAGACCATTCCAGGGCCTTAGACATCCCCTCCTAAAAGCTGAGGGCACGTAGCCTGAGCCCTCCTGTGGCAGGGCGAGACTCCTCATGGCAAGGCCTCTTTCCTCCACCCTCCCCTCGGATGGCCGAGCTCTTGAGGTGCAGAGCAGTGGCTGGGAGGCAAAGCAGTTCCCGTGCACTTCCCTCCCCTAGGCCTGCCCTGCCTGCTAACGGTGGTGCCCTGGAGACCCCTGTGAGAACGCGGACCCCTTCTCTTGGGTTGGGGTGGGGGCAGACCTGGGTGCTGGACAGAGCCTGGATGTGGCTGTGGAGGGAGAAGGTCCCAGGGAACTCAAGCAGGCGGGCAGAGGACTCTGCCGAGCAGCCCTGGGGCCGCTGACTCACACCTTCCTCCCATGCTCCCCTCGTGGGTGGGCGCGTTCTCATTGGGAGTCCCTGACTTGGTGCTGCACATATGTTCTGAGAAGCTTGTAGATAAACAAGTATTTTTAAAAATGGCAGGAGATTTGAAATGCGCTCAGAAACTTTCCATTTCCACATTAAAGGGAACTTGTGTAAAGTGACTCACCAGCCAATTTGTGTTTTTTAAACATCAGATTTGCCTAAAAGAAGGCGCACCTGTTAGCCATCTTTTTTTTTTTTTTTTTTTGAGATGGAATCTTGCTGTGTTGCCCAGGCAGGAGTGCAGTGGCGTGATCTCAGCTCACTGCAACCTCCACCTCCTGGGTTCAAGCAATTCTCCTGCCTCAGCCTCCTGATTAGCTGGGACTACAGGCACACACCACCATGCCTGGCTAATTTTTTGTATTTTAGTAGAGACGGGGTTTCACCGTGTTGCCCAGGCTGGTCTCAAACTCCTGAGCTGAGGCAATCCGCCTGCCTGGGCCTCCCAAAGTGCTGGGATTACAGGCATGAGCCACCGTGCCCGGCCCCTGTTAACCATCTTATAGCACTCATGAGTCTGCTCGAGGAGAGGATGCCAAGACGCCAGGGCACCCGGAATTCACATGAGCAGCCCTGCCTTTGATTTCATTGGTGCTTTGCGTGTTTCAAAATGCTTTCTCATTTTTCATTGCGTGTGATTTCACACCCACATTGTGAGGGGGACTGCAGGTGGGAGGTGGGTATCACTTCTCCCGTTTAGAGACGAACGTGCTGAGGTCCAGAGATGAAGGGGCTTCCCTGAGATGGCCCTATGTAAAAGTGGCAGAGCTGCAGGCATTTGTGAACCTCGGAGCGCCTGAGTGACTCTGAATTTTGTGTCCACGTGTGTGCACATGCACCCAGGCAACCACCGTGAGCACCGGGTGGTCCTTATTGCCTGCTGTGCACTTCCGAAGCTCCTGTTTGACCTCCTGCATCTGCAGGAAACCTGCCAATACATAGGTCTTGGCAGTGGTGAGGCTTCGGCTCATGTTTGGTGTTCTGGAAACCCCTCTGACAATGGCCATTTTCAGGAGAAAGGTGGGCATGGGAGAGCACAGAGCGGTGGGTGGCATCCCAACATGGGGAGAGGCCTCTCACGGAGAAAAGACATCTCAGCATCTCAAGGGACAGAAGAGCGCTTCCCAGCCACGTAGGCCTGAAACATCCATACACACACGTGTGCACAGGCATGGCTGGGCAGCCCACAGAGGTGAGGAGGGGGTGTGGGGGAAAATGAAGTCATGGATAATTGCTTAGCTGCCGTGAGAATGTTCCCTGCTAATTTACAGCATTAGGAGGACTCAGGATACCACGCTTCCTCCCGAGCTTGGACGATACGGTCCCTCGACACCAGCAGACGCAATTATCCACATTTAACTGAGGGCTTGTAAAATCTATTTGTCTGGCAGAATGTGAGTATAATTGCTATAAATTAAATAAGGATACATTTGTAGCTGGGTGGTGACCCAGTCTGAGCTAGTTCAGAGAAGGGTGCCATCTCCTCAAACCTACCGCCTGGTGCCAGGCCGCATGGGAAGGGGCTGGGTCTTCCGTGCCATGTCCTCCCTCACTTTTTGGGAAGGAATTCCTCTCCCAAACCTCCTTCTTAAGCAGCGGGTCTAAGCAGAGTGGATTTGCCACCCAGACTTGGGAGATGCCAGGGCACTTGGCACAGCCACATCCATCCTTCTCTGTCTTGGTCTTAGTCTGCCACTTCCTGATTTTCTCCCCTGATCTCTTTGCTGAGAAGCATCCCTGAGCTGAGATGCTGGCCTGAGACTTGGCCCCACAACTGACCACCCTCACATGTCTGGGCATCTGTGTCTGTGCCTTTCTTCTTGCTCTTGGCCAGAGGTCGCAGGTTCTTGGCTGAAACACGCGGCTTTCCCTCTTGGCACGGTTTGGATCCTTCTTTATAAAAGTGCTCAAGGAGATTATCTAGTGGAAGGAAAATTGGGGGCAAGTACCTTTCTTTTGCTGTAGGAAGAACGTGGCCAACTTTTAGCGTGGGAAACGTGTGTGCACGCGTGTGCTTGGGTGGGTGTGCAAGGAGGGAGGACTAGGCAGCTGGATGGAACACGTACATCCTCGCAACTGGAAAAAACATTTTGTCATTGTGGTAAAATATGCATAACATAAAATGTACCATCTTAACCATTTTTAAGTGCACTGTTCAGTGGCATTAAGTACATTCACTTTGTTGTGCGGCCATCACCATCCATCTCAAGAATGTTCTTATCTTTCTAACCTGAAGCTCTGTCCCCAGGAAACACGAACCCCCCTTCCTCTCGCCCCAGCCCCTGGCATCTCCGTTCCACTTTCTGTCTCTGAGTCTGCCAACTCTAGGGACCTCACACGAGTGGACTCACACAGGATTTGTCCTGTTGTGACTGGCTCATTTCGCTCAGCGTCATGTCTTCAGGGTTCATCCATGTTGTGTGTGTCAGAATGTCCTCCCGTTGTAAGGCTGGTCATATTCCCTCTATGGATGGACCATGTTCTGTTTCTCCATTTGTCCATCCACAGGCACTGGGCTGCTGCCCCGTGTGGCTCTTGGGAGTGACGCTGCTGTGAACACGGAGTGCACGTCTCTGTTGGAGTTGCGGCTCTCAGTTCTCTTGGGGTTGCACCCAGGAGCGGGGTTGCTGGCCGTATGGCAATTCCATCTTGATTGTTTAAGGAACTGCCAAACCTTCATTTTCACAGCAGTGGCGCCATCTTCCGTTCCCACCAGCAGTGCTTGAGGGTTGCAACTTCCCCACATCCTCACCAATGCCTTGTTGCTTTCTGTGCTTTTGATAGCAGCCATCCTCACGGGTGTCAGGCAACCCATTGGCTTGGAGTCAGGACTCTTCCCTGGCTGGGCACGTACCTCTGAGGAAGAAAGGCCTTGGGGAACAGCTACTTTTCAACACCCAGGGACAAGTCAGGCTGCTGGTGCTCTCTGGAAGGAATTGTGACAGGGCCGGGGTGTCCTCTCTGATGTCCTCAAGGACTGCAGAGCCAGGCCCCTTCTTTCCTGAGAGCTTCAGCTGAGGTGCCCCTGAGCAGGAGTGAGTATTCTGCCTCTGAACAGGGGTTTTGGGAGAGGCTGAGGGGCCGAGAGACTCTTACAGGAAGCAAGGAGAAGCTTCTCTGCCTCTGTTATCTTCTCTCCTCTCTCCTGGGCTGTGCAGATGATGTAGGAGGAGTCACAGCCACTTCTCCCCTTTCCTGCCATTCCGGCAGAGCACCTGGCTGCCCCTTCCCCCCTGCCAGGAGAGATGTGCCCCTTATGCAGAGCTGGGGAGAGCAGCAGGGGCAGGGTGGGGCCGCCTTCCTTCTCCCTGCTGTGAGAACCCTGCTGCAAACCATGCCAAGGGGCCTGGGGCTCTCCAGGAAACTGTGGGATTCCTCTGCTGTGGGTAAGGAAGGTGGGCCCTGCCCAGCCTGCCAGCCAGGTGCAGCCAGCAGGAGGGGGAGCCGTAACCCCAAAACAGCACATCCTCTAGGCCCACAGTTTGCCCTGCAGACTTTCATGGCAAGGGGCTGCTCTATTTGTGTTGCTTTAGATTCTAAAGGTCACAAAACAGCCAGCTGTGCTTGTCAGTACCAAGGGGTCAGCAATCCAGGCAGATAGGTCCAAGCGGCCGCTGAAGCCTGAGCGGCAGCCCCAACCCAACCTGGAGGGGCAGGTGCGGGGAGGGCCGGCCTCCACTTCCCCTGCAGCTTCTCTCCCCACAGGAGGCTACTGGGATCGGCCCCAGGGCCCTCATGCTGGCCCCTGTGGGAGGGCCAGTGTCTTCACTCTCTCTGGTCACCCCATTGCAGGGGCCACACCAGAAGTCCTGGGCCACGTTGCTGTCTTGGATCCTGGAACCAGTGAGCATCCTTGGTGGATAGTGGGGGCTGACAGTGAGAACGGGGACTGTGATGCTCTCCCTGCCCTATACGCCTAGCAGGAGAGCTGGCGGGCCTGCTGGGGAGGAGGCTTTGGGCGTGGCAGTGGGCCGAGCAGGAAGGGCTGGTTTGGCAGGGCCACAACCAAAGCACCTCAGACCAGAAGAGGGAGGGAGGCCCGACTGCAGTAACTGCCCCCAGGTCCACTCCTTGACCAAGGGCTGCAGGTGCTTCCAGCTGCTTCCAGAGGGGACCCAGCTGCCCTTTGGCTCTCCCAGATGAGCTGAGACCTGTTCGTGCAGGCGCCAGCCCTTGGCCTTGGGGACACCTGTGGGCAGCTCTGCCCTGCCTGGGGGTGCTGGAAGGACTCCGTTGCACCACAAGGGTCCTAGAGTGCAGGTGGGAGGAAGAGGAGGCTGCAGAAGGAGGCACAGGTGTGGCCTTTTCCAGCCTCCTCCTGGAATTCTGGGACCCATGTCAGTGGAGAGGGAAGCAGAGACTCTCAGAGTCTGGGGGCATCTGCAGGGGAGGAGGTGGGAGGGGCCCGCTCCAGTGTGTGTGGGGGCTCCTCTGGGGTCTGCAGCATGCTCAGAGACCCCTGCAGTTCCTCTTCTTCCCCCACAGCCCCAGCACATGCAGGCCGCCCTTTGCAGAGACCCCTCCTTGTGACCCACACAGACTCTGCCTCCCCTCCCCCAGGGCCCAGATGAAAGCAGAGTTTCCCATAAACGTCAGGCAGGGAGCTGACTCAACCCAAGCCCCTCTCTCCGAGGACCTGCTCCCTGTGTGTCCATCATAACTGAGCCGCATGCGATTGTGTGACTGTCCTGCCATGTGGCCGTCCAGCTGCCCGCCCTGGTGGCCCCAGGAGCCAGCAGAGTGGCTTTGGAAAGCTTGGGGCTGCCTGCATGCATACTACACACAAGGAGGGAGCTTCTCTCTCCTCCATCTGCGTCTGCAGCGCTGAAATACAAGAGCTGAGATGTCTAGGGCTGCCAAGTTTCATCAGTTCTTCTACAGCAGCTGGGGTCGGCCTCAGGGGCGCACGGTGTCCCCTTCTCCCTGGGTGGGGGAGGGGAGGTACTCTGAATGACCCCCAGGATCAAAAAATGGACCTTGGAGTATTTAGCCCCCGGCTTCGTATGGGGATCACTCAGGGTCCAGCCATGGGCAACCTCCTAAAGGCAGGACTCTGTGTGCCAGGGACTGGCTCTTTTGAACAGCTGGGCTTAAATGAATACAAAGATTCTACCAGGCAAAGGTAGGTGCACCTCGTAGGTGGCACTGGGCAGATTGCACTCCCAAGTGGTCTCATAAGTCACTTGAACTCCCCAGACTCAGAACCCCATGAGAAAATAAATTGCAGCCTGGTGGCCCTGGGATTGTTGTGGGTCTTCGTTCACATGCAGACTGTGGCGGTGGGCTGGGGAGGCTGCCCCACAGAACAGGCCTGTGCTTTGGCAGCTGGGGACCTCAGAAGCTCAGGAGCCCTCTGGGGACGGAAGCTGGACTGCGATGGCCTTTCCCGCTGCCCTGGCTCCCGCCACCTTGGGCTGCATCCCAGACCTACTGTCAGGGGGTTGCTGCCTGGCTCCTTCTGGCCAAATGGAAAGATGTCAGCAAGGAGCTACAAAGCCCATCTTTTCACCAGAGCCTGTTCGCACCAGCAGGAGCACAGAGGGTGTTCACTCTTCCCTTGGGCACGCTGTCTGCCCGGGCGCCCGTCCTCTTGGGGATCTGCTGCTTCTCCATGTAGCAGTTCCTCAGCTCTGCTAGACCAGACGTCCCAGGCCCGTCTTTACTGTTTCTGAATCCGCAGCCTGGAGCAGGCAGACAGGTGAACAGACAGAGAGACAGACAGACAGACACAGGCTTAGGAAACTGAGAGCGCAGGGAGACCAGAGGGGTGGAAGGGATTCACATGGAGCCTTCACCCTGGGGCCTGGACGCACGGGGCACGGGGCACGGGCCCGCCACATTTGCATATTGAAATTCGTGCTGAGGGGGCTTTGTGGGGAAGTTCTGTGTGTTAATCCACCTTCCTATGGAAAGGAGGAAATTATTCATAATTAAAAAGTAATAATAATGTGGTGTGAAGGAACTCGCTGTACATTACCCAGAAGGAAGGGGGTAGGGTGGCCAATCTATTTTTAATAGTCTCCATGGCAACAGAGATTTTGTTTACAGTGATTTTTTTTACCCCTTGTTCTTCAGCAAGGCAATTGCTGATTTGCATTTTATTAGAAAATGCTGTCGCAAGTCTCTGATATGGACAGGAGTGGGGCCCTGGAGGAGACTCTGGGAGGGCCCTTGAGAACCTGCCTGAGCCTCTTCTGGGGGCTTTGTGGACCCTGGACAGAATAACAAGGCCGAGGCCAGCAGAGCTGGTGGGGAGCTTCCTTCCACGGCCCAAACCCAGCTGGGTCCCCTCTGCCTGGTCCTGTCCTGCCCCTCCTGCCCCTGAAACACAGCTTCGCAGCCCCCTACAGGCCCCCGCTCCTACCCCCAGAGCCCATGCCACCTGCCCAGGGCACCACTACTCGCCTGTGTGAGGCTGGTGGGGCCACTTGGCACAGAACCCAGGCCCCAGCTGAGGTACAGATGGGATGGCAGCCGCCTGCCCTGTGGCAGCCAGTGCACATGGCTGCTGGCCAGGCTGCAGAAGGACGGCCCGGGCTGGGTGCCCAGGTGCGAGCTCTTCCTGGACCCTGTGGGCTCGTGGCCCGCTGCTCTGTGGGCTGCCTTCCAGCCCCCTCCCCTCTGCCCGTCGCCCAGGTGCGCACCTGCAGAAGGGTCTCTCACTGGGGTTGCAGCGCTGCCTGTGCCCAGAGCCTCCTTCCACCGGCTTCAGAGTCTCCACACTCCAGGTGGAAACCTGCTCCCCGGTGAAGTGTGGCCGTGGGAAGAGAAGAGCTCACGGCCTGGGCCTCCTGGGTGGGAGTAGGGGCGCTGCGGCTCCAGGAATTCCCTGCTGTTTGTGTGGGGCCGCAGCAGCCCAGGTGTCACTTTTGTGTTGTGGCTCCTCCCCACGTCCGTGGAAATTCAGAAAGCCTCTGGACACAGCAGGTTCTGGAAGGAGAGCCAGGCGAATGGTTGTTCTACTCAGAGACTCTGCATCCTGCCTTTGGGATAATTTGGAGTCTAAGTCAAGGAAATTGAGGAAGTGCAGCCTTTGTAACCAGAGCGGTTTCTTGACTGGCACAGAAATGGGCACTGCAGGGGAGGGGTGCCCCGGCCTGCCCTCTCGAGGCTGGGTCTGGGCTGGTTTGAGGTTTTTGTTTTGGTCTCTCGCATTTCAGAAATTTCATCTGCAAGTGACATTTGCGGGCAGTTCCCCTTCCCCCTGCTTTTAAACCAGCAGAACCTTTTGGGAAAATGCCCGATTTTCCTTCTTAGGAGAGGTGAACGGAGGCAGGGCAGAAGCCGGCTGCTTCCTCTGGCTGCGAGGGTGTGGAAGGCAGGCCAGGGGGTTGGGCGGAGAGGGGCTCAGGGTACAGAGTGGTAGTCACCCCTTTACCATGGACAGGGATCATGCCACACACACACACAAAACACTTGCATACACACCGCACATACATTCATACACACATGCACCATGCCCTCACATATATACACACATGCATAGATGCACACATACATACACCACACACACATCACGACACATGAATACACACCACACACATACACATGCACCATGGCCTCATACATACATACATGTGCATACACACACACCATACACTCATACATATCACACACAACACATGCATACACATCACACACAAACCACGTCCTCACATATATCGCACACAACACATGCATACATGTCACGTACACATTCACGCACATATACCACCATGCCTTCACACACATACCCATGTGCATACACACAGCACACAGCACACACATCACACACAACACATGCATACACAACACACATGCATTCATACACACTATACCCTCATACATATACACACATGTGCATACACACACAATACACTCATACATATCACACACATGTATACACCTCACACACATTCACACACATACCACCGTGCCTTCACACATACACAAATGTGCATACACACATATACACCACACACATATCACACACCACATGTGCATACATACCACACACATTTACATACATGCCCACACACATATATACACATGCTCATACATGCACACATACCATACACATACCATACACTCACACATATCACACACAACACATGGACACACGACACATTCATACACACCATGCCCTCACACATATACACACATGTGCAGACACACTACACGCAGATCACACACAACACGTGCATATACACCACACACATTTATATACACACACCACCCCCACATACGTATATATGCACATGTGGCTACATGCACACATGCCACACACTTGCATACACCACACATACATATACACAACACGTGCACACACGCTGCACACACATTGTTCCATATTTTCCGTTTAATTGGCCCCAGTATGAGCCTTCATTGTTCATTCATTCAGCAAACATCCCCTGAGTGCTCGCCCAGGGCTCCACAAGGCCTGGGGCCTGGCTTGTCCAACATGGGTTCTCTAGAACAACCATTGCATGCATGGATCACAGCATGAACAACTGCTACAAGTCAGGCACCATGGGAGACTGGGAATGAGGCTCTGGTCTTGCCTCACCACTGTGCAGGTGGAGGTATGGGGACCCCAGGCGGGCAGGCAGGCAGGCGCTTACAGCACTGAGGGAGGGCATGGCAGGGGAAGCCTGGGGCCAGGGCGGCCCCAAGGAGGGAACTGATGGAGACCTGGAGGGGAGGTGGGAGAAGGCTGGAGGCGGAGCCCGCAGAGCTGAGGCCAAGGCTGAGCACGTTCCCCAGGGAAGAGTGCTCCACACAGAAGGATGGTGCGTGCAGAGGCCCTGGGTCTGAGACAGCCTGGCTGCTTGGGGTAACTGCAGTTAATTCCAGAATGAGTCTCGGTGGGTTTTGGTGTTTGCATTTGGTATGAGCACATCTGTGATGCGCTATGAGGTGCCCCCCGCCCCCTCAGAATGCCTTGGGACACTTCGGTACAGTTCCCAAGCTGGAACACACACCTAGAAAGCAGGATGCAGGAGAGCGGCACACAGGAAGTCCTGGGAACATTCGATCCCATTACGTGACAGCATCAGCTCCATCAGCACAGTGCTCAGTGCCAGGGGCAGGAAAAAAATGACTGTGTTCAAGGTGCTTCCTGTTGCTGTTTTTATTTTATAGAGGAGGGAACTGAGGCACAAAATGCCAAGGTGGCTGGTGGAGATCACACAAGTAGAAAGTGGGGGCTCTGCACTCAGCCCGGGTCTCCAGATGCCCAGCCCAGCCGTGTGGTGCAGAGAGTGGGAGGGGTGTGAGCAGGTGCCAGCTCGTTCCCCAGCCTACAGTGAGCAAGCACCTGATGGTGCCAGAGGTGAGCAGCTGGTATGGGGGGCCTTGCCTTCCTGGGGTTGGCAGTCAAGCAGAGCAGCCTGCAAAGCAACTGAGGCAGGAGGGATTGTGGAGTTCAGGAGGCAGGAGGCACCGCCTGACCTGGGTGTGCATGTTCCACTGATGAGCAACAAAACACCTCCAGCTCAGGGGCTTCAGCAACACCATTTCTCTGAAGGCCGCTTTTCTGTCAGTCAGAAGCTCAGGTACAGCTTAGCTGGGCTCTCCGCTCCCAGCTCCTAGAGACCGTGCCCATTCCTCACCGCGGGACCCCTCCGCTTTCATGTCACCAGAGAAGAAGTTCCCCCTTGCCCCATCCCTTTCACCGTGGAATCCCCCGGCTTCCTTTTCTGTGGCCAGCTGGAGAAAACTCTCTGTGTTTCAAAGGCTCATCTGCTTAGGTCGGGTCCACCTGATAAGCTCCCTATCAGGGTCCACTGACTTGGGACCTTCATGACCCCCACAAAATCCCCTCACAGCCACACCTCGGTTTGTGTTTGGCTGAAGAACTTGGAGATGTGTGTGCACCAGGTGCTGACCTGGAACTCTGCCCGCCACAGCCAGAACGATGTGTGGAGACCAGAACCAGCCTGGAACGCAGCAGGGTAGACGCCGCTGACTGGGAGCGGGGGTATCTTATGTCCCAGAGGAACCCGACTGCCCACAAGAGACACTCCCTTGGCCTAAGGCAGCCAGGCGGCCAGGGCACTGTGTGCAGGGGGCCATCCAGCATTGCACACGCATGCTGAGCTGAGGCAGCGGGCACAGGAACAGCTGTTCACCGTCCAGGTGTGCAGAGCTGAAGGGTGGAGAGTGGCAGTGGAGAGGAGCAGGTGGGAAAGAAGGAGAGGACCTGTTGTCCTAAAAGAAATCACAACACATCCTTCCATCTACATTGTCTGCATTCCAAATACCACCCAAGATGCCAGGAGGCTGCCGTTCTTCCCTCCAATCTGTACCTTCCAGGCTGAGGCCACTTGACCCCATCAGCAGGGCCCAGAGGTGCTGGAGTAAGAAATAGGTGGATGGGGGTGTCTCTGAGAGGCCAGACAGCATCCCTAGAGCTGGCCCCCTGCTGCCTCTCACCAGTGCCCACCCCCCAGATTGACCCCATGACACTGGTCTCCAGGGACCTGCTTGTCCCCTCTGTGGGAATATGGGGACCCTAGCTGCCTGCCAGCTCCAGGCCTGAGGCCCACCTGCTCTGGGGTGAGACACGGGGCCTTGCAGCTGCGTGCCCTTGCACTTCACTTCTTGCTTATCAGTTTCCATATGGACAGAGGCAACATGCCACCACCTTCTGCTCATGGAGTATGGATTTCAGAAGGCCACATATCTACATAAGTAATAGGCAGCCACTTCAAAGGCCACAGAACGAAAATAAACCAGAAAATAGCAAGTGTTGGTGAGGATGTGGAAACATTGGAACCTTTGTGCGTTGTTGGATGTAAAATAGTTCAGACACTGGAAAATAGGGTGGCAGTTCCTCAGAAAGTTGAACATGGAACTATCACACAATCCGGCAGTCTCGCTCCTATACACACACTCCAAAAAGACTGCAGTGGGGGCTCAGAGAAATCCACTCCAAAAAGACTGCAGTGGGGGCTCAGAGAAATCCACTCCAAAAGGACTGCAGTGGGGGCTCAGAGAAATCCACTCCAAAAAGACTGCATTGGGGACTCAGAGAAATCCATGTGTGCATGCGTTTATAGGAGCACCATTCGCAAGAACCCAAAGGCAGAAACAAGCCAAAGGCCTGTCAACTGGGGAGTGGAGGCACAAAACATGGTAGGGCCACGCAAGGGAGTGCCACTGAGCCACAGAAAGGAACCCAGTTCTGATACAGGCTGCCACATGGACAAACCCTGAAAACAGTGTGCTCAGCAGAAGGGGTGGCCTTTTGTGTCTAGCCACATATTGTATGATTCCACTTATATGAAATACCCAGGATAGGTAAATCCACAGGGACAGAAAAGAGATTGGTGGTCGCTGAGGGCCAGGAGGCAGGGGCTGGTGATGGGGAGAGGTCGCTTAACCAGGTAGGGGGCTTTCTGTTGGCGTGATGGAAATGTTTTGGAAGTTGATGGAGACAGTGGTTGCATCATGGATTAAATGACACTAAATGATACACTTTAAAATGGTTAATTTGGGGTAATGTGAATTTCACCTTGATAAGTAATAATAATACAAGAATTACTTGATGGGAGAGACCATTAATGCAAGAACAATGATGGTGATGATGTTATCAGCTCAGTTTCACCTGTTGTTATAATTCTGGTTATTATCGTTATTCAGATGCAATTTGGCATTAACTCAGCCAAACAATGTGGGCCTCATTGGCTAAATGCATTTTAAGAATCTGCTGCTCGGAACAGAGTCTCCTAGGGACCTGCCTTCCATCCAGCACCCCCTTAGACACCATGTCTAGGTCTGTGGTTCGGGGAGCCCTGAGCAGCAGATGGGGAACCTGCAGTCTCGGAGGTTGCTGTCTTTAAAACCACAGCGTGACTTGGTCAGGCTTCTGGGCCCCCATCCTGCTCAGATCTCATCGCCAGCTGGTCACTCCAGCCTTTTCTGTGTAAGTTCTTCGGCTGATTCCGCCCCGTGCACTCACCTCCTCGTCTTTGACCTCATAGCTCAGTGCTGCACGGGGACCACTCAACCCTCCCACTGGTCTCGCCTGATGAAGAAGCTGTCCTCGGTGGGGCACTTCTCGCCATGATGAGAGAGATCATTTGGTAACAGCCCCTGCAGACCCAGCCATCGAGTGTGTGTCTGGGCCGGGTGTTCTGCTATATACGCAGCCTCCCTCCTCACAGTGACCCAGGAGGCGAGTGCTCCTTCTACCCCCACTTCACAGACCAGCAAACAGAACTCCGGAGATCAGAAGCAGCTTCCTGGGGTCTCACAGCTGGCAAGCATCCAGGGCAGGATCGGAAGTGGGGCTGGCGGGCTCCAGAGCCCACGCTGGAAACAAACTAGCTGGGACCTGGGTTCCTCGCTTGGCACGGCTCCTTGGAAGAGGAGCCGGCGTTTTGTCTTTGCATTCCGACTCCAGGCCAGTGCTGGCTGCATAGTAGGTCTTTATATAATGCAAACGAGTAAAAGAACCATTCTCTGTTGTTTCTTAGCAAAGAGGACCCTGAGAATGGGTTTTTCACAAGCCCTCTTGGAGGGCCTTGCATTCTTGTCTTGGTGTTACCCCCACCTTCCCCCAAGCCACCTTGAATGAATTCCTGCCCCCAGCCGCCTAGTTCTCCTTCCTCCTTTGCAATTCTGCAGAAGTCCTCCCCGTGCCTTGTGCCCCAATCCTGAGGGACCCTCTGTCCTCCAGACAACTCGCTCCTTCTGGTTTGAATGGAAGCCAAATGCAGAGCCTCATTTATTGTCTTGCATTGTGAGTTACTGCATGTTCCCGTCTTGCTCTCCAGCCAAATTACATACTACTTTGAAAGAAGGCAGGACAAGCTCACAGCACTCCAACGAAGATGCGGAAATACATCACACACGAAGTGAAAGCCCCACTCCTTCCTGTCCTCCCCCAGGGGAAGCCTCTTTTAACAATAGGACAGATGCTCCCAGACCTTTATTCAATAGTTGAGTGATTTATTTGTTCATTCGTGAGATTTCTATTGTTACTTTTACTAAAAACATGCAAACAGGCCAGGCGAGGTGGCTCACGCCTGTAATCCCAGCACTTTGGGAGGCCGAGGCAGGTGGATCACCTGAGGTCAGGAGTTCAAGACCAGCCTGGCCAATGTGGCAAAACCCCGTCTCTACTAAAAACACAAAAAATTACTGGGTATGGTGGCGGGCGCCTGTAGTCCCAGCTACTCGGGAAGCTGAGGTAGGAGAATTGCTTGAACCCAGGAGGCAGAGGTTGCAGTGAGCCAAGATTGCCACGGCACTCCAGCCTGGGCAACAAGAGCGAAACTTCGTCTCAGAACAAAAACAAAAACACGCAAGCATGCACGGATGTCGGTAAGCGTCAGCGGGTCTGCAGCTCACCTCACTCCACCATAGCTCCCCAGCAGCCTGGCGTGGAAGTCCGTGCAGATCCACCTCAGTTGCGTAGAGGAGTCTGGAGCCAGCTTTGGGTGTTTCTTTGCATTCCCCAAATATTGTCCCCCAAGATCCTGACTGCACAGTAAACATCCAACATTGCGGGGAGTCACCCTTTCCCATGGCGGGGGCAAGCCAGTTAAACAAACACATGCAGTTGCCCCAGAATTTTATGAAGCAAATTTTATCAACTGCTGGAGCCAATTCCATGCAATGTGGTCATGCTGGGAAGGTGGGACGTGGGAAGATAATGACACTCGGCGCAGCATCACGTTTGCAGGCGTGAAAGGAAACTGAGGGTACCATTTGTTAATTGTCCCCATCCTGATGGGACGTGCCTCCCTCTCCACAATTCCCGGCAATTAGAAGTGAATCAGGGATATCCTGGCGGGAGAAACAACAGCCAGGCAATGGAGAGGCCTCATCCTCGCCAGCCCAGGGAGAAGCGGGTGGCTGTCCTGCCTGGACACGGAGTGGAGGGTGTTGTAGGAAGAGTCTGAGACCCAACCAGTCCTGAGACATAGAGGCTGAGAAACGACCTGGCAGAGTCAAGATCCCCCAGCGGGAGCCATGGGTGAGAATTTTGGGGCTGAGGCAGTGCTGAGCAGATCCCATCCCTAGGGTTGTCAGCAGCTGGGAGAAGGAGCAGGAAGAGAGTTTGTTTGTCTCTAGCCGGTTTCCATCTTCTAAAGCAACGTAAAGAATGAGAAAATAATCTCTCAAAATAAGCTGTAGCTGAACGACACAGACAGGCATGTTCCCAGCATCTCTGTTCACAAGAGCTCAGAAATGGAAACAGCCCAAACATTCATCAGCAGAGAGATGGATAAATAAACCCAAGGGCGCTCGGAATATCACGCAGCCATGAAAAGGGGCAAGGGGCCAATACATGCAGGGAGGTGAATGGGCCTCAAAACCCTGATGTAGCATGAAAGGAGCCAGCAGTGATGATGTGCAGTCCCAAGATTCCATGCACAGGAAGTTCTAGGACAGGGAAAACTCAGAGGTGGTGGAGAGCAGTGAAGACAGTGGTTGCCCTGGGGGCTAGAGGTGGGAATGGCTGGGGAGGGGCATGGTCTGCATCTTGGCAGGTGAAGGGTTGCACAGCTGTGTGCATTTGCAGATTCATGCGTTTCTTTTTGTTGTTTCTTGTTTTTGTGTTTGAGACAGAGTCTCACTCTGTCACCCAGGCTGGAGTGCAGTGGTACCATCTCAGCTCACTGCAACCTCTGCTTCTTGGGTTCAAGCGATTCTCCCGCCTCAGCCTCCCGAGTAGCTGGGATTACAGGGGCACGCCACCATACCCAGCTACTTTTTGTGTTTTTAGTAGAGACGAGGTTTCACCATATTACCCAGGCTGGTCTCGAACTCCTGGCCTCAAGTGATCCACCCAAAGTGCAGGGATAAGCCACCATGCCTGGCCCAGACTCACGCATTTCGTTGTATGTCAATTTTTACCTCGAGAGGAAAAAAATGTAAACAAACGTCAAACCCTAGTTGATGATGAACACGCTGTAGTATTGGGGGGAAGTGCACAGACGTCTGCAGCTTACTTTCAAATGCAACAAAAATAACAAACTAGGTTGACGGGCGTCAGGGGGTGGAGACAGGCACAGATTTGTGATGCAGTGTGTGGAGAATGCCCCAGTTGCATCGAGCTGGTGGGGTGCGGCTGTCACCGTCAAACTGCTCAACTTTTCCGTGTGTTTGAATATATTGGTGATAAAGTGTTGGGGGAAAATCAGCTGTAAGATGAGTACATAAAGGGCTGTTTTTGGAGAGACCTGGGGAACGTGCTTCACTGTGGCGATTGCTTGGGAGGCCCCCATAGTCTGGGAGTCCCAGCATCCTGCCGTGGTGAGATGATCCTGTGCAGGTCTTCGATTTCCTGGAGTCTAGGCTAGGTATCCGGTCCTGAGGAGGGGACTGAGGCTATCTGCTTCTTGGAACATCCATGATTCTGGTCTTCTAGGATTTTACAGACTAGCTGGGAGGTCAAACACATAGAGAGAGAAGAGTTAATCGCCTAAAACTTGTGTGAGGTAGGAAGGCAGCTGGACTCTGGAGATGGACAGGGGAATGGCCCAGGCAGCTGAGGTTTGAGCATACCAGGCCACAGGGAGCCATGGATGGTTCTTGGGGGAGGGAGGCTATGAGAGCAGGACTGGGCCCAATGAGTGATTTGAGGCACCCACCCACAGGGGTGGTGATGAGGGCCAGAAGCTGGGTAGTGGGAGGGGAGGGATAGGAGAGTCCGTGGAAGCTAGTGGCCTGGATGTGGGCGGAGGAGAGAACGCCAGAGCTGAGACTGGACCCCCAGTCCTTCTTGGCTTCTCACAGCCTGGCCCTCTGCGTCCATCTGTGTCTCCTGCCATCTTCGGGCCAGCTGCATGACCTGGGCACAGAGGGCTTCGCACCTGAGTGGGGCCGTGGGGCCTGGGGTGCCCATGGGCTGGAGCTCCTTGACTCATGCTCTGGTCCCAGCTTCTTGCATCCCTGATGCCCGGCGTGTAGACTGGCTCACCTCAAAGAGTTGGCTTAGGTGGGAGGAACCAGTGCCTAGCCAGGCCCTTGGGGGGCTGGGACATGGAGGGCTCCCACTGCTGTGGCCCTGCCCATGCCCACTGCCCTCATGGGCCTCAGCCCTGTGGCTTCCCACTGGCTCGTTCTCTCCCCCTCAGGCTCCTTCAAATCTGTGTCGTCAGCTGAGAGTGGGGACAGGACACTGGAATCACCCTTGGCAGGGAAGGAGTGAAAAGAGAGGACCATAGAAATCGAATGTCCTGGGCCGGGCGCAGTGGCTCACACCTGTAATCCCAACACTTTGTGAGGCCGAGGTGGGCGGATCACGAGGTCAGGAGATCGAGACCATCCTGGTCAACATGGTGAAACCCCATCTCTATTAAAAATGCAAAAATTAGCCAGGTGTGGAGGCGGGCGCCTGTAGTCCCAGCTACTTGGGAGGCTGAAGCAGGAGAATGGCGTGAACCTGGGAGGTGGAGCTTGCAGTGAGCCAAGATTGCACCACTGCACTCCACTCCAGCCTGGACAACAGAGCAAGACTCCACCTCAAAAAAGAAAAAAAGAAAGAAAAGAAAACAAACGTCCGGGAGCTTGTGCTGGGGGAGCCTGAGAGGATGGGGCCTGGCAGGTTTGCCCTGACACAGGTGCCTGGAGGGTGGGCAAGGAGGCAGCGCACTGGGTGACAGGGGACAAGCCCCACCCCGCCCGAGCCAGGAAAGCCGCCAGCCATGAAGCTGTCTGGGACATTCCCACTATAGCACAGCCCTCAGTGGCTGGACCTGTGGGGCTGTGGAAGCTGGCCTGTGGGGTGGGTGGCTGACGGGAGTGGAAGTCCGTGGTGGGGCTGTGTTCGTGGATTATTCCTGAGTTCTGGAGTCTGGAAGTCAGGCTTACCCACCTGTTGGTGATAGGTGTCCCTGACAGAGGTGCCCATCCACAGGAGTGCCTGGGGGTGGGGACCAAGCCTGAACCCCCATGGGGAGCTGTCCCTCTCTCATTCGCACAGAGCCCTGACCTCAGTGGCAGCCCTGCTGCGGGGACCTGGCCCCACCTTAGGGGTGTGGGCCTTGCCAGCCAAGGACTTTCTAGGATAGCCTGGCAAGCCAAGGGGCGACCAGTAGGCTCTCAGCCATCAGGAGAACATACACGGTTGTGCGGGGGGTGTCTTACTTTTCACCGCCCCTCCCCAAGCACCAAGGGAGACCCGTTCAGGGCCCCAGCAAGGGGAGGGGAGCCAAGTCTCCCTCCTTCTCCCGGCTGCAGTCCTCTCCCAGCAAGGCCACTGCCTCCCTTCTGAGATGAGAAAGGGTCCAGAGGTTAGGGTGCCTGGCGGGAGGGTCAGCCGTTCCCACAGCAGAGCAGATAGAGACCTTCAGCATGATCTGATGGCAATCCTGATGAGCCCTCTCTTTGCTGGGTACATCCAGTGGGTCAGGCTCCTGCTGAGAACTTGGCCAGCAACCTCGGGGCAGCCCCACGACATCCGGGAGGTGCTGCTCACACCCCCATAGTAGAGATGAGAAAACTGAGGATTCAAGCTGGATCCGGGTCAGAGGTAGAGGGTGGGCTGGCTCTGACCCTGGGCTGTCCGACTCCAAACCCGTGCTCTGAAATCCTATCCCATCGCCCAGCACTGATCCTTCACCTGGTCCTCCCATCGTCCAGCCTCCTGTTTCACAGACAAGGAGACTGAGAGCCAAACATGATAGCCAGTCGTGGAGCTCAGCATCCAGGCCCCGGCCCACCCTTTCCTGTGCAGTGGGGTCCCCACCACCCCACGTGGCTCCTGCTTTGTCTGTGTCTGCCCTGCGGGGCCCCCTGCACCCACTCCAGCGGGAGCCCTACAGCTTCTCAGGGAATCGTTAATCCCCGTCAGCACAAGCAAACAAACTCCCCGCTCCATTTATTTCACAGGGCTCCCAATTTAATTAGGTTTTCCAGTTTTCCGCCTGTCCTGGGCCAATCACTCCTTAAAACAGTGGAGAATTCATTTGCACCTGCTGTCAGAAAGCGTCTCTCCCCAGTTAGAAAAATAATTAAGCCATCATCACACATCAGGGGTAATGAATCACCATTTTTCATTCAGTTCGCAGGTCGTTTGTTTTCTTCTGCACTGGCAAAGGAGGTGCAAACTAAATTTGAGCAGCTGCCAAGTGGATCCTGCCTCCCTTGCAGAGCCCCTTCCCTTTTTCTCTCTCCGGAGACCCCTTTCCTCCTTGAGCAGTGCCGTGGGGACAGCAGCCTCTGGGCATGCCCAGCTCTGCCTGGGTCCTCCGCCCTGGGCTCCTGCTTGTGGGTCACAGAGAGTCCCCCGCTTCTGCTCTTTCTCAGGTGTGACTCCCAGGTGGCTACTCTGCAGGTAACGTGGAAGGTCTCACCTGTAAGAGAGCTGTATGCGGTTCCTGCGGCCACTGGAACAGATGACCGCAACTGCGTGGCTTCAACAGCAGCATTTATGCCCTCACAGCTCAGGAGGCCAGAGTCCAGGATCAAGACAGGGTCGTACTCCCTTAGGAGGCTCCAGGGGAGAGTCCTCCCCAGCCTTTCCCATCTTCTGTGGTTCCGGCAGTCTCTGACTTGTACACGCATCATCCTGACATCTGCCTCCATTATCACAGGACTGCCTCTCTCTGTGTCCTTGTGTGTCAGATCTCCCTGGCCTTTCTCTGTCCCTGTCGTTGGGTTCAGGACCCACCTTAATCCAGGATGATCGCTTCTCAAGATCCTTAATGTGATTACATCTGCAAAGACCTTCTTTCCGAATAAGGTCCCATTTACAGGTCCTGGAAGGTTAGGACTTGGACGTATCTTTCTTGGGGGAGGAAGTCACAGTTCAACCCACTCCAGGGTGAAATTATTTACCCTCGAGGCTGTTGGACTTACCAGATGCCCCACATCTGGATACCTCCAGGGTCCTGGGAGACCCTTTACCCAGATGTTCCCAATAATCTGACCCCAAGCTCCAGAACGCCCCATGGCCGGACAGGAGGGCCAGAGGCTGGGGCTGCCGTATCTGGAGCCAGTTGTCAGCCCCACAGTGATATCTGAGTGGGTGCAGACCATGAATGACTGGACCAGATGCCCTGGGTCTCACAGAGCGGACACCCCGTGTAGGAACTTACAGACCTGTCACGGGGCAGGCTCAGCGAATGTCCAAACACAGGCCACGGGATCGGGGTAAAGGGAGAAATGATCCGGGGAATACTGGAGTGTTGTCTCCTTTAAAAGTGAAACAAAAGAAATAGTTCCCCTCTCCCATTCCCTCCCCTCTCCCTCTGCACTGAAGGCAGGGTCTCACGTGCACACTGGGAACACACGAAGGACCAGGACGGGGAATAAGTCGTTTGCATTTTGTAGACTCTCTCAAGGTGGTGTCATTGATTGGCTGATGGGTTGACTGTACCCCTGGATCATGAAGGAGTCGTTTTGGGGGGGCTAACTGGCTCTTCTTATTTTTATTTTTATTTTTTTCCTTTCTTCCTATTTGGCTTGAAGTTGACCTATTTTAAAGTGGTAGTAGCCCCGTTCTACCACCTGGTGGCGCGCGTGAGCAGCAGCGTGCGCAGGGGCGTGGCTCCCGCCTCTCAGGGCTCCTTTCCCAGACGCTGGCTGTGAGTGGAACCTGACAGCGGAGCCCTGAAGTTCTTATCTTCCTCTTTGATGGTGCCTGTGTGAATCCATCTCCCCTGCTGAACCGCTGTCATTCTAGAAGCAGCTCCAGAAGCGAGCCCTAGCGTGGCTGACTGCTCTGCAGGGCAGCGCTGGAGAGGCTCTGCGTCTGTGAATTTAAAAATGAGCACACCCGGATCTCTGGCTTTGGAAGTAGGGTTGTGAAGACGTGTTTTTCTGTTTTGTCTCGATTTTGTTCAGAGGAGGATCTCTTGGCACAGGGATGCTAGCTAGGCTGTCTGTAGACACATCCACGAGTTCCCCAGGTGGCAAGGTGTTGTGGCAGCTTTGGGAGGGGCTGGCCCAGCTTAGGAGAGTGTGGGAACTTCGGTTTTGGCTTCAGAGGTGGCCTGACTCTGACGCAGAGACTCTCCCAGGTCAGGGCAGTGCCGGGGCCGACAGGTGCCCCCAACAAGGGGCGAGTCCAGCTCCCACCTCTCAGTCAACGGGCGTTAGAGCAGGAGCTGCTGCATTTGGGATACCCTGCTTACCGCCGCATCTTCCTAGTGTGTCTGAGCCTTCTGCATTCTTAACATCTTTGGTTAATTCCTGGGTCACATGTGAACTCACTTCACCCACCCCCAACACCTTGTGAGGTGGGTGTTATGGGTGAACTGTGTCTCTCTAAGATAAGTTGAAGCGCCAACCCCTGGTACCTGTGAATGTGACCTTATTTGGAAACAGCCTTTGCGGTTGTAATCAGGTAAAGATGAGATCATCAGCGTGAACCCTAACCCACCATGACCGGTGTCCTTGTAGGAAGACGAAAACGCCATGTGTCTTCACAGGAAAAGGCCCCGTGACGGCAGAGGCAGGGTTGGAGAGACTCGGCTACAAGCCCAGGGGCCCCTCGAGTGGCTGGCAGCCTCCAGAGGCTAAGAAGCCACAAGGAAGAATTCTACCCGGAGTCTCAGCAGGAGCTTGGCCCTGCTGACCCCTTGGTTTGGGGCTCCTGGTCTCCAGAATGTGAAGGAAAAATTCATGTTGTTTGAGCCACCCAGTTTGTGGCACCCCTCTGTCCACACCATGGGCAGTTTGAGGGTGCATCCAAGCTGGGAGCTGGAGTTTTAGGGCCCTGTGGTGCGTCTGTTTCACTGTCAGACCTTTTCCCCACTCCAAACCTCATTCCCCAAGAATCCTGCTCCAATCCTGATCCCAGGGGCAGCGTTGGAAGGGACTGGAGACCCGTTACATCTGCAGTGGTTCCACTGTCCCTCCAGCACTCCTGAGGGAATCTTTGGGTCGAGACAAGCAGTGGGTGAATCTGGATGTCTCCAGACCTTTTCTGAGTGATGGGGAAGGATGTCTGGGTTCCAGAGCGGGAGTTAGACTGTCCTGCACTAGCCGGTTAAGGACAGCTTTCACTCGGAGAGAAAGCCGGCATTCTTTCCAGCAGCCGCGTTCACGCTTGCTGAAGACGAGGGTCTGTGGTGTCTGCTGCTCCCCAGGGAGGGGCCCCGGCTGTATCTGTCTGAGAAGCCAGAGTGAAAAGGTGATGAGAACATCAGAGATTTGAAAACAAGTTTTCATCATGGACATTGTCGTTTGGTTTTAGCAGCACTTTTCCCACAAAATTAAAGGTAGATTTTTTTTTCTTTCTCTTTTGTGACTGCTGGGAGAGCGTGGCCTGCTGGGCCCTGGCGCGGTCACCGTGTGGGATTTTGCTAAATTTAATGACTCCTGATGGTGAGAGGTCCTCCCTGAACCACTGTCTTGAAAAGATGGTAGAGAAACCATCCCTCCCCTCCACGTGGAACCTGCAGTCATGCCAGGAAAACCCTTCATGAAAGCTGGTGCGACGCTCTCACTAATCAGAAGTGCAAGCCATGCACGGAAGCAAAACTGCCGAGTTACCGGCTGTGTGTGTGGGCACACACCCTTGCCTCCCGGTGCCTCAGTTTCCCCATGTGTAAAGCAGGGATAGCCTCACCCACACTACACATTTCCTGTGGCCGCCGTAACAAACTGCCATGGACTGGGTGGCTGGAAACACCAGCTTTTTCTTTCACATTCTGGAGGTCAGAAGCCCAAAACCAAGGGGTCCGCAGGGGCACACCTCCTCTCAGACTCCAGGTAGAGTCCTTCCCCGTGGCTTCTTAGCCTCCGGGGGCCGCCAGCCACCCAAGGGGTTCCCAGGCTTGTAGCCACGTCACTCCAACCCTGCCTCTGCCATCACGTGGCCTTCTCTCACGCATGTTTTCACGAGGCGTTTTCCTCTTCCTACAAGGACACCAGTCATGGTGGGTTGGGACTCACCCTGGTGATCTCATCCTTACCTGATTTCATCGGTGAAGGCTCTGTTTCCAAATAAGGTCTCATTTACAGGCACCAGGGATTGGCGCTTCAGCTTCTCTTAGAGGGACACAGTTCAGCTGTGCACTGTGTGTGTTGGGTGGGCGAAGTGAGTCCCCACGTGAAAAGTGGTCAAGACTCGTGCCTGGCCCCCGGTAAACACCACGTAGATGGCTGCTGTGCCCCTGCCCTTACTATGTTATGCACTCACATTTCCCAGGGTAGTTCTGCTCTGTCAGCCTCAGCGCTGCTGATGTGTGGGGCCACGTCGTCACCCGTGGTGGAGGCCGCCCTGTACACTGCAGGGCGTTCAGGAGCACCCCTGGCCTCCACCCAACAGATGCCAGAAGCCCCTCCCTCGGTTATGACGACCAACAATGTCTGCAGACATTGCCACATGTCCCTCCCCTAGGAGGTAAAATTACTCTCGATGGAGAGCCACTGACGTAGCTTATGTGGTGTGCCTATGTTAAACGCTGATAGATATCGTCAGGCTCTCCTCCTGCCAGGCCTCACCCGTTCACATCCCATAGTGGGTCCCTACATTCTGGGGTGACAGGACACCTGCACCCTTTCCCACATTTCTGATACCGTGGTGCAAATTGATGCAATGAAGCCTCATCTAGGCCAGGAGCACCTCAGGGCTGGACACTCCCATACTTGGTGGGGGTTCTGGAAGGTTCCGCAGGTCTCCTTTCTGGTGCATAATTAGCCTCCCAAGGCCCAGCAGGATCAGGACTGCTCTCAGCACTGCTCGTATTTTCTCTTTCTTGCAAAGCACTAGATTGGGCTCTAATGACTGCTCAGCTGCAAAGCCCTGACTCTGGGGCCCCGACAAGGCGCCTGGAGCCTCATTCAGGCTCCAAGTCTTCCTCCTGTTTAAACTCCTGTGATACTGTCTGCACCCCAAAGCTGTCTGGGTGGGGGCGTGCAGGACCGCAGGTGAGAATATTCTGAAAATCTGAGCCTGGACAGATTCGTGATGGCGTCTCACGGTTATCCAGGATGGAAAATCCATCTTCCCGGCCCCAGGACCTCTGTGGTTGTAGCTTTCGGTGCTGGCATCGAGCTGTCAAGGCTGAGACACCTCCCCTGCCCACCTGTGTGGACTGAGAAGAATATCCAGAAAAACAGGGGGTTCCCCGACGTCCTGGAGGCCTCCCGGGGGCAGTAACAGGTCCCTCCCGTGACTCCTGTGACGCAGCTGGTTTATCTCAGCCGTTGGACCACGTTGTAAAGGAAAAGATGGCAGTGAGGTATGAGCTGGGTTTCCCTAAATCGGACACTATGGCCAGTGGACCTGACCCAAAGCTTAGCTCTGCCCTAGGTTAATTTTGATGGGAAATGAGCTATGTGAGCAGGCCCTTAATGGGCTTTTCTAAACTTTGGGGGGTCGCACTTCTTTTTTTTTTCTTTTTCTTTGAGATGGAGTCTCGCTCTGTCGCCCAGGCTGGACGGCAGTGGCCTGATCTTGGCTCACTGCAACCTCCACCTCCCGGGTTCAAGCGATTCTCCTGCCTCAGACTCCTGAGTAGCTGTGACTACAGGCGTGCACCACCAGGCCCGGCTAATTATTATTATTATTATTTTTTTTTTTTTTTTAGTAGAGACGGGGTTTCACCTTATTGGCCAGGGTGGTTTCGATCTCTTGACCTCATGATCCACCTGCCTCAGCCTCCCAAAGTGCTGGGATTTCAGGAGTGAGCCACCGCGCTCAACCCACACTTCTTAAAAGGATAGTCACTTATTTGAATGTAAATAGTGACGGTATGGCAAGGAAATCCTGGCTGTCTGCGGGGCCATGGGGAGGCGGCTCCATGGGGAGGCGGCTCCTGGAAACACTGATGCCGTGGAAGTGACAAAGCTGTATTTATTCCCAAATCCACCCCTTGAGACAGGTCGGCCTTGCAGCCAGGAAGCATTTCCAAGATTCAGGCTCTGCGGCTTAGTCTGGTGCACATTCCCTGCTGCTGTGACGGGGGTTCGTTCTCCCAGCAGACTTCCCTGCCGTGGGTGACAGGTCCCACCCTGGCCCGGCTTCACGGACTTGTGATCAGTGGAGTCGCTGGAAGCTGCACTCAGAAAGGGTCCAGGCTGGGTTTCAAGCCCTGTTGTTGCCGTCTGGGTATTCCGGATAACTTTTTAATGAGGGGATGGTCCCTGCAAATTATGTAGCTGGGCCTGCCCACAGCCTGGGGCCCGAAGGGGATAGCTTTCTTCCCTCTGAACAGCAGGTGGGCCTGTCCAGGCCAGTTGGACAACAACAGCCCTCCCAAGTTTGGGTCCCTTTTTCCTCTGGAAAATGACAGGGGGTGTCCAGCGCCTGTGAGGATGCCCTCCCCCTTAGAGCACAGGGTGGGCGTACAGTCAGGGAGGGGGGATGTCAGGGGGAGTCAGAATAAAGTTCGCATTAAGGAAGGGAGGTCCTTTCCCCCTTTCTGGAAAGAAACCCTTAATTCTTCTGGAATCCCTGTGCTGGAGAAGACAGAAGTTTATTTCGGGGAGGGGGCGCCCCTTTTCCGTAGGATGCTGCATTTTAAAGGGTGAGGCCAAGACAAGCAGGGAGAGAAGCAGGAGGCCTTGTGGGCAGCAGAGGTCACTTTCCAGCGTTGCAGACGCACAGTCACGAGGAGCTTCGAACTTGGGCTGCTCCGTTCTGAGCTCAGCCGCATCCTCTCCCCCAGCTCTGCCCAGTCCAGATTTTCTCTGAAAGGGTATCTTTCCTTCCACTGGAGGTCCAGGCAGCCGAGGTGGTAACCGCGAGGTGGGAGGCGGGTTTTGGAGGCAGGACCTTCTGGCCCCAGGTAGAGACGTGGCTTTGTATCCTGGCCTGTTTCTTCTGAGATGCTCAGAGTCCTGGAAATGGCTCAGGGGCTCAGACATCCTCAGTCCCGGCAGCTTGAGCATCCAGCTGACACCAGACCCGGATCCTGGAATGGAAACCAGTGGCGGGAGGGGCTCCTTGTGTGCACCTGGTTAGTGCACCTGTGCCCCAGACCCAGGGTGAGGGATGCCCCATTGCCCAGCTGCAGCCCCGCTGGCTGGCGAGGGTCTACCCCTTCTGCAGGATGCTCTGCTGCCACAGCCAGGAGGGTATCCCGAGCCTCCTGAGTCATCAAGGCAGCCTCAATCCAGGACTGACGTGATGGGCTCCTGGTCATGTCCCGGCTCACCCACTTGCTGTTGTTGACCTTGGGCAAGGCACTGCTGCCCTGTGCCTCAGCGTCCTCCTCTGCAAAGTGGAAGACCACCAGTCCCACCCCTTGGGGCTGGGGAGATGACCCACCAGAACCCCTGGACCAGTGCCCGGCACACACTGACTGCCAGGTGGGCACCAGCTGTCACCATGCAGTGTGAAGGGAAACCTCGCTGTCTACCGTAAACCACAGCCCAGGGCTCTTGGCTAGTGTGTTGAGCCTGGTTCAGGAGAGAGGGTCTCAAAGCCACCTTTGGCCTTGGTGAAGCCACCTGTACAGGTGGAGCCGTGTTGGTGAGGCCACCTGTACAGATGGAGCCATGTGTGGCTCACAGGTGTGACGCAGTTTAAGCGAGGCCAGGCACATAGCACGTCCCCAGGAAGTGTGGTTCCTCACGGCACTGAGCGGGGATGGGCTCCACTGCACTCAGTCCAGGTGTGGAATGCCCTGTCCCTTAGGAGGGGTCCTCCAAGGCAGGGAGCCAAAGGCTTGCTCAAGATAAAGCCTTCTGGTGTTCTCCACAGAGGCTGTCACACATTTCTGGGCCCGGTGTCAGCTCATGGTGGCTGCAAATGAAACAAAGGAACTAACAAGAAATCTAGCCCTTTGCCACTGATCCTTGAATCCCTGGTCCCCGGCAGAAGGTTGACAGGAGGCCCAGAGAGAGCACTGCTTTGCCGGCCTGGATCCCCATCAGCCGTGCTGAATGACGGCAACTGTGGCCACCATTGGGCTGGCTGATCCATCTTTAAGGCTGTTCTGAAAGGCTGCACTTAACCCCGGGTTCTCGTCCACCCTTCCGGTACCTCCTGACATCTTGCCACCTCTCTGAGTCATCCCACTTGCACACACCCCAAGAACCCGCATTGCATCTCCAGGCCCTACTCCTAGCTCTTCTCATACCCCCCTACCTCATTGGGTCACTCATGTAGCAAGGGCCTGGGACTTCTCAGGAGTGGGGACAGGGCTGTGGCTCCAAGGAGCCTGGGGTAGTTGAGGAGAGAGGTGTGTGGGTCAGCGGGGGCTCAGGCTTCAGCACTGGAACAATTATCTGCAAAGCGACTTGAATAAAGAGGCATGGTCCAAGGCTTCAGACAAGACCATTTAGAGTGGGGTGCATTTGTTTACTCTGTGGACCTGTTTCCAGTTCATGTTTGCTCATCTTGCTGGGAGGACTGTGCCTGCTGCCCTGCCTGTCGGCCTCCTGTCCTGGAGTGGATGGAGAAGGACAGGCCCTCGAGGCCGGTGTGGCTTGCTCCATTTTAGGCCAGGCACTAGGGTGCCGGCCTGGAGTGGACATAGTAGCCTGACTATTTTACGGGTGGACAGATGAACCCCACCTGCACTCAGAGGGCCCTGGAGACCCCTGCCCCAGTGGTGGAGATGGGGGCTTGGCTGAGCTCTGGCCTCAGGATCACTCTGCACTGTGGGGAGTGAGTGTCTGAGTGATCAGGGTGCAGGGTGAGCTCCTCCCTGGGCCTGGACACAGTGTCATCGTGGGATCCCTCATACTTTTCCATCCTGGGCCCTCTGTCCATTCCCGCAGATCTCAGGGCCCCTGGACCCACAGGCGAGGACTCAGATGTGTGGTGACCGGCTCAGATGATGCATGGTGACCAGCTCAGATCATGTGCGTGGTGACCAGCTCAGATGATGCATGGTGACTGGCTCAGATCATGTGCACGGTGACCGGCTCAGACGATGTGCGTGGTGACCGGCTCAGATCATGTGCACGGTGACCGGCTCAGATCATGTGCACGGTGACCGGCTCAGACGATGTGTGTGGTGACCGGCTCAGACGCTGTGCGTGGTGACCGGCTCAGATGATGTGTGTGATGACCGGCTCAGATGTGCATTGATGACCATCTCTGATGTGTGCAATGCCCGGCTCAGATGATGTGCACAGACACCGACTCAGATGTGTGTGGTGACCGGCTCAGATGTGCGTGGTGACCAGCTCAGATGTGTGTGGTGACCGGCTCAGATGATGTCTGTGGTGACCAGCTCAGACAATGTGTGTAGTGACCGGCTCAGATGTGTATGATGACCCGCTCAGCGTCCAGTATGCTATTGCCCTGGCCAGGTGTAGGGGCAGATTGCCGACCAGGAGCTGGCTCCCAGCAGTGCCAGCCAGCGCCACGAGGTGGCGCCAGGGACCACACGAATGGAGAGCGTTTCCCTGTGGCTGCTCACTGGCCGGGTCTCCCCGGAGAGGCTTGCATCACCCAGCATCTCCCTCCCGGTGTATTGTAACCATGACCCTCCTGTCTTCTAATAAGCAAGTTAGGTGCAGGTGGGAGTGTGGGGTTGGGGTGTGGGTAGGAGAGGTGCCCCAAGCCTTCCTTTCCCCTGTGCTGCAGCAGGCGGCTGTGCGGGTGGAGCAGAATTATGAAACCCCAAATCCGTCTCCATAAAGGTTTTGTGTGTTTGAGAAGAAATGCCTTTGCATTCTGCTATGTTCTATCTCTTGCTCATGTCATAGTTCATTGTGTACATTTTACAACTTGCACATATTTTGGGGGCACAGGTGCAATTTTGTTACGTGTGTAGACTGTGTAGTGGTCAAGTTGGGGCTTTTAGGTTCTCCATCACAATGCACTTGGAATTGCAAATTTCGGTGTTTCTCTTGCTTGGTAGTTTAGGTTTGGGGAAAGGAAACGTGTGTTCGTTGATTGATAAATATTCCTATTTAGTAAGTACCTGTCAAGATAAATGAGAAGGAATCCTTTCTCCTCAGAGAAGCTCTGCAGGACTCAGAGTGTCTCAGTCAGTAGCAGGTTATGCTCAGTAACAAACAACCCCACATCAGAGTTCTGTAGCAATTACGGGTTGATTTCTGGCTCACATGCGTGTTGGTTCCTGAGGGTGTTGTGCTGTGCTGTTGCCCTCACTGAGGACCCAAGCTCAGAGAGCCACCACCCGATGCTTGCCAGATAGCAGGAAGACAGGGTATGGTAGTGCACACACTGTTGGTTCTGCAAACTTCGGCTGGAAGTGACTCACCTCTGCTCCCATTTTGTTGGCTAAAGCAAGTCACATGATGGTGCCTAACTTAAGTGGGTGGAAAGGGAAGGTCCCCGTGGCTCCAGCAGGAACAGTAGTCAGAAGATTATGAACAGCCTCAGTGACAACCACAGGACACCTGCACCACCGACATTACCATGCACCTGCGAGTGGCCGGGCCCTGCGCTCACTACTGTGTGAGAGTTAGCTCATGAATCTTCACAACTCCACAATGCACAGACAATGAAATCACGTGCCCAGGATCGCACAGCTAGTGAGTGGAAGGGCTGGAATTCCGGGCCAACTGGCTGCAGAGTCCACGTGCTGAGCTGCCTCTCTCTGCTGCGTGAGTTTGGATTCTAGAACAATCGTTGGCATGACTGACCACTGAGAGAAGAGACGGGGGATGAGGAGGCTGCCCCAGTTTTCTTTACTGTTAGTTCTGTGATGTGCTGTTGTTGGCTCCATTTCACAGAGGAAGGTGCTGAGGCTAAAAGAGTTGGCCCAAGGTCCTGCAGCGGGTCGGAAGTGCCCGGGCACTAGGGGAACCCTGTTGCTTGTCAGTGTCTGTTTCCAAGACGGCAGGAAGCCTGACCATCGCTGGGCCCTGGCGGGAGCATTGCCATACAAGCTTCCTTCCACCAGGTGGAGCACGTGCCTTCTCAGCAAACCCCTGTCCTGTGAGCTTCAGAACCGGGAAGGAGGGAACTGGGGCTTGTCCAGCCTGGAGCCTTTTTTTTTTTTTTTTTTTTTTTAACAGATTTAGAAATCGAGGCTCAGAGCGGGGGTGTGCTGTCCCCAAACACATGCATACTGGTTCTAGTTGTCATGCATGTCGGTGGTCCTGGTGTCTCCACATACCCCCCACCCTGACTCACACACACGTGCACACACATAAACATTCCTGTGCACACACACGCTCACACGCACACGTATGTGCATGCACAGGCAGGCAAGTACACACACATGTAAGCACATGTACACGTGCACATGTACCTCACTGGGCCTCATTTCTTCATTCCTAAAATTAAATTCCTAATTCCTAAAAAATGAACCAGCACCTGTGAGGTTGGTTCCGGGTCAGATTAAAATCGACGGCATTGCTGTATTTGGGCAGACAAGTCATGAACTTGACATTTTAGATAATCATTCAGGGAGGTGTTATGATAACACCCATTGTTAAGCTGAGGAGACCGAGGCTCGGAGAAGTTAGGTAACCTGCCGAGTGTTCACCAATCGTGGGACGGAGAGCTGGAGCTTGAACCCAGGTGTGCTGGGTTTAAACCCTCCCTTCTTTCCCCACCGAGACAGCTGGTCATTGGCTGTCAGGTGAGAGGTACTGGAGCTGAGACCCCAGCTTTGGGGTTGCGCTAAGGAATTTGGAGTTCATCCTGCAAGCAGTGGGGAAGTCACTGAAGGTTGAAGAGAAGCTGGAGTGTCATACAATGGCAGTGAGGTTTTAGAAAACTTAATCAGGCTCTGTCTGGAAAAAGAGAGGCTGTTATCAGGGAGCCAGGCCACCAGACCCGAGGTGTGAAGGCTCCCATCAGTGGCAGTAGGTGGAAGAGAGACTTTGAAGAGAGAGCAAGAAAGCCTTCAAGGAAGAATCTGTGGGAATCAGGGGCTGTGGAGAAGAAAGCAGGAAGGGAGAAGAGCGAAGCAGAGCTGGCTTTGGGAGGGTCCAAGGACTCCCTGCCAGCACCCGAGCACTCCCACCAGGGGGCTCGTCCCAAGGTCTCTGGGCAGGAAGGTGCCTCTTGGTGAGGGGCTCCCCAGCCTCAAGTCTCAGATGCTCCGTGTGCTCCCCTGGTTTCCCACTGCCAGGACCCCCACCCTGAACTCGCCTCTGGCAAACTTTAAATGGGCAGTGCATTGGGAGGCTGAGGCAGGCGGATCATCTGAGGTCAGGAGTTCGAGACCAGCCTGGCCAACCTGGTGAAACCTTGTCTCTACTAAAAATACAAAATTAGCTGGGTGTGGTGGCACACACCTGTAGTCCCAGTTACTCGGGAGGTTGACGCAGGAGAATCACTTGAGCCCAGGAGGCAGAGGTTGCAATGAGCCGAGATTATGCCACTGCACTCCAGCCTGGGCAACAAGAGTGAGACTCCATCTCAAAATTAAAAAAAAAAAAAAGGCATTGGCACCAAGAGTGTATTTCCACGCCGGCTGGACTCTGAATGCATTTTCCAGCCCCAAAGTGGGCAGGTGAGGCTGAGCCTGGAATGAGCTAGAACCTATCACCTGGCCGTGATGGTCATGATGAAACCACAGCATGGCAAAGCCTAGCTCAGAGTGGAGTCTAAGAAATCCCCCCGGGACGCTGGTGTCTGCCTGCTCAAGGATTGCAGGATGACGGGGTGGAGGGATGTGTTATTCTAGGAGGACCTCCGGGCACTTGGAAAGTCGGTGCAGTGTCCAGGAGGCTGAACGCCTAAGAGTTCAGTGGACTTGCCCTTCTCTGCTGCTGGTCCTCCTCTGTGGAGCCAGCCCCTCGGCCGGGTGGCTCGGGAGTCGGAGCGCTTTGTTTTACAGCAGGCGGGCTGCGGAGACCTGGCTTTCGTTGCTCCAAGGCCGCCTTCTCAGCTGAAACCTGCTCTGCTTTGGAAACATAGAAAACGCAGGTCTCCTGCAGTATCTGAGCATGGCCCTGATCCCCTCAGTCTCCTCTCATTCTAAGCTGTTGTCTTTTGTGCCTTTGAATAAATTAATTTGTGCTGATGAACCACTGAGAACTGGTTCCCCAAGGACGGTCCCCAGCCCAGCAGCACTGGAGTTCCCCGGGAATGTACAAGAAAGGCATGTCATCTGTCCCACCCCAGACCTCTGGAGTCAGGCAGTCTGGAAAGCAGCCCAGCATGCTCAAGTGTCATGGGCCGGTAAGGCTGCTCTTACCCAAGTGGACACCCACTGAGGCCGAGGCAGGGTGGGGGGCTCGGTGCTTAACAATAGGCTCTTCCGAGGGAACTACAGTAGGCTGATTTGTAGCATTTGTCAATTCCCCTGCTGTAAATACCCCCTCCAGGGCTGCCAGCTGCTGTCAGCTGGTTTGCAGAGTTCCTGAAAAGTGTGAACCAGCCGCAGCATTACTGACGGGGAGAAGTCAAAAGTCCAGAAACGTGCACTCCCAGGGGCAGGGGTGCTCTGGAGAATACCCAGCTACTGCTTATTTGGGCATCTCATTCTAGGGGTCCTCAGACCTTTGTTTCTACCCTTAGTCCTCCATATGTCACATAACCACCGACTCTCGTTGCACACCAGAGGGGCGAGTGACCCGAGGGCCTCTGGTGGTTAGTGCTCTCCTGGAGGAGCATCGAGGGAGAGAGGAAGGGGACCCCAAACTTCAAAAGTGAGTTTCCTCCCTTTGACGCGGTGCTTGCCAGGCCGCACCCCCCACCCACCCCCCCAACCCGCCACTTCCTCCCTCTGACTGTGTTCTCATTCCTGGTCAGTGTGGAGGAAAAATCTAGACAAAAGGCCATCAGTGGGGCCAGATCTCCCTCTGAAATGCTTATTGCAGGAGGCAAAGGAAGCTAAGAGGCGAGGCCCCAGTTCTAAAGGATTGGAGGGCTTGGCGGCTGGGGGGAGTTAAGGGAATCTGTTCCCTCCCACTGAGAGAGGATGGTGACTGGTGACCAGAGATAAGTGGTTGGGGGGCAAGAGGAATCATCAATGGGGCTGTGGTGGCTGCCTGTGGGGGTGATGCTTGGCGAGAGGCTCCGGTGGCACCGGGGCATGTGGCAGGAGGGGTGGCTGGAGGCGGCGCTGGGGAGCTGCCACCTGCCTCCTTGCCGAGAACCCTGGCCGGGACCTGGACATCCTACGTGGCCACTAGAGGGCAGTGCCGCTGCGGGTGGGAACGAGATCCAGCCCGCAGCTGTGCAGCGAGCCTCCTGGAGCAGGGGCGCTCAGAGCCAGCTTAAATCCCCTATTTTTAAAAGAGATTTAGTAAAAATCTTCTGTTTTAAAAATGCCTGCCTTTGGTGACTAAGTAAGGAGCATGCAGGTGGGAAAGCATCTGGACACAGCTGAAAATGATTCCATGTGTTTTGGAAGAAATAGGGAACAGGTTCCATGCGTGGGGAGATGAGTGTCCTTTAACAAAGCTCCCTGAGATAGGGTCTTGCACTGGCTCCACATCCTGTTTCAGCCATGGTCATGCCTGGGTGCTTTTGAGGCCCTGGAAGGGCCCCACTCCTTGTTCTCTCAAGCTCTTCTGGCCTGGGCATGACTCTTCTGTGACAGAACCCCCACCACAGTCACAGCCCGTGGAGCGCATGGGGGCTGTGTAGTTATGGCCCAGTCTGTGTGGTCAGAGAGCTGCCAACACACACACATGCACACACACATTTGTATGCACAACCACACATGCAAATATACATGTGCACATGTACCCATGCACATGCACACATAGGCGCACACACTGTACAATGCACACATGTACATGTGCACAAGTTCACATCTACATGCATGCACACACACGTGTACACATGTACACATTCACACGTACATGCACACAGTTACACGTTCGCACATGCATGTACATGCCCACACGTACACATGCACACGCATGCATGCACATGCATGCACACTCGTACACACAATCACACACTCTTGCACATGTGCACACATACTGTACCGTGCACACATACCCATGCACACGTTAGTCTGGTCCTGCTCTTGGGATATGAGTTGGGAAGGAGTGGGCTCTTCCCTTGAACTCCAAGTGCCCAGGCCCCCTGCGGTGTAGTTATGGGGTTTTCAGGAGGCAAGAAGAATCTTCCTCCTGCTCCCAGCGAAAGAAGTGGCCCCACTGCACCCAGCCTGGGGGCCCCCAGTCCAACAGCATGGCACGCAGGCAGTGGTCAGAATCACAGCAAGGCAGAGCTCATGGCCCCTCATTTGTATCTGGCTTGGGGGAGAAACCTGTCCTCTCAAGCCTCAGCTTTCTCATCCAGCCCATGCCAGTGGCGCCAGCTGTCTTCCAGTGAAGTCGGTGGGACCCTGCAGGCCCAGGCAGTATTTATCCCTAGACCAGGCCCCGCCGGAAAGCTGAAGTTGCTTTTAAAAGACCTGGGATTGTTTTCAGGGTGTCTAATGAGTGTTCCCCAGAGTGTGTTTGCCTTCATGTTTTGACTCATGCCTGTGAGTTGTTAGAATAATAGGGCCGATTTTTCTTAACCTTTAAGGATGCTGGGGTTTTTTTTGTGATGAAAAGCACAGTCAGATACACAAAACACGTTACTAGGCTGTATCAAATCAGTTTTTACTGTAGTAACAAATTACTGAAGTCACCCAGTGAAAATGCTGTGTGTAAGCATGAGTGTGGCCAGATCCCATGCTTGGACAGTAGGACTCAGTAAAGACTCTTCTAGAACTCAAGAGGGACCCCAGGGAGCCCTGGGACCTCTCAAACCCCGGGTCCTGCTTTCCCGTCTCTTTACAGTACTAGAGGTACTGGCCTGTGAATGGGGTGGGGAAAATCATATAAATAATAGTGAAAAAGAATTTTGCAAAAGCAGAGTTTCTGCCTTCCAGGTATCTACCTTCCAATTCTGAGTTCCATTTTCCTCCCTCTTAAGTAGACCTGTCTTCCCAAGCAGACAGCAATGTCAAAATATGGGGTCCTGCCACGTCGCACATAGACATGGCTGCTGGAGATGGCCTTCTGCCACTGGGGGGGTGGGTAGAGACATGAGAACTTAGCCTTCTCAGCAGGCTAGTCAGAAATGCAGTCCTGCTCGGAGGGGGGGGTGGGGCCGGGCAGCCTGGAGGGGCTGGACCCCAAGGGATGCAGAGAACAGCGGGGCCAGGATGTTGGGAGGGGAAGGAACTGTGTGGGGAAAGGTGCCCGTGGTTATTGGCCGGGAGCTCACACTGACCCTGGGGAAGCTATCTGGCTCTGTAGGACCTGGTGGGGAATAGAACACCTGGGGGCTCCTTCCTCTGTTACTCATTGACATCATGGTGACAGCATGAGGGCTCTGGCCTTGGACCACAGCTTGGATTCCAGCCCTGCCACTCACTAACTGTTGACTTGGGACTGGTAACTTTTTGGCTTTTATTGAATTTCCCCATGTGTAAAGTGGTGATAGAGCCCCACCTGTTACAGGAGGTGATGGAGTCCTCATCTGTAATGGGAAATCATGGAGCCTTCATCTGTGATGGGAGGTGACAGAGCCCCTGTCTGTTATGGGAAGTGATGGAGCCGGCATCTGGTGTGGGAGGTGATGGAGCTTCTGTCTGCAATAGAGGGTGATGGAGCCTCTTTCTGTAATGGGGATGTTGGAACCCAGATCTGTTATAGGAAGTAGTGGAGCTCCTTCTGTAAGGGAGAGTGATGGAGCCCCCATCTGTAACAGGAGGTGATAGAGCCTCCTTCTGTAATGGGAGGTGAAGGAACCCCATTCTGTCACAGGAGGTACTGGAGACCCTGTCTGTTATGGGAAGTGATGGAGCCCGCATCTGGTGTGGGAGGTGATGGAGCTTCTGTCTGCAATGGAGGGTGATGGAGCCTCTTTCTGTAATGGGGGGTATTGGAACCCCCATCTGTTATAGGAGGTAATGGAGCTCCTTCTGTAACGGAGAGTGATGGAGCCCCCATCTGTAACAGGAGGTGACAGAACCTCCATCTGTAATGGGACGTGATGGAACCCCAGTCTGTCACAGGAGGTAGTGGAGCCCCGTCTGTTATGGGAAGTGATGGAGCCCCCATCTGGTGTGGGAGGTGATGGAGTCCTCATCTGTAATGGGAAATCATGGAGCCTTCATCTATGATGGGAGGTGATAGAGCCCCTGTCTGTTATGGGAAGTGATGGAGCCGGCATCTGGTGTGGGAGGTGATGGAGCTCCTGTCTGCAATGGAGGGTGATGGAGCCTCTTTCTGTAATGGGGGGTATTGGAACCCACATCTGTTATAGGAAGTAATGGAGCTCCTTCTGTAATGCTGTAATGGAGAGTGATGGAGCCCCCCTCTCTAACAGGAGGTGATAGAGCCTCCTTCTGTAATGGGAGGTGATGGAACCCCCGTCTGTTATAGGAAGTAATGGAGCTCCTTCTGTAATGGAGAGTGATGGAGCCCCCCTCTCTAACAGGAGGTGATAGAGCCTCCTTCTGTAATGGGAGGTGATGGAACCCCAGTCTGTCACAGGAGGTGCTGGAGCCCTGTCTGTAACAGGGGGTGATAGAACCCACTCAGAGGCTCACAGAATGAGGGAGCAGCACATTTGTATTTGAGAGTGAACCTCTGTCTGTGTGACCCACTGAGAGTTCTCAGATGGGCACGGGGGACCAGGCTCAGCCAGCAGCTCTGATGACTGTGGCCAGGAGCAGGCATGGCCCCTCCTGCCTGGCAGGACAGGGCACCTGTGTTTGTAGGGGCTCACTGGTTGTCCTGCATCCTGCACCCTCGATGGATGATGGTTTCAGGCTCCTCTATGAGCTTCTTGGCAAAGTTGAAGCTCTTCCTTCGGTGACCTTTGTGTGTCTTGCCTGACTGCCCATGGCTAGTAGTCGACACAGGGCCTGGTGTACCCCTCGCAGCCTCCCTACCCTGCTGGGTGCTCTGGTTTGAGTTACCAAGGGCTTCTTTCTGCCTTGTTGTGGGAACCTAGAGAGCTCCCTTCCCAGGCTGCGTTCTCCCCGTCCTGTCTCTGCCCTTCCCAGTTATTTTCCCATGCATGTTAAGTGTTTTGGGACAAGCTGCTGATGTTTGTGGCAGGTGGGTCCAAGAGCCAGGGCATTCCTAGGACTCAAGGGGTTTGCAAGGGCCTGGCAGGGGCTGGGAGATGGTCCTACCACAAAGCCCTGCTTCTGAACCAGGCCCTGGAAGGGGATTCTGATGAGGCTCCAGGGACCTGCTGGGCCTCTCCCCAGATAATGCTGAGGGAATCTGGGTGGGCAGCACCGGTGCGTAGCTGCCGATGTGTGGAGGGGCTCCCTCCCCACTGAAACATCCCCCAGAAGACACGTTTTGCCGCTGGACTCTTGGCCAACAACTGCTAGCCAGTATTTAGGTGTGCTGTGTTCAGGCACTGGTATGGGTGGGAGCCAGCCTGCCTGCAGCTCCTCCTCCACAGCAGGTGACTGGCCTGCCAGCTGGGTCAGCGCTGGTGCATGAGGCTGTGGCCTGCTTGGGCCTCACCCCTGGCTGTCTGTGGCCTTCCCGTGGCATCACTGCATGACTGGCTTGGTCCCAGATGGGTAGACCTGGGTGGACCTGAGTGGGAGCTGGCAGAGCTCCGGCCCCTTGATTCTCGCTGCATCTCTCTTGCATGGGTTTGGAAGCTGGCTTTGCAGATACCACAGACAGGGGCATTTTGAGGGCAGAGAGTTCCCCAGAGTCCAGCCTGCTTACACCCCCTGTGCAGCCACCCTGCAAGAACACTCTTGAGCCAGGAAACGTACTCCCAGAGAGGTGGACCAGCCCCTCACAAGCAAGTAAAGCTCTTAGGCATAGACAGGGAGGGTGAGGCCAGATGCCCTGTCAGTGGACTTCTCCGCCACAGTCTCTAAGAGCTCCCTCTGAACAGACCCACAGAGAGCGCCTGGCAGTGCAATCATTACCTTCCTTGCTCCCCTTGCTGGGGTCCCCAGAGTGAGTCCTGGAGGCTCAGAAACCCTCATTGTTTTCTGACATCCCAGAAAGTGCAGCTCCCCTGCCTGGACCTGCCTGGCCTGGCCACAGCCCTTGCCCTGAGTCCGCTGCAGGTGTCCCCTCCTTACTGTGGGCATGTGGCAGCTGCGAGAACTTCCACAGGTCCCACTTTGCCTCCAGAGTCCAGTCTGACCTTTGAAAGCCTGGCTTCTAGCCCCGTGTCTGGCTTTGGGTCCAAACCCTGAATATTGCCTTCCCCCACACACCTTGATTGCCCCCCCTGACATTCCTTGCCACATATGGGGTCCTGGGGGCCACTACACCTCTGAAAGAAGACGCAGGGAATGCCAGGACCCAGTGTTGGCCAGGGAGGCCTCTTCTCTTCCAGCAGCGTCTCCTGGCTGGTGTGTGCCAGGATGGAGGGGCAGGGGATACTGGGCCCCCTGGGCCCTACAGTCATCCAGGGGGTGCCTCTGAACCTCACCCACCAAGCTCTGGGCCTTGACCTGATTCTCACCACATGTTCTAGTACTTTCCTGATGTTGCACCCACAGAAAGTCCCTAGGAACCCCCAGGCCGTCCCATGCTCTGACTCTACAACGAGCACTTTCCACACGTTGGGGCAGGAGCCAGCCAGCTGCGGGGGACTCCTCCAGGGATGTGAGTCCCTTCAGCAATGAAATTTAATCAGCAGCAACTAATTCTCTGTCAAGAAAGTCCAAGATTTTGTGCCGGAAGGGGAGAAAAGGTGACTAAATCTTTGATCAAACAAGTCTGTGTGCTGAAGGGTAGATAGAGTTAACTACTTTTACTGGTGCACCGCCGCGGTCCCAGGGTGGTGGAGGAGGTGCCTTTGCGCCTTCTCGGGCCTCTTGGGGAGGCAGTGGCCACGTGGCCAGCCACGTTAGGCCTTCTAGACAACAGCCTGTCGTGGGGAGAGGCCGGACAACCTGGGTGAAGGAGGAGAGGGGTGGCTGGAACCCTCCAGGGAGGCTGAGTGATGTGGTATTGTCCCTAGTCTGTGGATACACCCCTTTTCCCATCCTCTTCTGTGCTGTGGTCTCAAGAGGACAGTAATCAGATACTGGACCCCAGGGCTCTGGTGAATCCTGCAGTATTGATTCTACACAGTGTGTGTGTGTGTGTGTGTGTGTTTGAGAGGCAGAGATTGATTGATTTGGAAATGTGCCCACACAGCCCCAGAATATGTGGTCCTAACAGCTAAAGCCCATCATTAAGAAAATTTAAACCAGCCATTCAAGTGAGTCGCCCTGGCCTCCCCATCCTAAACCTCATTAGGAGGTCAGCAAGGTTCTGGAAATGCCCCACCCAGGCTCCCCTGACGACGTCCACCAGCAAGCGCCCAAAGCGTGGACACCAGGGTGGCAGGAGCCCTGTTCCCTTTGCATCAGGCTGCAAGGAGCCTGGAAGGAGATAGGCAAGGGGGCGCCGCCCAGGACCACGGTGGGTGAATGGCATTCAGAAGCCGTGTGCGAGGATGCTGGCACTGAAGCCTTGGAAATGCACCTGAGTGTGCTTTTGGCCAATCTGGGCAGGTCTTTGGTTCAGAGAAAGGGTTGCCCGTGACCGCACGGGTTGACATGTGGAACCAGTTCACAGGGGCCCTGCCTGCCCGTGTCAGCCTTTCTGGCGCCTGCCCTAGAGGACATGGGAAGCAGGTTTGCCCAAGAACCACCTGAATAGTAACGATGTGCTGCCCAACGTGGGCTGCTCTTGGGAAAGTTCACTTTTTTTGCCACTGTCATGACAAGATGCAGGTTGTTTGGTAACACAGTTGGTGGGACACAAACAAGCAAGTCTTAGCCCCCAACCTGGAGTGGTCTAGAGCCTCCCCATCCCCCCAGGGATGCAGCAGAAGCCTGGGCAGAGGATGCTGCTGTCCTGACAACTGGTTTCCATTGACAGCAGATGCCCAAGTGCCTGGTGCCCAAAGCTTGCTTCAGTGAATGTGACCATCATCTCCCGTTGGTTGGTGGCACAAGAGCCCCAGAGAAACTGAGTCTGGGTGGCTGCATATGGCTAGGCCAGCCCAGGGTGAGATCTGAAGCCCAGCACAGTCTCCTGTTCTGTGGGTCCTGCAGTGTGTGAGTTTAGTCTTTCTGGACCTTTTCTGCAATGCCTTGGGGAGGCTCTGTTGGCTGGGAAAGTATCGGAGTGCATGGAGAACTGAGCTGTCCTTGGAGACATTTTGTCAAATATGTTTCGTGATGACGGTGACACCGGGTTTGGGTTTGATTTCCTCAGCGCGCCCCTGGCCCCGCTGAGAGGCCAGTTCCCTTCCATCTGCATTTCCAAATATCCTCCTTCCTGGGGCTGTCGAGTCCGGGGAGGGAGCCGCAACATCTGGAGGTGGGAAAGGAAGGCGCTGAGGCCTGCCTGGAAGACTTCTGGCTGCTGAGGGGCCCTCAGAGTTCAGAAAATGGGAAAAGAGGGGACGATTCCCCTAGCAGGAGAGTCCTGCCCCCAACTCCACCCCTACCTCAGTAACAGATCAAAGTCCTACAGGGTGGTCGGTTTATTCACACACCAAGTGCCTGTTCCACACAACTGGATGCCAAGCCCAGTGTGTGGCTTGAGGGGAATGCGGACACCAGAAGATTCCCTGCCTGACCGGCCCTCACACGTCTGTGGCCCAGGATGCGCTGACTGACACGGCAGCCCCGAGCCCCAGGGAGCTCCCGAGCACTCACGGCGCAGCCAGAGGTGCCGTGATGGGGACACACTCACTGGGCTTCAAAGACTCTGTACAAAGAAAAACGTGGACACCATCTCATGCATGGTTTTTACATTGATCACATGTCGACATGACAATGTTTAAAATATATCGGGTTAAGTGGAAAAAATTAACATGAGTCTCACCTGTTTCTTTTTACTTTTTTTTTTTTTTTTTTTTGAGACAGAGTCTTGCTCTGTCACCCAGGCTGGAGTTGCAGTGGCGCAATCTCGGCTCATTGCAAGCTCCACCTCCCAGGTTCAAACGATTCTCCTGCCTCAGCCTCCTGAGTAGCTGGGACCACAGGCGCCCACCACCATGCCTGGCTAATTTTTGTATTTTCAGTAGAAATGGGGTTTCACCGTGTTAGTCAGGATGGTCTTGATCTCCTGACCTCATGATCTGCCCACCTCGGCCTCCCAAAGTGCTGGGATTACAGGTGTGAACCACTGCACCGGCTCTTTTTACCTTTTTAATGTGACTCCTGGGAAATAGAAAATTATATGTGTGGCTCCCTTGCATTTCCGCCAGGCAGAGCTGCCTTGGGGCAGCAGTGTCTGCCGACACGGGTGCCTTGTGGAGAAACGCCCAAATACGGAATTGCTCATGGAGGGGTTTAGAAAGTGTGCTGGAGGCTGACAGCAGGGCATTGGAGCACACAGGCAGAACCCAGGCTCCTGGTTCTGTTGAGAGCCACTGTGGATCCATTGCTCACCAAATGCATCCGAAATGCCCAGCTCGGTACCCAGTGCAAAGCTGGTGCCCCACGATGTCCAGCCCCTTCCCCTGGGTGCCTGCCCCTTACCCATTTTTCTCCCGTTTCCAAAGGATGAATGCCACAGTCGACCATCCCTGCTCTCTGGCTCAGCATCCAGGAAAGGCCTGCAGGAGGCCAAGGAGGCTCTGGGCAGCCCCCCGGGGGTATGCAGCCCTCTCTCAGGCCAGGGCCGTGGTCAGCAGGTCCAGGCCAGGGCCCTTCATTGTGAATGCACAGTCTGTCGGCCGCCATCACAAGAGCCTCGGATAAAGTGTTCCCGTGAAGAAGATAATTGAAAATCAAAAAAGACTTTGTTAATTTGATTAGGCAGAGCCGTAGTTGAATTGTTCTTCATCAAAAGAGATTTAATTTTGACATGCAATTAAATCCTTCTGCTGTAAGATCTGCCCCGTGTGCTGGAGATGGGCTTGGCAGCCTGGGGGAGGGGTGGCAAGGGGGGAATTGTGGAGATTTGTTAGGTGGGGGAGTCAGGCGGGGAGGGTTAGAGATGCTGAGGGTTGGGGGAAAGATGGAGATGATGGCCATGCAGTCATGGACTAGGAGAGGAAGGGGCTGCAATGGGGCAGAGGGAGGTAACTAACAGAGGGACACAAACAGGGATCGAGGGGAAGAATCGGAAGAGAAGCAGAATGGCAGAGCTGGGGATGTGGGGACAGGGAGGGAGGAGCTGTACCAAGTGGGGTGCGGGGGAGACCGAGGCCGGAGGAGCTACAGGATGTACGTGCAGGCCTGAGAGCTGCTGTGTGCTTCTTAGGTGGGTAACTAGAGGGAGGGGACTGTAGGTCACATGTGAGGACTGGGATGGCATCTTGGGGGCCTGAAATTGTGAAACACCCTGGAGTCCGATCTGGACCGGGAACTGGGTGTGAGGGAAGCCATCTTATGGGGAGTAGATGAGTCCATCCGGGATTTGAGGAGGCTGAGCTATGTGGCCCTCACCACCAACGCAGCGCAGACCTGAAGCCAGCGTCCTGCCCGGAACGCCGGCCCCTGAGAGGTAGAGTCTCCGAGGCCCCTGCTCGCCCGTGTTCATTCATCCAAGGCCGGGGTGTAATTCTCTCTGGTTAAAATGATAGTGCTGTTTGGCCAAAACGGCCATCTGTGCTTAGTGTAGAAAATCCAGGACACTGAGAAAGGCGTGAAGATGGGGACACGTGCATCTCCTTTAGGAGAACAAGGGAGTACCTTAAAACAAAACAAAAACGGGGTAGAATTAGAACATGCCCCTTCTTTGACTTTTCCATTCATAGGAAGATTTTCTCAGCCCTTGGAAGTAGGAGGTCATTCCCGAGACCTGAGTCCCCAGGGCAGGCGAGGAGACGGGAATTCTGGCTATGACCCCGCAACGTGCAGGCCCATTCTGAGCGGTGGGAGTGAAACAGGCAAACCCTTATTTGTTGGAGCTGAGCAGCCACAAATAAGCAGGCACATGGCTGGCCCAGTCCGACGCATGCTGTGGACGGTTGCCCTCCTGTGCTGGGGTGGGGCTGGGAGTGGCAGAGGTGGTGGAACGTGTCCATCAGGCTTGGGATGGACATCACCCCTATGACAGCTTCTCCAGGTGAGAGCCCCCCTCCCCAGGAGGCATGGCCAGAGTCAGACTCAGGGCTGGGACATGGAACCCAGGCTCCTAACTGCTTTCCAAAGCTTGCACAGCCTGGACAGGGCCTCTGGGCCCTGGGGCTGGAGCAGAGGCAAATAGCATGTGCCAGTGACCAGACTCCCCACCCACCCCTGTACCCGTTGTGGAGAGCAGGATCCATGTTCCCTGCCAGGCTTTCAGTGGGGAAAGGGTTACAGGGGTGAGACTGAGATCAACGTGCTGTGATTAGCAAATGTTATCCATTAGCCCCTCCTGGAGAAACTTGGGATAATTGTGTGAAGTAGCTGCATTAACATGGGACACAGCCTGGCTCCCAGGTGGGGCAAGGGGGACAGGAGGGTGCAGAGCAGGAGAGCGAGAGGAAGTTTCCTTTTCCGGGGCCCCCACACAGCCCCAGCCCCTGAGAGGTTCTGTCCCGGGCTCAGCCCACCCATCCGAATCCTGTCCTTGGCTTCCTGGGGGCTGTGAACACAATCCCAAAAGGGCAACCACGGGTTATGTCCTAGTGAGTCTGACACCTGGGCAGGTGCAATATTTTTTAATGCTCTCAATCGTATTATTTAAATATATCCTCCACCTGTTCTCGGGACAGAAATTATGGTCTGGGGCATGCCTGTGTCTCACTCATGTGTTACTAAGGTGGAATCCCCCGCATGGGCCTAGTCCAAGCTCCATAAAGGGAGTCAGCCGCTCTGTCCCTTTCTCTGAGCCCCTCTTGGACCCGCTGTCATCTTCTAGGACTGGTGGGAAGGACTCAGGTCTTTGTGTCTTGAGTGGTGATGAGGGCTGGGCACCTGCGGAGAGGTGTGGTGCTATCCAGGGCTCTGGGCTCGGTGGAGACCTGCTGGGGCCCCTGATGCGTCCCCCCACGAGATGGATGTGCTCTCAGGGGCCGTGTTGGGAGTCATGGGGTCTGGGCACTTGTGCCTTCCCAATCCCCTTCCTGCATGAGGAAATATTAAGTTATAGTTTGTGACTGCGTTGGTATGAAAATGAATGTATTCATATCCTATATTAAGACATTTTCCCAAACCTAAAAGTTTATTTATTCTGTTTTTAAAAGAAATGAAAGTGTTTGTGTGGGCCCTGGGCCTGACGGAGATGTGCCCTGATCCCTCTCCAGGGTGTTGGGAATTCTCAGGTAACCCAGCCCAGCAGGCAGCCAATGTGCCCACACATTTCCAGCTGCCCTCCACCAGGACGGCGACTTCGGGTCACCAGGGACACGCACACCTAGAAAGCCATGGGCTTCTATGGTCTCCAGAGGGATGCAGGGCAGTGGGGCAAATAAAGGACCCCAAGCGGGGACCCAAGCCCCTGATTACGATGCTGGCGCTCAGAAGCTCGATGCCCCTTCCCCGCTGACACAGTGGCGTTCTGGCTTCCTGCGCCGGCTGGCGCTGTGGAACCACCCAAGTGTGGCTCTGCCTCCTACCAAAGGGGAGTTCCTCGACTGTCCCACCTGCATCTGCAGCGTGGATGCGATGGAGGGGTCATGAGGATGTCACCAGCTCGGAGGTGATGTCGCTGAGCATGGTGTGTGTGCGCGCGTGCCACGTGCATGTGTTTCTGTTTACAGGTGGGTGTGCGTGTGTGTGTGTGTGAGTGCGTGTGTCTCCGTGTGCACGTGTCCATGCAGGGCTCTGTATGCGTCTCCGTGTAATTGTGTCTGTATGTATCTGTGGTCCACGTCTCCGCATCTCTGTGTGTCTGTGTAGTGTGTGTGTATCTTTGTGTACACGTGTGCTCTGTGTATCTAGACAAATATGCAAGACCAGCTGGGTGGTGGAGAGCCAGCGCCATGCCCCAGAAGTAGCCTAATTAGGAAAAGGAGTCTCTAGAAGGTGGGATATTTTGTATTTTGACCTGGGGTGTTTTGCCCACTGCAGTTTCTTTAAGAACAACACAGAACGCCCCCAAACTCAACCTGCAAACAGGCTGGAGGGAGGAGCAACCCTCGCTCCTTAGGAGGTGCTGGTGGGAGGGCAGGTGCTGGGCTCCAGGCTGGGGTGGCACTGGTCAAGGGAGAAGAGGATGGGGGTTCCCAAACCTCCCCTACCTCGGGGTTCCAGGGAGGGGAAAACGGACCCCTGAGAAACCAGACTGTCCTCGTGCTCACGATGTCTTCACGGTGGAGGGACAGAAAAGAAGCAGAACAGGTGAAAAAAAGTCCCCCCACCCCCGTGAGCCTCCCCACCTGCTGCAAACAAGGTCCTCAACTCGCGGTCACTGGACCTGGAACCTGCACCCTCCTCTTCCTCCAGCCCCCTCCGGCCCTCGCTGCAAGACAGCAGCTCCCACTCCTGAGAGCTGAGCAAGCACGCAGTGGGCTGGGCTGGGGAGGCCCCGGTAATTTAATTGAGTCAATTTGCTCACACTGGAATATGACTTCTCTTACAATATTTTGAAAAGGAATTCAGCTGAACACTCGGCTGTGTGTGTGTTGGGGTGGGGGTTCCCACCTGAGGCCCAGCTTTCTTCATTTCGGCAGCTCCAGTCTCCGCAGTATACGCAGAGAGAGGGTCCTGCGGGTGCCTGGCCGGCCCCTGCCACCTCCGCCTTCCCTCTCCACCCACATCTCCTCTTCGCTTGTGATCCATGACTGGAAAGGCAGCTTCAGGAACAGAGACCGGACTTTCTCCCTCCTCTCCAAGTGGGGCCAAAAATGGGAGGAAATCATTTAATTCTAACCAGTTGATTCCAGGCTGGGAGTCCCTGGGACCCAGTGGACGGAGACAAACCTGGAGAAGGCTGTCTCCTCGCCCAGGGGCTGCTGGAGAAAGGAAGGAGGGGGTGTTGACTTGGGGGGCACAGGGCCACCATGCTGCCTGGGAGGGGCTCGGCTGGGCTCTGGGGCACTCAGACTCCACATCTGGGCATGATCAGGATGAGAATTTTCTCTACATTTATTGTGCCCTCACTGTGTGCTGGAAATGGATTTTAGTATTCTACAAACAGAATCTCACAAAATCCCCGCACCATACCATGAGGGAAGCACCACTGTAGTCCCTGTTTTACAGCCAAGGAAACTGAAGCACAGAGAGGCTAAATAACTTGCCCAAGGCCACACAGCTGGTATGAAGCAGGACCAGGATTGGAACCCAGGCACCTGGCAGCAGGCAGGCTTGCCTTGTTATGGACTTGATGGTGAGGGGCCGTGTCCTGCAGCCTCTGGGCTCAGTGGCCCTTTTCAAAGGAGGGGTTTCTTCCTGGCAGCAAGGTTGAATTGGGCATCAGACTTGTGCCCCTTATGGCCTCCAAGGGAGAACCTCGATCCCCTCTCACCCCACCTCCATCACTGCAGCCACCTGCCCGAGTCTGCTCAGCCCCAGAAGCTTTTTGCACCCATATGTGTCCCACCCTGAGTTGAGATGACAACGAGGCAGCAGAGAGCTCTCCCAGAACGCTGGCCCCTCCCCAGAGCTTAGCACCTCACCCTGCTTCTGGGGCTTCCCCCGGGGGGCCCAGAGTATGTTGTCTGTGATTACCCTCAACACTCCCTAAACACATACCCTCAACATCCCCAACACAGAAGAGCTTCGTGTGTTACGTGTGTGTGTGTGTGTGTGTGTGTGTGTGTGTTTTGTCTCCCTAACTGAACCAGCAGCTTCTTAGAGGCAGGGCCCTGTGCCCTCTTTACCCACCCAGCCTTCCACAAGTCTCTGCAGAGGGGGTTGATCAATAATCAATGCTTGTTGACCAACTGCCTGGGAAATGATTTTCCTTCATTGACTCTTCTCTGGACTCTCCTGGAGGAAACTTGTCTTGATCAAATGACGGGATTCAGGAGGGCTGTGTCCCTGTCCCCAGGGATGTCACATTGCTGCAGGAACACAAGGTGTCTCCCAATGGCAGGGAGCTGCTGTGCGGGCTCTTGGCGAGCCCAGGGGACCCAGATCTGGCCAGGCGAGGAGAGTGGCGCCCTTAGGCTGGTGGAGCTGCAGGGGAGGGGAGCTGGGTAGGGCTTGGGCAGGAAGGAGAGATGGAAGCGGCTGCAACTTAGGGCTCTGGAAAGAAGGAAGCCACTGGGCTGAGAGGAGCAAGGGCTGTAGATGTTGCATGGAAATAGAGTTTCTTTCAATCAAATCATATTTTAAATGCACTGGGGGAGGCTCAGTCTGTAAAGAAATCTTGCCAGAAATCTTTCCCAGAAAAGAACCCTTTTGCTAAGGGCAAACATCTTTCTTTAACTTATCTGTTTTGATTTGGAGTGTTCTTAAAAGCCAGGCACACCTACACATGTGAAAACAAGGAGAGAGCCCGCAAAATAGGCGAACGGAGCCTCAAGCGTGTACGCTTGTGCTGTGTGCGTGCCAGCCTCGCCGCGTGTACCTGGGCGCAGCCAGCTCTCGCATTTTCTCGTCGCTCTGGTTCAATTTAAATTAAAGCAAATGTTGAAAGCCCTCCCTTCTAGTTTTTATTTGCTACCCTAAGTCTTCCGCAGCAACTCATTAGCTTAATGGGTTTTCTTAATTCTCGTCTATTAGCAGGCCCTGTTTCTACATGGAAAGCCGGTCCCTTCCAAAGAAGAAGGGCTCAGCCTTGTCCTACCTGGACACAGAGCAGCCTGCCCCCACACCAGCACCCACACACCAACCCCCTCACCTGGAAACCCTCTGGGAGACGGTGGTCCCTTGCCCTGGGAGGCTGGGGCTTCTCCTCTTTACTTCTCTCATGCCCACTCTCCTCGTCAGCCCCTCCTCTCCCTGCAATCTGCTCTATGTAGAGGAAGCAGCTGTACCAGGTGCTTAGAAACCTCATCACAAAACCAGGCAAGGTGGCTCACGCCTGGAATCCCAGCACTTTGGGAGGCCGAGGCGGGTGGATCACCTGAGGTCAGGAGTTCGAGACCAGCCTGGTCAACATGGTGAAACCTCGTCTCTACTAAAAGTCCAAAAATTAGCCAGGCGTGGTGGTGGGCACCTGTAATCCCAGCTACTCAGGAGGCTGAGCCGGCAGAATCGCTTAAACCCTGGAGACGGAGGCCGCAGTGAGCCAAGATCGCGCCACTCCAGCCTGGGGGACGAGAGAGAGAGAAAAGAAAACTCATCACAAAACCGCAGGGGGATGGGAGGAAACTGGTCCCCGCACTCAGGCTCCCCTGGAGGAAGGAGGTTGTGTCTTTCCAGAGTGGCCTGTGTCTTGCTGGGCAGGTGGTGGGCCCAGCTCCCGCTCAGGGGCCGAGGGGGGACTCTGTCCAGGAGAAATCAGCCATGTGAAACTCACACATAAAAGTGATGCCGGCGCCGCCGGGGCCTCCCGTCTGGGCTGTAAAACCACCGAGACAGATTCAGGCCAGCAGGCGTCAGGTTCTCAGACGGAGTGTTCGCAAATGCTTGAACGCGTGTTCAGATAAGCGCCCGTCTGGCTCCTCTGACCCATATCACGGAGCACTTTGGAGCAAGGATTTCAAGTGTGTTCTGAATGGAGCCAGGATGGGTTCGGGCTGGCACTGCCGTTCGTGATCAGAGGCTCCGAGCATGTGACATGCTCCCACGGCCAGCCCGAGTGCCCGAGAGTGCCAGATAGGGTTGGACTGGGTCCTTGGCAGGCCCCCTTCCCTCTCTGAACTTCGTTTTCTCCAAATGGAAATGTGGGGAGGGGTGTCGACTAGGCCCTTAAGGAGCTGGAGTTGAGTGTGTTGTGAGGGGGCTGTGGGGGTGGGGAGGACAGAGGGAAGAACTTAGAGGGGTTCACGGACCTGAGGCCTGGGCCACAGCTGGGAGCACAGCTGGAGAGGCCGATGTATTCATAACACGTGGAAATGGGGTTGGAATCAACCTGCTGCCCTGCCGTCACCCCTGTCTCTGCAAGCTTTGGAGGCCGGGCCTCTGCCCCACCTGTTGAGAGGCCACGTGAGCTTCCCCTTCCAAGGAGTGAGATAAAAGTCTGGTGGGCCGGCCCCATCTACCCTGGGCTGGGCTCCAACTGCTGGCCCTTGTGCCTCATCAGCCCCTGACTCCTACCAGCTCCCCCGCCAGCCTTGCTCTGCATTATAGACTCACTTCACACAATTTGACCAGAAAAAAAGTCAGGAACAGACTCATGTTGTCTGTCAGCTTCCCCCAGCACACCTGCGGCCAGCTGGACACGCGGCTCTACCTCTATGCTGGTTCCTCCTGATGCCCACCCAAGGGTGGGCAAACGCCCCTGCCCAGACTCCCCTTTCTCTGGAGGATGAGAAGGGTTAATCGGGTGTGTCTCGCACCTTAGTCCCTGCCCTGCCCCTGTGGGTGGGGAGGAAGTCCCCAGGAAACATGGGGGTGCTGGCGTCCCAGAGCCTCCAGCCGGGAGACTGGGCTGGGCTAGGCTGTTCATCATGGCAGGTATCTGGGGGGATTTGGAATGGAGAAAGACCCCCAGGAGTGGGAGCCCAGGCCAGGCCTGGCCTTAGGAGCATCCGTCACACAGAGGCAGAGCCATGGACTGGCCCATAGCGCCAGAGGGGAGACATAAAACTGGGGGGCCATAAGACTGAGGAGAGCCATAGGATGGGGGGGCCCATAGGACTTAGGGGGATCCACAGGATAGGGAAGTGGGGCCTGTAGGACCTGGGAGGAGACATAGGATGGGGGGGCATAGGACAGGGGGTCTATAGGATAGAGGGGCTATAGGACCCCAGGGGAACCATAACATTGGGGGGGATAGTATGGGAAGGCCGTAGGGTGGGCGGGGGTAGCCAGCTAACAGAGTCCTGCGGGCAGGCAGTGCTGTCTGGAGCAGGCTGTTCCTGGGGAAGGAGCCCTCACAGCACCGGGAGGAGCATTGCTGAGGGCTGTGGCCATAGTCATCCTCGCAGTCACTGGCATTTAGAGGGTGCATTTTCTGTGCTAGGCCCAAATGAAGCGTCTGCCGGGAGGGTCTCCCCGAACCTGCCTGTGGGCTGTGGTTGCTCTGCACGTCTCCTTGGCCTGCTTAGGAGCCTCGATCCTCTGATCCTGGTTTTGGGATGAGCTGAGCAATGCTTTCTGCAGGGACGGCCAAGCTCCCCATCTCAGTGCCGTGACACAGCAGAGACGCGCTTCTCACCATGCCAGGTCCCTCAGGGCAGGGCTGACCAGGGCAAGGCTCTGCTCCCAAGGGTGACCCCAAGCCTCAGTCCCTCCCACTTGCAGGATCTGCCATCTTTAACACGTGGTTTCCACATTTTCGAGAAGAGGAAAGAGCGTGAGGGCTGCCGGGGGCGTCCTGGAGGTGGCACGTGTCCCCACATCACATTCGGGTGGTGGGAGCTTCCTTATCGAGTGGCCCCCAACCCCAGGGGCTGCTGGACGCTCTGGGCTTCTTGATTTTCTCTTTAAACTGGGTGGTGTCAGGAGCAGCAAGGAGCCAAAGCCCCTGATAGACTGCACGGGGTCTATGGAGCCCAGCAACAAGGACAGCTCTGCGGCCAGGGAGCTTTCGCCCCCACAGGGAGCAGGAAAGGGGAGGGCGAGCATGGGCAGTCAGCTGAGGAAGACGGAAGCCCTGGACCCCTCTGGAATCTGGCCACTGGCAAAGCTTCCTCGTTTGTTCTAAAGCAACAAGATATTCATAGCCCTTCAGATGTGCCTATTTCACAGTGAAACGTAGCAGAACCTTCCAAACCCAGGTGCCCAGGCAGAGCAAAGTGGGGTTTGTCTGCCCCGTGGAGGCAACAGGGCCCCCACTGTGGCCCCTCACCATGGTCCTTCAGTGGCAGAGAAGGAGGTCCCAGGCCCCAGTGCAGAGCAGGCGGCCCAGGGACACCCAGACAGGAGGAGGGACGCCACGCTGGCCTGGGCACCCACCCCACCATGCCTGCCTCCCCGAGTCCCCTGCCATGCATGACCCCCTTCCCTCTCCACACTGTCTAGGGCGCGCGAGGGAAGGTGCCTTCCCAGTCACAAGCACCTGCTGTGAGCTCCAGGTGCGCTTGGCATGGCCCCACATGGGGGCACTGGTTTCTCTAGAGAAGGCACTTGGCCCTGGGAACTATGGACCTGGAGAAGCATGTGTGTGCATGTGCCTGTGTGCATGTGTGAGTGAACACGCGTGTGAGTGTGACTGCATGTCAAGGTGTATGCATGTGAGACACTTACATGTGTATGTGAGCGTGGGCCTGTGTGTATGCAAGTGAGCACGTATGTGTTAGTGTATGTGATTGTGCATTTCAGGGTGTATGAGAGACATGTATGTGTGTGTGCCTGTGTGAGTGAGCATGCATATGTATGTATGTTAGTGTATGTGACTGCATTTCAGGGTGTATGAGAGACATGTACGTGTGTGTGCCTGTGAGTGAGCACGTGTGTGTGTTATGTGACTGTGCACGTCAGGGTGTGTGCGTGTGAGTGTGTATGTGCGTGCGCATGTGAGCGTGGTTGGGTGTGTCCACCTTGGCCACAATATTGAGGTGGCAGCGAGTACATTCTGCAAGTGTCAAGTGAGGCACTGGGCAGGGCTCCGGCCCTGCTGGGAATGGGAGGGCAGCACACATGGCAACCCGGGCAGAGTGGTGTTTCCAGCTTTGCTTCCATGGGGAATCTATCCGGAAGAATTTCTGACGTCCAAGTGCCGTCAGTGGCTTCTTTCCTCTTAGGTCTGTGAGCATTTGCTCCTGGTGAGAGAGATGCTTGGGTGACGATGGAGTTGGCACCAGGACCCAGTCACTACAGAGCAGGGAGCATCAGGAAGGGCTGGGAGCCAGCGAGGCCCCAGGTGTGAACTTGCTTGCTGGCCAAGAGCCTTCTCTTTGGTGGGATCCCAAACTCCATCTAATGAAGGGCATCTGGTGGGGCTTAGAGGAGAAACATGCACCTGCAGCCCAGTGCTCACCAAGCCCATTCTCCACCGATGTAGCTGGAATTCTCTCCCCATGGGAGCTTCTTTGAGAGGGAAAGCAGGGACAGGAGGGACAAGGCCAGGGGATAGACACTCAGATGTTCAACCAAATCTCCATCCATCAGGGCAGATGCTCTTTCCCAAGGCTGCAGAGGGAGCCTGAGCTAGGGCAGCACCAGGAGCCGCAGGACCTGAAAGGCCCTCTAGGGAGGGGAGAGGCAGCCGCAGTGAGGAATCGCCTGGAGGCACACCTGGGCTCCCAAGGCCATTGCGGGCAGAACTGACCAAGATGTTGGTGGCAGGGAAGTGGCTTTAAAGGCTAACCATTGCAACACCAACCATGCCCCAGAACACACACCCAAAGTTTGGGGTGGCAGGAAGGGAAGGCCAGGAGGAGGTGCCATGTGTATACCTGGTGTTCAAGGGGCTCCCCAGGCAAGCCCTGTCACGCTGAGGCCATTTGAGTTCCAGGTGTGAAAACAGCAAACCCTCCAAAACACATGTCCTTCACCCTCAGCCGTCACGGCAAGGGTCATGGCCAGGGTCAAGGGCACCCCTTCTGGTGAGCCCCTATCAGGCCCTCCCTGGGGAGTGGGGTCAGCCCGTGGCAGAAGCACTGGTGCCTTTGGGTATAGATGTGGAGGTGGCTCCATGCCTGGGGAGGTGGGAAGATGGTGTTGGCACCCGGTGCCACAGGTCAACCCCGGCTGATGGGCAGCCCCTCCCCATGCAGAGCCGCCCGTTGCTCCTGTGTTTGGAGAGTATACACAGCACCACCGGATGCCTGCCAGCCGCGCTGGGCACAGTGAGACAGCTCAGAGCAGCTGCCCCCAGGCTGTCCAGAGGTGGCAGAGCTGGTGTGGTTAGAGCCCCTCCTCGTTTGATCTGCTTGTGTGGTGGGCTGTGGGCTGGAGAGAAGGCGGCAGTGAGCAGGTGACTGGGATCTGCTTTTCCTGGCTTTGCTAAACCCATGGCTGCATCCCGACTGTCATGGGCCCTGTGTGGGCCATCTCCCACCGTCAAAAAATAGTGAAAAGTAGATTTTGCTATAGTGTGGACACAAAGACAAAAGCATCATTGGCCTTTAAAGTTCATGTTTTCTTCTCATTTTGAAAGAAATCATGACATTTTCATGGCCCTAATGGGGTCAGCCCTGGCTGAGGGTCAGCCTCCCAGACGCCCGTGTGTCTGGCTGGAGGGAGGCTGAGTGTGGGGCCGTGGAGCAACATCGGGCTGGTGTGCGAGGACCTCTTGGTTCATTGCTGCTTGGAACCTGGTCAGCTCTTCCAGCACCTTCTTGGATGGTAACAATCCAAGGAGTGGTGTCATTCATGGTGACATGAGGTCACTCACCCACAGGCTTCTCAATTGTCCTGTAGAGCAGCAGCCGAGACCAAGGCAGCAGGTGCGGGGAACCAGTGGAACCCACAACTGACTCTCAAGTGTGGCATTTTCGTCCATCTTCAAACGCAGGTGTCCTAGATCTGGAAATTAACACAGTTCAAATAGCATTGTGATGCCACATTGGGAAACCCAGATGCAGGGCAACATCCAGGATCATGGCTTTCTGGTCCCCAGCCTGGATGGTGTGGCATGGCTACAGCCCCGGGCTGGTGTCGGGGGGACCCTCTTTCCTCAGCTGGTGCCCCTACTGGACCCCTCATCTTTGCAGCTCCCTTTGCTTTTGATAAGGCTCAGCCCTTCTGCAGAATGAAGTGGGCACGGCTGTGGAGAGGGGTAAAGTTGTTCTGTTAAAGAACCCATCCCATGCTGAGCCCCCCATCTTTGTGGCTCCCTTTGCTTTTGATAAGGCTCAGCTTTCCTGCAGAATGAAGTGGGCACAGCTGTGGAGAGGGGAAAGTTGTTCTGTAAGAGAACCCATCCCGTGGGCTCCGCTGGAAGGAAAGACAGGGCCAGTGCATAATAAAGGATGGTGTGGACAGGAACTTCTGTCCCCACACCTCTTAATCTCATTAGCAGGACATGAAAGCAAATCCCATGGGGACTAACCTTGCCGTGTGCTGAGAACCTCCTGTAAGAATTTCAGGTGTTCCTGCTCTTCGGTCGTTGTTTGTCTTTGGCTGAAGTTAATTCCCCATCCCTGAATGCACACAGAGTCATGCCGGGGTGTCCCAGACATTTGGAGGCAGGAGAAACCCATTCATAGTGAACAGTCATTGGTGGATTGTCCACAGTGCCTGCCTGCAGGTGAGCAGCCTTCCTGGGGGGCCAGGTGGGCTCTGATTCCTCCTCTGTCACATGCCTTGGCTGCCAGAGACCCCCCAAAAGAGCTGCCTGTCTTGCCCACCATGGCACCCACTGGCCATGGCTCCCTTTGCTTGCCCTCCCTGGAGGGGTGGATGGTGGTACCATTTTCTCCCCGCTGCATCCCATGGTAGGTGGCTGGGGAAATATTTTCAAGTTATTGGCTAGGAGTAAATCTGACTTATGCAATCTAAACCTTAAAACCAGGGAAAGCGGACTCTTCTTCCTATGTGTCTTCTCTTGTCTCAGTCTCTCCTGATACCTGTAGCCCAGGGCTCATGAATGCTCATTGCTAACTGCTGCGTGACACATGCATGAATCTGGCCAATGTGATTTGCGTTTTGAAGAAGGATCAAGCAGTGGGAGAAGGTCAGGGGACTTGAGGAGGAGGAGGAGGACTGGAGGGGAGGATGAGAAGGAGGAGTAGGAGGAGGAGGGGGAAGAAGAGGAAATGAAGAAGAGGAGGGGAAGGGGAGGAGGAGAGAGAGAAGGAGGGGGGAAGAGGTTGAGATGAAGGAAGAAAAGGAGGAGGGGAGGAGGGAGGAGGGAAGGAGGGAGGAGGGAAGGAGGGAGGAGGGGAGGAGGGAGAGGAGGAGGACTTCGAGGAGGAGGAAGAGAAGAAGGAGAGGAGGGTGTCTGAGGCTGGGGTCTTCCGGAAGCGGACTCTGCGAAGGTGATGTGCAGGCCTGGGGTTAGCACTCATGTGGGAGCCAGGGCAGCAGAATTGGGCAAGAGAGGCGTGATACTGTGAGGCAGTCGCAACGTGGCCCAGCAGACCTCTGCGGAGCTCTGGAGCTGCCCCGCCTTGAGGCGAAAGGGCATGGCCTTTGTACCCCTCTGCCCACCTGTCATGGATGTGGACCCTCCCCAGGGACCTTGGGCAAGGTGGCTCTCTCTGAGGACAGTGCTCTGGGAGGGAGCCAGCTGAGAGCCGTCAGTTGCCCAGAGAGGGAGTCAGCTGAGAGCCGTCAGTTGCCCAGAGTCCCCGCAACCGGGGTGGGAGCAGCTCCCTGGAAGGGAATCTGGGTGGGCCAGTACAGCATCTGCTAGGAAGGGCAAGGGTCGTCCTGCTGGGCTGTGTCCCAGTCCTGCCGGTGTCCACAGGCAGAAGCCTTCCAGCTCCTCAGACGTTGCCTCTGCTGGGCTGGGGCCCTGCGTTCATCCTCCTCTAATTGAGCAGATGCTGGGCCGGTGGCGAGGTGGCCGGGATCGACTGTGCGCGATGGAAGGGTCAATAAGGCACTGCTCATTGGGCCGGCTCTCTCGCTGGCAGACGGCTGGAGCTGGGAAGTGGTGCTCTATTCATGATGTTTTGATTTCTCAGGCTCTGGGGACACTGACTTTGATAGATTGAGACGTGGCGCCGGCACAATATACCATAAAATCACAGCTCGCTTTTAGAGCAGGCGTTAGCTGCCGGAGCACACCCATTCCTTTAGAATTAAATAAATACTTTAAAGAAAAAGAAACAGTTGTAATCCCAGCACTTTGGGAGGCCGAGACGGGCGGATCACGAGGTCAGGAGATCGAGACCATCCTGGCTAACACAATGAAACCCCGTCTCCACTAAAAATACAAAAAAATTAGCCGGGCGTGGTGGCGGCGCCTGTAGTCCCAGCTACTCGGGAGGCTGAGGCAGGAGAATGGCGGGAACCTGGGAGGCAGAGCTTGCAGTGAGCCGAGATCGCGCCACTGCACTCCAGCCTGGGCGACAGAGTGAGACTCCGCCTCAAAAAAAAAAAAAAAAAAAAAAGAAAAAGAAAAAGAAACAGTTTAGGACAGAGAGAGCCGCGGTCTGCAGGCACGAACAGGTCAGGGAGTCAGGGGCTGGGCTCTGCTGTTCTTTGTACAGGAATCAGCCGCTTTACCAGTGGTGGTGCCGGAGATGCCTGATCGTCTACCAGAGAGACTAGTGTGGCGCCCGGGCATGGCTTGGACCACAGGCTGGTTGTGGGGTTGCTTCTCGTCAGCTCTGCAGTTAGCTTTCCTAGTGACTGGGTTGGTTGATGCCTCTGTCTTGCTGGTGTTGAAACCTGCTCTACTTGTTTTCCCTAAGGCGGCTTTCAGCAGAGGGGTTCCAGGATGTGGCGTGGTGCGTCCTCCGTGGGCAGGAGCATCCCTGTGTGCTGCCCTCCTGGTTTCAGACCAGAAATGTGCAGTGGCAGGACTTCTGTGGCGTGGTCATGATGCTGATGGCATCCTTGGTGCGAGAGTGTGGTACCCAGGAAGGGCTGCTGTCTCCATGGTTACCGGGCACCCAGAGGTGTGGCCACTGTGCTCGTGGCAAGCCCCCTTCCCTCTCAGGCGGCAGACACTACAACCCCTTGACCCTGCCAGGTGCCTGCCCCTGCCCTCTTTACCTTGTGAATTCTGTGAGCTCTATATCAGATAGCAGCGTCCGCATAGAATACGGGGCAAAACCATTTAATCTACATTGTCAGTGTGGGGAAGATATATTCCTTCAGGTTTATTTCTGTGGAAGGTGTTATCAAATATGCTGGTGATTCATGTATGGGAAATATATTCTGTTAAAGCATTTTTCACCCACCGCCGCACCGGCTTCAGTGGGCACTCATTGTCTCCTGGCTTGCCGTAATCCATTTATCTGGTGTTCGTGTGGGAGCGCCAGGGCTGCTGCTAGAGCACATTGGAATTAAGTATGAATTAAATGTACTATTAAAATAAAGTGTTATCACAGGCATTTAATGAGTTTTATTCTTTAACAGTTTCATTTTGCAATTTTTGATGCCCAGGCAGCTTCTATTTCATTTTCTCTGAGTGGATTTTCATTTAGGAGTTTGTTGTATTACTTAACATCAAAGGAGATGCTATTTTTCCCCACAGTCACAGTCATCCCTCCCACTTCTACTGGAGTGGATATTCTGTTCATAGGAGAATGAAACTGGAACAAGCCAAAGTGATTTTTTTAAAGGAGTTAAAAAGAGCAAGGAGTTAAGATTTTCCCCAGAAATACCACGTGCATGTGCATGAGAGTGTGTGAGAGAGTGTGTGTGTGTGCGTGCGCACACGTGCACAAACACATCCAGAGCAGAAACTAAAGTGTTGAGGATAGAGGGGCTTTACTGGGGGCCCAATAAATACCAAGAGACAAGCCTCCCCCACCAACTCTACTTAATGTGTCCAAGACTGGCCCAGGGAGCATCCTGCCCTTTGCCTTGGACGCTGCCTTTCTGAGCTTTGGGCTGACCACTGCCCAAGCACTGCAGCTGGATGGCTCCTGCCCAGCCCCTCCCTGGGCACCAGGAGTCAGCCTCACATTGACTGAGTGGCCCTGGCCACATGGGGTAGCCTCTCCAGCTGAGGGAGCAACCTGGGCTGTGGGTAATGCCACATGGGTGGGCTGGGTAGACATCCTGGGGCTTTGCAGGGTCCTCTCCCCGGAGGCTGTGCTGGATGGGCTATAATGTGTTCCTCTAGGTCCCCAGCCCCATATGGGGTCCCCCATCAGTGGAGAGCGAGCTTTCCCACCAGAAAGCAAACAGCGGGCTATCCAACTTGCTCACGCCTGCTCCCTGTCACCCCCCAGCACACCCTCATCCTTCAACCCCTGGCCCCTCTGTCTTACCCATCTTTTCATCCCCAGAGTTGCACGCAGTGTCTGTGTAGTCAACATGCTTGTTAACTACCCACTGAGCCCATCAGACACCTGGGAGACGTGCTTGGCCTGGGAGAGCAGCACTGTTCCTAGCTGCAGAGAGCATCTCTCCCCTGGCAGAGTTCAGAGTCCGCCTGCATCTGAACAGGAGCTTTATCTCCATCAGCCTGATCATTCAAGGAACACCCAAGCATGTGTCTTCTATAGACTGCAAGCCCAGTTGAGGACTGTCCTAAAACAGCATGTCAGGAACAACATGAAATGGAGATTTGGGATTTAGTGATCCTGTCAACCGATGGCTACTGTCTGCTCACTTTGTGCCAGGCCCACTCTGGGCAGGCAGGTGGAGTAGAGAGGAAGGCTGAACCCCGCTTCCCATGGAGCCTGCCTTCTGGGCATGGGGCTGTTTAAATGAATGAGTGAATGATCCCAGAGTGGTGCGTGCTGTCCCGAAAATCCATGGGGTGGGTGGCTGGTGGCTGCTTCCTGAAGGGCTGGGTTCTCTGAGGACCTGGCATCTGAGCTGAGGCCTGAGAAGGCACAGCCCCATAAAGCCTGGTAGAAAAGGAGGGCACAGCAGGGCACAGGCTGTGATGTGTGGAGGAGCCGGAGGCCAGGGTGGCTGGAGTGGAGTGGGCGAGGGGGATGAGGTGGAGAGAGTTAGGGGCTGTAGGAGCCCGTCATCTGCTTTATTCCTGTGCAGTGGACAGCCCCAGAGAGTTCTGAGTGGGGTAGGGGTGGGAGCTGATTGACCTTCCTCAGTCAGACCCAGGCTGCTGGGGGGCGGACAGGCTGTCGGGGGTGAGTGTGGAGGCCGGTGGTCTTGAGGTGTTGGGGACTCTGGAGGTATGTCAGAGGTCCCTGAAACCTACTGGTGGTCTGGATGCTGGCATCAAGGAAACCAGGGAATCGAAGGTCCTAGATCTTTGGTTGGGCTCCTGGGTGAGATGTATGTTGCTCATGGAGACCCCCCAGGGAAGCTGGGCAGGAACAGGAAGGGGAATTGAGCCTTGTGTCGGGCACCCTGGATTTGAGATACTTGTGAGGCTTCTGAAAAAAGCCGAGGAGGCAGCCAGACAGAAGAGGCCGGAAGTCTGGGGTGGAGGTGACCAGGGCTGGGAACACCTCAGCCTGCCTTTTGCAGAGGGAGCAGCCCGCAGACTCCATGGGCATCCCAGGAATCCCGTTCCTCTCCCTGACATTGCCAAGAGAGTCTCCACTCACAGCACATTTGCCCTTTAACGAGTCCCCTGGTTCTTCTGCACATTGACCCTAACTGTCACCCATGAGCCACATCCCCTCTTTGTGCGTCAGCCTCGCTGGCCCTACAGAACCCCTGGCCACACTCAGGAGTGCAGGAGCCGCCTCAGAGGCAGGAGTCACATGCCTGCCCCTCCATCTCCCCTGCGGCTCACTATGGCCCGGAAACCTCGCATGTGCAAGCTTCACGCCTCTGAATTTTTACTTTCCCGTAATTCCCCATTTTCTGCACTTGGAGAAGGTACTCTGGCTTGTGAGATATTCTGGGGCTTACCCCGCTCCAACCCTAGAGGGGTCCTGGACTCAGGATAGGACATCACCAGCATTTGGGGACACAGATTGGGAAGTGGGGCCCCTCACACCTGTGTGGCCTCAAAGTGTCCGAGAATGAGGTCTGCACTCAGAGCCGGGCATTCAGGATTGTCTGATGTTCCTGCTTTACCCCTCTCCCATAGCTGTGGCAACAAATTCCAGCTCTGGTGGCCTTGAGCAAGTCCCAGAGCTCCTCAGAGGCCCCTTCCCGTGGTCTCTAATGGGCCTGTGCAGCTCAGAGCTGGTGGAGATGAGGTGCCAGGAACCGGCTCCGTCACAGGAAGCAACTGCCTGGCAGGCCGGCTCTCATTTTCCTGGAGTGCCAGGTATTCAAGTCTTGTAAAGAGGCTTCTGGGCCCCTCACATGCAGGACATAAAGGCTCCCATCTCCATCCCAAGCCACAGCTAGGCTCCAGCTGACATTGCTCCCCCTGCTCCTTGCAGCCTAGTGCCATCCAGACCCAGCGCAGGTGGGCTTCCACGCCCACCGCCACCCCCACCCTCTTGTCCCCTGGGTGATCCTCTCCCCGTGCCTCAGAGCTGGGACCCTGTTTGGCTCTGAAAGACGCTGCACGCAGCCTGTCCCACCATCCTACGCAGACGCTGGCCGGGGATCTCAGCCAAGCCCTGGAGGGCCAGGATTCTGGCTTCAGAGAAACACCGGGAGACAGGTGCATTTTCCCAGAGACGGGCAAACATCTGAGAACCTGGAAAGCTCTCTGGGGTGCCCACCTCGGGCTGAAAGACCCCGGTGTGAGGCAGGAGGCAAACTCTGTTGGCTCAGCGCTTGGCCGTGGCCCGCGGAGGGCTGTGTGCGAGCTGGCGGTGGAGTGGATTCTCTCGAAGGGAGTGATCTGTTACCCGCCGCATTTGCACTTTGATGACTGAGTAAATACGCAGCAGGCAGGTAACATTCGTCCAAGGCAGCTGTATTATTTACAGAGAGACTCGAAGAATCTCAGAGAAGAGCCGACACCGCATGCATATTAAAATGGAAATGGCAATTAACTACCAAAATAAGACATTTTTATAACATTTTTATTGAAGTTTTAATGAACAAATAAAGAAACAGAGAAATCTGCCTATGTCTTGCGAGCCATATAAAAATGACTAAATCAAGATGAAATGGCAAGAACTGGCAACACCTCCACTTCCTCTGCTTCTCTAAATAAGTACATAAGTGCAGGTAGTTACACTGGGCACCCCTGCACAGCGCACACACGTGTGCACACCCACGCAACCTTGGCCCAAAGACCAAGAAATGAATGATGGAGTGAAATGCTGTTTGAGGGCAGAGTGAAAGAGAGGGGATGCTGGGAGGAGGAGGAGAGACGGGCATGGGCCGGCAGTCCCTTAGGGAAACCCTGGACGGTGCCTGGCAGAGCTACTGACCAGCTGGGCCCTCTCCACCTGGGGCACAGAGAGCCACATGGGCACAGGGGCAGGAGGTGGTGGCCAGGGTGTTGGCAAGGTGCTGCAGGTCCCAGCGACTCCAGTAATGAAGGGCCACTGTGAGGGTCCTCCTAGCACCTGAAAGATGTTTAATCTCTCCACAAGAAAGGCAGTGGGAGATGCAAGCTCATTCCAGCCGCACAGAGCTGTTAGCAGGTAAGCACCTTGATGAGCGTTTCAGATAGCCCCGATGGCAGGTGGATCAAGGCACTGACCAGTAGCCTGGGGAGAGAGAAGAGGTCAGGTTGGGGCATGGCAACCTGTGGACCAGATTGATCCAGGAGAAATTGTCTGCAGATGAGTGGGTCTGGGGAACAGCCTGATGTTAGCTGAGGGAGGGTGACAGCTGTCTGTCACCCTTTCAAACCTTTGGAGCCAAATGTGTGTCTTTCCTGACTTATGAGGGATTCGGCCATTTATTCCTTTCCCTTCCTTTGCCTGAGACGTGAACTTCTGTTTCCAAAAGCTGATGTTCTTCCCAGGCACGGCGTGGCATTCAGCAGAAATAACCCGGATAGGCTTCTCTCTTTCCCAATAATTACTCACAATACACAAAACACAAATTGGTTTACAATCACACTTCAATTTTATCACAACTAATTTAAAACTCATATTGCCACTCCCCTCCCCCCAACATAATTTAATCTGTTTCTTTAAAAAAAAAAAAAAGGAATTTGATCCAGAGCAATTTTTCTCAATTAAAATTTGTGATTACATTTCTGAGTTTCCATGGCAGAGTTGTGAGTGGGGCTGTGATATAATTTAACTTCTCCTAAATTGCTGACACCAATAACCCTATAAATTAACAGATGGTGGAGGGAAATCTCCTGGCTTCTTCCCGGCTATTTTTTTAATGGTTTGATTTTTGTAATAGGGGTTTTGAGTTCCAGCCAGGTATCCCTCCGCTGGCAGCAGTGAGAGCTTGTCCCATTTCATCGTCTCTGCTGCTGGCTGTGTGGATTTCACTTCAATGAGGATGGAGCGTCAAGAAAACTGCTCACGTCTCTGCGGAGTGTGGGCACCTTTGCAGAAGCTGACGGGTGGGGTCCCCGGGGCGCAGCGCTGGACAGGGTTGGTGAACAGCTTCCAGCAGCACCTGTTGGCGGGATTGCAGTCCGATGAGTGTGCCCAGCTGGGTGCGGGGTTCCCTGCAGGCCCAGGCTGATGGGCCAGGCTCTCTGTTTCCAAGCTCACTGCTGCACCCTCGCTTTGCTTTTGTTGATTGCTTCAGATATTGATATCGTTGTTAAGGTGGGAAGCTGGGCAAGCTGGCCACACCCCTAGAAAACCCCCAATACCCTGATGTATGTTTGCATCATTAGCACAGCATGCTCGCAATGTTTCATTACGTTAAGGTGCATGGAGGTCGGAAAGAGAAAAGGTAAAACACCCAGTCACAAGGACACTGAATGCCAACATGAAAAAAAATAAAGAAACATCAGTGACCTAGGCCGGGCATGGGAGCTCATGCCTGTAATCCCAGCACTTTGAGAGGCCAAGGCAGGTGTATTGCTTGAGTCCTGGAGTTTGAGATCAGCCTGGGCAACAGAATCAGACCCCCTATCTACAAATAATACAAAAATTAGCCAGGCATAGTGGTGTGCACCTGTAGTCCTTGCTGCTCAGGAGGCTGAGGTGGGAGGATCACTTGAGCCCAGGAGTTTGAGGCTGTAGTGAGCTTTGATCACCACTGCACTCCCCTGTGAGCAACAGAGCGAGACCCTATCTCAAAAAAAAAAAAAAAAAAAAAAAGACCCAAATTGCAAAGTCCAGGAGATAGTCAAACCTTGCAGAGCCACCAAGAGGCCCCTGCAGAGCCAGCCCTCCCAGGAGCCCCGTCCTGTGGTCCTGCCTTAGTCTAGGTGGAGAGGTGGGTGATTTTTCGTTCTCTGCCAAGGAGTATCTGCTAAATTGTTCAAATGTGATTGGTCTGTCTGGGTGCAGAGATTAGGAGTCAGTGGGGAGGCAGGTGCTGTGCCCATCCTTCGAAGGCTATGCCTCATCTTCAGCAAAATATGCTCTTTGGAATTTCGGGGAGAGGATGTGGAGAGTAGGTTGCTAGATAAAATACAGGCTGCTCAGTTAAATTTGAATTTCAGATTAACAATAGTGTTTAGTGTAAATATGTTCCGTGCCGTATTTGAGATAGACTAGTACTACAGATTATTTGCTGTTTATCTGAAATTCAGATTAAGTTGGATATCTTGTATTTTTCTTTGCTAACACTGGCAGCCCTAGGGGGTAGGGGCTGGGTAGGCACTGCAGTCAGCCAAGCCCCCCAGCTCTTGCCCTGAGCCTGTGGGGTCATTAAGAGGTGGGTTAGGGATGCGTTTAAATCCGTCTAACCCATTTGAATCATACTTCGTCACTCATAAAATGCAGTGTAGAGAGGATTACAGGATGTGTTGATGGATACACCTGGCCTGGTGCAAACCCACCCACGGAAGTTTCCAGTGCTGTGTGCCTCCCTGGTTAGGTGTGGGGTGGGGGCAGCTTCCCTGTGCCACTCACAGTGTCTGCTCTGTGTGAGCGCTCTGGGGGTACTTGGGAAAAGAGGGAAGGACACTTTGTTCTGGTTCCCAAGTGGCTGTCGAGAAATTGGTGGGAAGGTAGAGCTGATACACACGAGAAACCCAGGGATCCTGATGACAAAACGGAACGGCCACACTGCATGCTGGAAACACTATGTGTGACTGGAACTCAGAAAAGGGAGAGGACCAGGCCGAGCATGGTGGCTCACGCCTATAATCTCAGCACTTTGGGAGGCTGAGGCGGGCAGATCGCCTGAGGTCAGGAGTTTGAGACCAGCCTGGCCAACACGGTGAAACCCCTCCTCTACTAAAAATACAAAAACCAGCCGGGCGTGGTGGCGGGTGCCTGCAATCCCAGCTACTAGGTTGGCTGAGGCAGGAGAATTGCTTGAACCCGGGAGGTAGAGGTTGCAGTGAGCCGAGATTGTGCCACTGCTCTCCAGCCTGAGTCACAGAGCGGGACTCCATTTCAAAAAGAAAAAAGAAAGAAAAGAAAAGAAAAGGGAGAGGAAGTGTAGACTTGAGGGGTCTCACGGAGGAGGTGGGATTTTGGCCTGAGTCGGAAGGGAGGGCAGCGTGCCGATGGTCGGGTCTCCCCACGGCGTGAACATCCTCACCGGTGCTGGGGAGGGGAAGACAGCTCTAGCTCACTACCTTCCCCCTTGTGCCTGTCGTTAGGTCCCAGAGGGATGAAAACATAGCTTCTTTGGGGCCAGGCATGCTGGTCACACCTGTAATCCCAGCACTTTGGGAGGCCCAGGCAGGAGGATCACTTGAAGCCAGGTGTTTGAGACCAGCCTGGGCAACACAGGTGGACCCTGTATCTATAAAAATATACAAATTAGCTAGGTTGGTGGTGTGTGCCTGTGGCCCCAGCCACTCGGGAGGCTGAGACAGGAAGGTTGCTTCAACCCTGGAGCCCAAGGTTATAATGAGCTACGATTGTGCCACTGCACTCCAGTGACAGAGCAAGATGCTGTCAATAATAATAATAATATTTAATAATAATAATAATAATAGCTTGTTTGGGATCTGGTAAGTGTAAGTTACTAAAATACCAAAATAAAAAAAAAATACTCAATTTACTGATTTTTTAAAAAATGAAGTCGGCCAGGCGCAGTGGCTCAAGCCTATAATCCCAGCACTTTGGGAGGCCGAGATGGGCGGATCACAAGGTCAGGAGATCAAGACCATCCTGGCTAACATGGTGAAACCCCGTCTCTACTAAAAAATACAAAAAACTAGCCGGGCAAGGTGGCGGGCGCCTGTAGTCCCAGCTACTCGGGAGGCTGAGGCAGGAGAATGGCGTAAACCCGGGAGGCGGAGCTTGCATTGAGCTGAGATCCGGCCACTGCACTCCAGCCTGGGCGACAGAGCGAGACTCCGTCTCAAAAAGAAAAAAAAAGAAAAGAAAAAAAAATGAAGTTAATCGGTAAACACTTGTATTGACTTGGAAAGCAGTAAATTAAGAAAAAACACCTTTGAGGTAACAAAATATTTCTCTGTCTCTTTAAAAATTCAACAAACGCACTTCATTCTTCACCACCCCCGGTACCGCCCCCCTGCACTTTAAACTCTTGCCTGTTCATTCAGCATGAGGAGTGAAGTCCTCTTTCAGAGGTTGTTTGTTTGTTTTTGTTTGTTTTGAGACAGAGTTTTGCTCTGTCGCCAGGTTGGAGCACAGTGGTGCAATCTTGGCTCACTGCAACCTCTGCCTCCTGGGTTCAAGTGATCCTCCTGCCTCAGCCTCCCAGGTAGCGGGGACTACAGGCATGTGCCACCACACCCAGCTAATTTTTGTAATTTTAGTAGAGACTGGGTTTCACCATGTTGACCCCGCAAGTCTTGAACTCCTGACCTCAGGTGATTCACCCGCCTTGGCCTCCCAAAGTACTGGGATTCCAGGCGTGAGCCACAGCTCCCGGCCTCTTTCAGAGTTTTTTACACATTGGAATGAAGCTTTGCTTTTGCTCCTGGCTAGCGTTTGTTTTGTTTCATTTTTGGGCAGCTTGCAAGTGGCCCTCTTTCTGCTTAAAGGTGAGTGTGCTCATGTGCACACACACGCACACACTCTACGTGTGCATACAGCCTGCTGGCATTTGCGTTTTAGGACGTGTGTGCAGAAGCAGCAGCCACAGCACCTGGGGAGGCCGAGTTTGTCACCAGCGGGTATGGGAGTGTCTCGGGCCCTGGTGGGGCTGGGACAGAGCAGGAATGCCACATGGAGGGCACCGGTTCCCCAGCTGTCACTGCCGAGTCTCTTGTGAGTGCTCAGGGGGACACTTGAGGACATAGCTTCTCAAGCAAGAGGCGGGGAGCCAAGGGTCCAATCCCAGTGCCACTGGGAGGAGGCTCAGCCCGACAGGAGCTGGCTGAGGGGGATGGAGAGTTGCAGCGGGGACAGTGGCTGGCCCAGGCAGGCCTGGCTGCACTTTTAACACCTTTGTAACTGGAAGGTGAAAACTGACTTTTCATAATTCTTCCCAACAAATTCTTACCTTTGGTCTCTCTCTGGACATATTTCAGGAAACAAATCTTATTTCCCTAATAGTTATTCAAACCTTTCACTAAATGATGCCCTTCTTTGATGGTATAAATAAATCAAAACTGGCTGGGCACAGTGGCTCACACCTGTGATCCTAGCACTTTGGGAGGCCATGGTGTGTGGATCACCCAAGGTCAGGAGTTCAAGACCAGCCTGGCCAACATGGTGAACCCCTACCTCTACTAAAAATACAAAAATTAGCCAGGCAAGGTGTCAGGCGCCTGTAATACCAACTTCTCGGGAGGCTAAGGCAGGAGAATCGCTTGAACCTGGAAGGCGGAGGTTGCAGTAAGCCAAGATTGTGCCACAGCACTCTAGCCTGGGTGACAGAGCAAGACTCCATCTCAAACAAAAAACTTCCTTGTTTTAAGAGTGAAAGAGCACATGCCCCACTGCAGAGGCACCTTGGCAGTGCCCAGGTGGGATCAAGTACCTCCTCTCTCCCCCACCCTGTCTGCTGGAGGGTCTGCTGGTATGTCCTGCTCCTGGGAGAACATGCCTCTCCAAGTTTTACAAACAGGAACATTCAGGCAGCAGGCAGGACTGATGTCAACTCAAGTTCTTGCTGAAAGTCAAGAGCCAAGAACGCTTGAGTTTAGATTTCAGTCGGGGTAAATGCCCCAAAGCACATCCCCACATTCATGCTCTAATTCAGGAGAGGGGAAAGAGTTTCTACAGACGCAGTGATATTTGGAGCCAGATGTCAGACTATGGAAATTACCTAAGTCACATATTACATAAGGATGTCAAACATTTAGCAGAGCTGGAATTTTCCTTGCACTTACAAGAAACATAATTTTTAAAAAGCAGTTTGGCCAGGCACAGTGGCTCATGCCTGTAATTCCAGCACTTTGGGAAGCTAAGGCAGATAGATCACCTGAGGTCAGGAGTTCGAGATCAGCCTGGCCAACATGGTGAAATCTCATCTCTACTAAAAATAAAAAAAAATTAGCTGAGCATGATGGTGTGTGCCTGTAATCCCAGCTACTAGGAAGGCTGAGGCAGGATAATTTCTTGAACCTGGGAGGTGGAGGTTGCAGTGAGCCAACATCAAACCACTATACTCCAGCCTGGGCAACATAGCAAGACTCCATCTCAAAAAAAAAAAAAAAAAAGGCAGTTCATTCACAGGCTTAGGGTATATTCAGCTTTTAGTTTCTGTCATGCACTGAACTCAGGGGTCCAGGAGCAGGTGGCTTCCCAGGCAGCAGGACGCAGGGAGGCTGGAGGGGAGCTGCCTCTGCCACCGTCGCCCGGGGCCACTTGGCTTGGGTACAAGTATTGGAAACGGGGGCAGATATCCCATGCAGAGAGGAAATGCTTGCCTGGCAAAGTCAATGGAGTTGCGCCCAAGTGGCTGAAAACAGAAGTCAGCCTGCTCTGCAAACAACGCATCTCCCCAGAGCCCTTGATGCATTCTGCAGGCTTCACGTGCTTGTTCAGAGCCCTTGATACATTCTGCAGCCTTCACGTGCTTGTTCAGAGCCAAAGCCTTGATGCCTTTCCTCTGAAGAACTTTATGCTTAGTGAGAGTCAGCTCTGAACAGGGACCCCCGACCCCACTGGTGCCGAACCCCGTGTTAAATGTTAAATGTATTAAGTTGATCACACGGTCATGTTTTAAACCTCGTGGAAGGAGATAAGAGTGGAATCCGAGAGTCAGAATGATCCCGTGTGGGGCTATAAAGAGGAGAGGCTGGCGGGAAAAGTCCCCATTAGAGGGGGGAACTATTAGCAAAATAACACCCATTAATAATCCCACAGCCAGGGAGGGGAGCCCGCTGTTAGCTGACGCCGAACCAAGTGCAATTCTCTATTAAGGGAGCTAATTATAGCCTTTAATTTTACTTTAGAAGGATCAAGGATACCTTGCAAAAATGCACAGCATGTTAAACTACCTTGTCTTATGGAACTAAAAATAGTTATAGTAATGATTAATCATGAAATATGGAAATTAACTCCACTCTGAGGGGCCGGGGTGGGGGGTGAGGTCCCTGTGCCTGAGTCTCTCACACATCTGGGAAGAGAAGCCCTCCTGAGGGCTCCTCTCCCCCGACAGCTGCACCAGAGGCAGCAGGAACCTGCCTTGCCCTGAACACGCCGTCTGCTCCACACCTCGGTGCCTGTCATATTCCTACCGCCTTCCACGCTGGTCTCTCCCCGTGGTGGAAGTGAAGTCTGTCATGGGATTAGCTCTGAGGAAAACGTTGAAAATGCCAAGGCTGAAAGGGCTGAACTATGGAACCACTGATAGTATCTGTAGATGCCAGGGGCTGGGGTGTCCTCATCCTGCTCCAGGCAGATGCTCTCAGTGCCTTTGTGTTGATGAGCTAACTTCCCCATCTGTCTGCCTGAGAGGGAGGCTCCAGCAGTGCTAGCTGGAGTGAGCCAGTCATTGTCAATGAGTAGAACTGATGTGGCCCTAGTGCCCACAGAGACTCTTTAGGGCAGTGACACCACCATGCATGACACTAGAATGGTGGACAAGTATCTTTACACATTTGCCCAAACCCACAGGATCACCACACTGAGAGCAAATCCTCCCGTAAGCCCTGCACTCTGAGTGACAATCACATTGTCAGCATAGTTCACCCATTGAACAGATGGACCCTCTGGAGGGGGATGTGGACAGTAGGGGACTGTGCATGTCATGGGGAGGGCAGGGGGTCCATGGGAACTCTCTGTACCTTCCCATCCATCCCACTATGAGCATAAAACTTCTCTAAAAACATTAAGGCTATTAAAAATAAGAGGTGGGTGGTGAAAGGGACGATCCCCTGAGAGAGATGCAGAGGCCTTGGAGGTCGAAGGTCAAGTGGGCAACACAGGGGGTGAGACCTCGGGGAGCGGCCCCCACTGCACACCTCATCTGCAGGACAGGACAGTGCAGGGTTCGCCTGGAAAAGGGAGAGAAAGTCAGTGGGGGCCCCTCATGCCTCAGAAGCACCCCGCTTGATCTCCACCTTCAGCCAGGCACCTGGTTAAGCCTCGGTGGTGCACAAATGCAACTGACTGAGACCGAGGAGGTCATGTGGGCTCCAGACCCCAGAAGACGTGCAGCTTTCTGGAGAGGCCATGTGCAGAATCACATGGCTTTTCCTTGCAGTGGTTTCCTGGAGGTTTAGTGTTTGGTCCGTAGCTTCACTGCAGCATCTGCGTGAGTGATGGGTATTTCTCCAGGCAGTATTGCTTCTTATATAGTGGCATCTTAGCTACTATATTGGATTTCCCAGAAATTCTGTAAGCTAAGATTGTTAGATGAGTTTCTTTTTGCTTAAACAAACAGAGCTTGCTCATCACCCAGGTTGGGCACCTAGTGAGTGGTAGGGAGGAGGAGAGGAGCATGCAAGTGTGTTCCCACTCACAGGAGATTCCACGGAGCTGGCCAGAGTCATCAACAGATCTCAGGGGAAGGGGAGATCCCATCCCATGGAGGAGAGGATGGGAGGGCAGTGCTCCCAGGCACCCTGGAACGAAGGAGGAGAGGATGGGAGGGCAGTGCTCCCAGGCACCCTGGAACGAAGGAGGAGAGGATGGGAGGGCAGTGCTCCCAGGCACCCTGGAACGAAGGAGGAGAGGATGGGAGGGCAGTGCTCCCAGGCACCCTGGAAAGAAGGAGGAGAGGATGGGAGGGCAGTGCTCCCAGGCACCCTGGAATGAAGGAGACTTCAGCAGGGACTCAGACACCTGCACACCAGTGTCCACAGCAGCCACAGAGGCCCTGGTGAGCAGCTCCCTGATGTGCTGTTCAGGGCGAGGTTGTTCAGGGCAAGGTCATCCAGGCCAATGCGGGCTCATAGTTTTATTGTCAAGGGACGATGTCCTTCCTGTGCAGCAGATGCATCAGGTCAGACCATGTCATCCTGATGTCCCAAGGCAGTCCCTGTGTAATCCTCGCTCCTGCTCCAGGCGGATGCTCCAAGCACCTTTGTGTTGATGAGCAAACTTCCCCATCTGTCTACCCAAAAGGGAGGCTCTGGCAATGCTTGCTGGAGTGTGCAAGTCAATGTCAATGAGTAGAACCGATGTGGCCCCAGTGCCCAGCAGGAGGACCCATTCCCAGTGCAGACAGGGTGGGGCTGCAGAGCCTGTGAGGCTGAGCCCCACCAGGCGGTCCCCCAGGTGACCTGACACTGTGAGGTCATTTCTGGGAGGCAGCAGGCTGTTTGCCACCCATGCCTCATTGTGCACCATTCTTTGCCTTTCTTCACTCACTGTGGATTTATATAAGGTAACCCCAGAAAGTGTGGGCTACACCAGTAAACCAGAGTGGACTCTGACATGGTGGAGTTTTTACGTTTCCAGAGGGAACATTCAAGAAGTAAGTTGGGGATGTGATCTGAGGCAGTGGTGCCTGGCCAGTGAATGAAAGGCACTTGGAGATCATGCATTCCCTCAGGGGATTTCTGTATTGGTCTGTTCTCACACTGCCATAAAGAACCGAGACTGAGTAGTTTATACAGAAAAGAGATTTAATTGGCTCACAGTTCTGCAGGAAGCATGGCTGGGGAGGCCTCAGAAAACTTACAATCATGACAGAAGACAAAGCGGGAAGCAGGCACATCTTCACATGGCGGCAGGAAAGAGATCGAAGCGGGTAGTGCTACACACTTTTAAACAACCTGACATCATGATAACTCACTCACGAGATAGCACTAGGGGGATGGCGCTGAATCATTAGAAACCACCCCCTTGATCCAGTCACCCCCCACCAGGCCCCATGTCCAACACTTGGGATCACAATTCAACATGAGATTTGGGTGGGGACACAGAGCCAAACCATAACAACTTCCCCTGAGAGGAGGAAGAGGCAGGTACAGAACAAGGGGTGCTGATGGGGCTGGTGCTAGTGGTTCCAGTGGATGTGCTCACTCCACCAGGAATGCAGAAGCTTCTCCTCTCCGGAGAAGCCGGGGTTCACAGGCCTCTGAGATCCCCTCCCATCCTGATTTCCCAGAGGGACCTGGGGACCCTGAACGACTCTCTAGCAAAACAAATGTCAAGGAGGCCTTAAAAAGAGGGTGGGGGTAGGACTCCAAATGCACAGGCAACAAAAGAAAAATTGTACTTCCTCAAAATTAAAACCTGAGGTATCAGAGGAGACTGTCGCGAAAGTGGAAAAGCAACCAACAGATGGGAGAAAATATTTGCACATCATATCTCAGATGAGAGTTTAAAACCCAGGATGCGTCAAGAACTACAAATCAACACCACGAAGGCAAATGGCTCACTTTTAAAAATAGGCAGAGGACTTACTAGACATTTCTCCAAAGCAGACATACAAATGGCCAACAGGCACGTGAGAAGGTACTCCACGTCATCGTCACCAAGGAAATGCAAATCAGAACCTCAACAAGACTCCACCTGGCACACAGTAAGTTGTCTGCAATAGAAAGGACAGCAAGATTGAAGCTGGGGGGTGGAGGCTGCAGTGAGCCAAGATCGCGCCACTGTACTCCAGCCTGGGTGACACAGTGAGACTCCATCTTAAAAAAAAAAAAAAAAGCAAGAATGGGCAAGGATGGGGAGAAACTGGGACCCTTTCTCCTTGCAGATGGGAATGTAAAGTGTGTGGCTGCTTTGGAAAAACAGTTTGACAGTGTCTCAAAAAGCTATACAGAGCCCCACCCTGTGGCCCAGCATTTCCACTTCAAGGAATATGCCCCCAGAGAATTGTACACAGCGACTCAGAGACTCGCGTGCCAGTGTTCATAGCAGCATCGTTCACAGCAGCCAAAGCGTGGAAGCAAAGCAAGTGTCTGTCGGTGGATGAACAGATACACAAAATGTGGTCTATCCATGAATATTACGTGGCCTGGCAAAAGGAAGAAAATTCTGGCACATTCTACAGCACAGAGGAACCTTGAAAACATTATGCCTGGTGAAAGAGCCAGAGGCACAGGGGCAAAAGCTGAACCATTCAGCGTGTGTGAGGTCCCTAGAGAAGGCAGATCCAGAGAGAAAGAAAGTGGATTAGAGGTTATCAGGGACTGCCAGGGAGGGGAAAAAGTGGGAAGGGGAGTTAGAAAAAGAAAAAAATGCGGTAACAGCCAGGGCACTGGAGGGTGGGAGAGGCGCCACGGGTGCGCCTGAGCTCAGCAAGACCTTCTTTCCCCGCGATTCATGGCAGCTCGCGCCACCCTGCAGGCTGCCCTGCCTGAGCCCTGTCTGCCACAACCCTTGTCAGAGGCTCTCACAGGATGGTGCATCTTCCCTGCAGAGCACCAGGTCACAGGGACACACCCGCTGGTGTGTGAGCCGTGGTCATTCTTGCTTTTTCAGGGACAGAGGCATGGTGGGGCAGGGGTCACAGCCATGCCTGCCTTCCACGACGTCTGTAGGGCCAACATGGCTGGACTTGCCCAGGACTAGGGGGTTTCTGGGATGTGGACTTTCACTGCTAAAATCAGGATAGTCCCGGACAAACCGGGATTCATTGGTCACCCTATCAATCCGTAACTATGAAATGAAATGAAATTCCCTTTTACTCTAAGAACCATTAACCTATAGTCACAGGATGTATCAATCAGGGTCCTCCCAGGGGGAGGGAGACCTATCTGGGAGCTTCAGAGAGAGCATTTAATACCAAGAATCAGTTACACTGACCAGAGAAGAGTTGGAGAATTAAACAGGACCATCAGAGGAGGAAGGACAGCAGCAGACAGAAGCCCCTAGGACTGGAGACGGGGGATGGGGTGCAGAGCTGGCCACTGTCAGAACTGCTTGTCAGGAGGGGCTGCCAGGGCAGCTGGAGCCAGGGAGGACACAGCTGTTGGACAATGCCATGGACAAGGGGCATCCTGGGCGCTCTCCTCCCCGTACCTGAGCTGCCATTGGCTGGCTTGAGTGTCTGATTCTCTCCACGCAGGTGGGGCGGGAATGGATCTGCCAGGGATGGGCAGATCTGAATGGCCTAAGGACAACTTTGGTGGTGTGGATGGTGAGGACTGTGATTTTCTGGAGCCTCTCCTCTTGGAGCAGAGGGTACCCAATTGTGGGTGTGGGCCACGTGGCCTAGGCTCAGGGAACCCATTCCGTCCTGGTGATCATGGCTGTGCCTGCCTTGGCTTCCCCAGGAGGGAACACCATGCTGGGATCCACCACGGACGGCATCTCTCGGTGCACCGAGCTACATGACGCATCTTTGTTGAGCCCTGACAGTATTTCCAGGGCTGGGCTGAGCCCCGGGGATACAGGGGAGAGGAAATAAGCAGGGACGTCATCTTCAGGTACTGCCGGGCCTGGTGGGATCACTAGACATTAGATAGGAGTCTCACAAACCAGTGGAAACACAAAAGAGTGGTCACCACAGCCAGGGAAATGCGCAGGGCGTCCTGGGATGCTTCAATGGGAGGTCGGGGGGTTCTCTGAGAAATAGAATTTCAATGGGGACCTGGAGGGTGAGTAGGAGTTGGGAGAAGAGGAGGAGGAGGGTGAGAGGTGACAGATGGAAGCAGGAGCAATAGCAGTGGCCCCCAGGAGGCAGGATCTCAGCGAATGAGAGAGACCCCAGATCCAGCAAGGCTGTGCGGCTGAGTGGGCAGAGGAGTGCGAATGGTGACAGGTGGGAGGAGAGGGTGCGGGCGGGACTGTGCCCGGCCCCACAGCCCACAGCTCAGTGGAAGACATGTGCAGGGGCTGAGCAGGGATAGGTCTGGCTGCTTGGTGAGGGTGAAGCAGGGACTCCAAGCAGGAAGCTTGCATGGTTGGGGCAGGAGATGATGAAGCCCCCGGAGTGGGGATGAGAATGGAGCAAAGAAATGGGTACATTTTGGAGACAGAACTTACTGGACTTGCTGGTGAGTTGGATTTGTGAGGAGAGGGAGAGGTAGAGGCACAGCTGGCTTTCAGTGGGGATGTGGCTAATCAGGTGCCTGGAGGGGTTGTTTGCCCACATGAAGGGCGCAGAGGGAAGAGCAGGGCTTCTCGGAGAGTGGAGATGTCGGGAGATCTGCTTGGACACATCACAATTGAAAGAAGGTTTAAGCCAGGCATGGTGGCTCCCGTCTGTAATCCCAGCACTTTGGGAGGCCAAGGTGGGCGGATGACCTGAGGTCAGGAGTTGGAGACCAGCCTGGTCAACATGGAGAAACCCTGTCCCTACTAAAAATACAAAATTAGCCAGGCGTGGTGGTGCACACCTGTAAGCCCAGCTACTCGAGAGGCTAAGGCAGGAGAATGACTTGAACCCGGGAGGCGGAGGTTGCAGTGAGCCAAGATGGCACCATTGCACTCCAGCCTGGGCAAAAAGAGTTAAAATTTGTCTCAAAAGAAAAAGAAAAGAAACTGGGTTTGTTCTGATGCTAACCAGCAAGACCCCTAGCTCTTTGCTCCAAACTCACCCCCAAGGGAAGAATAGAGTGAAAACAATTAGACAGCAGATGGAGGGGTTTCAAGTCAGTGTGCATGGGGCTATGGCTTTGGCCTGGAGCAGGGGTGGGCCAAGCACAGCTGTGGGAGAATAAGCGTGAAGGGGAATGTTTGACGTCTGTTCTTACTTATCCCAACTCCAGCCACTATTGCCTTGGGACAAACTATGCCTGTCTACACCTGTGGCCATGCAGGGCTCAGGTGCAAGTGTTAATACAGCACAGCAGCAGAGGGATCTGTGCTCACAGGGAGCCAAACAAAACAGGTGTGGCCCACCTGACCCCAGCAGTCACTTCCCCGCTTTTCTGCAGACAACCAGGAGATTGCACTACTTCAGGCTTGGGGAGGTCCCTCTGAGTGCCACGTGTCTCAGGAGGGGGAAGGTGAAGCTCTGATCTAAGGAGGAATTTGGTGGAGTGGATGGGGTTCACTGTGATTTTCTGGAGCCTCTCCACCTGGAGTACATTCACCCACAGACCCCTGAGATCACGCAGGCTTACTGGGCTGCCCCTGCCTCAGACAGGGCAGGGCAGAGTAGTGGACTTCCACTGGAGGGAATGAGCTGGCAGGCAAAATAACAAGGTATTTGAGAAGCACAAGCATTTTTTTTTTAAGGCAACAAACTGAGTTACAGCTTCCAGATTCCATCAGAATAGAAATACCAGAACAGAGGGACCAATTTTAAAAATAAGCTTAATAAACCTCCTAAATGAGAGAAGGGACATATTAGCAATGTGAAATAAGATCAAGAAGATATACAAAAGAACCGAGTAGAGATTTTTGGCGTTAAGGGATAGCTGTGGAAATAATGCGATACAGGAGAAAAGTACTAGAATAAATAATTGAGGAATGCATTCGTGAATTGGAGGACCAGCTTGATGTATCAGCCCAGAAAAAAAATAAGGAAAAGTACAAAGAAAAAGAAGATAGAAAAGTTCTAACACAAGGAGGAAAGAAGTTGAGGTACTAATGTTAAGGTGTTAACATCTGGATCACAGAAGTGATCTACAAAGAGAGAAAAATAAAAATATAGAAGAGGACATATTTGAAGAAAATGTGGAGATAGAATCAATGGGATTTAAAGAAAAAGGATGAAAGAGCCCAGGTTGAAGAAGTCTTGGAGTCCCAAAAAGAAGAGATAAGAGGGAAACGAAACCTGTACACTTACAGTGAAATTTAAGAATAACAAAGATAAAGTTATTAAAGTTTCCAGACAGGAAGAGATCACACACAAAGAGCAAGTTATTATACAGACCTCAGGATCTTCAACAGCTATGCCAGATGCAGGAAGATGATGGAGTGATATATTCAAAGCACAGAATAAAAGAATGTAGAACATAGACTTTTATATGCAGCCAAATTGTCATTCAGATGTGAAGGCATAGTAAAACTTCCCACTTTACGTTCTCCTATGCAGTGCAATAAAGAAAGAAAAAGAAGCTAGATGTATAAGGATTGGAAAGAACAAAAAACTGTATTATTTTCAGATGATATGATCATTTATATAGAACCCTTGCTGAAATCTACACAACATCTTTTAGAAACTGGAGAGTTTAGCAAGTTATTTGGCATAAGTTTAGCTCAGTTTTTTTCTACATACCAGTAGCAAACAAACACAAAGAGAAGACATTATTTTTAGTAGTATCAGAAAGTGTCAAATACCTAGGAATAAATTTAATTTTAAAATGCTGAAGACTTATACAGGCAAAATGTAAAACTTTATGAAGTGTAAGTAGAGGAGTTCTAATAAATGAATAGGAAATTTTTATATCATTAAAATGTCACTTTCTCCACGTTGATCTATATTGACTATAGCCAATGCAATTCTGATTAATACCCAAATAGAGCCTGGTAAAATGGTGATATAGAAGATTAAGACACCAAGAATTAGCCAGAACCCGTCTGAAGAGCAGAGAATAAAGGAGATACTTCTCCTATCGCATATCTGGGCTCATTGTGAAGCTATGGTAATTAAGATTACCTAGTGTTGTCATCAGGATCAACCAATTAGTCAGTTCCCAGAATTCCCAGAAACAGATCCATGGACTTATGTAACTTTGGTTATGATAGAGGTAGCATTTCAAATCGCTGGCAAAAGGCAGGGATGTTTAATAAAGTGAGCTGGAAAAAAAAAATTGTGTAGTTACCCATATACAAAGTGCACTATTAGATCTCTATCTCATACTATATTTTGAAAAAGGACATAGGTGGATGAAGTGGTTAAATGTCAAAAATCTCTTAGAGGAGGCCAGGCATGGTGGCTCACACCTGTAATCCTAGCACTTTGGGAGGCTGAGGCGGGTGGATCACCTGAGGTCAGGAGTTCGAGACTAGCCTGGCCAACATGATGAAACCCTCATCTCTACTGAAAATACAAAAACTTAGCTAGGCATGGTGGTGTGTGCTTGTAATCCCAGCTACTTGGGAGGCTGAGGCAGGAGAATTGCTTGAACCCGGGAGGTGGAGATTGCAGTGAGCTGAGATTCCACTGCATTCCAGCCTGGGTGAAAGACTCCATCTGAAAAAAAAAAAAAAAAAAAAACTCATAGAGGAAAAGGTCTTAAACAAGACATATCAAGTAAATGAGTATAAAAAAAGATTGACAGACTCGAGTACATTAAAGTTAAGAAAAAAATGAGAGCTTTCTAATTCGATATATTTAAAGATTTAGAAAAAGTGAAAAGCCTTTAAAAAGTGAAAAGACTAGAAGAAAATTGGCAACACACACAACTGACAAAAGATTAGTCTCAAGATTGTTTAACTGAAAATCAAGAATAAAAGTATAAAACATTCCAATGGAGAAAAGAGCAGAGAACAGGCAGGAATTTCATACAGAAGAGAATATATAATCAATAAACATAAAAAGAGTTGTTCAACCTCATTAATCAGCTTTGAAATGCAAATCTAGACCACAATGCGTAGCATTTAACCTCCATTTGATTGGCAAGACTTTCAAAGCCTGACAAATCCAAGTATCAGAAAATATGACAATCATCAGGCTTCTTATTCATAAGAAGGACAGCATAAATTGGTTCAATCCCTTTATAAACAGAGCAATAAAATTGATAAACTTCTGTCTAGCAAGACCAACAAAGATAAACAAAAGACACAAATTACCAATCTCAGTAATGAAACAGGGGACATCACTACAGACCCTGCAGCCATTAGAAGGAGAATAAGGGAATACTACAAGCAACTCTATGCATGTAAATGTCACAATTTAGATAAAATGGATCAATTTTTCAAAAAAAAAAAAAAATCAGGTGGAAAAGAGAAGCTCTCAGGAACACTGCTGTTGAAGAAGACAGTTAGAATCATCCTCCAAAGAACTCCAGCATTTAGAGTTAAACAAAAACAGCAAAGAATAATCAGCCCTAGAGGCAGAGAACAGTCAGCAGTTTAGTGTCACAAAACCAAAGAAAAACTTGTTTCCAGAAGGAAGGTAGGAGTGCTCAAGTATGGTCTGCAGGCAAGTGACTGCAACCTCTGAATTTTGCAGTCAGAGGGTCAAATGTGACCTTGACAAGAGAGTTTTGATGAAGTGGTGTGGACAGAGGCAGATTGGGGTAGGTTGAAAAGCAAACAGATTGCTGGGCACAGTGGCTCATGCCTGTAATCCCAGCACTTTGGGAGTGGCTCATGCCTGTAATTCTAGTACTTTGGGAGGCCGAAGCGGGTGGATCACCTGAGATTAGGAGTTCAAGACCAGCCTGGCCAACATGGTGAAAACTTCATCTCTACTAAAAATACAAAAATTAGCCAGGCATGTTGGCATGCAGGGGTAATCCCAGGTGCTTGGGAGGCCGAGGCACAAGAATCGCTTGAACCTGGGAGGTGGAGGTTGCAGTGAGCCAAGATCGTGCCACTGCACTCCAGTCTGGTCAATGGAGTAAGACTCTGTCTTCAAAATAAATAAATAAATAAATAAATAAAATGAGCAAACAGAAAGTGACAACATTAATCCATCCTCTGCAGGAAAATGATTGAGAAGCCCAACGAGGAAGGGGATAGAGGGAGAGGGTGGCAGCTCTGGTAGGGGGTGGCTACTGGGAGACATGAATGGTCCTTGTTTCTATTGGTGCTTGTAGAATCGCTGGAGGTTGTTTGAAAGCTGTCAGGAATGCTAAAGCCTTCTAAGGATGTGCTCACTGGCACTCTGGAATTTTTTCATTTATGTCGACTCAAATTAGCCAGTTAAAATTTCCCCCAAATCATGGAATTTTTTTGGAACATATATTTGCATTTTTACATTAGGCCTTGACCCCTAAAAGTCTGGAGGAAAAGATGTTGGCCTTAGGACCCTGGACATAGACCCCTAGCTGTGTATGAGCATCCTGATTCTCAAATCATCCATTCTATCTGCCTACACCTCTGACAGGGGCACATGTAACCCACACTAACCCCTCTTGGAGATTTGATGTGGTTTTTATAAGTGTTTGTCCTTGTCACAGACACTAATGGATCAGTGGCATCTTCCTGGCATCTCCCATCCCCACTTGAGTGGGACATCTCTGGAGAGGACTGGGGGTCTAATTCCATGGTCCTGTGCATGCAGCAGACTCACGGGCAGGGAGTTTTCAGATGCAGGAGGTTCTGTGTCCAAATCCTGCCCCATGACTCCTCTGAGTGACTTTGGGCTGTTCTTCCACCTCTGAGTTCAGCCTCCTCACCTGTCAGATGGGCAGACAGGACATGTCTCATGAATGATGAAGGAGGATGAATGATGGCACCCTTTTCTTCACTGCCTGGCTGACTGTACATACCCCACAGATGGTAGCCTCTGTTACTAGGGGTCAATGTGCAGCCATCCCATGTGACACCTGACCCAGGGGAGAATCCAAGGAGGGAAGCTGATGCCCTTGGTCTGGTGGTGGTGTTGTCCAAGAAGCTAAATCATATTTTCTTCCTCCAGTGTTTTTGGGTTTTTTTTCAGACTGAGTCTCACTCTATCTCCTAGGCTGGAGTGCAGTGGTGCAATCTCGGCCCGCTGCAACCTCTACCTCCCGAATTCAAGCAATTCTCGTGCCTCAGCCTCCTGAGTAGCTGGGACTACTGGTGTGCACCACCATGCCTGGCTAACTTTTGTATTTTTAGTAGAGACGGAGTTTCATCATGTTGGGCAGATTGGTCTCAAACTCCTGACCTCAGGTGATCCACCCTCCTAGGCCTCCCAAAGTGCTGGGATTACAGGTGTGAGCCACTGTGCCCAGCCCTTCCTCCAGTTTTAAAAGAGCCACTGAGGTTATGAGCTATTGGTAAGGATGAACACAGTCCAGGTATCACTTAATGAAGAGATGGCCATGTACTAGGCCATCTAAAGGACAAGTCACAGTGAATCACCAGCAGCTGGCTGGATTTTTATTGATCGGGGTTTTCTGAATCCTTTTGATTTCTGGGGAGAAAGAAAGAAAGGAAAACTCAACACTCTTCAATCTGAAATATAGCATTACCAGGTTTCTCTCTCTCTCTCTCTCTCTCTCTCCCCCCCGCCCCCGCACTTGTTCTCTTTCTCTTATTTAACAAAATTTGAAAAGTCATGTAAAGTAATCCACATTTTAAGTGCATAAGAATAACTGAGAAATACTGACAAGCCCCGTTATAAAGTGAGTCTTTTCACCCTAGTTTTCCTTAAATGCGGATTTATTATTGAGAACTTGCCTAAAGCCACATTTCACCTGTTTTGTGTATAATTTTTTGGGATTTTCCCCCATTATTCTTATTAGGATTTTAGGATCCACACTCCTGTGCCCTCTGCCTTTCCCCACAAAGCCCCATTAACGTCTCCGGTGGTTCCTCCAGGTCATCCTTTGACTCTGACCTGCCTGGCTAAAGCACTTTGCTCACTGGCTGTGAACACCCAGGTTGAGCCGCTAGGCTTTGCAGGGAGGGGATTCCCTGCAGGCTGTGGGATCCCATGGCTCTCCTCTAGCCCAGGACTTGGGTTCTGGAGGCCCGAGGCGTTCCCCTCACTGCTCCTGCTTAACATATTGCCTTTCTCAGCAAGTGAAGTCTCCAGCATTTAATCAGACGAGAGAAAGACTTCGACTCCAACCAACATCCACTAGCCAAAAGGAGAAAAAAACAACAAATGCCCAACAAAATACAAATAAATTCTCTAAAAGTGCAGTCGTTGGGAAAAAGAAAAGGCGGTTTGTCAGGCAGACATCGGAGGAGCTGCAGTCACCCTGACAAGCCGCAAAGTCTAATGTTTTATTCACCAGGCCTGAAAAATAACTTCCCAACAAGGGTCCCATAAATAAACCAGTGTGATGAATATTACACGAAATAAAAACTGATAAAGCAAGGGCCCTAAACACGAGCTGCACAACGAGGTGAGGGAAGCACGTGGTTTTTACCGCCTCTAATGCCAGGCGACAGGTTGGGCCTGGCTGCCCCCAGCTCCCAGGGAGTCTGGGAGGGGGCCGGGGAGGGGGCCAGCCATGGAGGACACCCTCTTACCCCAGCCTTGGGGGCCAAAGGCAAAATTTTCCTAATGAATTCCACTTCTTTCTTTTTTTCTTTTCTTTTCTTTTTTTTTTTTTTTTTGAGACAAATTCTGGCTCTGTTGCCCAGGCTGGAGTGCAGTGGCGCGATCTCGGCTCACTGCAACCTCCGCCTCCCGGGTTCACACCATTCTTTTGCCTCAGCCTCTCGAGTAGCTGGGACTACAGGCACCCACCACCATGCCCGGCTAAGTTTTTTTTAATATATATTTTTAGTAGAAACGGGGTTTCACCGTGTTAGCCAGGATGGTCTCAATCTCCTGACCTTGTGATCCACCCGCCTCGGCCTCCCAAAGTGTTGGGATTACAGGCGAGAGCCACCGCACCCGGCCAAATTCCACTTCTTTCATCTCTTTTCACATTAGCACATCACCTGCATTCACTGAGACAGGTATTTCCATCTATTAGGAGCCACTGGCTGCAAATCGTTTTTCCCTTAGTTCTGGCTGTGGGGTTTGCAGGGCCACATCGTTTATGAGAGCAGACAGGCCCTCCACTCCTCTTTCTGTTAAGATGATTTTGCAAGGACCCTGGAGCTCAGAACTCAGAAAGGGAGCAAGGGAGATGCTCCCTGGCTCTGGCTCTGTCCCCCATGGATGCACCATGGGGCAGAGACTGCTTATCCAGGCAGAGAAATGGACCCTAAGGCTTTCCAACAAGGAGCCTCCACATGCACAGCCCATGTGGCGTGTAGGACAGCCATGCCCCACCCCCAGCCATGCTGCCTAGTCTCAGCTCCCCTGGCTTCCAACACCCACCAGTGTTGTAATTGCTGGACCCCCAGCAACAGCCTTCCACGAACTCAATTAGCTATGCACGAAGAGGGCAGAACTTGGTGATAGGTGTATGAATAACGGGAAGACATAAACAGGGTATGAAGCTGTACAGTATGAGGAAGTAAAGGAGGCTGCAAAAAAGTGGGCTGTGGTATACGAACTCTTGGACATTTCTGTGCATGCATGCACACAAGAGACATGAGCACATGCCTACATTGCTGTGTACACAGCTGTGCACACACATGTACATACACACCTGTGTACCCCTGCCTGCATTCCTGTGTGCATGACTCTGTACACACCCACGCATACAGGTGTGCATGACTGTGTACACACACTGTGCATATGTGCATGTGTCTGCCTTCCCGTGTGCATGTCTGTGCACTCACATGACTGCACACACGCCCGCAGACACTCAGTGATATTTGAATCTTTTCTTCAGATGACTGTTTTAGGGAACCAACTGCTGAGCCCAGAGGCTGTAATTACGCTTGTTTGAGTCCAGAGCTTGACTTGCAGGTGTAACTGTTTCTCCATTGCTCAGACACAGAACTGAACTCAATGTTTTTCCATTCTGAAAGGTTTTCAAACAGGAAGGGGTGGTGTTTGGGGGCATTTTTTTCTGATGCGAGTACCACAGTTGTTTATAAATACACCCTTTCCCAGCCCTCTCCGGCGTGCTGACTCTGAGGAATTTGCTTTCATGGTTAGCAATGGAATCCAGATGTTCATTACAGATGTTTTCATCTTTTTCTTTTCCTTTTTTTTTCACTCATCAAATGAAGTCAGGCTGTCATGAAAACTGCAAGTGCTTGCGTCTCCAGGTTTCTGAGTGCCAGACCCGTGTCATGAAACAGGCAATAATTACATGCTCATCAAACATGCGGGTTGCCTTTAATCACCCCCAAATCATGTCGCTTTTCAGACACACCAGGATATGCAGTGAAGTCACTATACCCCATGCAGGTGGAGAGGTGTGGAGGGGAACACACTCCATCTTTACACAGAACTCTGAAAATCACAGTGCTGAGGATGGTTCAGGCCACAACCCTGGGAACCCTGCCCCATGGGGAAGAACGAATAGAAGCTTTCACTTCTGGGAGGCGCGGCTTGCGGAAGGCAGCTGCTGGTAGCCTGGCTCCCAACATAGATTCTATCATGCTTAGAGGGTTTTGTTTTCGTTTTTGTTTTTGAGATGGAGTCTCACTCTATTGCCCAGGCTGGAGTGCAATGGTGTGATCTCAACTCACTGCAACCTCCGCCTCCTGGATTCAAGCAATCCTCCTGCCTCAGACTCCCAAGTAGCTGGGATTACAGGCGTGCACCACCACACCTGGCTAATTTTTGTATTTTTAGTAGGGACAGGGTTTCACCATGTTCATCAGGCTGGTCTCGAACTCCTGGCCTCAGGTGATCTGCCCTCCTCAGCCTCCCAAAGTGCTGGGATTACAGGCGTGAGTCGCTGGCCCATGCTCAGAGGTTTAACATCAGCAGGGTAGAGGAGTCTGAAAGACGGAGGGAGAACAGTGGGGCATCAGTAGGACTCTGCTTCTCTGCTATCTGTTTGTCCTGGTCACCAGTTACTGCTGCGTTTCAGCAAGGGCTGGAGTCGTAGAGCATAGGTGCTAGAAAGGACCTGTATACCTGTTCAGTCCAGTCCTGTTTTATGCCAAAAAAAATTCTGAATCAAAAAGGGGAAGAGACTTGGGTGACTTGTCTAAGGTTAGGACCAAAACGAGGACCCAGACCCCAACTTCCAGGCCACGTTGCTATGCTAGCCTGAGCTATCACCTCCCAGAACAACTCTTCTCAGCAGGGCCTCCAGACCGGCAGGCTCAGAACCTTCTGGAAACTTGTTTAAAAGCAAATTACCAGACCCTATTCCATACATACTGAATCAGAAACTCTGGGATTGGGGCCCAGCAATCTGTATTTTAAGGAACCACTTCCCCCTTCCCTCCCGCCAACTCCAATAAGCAACCCACCCAGCTCCAGGGAGAAACGAGCCCCTGGGTGATGCTGGTGTTGCCGTGTGCCTTTTCTTGAGGTAGGTGATGGGTAATTCTCACTTTGAGAACAATGGTTTTCCAAGCTTTAGTGTGACTAAGAATCAAGGCTGGGCACAGTGGCTCATTCCTGTAATCCCAGTGCTTTGTGAGGCCGAGACAAGAGAATCACTCGAGCTCAGGACTTCAAGATCAACCTGGGCAACACAGCAAAACCCTGACTCTACAAAAAAATTTAAAAATTATCCGAGTGTGGTGGTACGTGCCTGTAGTCCCAGCCACTCAGGAGGCCGAGGCGGGAGGATTGCTTGAGCCTGGAATATTGAGGTGGCAGTGAGGTATGATGGCATCACTGTACTCCAGCCTGGGCAACAGAGTGAGACCTTGTGTAAAAAAAACAGAAAAGAAAAAGAAAGCAGTCACCTGCACAGCTTGGTAAATAGATTTTCTATCCCCAGAATTCAGATTCGACGGGTAGAGAGCACAGCCCTAAATCCGAATTTTTATAGAACTGCCTCCTTCCCTCTCACTAGTGGCTTTGATGCAAATGTTCTGATCACACAGCCAAACACAAACAATAGCCTAAGGATTATGGGAAGGAAGAGTAGAAACAGGGCAAAGCAAGTTTCAGCTAGCTCTTTATTTGTCTCCAGGGCTAACAAGGAAAAGCAACAGTCATCAGAAAGGCGTCCTCCGGAACACACAGCTGACTGCGTCTCACGCCTCTCCTCCCTCTGTGGTTGTAGAAGCACTTGGGGACGTGTGTAGCAATGTGAGTTCCAAAAAGGACAGGGAACGGCAAACTCACAGATTCCACTCCTGGGGGATGTATGTCGACCCCTTAAGTGAGTGTAGTTTGCTGAAAACCAATGCAGATGAGAGGAAGTCTTTAATAAATAAGTTATCAGGCTAACAGCAGCAGGGGCGGTGCCTCAGGGAGTTGAATTATGGGGAATCCAAACCCAATTCTGGAAAAGCCGTTTCACAGGGACTCTCTCCATCTCGCCACCATCACCCTGAAATTCCATGGAAAGACAGAAATTTCACAAACTACAGCCATAGAAGGATTGCAATACTCTCCCTGTCTGCTGATATTCTCAGCTCAGAGCAGCGCCACGGAGAGCTACACAAACCACAACCCAGTCTGTGTTCCCACCATTGCAAGTGACAACCGGGAGGATCAAGAAGAAACCCCAGTTCCTTCCAGCCCATTAAAAAATATCTGGAGAAGGCCAGGTGCGGTGGCTCATACCTGTAATCCCAGCACTTTGGGGGGCTAAGGTGGGTGGATCACCTGAGGTCGGGAGTTTGAGACTAGCCTGACCAACACAGTGAAACCCTGTCTCTATTAAAATTACAAAAATTAGCCAGGCATGGTGGCAGGTGCCTGTAATCCCAGCTACTCGGGAGGCTGAGAAAGGAGAATCACTTGAGCCCAGGAGGTGGAGCTCGCAGTGAGCTGAGATCGCACCACTGCACTCCAGCCTGGGTGACAACTGTGAGACTCTGTCTCAAAAAAAAAAAAATCTGGAGAAGTATGCCAGCAAACACATGAAATAGATGCAAAAATTTGACAGAGACACACGCCTGCCACTTTTCTTTCAGAGGCAGGCTGTAAGAACACTGTGTGTGTATGTGATATATATATTTACAGTAAACTCAGCTGCATTTTCCTTTTTTTTTTTTTTTTTTCTTTTTTGAGACAGGGTCCTGTTCTGTTGCCCAGGCTGGAGTGCAGTGGCACAGTCTCACCTCACTGCAACCTCCACCTCCTGGGCTCAGCTGGTCTTCCTGCCTCAGCCTCCCCTGTAGCTGGGACTACAGGTGTGCGCCACGGAGACCAGGCTAATTTTTGTATTTTTAGTAGAGATTAGGTTTCACCATCTTGGGCAGGCTGGTCTTGAACTCCTGACCTCGAGTGATCTGCTCACCTTGACCTCCCAAAGTGTTGGGATTACAGACGTGAGCCACCACGCCCGGCCCAGCTGCATTTTCTTGATCTGATTTGTGAATGGGCTCTTCTTGCACACGCGTGTGCTGACAGGGACCTGAGGCATGCATGCCAATGCAAACACACGAGCATGCATGTGCCCGGATGCAGCTGCGCTGTGCGTGGGCTTCGAGTGATGGTTCTGGAAATAGCAGTGGTGCCGGAGGGGCCAAGGAGAAGCTTGTTAGGGTGTGTGACTCCATCCTGGCTGGGACGAATTTTTTGGTCAGGTAAGCACAGTGTTTCCTTTGAAAAGTCCTAGCCTGGAGTCTGATTCTAGGAGGAGCCAGGATGACGTGGTCCTTTCCCATGGTGTGACAGTCAGGACTATTGAAATATGAGCACTTCACCTTTTTTTTTTTTTTTTTTTTTTTTTGAGATGGAGCCTCACTCTGTTGCCCAGGCTGGAGTGCAATGGCACAATCTTGGCTCACTGCAACCTCTGCTCTAGGTTCAAGCGATTCTTCTGCCTCAGCTTCCCAAGTAGCTGGGACTTCAGGTGTGCACTACCACGTCCATCTAATTTTTGTATTTTTAGTAGAGACGGGGTTTCACCATATTGGCCAGGCTTGTCTCAAACTCCTGACCTCAGGTGATCCACCCGCCTCTGCTTCCCAAAGTGCTGGGATTACAGGCGTGAGACACCGCACCCAGCCCACTTCACTTTTTTATTGTGTCTTTTTAATTGCCTCCTGAAGGCCATCAGCCACCAATCAAAGTCCCAAAGCTCTGGATAGTTCTCTGTTGGTATTCACTGTGTGCACCTCCTGGTTCAGAGCCACCCCCTGGTGTGATCCCACTGAATGAGCTGCCCTTGTGGGAGTCAGGGCTGGGATCGGCCCTGAGGACAGCACCGTCTAAGGTCCAGTGTGTAGGAGAGAGGACGGGGCCAGGGGCCTCACCTGTGGGTCTCACTGATATTCTGCCCTTGTGAGTCCAGACAGCTGACTGTGACCCACCCCTTTGCGCAGTTCTGTCTCCATGTGCTGCTGGGCAGGGGACTTCAGCTTTTCAGAAGCTTGGTTGCCCCACGTGGAACAGTGGGATTTATTTATTTTTATTAATTTATTCTTTTGAGATGAAGTCTCACTCTGTCGCCCAGGTTGGAGGGCAGTGGTGTGATCTTGGCTCACTGCAACCTCCGACTCCTGAGTTCGTGATTCTCCTGCCTCAGCCTCCTGAGTAGCTGGGACTACAGACACACACCACCATGCTCGGCTAAGTTTTATATTTTTAGTAGAGATGGGGTTTCGCCATGTTGGCCATGCTGGTCTCCAACTCCTGACCTCAGGTGATCCACCCACCTTGGCCTCCCAAAGTGCTGGGTTTACAGGTGTGAGCCACTGAGCCTGGCCGGAAAGGTGGGATTTAAAAGAACAGGGTGTGATGGAGTGAAATGAAGGAATGTGTGTGAAGCTACCTGGAGTCCGTGGCAAACAGCACAGAGGGAGGGCAGTGTCTACGACGTGGTGCAGGCAGACCGGCGGGTGTGAGAAACAGCGAGTTTTCTTTTCTGTAGAAACCCATTGAATAGGATAAGGATGAGAACTAGGGTAACATTTCTGGAAAATCCCAATATTGGACAGAAAAGCTGAGATGGCTGCAGGCTACGTGGAGTGCAGGGGCAGGTGAGATTGCCTGAGTGTGTGGTGCCGGGGAAGGCTTTGGCGAACTGAGACGTGGAGGACGAGAGGACGGGAGCAAGTGGGGCCTGGAGGGGCTCAGATGGAGCACGGCGGCACCTGCGAGTGTGAGCACAGGGGAGCGGGGCCAGACCCAGCATGGTTGTAGATGTCACTGGAGGAAAACCAGGGTGGAAAGTGGGAGCCAGATAGCGGAGGCTGGGTGTGCTGCGCCAAGGGGTGCGGACTCAAGCCTGTGTACACGGACACTCCAGGGAAGCCTGGGACCCAGAGATGAGAGGCTGGCTGGAGTCCTGTCTCTAGAGGATCCGTGCCTGGCCAGGTGTCAGGCCTCAGCCTCCTCCACTGTAAGATAAGGATGATGATAATAGTGTCTGCACGTGTTAAAGTAAATAATACCAAAATGTGTACGTGAAAACATGTACATACATATATACACACACACACACACACACATATACACATACATGATGGTTCATTTCTCAGCCCCCACCAGGGTGAAGGAAGTCACATGCAGGTCTCCTGGACTCTGTCCAAGGCACCTCCTCTTGGTCGCAAACAGACATCTCCATGTGTTTCATTTACAAATCAAACACACATGTTGACCACCTGCTGTATGCTACAGCCTATGCATCTGGGGGCAGGAGAAGCTGGAGCCAGCCAGCCCCATCCTCTGACAGCCTCATCTACACAGGGAGAGGCTCCCATACGTCCCTCTAATGCAGCACCTGGATGCAGAGGCAGACACAGTGTGACACCAATAACTCTGGGAACCCCAGTGAGGCTCCAGGCAGCAGAGAGGAGGCGGCATCTGAGCCAGGTTTTAGAGAGTAAGAGGGTTCGCTGGTAGAGAATGTTCTAAACAGATAGAATGTCCAGGGTTTGTCAAGGGAAGGCCCCCAGCATGGTGGAGAAACACCTCTGTGTCTATGCAGGGTGGGCTGGGCTGGCTGGGGGGTTGAGACACTTGCTACGTGCCAGGCACAGGCACAGCTCCATGTGGTTTTCATTGCATCTTCAAGCTCACAGGCATCCTCTGAGATGGGTCTATTACTGCTGTCATGTGGCAGATGAGGAAACTGAGGCTGGAAAGCTGTGTGGGAGCTGCAGTGTGATGGTCCTGGTTCCCTGGAGAGCTGTCTTGGGCTCCTAAACTGTAGGCCTCACAGATGGGCTCCAGTTGGCCCGTGAGCCTCCTGAAATGGTTGCAAACTTTTGTGCACATATGTACCTTTTCTGGGAAGAGGTTTCCTAGGGACCCCGAAGGGTTAAGAAGCCCATCTCTAGGTAAGGAGAAGATTTTCAAACAGTGGTTCCAGGATCTGGCCACTGAGGATGCAATTCCAAGAATCCAGGCCCAGCGTCAGAAGCAGTGGATACCCGGAAAAGGACAGGTTCCGAGACACCAACAAGTCCCTGTAACCTACGGAGCATGAGGAGTGGGTGACCATGATTTCAGTTTGTTGTCTGCATGCTGTGCGTCTGGCGATGCCATTGTCTGAGATGGCAGATACAGGAGGAGCACTGGGTGCCAATGAGGTCTCCTGGGGCACATCTCCTTGTGAAAGTGTCTACTAGGACACAGGAGTCTCGAGAAAGGGAGGTCCAAGCTAAAGATTGTGATTTAGGAGGTGTGGCAAGGAATTGGGGCCCTAGGAATGGGTGGAGGGTAGAAACAGGAAGAGGTGATGGAAAAAAGCAGTTTCAAGGATCATCAGGTAAAAGCAGCAAGAAACAGGGCAGGACTGAGATGGATCGCTGGATTTGGCAATGAGGGGATCATTGATGACCAGGGTGGGAATTCCCAAGGGAGAGGTGGGAACATGGGCAGATTTCAGTTCCTAGGAAGGGACGACATGGCAGTATAGACAGTCTGGAGGAGACAGAGGAGACACTTGGGCGTCTGGGAGAGGGGGAAGGTCTCAGGACGATGCCTCTTGAGAATGTGGAAGCTGAGTGTGCTCGTGGGATGAAGGGCAGGAATGGGGGCAGAGGCAGAGTGGGAGGGACGGGGAGAGAGGAGGATGGGATCGGGGAGCTGGGGGAGACTTAGCCCTGTCTGAACTCCCAACTGGGGGCTGACTGTGGGTGTGTCTTTGGGAAGAAGCTGTTTGCCATCAGACAGACCCCTCCAGGGTCATGGGACATTCTTTCGCCAGGGCTTTCCTCTCCTGCACCTGCTTCTCCAGATGCTTTTGTTCTGGGAGCCAGGAGACCTGCAGAGCCAGCTGGATGATGCTGAGGTTGGGTGGCTCTGAGCGAGGTTTTCACTTGCAGCCTCTGAAGCAACGATTTCTGTCTCCTCTCTCTCTTCTTTATACTGTACTCGGTCTCCATTTTTCTCTGGTGTAAAAATAATGGCTTTGGATGACATGACACCAGGTATTGATTGAAGGGATGAGAATTAAACAGTTCTGTGTCTCTGGAACAAAAGAAAGCAAGACCATTGCCGAGCACAGTACGCAGGAGGCCAGTGTGGAAGAGCCAGCTCGGCAACTTTTTTCTTTTAATGAAAATAGTTCAGGAAGCGAGGACACCTTCCCCAAAATCCTTTGATGGGTGCAGCCCTCACTGAGGCTGTGAGCTGGTCTGCTACGTGTAAATGCGGTTTTGGAGGGTCATCCCCTCCCTGGTTAAAGACTGGCAGGTTTCTCACCCGGCCTCTCTTCCTCTGTCTCTGCCTGTTTCTGTGTGTCTGTGTTTGTGTGTGTTTGTGTGTGTGCGTGTGTGTCTCTGTCTCTTTGTCTCCCTCCACTTTCTCTATGTCTCTGTCTATCTCTCTCTATCTGTCTCTCCCCCATCCCATCTCTCTCTCTCTTCCTCTGTATTTCTCTCCCTCTCTCTATCTCTTTCTGTCTGTCTCTTTCCCTCCCCTTTCTCCGTGTCTGTCTCTGTATCTCTATCTTTCTGCCTCTGCCTCTCTCTGTCCCTATTTGTCTCTCCATCACTGTCTTTCTATCTCTCTCTCCCCGACCCCATCTCTCTCTCTCTTTCTCTATGTCTCTGTCTCTCTTTGTCTCTCAGGCTCTGTCTGTCTCTCTCTCTGTCTCTGTCTCTCTTTGTCTCTCTCTGTCTCCGTCTCTCTCCATCCCTGTCTCTTTGTCTCTCTGTGTGTGTCTCTGTTCTCTCTGTCTCTCTGGTTCTGTGTTTCTATCTCCCCATGCCCCTACACTTCTCTGTGTCCCTGTCTCTGGCTGCCTCTCACTTGTGTGCTCCCCTCCCCTCTGTACCCCGTCTCTCATCTCTTTTAGTTCATTGACTCAGGTGCTCACATTGGGCCCAGATCCTGCCTCCTCTCCAGCACCCTGGGGCTCCCTGTCTATCCCTTTCCCTCTCCCACCCCAGGCAGTTTATTGATTTATCACAAAACACCTCCCTGGCAGCTGTGCTCAGCCTGATCCCTGCTTTGCTCAGCAGCATAAAAAAAGAAAAGAGCTACAAATGGCTCCTTCCCCTCCTAGGGCTCAAATTCCAGTCCTGAGTGCCTGGAGTGATCTCCAATTTGGAGACAGAATTCCAGCCCAGACGGCAGCAGACAAGGAGCAGGAAATGGCAAGGGGTGTGGGGAAAGAGGGCGGGCACCCGCTAAGAGGGGCAGGTTCATGGCTGCTCTGGTTTTCGGATGACCCTGTGGGTGGGACCAGAGCAGACCTGCCAGGAGCCCTGGGCCTGCTCCTGGAACCCCAAGGAGTTGGGGACAGGCGTGGTCTCCTAGCTTCTTATCGAACCCTCAACACTGTGTGGACACGTGGTTGCTCAGACCTGAGATAGAACGGAAAAACAGAATAGTCTAGAGCAGCAGGAAGTGACTGTCATCGTGGGGTGCACGTCTCTGCCAAGAGGACCAGGCTGGCCCTGTGAACCACACAGGAGGGCTTCACGCTGGGTGCTCAGGACCCTCCGGGCTTCCAGGGGCATTGAGGAAAATAGTCGAAGAAAACTGGGATTCTGTGTTGTGGCCTGTAGTGTCACTAAAGACCCATCTTCCAGTGGGAAGATGGGGGTGTTAACGGCGGGCAGACCACAGCACCCTTTTAGTTCAGGAAGTCCTTGTGATGTCAATTACATGCCCAGCCCCGGGGCGGCGCAGCAAAGGACAGAAGTGATTGTGACGGGGTGCCATCTTCTGGGAGTGCCGTCTTCAATCTCTTTGGAGATCTAGAATCTGCATTTGTGAAAATGTCTAATAACCACACTGGGCAGTGCAGGCTGGAGCCACAGGCAGGAGATTTTCCAGGGGTCCAGGGGGGCAGAGGCCTCTGGAATGAAGCGAAATGTCTGTGTTGGGTCCCTAGGGTCAGCTTGGGGTGGGTCTTGACACCCACCCTGAGAGTGAAGCCCCCCAGAGGCTTGGGAGGCAGGAAGGGGCTTATTGACTCTGGTAATGTGAACAGGATGGGACACGGGAGAGGCAGTGCGGCCATTCCAGATACGTGGTGACCAGGGGCCACTTGTAAGGAAAGGAATGGGAACGAAAAGGAAAGGCAAACTGCAAGGGAAGGGCTTCTGGGCTGAGCATGGGAGATGGTGGCCAAAGGGACAGCAGGGCTTGAAGTCTGTGAAGCTCAGGGAGGGGTTGTCGATGAACAGAAAGAAATAGGGTGCCAGGAACACAGCTTTTGCTTTTTGTCCATGTTGAGTTGGGCGGTCTGGGAGGGAGCAGAACCCGTGATACTTGGAAAGAGATGCTTAGAGCCCGGGGGCTGCAGATACACGTTTCTTTAAAATCTAAGCCTATGGGTCAGTTAGGGGGATGGGACCCAATTCATGAAACAAGAGCAACACTAGAGTGAAATGAGGCAGGGACCCGAGAGACGGCATGTGTCAGAACACAGCAAGATGTGGCCGGCGGCTGCCCCAGGCTGTCAGAGCCCTGAGACCAGGAGCTGGGAGAGGAGGTCCCTTTGGCCACAGAGTCAGGGAAAGCTTCTCCAAAGGGAGGGTCTGGCCTTGGCTCAGAGTGAGTAGAACCTGGTTGAGGAGGAAGTGGCCCTAGGACCTTCAGGCCCAGAGAAGACCCCATAGGCACAGCCCCACCACATGACTTCATGACCCCCAAGCCCATATGGTGGCCGTGGGGCTGGGTTTTACCCGTCCCAGAGCCAGAAACTGGTGAGAGTCAGGGGTGTGGGAGAGGCCTGGGGAGACAGGAGTGGGACCACTATCAGACCCCCCTTCCACCCTGAAAACCCTGCCTCTGTAAAATGGGGAAGCGTGTGCAACCTGAATATCCCCTCGTCTATTTAAAGCATCTGCAGGAATGACCCAGGATTCTGCAGCATGAAAAGAAAAAACCACAACAGGTGGCACCGTTGTGCTCAGTGGAGGGGATTTTGACTGTGACAGTCAGGGTCTGAGTGGGAGGAAACTGGGGGGACTTCTGTGTAGTCTTAGGGTAATTCCAGAACCATCCAGGGCAAGAGGGATGCCCCTGCCTGGCAGTGAAACCAGCATGATACCCCAAACCCTTCAATTTCACCTCAGTGAGGGTGACACTGCCTAGTGTCTACTCGGGGTCAAGGGGGACAGGGGAAAGAGAAGACATTGCTGTGTCCCACAGTGGGGTTAAACTCATCTGGAGAAGCAGTGAAGACACACATGTACACATGCGCACACACGCACCTGCACACACGCACCCGCACATACGCACCCGCACACACGTACCCGCACACATGCACCCGCACACACGCACCTGCACACACACGCACCTGCACACACGTACCTGCACACACACTCGCACACACGCAGCTGCACACACGCACCCGCACACACGCACCTGCACACACACTCCCGCATACACGCACCTGCACACACGCACCCGCACACATGCACCTGCACACACGCACCTGCACACACGTACCCGCACACATGCACCCACACACACGCACCCGCACACACAAACCCGCACACACATACCTGCACACACACACCCGCACACACGTACCCGCACACACGCATGCTCACACACAAGAGTCTCTGGAGTTCATGTGATGGTCAGTTTTTCTGGGCACTTAACTCTTCAGCCCTGAACGGAGAGCTGAGAGATGCAGGCCCGGGTGACTGTTGAGGGCTGTTTTCTGGCTGCGACTTAGGGCTGTGAACAGAGGTGCTCCCGGGATGAGTGATTTCTTCCCCTCTGGACAGATCAGCATGAGAGGTCAGGGCTGAAGGGTCTGAGAAGAAGCTGGACTCCGGGTGGGACCCCTGGTGACACCACGCTAAATAAAATGTAAGACCAGCCATTTCTTTCTTTTTTTTTTTTTTTTTTTTTTGAGACGGAGTCTCGCTCTGTCGCCCGGGCTGGAGTGCAGTGGCCGGATCCCAGCTCACTGCAAGCTCCGCCTCCTGGATTCACGCCATTCTCCTGCCTCAGCCTCCCGAGGAGCTGGGACTACAGGCGCCCGCCACCTCGCCCAGCTAGTTTTTTGTATGTTTTTTAGTAGAGACGGGGTTTCACCATGTTAGCCAGGATGGTCTCGATCTCCTGACCTTGTGATCCGCCCGTCTCGGCCTCCCAAAGTGCTGGGATTACAGGCTTGAGCCACCGCGCCCGGCCCAAGACCAGCCATTTCTTTAAAAGAGAAGCCTGGTGAAGAGGAACCAGGACAGGAGCCATAGATGGAGACCTCCTGGGAGAGCGAGGGGTGAATCCAGGACAGACGTGGGCCGGGGTGCCTCTGTGTTTTCCTGAAGATGCACCAGGGCTGGCCATTAGGCTGGGGTGGGGGGCGCCTCCAGCTTCCCTAGACTTTGCAGATGAGAGACATGGACCAGAGGATATTGCTCAGAGCCGCCACCAGGCCTGTAGAGCTCCTTCCAGGGAAGGAGGAGAGGACACAGTGTGGAATAATAATTTCAGGTTATATAGTGGGCCTTTAAGGAAGGAAGTTCTCAGGGGTGATCTGGTTGGATGGCATGACCACATAACACCAGCAGCAGGAATTGCTACTGTGGGAGAAGAGGCTGGGGGAGCCGCTTCCATGCCTTCCTCCCCAGAGTGCACAGGATCACAGGCAGGAGTGTGGCCAGGATAGGGGACAGGTTTGGGTGAAGAGCCCTTGATAGGAGCCCCAGAATGACCATGACTGGTACACTGGACCAAGGACTAACGAAGACAATGATGATAATAATGGCGTGGGAAGGGAGTTTGTCTCCATACAGAGCAGAGTTGGGTTGGAAATATTAGGGATCCCTCCATTCTCCAGTGTCTGAAATGGGAGGAGCGCCATGGGACACTCGGAGCAGATGTGAATGGTTCCCTGGAGAGGCCTGGCCCTGCAGTGACTGTGCCCCAGGGGCCAGGGCTGGGATTTAGTGGGTGTGTGGGGACTGCCTTTCTGCACCCAGCCTCCTCCCTGTCCCTCTTGGCCATGTGGGTCCGTTCTTGCATTTTTATTCTTTACTTCTTCCCCTCTGCCTTCAGCCCATACCTGGGGCACCTGCTGATTCAGCTCTCTTCCCTCATGCTCTCCCCCACCCCACGTGTGGCAGCTGCCAGGACCTCGGACCCTGAGCCCTTTGCTGCCCAGGCTCCCTCCTGATGCCCCATCCCTGTCCCTGGGCAGCTACGGCTAACCCTGCACTGCTAGGTCCCAGCCAAGAATTTAATTTCACAAAGTGCAGGAAACGGCCATTCATCAAGTTGATGCTGTTTTCACAGGTGAAGCCAAATGTCTCCGGGTGGAGAGAGATACTCCCCCTTCCATCACTCTGTTGCCAGCACTTTGCTCGGGTCTCAAAGCCTGGGAACATGAGGGTCTTTTCAAGAAGTGCACTCAACCGGTGCCTGCGGGGGTCAGGCTATGCGAGACCTGGGGACTGTCAGCAGCATCTCACCACCCAGAGCTGTGCTGTTTGTAACGGTGACCACGGGTCATGGGTGGCCATTTCCACTGAATCAAATTAAAATGAAACACAATGATAAATTCTGTTCCTCAGGCATGCTGGCTCCCAAAAACCTTCAAGTGTTCAAAATTAACATGTGCCAGTGGCTATGGGACCAGGCATCCCAGCCACAGATTGTGGCCAGGGTCACCCCAGCTACCAGATAGCCCTGCCACAAAAGACAGTGTGGTCTGCACAGTGGATAACCCTGTCCTGAATGCTCAGCAGAAAGTGGCCTGTTCTGCAGACTAAGAGGCTTAGGGGAAGGTTCTATCAAAAGGGGTCCTTGCCACTGATCCCCAGTGCAGCCTCATGCCTCCCGTGCTCTCTCCCCATCTCCATTCCAGACACACAGAATGGTGCACGATGAGTCCTGCCCATGTTTGCACCTGTGGGCTGTGCCCTCCCACTCTCCTTCTACCTGACCACCCCTTCCATGCCCAATAAGACCCACTCAGCAGGTGTGACCTCCTGCAGAAAACCTTTCCCGATTGCCCGGAACAAGGTCAGCTTTTGTCATCAATGTTTATATGGATAAGACAGAGAAGGAAGGCCGGGCGCGGTGGCTCACGCCTGTAATTCCAGCACTTTGGGAGGCCGAGGTGGGTGGATCATGAGGTCAGGAGATCGAGACCAGCCTGGCCAACATGGTGAAACCCTGTCTCTACTAAAAATACAAAAATTAGCCAGGCATGGTGGCACGTGCCTGTAGTCCCAGCTACTCGGGAGGCTGAGGCAGGAGAATCGCTTGAACCCGGGACATGGATGGTGCCATTGCACTCCAGCCTGGGTGACAGAGCGAGATTCCATCTCAAAAAAAAAAAAAAAGCGAGAGAAGGAGTAAAGTGGATGACTGTAGCAGGCTTGGCAAAACCAGAAGTATTTTCCCTGGTGAAAAAGTCACAGGTGAGCTCCCAGGTGAGGCAGGTAGGACTGTAGTTTTTTAGAAAGATAAATAAAAATAAAAGCAACAAAAGAAAGACCCCTTGAACTTCTGCTGCTCTCAGCTGCAGCCTGATCTCATCGCTGTTGGGACCTGGCTCTGGAGCACTTGTCCCTGGTCACTGCTGCTGAGCTGGACACCATCGCTCAGGTCACTGGCCCATCATTTTGGAGAACAGCAGGGTCCTGGCAGGAGGTGGGGCGAATTTCCTGATGTCCAGGGCCTTTGGAGTCTCAGAGCTTCTGCCAGGGCTCATGAGGTTGCCAAGGTCCCCCTGTGAGCTGGAGGCCTCACCCTTCCCAGAGAGGTGTGAACCAAGGAGACCCTCAAGGCTGTGATCATCCCTTTGCCTGACTTAAAATCCAGTCTTCTCTGACCTGGTGGTGATTCAAGGAAAGGGAAGGGACAAAGGAAAGAAGATCTGGAACCATAGAGGGAGAGCCTTGTAGGGAGGGCCAGCCCAGGCTAATCCCTAGGGAAGGAAATGCTCAAGGGTGACCGTGCTCAGAGCAGCCTCCTGGGAAGCAGAGAATGAGGCCAGACAGGCCTGACTGCAGAGCCAGGAGGCATGGGCTTGGTTCCAGCTTGGCTCCTGGTGAGCTGTGCAGCTTCAAGGAAGCCACTTAACCTCTCTGGGCCTTAGTGTCCTCATCTTTAAAATGGGGCTAAAATTATTGTTTGGGCCCACCGCACTGGACTGTGGTCAGATTCAGTAGTGTCACAGTGCTTTGTGAACTTTGAAGTCCTGTGGAAATGGGAGAAGTCTGTTTGTAGCTGTCTTTTCTAGGGGGCTGAGGTCCACGTAGACAGGGCCTGGGGGTTCACACTGAGGCCACCTCAGAGGGTGGGAGGTCTGGGTCCAGAGGAGATGTGTCGGGAGTCATGCTGCTGGAGAGGAGCTGGGGAGCAGGGAGCTCGGCACCTCTGCACTGCCAACTGTGCCTACAAGTTGTCTAGAGAGGTTGGGCAGGCCTGGGCTGGAAACCTGGCACCTCCATGGACCTTTGTTCTCTCACCTATAAAATAGGAATGAGATTATGGTGAAACAATATACAGAGGGCATCCAGTGTAGTGCCTGACCCCGGGCCGGCGTCCCCTTGAGACTCACTCTCTTCCCTTCCCCTGTGCACATCAGTGTCAAAGTGCATGGGTGACCAGGAAGACCCAGATATTTTCACTGCAACCCTCTGCATGGTCCTGGGTTGTCAGTAAATCTCAACTAGATCCGTGCAGGGCGAGAAGGGAGGGACATCCTGGCGCCTCCTGGCTTCTCAACCAGTTGCAAGAAATCAAGAGCAGTGGTGTGACAAGAGATGCTAGGAAATACTGATGAGAAGCCTGCTCTGGCAGGTGGAGGGGCCTCCCACCATCCACCCCCACCCCCGCCCTCCTGATGCCCTTACCCCCAACACCGTTGACAGTGATGCTCTGGAAAAAACCGCCCCTGAAGTATGTAATTGATTTCCCCTCTTGCTAGTTCTTAACCTGGGCCTTTCGGTGGTAGAAAAGGATGCCTGATTAGAATATCTCTGAAGAGGGCAGTGAGTTATAGTAATGGACACTCTTCTAGCTGTCTCTCCCGCTCATAAATCTATCCCCCTCTGAAAGTGCAGATGGTCCATAATCGTCCATCATGCCGGAGTTCAGCACCGGACAGCTCCCGGGTGGGTTTTTCCTAGGAGGCTCCTTTTTCTGCAAGCTAAACGGAACTGCGACTCCGCACAGCCTCTCCCTGTAATGGAGTGTGAGCAGTCCAGCCGTCAGGAATGATTTAGGAGGGAGCAAACGATAAATATCCAAGAGGTTGGAGCTCAAAGCAGGGAGGCAACGGAGGGGGAGGTAGGGAAGAGGAGAGAGGGAGGAGCCGTTGCAGCTGTACTTAACATTTTGGTTGTGCTTTTTGTTTTTTATTGATTGGTTATTTTTTCAGGGTGAGGAGGTGGTAATGTCCTAAGAAAAGGTGGCTTTGAGTGACCTTTTAAAGACACTCTCCCTTGGTCTCCTTTTCCCTCCATTCCAAGGACGACGCTCTGTCAGGTCTCCCACACGGAGGATTGAGGTCAATGGGGCTGTTTGGTTGGGAAAATGTAACTAACTGGGTAGTTGACGTTTAGGGATAAGTAGATTTCCCCACAATGTTGCCGGGCTCCTCAAATTAGTCCCTCTGATGCCATAGCTTTTTCTTTCAATGAGATGACCCAAGTCTTCAAATCTCCCACCACATTTGAGCCCAGGGAGCTGTAAACTCCTCATCTCCAGGGAAGGCTGCACCCCACAGGCTGCCCTGGCCCACCTGTGGAATCTCCAGTGATAAGCCTACCCAGGGGAGCTGGGGATGCAAAGGAGGCAGCTCCCTACCACCATTTGTCTTTCGGCTCAGTTTCTTCCGTCTGCTCCTCCCCGATGCAGGGCCCAGCACATAGCAGGAATGGGTACGGGGTGGTGTTGCCCAGGGCTGGGGGAAAATTGGCTCAGGCCTCAACATTTGTGAGGGGCTTTGACGTTTTCTAGAGAGTCATCAAGGTTGAGTTTGCTCCACGCTGAGTGCGTTAAACCTCTGCAGTTTCTAGACACCTCCTGCTTTGATACACGGGGACTGAGCTCCTGTCTTTGCACAGAAGCCTAAAGAAAATCCCAGGCAGAGGACAGTCCTTGGGATGATGACCCCACCTTGGACTGTGGGCAATATTTCATGGCCCTTCAGCCCTCTCCTTGCTTCTCTGCCTGCCCAGAGGCCGAGGAAGCAAGGGCTGAACTTCAAGGGTGATGAATGAGCGTCTGCCTCCTACAGGTGCAGGTTGCTCTGCCAGGTGGTGGCTTGTGGCCGCACTGCAGCAGGAAGGCTGCCTGCTCTCCCCTGTCCAGGATCCCCACTCCAAGGGCCTCCCTTCCCTCCACCCAGGAGCCAGCTCCTCTGAACTCCAGATGGGTCAGGGAGGCTTTCCGAGCAGCAGAGCTGGGGGCTACCTGCAGATTCACCTGCATAAATGCTTGTCCACATCAGCTGCTTGTCTGCCCACCAGAGGGGCTACTTCCAGGAGGTGGGGATGAGCTATATGCCCTCCATCCAAAAAGGGGCACTGCCAATGGGAGGGCTGTGTGCTGACTGTGTCTCCTTACTAGCCCTTGAAAACAGAGTTTACTTCGGAGGTTTCCTGAGCCCCTGGGGTCTCCCGAGAAGGGAGCATGCACACTTTGGAAGCTCAAGCTGCATCCCACGCTCATTTGCCAGATGTCAGCCAGCTTTGAGGCTGCCACGGGGCCACGGCAGATTGCTCTGGAAGCAGAGGGAAAGTACTGCTGCTCCTCCTGGCTGTGACAGTGGCCCACGTCCCCAAAGCCAGTTCCTTCCCAGATGACTGCAGGCTGACAAGTGACTCCCTTCTCATCCCTCAGTCCTTTCCTATTGCAGGGAGGCCCTGAGAGGGTGGCAGTCCCCAGGCCTGACCCACTGAAGGATGCAGAGCTAAGGCGAGTTGTGTGGTTCTGGCAAGTTCCCAGGAACAGCAATGACCCCTGTAAATGGCTTAGCAAGAGGAAGTGGGCTTTCCATCTCCCACCTGCTGCACCCAACACCACAGAAGCACTTGAGTGATTTAGTTCCTCCTAGAAATGGGCACCTGAAGATTTGCAAAATAGCCTGGAAATGCAAGATCCTGAGTTCTCACCATGCCTCTCTAGCTAGACAGCAAGCAATCTGCCCGAACAATTGGTCTCCATTCGCCCACTTGCATCTGCATGGTAATCAGCCCTCACTGCGGGCTCGCATTGGTGCATTGCTCCACGCACCATCGGCCACGGGCAGAACATGCCTCTCTTGCCAGCTCTTGGCACGCGGCCATCTCTGGCCAAGGCAGAACAGAGCTGAGCAGGGCACCACCTCTTCAGTAATCCTGGCAGCGTCAAACACAGGACGAAGGTCAGGAGCGAGCCCCCACTGCAGAGAGGCTTGGGGAGGAGGTCCAGCTGGGTGGGCAGGTGGAGTCACTGAGTACCCTGCATCTGTTGGTGGCCTCAGCTGCCATTACAGCCCATCTCTTGGCTGCAAAAACGTGCTACCATTATCATCACCCAGGGTGGCAAGGTGGTGCCTAAAAGCTTACTTCACAAAACAGTGGACATCTTGTAACCAGCTATCGTGTCTCCGTCTCCAGGAAAACTGCTCTGGGGATGGTCATGAACTTGGGAGAGCATCCATCCCATGTCTCTGCCACAGCAATGGCTCAGCACAAACACTGAGAGAGTAAGCGGCTCCTGGAAATAAACTCTCCAGACCCAGGGAGCTTCCTCGAGATGCCCTAGCGCATTGTTTTTCTTGATATTATGGAAAACAATAGCAAATCTGCTCCTGTTGCATGCCAGTGCTGTGTGTCTTTCACCAGCATCATTTCCAGTCCCAGTGACAATGGGATCAGAATATCAATAATCTTCCTTTGCCACCTAAGACAATGAGGCTTAGAAAAGCCGAAAGCTTTGAAGGAGCCCCCTCCCAAGGAAGGCTTTCAGAAATCTGTCTAAACCAGGGCTGCCTGGTTCCCAGCCTCATGTCCCTCAGCACAATGCCCCCATGTACTTCTTACTTGCAAACTAATGCTTGTGACAAGTGAACTCAGGGCCAGCTGGCCACATGCAGTGCCAGCAATCCAATACGCTTGTCTAGGTGCTTTGCAATTGAGCTGTGTAGACAGTTGACTGTGTAGACAGCTGGGAAGGCAGCTTCTGGGCAAGGGACTTGGGGAGCTACAGTACTGCTGGTCAGCTCACTGAACATCACAGGCCTCCCTTGAGAACCCAAAACAAACCTGGTATCCTCCCTCTGGGGCATGCATATATGAATGCACAGGCCCAGAGGGGGCTTCCCAGACCCCTAGAAGCTCCTTGGTCCATCCTCAGCTGCTGTCTAGGAGTCCCTGTCTCAGTGGCTGGAGACCCAGCTGTGCCTCTGGCTGTACCCCAACCCTTCAGGGTCGTGCTTGGCCACCATTGCCTTTAGATGCTGCATGACACGTGTTCCATCTTCCCTGGGAAAGTGAGCTTCTCCAGCCAGGTCCTCAGCTCTGCCATCTACTAGCCCAATCTGTTACGCTTGACATGGACAAGGGAGAGGAAGACAGCTAACTTCTACTCGGGCGTGCTGGTGCCAAGCTCTGTGCTTGGAAGCTTGCCTGGGCGCCCCACCTGTGCCATCTCACTTAATGACTTGGAACTCTCCCCCAGTCCTTCAGCATTCTGGTTCAGAGCCCGTAGCCCCACCCTTCACTGCACACCAGGTTGCTCCACAGAGCGGCTTCTCGATCTTGCTGTCTCTCTCTCCCTTCTTTCCTGAGGTGCCCCTCTTCTCCCTGCCCCCCTGTATTTTTTACTCTTTATGAAGCACAGCTCAAAACCCACCCTCACCTGTGAGTCCTCTTGCCCCTCCTCATCACACCCATCTCTTCTTTCCTGGCTCTGATGTTTTTCTGTGTCACTTTTTATATTTATTTTATAATTGTTGGTGTGCAGGTAACATTGAGAATAGCTCCTGCATTAGAATCCAGATTCCTGGCCAGGCAGGCCAGGCCAGGTGGTGGTTCATACCTGTATCCCAACACTCTGGGAGGCCAAGGCAGGTGGATCACCTGAGGTCAGGAGTTTGAGACCAGTCTGGCCAACATGGTGAAACCGCATCTCTACTAAAAATACAAAAATTAGCCAAATTCAGTGGTGTGCACCTGTAGTCCCAGCTACTCAGGAGGCTGAGGCTGGAGATTTGCTTGAACCAGGGAAGCGGAGGTTGCAGTGAGCCAAGATCGTGCCATTGCACTCCAGCCTGGGTGACAGACAGAGACTCTGTCAAAAAAAAACAAAAAAACAAAACCAGACTCCTGAAATCCTGGCTCACAATTCCAGCTCTTTGGCATCCTGTGCCGTGCACCTTATGGGGTCCTCTGTGCCTGCTGAAGACCCACCGCTTCCTTCCCTCTGCCTCTGACATCTCTCTTGTCTGCTAGGACACTGGCGAAGGTAAAGCTGCCACAGTGCCACCGTTTAGAAGAGAACTTTCTCACCTGCACTCCATGGGAAATTTAGAGTCTGTGTGTGTGTGTCATGCTCTGAAGGGCTCCTGTGTGCCGGTTCCAATTAGGAGTGGGCGTGTTGGGGCCGGACCTGGAGGGGTATAGTTGAACATTTGGCTCAGGGGACCTAGCTGCCATAGCCTCTGTACGTCCTGCTGCCATTGCAAGAGTGTCCTGATTTTCTGTTCGTTTTCTTTCCCTGACATTGAGGAGTTGGTGCAGACACAGGGAAGACATGAGGTAGAGACTCCGGCATCACTGTACATTGTAGAAGGAAAATGAGCCCGTAGAAGACTGTGGCGTCCCTGTGCCCTGGGCTCCTGCACGGCCTTTGAGCCCATTGCAGTTCTCATCTGGCCTGTGCTTTAGACCATCTCAATCTGCAACATAAAGGCCGCCCATCCAATCACTGAGCTGCCTCGTGGCACGTGGATATTGGCCATGGCACGGGGGCCTCTAGGACCTACTCCCTTGGGACACTCAGGCATCTGTGGATGGCTCCAGGCGGAACCACCAGTTACATTGAGGATCCAGTGCTGCCGTGATGGGAGATTTTGGAAGAATGTGCTGGACTCTGAATGTGCAGAGAAGGTGGCTTCTCAGGAGGCTGAAGAATCTGTTTTCCCCCCACCTGTTAGCGATGGCGAGAGCCGGACTCTGATTCTGAGACCTGGAACAGCCCCTCAAAGTTGTTTTTGCTGCAAACAGTGGCAGTTCTGTTCCAAGGTTTTAGGGGGAAGACGGACTCACACCAAGAGCAGGCGGGCAGGGCTCCCGAGGGGAGCTGCATGGTTTCAGTCCAAGGCTCTACTGGCAATGCCCAGAGGGTGGTGAGCAGCCACTCTCTGAACAGAGTGTGGGGACAGACTCGTGGTTTCATTGCAAAGGATTTTGGAGAGGTGGGAGGAAGAACGCATTCTGGCAGTAGGGCTGGTTAGATATGGGCAGGGTTTGCCAAGGGAGGGCAAGTATAGGCAGTTCCCTGCTGGGAAGTGTTTAAAATAGCACTGATTCTCACAGAACCAGAAGCCGTTAATGAGGGCTACTGCCTGAAGGCAGGAAATGACCAGATGGGCATTCTCCAGTCTGTGCCCCAAGCGGCACCACCTGGGATCCTGCTGCATGGCCAAGGTGTTCAGATCTGTCTCTGGCAGAGACTGCCGGCGCTCGTAGGGATCTGGACTGCCAGCAGTGCCCCTCTGGTCCTGGGAGGTCCCTCTGGTGGCTTGGGATCAGGGTCAGCACCAAGAGGGGCTCCACGCTGGAGTGAATTCCAGCCACTCCCTCCAGGAGCCACACCAGCAGTGGTCAGGAAGTGAGTCCACCACAGCCTTCTGGAAAGGTCTCTAGTCTCAGGAGACACCAGCCACTCAAGCCTCCCGCATGCCACTGAAGAAGATAAGCTGGCCCAGAGAAGACCAGCAGCCTGGACAAGACCAGCAGCCCAGAGAAGACCAGCAGCCCAGAGAAGACCAGCAGCCTGGACAAGACCAGCAGCCCAGAGAAGACCAGCAGCCCAGAGAAGACCAGCAGCCCAGAGAAGACCAGCGGCCCAGAGAAGACCAGCGGCCCAGACATAGACCAGCAGCCCAAAGAAGACCAGCGGCCCAGACATAGACCAGCAGCCCAGAGAAGACCAGCGGCCCAGACATAGACCAGCAGCCCAGAGAAGACCAGCAGCCCAGAGAAGACCAGCGGCCCAGACATAGACCAGCAGCCCAAAGAAGACCAGCGGCCCAGACATAGACCAGCAGCCCAGAGAAGACCAGCGGCCCAGACATAGACCAGCAGCCCAGAGAAGACCAGCAGCCCAGAGAAGACCAGCGGCCCAGACATAGACCAGCAGCCCAGAGAAGACCAGCGGCCCAGACATAGACCAGCAGCCCAGAGAAGACCAGCGGCCCAGACATAGACCAGCAGCCCAGAGAAGACCAGTAGCCCAGAGAAGACCAGCGGCCCAGACATAGACCAGCAGCCCAGAGAAGACCAGCAGCCCAGAGAAGACCAGCGGTCCAGGCATAGACCAGCAGCCCAGAGAAGACCAGCAGCCCAGAGAAGACCAGCGGCCCAGACATAGACCAGCAGCCCAGAGAAGACCAGCGGCCCAGACATAGACCAGCAGCCCGGAAAAGACCAGCCGGCCCAGGCTGCTCTTGGTGGGGGTTCTCTCAGGATGCTCAGGCTGAAAGGAGGTCAGTCGGTCTTCAGCTTTGAGCCAGAACCCAGGCTGAGCCCTGGGTCATCACCACTCCGGCAGCACAAGTGGGACCTCCTAGGACAGGGCTTCATCTCTGTACCTGCAGGAGCCCCCATGCCGTCTTTCTCTCCTGCCAGTCCCCGTTCTGCCTCTTTCCTTTCTCTGCGTCTCCTACCTTCCTCGCCTCTTCCTTTCTGCTGTGGATCACTGAGCCCCTGGGTCCCCTGCTTCTTGGTGACATAGCGTGACTTTTCTTCCTTCCTGGCTCCAATATGTCAAAACTTTGTAACAGGAAAGAAAAGCGGGAAAAACCATCTGGGAAGTAGGTCACCTAAAAAACAACCACCTGACTATAATGAAATCCGCTTTTCCAGTGGGCTGCCTCCAGGAGAACCACATCCGGTGCTGGCTTCCTTTCCCTCCGCCCACCCCACGCCTTCCCTCCTTCCACAGTCAAATTTATTTTTCCTTCCTTCCTTCCTCCCTCCCTCCCTCCATCCCTCCCTCCCTCCCTTCTTTCCTTCCTTCCTCCTTTCCTTTCCTCTCCTCTCCTCTCCTCTCCTCCCCTCCCCTCCCCTCCCCTCCCCTCCCCTCCCCTCCCCTCCCCTCCCCTCCCCTCCCCTCCCCTCTCCTCTCCTCTCCTCTCCTCTCCTTTCCTTTCCTTTCTTTCGTCTCGCTCTGTCACCCAGGCTGGAGTGCAGTGGTGCCATCTCCCCTCACTCAAGCTCCGCCTCCCGGGTTTATGCCATTCTCCTGCCTCGGCCTCCTGAGTTGCTGGGACTACAGGCACCCGCCACCTCACCTGGCTAATTTTTTTGTATTTTTAGTAGAGACAGGGTTTCCCCATGTTAGCCAGGATGGTCTCGATCTCCTGACCTCGTCATCTGCCTGCCTCAGCCTCCCAAAGTGCTGGGATTACAGGCGTGAGTCACTGCGCCCGGTCTCACAGTCAAATTTCAACACCCAACTCTTAGTATGAAATTTGCCAGTAAAAATATTGCCAGCAAAACCTCTCATCAGGCGAATCATGAAACCCTCACCACTGTGGCGTGGCTCAGACCATTGCTCAACTGCATTGCTGAGAGGGGAAGCCACATGGTGCGGGGGGGTGATGGCTGTGAAGATAAAGTGGGGAGATTTGCTGCCGTTTGCATTTCCCACACCTCCCAGGCTCCTCTGCCCCCAGCAGTTTCATTTCCTGGATTTTGGATCAGCAGCATCCTTTGTGTTGGAGTTTGGGGTGAAGCACACAGACCTCCTTCTCCTCTTCCCTCCTTGCTGGACTTCTTCTTGGCCACTGGCTGAACAAACACCACTTGGAGCATCCAGATCTTCAGGCCCAAAATTCTCCTGTTCCATTCATGACAGGAATCAGCCATCGCCATGGCAAGGGCTCCGGCTGACACCTCCTCAGTTGTAAGCTCTGTCTACTCAGCAGCTTTGTCAGCAGCAGCCAGGCAGTTTAGGAGCTGAGGCCAGAGTGACAACGGGCTGGAGGTTTTTCCCAATCCATAGCCAACTTTTTTTAAAGGGGGTAAAGACGTTTCTAGAAATGACAAAACAGCAAGCTTAACTTCCATTCCTAGAAAAATCATCATGAAACCGACAACTCAAGATAGGGAAGTTAGCGTATTACTTGAGAATTGTCCTGCTCACATAAAGAACAAGATTTGCCAGCCAGATCGAATCTCTTTCCCTGCCAAGGGACGGCCCAGGTAGACAAGTTGGCACCCTGAGGTTCACCTTGGCCTCATCGAAGGTTGTACCTCTTTTTCTTTTTTTTTTTTTTAAGAGTGTGATTCTTACATAGAAGTGTCTAAAGTACCTACTAGTTACCTGGAAAGCAGCTAGTTAATTAGTGGAAGCCAGAGTTTAGGGATTCCTTGTCAATCTGCAGACAATTTCAGGTCTGTGTTTGTCCCCTCTGCGTTTGAGACCGCGTCCAGGGGAGAAACATCCCCTTCGCTAGAAGGCCCTGCCACGGGCATCGGTGCTGCTGCTGATGCCTGCTCAGGACTCGATTGCCAGCAGAACCCTCCAGGGTGGACCCAAACCACCAGCCTCTGGGTGGAAGCCAGATGCGCGCACCCTGAGCCCCACAGGTGAACCCCGGTGAGGCTGAACCCACGGGGCTTCACCAGCTCCAATCTGCGTCTTTGTTCTAAGGTCCACGTGGGTCTGAGCCAAGGCCATTGGCCTGACTGCAGAATCAATAGCAACTTCCTTATGGCCATTCTGTTTGAAAAGAAACATCTACAATTTGATGCATTGGGTCTGGTTTGGTGGAAAGAGTGCAGACTTCGGAATACGGATGAACTGGGTCTGCAATTTCAGCCGGACCGTGTGCTGACTGTGTGGCCTTGAAAAAGTGGCAATTAGAGTCTGCACCTCTTTGTCTGAACGAGGGGGGTGGCCGTGGGGGAGATGGGAGGAGTGTTCCGTGAGGGAGCATATGGAAAATGCCAGCTCCTGGTCGGTCTTCATGGAGGATCAGCTCCTTTCTTTGAAGGATGTATGTGCGTGCAGGTGTCTGCACGCATCTGTGTGTGTGTGTGCGTGCGTGTGCACATGTGTGGGTGAGTGTGCATGTTTTGTGTGCACCTGTGCGTGTTTAGCAGCTGGAAGCTAGAGTCGCCAAATAAAAATACAGGGTGCCTGGTTAAATGTGAATATCAGATAAACAATGAAAAATGGTTAATATAAATACTTCCCAAATATTGCACAGTATGAACTTACACTAAAACAACGAAAACATTATCTGTTATCTGAAATTTCTAATTTAACTGCATATCCAGGAGTTTTATTCGCTAAATCTGGAAACCATCACTGAAATGAGACTTGTTATTTCGGCTGTAAGATTAGGCCCACAAAAGCAGATATGCAGGGGTCTGAGGCCATGGTGGCCTTGTGGGGAGGGGCTCTGGGAGGAAGCACCCAGGTTTGCGAGCCCAGGCTCCTTACATTGCCATTTAGCTCGAGACCCTCCCTCCCTTTCTCACATTTGGAGCTCCTTCTGTTGCACTGAGCAGAGCTATGAGCTGCAGTCCCTGGCTGGGAGCAGAGGTGGTAGCCATAGGCCTTGCCCAAGGGGGCTGCCCACAACTCAGGTGGGCCCAGAGTCTGCACTGAACTGGGCAGCACTGCCCACAGCCTGCTGGCCTGGCCCCACCTACTTGCTGGCCTGGGCTTGGGGTGGTGTTCTCTGGAAACTTCTCTGTTTGTTTCATGGGTGATATTCAATTTTCCCGAAACAGGGAAGAGCAAGAGTTCAGAGCAACTGCCAGACAGTCACAAAGCCACTGCATAGCCTCGTCCTCAGCCCCAGCCCCTCTACCCTCCACCATCACCAGCCACACCTTCTCCTCTTCTGCGCAGCCTGTCTTGCCCTCTCCAATTTTTACTTGGCAAATTATACCCTGGTGCTCCCAGCCTGCTCAGTGGGTGCTGTCAGGCCTTGGCAGATTCCAGTGCCAGCAGCAGGGGGTACAGACACTTGCAAAGGGGAACTAATAGGAAATGAAATAGCTTTCCTCCCCCAAAGACCCCTCCCAGAGCTGCCGGCAGACCCACCCCTTGCGGAGTGAATTGTTTCCAATCCAATCTCGTGTTTATTGAAGTTTCCTCCAGGGTTAGCTCGGGAGGCCTCTCCCCAGCCCCTTCCGCGTGGCCTTATTTACCAGAATCCCCTCGGCGCGCCATTTAAGCGTCTCCATTAACATTTCCTGCATCTTGCTCATTGCAAGCAAGGCCCTCGGAGACCCCCAGGGTGGCGGCACGGCGGCAGCCCGCAGAAACGCCAGGCTTGTTTTAATTGGTTTGAAACTGTTGCTGTCGACCACAGAGGGGTCCCTTTCCTTGAGTAATGACCTGGAATTTGATCATGCGGCTTTTATGAGCTTGTAACACTGAAAGTGTAACCGTGTGAGATCAAAGCAAGGACCAGGGTGCACATCTGTCTGGCTGCAGTGGCCAGCAAGTGTGAAGGCACAGCCTGGGAGACACCGCTCTCCCCCCAACCCCTGCGGGTCCCATCTGTTGGGGGATGGGAGAGGTGGCTCTTTTCACATCCCCTCTGGCTTCCTTGTCAGCCTGCAGATGGTGGCGTGAGAAGAAGAGGGAAAAGCCACCTCTGCATCCAGCAGCTTTTGACCTCTTTCTCAGTATGGAGAATGCTTTGCTCAGAAGACAAGGGTCTGAGTCCCTAGAGAGAAGGATGCAGGGGAGCCTAGCTCTTGGAGATACAGATGGTCTAGAGTCTAGAGGCCGTCACTAGGGATGAAATGGCTTTCCCTTCCTCTTGGGAAGTGGCTCCCTCCAGAATCACACCATCGTGTACATCATCCATTTACTTGGTCGTCAGGCCACCAACCGATGAGATTCTATGGAGCCACTAATCATATAAAACACTGTGCTTTTGACACCAGCTTTGTGTCATGCATGTATAATCAGGGTCTGTCACTCCTGCAGGGGGCCATCAATCTAACCATGCTCATCTCAAAACATTTTTGGAGCATTTTTATAATTGAGGTAAAAGATAAATATCTATCTTCCTCTACCTGCAATTAACAATAACTAACGTCCGGGTGCGGTGGCTCAAGCCTGTAATCCCAGCACTTTGGGAGGCCGAGACGGGTGGATCACGAGGTCAGGAGATCGAGACCATCCTGGCTAACACGGTGAAACCCCGTCTCTACTAAAAAATACAAAAAACTAGCCGGGCGAGGTGGCGGTGCCTGTAGTCCCAGCTACTCAGGAGGCTGAGGCAGGAGAATGGCGTGAACCCGGGAGGCGGAGCTTGCAGTGAGCTGAGATCCGACCACTGCACTCCAGCCTGGGTGACAGAGCGAGACACCGTCTAAAAAACAAACAAACAAACAAACAAACAAACAAACAATAACTAACACTTTGTTCTCTTGTATTAGTCTTTAAAAAAAAAAAAAGGAAGGAAGCATCACAGACAAAGTCCAAGTCTCCTTCCAGCACAACCAGCCCCATTACCCTCCACACCCAGAGGCCGCTCTGAGCATCGATTTGGCATCTATTATTTCTGTCCCTTGAGAAAAGCACTTGCACACACATGTAAGCATGGACCAGAGCTCACACTGTTTTGTCTTCTTCAAATGCACATGTATGGCCTCTTTCTTCAACTCGCCTCTTTGACTGAACATGGTTTCTGCAGCTTGGGTGTGTTTCTGATACCTTCCTTTTACCTACTGTAGAGAATCTGACTTAAAAACTCTGCCCATTTTCTTTGTCCACTCTTTCATTCATGAAACTCCCAGTGGTTTGCAAAGTGCGGCTATTTTGGAGAGTGCCGAGTGAGTCTTGGTGGCTGCCTCCTGTCTCAGGCGTGTACCTGGCTGCGAGTGGCCAGTCTTGTCCGGGTCCTGCTGAGGGCATCTGGACCTGCCTGTCCCACCAGCTCTGTATGTGATCTCAGTCTCCTCCCAGCATCACTGACACTGAGGCTGATGGTTCTCACTGTACCCACGAGAGAGCCCGGCTCTGGCATGTTGCGTTTGTTGCGGCTGCCTGACTGCCATGCCTCTCTCCTCTGCTTCTCAGCAGGTTTCAGGGTCCTCCACACTCCCAGGGAGCCGCGGTCACCCCAGCTCCTACTTTCTCACTCGGGAAAGCAGGCTGTACCTCACTAAGATTTAGAGCAAAACATGAAGCTGTTTTAGTGAAAATAAAAACCTAAGTGACCCATTCAGGAAAAAAAACAACGTAAGTGACCCGTTCAGAAAATAAGAAACAAAAGTGACCCATTCAGAAAACAAACAAACAAACAAACCGTAAGTGAGACCCATTCAGAAACTTCTGGGCTTTCTTGTTAGACCCCATTGTCCGTAGCCCCCTCAATGAATGATCGTGAGCCTGTGACTGAAATGGCATGTCAGGGCTGTGACCCCTCGCTGCCCTCTGAGGCTCTCTGGCTACCTGGGCCCCCAGGCCAGTTAGCAGGACCACGGACCCTCCCAGCAGTTGCGGGCAACAGCCAGACATGCAAGTGAAGATAAACAGCCTCCTCTTTTCAGAGGCGGAAGGTATTTGGTGTGGCCACACAGCAGCTCCCGGAGGTGGGAGGACAGAGGAGGCAGAGGTTCCTCTCGTCTTGGTGGGTTGTGGTAGGCTCAAGATCTGGGCTCTAAAACTTGGGAGCAAGTGGCCCCCCTAGGCAGAGATGCTGCTGCCCCAGGAACCTTGCTGGGAGGTTGGGGCTGAAGCCACAGCCCCCAGGGATCTGAAGCCACAGCCCCCAAGGATCTGAGAGTGGGAAGGGGAGGCTCTGAGCAAGGGGTACCCATGGCAGAGCACAGGCCTGGCCTGGCCTCACTTTATCTCCAGGAAGAAAAGATGAGGCCCCGTGCAGCCCATCCCTCCCTCACTCCCCTGAGTGTGTTACTGGACTCTCATCAGGATTATAGGGGCTCTGGCTGCTCCCCTACACTGACCAGAGCCCTGGATGGTTGGGCCTGGGACCTGCAGCAGGGTCTGGGGTGAGACCTCAGGGTGGGAACAGGTAAACAGGTCCAGCATAGGTTGGCTAAATGAATGAGTACATGAATAAGTGAGTGAAGAAGTAAGGCATGGACCCAGGCCGCTATATTCACTGTGCTTCACGGGGAGGTCCGTGCTCTGGACGTTTGTGGGGACATCTGTCCCATCTTTGGTACTTCACGAAAGGGCCTGGAGTCAGGTCAGGCCTCCCCCAGCCCTGTCTGCCCTACCCCTTTGATAATTCTCAGCCCACTGGGGTATGCAAGAGCCTGGGAAGTGCTAGAAGCAAAGGGGGCCAGCTATGAAAGAGTTCACATTGCAGATGGGGAAACTGAGTCTGCAGCTGGCTGACCTTAGTGAGAGCGAGAGCAATGTGGAGGTGCCACGCTGGGCTCTCTAGCCAGATTCCCTGGGTTTGGGTCGCAGCTCTGCCAGCATGCAGGCCGTGTGCCTTGGAGTGGCTCTCCCAGCATCCTACATCTCAGCTTCCTCCTAGGGTCACTGGAAGGGTTAATGAGTTATGCTGCAGAAAGGGCTTCCCTGGGTCCCAGTGTGGCCCTGCAGCTCTGTCTAAGCTGCCTGTCCTTTCTCTCCCACTCCCACCAGCTCTCTCCCCCTCGAGGAGACTACAGCAGCCGCAGAGAGCTGCCCCTCCATCCTCACATGTGCTCAGGCCAAGGAAGACCCGCGGGCAGCAGCAGCATAGTTTATTAAGCCAATAAAATCTTAAGTGCATGAGCTCTGGAGACCCCTGAGGTCTTTTTATATGCATGAAGGAGCTGGAGGGTTTCCTGGGCCTGAGTCTTTCTTGCTGCTTCGAACAGGTGGGTGTACAGTAGTCTGCCTTCTCCCCTGTGTCCCCATCCCAGGAAGGTACCTGTCACCTGACAGCCAGCCCCACCACCTGCCCCCACTTTGGGGACCCTGGTCTGGTCTGGCCTAGTATCCTCACTCAGACATTCTAAGAGCACAGGACAGAGCCCAGCAGACTCATGCTCCTGCCCTCGCAGTGCATCTGGTGGCCTGCCTCCTGCCTACCACACCTCATCCCATCAAAAGGGCTCAGGCCACAGCCCCTTCCTCATCTCTGCTGCACCCTAGAAAGGCGGGTCAGGCTATGGCTTGCTGCCGCCGGCTGTGTCTCATTGAGAATCTCCCCTCGCCCTCTTTTTAAAAAAATCTGCTATTTTCCTTGTCTCTCCCCCTGCCTGCTCCCCTTTTCTTCCCAGCCCTCTTCTTTGTCTCCTGAAACTTCTCCTGGTGTGCCTAATTCCTGGAGGCTGCAGCGGCTTTGGAGAGGCAGCCCCACCTCGCTGTGCACACACAACCCTGAGAATCGATTCAGAAAACGATTAGTTACAGTACAGTAGCGCTGCTAACTGTGGCATTTTGCTTTGCAGTTATTGATACATCATCAGAATTGGGAAGCGATAGTCAGGAAGCAGGAGGAGAAGGGAGAGGGGAGACACCTGTCCTGAAATGTCAGCTCTGACGGGGAGGGATTTTCAGGTCCGAGTGAAGCTGGCACCTGGGTTGTCCTCATCACAGCTGTGCCTGACTTTACCTAGGTTCAGGAGGGACAGTTTGTTCCAGGTTCGTGAAAGTGCAGTCCTTGCCCCCAAGCAGACAGGAGGCCTCGGGCTGCCTCCTTCCCCTTCCCTGTTTCTGCCATCATGGGGCACAACTTCATATTCCACCAGCCAAGACTGCATGCTGGGCAGAACATGGGGAGGTGGGATGTCTGGTTCTGTTGATGGACAGGGTCAGCTCCAGGAACCCAATCTGGGAGAGATCCCAGAGGCCCTAGATAGGTAGGTAGGTAAGTAGGTAGGTAGATAGGTTAGATAGATCAGATAGATAGATAGATAGATAGATAGATAGATAGATAGATAGATAGATAGATAGATAGATAGATAGATAGGACAGACAGATTTTCAGGAATTAGGTCATGTTGTTGTGAAGGCTGCCGAATCTGAACTCTGTAGGATAGGTGGACAGGCTGGAACCTCAGGCAGGAATTGGTGCTTCAGTCTTTTTTTTTTTTTTTTTCTTTTGAGATGGCATCTTGCTCTTCTTACCCAGGCTGGAGTGCATTGGTGCGATCTCGGCTCACTGCAACCTCTGCCTCCTTGGTTCAAGTGAGTCTCCTGCCTCAGCCTCCTGAGTAGCTGGGACTACAGGTGCCCACCACCATGCCTGGCTAATTTTGGTATTTTTAGTACAGACGGGGTTTCACCATATTGGTCAGGCTGGTCTCAAACTCCTGACTTCAGGTGATCCACCTGCCTCAACCTCCCAAAGTGCTGGGATTACAGGCGTGACCCACCGTGCCCAGCTGGTGTCGCAGTCTTGAGGCAGCATGTTTTTCCCCAGATAACCTTAGTTTTTGCTGTTAAGGCCTTTCGACTGACTGGATGAAGCTGCCCACATTAAGAAAGGCCATATCCTGTGCTGAAATCAACTGACTTTAGGCATTAGCCACAGTTACCAAGTACCACCCCAGCAACACCTAGGTTTGTGCTGGACTGAATCCCAGGGGACGAGAGCCTGGCCAAGTGGATGCATAACACTGACCATCAAATGCCCCAAGACCCCAAGAGCTGATGACCAGGGTTCAATGGATGGGCCTAGAGGGCAGTAAACTCCTGGAAACAGCAATGTTTCTGTGTGTTATGGAAAATGGGCTCCTGACTTGCATTAGATGTTTAATGCTGAGGCAGCGCTGAGGGGTGACTTGTCTGCTACCGGTGAGAAATGGAGCCGTGCTCCCTCCACAGAAAGGCCCGGACAGAGGCTGGGGAATGCAGGAGGAGGGCGGAGGTCCTTCTCCTCTGTAAGCCTGCAGGAGCTCCACCTCCCTGACAGGACAGGGCCCTTGGCAGTGGGGAAATGGACAGCCGCTGCTGACTGTCCTGGAAGCAGGACAGAGCTAGGGGGTGGGTAGGAGAGAAAAGAGAGACGGGGTGGGAGGGGCCCATGGGAGCCTGTGCTCGGAGGAGTGCAGAAAAAACTCTACAGGAGCCTTGAGCTTGGTGACAGATTGCTCTAGGGACACAGAGGAGGTCTCGCCCTGGCCTGGGCGGGCTGGCAGGGCTGAAGTGTGCACAGGTCATGGGGAGAGGACCCTGGGAAGGAGGTAAAACTGACTGTGAAGGGCCTGGACCCCCAGGCTCAGGAATCTGGACTTAACCCCCAGGCCTTGAAGGGAGCTTCAAGGGATTTTAAACAACTTTGTGCTTTAAAAATCTACTCTAGGGACAGGGTGGGGAATGTATGATAAGGAGGCCATGCTACTGGTAGGGAGTGCGAATAGGAGTTGGAATACCGTGTCCGGGGTAGCCGTGCATTCACACGTTTATCCCTCGTTCCTCATTCCCTGAGCATCTGCGGCTTGCCAGGCCCTACTCCGGTACAGAGACCGCGCAGCAGCTCCACGTGTCCTTGGGAAACTTCCATTTTAGGGCCTTGTGCACAAATGAAGACAATGACAACACTACTTTATGACTGTGGGGTATGAAGAATTACCTGAGACTGGGTAATTTATAAAGCAAAGAGCTTTCATTGACTCACCGTTCCTCATGTCTGGGGAGGCCTCAGGAAACGTACAATCACGGCTGAAAGTGAAGGAGAAGCGAAGTGCGTCTTACATGGTGGCAGGAGATGAGTGCGAGGGGGGAACTGCCAACTACTTTTAAACCATCAGATCTCACGAGAACTCACCATCACAAGAACAGCATGGGGGAAACCATCCCCATAATCCAGTCACCTCCCACCAGGTCCCTCCCTCAACACGTGGGGATCACAATTCCAGATGAGATTTGGGTGGGAACACAGAGCCAAACCATATTATGGTGCGACAGGTCCTGAGCAGAAGCAGCAGGGATGGGGCGGGGGCTTCCGATACAACGGCTGGGGGCTTCTCCGAGAGGAGGCCTGGACAAGCAGGTGTCATGTAACACCTGGAGGAGGGGACAACATGTGCAAGGACCCTGAGGTCAAATCCAACCAGAAGGCCCCCATGGGTGGGGCAGAGGGAGCAAGGAGCAGGTGTGAGAAGCAGCGTTGGGAGTGGGAGGGTGGGGCGTATGCAGGGGATGGGGCGGTGCCCACAGGGCCAGAGCCACGGTGTGGGAGAGGAAGTCTCAGGAGAGGTGGAGGGAGGAAGAGTCCAAAGTTTCAGTGGAGACCCTGATCATGTGACACCCCCTTCCTGCCCTGTCTTCCTTCCTCCTTCCTGTGCAAAATCCACTCTCAGGTGCTTTGAGGAACACAAGCCACGTGAGGCTCTGTTTTAGCAGGCTGGGGTTGCTCTAACAAGATGTCATAGACTGGGTGGCTTAAACAATAAACTTTTATTTTATTTTAATTTATTTTATTTTATTTTTTGAGACAGAGTCTTGCTCTGTTGTCCAGACTGGAGTGCAGTGGTGTGATCTCAGCTCACTGCAATCTCTGCCTCCCAGGTTTAAGCGATTCTCTTGTCTCAGCCTCCCTAGTAGCTGGGACTCACCACACTCGGCTAACTTTTGTATTTTTAGTAAAGATGGGGTTTCACCGTGTTGGCCAGACTGGTCTCAAACTCCTGGCCTCAAGTGATCCCCCCGCCTCGGCTACCCAAAGTGCTGGGATTCCAGGCATGAGCCACCGCGTCTGGTCCAACAAACATTTACTTCTTACGGTTGTGGAGACTGGGAAATCCGAGATCCAGGTGCCAGCAGATCTGGTGTATTGTCACCGGGGGATTGGGGGGGTAGGTGGAGAAAGAGGAGAGAGAGGGAGACAGACACTCTTATGAGGGCGCTCATCCCATTCAGAGAGCCCCACCCTCATGACTTTATGACCTCCCAAAGGCCGCACCTTCAAATACCATCACATGCGGCCTTTGAGGGAACAGAAACACTCGGACAATGGCTGACTCAGTCCCTGCTCACAGCCAACACAGATCAGCAGGGTGAGCCGCTAACAGGCAGAAGCCAGGTGCCCCGTTGACATTGCCCCCACCCAGTGTCTAGCAGGGAGGCCTGGTGGCCAGAGGCCTTCACACTGTCAACCCCGGAAAAGCCTAAGACCAAGAAGGAGAATTCACGGCTGCTCGTGACCCTGATGGGATCTGATGAGAAAACAGCCTTGCTTCCCATCGAGGACCTAGCTAGGCCACAAGTGCAAACCACGGGGGCTGCTCAACCCACGCCGGCTGTTACAATTTCCTCTAGGATGCAGCCCAGCACTCGGGAGCTGGGCCTGGTAATGGGGCTGGTGCTGAGGATTCATCCCCAAGGAGGCTCTGCCGGTGTGAGAGAGACCGGGGACCCACCTTGGGGACAGGCGATTGGGCCATTCCCCCATCAGTCCAACCTCCAGCCTGACCCCGTGACCTGCTGGCACTCTCCCCTCTGGCCCCAGCTTCGGTTTTGATACCGTGAGTCTCACCTGCGATATCCGGGGCTGCAGAGCTGGAAGCATCTTCTACCCGTGAGGAGGTAGACAAGGACACCTTCTTGCAGCTTCTCCCAGCCTAACGCACTCCTGTTTGTATCGTTCAAAAGACATAGTTCCCGTGACACTCTGTCCTGTAATATTTTCAATCAAGAGTGCGGGAGAGCGTGCGTCTGATGCACTCCAGATATTCAGAGATTGAAAATCGTTTTGTTCTCTTGTTTTCTTTTTAAAATGCAGCGTGAAGTCAGAACAGCCAGAGGAAATTCTGCCACCATTTTCCCAGAGCTGGTCTGCAGCCCCTCCGTCTGGGAACCTGCTCCTGGAGTCAGCCCTCTGCAAACAGGTATGAACCTCTCTACGCAGTGCTGTCTGCTCCCCCCGAGCTGGTTCTCAGATGGGGGCTTCTCCCAGGCCTCGGGGCGGCCCACCGCCGTGAGGGGCGATGAGTGAGGGTGTCTGCAGGGGGAGCTTTGGTCTGCAGAGAGGAGGATCCCCACCATGGGGTTCCCCAACTCCTCTGTGCTTTTCACCTGCCCTTCTCTAGTCCCCTCACTAAAATGCAAATCAGTGAGTGTATAATAGATAATTAATAGACTGATCAGCCAGCAAGGGAGGTAAGTAGATAAATAATTTTAATTATCCTTGGGTTGCCCATAAATTCCCTCACTGCCTTTTTATTAAACTCTCTGTTTACAGGAGTCATTTATATTGCATGTCATTTCACCTCCTCCGCCTCCTGGGTGGCTCCCACTGGGGCTGACCTAGGATAGAACAGGACTGCGTGACCGCAAGATCTTCTCCTGGTAGAGCTTGTCCTGGGCACAGGTGTCAAAAAGCTTTGCCCAAGTGGCCAGCTGGATGGCAACAGGGCGGACACGCACAGCTCACGCGAGGCCCTCCTTCTGCGCCCCGAGGTGGCCGCAGCCTATATTTAGGCCTGAGTCGGAAACCTTTATTATACTTGGCACCTGTGCTGTAGGTATGAGCTCATTCTTCTCCCCAGGGATGGCCTTAGCCTATTAATAGCCTTGGCTGAGGTTCTCTCCTTACTCCGAGTGCCAGGAGAGAAAGTGGGTTAATAAATATCAAAGAAAACTCCCTCAGAGAGCCTGGGGCCAGACTCTCCCAGACTCTCCAAGAGTCGTGGATGTCGGGCCCCAGACCAGGAGAGGGGTTCCCTTTTCCCCCAGCCTCTCATCTTCCCCCTGACAGAGGCCCAACGCCCAGGCTGGCAGGTCTGAGCACCGGGCATGGCAAAGCTCTCCTAGGTGCTGTCAAACTGGGGGTAGAGGAGGGCACCCGGCACGGGAGGCCGAGGAGGTTGGCTCAGGTGGGGCTGTTGGCATCTGGGCAGCAGAGAGAGGGAGGCAGGGAGGGCACCCTGGACCTCTGGCACCTTCCTTCTTGCCTGCACCCTCTCACGTCTTTCTGCCGACTCAGCAGCGTGGAAGGGAAAGGGAGGAAGTGACCTTGGGATGGCCCCCGAGGAAGACCCCACCCTCATCCTCTCCCAGGCCTGGAGGCTACGGCAGGAATTGTTAACCTGAGTTGGAAACAGTAAGGCAAGGGAGCCCCAGGAACAAAGCAGTGAGGGGAGGGGCGCTTCCAAGGGCAGGTGTGCCAGGCTGGGCTGGCAGCAGGCTCCATTGCACCTGATTAGCTGAATTCCAAGAGAGTCACACGCGTGCGGGCCGTGGCTGGCGTTCTGCATGGATGTGTGAGGCGCCCTGGCCTGGCGCATTGTCAGCTAGCATTGTTGAATGGCTTGGGTTGGGGAAATGTCTCACAGCCCTGTCTCATTTACTTTCCGCCGTTGCCGTGCGTGGGTGCTCTTAGCAGGACTCAGGGAGGTCACGGCCACCCAGCTGGGAACTGGCCGAGCTGAGGCTCAGGCTGGGGTTATCTGGCCGCAGCAGCCGCTGCCTGTAGGCCTCAGGTCAGGATGTTTTCTATGGAGCATGGGGCCCTGTTGGCTAGATTTCGTCTATGTTTTCTGGCTTTCACCCGCTGGACATGAAGTCAGACTGTGGATGCTGCGGCTTTTGTGAAACTCGACCCTAGCTGAGCTCTAGCACGGCGGCCAGTGATGGCAGAGTTTGGGCAGCCTCCAGTCACTGGCTCGCACAACCGCTGCTCAGGGCTGGACGCTAGAGGCTACGGTAGGTCAGCCCTGGATGGTTAGCCAGGTTGTGCACTCTCAGCTGGTTGTTCTGCTTTCCTTGGAGGGAGGCTGGCTGCCCACGGCAGAGAGGGAATTCAGGCTGAGCAAACGAAAAGGCCTTTTTAAGTTTCATTCAATGGAATTAAAATCTGAAAAATGGCCCAGTGGAGGCTCCCTGCCCTTTCAGGAGTTTGTTCAGCTCAGAGCTGTGCAGCTGGTCCAGCCCCCGCCCCAGCCCACACAGGCTGTATGGGAGGAAGACAAAGGGCCAAGGGAGAGGCAGAAAGATGTGACCATGACTTCCCCAAAGTCTTTCTCCCCTGTTCGGGGGCTCGCTGGAGGGGGCAGCCGAGCGCATTTCACGTCTGTCTGTCCAGAGGAGGCGGACAAGGGGGGCGGGGCTCTGCCCTGTCTTGGGAAATGTAGGTGGAAACACGGGGCTCTGAAACCAAACAGCAAGCCCCGTTGGGATGGCTGTGCGTCGTCTCGATTTTTCTGATTATTTTTAGGGTTTTTTATTTTCTGATTATTTTTAGGGTGGACCCTTTTAGGGTTTCTCATCTGATTCTGTTTTGGGAAGTTGGGTGGGTAGAAAAGAAAAACATAATGATTGAAAGGCAGGACGAAACTGATCCCTTCATCCCAGTAATAGCTACGATGGCAGGGCTTGGCTGGTCGCAGGGTTCCAAGCCCTCTGCCCCCACCTCTCCCTTTCCCCACCACACAGGCAAGAACCCTTTACTGGCTCTGCTTCATCTGCCTGATCTTCAGGAACTGAGCCACTGGGGGCCACCATCGTAGGGGTTGATGATTGATTAAAAATAGCCAGAGCTGTGCTTCCTGCCCTGGCCAGGCGGCAGTCCCCCCACCCCTGCTGAAACAGCATCCTCTGAGAGCAGGGCCACAGCGGAGTCCACCCAGCCCTCTAAGCACGGGGCTCAGGATGGCGTCCGTGGAAAATGATGGAGTGCTCCAGTGTGAGACACGGTGGAGGGAGGAGGCAAGTGAAGGAGGTGAGGGATTTGGTTCTCCCGCAGACACAAGCAGGGGTAAGCAAGACTGTGCCTCGAGAACACGGTGCCCGTTTCACGGCCAGCTCTCCCTCTTGTAACCCAACAGCCACCAGCACCTTCCGAGAATCTTAGAGTTGGAACCAAGAACAGGGACCCCAGGTTTGACTTCCATCCTCTTATTCTAATCCCATCATCTTCCCTCCCCTGGGGTTAGGAGGGTCTGGGGACCTTCAGTAAGATCAATAATTTTCTTTTTCAATTAAAGTCAGGTCAGTATATTTTTATTATTACACAAGAAATAGATGTTTTTCTGGAAAATACAGACAAGAAAAACAAAGAAGCAACAATCTGTCAGAAATAACCATAGCTCACACCTCGGTGCATGTGTGATGTGTGTGTGATCTTCTAGCAATAATTTTTAACCCAAAAGAGTATGAAAATCCCTCTGTAAAAACAGGATCATGCTATATATATTTATATATATACACATATATATCAAAATATATAGGTACCTATGTATATATATTTATATTATATACAAATATATGTACATATATACATATATTTACGTGTATATGTATATACATATATATTTTGTTTTGTAACCTGTTGTTGCTAGACAGTATTCTCAGGAACATATTTCTAGGTTGCTATTAACCTCATTCTTCATGATTGAATATCATTCCATTGCATAGGAAAACCATAACCAGTCCCTCAAGCCTGTTTGCAAATACTGAGACAGGCATTAGCCACCAACCCTATTTCCAAAACGCTATGCTACACTCTAAGAAACGAGAAGATTAATTTTCCAAACAGGAATTAGAAAATGATTATTCACATTATAAAGGAGTCTGCAAACATATACTCCAAAGAGCTTCTTTGAGAAATGGGCTCCCTGGGGCGTTAAAACTTCGTATAATGGATAAAACCCCAAGTCGCAGGCAGCTGTGTAGTGGGTGGTGCATCTGACTTCACGTTCCTTCCCTCGTGGAGATCCTTCCCAGGTCCTCCAGATGCATGTGTGGCCAAGTACACACACACACACACACACACACACAGGCCGACATGCACACATGCATACAAACACGTGCACGCTGTGTGCCGCACACGCAGGTGCATACACACACGTACGTGCACCTAGTGTGTGGAAGCTTCTCTTCATTGTCAGCTGAAAGGTGATGTTAATTAATTCATTATTAATCACATCTATTTATCAGATGGTCTGCCCCTAGCCACTATTCTTGGGGAAGAAACTATCATTTCTCTCTAAAAGATAAAGGGAAATAGATGTTGATGAGTCTGGGCAGGTCAGTGCCTCCAGCCCATGTGACTCATTATTTCAGGAGGCAGACAAACATCAGAAGAGAAAATGCTCAGGGGACTTTTAATAAAATCAGGTTGAAAAGAAACCCAGATCCCTGGCCTGCAGGTTAGAGTCTCCGGGCTCAGCACCTGAGGGGGCACAAGGTGGTGAGCATCTTTGCCCTAACAAGTCCAGCTGAAGACCCCTGAGACCCCCACTTCCCCAAGACCACTCAGAGGATGCTGCCCACAGGCGAAGCGTTTGTGTGTATATTTATGCAACCATATACCACATAAGCAGTAAACATATTTCTGGTATATTTCTATTCAATTTCAGGTATATATATTTCTAAAATAATTTGGTGAATTAAAAAGAGTAGCATAAATGGACTATTATATTTGAGACAAGGTCTCATTCTGTCACACAGGCTGGAGTACAGTAGTGTGATTACAGCTTACTATAGCCTCTAGCCCCAGGCCCAAGCGATCCTCCTACCTCAGCCTCCCAAGTAGCTGGGGCCACAGATGCACACCATCAAAACCAGCTCATTTTTAAATATCTTTTTTTGTAGAGATGGGGTCTCACTATGTTGCCCAAGCTGGCCTCAAACTCCTGGGCTCAAGAAATCCTCCGGCCTTAACTACCCAAAGTGCTGGGATTACAGGCGTAAGCCTCCGTGCCTAGTCAAAATGGACCTTTTAAAGTGAACAACTCAGGGGTATTGAGTACATTCACCACCTCTGTCTCATTCCAAAACATTTCCATCACTCCAAAGGCAAGCCCCTTACTTGGGACTATTTTAAATATTGTTTTGTTTTAAAAGGCATCCCAACTACCACCAGTCAAAACCTTTGCAAACTTGGCCAGGTGCAGTGGCTTAAGCCCGTAATCCCAGCACTTTGGGAGGCCGAGACAGGCAGATCACGAGGTCAGGAGATCAAGACCATCCTGGCTAACACAGTGAAACCCCATCTCACTAAAAAAAAAAAAAAAAAAAAAAAAAAAAATACAGAAAGCTAGCTGGGCGAGGTGGCGGGCGCCTGTAGTCCCAGCTACTCGGGAGGCTGAGGCAGGAGAATGGCGTAAACCCGGGAGGCGGAGCTTGCAGTGAGCCGAGATCCGGCCACTGCACTCCAGCCTGGGCAACAGAGCAAGACTCTGTCTCAAAAAAAAAAAAAAAGCCAAACAAACAAACAAACAAAAAACCTTTGCAAACCAAGGCAAGTTCAATGGTATATAAAGCCTGACACTTGGTATCATTCATTCATTCACCCACTCATTTCTTTCACCATCTATTTTATTTCTTTTTTTTGTTTTGTTTTTTGAGATGGAGTTTTGCTCTTGTTGCCCAGGCTGGAGTGCAATGGTGTGATCTCAGGTTCAAGCGATTCTCCTGCCTCAGCCTCCCAAGTAGCTGGGATTACAGGCGCCTGCTACCACGCCCGGCCAATTTGTTGTGTTTTTAGTAGAGATGGGGTTTCACCATGTTGGCCAAGCTGGTCTCAAGTTCCTGACCTCGTGATCCACCCGCCTCGGCCTCCCAAAGTGCTGGGATTACAGGCATGAGCCGCCGCACCCTGGGTGGAACCCTGGCTCCGTCTTATTAGTGAGTGATCCTGGATCATGTACTTAACCTCTAGGCCTTGGTTTCTTATCCATGAAATGGGACAGTAACGTGTCTCTTGAAGAGCTGTTGATGGAAGGGGAGAGGTATTTGTTTATTGTGTGGGAAGGAATCGGCACAGTGCCCAGCACGCAGTGAGAGCTCAGTGGGTGCCCATGTTTGTTCACACTTGTTTTTAATTATGTTGGAATACGCAGAGCAAAAGCTGACGTCTTGACCATCTTTAGTTCAGTGGTATAAGTGCATTTACGTTGTTGTGCAAAGATCACCACCATCCGTCTCCTGAACTCTTCATCTTGCAAAGCTGAAACTCTGTTCCCATTAAATAATACCCCCCAATTTAGAAACCACCCCGCTCCCCCAGTCCCTAGCAGTCTCCATCCCGCATTCCATCTCTGTGAATGGGATGACTCTAGGGACCTCACGTGAGTGGGATCACACAGTATTTGTCCGTTTGAGTCTGGCTTATTTCACTCAGCACAACATCTTCGGGGCTCATCCACGTTGTGGCCTGTGTCAGGATTTCCTTCCTTTTTAAGGCCCCGTAGGTTCCAATGTATGGGTGGGGGAACCACATTCTGCTTCTCTGTCCATCCCTTGATGGACACCTGGGCTGCTGCCCCCTTTGGCCGCTGGGAGTAGTGCTGCTCCAGGTGGGTCTGGATTTTCATGACTGTCTTGACACTGTGGGATGGAAGATGGACTGACTTGGAAACTCGCCTTGCAGCGAGGTTCTCCTCCCCTGCTTTCTCACACATAAAGGCAGAGCCCGTGAGACTGGCCTGCAGATGGCCTTTAGATGAGCAGGGCCAGAGCCTTGTCAAGGCGACCCTGAGTGCCAGACTGTTCGGAGTACACCTCTGTGGTCTCAGTCTTGAAAACACACATGCCACCGAGGCAATGTTCCCCTTGGGGCTACACAAGGCTTATCACTCTGGGAGACTTTGTCTTCTATTAGCCACTCAACCAGAGGGGTTCCAAGTCCGGGTGTGGCCCAGATGGACAACTCACGGCCCCGAGGGCTGGGCCTAATTGAAGGGCTTGGTCCACATGTACAAAGTCCTTCTTGACATAACGGGCTGGGACCAAGAAAGTCCCATACATTACATAGGCTGGGACCCAGAGAGTGGCCTCTGAGGCTCTCCCAGGTCCATCCCAGCAGGGGAGCATCTCCTAGCCAGAGGCCCCTCCCTGGGGCCTACGTATGTTAAAACGAACGTAGTGCGGGGACTGGGAAGGGGTGATCTGGTGGCCCGCGATATTTCAAGAGGTGATGGTGAGGAAAAGGGGCATGTTCTCCCAAAGTCAAGGCCGGAGTCAGGGCCCTGCATCAGCCCTGGTAGCTATGCCTCCCCTGTTTGGGACTTTGTTTATAAAAGCTTTGTGGCCACCTCAGGAAGAATTTTCTGAAAAGGAAGCACTGCAATGTCCATTTTCTCCCAAGACCCATTCATCTCTTCTAGAAACTTAAAATATACGTGCAGCCCCGGGTGCCTCACCAAGGTCTCCGGTGCAGAGGCACAGGGTCACGTCTGGGTGTCCCCCAGAGTCTTGAAACGTCAGCTTGGAAACTAGATCCCCTGAGGCATTCATCACATCAGGCAAAACAACCATAATAATAATAGTCACAGCAATATCGTCTTTATCCAAAATGGTCTCTCCATCAGCTCTGGTAGAACACGCCAGTCCACGTTGCCCTGGCCTCCTGGTTCCGTCACTGACTGTCTGGTAGGTCTTTCTGCTGTTCACGGTTAAGCTTATTTAACCCACACAGATTCTCCCCTCCTCCACGGTTTTCTCCCAAAGTCTATTTCTCTATTTCCTTTTTATTAAGAAATCAAAGATTTTTTTTTTTTTTAATCAGGGCTCAAATTAGCAGGATCACATCTCCCCACTTCGGATAGAATCACCTACTTTCCTTTCTGATTCTTCCCATCTCCACTGGATTCTGGGTATTTCTCAGGGCAATATTGAATGCTTGGGACCCATATCAATTTCTGGGGGCTGCAACAACACAGCACAGACAGGGTGGCCCCGGCAATGGAAATTTCTTCTCTCGTGGCTCCAGAGGCTGGAAGTCCAAGATCAAGATGTTGGCAGGAACCGGGCACAGTGGCTCACGCCTGTAATCCCAGCACTTTTGGAGGACAAAGTGGGCAGATCACTGGAGGTCAGGAGTTTGAGACCAGCCAGGCCAACATGGCAAAACACTTTCTCTACCAAAAATACAAAAGTTAGCCAGGTGTGCTGGCAGGTTCCTGTAAGCCCAGCCACTCGGGAGGCTGAGGCGGGAGAATTTCTGGAACCTGGGAGGCGGAGGTTGCAGTGAGCCCAGATCATGCCACTGCACTCCAGCCTGGGCCACAGAGTGAGACTCTGTCTCAGAAAAAAAAAAAAAGATGTCGGCAGATTCCTTTGGAGGCCTAATCAAGGAAAGCCCATGTGGAGTATTAAGGAGCTGGCTAAACAGAGATGCTGGAGGCGGGCACATGGCCGTTCCCCTTGGCATGTAGATGCCGTCTTCTCCGTGTCCTCATGTGACCATCCCTCTGTCTGCATCCGTCCTAATCTCCTCTTCCAGAGACCAGTCACTTTGGATTAGGACTCACCCTAATTAACTCAGTTTAGCCAAATTACCCTTTCGAAGTCCATATCTCTAAATACAGTTGTCCCTTGGTATCCTCAGGGGGTTAGTTCCAGAAACCCTACAATCCGATGATGCTCAAGCCCCTGGTATGAAATGGCATGGCCTCTGCATGTCACCCCCGTGCATCCTCCCGTACACCCAGTATGAAATGGCGTGGCCTCTGCGTGTAACCCACGTGCTTCCTCCGGTACCCCAGAGACCACCTCTAGGTGAGGCACAAGGCCTCATACAATGTAGATGCCATGAAAGTAGCAATTACACTGTATTTTTTCACTTCTGTTATTTGTATTGTTGTATCATTGTTTTTATTTATTTTTCTAATACTTTTGATCTGTGGTTGGTTTAAGCCATGGATGCAGAACTCTAAGATCCAGACGGCTGCCTGTACAGTCCCATTTTAAGGAACCGGTGGTTAGGACTTCAATGTAGGAATTTTGAAGGCACAAAACTCAGCCCCTAACAGAGCCCGATGACCTCCAGGGTTGTGTCTGGGTGTGCTGGACAGGGTTTGCCGGGTTTCCTTTCAGGAATGGGACCCGCCCCCACATCCCGCCCTCTCTGGCCTCTGTTTTGCCAGCACCGAGATACCGCACCTGGCCTCTTATTTATGAGTTCATTTCCCATGTCCCTCCCATATTTCCGAGGCCAGCCGCATATGCCACCAGGGAAGATTTCAGCAATGCTGAATCCAAACAAACCTCTCCAGTTACAGACTCCCGTCCTCCCACCTCCCAGCCTTGCATCAGCAGGCCGCTGTCTGGTGCCACCACCCAGCCCTGATCGATCGTGCCACCAACGCGGTCTGTTTGCTGCTGTCTTGTCCTGCCATCAAGGTCAACATCACTCGCATCCAACAGCAGTGGCATGTTGCAGTGTTGCCCACACCACAGCCCTCCACCCACTTCCACTTCATTGGTTGAAAAACCGCTCCGGCTCCACGCCCCCACCTCTGACACCTCAAACTCAGGGTATATAAGTGGGGGCAGTGTCAAGAGGTGGGGCCCCCAGCTTCTCCAGCTGGACCCTGCCTGCGAGACGACCCTGGGATCTCAGGGGGAACCTTCTGACACATCACTGGCCTGAGATGGCTTTATCGGCAGGTTCTGGGGCTGCAATGCCCTGCTGTTCTCCTGGTGTGCTGCATTCCACCAAGTTTGGTGACCTGGTGGCTGCAGAATCTTCCTGACCCTCTCCATCAAGTGAAGCATTGGCTTGCTGACCGCTGCACCCTTGGTCATGCTGCATCCTGGCCTGGAAAGCCCTTGTTAGTCAAAAGTTGCTTGTCTTCTGATATTTAATCCAGGTGTCCTCTCCTGGAGAAGGTAGCCCCAACTCTCCCAGCGCCGCCTCTCTGCTTTCTGCGCTCACCTATCATGAAGCCAGCCTATGCCTCCAGTCTCTTCTCTACCAGGAACGAGCAGCTAAAAGCCGAGATTTGTTGCAGTTTAGCTTTGTCCCCCACCCACGCCTTCACAGTGCCCGGCACTTATTTGGTGTTTAATAAACTGCCCATTAAATGCAGGCATAGCTCCTTTACCTTGGGGTGTTACTCGATGGGGTGCTGCAAAGTAGCTGTAGATGCTTTTCTGACTTCCAGAAGACATTTCCAGTGCTCCTGGACTTGCTTGGTCTAAGCTGGCTCACATCTACTTTTAGCTGTTTGCTCTGAGATGCTGCTGAGTCCAATGACTTAACCCGAATGCATTTTATATTTGCTTGATGGCAAACTCTCCACAAGGAGAAACTTCCAGAATGGGACACTAATACCCGTTACATTTTCCCAGACACATGCTTTGTTTGTAATTCATGGGCTTTTTTTTTTTATTTGACCATTTGAATATAGTCAGACAAATAGGCTTTTCTGCTCAACTGTCTAGAACAATTTCTAAAGAGTAGCTGGAGTGAGGTGGGGAAGCACCCAGTGCCTGAGTCACCCTATCCGCTCCTGTGGCCCAATTCCAAGGGCATAACTTCCTGAGGGCCACCCCCAAGTGGGCTGGGACCTATGGACTGGTCAGTGTGGCCAGCTGTGTTTATTATAAATAAACATGACTTGGGCCTGACCCCCACGTCACTGAGAAAGGCACACTGTGCCCTGGCCTGTGGCCACCTGCTTTGTGGCAGGCACTGGGCCAGATTTACAGTGTCTGTCCTACATCAGCTTTGCTTCTTTCTCCTGGAGGTCAGAGCCCAGCCTGCTCCTGGGACCCTGGGACTGCTGATTGGAAGGGGTCTCAGTGGTACCAGGGGGATGGCCTAAGGAATCCATGTCACCAGGGAGAGATGAACCTCACCTGCTCTACTAGTTCCCCTTGGGGCTGGCCTGGGACATGCAGCAGCACCCCAGCTTTGGTGCTTCCCAAAGGCACACAGCCCTTCACAGGGCTGGCTCACACAAGGCTGGCACCTTGGCCATAGATAAGCCTGCCTGGGAGGCTGGATCCCAAGGGGCCCATGGAAGGAGCACTCACTGAGTCCCTAGATGGGAGTCCAGGGTGTCAGCAGTTTGTTGGGAGTCATTCTCATTCAGCTTTTATGTGACCCCAGTCCCCAGCTCATGGCTGCTCAGAGAAGAGGAGGCTCTGCCAAGCTCCAGATGGGGCAGGTAGTGGGCCTTGGATGTCACTTTAAGAAAATGAATAAACACAGAGCAAGACACTGGCCAAGATCAGGAGAAAAAAGTCAGAGCTGGTGGGGAGAAGAGGGGCAGGAGGAGAAAGAAGTGGGTGAGGGGGAGGAGGAAGAGGAGAGGGAGGGGAAGACAGGAGGAGGAAGAAGAGGAGGAGGGAGGGGGAGGAGGGAGAGGGGATGAGGAGGAAGGAAAGGAGGAGAAGAAGAGGAGGAGGAGGAAGGAGGAGAAGCGGGAGGAGGGGGAGGAGGACTGGGAGGAGGAAGAGGAGGAGAAGTAGGGAGAAGGAAAAGAAAGAGGAGGAGGGAGAGGAGGAGAAGGAGAGGAGGAGGAAAAGAAGGAGGAAGGACAAGAGGAGGAGAAGACAGAGGAGGAGGAGAAAGAAGAAAAAAGGAAGAGGAGGAAGGGGAGGAGGGAGAGGAGGGAGCAGGGAGAGTCTACAGCTGGTGTGTGTGGAGGAAGCAAACCTCCCAGGCTGGAGGCCAGGTATGGACTCTTCTATTGGGCATTTTCCTGGGAGCCTGGCTCCCCAGGGAGGGGTTAGATGGGGTCTACCCTACTCCAGTCGGGACTGTGCCTGTTCTTCAGCGTGTCCCTTTTGCTGATGTTCTCACTACACTTGTCATTTTTATATGCAGAGGTAACAAAGTAGGCCCATAGAGCAACAAAACACAGCCCAGCTCTGGCGAACAATGTGATTATTATGTAATGAGATGAGTCCCTCAACCTCATAAGAAATCAAAATCAGATTGTGTGTGTGTGTGTGTGTGTGTGTGTGTGTGTGTGTATGCGTGTGTATGTTTATGACTTTTTGTGGGGTGGGAGTTAAAATTTTCTTTTAATTTTTTGCAGATGGCAGGTCATTTTTTAAAAAGTTCTTTTACATTTTCCTTTTTGCATCTGTGCACTGGGGAGCCCCATAAATTTGGAGCTGTGAAATCTGGCTGTGTCAGCAGCCTGCAAAATGAATTGATATTAAATGCAACAAAAGTCTCTAATTCACCCCATTGCTCCCCTGCCCTCTTCTATCCCCTTCTTGACACCCCTCCCCCAGGCCCAGCCCCACCCAGCTGTAATTGGGAAATGGAAGAATGAAGGTGGCCGTCAGTACTGCTGGGCCACTGGGAATGACGCTGGCTCATCTATTATTTAAGTCTCATCAATTAAGTATAATTTACAAATAACTGCCCTTCCCCATGCCGTGCCACAGACAGACCCAAACATACTGCACAGTCCCCACTCCCAGTGCTGCTCTCACCCTTCCTCAAATGCACCCCATGCTTTGCAGCCAGGGAAGGGAAGGTACCAGATCCCACCCTCAAGCTGTGCCTGGCCAGCTTGGCTCATCCATCCTTCTGGGATGGAACCAGGGTGCTGAGGGAGCAGGGGGAGCTGACAGTGGGGCAGGGCAGGAAACCAAGTGTGATGTGGTGAGAATGGCTGAAAACTCGGAGAAAAACAAATCAAACAAAATGTAAGCCAACAACTTCTGATCTTTCCATCAGTACATGACTTTACCCGCACTCAGACCCTGAGTGAGGCATTGCTCATCCCAGGCTGCCTATGGGAAGCCCCTCCCCTTCCCTGAGCTGGAAGGCACTTGCTGGAAAGGAATTGGCTCCCACCCGAAGTGGACAGAGCTGCCAAGGTGGCGGGCATCCCTCCCTCGCTTCCTCACCTTGCCAGGTTGTGCATTAATTTTTTTCTCCTGCTCTCCCTACAAAACGAATCTTGATTTAAGAAATCAGACCTGGCAGCTGTGTCTCGTCCTTAACATGCTCCAATTGCCAGGGTATGGAAAATCTGCTGTGGGCGGGCAGGATTGCCTTTAAATGCATTTCTAGCACTGTGGATTTAGCGAGGACACACGAGGCAGATTTTGTCTGCATGCTGCGTGGCTCATGGGCCCCAGCCACTGGTGCCAGGTCAAACCGCGGCCTCTGAGAAGATTCCCAAATCCAAGCACATTCCCTGGGGCCATCTTCTCTCACATGGAGTCTCTGACCCTGGCCGAGAGTGCTAGGAAAGGCAAGCTAGACTTCAAACAACACAGAAACACATCACAGTCGAAGTGGAAGACCACACTGCCTGAACTGGCCGCTGATCTCTTCCATAACAAGGTCTCACCCACCCCCAAAAGAAAATCTCTTCCTCTTGATGGACAAAACTTTAGAAAGCTCTTCAAATCAAGAGTTGGCAGGGAAATGAATTAAAGCAAGCGACAAGCCATCATGCTTTGGATTTAATGGAGGCAGATCTTCAGTGGCATGAGCCTTCCTGAGCACTGGTCGCTGTTTCCAGGTGATAAATGTGTATCCCGTGGGGTATGGGGCAGAGCTGAACCAAGGCCTCCTCCACGTAGCCCCCAGTCCTGAGTTCGGCCGCGCGGCTTGCAGCGCCTCCCACCCGCGGGTCACTGTCCTTGGTGCTGAACTCCTGCCTTCCCCCATTCCACGTCTTCCCAGTTTCTCCAATAAGCAAAGGTATCTAGCGGGGCGTGGTGGCTCACGCTTGTAATCCCAGTCGCGGCAGGCGGGTCATTTGAGGTCAGGAGTTCGAGACCAGCCTGGCCAATATGGTGAAACCCTGTCTCTACTGAAAATACAAAAATTAGCTGGGCATGGTGGTGGGCACCTGTAGTCCCAGCTACTGGGGAGGCTGAGGCAGGAGAATGACTTGAGCCTGGAAGGTGGAGGTTGCAGTGAGCAGAGATCACACCACTGTATTCCAGCCTGGGAGACAAAGTGAGACTCCATCCAAAAACAAAACAAAACAAAACAAAAGTGTCTGCTACCGGAGTTCAGCACAGACACTCAAGGCTAGAACTGGGTGAAAGGTACCACCCCATCTAATCCGATGAACTTGCTCTCCAGTCCAGGATTCTGCTGAGGGGTCTTAAGTGCAGATAAACTGTTAGGGAAGAGCAGCGGCTTGTTGGAGAGGAATAGAAAACTGGTTCAATTTGCTTTTCTGACTCTGTAAGGCAGGCAGGTGGCCCCACTTGAAACGCATAGTAGGCTGCAGTATGAATCTGTACCTGCTCTGTGTGACTCTGTACCTGCTCTGTGTGACTCTGTACCTGCTCTGGATGAATCTGTACCTGCTCTGTGTGAATCTGTACCTGCTCTGGATGAATCTGTACCTGCTCTGGATGAATCTGTACCTGCTCTGGAAGTCAGACAGGTGACTCCATGAGACTATGCCATTGCTTCCCCTGCCCTAGCTGACCCCATGCTGGCCGAGGGTCTTTCTCAGCCCTGTTTCATCTCTCCATCCTGTAACAGCAGCTAGGGCTGAAATCCTAATCAGAATGAGTCCCCGACAGCCTCCCTATATTTCTCTTCTCCTTCATCTGGCTCATTTGTAGGCCATGCCACTGCTACAGGGCAGCCTTCCTGCTTATCTCTCAGACCCCAAAGCAGCAGGTTATCTAAAGCAAGAATGGTTCAGGCTGGGCAAGTGGCTCATGCCTGTAAACCCAGCACTTTGGGAGGTCGAGGCAGGCGGATCACCTGAGGCCAGGAGTTCAAGACCAACCCAGCCAACATGGCGAAGCCCCATCTCTGCTAAAAATACAAAAATTAGCCAGTCATGGTGGTGCGTGTCTGTAATCCCAGCTACTCGGGAGGCTGAGGCAGGAGAATCACTTGAACCAGAAAGTGGAGGTTGCAATGAGCCAAGATTGTGCCACTGCACTCCGGCCTGGGAGACACAGTGAGGAAGGAAGGAATGAAGAAAAGGAAGGAAGGAAGGAAGGAAGGAAGGAAGGAAGGAAGGAAGGAAGGAAGGAAGAAAAGGAAGGAAGGAAGGATGGAAGCAAGGAAGGAAGGAAGGAATGAAGGAAGGAAGGGAGGGAGGGAGGAAGGGAAGAAAAGGAGAAAGAAAAGGAGAAAAGGGGAAAAGGGAAAGGTAAAAGAAGGAGAGGGAGGGGAGGGAGGGAAGGAAGGGAGGGAGAGAGGAAGGAAGGAAGGAAGGAAGGAAGGAAGGAAGGAAGGAAGGAAGGAAGGAAGGATCAGTCTTGATGTGAGCAGCAGACAAACAACTTGGGATATTTTTGTTGACCCCATGTGAGCTTGAGCAGGTCACTTTACCCTCTAAATTCTCAGTTTTCTTACCTGTTAAATGGAGATAATGACATGTGCTCTGTTGACCTTCCAGGTCTGATGGAAGGGTCAAATGAGGCAATACCTTTAAGTGACTTTGAAAAACTATGAAAGATAATATAAATATGAGGCATTACTAACAGCAGCACTGTAAAATAGAAGCACTTCTCAGACTTTGGTCTGTGATGTTCCAGTCAAGCAAACTCTTCAGGGGCCTCTTTTCAAGGGGGATGAAAGGTGGGGGCAGATATAAAAACCCCATAAAACCAAAGCAAAGCCTCCAGGGAGGAATTGTCTTTTATACCAATTCCCAAAAGAAAGGCCAAATTCCAAAATGAAGTCTGTTTGCTTCTTACTTTCCTAATATAAAGAGAATGGGTGATTTTCCCCCCAAATGCAGTTTCATGTTGGTGAAATCAGAATACAACAGTAGGGTCTCTAGCGGCAGAATTGAGCGGAGGAAAGAAAGCAAAATGATCTCTTCTAAGCATTTGACATACTGCTGTTCCCTCATTACACAGCAAGAGCAGCCCATGCTGTCCTCCGCAGCATCAAACACTTCTGCGGGCAGCACACTGGGTGTGTGTGTGTGTGTGCGTGCGCGCGCACGTGTGCATGTGTGTGTGTGGGTACAGTGCTGAGTTTAAGTGTGAGTGTAAACATGTTCCATTATAGACTAACATTTTAATTCCTTTTTTCAACCAGTATTCATTAAGAACCTTCCATGAGCTGGGGCCATGCTAGCGACTGGTGCTACAGTCCCCTTGTCCCCTGGTTGATCTTGGTTAGTGGGGAGATAGCATAGACAAGGAAGGCACCGTGGAATAAGTGCTATCCTGGAGGTGTGAGGGGTCCTGACACTCGTGGGGTCTGTGAAGATGCACGTGAGTGGGATTTTATCTGCCCTTCCTTACCCTGGCTTTGCTCTTAGTCCCCACCTGGAGCTGTTCTTCAGGTCCTGTGACATATCCTGGCGCCAGGCATCTCCTGGCTTCCTGTGGTTTTCAGACAACCCCTCTATTACCACAGTATGATTACTGGAAGATTCATAGTAATTCAGAGCAACCCCAAAATATTGATCACCAGAGAAAGCCCTGGAATGAGAGGTGGGGTAAATTGGTGAGGGAGCTCCATGGCTGGCTTTGGGGGTCCTAAGCTGCAGCATCTCAGTGGGGGTGGAGGCTGGCTATAGTTAAACCCATGCCTCCAACCCAGGATTGAGACTTGGGCATTGTGAAATTCAAGGTTCAGCTCCATGGTGAAGTTTTTATGTGGGAATTAGCTAAATCACATGGCGCCCTAGTTTTTTATAGCCAGCCTGCAAAGGTAGTTCCCTTGCTTGCTCCTGAACACAGGGGAACCACATGGGGCCATCTAGAAAGGCTCCAGGAGTTGCCAGGGGAGAGGGGCTGTGTACTGTCTGTGTTCTGTGAACACAGGGACTCTTCCACACTGCTGCCTGTCCCTGAGAACAGAGATCAAGGCAGACTTCAGAGAAAACTCCCTGTTTGGTCCTGCCTCCCTGGGCAGTGAGCCATTCCGGCTCTGCAGACCCTGTTACTGATGCAATAAGGGACTGTGAGGCTCAAGTGGGTGGACGCATGACACGGGGCTCTGAGTGTGCCCTCAGCCCCATTCTTCCTGCCCAGAGGAGAAGCATCCCCGACCAAGAGCTTTTGCAAGACTTCAATAAATTGCCACACTCGAAGCCAAGGGCTACAGATTCCTACTGTATTTAATGTCAGATCCATGCAGACCAGCCAACTGAACACAGCCTCACAGCAACTTTCTTATCTCCCACACTAACCCAGCTGATGGAGTTACCCCAGAATCCAAAATGCGGCACTGCAGAGCAAGCTCTCGCTCTTTTCCTCATACCCAGGGCACATCTGAGAGAGAAAATAACCTCACAACGAATGCTCCAGTGATCCTATGGTTTAATGCCCTGGCCATCAGAGTTGACATTTATGCTATTAATTTTAAAACATGTCATTTCTTCTCTATAAACTTCAGCGCATTTTTGACCCACTAAATAACTCTCTTCCTCAACTGCAGGCTGGTATTTCATCACAGTCTTTCTCTCCTCCAGCCCCCAATACCACACCTTTCATTTGCCTTTCCTCTCCCGAAGTCCCAGGAGAGGGGTGGGAAGCACTGGGAGAGGTTAGGCAAGCTAATCCTTCCAGAAAGGCAGAGAACCACGCAGGCTGAGCTGAGCTGAGCTGCCTGCTGCAGCTGCCCCTCGCCCCAGCAGATTCCAATCCAAGCACACAGCTATTTCTGGGAGAAGACAGCCAGCGGTGTCAAGGGCAGAGTGGCCGGGGCTGAGGGCACAGAAGAATTGATTTCGCGTATAAGGTGGAGCCTCTCCAGCCACCAGTCAGCAAACCCAGAGGAGAAGCCTCTGGAGGCGCGACGAGACGCATGTAACTGTGCCTGTCCGTCTGCCTTGTCAGAAATGATTGCTTCTCTGATTTGGGTAAACATTCATCCTAAATATCATTTATTTCCCTCAGGCCTGACTTCCGAAGGCCCTTAGCAAGGGTCGTTTGTGTCAACCTCAGACTCCGTTTGCTAACTGCTAGCTCTCGGAGCCCTTCCCTTGGCTATACCGAGAACGAACGTGGCAACAGCAGGCGTGTATTGAACTGCTCCCCAGGCACCAGGCGTGAGGCGAAGAGTCACACACGGGCTGTGCTTTCGGGTCCCCACAGGAAGCCCGTGACGCTGTCAGAGCATGGAGAATCACGAATCTTTACTTTCCAGATGGGGAAACTGAGGCCCTTAGAGGCTCAGTGGCTTGTCTGGGCCCACACAGCTAGCAAGGACTCCAACCCAGCTGGCTCACCCCAGAGCTTGCATTCCTAGCCACGAGCCATCCCGCCTCTCATTCCTTCCCTCCCTTTTCCTTTGCCATCTTCATGAACCTCCCAAGAGGCCTCCTTCACAAGGCTCCATGATGCCTCCTCCAGCCTGAGAAGGTTCCCCTTCCAGACACTGGTATGTGAGGACCTCCCTAAAGCACGTTCTTGTCTCCCATGACCTGCCTCCCCTCCAAGGAGCTTCCAGTGCCTGGAAAACTTCTGCTCACCCCTTCAGACCCCTTGGGCATCTTGCTTCTCCTCCACCTTCTGTCTGAACCCTCTGGGAACTCACCTGTTGGAGGTGTGTCTGTTTAGAGACAAGGGCCTGTTTCCCTTCCATCCATTTTAGGGGCGGGGTTAGAGCAGTCCCTGGCCACCCCTAGCCCGGTGTTATTAGTTATTTTTAGCAATCAATGTTATTGATGTCATGTTCACTACAGAAAGCCACCAGAGAGCTGTTCTTCCAACTCATTACATTTAGAGTTGAACTATCCCCTTTTTATATAAATCCTGACACATAAAGATAAAATACGCCACTTTCTGGGGGAAGCTCTAAACCGGAGACCAGGAGCTGGGAGGCAGCTTTGAGTGCCGGAAGCAGCTTTAAAGATAACTCCAAAGGGGGAAAGCCCCAGAGGGCTGTTCCCTGAGCCAGGAACTGGGACCAGAGAGTTAACATCGTGCCTGGAAAAAGCACAGTCCCTGGGCTGTCACCCACACAAAAGGAAGAAGTCAGGGGAAGCTGTGGCTTGAACAGAAAAGACAGATAATTTCTGGGGACCTTAGCTCTGAAGTCAGGGGCGAAGGCCGGCCAAGGGCTTGGCAGGGGCTGGGTGCTGGGTTCCTTCTGTAGCTGCTGATGGCTGATGCCTCAGATCTGCCAAGTCTGAGCCTGCCAGATGCCAGTGCTCGCTGGTCTATAAAGCTGGTCCTGGGTGTCAACGCTAAGTTCCGGGGCAGAAATAGGTCTGAGCTTTGGAGAACACTCTAACCTTCGCCATCCCTCTGCCTTGAAGGGGCTGAAGCTTGGGCCAGCCACGGGGCTCCAGATGGCTCTTGCCACACGTAACCCGCCGACTCGGGCCTGAGACTTCGACGTGGGCAGAGGCTGTGCTGAAACTATTGGAGAGGCCTGGTATCCCTGGCTGTGCATAGGGGGTTGTCTTTTGGGATCTGGGGAGCAGCCGAAGGTTAGAGATGACAGGTTCTGGTGGTCACTTTCCAAATGTGATAATGACAGGACAGCTGTGAGTGACTCCCCCCAACTGTCCCCGTGGATGCAACATCCCCACCCCAGTCCCTGGTGCTTACCCCCCCATTCCCTGCTACCATGTTCCATCCATGCTAAACAACTCTGTCCCCAGCAGTAGCCGGGTCCTTCTCTTTCAGAACTTGTGCTTTTCATGCTGTGTTCCTTCTACCTAGAACACTCTACTTCTCCATCAGCTCACTGATGAACTCTGAAATCAGGGAGGATATTGGGGTCAGCTATGTCAGTTGGGGGGGTTCGTTATATTTTGGGGGACATGAATCAGGGAGGTGGATAAGATCATCCCAGGAGAACACGTCACTGTGGGGTGAGAAGACCAGTGAACGGAAGCCAGGCCCAGGGGAAAGAGGCCCTGGGAGAGGTGGCTCAGGCATTTTGCTGGAGTGTGGGCCGCTGAAGCTGGGGGCAGAGCCTCTGGGATGAGGGGCGAGGAATCATGCAGGAGATGGGGAGAGGCGTGGTAAGGACAGAAAAGCCCATCACGTTTTGCAGCTGGAGAGTCTCATGGCCACAGGCTGATCAGGATGGAGGGGCTAGAAGCCGGGCTGCGGAGGGCTTCAGAGAGTGGAAAGGGCCAGTGGTTCTCGGGCCCCACTACCAGAAAGTCCAGTCTGCAAAAGAAGGCCAGGGGACTCCTCCAGTCATGGAAGGACTTTGAGCAGACAGATGGGGTCTGTCTCCTCTCTCTGATGGCAAGTATATGCGTGCCCGACCGTCCTTCCCGGTGGCCTGTGGTATCTGGGAACAGGGATCACCTTTCTCAAAACAGACTTCCAAAGAAGCCCAGCCCTGGTGAGCCTCCCTGGCCCCGAGAGGGCACAGGCAGTGAGCAAGTGGTATGATTCATCGCATATCAGGTGGGAGCAAGGCCTGGGCACAGGGGGCAGTGAAGGGAAGGAGGAGATCAGAGGCTTCACTGAGAAGGTGGCATTTTGGCATTTGAGACTCAGAGGCAGAATCTGGAGGGTGCTGGGGCAGAGCAGGCAGGGCCTCGTGGGGACTTCAACCTTGTGTGTGGGAGTGAAATGTGGAGCCTGAGAGGGGTTTGCAGCAGCACCCGGCATGGCCCGACTTAACTGGCAGAGCGCGTCCCACGCACAGCCACACTCACTGTCTGCCATGTGCCCGGAGCCCCACAGGGAGCAATGTGACAATCCTGAGAAACAGTGGGCAGGCCAGAGCACATGTCCCATGAGCCCGTCCATCCCAGGAGCAGGAAGGCCAGGTGGTCAGCACAAGCCAAGGTGTCCAGGAAGCTTCTGAGACAGGGGAGACCACCCTGCCCAGACCCCTGTGAGCTCTGTCTCTCCAGCCATGGCTGAGCCTTTCTTTCTTTAAGCTTCCCTGCCAACCCCCTCAGTGCTGGCACAGGGCACAGACCACCTCAGGATCCCCGATTCTCAGCGTGGGGAGGGACCCTGGTGCCCTGGCCTGGCCCAGCCACCTGTTGACCGGTCTCACGTCAGTGGGTCTGATCCTGCCCGGAGCGCTGGTTGGAGACTCTCATGTTGTGGATTTTGCCGAGCATGTCACAGAGCCCCTGGACAGCAGCAAGGAGAGACACTGAGCTGGAAGGCCAGGGCATCTCTGACACCCCCTCAGATCAGCACCCACTCCACCCCCTCACTCAGTGCAAACCTACTCGAGAGGAAAAACGAATCCATTGAAACCCAATTTCCTTCCCTCTTTGCACAGACACTCTGCACCCAGGGTGCCCTGTGGGTCGGGAGTGCTGTGGGGTCCAAGGTAACTTGGTGCTTTCCAAGTAGGAGCGCCACTTGTCAGCCCTTCTCGCACCTGGGAGCAGAAAGGCAGGGGGTCCCTCGCCTTAGTGAGCAGAGGGTCTCAGACATACTCAGAGCACCAGGGTAAAGAAGTGACCGTCCCCTTGAAAAGAGCACCCCTTGCTCCACAAAAGGCCCTGTCACTGGTCTGCCAACAGCAAGTTGTCCTCTGGGTAATGCTATCCTGCTTGCCCTGGTGCCAGCCCCGCGAGCTGCGTCAGGGCTGCTGTGATGTGGGGGAGGCACTGCTGGTGAACTGTGCGTGGCTTCATGCTGCTTTCTCAGGGTTTCTGGCCACGGGACCTCACTTGACATGCACATAGCGTGGGTTAGGGAACCCTGACCCTACGGCGTTCTCAACCCACAGTGTGGGACCAGGCTTCTGCCAGTGTCTGAGGAGGGCACCGAGGGGTCCTCAGCGGGCACCTCTTTGCTGGGCACCTCCGTCTTCCCTCAGCGAGCAGGTCTATAGTGTGGGACCTCGCTCTCCAGCTTCCATGTTAACACACAGCCTGGCTCCATCCTCTTTAGGGCCCTACCCTTTCCCATTCTTAACACCAAGGGAGAAGAACCAGAAAGTCAGGGAATCGGCCCAGTAGGGGGTTAACAAAAGGCTTGTGAAATGCAGCTCTCTTGGGTTGGCTGGCGAGGCTGGGAGCCGCAGCGTGTTAAGCTCTGTCACGTATCAGGAGGAAGCCAGCCCGGGGATGGGCAAACCCTCCCTGCAGTTAATAAGCATCCGGCCGGGCGTGAAGCACCCCTCTCGATGTTTTCTGTTCAACAGGCTTTGCGGGTCTTTGGGAGCAGGCTGCAGGGAGAGAGAAGTGCTGGGGTGGTTTGGTGACAGAGGAAGGGATGGGGAAAGGACAGTCATCTCTATACTTCTGGGACAGAACTGCAGATGGCAGCCGGGGGCGTGGAGAAAGTGGCCTCACTCCACTGAGTCCAAGACCTGCAGTGAGAAGCCAGGAATTACCAGGCTCTCTAAGGGGCAGAAAGTCCTAGAAAGTTCTAGGTGGCCTCTATGGCACAGGAGCCAAGCAGTCTCCACAATGCCAATCAAGGCAGCCACATGAGGTCAGAGGGTCCTCACAAGGGCTCAGAGAGGCAGGACAGGGACATTTATTTGCAACAGACTCTGCACCAGTACTCGGCTTCTAGAAGCTCACAGTGCCAGCCGATCTGAGTGGAATGGTCTCAAGTCAGCAGCCACTCTGCCCATTGACTTTCCGTGTAGGACAGATGTACCCACTTGAACAAAACCCAATGCACAAGCCAGGCGTGGTGGCTCACACCTGTAATCCCAGCACTTTGGGAGGCCGAGGTGGGTGGATCACCTGAGGTCAGGAGTTCAACACCAGCCTGATCAGTATGGCAAAACCCCATCTCTACTGAAAATACAAAATTACCTGGGCATGGTGGTGAGTGCCTGTAATCCCAGATATTTGGGAGGCTGAGGCAGGAGAATTGCTTGAACTCAGGAGGCGGAGGTTGCAGTGAGCTGAGATCGCACCACTGCACTTCAGCCTGGATGACAGAGCAAGACTCCGTCTCAAAAAACAAAACAAAACAAAACAAAAACCAATGCACAAAAATGCAGCCTTATCAAAGCAGATAAAGGAGCAGGTGGCTTCTGGCACTGTCAGTGGATCTTCGGGAAACCACAGGGACTCACAACAGGGTTCCTGTAGGACGGAGCTTCTCTAGTGCATTTCAGTATTTGTTTACAGATCATTACCTACTTGCTGGAGAGGTTTCAGGGCATTGTATGCTACAGTATGTGGAGCCTGTGTTCATTGAAATGGTCAGAAATGAAGGTACAACATCTCTGGGTGTATCACACAAATGAACAGGAATATATGATTATGAATTAGCACCATTTGCATCCACATGAAACTTTTCATCAACAGGTCTGTTTCATTAGCTGACCATGGTGTGAAATCAGGAAATGGTAAATGGGAATTCTTGTGGGCATATTAATTGCAGCTTGTCTATCCACCTGGCTGGGGCAGAAAGCGGGGACAGCGGCATTGGCAGCTTCTCAGTGTAGGAACTGGGAGAGGGTTACAGCCCAGAGGAGGGTTGGGCTGTTCTTTGCGGTGTGCCTGCCTCATAGAAGATTTTCAAGCATCATCTTTCTCATCCTCCAACACATCTGCAAGGCAGGTAGCACCACTCCCATTTTGTGGATGGAAAACTGAGGCACAGGGAGTGGAATCATTTGCCGGGTGTCACATAGGCTGCAAATATTCACACAGGCTTTTGAATCCATAACCATTTACAAAGCAAAGTCTACTTCTGTGTCTGCCCTTCTTCCCTCCAAACACCAAGGCCCAAAGAGGATGAAGGGCTCCAGGTTTGCCATCTCCGGCCCCTTCATGTCCCCAGAGTCCATCATGGCAGTCATAAAAGAGAAGGCGTGCCAGGCGCGGTGGCTCACCCCTGTAATCCCAGCACTTTGGGAGGCCGAGGTGGGTGGATCACCTGAGGTCAGGAGTTTGAGACCAGCCTGGTCAACATAGTGAAATCTCGTGTCTACTAAAAATACAAAAATTACCCGGACGTGGTGGTGAGCACCTGTAATCCCAGCTATTCAGGAGGCTGAGGCAGGAGAATCCCTTGAATCCCGGAGGCAGAGATTGCAGTTAGTTGAGATCAAGCCACTACACTCCAGCCTTGGGCGACAGAGCAAAACTCCATCTCAAAAAAAAAAAAAAAAAAAAAAAGGCGAGTGTCTCCCTCCAAGCCTGCTTCCAGCCATCTCCTTGTGACTGCTCTGAGCCTTCAGCTCCCGTGAGGGCCCATCTCAATCACCACATACTCCCCTCCCTATTTTTTATGACTTTCTTGTTGCTGTTATTTTCGGAACAAAACAAAACCTTTGGGTTGTGGATTTGGAATAACAAAACATTGAAGAAAGTTATTCAATATTATAACCCAGGTTTTACTCTTCCCCAAATATTTTCTGAACCCCAAGTGGTACAGAGACTTCATAAACAGTTCTCTTGAGGAACCCTGCATTTGAAATGGACTGTCCGCTCGTGCCGATGCCCACAGAAACATGGTCCAGATAAGAATCAACTGGCCTGGGCCGGGCGCGGTGGCTCAAGCCTGTAATCCTAGCACTTTGGGAGACCGAGATGGGCGGATCACGAGGTCAGGAGATCGAGACCATCCTGGCTAACACGGTGAAACCCCGTCTCTACTAAAAAATACAAAAAAACTATCTGGGCGAGGTGGTGGGTGCCTGTCGTCCCAGCTACTCGGGAGGCTGAGGCAGGAGAGTGGCGTGAACCCGGGAGGCGGAGCTTGCAGTGAGCTAAGATCCAGCCACTGCACTCCAGCCTGGGCAACAGAGCGAGACTCCGTCTCAAAAAAAAAAAAAGAATCAACTGGCCTGGAGAAGGCATTTCCATTTATAAGTACTGAAATAGGCAAATGATATGATGTCTCAAACAAAGGGAAATTAGTTGGTTTCGAAGCAGTCATAGAGTTCTAGGAGATGGATCCAACGAAGCACAAAGAAACAGGATAGCTGGAGCTGCCACGGCCACTGACCACTCTGCATGATGGGCAAGGATTTGGGTCTGACATCGGGAGGAGTGTTGCCAACCGGAGGGTCTGGAAAGGCAGGTCCTGGGCTGCCCGGGGCATCCTCTCACCAGGTCTCTAAGGACCTCTCACAAGCACACACAACAAGTCTCACCGTGATTCTGAGTACTTCTAAATCCAGACCGAATTCACACACGGTAGCTCACACCTGCAATCCCAGCATTTTGGGAGGCCTAGGCAGGCACATTACTTGAGGTCAGGAGTTCGAGACCAGTCTGGTCAACATGGTGAAACCTCGTCTCTACTAAAAATACAAAAATTAGCTGGGCGTGGTGGCGCATGCCTATAATCCCAGCTACTCAAGAGGCTGAGGCAGGAGAATTGCTTGAACCCAAGAGGCAGAGGTTGCAGTGAGCCAAGATCACACCACTGCACTCCAGCCTGGGTGACAGAGCGAGACTCCATCTCAAAAAAAGAAAAGAAAGAAAAAATAGGAATATTACCTTAGCACAGGGAGACTTCCATCTCCCTCATTTATTCTAGAAGCTATGAACACAAAACCACAAAGAAAGCAAAACCTACTAACAGTGGCTGCTCCTGTTCCGTGTGACAAAATATCGATGGCTTTAGCAAGCATTTTCTTCCCGCCCCCGCCTTGATTTCTTTCCTGAAAATGAAAACTTTCAAGGCCTGCTTTGAAAACAAAATCACCCAGATTGTGTGCCTGTGATGCTGGTGGCTTCCTCCCTTTCCAATTTGGTTCTGTTCCTCACATGAGCTAAAACACAATGAGAACCACTGACTGGATGGCTTAAACCTGAACCACTTCAAAGATGGTGCTGCTTGCAGGCACCAGGCAGAGCTGAGGGTCAGTCTGGCTTTGTGGGTGTCCAGTAGACAGGCCTCTTTCTGCAACCTCTGTCAGGCCAGGAACTGGCCCAGCCCGTGGCTACCCTCATACTTCAGACTGATGTTGTGTTGCTTGTGCTGGGTTTGGGAGAGGTGGGCTGAGGCCCCTGATGCCCAGAGAACACAGACAGCTACCTGGGGTCCAGGCAGATGCGGGGCAGAGGTGGCCTCCCCTGTACAGTGCCTCTTATGTACTCCTCCAGGACCCCTTCTGAGTCAGCAGCTGGCCCTGCACCTGCACACCCACGCAGTGGCCCTCCTCGCCCACCCCACACCCCTCCTCGCCCACCCCACACCCCTCCTCTCTTTGCATTGGCGAAGGTAACGACTTCCCAACCAGGCTTCCAGCTAAATAAACATGAAGCGCATTGAGCCAGCAGTTCAGGCTGGGTACAAACTGCTGGTCCAATTCACTCTCGTCATTTTTCATTCTGAATGAAATTAAGCTCCCGAGAGCAGAAAAGAACCCTTTTCTAAAAAGGAAATGCATCAGCGAATCCCTTAGGGGAAAAACATTTTGACATGGAAGTTTTCCTGTACTTTATTCAGTCTACAGGGCGAGGTTCCCTCTTCTCTTTGCACCCCTTCCGTTCCCCCCGCTTTCGTGGCCGTGTTCTCAATCAACCTTCTCGTGGATTCGTTTGTGGGAAAGTCTCCTTCCACCACCTCCCCACCCATAGCTCCCCATGCCCGTCCTGTGGTGCTGCCAAGCCCCCTCCAGAACTACCTGGATTCGTAATAAGCTTCAGGGCCTTTGGTCAGCACTATTTCAAAAAGCAAATAAAACTGCAATCCCAGCCGACAACCTCTGAATTCATGTCACTCTCCTGCCGTCCCCTGCCCCCTCAGTGTTTTCTTTCCAGATAAATTTGTCTCAGCAAAGTCCACGGACCCGATCAACGATGATGAAATTAACGGGCTGCACCTGTTCGTACGTCTGTTTGCAGCCTAATGGCTTGTTGGTTTCCCTGATGACGGCTCCCTTCATTGGGACTCCTGAGCACCCAGTGCCAGGATGGGTGAGCTTGACCAAGTGCAAGATTATGCATATATTTACTTTTAAAAAAACCCTGAGGCTACTTATTGATTTTAACACCTTTTGATGTGTGAAAAGCCCTTGAGGAAGGCAGTTAAACGCATACCCCATCGGGTGTGAATTCCAGCCAGCTCCTCCAATTCATTTGATCACTGAGCAGAACGGGCTAGTGGTGCAGAGACATGAGTGCTGATAAAATATCTAAAGGGCAGGAGAGTCAACCCAAGCTAACGCCACAAGCCTGCAGCTCCTCGGCCTGAGGCACCTGGATGGTCTTCTCTAAGCTAACCCCATACCTCCAAACTAACCCACAAACCCGCGGCTTTTTCCAGGCCTAAGGCGTCTGGATAGTCCTCTCTAAGCTAACCACATACATCCAAGCTAACCCACAAGCCTGCGGCTCCTCCCAGCCCAAGGCACCTGGATAATGCCATCATTATCCGAATCCTTCCCTCAACTCCACAAGGCTATTCCCATTTTACAAATAAAGCAGCTCAGGTTGGAAGACACGCAAAGCTCCTAAGGCCACGCAGCTGGTCCATGCTGGGGCTGGAACCCAGCTATGTCTGGCTCAGAAGCACTTGTGAAATCTGTCACTGCCACCTGCCAGTGGGGGTGATAGATGTGGTCTGGAGGTGACAGGGGATCATCTTTCAGCAGCCCCTGTCCTCACCCACGTGCTCGCTTCACTGCCTCTTCTCCTATACTCCTGATTGATGGGAGGTTCTGCCCGGAATGTTCTAAGTAATACGTGATGGGCGGCAGAGCTGTGCCCCACATGTCTGTAGGAGACCCCCCGTCCCGCAATGGGACAGCCTGCCTGGAAGCTGTTTCCTGGTCTCAGGATGATGTGCTGCACAGGCCCCTGGCAAAGCAGACACAAGTCCGGATGCTTCGGTTCATTCTGCTCGGCTTTGATACGAGGAAGCGCACATGCACCATGCCAACCCCGCCTGCCGTGCGCCCCAAAGCCCGTCTACACGACTGTGACCAAAACATAACGACTTTCATCTAAATTCACTCTCTAAAAGGAACACCCTCCTGAACCAGCATGTTCCCCTCAAAGGTGTTATGGAACCTGAACTCACTCTGAAGTCATTCCCAGTTGCTCAAGGCAGGGGTGAGGCCCCCCCATGGAACAGCTTGAGCTCCTCCAGTGTGGGAGGCATCACAGGAAGGCATCGCGGCCTTGACCGGTGGGCCTTGCACTCCAGCGTGTGTGTGTCCTGTGCCCAGACCCTCTGTGTGTCTTCTCCAGAGTCCACTCGCACAGCCCCACAGGACTCACATGGTTTTTTTTGTCTTACTGACGGGTTCCTTAGAACACCTCCCATGTGTGGGAGGTGTATGTGTGGTGTGTGTGTGTGCATGTGTGCGTGTGTGGTGTGTAAAAGTGTGTTTGCATGTGTGTGTGGTGTGTATAAGTGTGCATTCATGTGTGTGTGTGGTGTGTGGTGTGTGTGCATGTGCATGGTGTGTGTGTGCATGCGTGCGTGTGTGAGTGTGTGTGGTGAGTGTGTGTTCATGTGTGTGTGGTGTGTGAGAGTGTGTGTGGTGTGTGAGTGTGTGTGGTGTGTGAGAGTGTGTGTGCATGTGCATGTATGTGTGTGGTGAGTATGTGTGCATGTGTGTGAGCGTGTGTGGTGTGTGAGTGTGTGTGCATGTGCATATGTGTGAGTGTGTGTGGTGTGTGTGAGTGTGTACACATACACATGGGTATGCTATGCCTTCTGTCTACAACTCTAGCTACTGCTTTGCTCTTCCCGTACGGGTGTGGTGACGTTCTTAATGGTGACATGATTTTTTTCTTCTGGACTACCCACCCATTCTAGAATTGTTCTGAGAAGCACACACACACTCACCAGGCACACACAGACCAGGCACACACACACACACACACACACACGGTGCCTCTTGGACTATGCCTGACCTCTCTAGTGCCTGGAGTTAAGACCTTCCAGTTGTTCCTCCCTAGACAACAGGGTCCTTTTTTTCCAGCCTCTCAGTGACAAACGCGAACCTGCATCCCCTTTCCTGAAAACCTCCCCCTGGGGTGGGCAGTGGAGCCCAGAGCTCCCAAGGAGTGAGGTTTACATCTGCAACCACAAGCCTGCAGGGCCGAGCTGTCTGCCGTGGTGGTGCCTCGCTGGCTGTGGGGAGCTGAGGCCTGTCTGCAGTGAGTTTGCATTTACTGAGCAAATGCTAGCAGCGCTAGCTGGACAGGACAGGGTGGCCAGAAGCAACTGGCCGGCACGAACGCACGTAGGTTATTTGGACTTGGGTCATGCCTTCACTCTATTTGGTCACCCAGCATCTGCCACATGCCCACAGCCCGCCGTGACGGTGCCGTACTGTGCCGGGCCATGCCATACCACGCTGTACCGTGACAGTGCCATACCGTGCCAGGCCATGCCATGCTGTGCTGTGACGGTGCCGTACCGTGCTGGGCCATGCCATGCTGCACCGTGAGGGCAGTGAGGGTTGCTCCTTCCACCCACAGGAATCTCAGCATCAAGGTCTAGAAAAATGACAACAGTGAACTGGGCCATTAGAGGTCCCAGAATGCAAGCGCTGGAGGAGGGAATGTCCTGAGTGCTATGGGACCCTGTCAGTAAATATTGAGCACCTACTGTGTGCCAAGACCCATGTCCCAAAAATTTCCAACCTAGAGAAGCAGAGACACATCCTGCTAATCCAATTCTGTATCTTCTTCTTCTGGCTGTTCCTAAGATGCCATGAACACTGCCCATGCCCACCTCACCCTGTTGCCACCCCTCCCCTGCCCTCTTTTCTTCTCCTCCTCCTATCACAGTGTGGTTCTAAGCCAGAATTTTAGCCCCAGCTCTGCCACTAATAATTGGAGGACTGAAGCTCTCTGAGCCTCAATTTCCTCCTCTGTAAAATGGGCGCATAACTGACATGTGCTCTGAAAAGTTGTGAGAGGAGCATGTGGAGATGTAGGTGGGATGACAGAGGCAGAGGCAGCTGGCCCCATGGCAGTGCTCCACCAGAACTGGCTGCTGGCATCACTCCCCTGCCTCTCCTCCCACGGCTTGCATTTCCTCATCTGTCACTGGAGGGGCTGGGCCAGGAGACTGCTAAGTCCCTTCTCGTTCTGGTATCATGTGCCCTGGCTATTCCACTAAGCTGACCATGGGCCGCTGCCCTATGCATGTGGATGCATCTTCGTCCTGCACAGGTTCAGGGCTTAAGTCAGGGGTGCCTTTCGTGTGAGGCTGCACCTGGACACCAGGCAGAGACACAAGCTGTGCGGGCTGCTGCTGGCAGGGCAGATCTCCACGGCAAGACTGGGCACAGGCCCGGCCAGCACCACAGGCCACACCCACAGCACACAGGCTGGGCGAGGGTCTGCATGCTGCCTGGTTCCCCACCCCACTGGACGGGCCACTTCCCAGTGGGAGGCAGCTGGGCAGGGGGCGCCCACCAAGAGGCAAGGCCAGCAAGGTTCTAGATTCAACCCCCTCCACTCTGGGAACAGGTGCCATGTGGCAGGCGCCTGAGCCACCCCATCAGGCAGGGTGATGCCAGGAGCTGGCATCAGGGGTCCCTTTTCTGGGTACCAGGAGCCAGGGTCCTCAGCTATTCTGAGGAGGGGGGCAGAGGCCCTCTTTCCCGTGATGCTGTTACTGCAGGCAGCCTGGAGCCACAGGCCAGGGAGCTCCATCAGGCCTGGGGAGCAGGGGTGTGGAGTTCTGGTGCTGCCACTCCCAGGACTGGACCCCCGAAACCCCCCATGGCTGCCACGAGCCAGCATCCCAGCCTTCCTGGAACCATCTCAATTCCAGATGTGGCCCCTCGTTGTCACCACACACCCCTGAAATGTTGGCATTTTGTGGACATTCGCAGGGTGAGCCACACTTTCCAGGCTTTTTCCTCATATCACACAGAAGTCTCCAGTCAGGCTGAGATAACTGCCCCTGCCCTCCTGCCTGTAAAGCTCTTGGGATTTTGCTTGGGTGGCAACTCTGGATTCCCTCCCAGAGCTCTGCAGAGGCAGCCTCCCATTGCCTGTGAGTCCCCTGCCCAACGTGCAGGACTGTGGGGGGCTAAGGGGATGTGCCCGGGCTCTGTGTTTGCACATGCTGTCTCTGAACCCTCTGGCTTGCCCCATCCTCTGCTTCCCCTTACAAGCCACTCGCTTCCCACCGTGAGCCCCCACGCTCCAGCCAACCCTCCTTCCAAGCCTCCACCCGCAACAGTGATCTGACCCTTGGCCCGGTGGAGTTTTCAAGGCCCAGCACACCACATGCTACCCCTGCCTGTCCAGGCGGTGAACCTGGGGAGGTTTGGGCAGAGGCCCGTAGTGGCCAGGCCATCCTTGGCAAACATACCGTGTCGGCTGTAATAGCAGAGATTGGGCTGCGGGTTAATTTATGGTGTTTCAGGGAGCTGAGTATGGGAATATCTTCTGGTCTTTAAATTAGTCATGAAGTTGGATCCCACCAGCACAATTAGAACCTCAGCTAATGATTATTTATGGAGTTTGGAATGCGTATTAACCCGATTGTATTAAATATTAAACTCAATTGTAATACTTATATCTGTATTTACAGTATAAGGTACCCGTCGAGCTGCATTACCCCCCCATTGGAATCGTTGGAGGCCTCAGAGCTTTGAAAGATCTGGGCAGAGCCAGGCAGGTGGGACAGAACCAGGCTGTGGCGCGTGTACACAGCCTGAACCGGGTGGCAGCCTCGGGGGCATGGTGGGCTGCGCCAGGAAGGGGCAGAGAAGTGGGCTGGGCTTCCTCTGGTCCCTGGAGGAACACAAGGCTCAGTGTGCCCAGTGTCACCCACCAACCCTCCAGGCAAAGTGGAGCTGGCACCACCACCCTGGAGTTTGGAGAAGGCCAAGGCTGATGTCATCATGGGTTCGCTAGGAGCCACAGCAGATGGAGTGGCTGAGTGTGCAGGCCCTAGAGCCACAGGGAGCTGGCTGTAAACCCTGCTCCACCCCTTACCAGTCCTGACTCCTTAGGCAAGTCATCTCTCCCTGCCTCAGATTCCCTTCCGTACAAGAGGGGCAGTGGTCACTCCTCCCTCAGAGAGCTGTTGTGTGTTGGGTGAATCAATGCACGTGGAATGCTGAGAACATGCCTGGCTGGTGCAGCAGCTGAAGAAACACTCCATTTTTTTTTTTTTTTTTAAGGTGGAGTCTCGCTCTGTCACCCAGGCTGGAGTGCAGAGGCACAATCTGGGCTCACTGCAACCTCTCACTACTGGGTTCAAGCGATTCTCCCGCCTCAGCCTCCTGAGCAGCTGGGATTACAGGCGCCCACCACCACAGCTGGCTAGTTTTGTATTTTTAGTGAAGACGGGGTTTCACCATGCTGCCCAGGCTGGTCTCGAACTCCTAACCTGAGGTGATCCACCTGCCTCGGGCTCCCAAAGTGCTGGGATTACAGGCGTGAGCCACTGCACCCAGCCAAAAAACATTATTTTTTTTAAAAAGCAGCTTTATTAAGATAACAATTCATATGCCATTCACTCCTTTAGGGTGTACAATTCAGAGGTTTTTAGTGTATTCACAGAGTTGGGCAACCATCATAATCCAGTCCAGAATGTCTCTTCACCTAGAAGAACTTTGACCCGCCAGAGTCACTCGTTTCTGCCTCCGCCAGCCCCTGGGGGACAGTCCTCTGCTTTCCTTCCCTGGATGGCTCTGCTCCAGACATGTCACATGAATAGAATCATACCACGCGAGGCCTTTGTGTGGCTTCTGTCTCTGAGTGTGCCGTCTTCAGGGTTCATCCGCGGTGCGGCATGTGTCAGAAACGCCTTCCTTGTTATGGCTGAACGGGATTCCATTGTGTGGACAGACTGCAGTGTGTCCTTTCCCGTTTTTGGCTGTGGTGAATGACGCTGCAGTGAATACGCGTGTGCAGCTAGTTGTTTGAACATACGTTTTCGTTTCTCTTGGGTGTATACCAGGGATGGAACACCTGGGTCCTCCGGTGGCTCTGGGTTTAAAGGAAGCATCGCCTCTGACTGTTCCAGCTCCAAGCCCAGCCCGAGGGCCTCCTGCTTCCTAGCCATCCACAGCCCACCACATGCCGCTTGACTACACAGTGTTAGTATGGGTGAGGTGGGGTGGGGGAGCTGCCGTAACCAGATCTGAAGTCCTTTGAGGGCGGCTGATGCATCTGGCAGAGAGCCAGGCACAGGCATGTGCTGGCAAACCCTGCCTGATACCCCCCGCGCTTCTGTGTCCATGGGGAGGGGCCCTCGCCCATCCCTTTGCTTCCCTTCAGGGACTTCAGTGAGCGTGTGGTCTGCACCATCCAGGTACTGGGGACGTGGGTGGCTGTGAGCTCATGAAGCCTACCGTCTTGGAGGTTGGGGGGACCATTAGTCCCCAAACAGGAAATCATGATCACATGAGTGCTCACCAGAGAACAGAACAAGTGTCGGGCCCAGGCTATGCTTCAGGCTTGGTAGTCAGGGGCCTCTCTGAGACCTAATGACCAGGTGATGTCAGGGACAGAGCAAGCCAGACACAGGGACAGCTGGAGCGCAGGTCCCAGCCAGGAACAAGCTGGGAAGGTCAGAAGAATCTGGGAGGAAACTTCAGTGAGGATGGGAGGAGCATGAGGCCAGGGGATGGGGACAGAGACAGAGAGGGGAGACAGAGAGGGGAGAGAGAGAGCGGGGAGAGAGAGAGAGGGGAGAGAGGGAGCGATATATGTATGGAGAGAGAGAGAGAGGGAGAGAGAAGGGGTGGGGAGAGGCAGGCTGGCTCAGGAAGGTCGGGTGGCACAGCCAAGAGTCTAAGGCAGGACCAGGTCGACCCCTAGCTCTGGGGCTGGTGGATGATGGAGGCGGACAGGGGTGGGATGGAGACGCCTGCGGGGGCCATGTGGGACCCTAGTGTGGGGAGGGGTGAAGGTGACCTGGGTCGGGCACTAGCAGGACATACAGAGAAGGGAATTTGGGGTTGGTTTTGGAGGAAGGGCTGAGCCTTGCTGGTTGGATTGTGCTGGGGGCGCTGGGGTCAGGAAGGATGGGCAGGAGCCAAGCATGCCTCCTGGGCTTTGGCTGAAGCTGCAGGCAGGGGAGACATTTCCTGGGGTGGAAAATTCTGGGGACCAGCAGCGGGGAGTGAGTCAGGTGGAGACGTCTGTGCCCCCGGCCTCTTAGGGGATAAGGGGACCCTTGCTGGTGCCCTGACGTGGTATTTCCAGGTGCCACTGAGCCAGCCCTGCACCACAGGGCTCCCTGAGTCCCATGACCAGGACCAGCCTCTGCCCAGAGCAGGTGGGAGGAGAGAGGTCAGACCAGCCTCCCCACCCCGATACAGAAGCTCCAACTCCTCAGTCTCACAGCAGGGCAAAGGAGTTCCCTCCTGCCTGCGTTTGGAGAAGAGCTGTGATACCTCGGTTTGGCTGAGCGCTTACCATGTGCCAGGCCCTTTGCTGAGCGATCTTAAAATTCTCTCATTTCATCTTCATGGCACCCGATGAGGCGATACTATTTCCTTGTGTTGCAAATGAGAAAACTGAGGCAGCAAGGTCCTGAAGCTCCTGCCAGGTCATAAGGGCAGGAAACTCTCTGCCGTCCTGATATTCAACCCCCACCCCAGTCTCCAGCCAAAAGGCAGGAGCACATCTTGAGAACAATTGTAGGAGGGGTACCAGTGCCCAGAAAGGTGGTACCGGTGCCCAGACAGGTGGACGCTGCTGGCAGGAGGACCGGCCAGGGCACACAGCCTTCTCTTGGCCAGCTGTGTGCACGGGGTCAGTGTCCGCCCCTGCCCTGGCTCAGCAGCTCTGCTGACACCTGACTGTCTCTCCACGAGGCCAGGGTGGCGCTGGACACTAATCTGGGGCACACCTGTGCTGAATCGCCAACCCTGGAAGAGTTCTGCCTGCAGGAAACGGAGGGGGCAGGGAGACCTGGGTCAGCTCCAGCTGGCCAGGCCAGGTCAGGTCCCTTCTTGGCAGAAGGTGCCTCCTTCCCCCCTGCACATACTGCCTGTCACTATGGCAGGAGGGCATGGGCTCCCTGCAGCCCAGTTCTTTCTGTCCTCGGACTTTAACTGTTTTTGCACTGAAGCCAGCTCCTGGCACCTGTCTGCAGCCATCCTGGACCTGCCCCACTCGGACATCACTGCCAATGGGCTGAGCTCTGTGGTACCAATACCCATCTTGGGGCCACCTATGTGCCCCAGGACCAGGGTCAGCCTCACGCTGCCCCCCAGGACTAGGCCCATCTGCTAGCACCCCCCAGAGCACTGTTTACCCTATAGCCTGCCAAGCTGAGCCTGGCTTGGTGATTTCACTGGGGGACCACAGGGACTCTGGGCACAGGGCAGCCTCTTATGTGCAGGCCTCTGCACACCTCCTCCAATAACCTGACTCCATCCACCCCACCCTAAAACACTCTCTCCCTTTCTCACAGCCCTGGAGCCCAAAGCATCCTAGAAAATTCTGGTGACACCAGGTTTCAGGCAGAGCGCTCTGAACACAGACTTTGGTCTCAGCCCTGTCCCCAAAACCAACAACAAATGACAAGAGTACAAGTGGCTCTTAGTCCCTGGTGGTGGGCCTCACTCCTGGGGGCTTTAGGTAGGCTGTGGAGGGGTTGACTCAGATTGCTGCAGGGGCTCAGAGAACACCCTGGATCTGCTGGCACAGGCAGGGCAGCGCCGCCCGTCCACCAGACAGCTAGATCCCGCCAGGGACTCCTGGTAGCCACAGGTCACCACTCTGTTCTTTGGCTCCAAGCCAAGCCCCAGAGGGAGTCAGTGCTACTCCCGGGAGGCAGAGCCCCAGCAGGGCGCCCCTTGAAACATGGGAACATTTTTCAAATTCCTAGCAGGTTAGTGGCTTCTCTGCCATGGCCCACTGCCCTCGGAGGCTCCTGGTACTGGGGGTGGCCCTGGAGATGGGGACACGGGGCAAGCAGACAGAGGCACAACCGGCACATCGGGAAGACAATCTTTCTGGAGAAGGATGTTGGGAAAGGGGACAGGGGAGGAAGAGGACAGGATTCAAGCACCAACTTCCTGCATCCAGGGCCCTCCCTCCACAGCACCCCAGGGGCACAAAGGACTGACTCACACAGGAACATGAGTCAGGTGACACAATTATCTGCGATGACAGAGCTGGAACGGAGCAAAACACCCAACTTAAACAATGTCACCAACAATAGGGAATTTCCCAAAGGGGGCAGTTGGAGCGATCTGACAGGAGGACAGGGGAGACCCCCTGCCCCCTCCTTAGGAAACAGCAGGGAAGGGGCCACCTGAGGAGGCAGCCAGGTAGGACCTGTGTGGCCCCACGTGGGCAGGGGCCATGTGGCTCCCCAGGCCGGCGGGCAGCCTGTGTAACACTGAAAAGAAGGGAATGGCTTGTCCCAGCTCCCACTGGGGAGAAAATGCTGGTGGTTATTCCTGTAGGCTTGTGATTTTAAGTGATAGTATCTCCAGTGTGTTGCCACCTGCGTGCAGGTCTGGACTCAGATGAGCCATGTGTCACAGGGACAGTCAGACAGTGAGGCCCGGGTCTTCCTGCAAATAGGGCGTGAGGTTCTCCTTCAAGGCAACCCCGAGGTCAACAGGGCCCCCCGCCCCCAGCCCCAAAGGCCATTTAACCAGTGACTGCCAATAGCAACAGCGGCTGCTGCCTGTGTATTTCTGATCTCTAAGCCTGGACTGCTTCTCTCCAGCAGGGAACCCCGCACACCCCAAAGCTGGTGTTAACCCTCCCCCTGACCCCTTACTGACTCCACAAGTTTCCGTCGTCTCTCAGTCTCGGCGTTCCCACCCCGGAAAGGGAAATGGCCCTAACCAGGCCCACCCACAGGGCTGTTTTGAGGACATATATTCCGCGGGAAGGGCCAGCTCAGTGCTGAATACGTGGCCAGCCCTCTGTGACCAGCTGCTGGTGTGGATTCTGTTCTTGTAGTCACTGGCCGGACTAGACCCTTTGGAGCCATGGGGAGCCCCCAGGGAGCTCCTGTGCCTCTAGGTCCTGACCCTCCTCATGTTGTCCTGGGGGTAGGATCTGCTTCTTTTCTGGGATCTGATACTTTCTACAGTGGTGCTGCACCCTTTTAGGACCTGTGTCCTTACTGTCTTTAATAAGGCAACGGGGTCCAGAGAAGTTTGGCGATTTGCCCAGGGTCACCCAGGGAAGTAGCCACAGGGTCAGAGCTTTCAGTTGGAATGAGATGGGGTGGGAGAAGGGAAAATCAGAAGAAAGACCTGGTGGTAGGAACATGGCCCAGGCATCCTCCATCCTCAGGAAGAGTGTTCCAGTGTGCCTTGGGAGGGACCTGATCCTGGGAGAAAGTCCTGCCTGGGGAGAAAGACAGCACAAAGAGCGGCTAATGAGCTTGAGTCCCAGCAGGCACACAGGGATCCGACCTGAGCTTAGAAGACCCCCATGCCTGGCTTAATGCTCTGCTGTCCCACCTTCAAATTCTTACTAATTTTTAGGCCAGGCACAGTGGCTCACGCCTGTAATCCCAGCACTTTGGGAGTCCAAGGCGGGCGGATCACCTGAGGTCAGGAATTTGAGACCAGCCTGGCCATCATGGTGAAACACTGTCTCTACTAAAAACACAAAAATTAGCAGGGCATGGTGGCAGGCACCTGTAATCCCAGCTACTCAGGAGGCTGAGGCAGGAGAATCACTTGAACCCGGGAGGCAGAGGCTACAGTGAGCCGAGATCGCACCACTGCACTCCAACCTGGGTGACAAGAGCGAAACTCCGTCTCAAAAAAAAAAAAAAAAAAACTTATGAATTTTTAAGAAAAGATGCATATTTTCATTTTGCAATGGGCCCTGAAAATTAAGTAATCAGTCCTGGGCTTTGGAGAAAAAAAAAAAAATAGAAAGAAAAGTAAAGAAAAGGAGTCCAAATCCAGCCCTAGCATCTTGTTGCATAACATTGGACAAATGACTTAATATCTCTGCCTCATTTCCTTATCTGCAAAATAGGGATGAAGATGGCGTGTAGCACGTGCTCTGTGCAAGGTATTGTCATGGTCACGCCAGTGGGCAAAGGCTGTTGTCCCTCTGTGTGTTTGTGGATTAAAGCAGGAGAGCTTCCCCACCTTGCCCCCCAGGCCCAAGGGAGGAGGAACAGGGCAGCCAGAACGGCCTCTTTCCCCTCCTTACTCTGCCTCCATCGCTCTCTTCCCAGGCCCTGCACGTGGAGGGGACCAGTCTTGGATGCCCTTAGTGGTGTGTCCTGGTCTGGCCCCACTGTATTATTCTCGGTAAGAAATGGCGGCCCTTGTTCCTGCCCAGTGGTAAAAGGAAAGAAGAGAAGTGGCCATATTAAATAATAGGAAAGGACAGACCTGGGTACAGGAGAAGGAGGCATGGCAGATGGGCCACAGGTGTTTGGCTTGAGCAAGACAGGGGAGGGGGTGACACTCTTGAGCTGGGGAGTGCAGGAGGAGAGGCTTTTAGCGAAGGGTACTGAGATCAGCCTTAGAGGCTTGGGTATCTGAGGGACCCCAGTGGACAGGTCAATACACTTGAAGAGATGGTTCTGAGCTCAGGAGACAGGCAAGGACAGCACACTTCTCTTTGGAAGTAAACGGCACAAGGCTATTCTCAAAACCATGGCAGGGGCCCTGGCAGTGGAGTTGGGAAAAGGGAGCAGGGAACGCTCCTCCATGGAAACTGACATTTATGAGGAAGAGGAGTCAATGGCAAAGGGTTGGAGGAGCCACCAAAGGACGGAGGAGAACCAGGAGGGCGGCCACAGAGGCTGAAGACCAGCAAGAAGGTGGCAGGAAGGAGGAAGGAAGTGATTCTCAGAAGGGGCAGAGGTAAAGCCAAGAAGGCAGACAGATGCAAGCTGAATGGAGAAGCAGCAGTGGCCCTGACAGCAGCAGTGGTGGGAAGGACAGAGTCTCCACCCCAGATGCTGTAGGGTGGGCACAGGGAGGGGCATTGTGGGCAGGTAGATGAGAGCAGTGGCGGCTCACCTTGCTGGAGGGTTTGCAGGTGGATGGGGCAGTGGCGGGGCTCACCTTGCTGGAGTGTTTACAGGTGGATGGGGCAGTGGCAGGGCTCATCTTGCTGGAGGGTTTGCAGGTAGATGAGGGCAGTGACAGGCTCGCCTTGCTGGAGGGCTTGCTTGAGTTAATGTTTACAATGGAAAGGAACCCAGCACTTAAATGCTAATGACAAGGAAAGAGAGGGTGTTGACACTGGAGAGGGGACAGTGACAGACAAGGGAAAGGAAAGACCAAGGCCCCCGCAGGAGAAAAGAAGTGGGGGGGGTGCAGGCAGCTGACAGTGGAACAGGAGGGGAGGTCACCTGCAGAAAGTCAGGTAGCGGGAGAACAGAGAAGGTGTGGATGGGACGATCCCCAGGGAGACAGGGAGGAGGATCCAGCGGGCCAGGTGACAATAGAGGAGGTGTGTTTATAGGGCAGTGATCCTCAAGGGGGGAATTTTTCCCCACAGCTCTCAGAGGCAGGAGTGGGAAGGGCCAATATTCACTAAGCACCTGTTGCCTGTGAGGAGTCCCGGACAGTGACCTGTGACTCCTTGGATGGTTGAGTCCTGGCGTCTGTGTGTTTCCTGGGGCTGCCATAATAAACCACGCAGCTTCAATAGCAGAAATGCCTCCTCTCCCAGTTCTGGAGGCCAGGACTCTGAAGTCAGGGTGTGGGCAGGGCTGTGCGCCCTCTGAAGGCTCCAGGGGAGGATCCATCCTGGCCTCTTCCAGCTCCTGAGACCCTGGGCATTCCTTGGCTGGGACAGCATTGCTACAATCTCTGCCTCTGCCCTCCCATGCCTTCTTCCCGGCGTGTGTCTGCACGTCTCTATCTTTCGTATCCACATCTCCCCTTCTCAGAAGAACCCCTGTGATTGGATGTAAAGCCCACACCAGTCCAGTCTGACCTGATCTTAGCTAATTGCAAAGATCCTATTTCCTAATGAGGTCACATTCTGAGGCTTTATGTAGATGCGAATTTGGAGGGACACCCCAGTGCGACAGCTAAGCTGGACAAGGAGGCGTGTGAAGACGAGAGGGTGAGAGGGAGACGTTTCCGGGCGCAACAGCTGAGCTGTCCTAATTAGGCCCAGGACCGATGTCCTCTGTGGGAGGAGGGAGCAGAAATGAGAGAAAAAGGAAAAAGGGTGGCAGGGAGCAGGCAGCACAGGTTGGGACAAGGTCTGGGGACTACTGGAGAAGGACAGATAGGGAGGGGAGTGAAGGCATGGGAAGTCAGGGAGGGAGAAGGATGCCAGAGCCTTGGGTCATCGCTCGGGGGCTGGAGTCAGCCAGGGCATGAGCGTGGCTTTTCCTGGGGGAAGGGAGTCCAGGAGGAGGTGCGGGCCAGAGGCTTGGGGTCACAAAAGAGAAGATCAGCTTCGTTTTCCCGTGAAGATGGCAGAGGGCTTGCCTGGGAACTGTGGCTGCAGCTCAGAGGGTGGAAGAGACGTCCAGACCCGCAGCGGGAGAGTGAGCAACACTCCAGCTGAGGAAGGGCCAGAAGGTCTGTCGTGGAGGAAGGGGCTGAGCTTGGCCTCTGTGGTCAGGAGGATGGCACTCAGACCCGTGCGGAAGCCATCGAGGGGCAATGTCGGTCACGCCCAGGGAAGAACTCTTGAGTAGGGGCGGTTTCTGGAATGAAATGGGATGTGAGGCAAGGTGGGCTGGAAAACACTGGTACCATTGCAGAGGCAGCCTGAGCGTGGCCAGGGTCTGGCTGGATGGTCTGCAACCAGCCAGCCCTGAGCAGATGCTTCCCGCAGGGGACGCCCTCGCAGACTCCCGGAGAAGCGGCTCTCCCTGCTTGCCCCTCACGGCAGCCAGGAAATGCATTTACTCCGCCTCCAGGAGATGGGAGAGAAAATGGATGATGCGGAGGGTTGAAAGAGGTGAAAACTCCCTGGAGAAGGGGAAAATTTGCAGAGACCGAGGACATTTTTGACATGTGCAGGTTGAATTCTATAGAAGGGGTATGAAAAGCGGAAGGCATTTTAGAAATCGTGTGGATAGAGCCCAGAGCCATCAAGAGTTAGGCTGGACAGACACCCCCTTCCGGTCCTTTTCTCTCTGCCTTGCCCGTTTCTAGCTCCTCCTCCTCCTACCCTACCAATTGACATGCCCAGGTTTCCACACCTTAGACCCTTCCTGGGCTTCTCCATGACTCAGGAGGTCTCTCCCTGAGAGGAATGGTGTCACCCGAGGTCCCAGACAACAAGGCCAGGAGCCCTGGCATCTTCCTCCATAGAGAGTGACATGGGGCCAGGACTGGTTGCTCACACCTGTAATCCCAGCACTTTGGGAGACTGAAGCAGGTGGATCATCTGAGGTCAGAAGTTCAAGACCAGCTTGGCCAACATGGTGAAACGCTGTCTCTACTAAAAATACAAAAATTTGCCAGGTGTGGTGGCATGCGCCTATAATCCTAGTGAGTTGGGAGGCTGAGGCAGGAGAATCGCTTGAACCTGGGAGGTGAAGGTTGCAGTAAGCCAAGATCATGCCACTGCACTTCAGCCTGGGTAACAGAGCAAGGCTCTGTCTCAAATCAAAAAAGAGAGAGTGACATGGGCATCGTGGCTCAGGGTTACAGCGTTTCAGGACTGGACAGACCTTGGAGATCATCCATCCCAACACCATCAGCTTGAAGGGGAGGCACTGAAGGCCCTAAAGGTTCAGCGACCCGCCAAAGAGTATGACGCCCCAACCAAGGCTGAGAGATGGCACAGGGCCCAGGGCCAGCGAGGTCTGCATCTGGTGTGATGCCCCTTTGCCCCCACCCCAAGTGGGTGGGCTTCAGTGCAATTCTGCCACTCACTGCTCAGAGTCAGCCTCAGACTCCAAGGTGCAGGGCAAAGTCCCCCACAAGACCACCCTCACTTCCAAGCCAGCTCCTAGTCTCAGGACCCACCTTCTGACCAGCCAGCTGCAAATTCTGGGGTTCCTATGACTCCCTCAGGTTCATTCATTGCTAGAGCATCTCACAGAACTCAAGAAAGTGGCATACAAACGATTCCAGTTTTGTTATAAAGGATCCAGGGAGGGCGAGGTCTGAGCGGGAGCACGGAACTTCTATGCCCTCACCCCATCACTCTCCGGGCACACCCACGTGTTCGCCAAGCAGGAAGCTCCACCGCACTTAGGGGCCCAGAGCTTTCTCCATCAGGATTTTATGTAGGAATGATTGATGACATTACTGGACACCTGATTGAACTCGATCTCCAGCCCCCTCCCCTCTCCTGAGGCTGAGCCAGTCTGAAGTCCCAGCCCTCTAACCACAAAGTTGGCGTCTCTGGGCTCAGCCCCCATTCTGAAGCTATCTTATCTGCGGGCCACCAAGAGTCACCTCATAACTTTCTAAAGACCGTCCTGGCATGCAGGAAATTCCAAGCATTTCTGGAGCTCTGCACTGGGACCCCAGCCCAGTAACAGCCCCCCTGCAAGTCAAATCACAGAACACAGAAACTTAGCCGAACAAGTCCAACCCAATTCCACATAATACCCCCTAAGAAAAGGAAGAGTCCCGACAAACACAGAGAGCACACCTGGATGAGACAGGCGGGTGGAGCACTGACTTTGGCAGGTAAATCAGAAGCTGAAGAAAACAAGGTGAGAAGGTGCCTGGACCATGAAGATGAGGACACTTCCCTTCAAGGGGCTTAAATGTCCTCAAGGGGAATATGCCAAGAAGTCCAGGCTCCCACATCAGCTGGGGATGGAGGCCAGGCCAAACGGGAAACTCGCTCACTTCACTCAAGGTTGTTTCTGCCCTGGGAGAACAGGCAGCTATAACCAGGGTCTTTTCCCAGTGGAATCAAAGGAAGGAGGGCAGGGCAATGCCCAGAGAAGGCTGAGAGGGACAGGAAGGCTGGAGCAGACAGTCTCACCTGCCTGGTCCAGTTGAGCAGCCCTCTGGGAAAAGTCAGCTCTGGTCTAAGTCTGTTACAGCGGGAACGGATTTACACAGTGTTTGTATAAATTTAAATTCCTGCTGCCTAAGCAGGCTGGCTGCTGTGCCATGAGCCCTCTTGACTTGAGCTCTGTGGGGGCCCCCTCCCCAAGCCAGTTCTGAGCCACCTGTCCAAAGTCACCTGGAGCTGGTGGTGAACACGACCTGCCCGGAGTTGGCAGCCTTGCCTAGGCGCAGGCTCTCAGGAAGCAGTTTATAAGCTTACCTGCAAAATCCCAGCCCACTAAATCTCCGGAATGGGAGAGGATTCACCTAATGGAATTAGAAAGTATAAAATAGCAGTGATCTTGAAAGGCATTCGGAAACTAAGCCCTTTCTGGAAATTGGAAAGTCGCTAACATCAGCCTGGGAGACCCTGGAAATTACAGACCCGTGTGCCCAGAGGTAATAAGGTCAAACTGCTACACGTATCTAAAAGGAAATCGGACTCTAACTCACCAGAGTGCTCTAAAAAGTTAATAGAGTGGCAGTCATTCTGGCAGCCCAGTGGACATAATTTACCTGCGTTTTCAAAAAGCTTTTGATGAGGTCCTTCATGAGAGACTATTAGGGAAAGGAAAAAGCAAGAGCGAGGACAGTGTCAGCTGCTGCCAGTGAAACCCTCGTTAAGCGGGAGGCTGTGGGAGCCCCAGAGACCAGCTGCTCCCCACGACCGCCTGAAGACAGTTAATAATTGTGGCCCCCCAGGGCCGGCTTTGGGGAGGACACGGCATCACATTTAAAAACTTAGGAGCAAGATCATGAAGGCTGGTTTCGTTTCCAGCATTCCTCCAGGCTGAGAGGGTTTTGTTCTTTGGAACTGTTTGTGTTCTGCTTTTTGTCCTTTGGATCAGGGGGCTGGACCGCATCTGCCCAGCTCACCCTGTGGTCACTGCTGAGCGTGGCATCCGGCAGGGGAGGTGGTGGAAATCTGCCTGGAACGGAGGCTGCGTGGGCTGCTTTCTGGAGTCATTTGATGTAGTTTTTATGATTGCCACACATCTGCGCTCCCCCCTCCTCTCGCACTGAGGGTCTCCAAGGGCAATGGTGGCAGCCAGACCAGTAACACTGGACGCTTCCCCATGGTCCCACCCAGCTCACCCCACAGAAACTTACAGGGGAACAGAACTTTCCGGGGGGCCAGGAGCCAAGGAGAAGGTATAGAACCTGGGGAAGTCGAGCCTCAGTTTGTGGAGCACACCCCCTCTGGCAGTACACACAGGACCCACCAACCACAGAGGCTGTACCCCGGGCCCATCCTTGCTAAGGACCCAGGGAGGAAAACAGAAACAGAACCAGGTGAGTGAAGTGGGGAAGCTATAAGGAGAATCTGCTCTTGCTAGAATTAAGCTCCAGACCGTAGCGTATGGATGAGTCTCCTGGGGCTGCTGTAACAGGTGATCATGAACCGGGTGACGTGAGACAACAGAAATGGATTCTCACTGTTCTGGAGCCCAGAAGTCTAAAATCAAGATGTCAGCAGGAGCCGGGTGCGTGACTTCTGCCTGTAATCCTACCAACTTGGGAGGCTGAGGTAGGAGGATCACTTGAGCCCAGGAGTTTGAGGACAGCCTGGACAACATAGTGAGACCCCATCTTTAAAAAAACAAGACCAGGCTTGGTGGCTCATACCTGTAATCCCAGCACTCTGGGAGGCCGAGGCACGTGGATCACCTGAGTTCAGGAGTTTGAGACCAGCCTGGCCAACACGGTAAAACCCTGTCTCTACTAAAAATACAAAAATTAGCTGGGTGTGGTGGCAGGTGCCTGTAATCCCAGCTACTTGGGAAGCTGAGGGATGAGAATCACTTGAACCCGGGAGGTGGAAGCTGCAGTGAGCTGAAACTGCACCACTGCACTCCAGCCTGGACGACAAGAACAAAACTCCATCTAAAAAAAAAAAAAAGATGCCAGCAGGGCCGTGCTCCAGCCAAAGCTCTAGGGAAGGATCCTTCCTGCCTTTTCCAGCTTCTGGGGGCCCCAGGCATTCCTTGACTCTCCAATCTCTGCCTCTGGCTCCACGAGCCCTTCTTCCTTGTGTGTCTCAAACCTCCCTCCTTTCTCTTATAAAGGTAACTGCCATTCGATTTAGAGCCAACCCTAAATCTAGCATGATCTCATTTTATTATCCTTAATTTAGTCATATCTGCAAAGACCCTTCTTCCAAATAAGGTCACATTCCAGGCTCTGGGGGTTAGGACTGGACATACCTTTTTGGGGACATAGTTCTGCCCCTTGTAAGGCGCCTTCATCCAGGCATTCCCTGGCTCCCGCTGTGTGTCAGGCACCGTTCTAGGCAGCAACAGGCAGAGTCCTAGCTCTCATGGAGCCCGGGCTCAGGGCAGAGGGGGTGTGGTGGCATTTGGTCTGCCTTCCAGGTGGATACGACCTGGCCACCCTAGAGAGCAGGTGGGGGTGGCTCACCATGAGCTGGGGCAGCCTCTGCCTTCCTGCCTCCTCTCCAATGGCCACTCCCGGGACTTCTGCCATGAGCAGCCCGGGACTCTCCCAGCCAGGCTCCAGGGCCCTGCCACGACTGGTAAAAACATGACCGGGGCAGAAGGCCTCTGTGTCCGCAGAAACTCCACGTGCCTTCCAGCATTTCAAACAAATCACATCAATTTCAAGTGCTGCAGAATTTACAAAGTGCCTGTAAAATACCAGCGTTCACTTGGATTGCTCCTTAAAAGTGCTGGCCACTTTCCCAATGCTGCGCCGGGAGAGAGGAAAGAGCAGAAATCACGAAAAGTTTGCCCTTGCTGTGTTCTCCCTCTAGCCTGAGTGTTTCCAGAGCCGGAGCCCTCCAAAGGTTGGGGGAGGCAGCATAGCCGGGGGGGGGGGGTGACCCCAGCATCCACTTGGGTCAGGGTGGCTTCGCAGGGCCCTGGGAACCCTGGAGGGGCACGCTAGGCCTGGGCAAGTTACCCTGCCTGAGCTGAAGGCCCAGAGCCTGCTCAGCGAAGTCGCCTCTACCCAGAGGGACCAAGAGCAAGTTCTCCCAGGGGAGGCAGCTGAGGCCTTACCAGCTCCAGCCTCACCTGCAGAGCTCATCAGACTGCCAACAGCTTTGGCAGCCAGGTCACCTGAAACAAGGAGAAGGCAACCAGAGCTGGCACTTTGCAGCCGAGAAGCAGGAAGGAGCCTCGTCCTATTGGGGCTGCCACAGTGCTCTTAGGTGAAGGCACGTGGGTTGGTTTCCATCCATCAGGGAGCAACTGATTGTATTGGACCAGTCTTGGCCTGGCCGTCCTTGTGACCCACGTAGGGATAGATTCCAGCCTTGTGGGGCACACGGGGTAGCCACAGATCTGCAACTCTGCTACTGCCCCGTGGGCCCATCCACAGCTGGCACCGTGAGCCTGCACAAAGGACCCACAGCCCTTCCCACCAGCCTGGGCCTCCCTCTCCCCACCTCTCGAGACTGGAACAGGATTAAAGGGTCCTGCCCTCTGAGCAGACAGTGGCACTGACTTAATTTAGAATCCTAATCAATTTGCCCCTGTGTGATCAATGGAGATCTGCCCACTGATTGTTCTTCAAAGGAAAACGACTGAGGTGGAATTTATAGAGAAATGTGCAAGTCCTGGCAGGGAAACCAAGGTGAGAGGCCATGTCCCCTCAGTGGGATCTGCTTGTGCCCGGTCATGGCTGGCTCCCAGGCCAGTCCTGGCCACCCCCTTCCTGCCCACAGCCCCTGTCCAGAGCCCTCGTGGCTGCAGGACTTGTCCCCAGCTGCAGAGGTCCGGGCTTGTGGGAGCCTCCATGGAGAAGCTGAGGCTCAGAACTGCTGCATCTCGGGCTTGGCCTGGCCGCCGCTTAGCCACATTATGTGTACTGAGCTATGACCATGAGAGGCTTTTCCAGAGCAGCGGTTTTGGTTTAGCATACAGCCCAGGCAGAGAAAGGGAATCTCAGAGTTACTCAAATAACTCAAAAGAATCTCAAAAGTAATCTCAAACCTCAAAAGGAATCTCAGAGGAACTCAAAGCAAAGTTTTGGAGTGTGTGAAGGAGCTCGATGCCCGGCAATCTGCATTAATATTTCAGGTGTTCATATGCCTCCCCGCTCCACAAGCCCCAGTAAAAGCAAACCCACAATTCCGCTGGGCGCGCTGTGGACACCTGAAGTCCGCCCCTCCCCTCTTCAGGTTCCTTCAGAAGCTGCCAAGAAACAGGAGGGCAAGCCGTTTTGCGGGCCTCTTGCGTGAACAGGGGAAGCGTGGGGTGCACCGCCTTCATCCTGGCTTCACACCAAGGTCCCCTTGGCGACCAGCGCGGGATGGGATGGGGAGGGTCCTGCTACCTACCCGCCTGTGTGCAAGCTCCTGCTCAGACAGTGGCCCCCGCTCCAGCAGCCTCCACGTCACCTGGGACCTTGTGAGAAATGCACCCCCACCACCCCAGACCTGCCGCATCATTGAATCTGCACTGTGAAGAGCCCTCCGGGGAATCCTGTGCAGGGGAGAGAGAGAGCCGCACAGGCCTGGGAGGCTCCTGGGGGACTCTGGCAGCGCAGCACCTCCACCTGCATCCTCTCCCTCCGGGTCCTTCCAAGGAGCTCCATGCCCCTTAGGACACCACTTTCTGCAAGAGAAAACCAGGTCTTGGGTCTTGGGAGAGAAAAAGGAAAGGAAAGAGAGACACAGAGAGAGAGAGAGAGAGAGACCCTGTGCCTGTGGTTTCGGGGTGCTCATGCCCCCTCCTTCGTTTACTCACACACATTTATTGAGTGTTTGCTCTGTGCCAGGCCCTGTCCTGGGCTCTGGAGACACATCAGTGTCTGCATCAGGAGACAAAGCAGATAAAAATCTCTTGTAGCGCTTACGTTGCAATGGGGGAGATGGGCAATTGGGGGAACAATTGAATATGTTTGCAGGGGGCTCGAGGAGCTAACGCCGTGGGGTGGGAACTGGAGGGGTGTAGGGGTGTGGAGGCTTTGACTTTAATTGAGGTGAGAAAAAGGATCTGGGCAAAGATCAAAGGGAAGTAAGGAACAGCTAGAGTGGGGAGAGGCTGGAGTCCTGGAGTGGAAGGGAGGGAGGGAGACACATGGATGGTGGGGGAGAGGCCGGAGCTGGTGCAAAGGCCCTGGGTGGAGTGTGCCGGCAGGTGCCAGGGCCAGTGAGGAGGCCAGTGTGGGGCCCATGGAGAATGCGGGAGGGTGGCGGAGTCTGGCAGTTGGACAGAGCTGGTGGGCGTCAGAGCTGGGAAAGGACTTTGGAGTTGTTCTGTGATGTGGACTGAAAATCCCTTCCCGCATGCCATTTTCTCACACTCTACAGCGTCTTCCTTGGCCATTTTCCTATTCCCAGGGGAGGGGCATCGGGTTCCCGTCAGGACCCAAGGCCCGGCAAGCTGGCTGCAGCTTGGCTGTGTCCTCAGCCTCAGGCCAGCATGGCCACACCTCTCTGGGTCACCCCTGGGGCTCTGGCTTTGGCCTTCGCCATTGGTGCTGCCCTCAGAGTCACGGGCATGGGCCTGGCCCCAGCAACTGACCTATCACTTGTGGAGGTGCCAGCGGGCATCTCTGCTCTATTGGTGCCCACTGTGGGCACCTCATGGCTCTTCCTGAGGCCCTTCTCAGGCCACATCTTTCTTCTTAGGGGTCCTAGCTCCAAGGTGCAGGGGAAAGAGCAGGACCCCATCTGGGTTCCACTCAGGGCCCAGAACGTGTAGGGCAGAGGCCACAACCAGTGCTGGATCCACTGTGGCAGGGAGCAGGTAGCCAGCACGTGGGGCTGCTTTGTGGGAAGGGGCCCTGCGGGAAGCTGAGCCTCAGCAGGGCCGGGGTCCCCCACAACTAACTCTAGCCAGTGGGGAGGGGTGTGAGGGTCTGTGCAAGGCAGGCTCCCATTCTGCCTCCCCCTGTACCTCCTTATTTGATGATTAAACCCGGTGGCCGATGGGCTGGGCCAGGTCCAAGGGTACTCAGTAAGTGCTGGTTAGACACACAGGACGTGCAGACAGCGCTCCACCTGTCCAGAGGGCTCCACACACCGGGGGTCTCCCATGGTCCTCACTCCACCCAGGGAAAGTCAGCGGCCAGGAAGGGGCTCGGCGTCTGGCTGCCTGGCCCGCCTGACTGGACTCACATCCCGCTGCACTCACAGTTGACATTTCTGAGCGTCAGTTTCCTCATCTGCAAAACAGGGATGATGCTCAGACGGGCCTCTTCGGGGAGGAGTGCGAGAGAGAAAATGCTGCCCAGTGCTGAGAACGGTGCCTGCTGCAGAGCCCCCGTGGCTACTGTGACCCTGAGGTGCGGGGGCACCTAAACACCTAGGCCACACCGAGCCTGTCCCTGCGTCTCCCAGCTCTCGGGGAACACAGGATTGCCAGGCTCAGCAAAGGGAGCCGGGTCTACTGACCAGCCCGTCCCTGCTCTCAGCCCTCTCCCAGCTGCTTCTGCATCAGCTGAGTGCCCTTCCCTTCCATGCGGTCTCAGGCAACACCGTCTCACCCAGGCCCCCAAAGTCCTGCCTGCTCCCTTCCCTCAGGCCTTGCCTCCCAGACGTGGCTGGTTTGCAGTTGTCTTCTCAGTAACACAGGAGATGCTCTTCTCTGGCAATGACCCTATCGCTGGTGCCTCCTGCCCCTGCTCTCACCTTCCCACTCACCTCTGGGGTCCAGGCAGCTGCCCTCACCACAGAAGGGCTGGAACCCCAGAATACACCCCTCACTGCAGGGTTGTGGGTCCTGCACGTGGGCTCTGCCCAAGATCGGTGCTGTGCCCACTCCCCGCTCCTGCTCCACCTTCGACCTGAGGACAGCACAGCCCCCGGGGCAGAGTCCACAGATGCCAGGGTGGGCCAGACACCAGCTGTGTATTGGGTCAGTGTTTCAGGGAGAAGAAAAGTGGACCTATAGAAAGACGGCATTCGGTACCCACCAGTGCCCTGCTGTCATCCCTACAGACAGTTTAGCCCGAAGGGCAGAATTATAAGGGAAAGAGAATTTTGACATTTCTGGTTTTGAGCAATGACTTAGAGTTGGGATTAAAAGTGATAAAAGTGACTCCGCAAAAGCAGCTGCAGCCACTTAAAAAGAGCAGCCTTCCCTCCAGCACAGCGCTGAGAAAGCGGGGCAGCTTTGGGGCCAGACTTGCCGAGACGGCGCCTTTCGACATGGCATCGAGTAGGCATGGCAGGTAGACTGTGAGAGCCAGGTCAAGTACAAGGTGGCCCAGGTGTGGGCCCTTCTCTGTCACAGGCAGAGCAGGAGGAGGATGGCGTGGCGAGGGTGGGGTTCACATGAGGAGATGAGCCCTTCATGAACAGGATTCTCTTCAGTAGCTCTGGGTGCAACCCCCACCAACCAGCCGCCTGCCTCCCGATCTTCCAAAGGGCCTGTCCATCTCTCTTGCTGTATACCTGAGAAGAACTTTGCTGAGTTCCCTGTCCCACCCTCCCTTGGCCCTGAGGCTCTAGAGCTCCTTGTAGTCTGCCCGGCATCTGACCCCTGAGTGTCTGTTGTTAGTGGCCCTGGCTCCATCCAGCCTGGGGAACCTGTGTTCCATTTAGACAGGGACCTCCGTGAGAAGGGCTGGCCCAGCACATTCCTGTGCCCAGTAGATGCTGAAGCATAATAGCAGCAACCTTGACTGTGGTCCGTGGCAACACACCTGGTGGGTTTTGAGGGATGGAGATTTTATCCTCTGCTTTCACCTCAGTACAGGAGTATTGAGTGGGGTTTCAGAATTAAGTGGGAATCCGTTTCAGATACTTTCTCTGGGTCTGCGGCGTGTCGCTGGAGGCTGCTGTCTGGTGCTTCGACTTTGCCTGTCAGTGTGGCGCTCCCTGCACTGGGTCAGCCCCGAGAGCTGGATTGGTTTAGCTGAGCTATTCACCGTGGGGGACTCAACCAGTGTCTAGCAGCAAAGCAGAAGCAGGTTCTTCTGCATTTTTTTCCAAGATGTTTAGAGTCATAATCTCTAAAACAGGCTCTTCCTGAAAATGTCAGGAAACAACCTTGGACTTCTGTGTAGGCATTGGCATCTATTCCCACTGAGGCCAAAAACTAGAAAGAGAGAGAGAGTGGGGAAGAGAAGGGGATAAAGGGGAGGGAAAAGAAGGATCTGAGACCCCCATCCCCACAAGATTAGAAGCTGAAAAATGTACCATCATTGCTTTTATATTATTATTATTATTATTATTATTATTATTATTATTATTATTTTGCCCAAAACAAAAGTAAAGGACAGGCCAGGCGTGGTAGCTCACACCTGTAATCCCAGTACTTTGGGAGGCCGAGGCGGGTGGATTGCCTGAGCTCAGGAGTTCGAGACCAGCCTGGCCAACATGGTGAAACTCCGTCTCTACTAAAAATACAAAAATTAGCCAGGCATGGTGCCGCGTGCCTGTAATCCCAGCTACTCGGGAGACTGAGGCGGGAGAATCGCTTGAACCCGGGAGGCAGAGGCTGCAGTGAGCTGAGATTGTACCACACCACTCCATCCTGGGTAACAGAGCAAGACTCTGTCTCCGAGAGGAAAAAAAAAGCAAAGAACTCTGAGAAGGACTCAGGTGTCTTTTCCTGGCCCCATGGGTCCCGCAGCCCTTTGGCCAAACCCCTGGTAGGTGAGCAGCTTCCTGGTCTGCCGCTCTGTCCCCCGCTCCGCACAGGCTGTGCTCTCAGCATCTTGGCAGCAGACTCCTCAGGGCACCTGCTAGTCAGAGCCTCTTTTTGGTCTCGGGTTTGTATTCTGGGGAAGCTATTGGAACACTGGACCCTTTGGGACTTCACTTGCCAAACATGAACTGAGAACTCTCTCTGCTAACAACATGTATCCCTGCGCCGGCGTCTCTGGAACTGCGCGAACCTCCTGGGGCTCGGGGCTTGGGGAAGGACTGCTCAGAGCACCTGCCAGCGGAGGGACTCACAGGAGTCCCCAGAGGCCCCAAGACAGTCACTTCCCGGCATCGACTGTAGTGTGTGCTGCCACATTCCCGCTTCCCAGTGCTACCCTCTCTCCCAGGGGAAGGATACTGGAGGGGACCCGCCCACTGCCTCATAGTAAGGCCGGTGGAGCCACAGCAGGAGTCCACCAGTTCCCCAGATTCCTCCCACGCGGGTCACGAACTTCTTTCCCTTTCTTTTTGTTCTTTTGTTTTGCTTTGCTGTGTTTTGAGATGGCATCTCACTTTGTTACCCAGGCTGGAGTGCAGTGGCACTATCTGGGCTCACTGCAACCTCCACCTCCCAGGTTCAAGGGATTCTCCTGCCTCAGTACCCCGCGAGTAGCTGGGATTTCAGACGCGCGCCACTACGCCCGACTAATTTTTCTATTTTTAGTGGAGACGGGGTTTCGTCTTCTTGGCCAGGCTGGTCTCCAACTCCTGACCTCAGGTGATCCACCCGCCTCGGCCTCCCAAAGTGCTGGGATTACAGGCGTGAGCCACTGCACCTGGCAGAACTTCTTTCCCTTTCTTAGAAGAAAGGAGAAAATGACACGGTGTCTTCCACCTAAAGACTTTCTCCTCCCCGCAGCCATGGTTCTGCGATTTACATTAAGAGCTGTAACGGGTCGGAGTAAATGGAGCAGGTTTGCAATTAGTTTTCAGAGTACTTATCTCATTAAAGTAAATGAATTATTGATTTAGGGACACTCATGCTTTTAGTGAGTGGCATGGTGCCATCCTCACTCTGGGCTTCAGCTCCCGGAGCCGGTGGCCGGCACAAGCAAACTTGCTTTGTGTAAGGAATTTTTTTTTTTAAATATTTCCTTCTCGTTATTTAGCTTTGTAATTAAAGTGGATTCACATGAGAAAGGAAGGGTCGGTTTATGGGAATAGAAGCCCCAGAGACAAAAGCGCACCTCCCTGCAGGAAAGAGCAGAGCTAAGAGGGAGTGATGAGGCTCTTGACCTCCAAGTCAATGAAGGTTGAGCAAGGCGGGGGAGCAAGGGTTTACAATGGGCTGGGGCTTCCCTATCGCGGGCTGCTCGGTCAGCCCCTCCCATCCGCGCTGGGGAAGTTCATGGTATTGGAAGACAGCTCCAGAAATTCCTAGAGGACTATGACCAGGCGTTTTCTGGGTGGCTGCTTTGGAAGCCCCCGAGGGAGTTGGCTGGGGAGGCTGCTGTGCCCGTCTATGCTCGGCAGGCAGCGGGTCCAGGAGTCCTGGAAGTGGTGTAGGTTCAGTCCCTACACCAGCAGCATCCACCGTCCCTGGGATGTACAGGAGGGGTCTTCCTATCCGTGGCCCCTCTAGGATGGGGAATTGCAGCAAGGGAGGAGGAGAAGCCCAGGGATGCTGCCCCTGAGCTGGAGGTGTCCCCGGGATGGAGACCAGCCGACCTGGGAGGCCAGGTCCAGTGCTGCTGCTGAGCGCCGGCCACCCTGCCCATGCAGTGCTGACTCAGCAGCTTCCCGAGTCTTCCTGGGAGACGTGGTCGCCAGGGGAAGATGGAGTGTCCCATTAAAGGCCGCTGGCTCGTGCTGGCCCCGGCTTCTGGCTGCCTCTACTTCCCAGCCTTGGTTCAAATGAACACAGCCTTATTCCTGAGCACAGATGGGGGCCAGGGCTCTGGGGTGGAGAATGGCAGCAGGGACTATGCCCCTGTAAGGTCACTTCTTCGAAGAGCAGGGCAGATGTTGGAGTGTCCACGTGTCTCTCAACAGTGTCACTGATGTCCAGCCACTGGGCTGAGACCCACCATAGTGAATCTATGGCACTGTCACCCCAGACTCCCTCTCCAGTGCTCCTCCTCATGCCATACCCCCAGTACACACACACACACACACACACACACACACACACGCACGTGACTAAAGTGCCACTCACCTCCCATTCTCTGTCCTGGAGGTAGTACCATACTTGGGCGGGGTGTGGCCTGGGCAGGCCCCATAGGAAAAGCCTGGAGAGAGGTCAAGTTTCTGAGGGGTCAAGGGGTTGGCTAAGGAGGGGAGGCCAAGCAGATACAGGCCCTGGGGGCAGGAAGCCAGCAAGGTCCCAAGGAGAAGCTGCCTGCCCTCCACTCTGACCCACAGTTCCTGCTTAGGACAGAGGGCTCAGGGCACATAGACCTGCCTCAGGCCCTACCTAGAGCAAGAGTCTGGGGTGTTGCCCCTCCCAGCATGTTAGCCTGAAGCCCCACATTGTCCTTAGAGAGTCCAGCCCATGGTGATAGCCAAGTGGCCATAACCTGGGCCATCCAGCACTTCCTGACATTCTGGGACCCCTCTCAGGCCCAGCCTAGATAAGGCACCTGTCCACCTGGATACTGTCCAGATAAGGCACCCACTCAGGTAGGGCGGGTTTTTCACAGACAGCCTGGACTGACACTGCATGGAGGTGCAAGTCTATGAATCACCAAGAGGGTTCAGAAGTGGCCCCTGGTGGCATAAGACCAACCCCAGCAGGTGGGAGGTCACTGAGGCCAGCACTGGTCACCAGCTGAGAGTTCAAGGGCTCGGCTTCCTGAAGCTCTGTCTCTAGCCCCAGAACCCTCAGGGTCACTTACAGGCTTAGCAACTCAGGGGCTTCCCTCCATCTATGTGCAGAGGTCAGTGTGCAAGAGTCCAGCTGGTCGGCCTCGAGGCTGAGCCCTGTGCCACGTGTCCTGGATTGGGGGGCAGGTTTGGGGGTGTGTGGAGCTAGGGCTGAGGGTCTCAGGAGGAAGGTGCCTCACCTGCTGCCACCTGGGGGTTGCGGAGTGGGCAGGGTTCTGAACGAGACAGGAATAGCACTGGGCAGCAGCTGGCCTCTTCCAGACCTCAGGGGCCCTGCTCCCTAAAGCCAGGACATCTGAGAACCTTCTGGAAAATCACCTTCATTCTCATGAACTGCAAAACTCAGCAAATGACTTCCGGGAGACTCCTGTATCCTGGGTGCTAGGGCTGCAGTGGTGAACTTGCCTCCCTGCCCAGGACCTGGGCGTTGTGGCAACTTCATTTGCACTATGGAGGACTCAGAAGTCCTGCCACCAGCTGGGGAGAAGGTTCCCTCCCATGCCTGCCCTCAGAGGCTGTGTGGGGGAAGAGGAAAGTGCTTAGGTTTGGGAACCTGACCTGGACCCACACATGGGCTCCTCGTCTGTCTGCTGCTGTGTGACCTCAGGCGGGGTGCTCAACCTCTCTGAGCTTCCTCCGTGGTAGTCCCATCCCATGGCCACCCCGTGGACCATTGCTGGGAGAATTAAAGATGATGGCATGTGAAAACCCTCTAGGGCACTGCCCAGAACACAGTAGGTTGCTCAACAAATAGCAACTGGGGACCTCCCCTGCTGGGTACGTCGCCATGCCCTCATCTGGGGAGACCCCTGCCACCCTAACCGCAGACAGACCGGCCAGCCTGGGGTTTGAAATTCCAGAGATGGCTCCCCTTTCCCCAGCACCCTCTCCAACCAGTGGCACCTCCTGGAAGCGGCAACTCGGGGCTGTTGCTAACTGGCTCAAATGTGGTTTTAAAAATATATATCTTCCTTTGTGATTAAAAAAAAAATTCATTTAATTAAAAATGTTGACATTGTGCCTGGACACCCCGCCAGAGAAAGTGGCTATAAATTAAACATTAGATCTTTAATGGTCCATAAAGAAATATTCGTTTCTGGTTATGTATATACCGGATATAAATAGATAAAGAAGAGGTTTTTTTCATCTGGGTGGGGAGGTAGACTTTTTTTTTTTAACCTCAGCTGGATAATCTTGTTAAGTGAATATAATTAAAAGTTAAATTAATTGGAGTCCTCCTCGGCTTTGTGTCCGGGCGTGTGTGGTGGAGGGCGGGTATTTGAGGTGGGGGAAAGATGGGCCCCGTCTGGCTCTAGCAGCTTTTGAGGGAGCGCCAGGTGCATTGTGCAGGAGTCGTGATTATCTCCCTCTGGGGTAACTGTCGGCCACCAGGATCTACTTGGGCTGAAAGAAGAAGGGGGACCTGAAACAGCCTTGTCAAGCGTTGCTTGTTCCTTTTTCTCGCCCCTTCCCACACAGCACCACCCTGCAGGGTCAGGGCCAGAGGCTCCATCTGGGAAGCAGAGGCTGCTCAGAGAGTGACGTGACTTTGCTGAGTGTAGATGCAGAGAAGGCTGGGGGTTTGGGGGGCTGCAGCTTGCCAGGCAGGATAGAGGAGGAAGGGTGGAGGTGGCTGATTTGAGATCTTTCAGCTCCCTGCCCTCCTGTCTTGTTGGAGAGGCAGAAAGGCTGGGTCCACGCCTCACTCTCTGTGGACATTAAGACCCAAAAAGGAAGGGAGAAGAGAAGGAGATTGAGAGGGCCAGAGTGATGTGACACTAAGGACTTTCCAAGAGGACTGCATTAGATGCCACTGTCGCAAACAAATGTAGCGGCTTGAAATGAGACGGACAGGTGGCCGTGCAGTTCTGGAGGGCAGAAGTCAGGAAGGAGTCTCACTCGGATACCAGCAAGGCATCATAATCAGAGCTGCATTTCTGGGGAATAATCCACTGCCTCCCCTGTTCCAGCCTCTAGAGGCCCCCGAACTCCTTGGCCTTTAGCCCCTTCCTCCATCCTCAGAGCCAGCAATGGCCACTGAGTCCTGCTCACATTACACGCTGGCATCCTCTCCTGCCTCATCTCCCATAATTAAAACCCTGTGATTACCCTGGGCCCACCTGGATACTCCAGGCTCCTCTCTCTGTTTTCAGGTTGGCCAGTCAGAAGCTCTGATCCCATCTGCAACCTTAATCACCCTTTGCCAGGAACTCTAACGTAGTGGCAGGTTCCAGGGCATAGGACACCTGGAGCAGGGGGAGCTATTCTGCTGAGCGTAGGCCTCTCCTTCCTTTCTCCCTAGGGGAGGTTATGAGCACAGCGCCTGCCCCAGGCACAGAAACTTGGGAGCTCTTCAGTCCCTTGGGGCCAGAGGGGCTGAATTATGACTTCTGCAGACGCCTGAGGTGAGATAAGGCCCTGATGTAAAGGAGCTGACCACGATTCCCCTCACGGGGTCAAGGGGGAGGTGGACAGCTCAGAGGCTTTTAAAGTGGAAGTAATCCCAAGTGGTCCCATATGGGGTTAGAGCTGGGGGCATGCGGGTCTGAGAAAAGGATGATAGATCTGGAGAAGAGTTTCAGGTGGTATCTGAGTGGGTGGAATGCCCCATGCTATGGAGGTGAGAGAAGCATTCTAGGGTCAAACTGACAGTCAATGATGGATTGGAGGATGGGGGAGGAGGAGAGGGAGGGTCAGAGTGGACCCCAGCTGACTTGCTCACTTGGACGGGTGATAGCTCCATTGACTGAAATAGAGACCACTGAGCTAGGACCAGGTTTCTGGGAGAAGACCCTGAGCCTCAGACATGGGGGACAGAGCAGTCTGGGAGACACCAAGGGAAGCAAAAGGTTGGACCCACAGGGACCTCGGCTGGAGTGGACATCAGGGTACAGGTTGAAGCCAGAGCTCCAAAGTTGCCTGGGGAGAAAGTAAAGGGTGGAAAGAGAAGGTGCCCTGGGATACTGAGTTACTCACTAGGCAAAGGCAGGAGGAAGGGCCAGAGCCGTAGGGAGACCAGGAAGGTGTGGGCCAGCCCAGGACAAAGTGTGCTTCCAGAGGCACAAGGCGTGGTCAGCAGACTCATGCCCTGCTAAGAGATGGAGAAAGACGAGGCTGGCTCAGGCCACCTGGTCTCCAGATGAGTAAGAGGCTGCTGGGTAGAGTGAGCAGGGTTGGTCTTTTCAGGTGGGAAGGGGAAGGATCCAGGAGTGTGAGCTCGGCCACTGGGGAGCTGTAAGATGCTCTCCTCAGCCTGAGGGCAGACCCCTGGTGGGGGAGCCAAGGGGGAAGCAACTGGGCAGGTGGTTTGGTGCCAGGTGTGAGCATCCTCAGCCCCACGGCAAGAGGTCTTGGACCTTCCCTGAGCCTGTGGGCAGCTGTGAAGTGTACAATGGGGTGGAACCTGCCATGCAGCTGACTTGTCTGGCCACTGAGTTGAGGCTGGACCTGGGAGCTGTAGATGTCTGAGTCAGGATCAAGTTCAGAGGCTGCACCATGTTCTAGGAAGAGAAGGGGGCCTGAGCCATATGGATTTGTGGGTAGCGGGGGTCACACAGGTATAGAAGGTGTTAAGGAAGAAGAATGGATAGGACCTAGAGACTACTTGGGTGAGCACTGGGGACAAGAGAGGGGAAAGGGTTGTGCCCAGAGATCTGACTTTGGGATGCTGGATCAATTTCAATGAGTTTAGGGGTGCTGGATCAATTTCAGTGAGTTTGGGGGTACTGAATCAACTTTAGTGCCATTGACTATACTGGGAGGGGCAGGGGTGGAGGAGGTTTCAGGAGAGGCCCTCGTCTGTCCTCTGTCCCACATGTTGAGTGACTTTGGCACTAGTAACCAGGTAGTAAGATCTAGGAGGTACCAGAGATCTGGATTGGAAATCTGCATGCAGGAGGTCCTGGTGGTGGGTGGCAGATAGACCCAGGGCACAGAGAGCATCCAGGGTGTGTTGCTAGGACCAGAAGGGGACAAGGGAGAAGGGGAGCTGCTGAGAAGGCTAAGCTCACATCAGAAACAGGAAAAGGCTGGGCGCAGCAGCTCACGTCTATAATTCTAGCACTTTGGGAGGCAGAGGCAATTGGATCACTTGAGGTTGGGACACCAGCCTGGCCAACATGGTGAAACCCCACCTCTACTAAAACTACAAAAATCAGCTGGGCTTGGTGGTGTGCACCTGTAATCCCAGCTACTCGGGAGGTTGAGGTAGGAGAATTGCTTGGGAGAACCTGGGAAGTGGAGGTTGCAGTGAGCTGAGATCATGCCACTGTGCTGCAGACCGAAACTCAGAGAAGAAAGAAAGAAAGAGAGAAAGAGAGAGAAAGGGAAGGAGGGAGGGAGGGAGGGAAAGGAAGGAAGGAAAAAGAAAAGGAAAGAAAGGAAGAAAGAAACAGGGACCGCCAAGCACAGGGGCAGCTGCCAAAGGGAGTCTTGCAGAGGATACTCTCCTGTGGTCATCAACACTGCTTTATTTTTATAAATCAGAGGTTCTCAAAGCCTGGGAGGGCATATGAAGCCCAAGCAAGCATGTTTATCTGTTGAGGCAAATGTTTGTTCAGTATCGGCCGACCAGTGAAGCTGGGTCTCCCTGCATGGTGCTGCTGCCCACGATGAGTGATCGGCTCATTTAACCGCCCTCATCAGGAACTCCTCCCATAACAAAAATTATTTTTGTTATTATTCTTTAAAGTCTGACCATGAGCCCTGGGGCCTCAGGAAGGTCCGTGTAAACACATCCACAATTTATCATGTGTTCCGTCTCAGCAAAGACCTTCTGCATGAACAGAACCCAGGGAAGACAGCGACTATCTATTACTAAATAAACCAAACTGTCGATACAGCCACAATCCGCAAATTAGCTGCTTGTCAATGCGGGTTAGTTGCAGACAGACGTTCGCCGGGACATGGGTGTGATAGAAGTCCGTGTTCACATTTCACTTCTGAGGCCGTATCTAGTAGGAGACTGAAATTGATCATGTGAGTAAAGATGTGTTAATCCCGAAAGGCGATTGCTGAGCAGTAATAGTCTTTCTGAGGCGGCTCCGGCAGCGGAAACTCCGAATCCAGTTGTCCCAGCAGCCTCTGAGCTGCACCAAGCGCTGAGGAACAACTTACCACCAGGGAAGCATTACGGTTTCATCCTTAAAACTGGCTCCCTCTTGCAAGAGCCAAAGCAATGCCAGGGATGCTGGCAGGTGCAGCTAGGATGGTGAGGCTGGTGGGGATCTAAGGATACCTGGAATTTGTTTTAATGGGGTACAAAAAGACACACAGATACAGAAATGACTGGCATGGTAGAAGAAGCCTATCTAGGGACAGATCCCTAGAGACAGGGGGCCCGGCACCAGGAACACATGGGGAGGCACCAGGCTTGGTCGGGAGGCAGAGAGAATGGGGGTTCACAGGGGCAGGAGTCTTGACTGTGGTTTCCCTAGGAAGGAACAGGCAAGGCAGGGGAAGCAGTTTTGGGGCTGGCTGGTTTGGATCATTTCGGTAAGCTCTGGGCTCTTGGGCTGGCTCTGATTGTCTGTACCTGGCTCTGGGGTGATTAGGACAGGTGAACAGTCGCCTGGAGCATGAGACCCTGATAGAGGAAGGGGCTTGGGGTGTGGGATCTGGTCAGCTGGTTTGCAGGTGAAGAGCACACCGCCAAGTCCATTGTTTACTGCCTCTCAGAATCTGCTACTTTGGGAGGGGCCGTCTCCCCAGGGCCAGTAAGGCTTCAGATGTCAAAGCATCAGAATACAGGAAATAAAAGACGGTGACTGCAGCAGCATTGGTGCCAAGCGGGCCAAGACACAGGGAACAGAGGGAGGTGGTTATGAGTGGGCTCTGACTTTGTTCACAGCTCAGCATCTCACTAGCCAGAATCCGCAGCCCAAGCACAAACGGTGGCTTTGAAGACCTAAGCGCGTTTGGCTGCCGACGCCCCAGCAAGCAGCAGTTCCTGAGCCCGAGTCCCTAGCTTCAGGGTGGTTCCAGAGATGGTTTTGCAGGGCTTGAGAGGGTTAGTGGTCTCAGGAGTCCTTTGTCAGCTGCAGGAAGCAAGGCGGCGTTGCCGACCCAGGGAGGGCTCTGACTCTGCTGGCTGAAGACCCCACTGCATCCCAGCCTATAGAGGCAGGTCCCAGCTCAGAATGGGGGCTTGGCGTGTGGCAGGCGGGGGCCCTCCCACAGAAGAGGCAGTGGATGTGGGCCCTCCAGCTGCCCGCTGAGCGGCAGAGCTCCGAGGCCTCCGAGAAGCAGCATCTCTGCAGAGCTGGGGCTTGCTGCTAAGTCAGGCTGGATGCTGAATGTCTCTGCGTGGCAGCACCCAACACTCCCCGCCAGCCTCCGTCCCCAAAGATAGTGAGCCGACGGGGACCCCCATTGCCTCAGCGCCTCACCTGTGCCTAGGGACACAAGCACCCCCCAACAGGGTTGTGGGGAGAGAATCCTCCCGAGGAGATGTGTAAAGCACTCCGGCCGTCACTGTGGGGGCACCCAGCCAGGCCCAGGGTTGCCTATGGGAGCTGCTCTTGGTTTTGTTTCGAAAATCATTACCTCCCAGGGAAACTAGCTTAGGTTGGGGAGCGCAGTTTAACACGTGGAAATGAAGTTGCATTCGTTCAGGTTCGAGCCTCCTCCTGGTAGAGGGGCATCCTGGTGCAAGTGAATCCCACTGAAGTCTCTAAGACCCCCCTCCCCCACCCTGCCCAGGACAGACACCTGGCTTTTAATCACTTCAAAGCCACCAGCCTTTTCATCGCTTAGGGCCAAGAGGTACAGAAGTCTTGGGGTTTGTTCCAAACGTCCCTGCCTCTCCTGTGCCCCGGAGGTAGAGGAGAGCCCCGCCGCTTCTGCCCTGTTTGGGTGAAACCCACAGCCCAGGGTCTGCCCACCGGACCTCACTGCAGCCCTGAGCAGCTCCTGTTGTGCCTTCCTCGGGTGGCTCTGTTTCCCCCCATCACAGGCCAGGTACCTTTCATCCCCACACCTAGAGGTGGGTCCCGCTGTCACCCCCACTTTTACAGGGGAGTAAACTGAGGCACTTCGACATTGAGTAACCCATGGGAGGTTTACCAACCATCCCGGGCTTCACTCCTAATGTGGATCAACTGCCAGATCTAAGTTCTGAGCACAGCCGGGGTCCTGCCTTGCCTTCTCTTCTCTGGCACTGGAAGAGCGGCAAATGCCCCACCCTGTGATTTTTCCCCAGATGCAAAACTCTGCATTGCTTTTCTCTAATTCTACAAATGCTTATTGAGTTGTTGCCTTAAATTAAAACAATACGGGGGCCGGACACAGTGGGATTACACTTCTATAATCCCAGCACTTTGGGAGACCAAGGTGGGTGGATCACTTGAGGTCAGAAGTTCAAGACCAGCCTGGCCAACATGGTGAAACCCTGTCTCTACCCAAAATACAAAAATTAGCCAGGCTTGGTGGTGTACACCTGTAATCCCAGCTACTCAGGAGGCTGAGACAGGAGAATCGCTTGAACCTGGGAGGCAGAGGTTACCGTGAGCCAAGATCGTGCCACTGCACTCCAGCCTGGGTGACAGAGTGAGACTCTGTCTCAAAAAATATATATATGATTATGTTATCTGTGTGTGTCTACCTGTGGCATTACCGAAGCCAGTTGGGGTGGGGGGATGGGCTGGCCATATCTCCCACCCTTCATCCTGGGCATTTTTCGGACCCCCGCCTGGCTCCCGTGGGCTCCACAGACCAGCCATTCTAGCCCCCAACCTCCAGCAAACTTGGCTTGTTAGCTACTTTTATTTTGTAAGTAGGTTGATGGAGGCGGATTTCTGAAATCTTAGAGGAATGAACAGGTTGGTTTCTTAAGAGATTTGCTCAGGAAATGCAATTTTGCCCATCTCCCAAAGGAGAAAGGACACGTCTAAATTATTGATAATGAAACATGCTCATCTAAGAAGGCGGCGTTCTCCAGTTGCCTGCGTGCTGAGTGCCGTCTGCCCTGTGTATTAACTCGGCTCCTTTTCCTGTCTGCCGTCCTCCCTCCCGCCCCATCCCATTGGCGCTGCTCACAGCCACACTTGGGCAGGACCAAACCCAGCATCCCCCACAACACTTCTGCTGGGAGGCCACGTCCTCGGTCCAGCCATGTCCCTCTCTGCAGAGAGGTGGTGCCTCTTCAGGTCTCAAGGAGTTTCCATCTCTCCGAGGGATGTCGGATGGGTCTTGAGATCTCACCACCACGCCTGTGAACATAGCCAGGCTGGCTCTTCATACTCGGGAGCAGGGGGACAGGAGCAGCACACAGCAGTCAAGTGGGGACTGGATGGCCATCTGGACACCATCATTACCGAACTCTGTCTCAGCTGAGTGTTGGAGGGAGTGTGGCGTGCAGCGCCAGCTCTGGGGAGAGCAAATCAGAAAGGGACTCCGCTTCCCTTCGCAGTAGAAGGAAGAACAGCCCACTCAGCGTAATCAGACACCAGCAAAGGGAGGTGACCAAGAAATCCGGGAGCCCAAAGGTGTGCATGGCCCCCTGTCCGTGAGCAGTTGGGGGCGGGGACTCTTCCTCTCATGCAGCGCTGTGCCCTGTGCCTGGCTGCAAGGCAGGGAGGGAAGGAGGCACACAGCCCCCTGTGGCATCAGGGAAGACTTGGAGAATGACCTGAGGCAGGGTCATTTCAGCCTGTGTCCATGTAATTCTATAGATGGTTTTCCATTGTCATAGCCACATAAAATCAGACAGAAGCACATCAGCAGACAGAAGTCAAGGTCAGATAGTGGAAGACAGAGAGGGCAGGAAAATGAGGCAGTGGGGCTTTTAGATACAACCAGCAAGGTTGAGCCACAATTTTTTTTTTCTTTTTCTGACTTGCTTGTGAAGCAAAATGGGAAATGGGGCCATTGACATGATTCTCATTGTCTTAAAAAGTGGATTAAAATCCATCTGTCCGCCGGGCATGGTGGCTCATGTCTGGAATTCCAGCACTTTGGGAGGCCAAGGCGGGCCGATCATTTGAGGTCAGGAGTTCGAGACCAGCCTGAGCAACATGGTGAAACCCTGTCTCTACTAAAATACAATAATTAGCCAGGCATGGTGATGTGCACCTGTAATCTCAGCTACTCCTACTAGGGAGGCTGAGGCAGGAGAATCGCTTGAACCCAGGAGGTGGAGGTTGCAATGAGCTGAGATCATGCCACTGCACTCCAGCCTGGGCGACAGAGTGAGATGTCTCAAAAAAAAATCCAAATGTTCATCCGCGGACGAATGGATAAACAAAATGTGGTGTATCCGTATAGTGAAATATCACTCAGCTTCACAGAGGACTGAAATTCTGACCCAGGCTGCAATAGGGATGAACCTTGAGGACATTATGCTGAGTGAAACGGCTGGGCACAAAAGGACAAATACCGTCTGATTCCACGTAAATGAGGGTCCCTGGAATAGGCCGAGTCATAGAGATAGAAAGTAGAATGGGGGTTGCCAGGGGCAGAGCGGGGGAGTGGAGAGTGGATGTTTAATGGGGACAGAGCTTTGGTTTGGAGAGATGAAGAAGTCCTGGAGATGTGTGATGGGAGTGGAGATGAGCGGTGGGAGTGGGGACGGGCGGTGGGAGTGGGGACGGGCGGTGGGAGTGGGGGTGGGTGGTGGGAGTGGAAGTGGGTGGTGGGGGGTAGGTGGTGGGAATGGGTGAATAGTGTGAGGTGCTTCATGCCACTGAACTGTGCACCTAAAGATGGTTAAAATGGTACATTTTTTGTTATGGGCATTTACCACAGAAAATTCAAACAAAACAAAAAAGTAGTTTCCAAATACATGTCAAAGGAACAACCATTTTCCTGAGGTCCTTTGGTCTGAACAGTCTCTCTCAGGGTTCGATTGTGTGAGGCCACCTTGGCATGTGTCGTCAGTGCCTCTCAGGGGTGGGCCAGTGAGTTCCGTTCAGCCCACAGGTGTACGCCAAGTTCTGCGCATGCAAAGCCAGCACCTTCCCCACGCCCTCCCACCTGAGGGCAGCCAGGTGCCTGCAGACCTCATCCCACCAGACAGAACCTCTAATATATCACCCAAGCAATTAACTGTGGTCGAGTCCGCAGTCCCAAATGGCACCCCTGGGCAAAGGCACATGGGCCTTGCAAAGCCCCCACAGCTGGAAGACTCAACTGGCCACAGAAGGTTTGGGCTGGTGTTGGGCGTTGAGGCTGCACACGTGCTGGGGTGGGAGGCAGGTTGGAGTTAGACCTGGCAATGAGCAAAAGGAGCACAGTGGGTTTGCTCCCAGGGCCACGTTGCTTTGCCCCCTGCTCACTCTGACGCTCCAGGCTTTACCCAGGAGTGCTCAGCCTGAGCAGAATAATCAGCTCTAAGCACAAGCTTGTGGTCAGGTGGGTCTCGACGCAAACTCCAGCTGCAACCGCTACCAGCTGTGGCATTTAGGGCAAGCTGCTTCACTTCCCCAAGCTTCAGATTTGATTCTGGAAACGAAGTGATCATAGTACCTGCCCCCTGGGGTGGTTGTAAAGCTGAAATGACATCATCAATGGCATAACCCCAGAAAAGCACAGTCCCCAGCAGGTAGCCTGGCACGCATTCAGCAAGCACTAGGCGTGCATGCTGCTGTCACAGGGCCCACAGCAGTGTCCACGCAGGCAGAGGGGGAGTAAGGCCCCACTGGAGCAGAGCTAAAGGCCTAGAGTGCCTGGAAGGACCTTGAAGGTGGGACTCCAGGCAGGTTGCTGGGGAGCCCTGTCCGGGCTTCCTGGGAGAGAAGGCTAAACTGCTCTGAGCACAGCGTGTAACCCCTAACCCCTGCCCTGCTGCGCTGTGGAGGACCAGTAAGGGGATGGCCCTTTCCCATGGGCCTAAGTATGGGCTGTGTGCTCAAAATCCAAAGCCACTCCAGTGGCCACTGTGATGGCCAGAACCTGCCAGAACTGCCCAGTCTCGCTAACGATGACTCAGAGCCATAAACCAGATCCCCTCCCCTGCCCTCACCTGTCCTATGCTCCCTTCCCCTTCCCTCCCCTCTCCTTTCTCTCCCCTCCTTTCCTCTCTAAAGGCAAATTTCTATTCAGAAAAAGGAGGAAAATATCACATTAAATAGATGTGGCTCTCCTGCTCTGATCACCGTCATCACAAGCCAGGTTTAAGCCTCCACAGTTGATTTTTTATTTATAAAATTGCACCCCTCACCTCCAGTTTCCCTTAGGGAAAGAGCACAAACAGATCGTTTCAGAAAATCTGAAGTAACACAACAAGAGAGTGGTGCACGGGGAGTTTCTCAAAGCTGCCTGGAGGACCCTCCACATGGCCTGCCCCCCACCCCGGGGCTCCTCAGGTAGCACCCCCTCCACCAGCAGCGGCAGCACGCTGGGCACCAGAGCTCCCGAGGTCTTTCCTGGCACCAGTGCCTCTGCAGCAGGAATAAATCTACTCTGACCATAAACTAGGTCCAAGCACCGTCACTGCACATTTAGGAAAACACGGAAGAAGAAAAGCAAAGAATAGAGTGAATATGTGGACACTGTGTGCTGGATTGAATGTCAGTCACTCCTCAAAATTCCTATATGGAAACCCTAACCCCCCAAGGGATGGTATCTGGGGATGGGGCCTTTGGGAGGTGATTAGGGTTAGATGAGGTCATAAGGGAGGGTACCTTTGCAATGGGATTAGTGCCCTTACAAGAATAGACACCAGGGGCCGGGCACGGTGGCTCAAGCCTGTAATCCCAGCACTTTGGGAGGCCAAGACGGGCGGATCACGAGGTCAGGAGATCGAGACCATCCTGGTTAACATGGTGAAACCCCGTCTCTACTAAAAATACAAAAAACTAGCCGGGCGAGGTGGCGGGCGCCTGTAGTCCCAGCTACTCCGGAGGCTGAGGCAGGAGAATGGCGTAAACCCGGGAGGCGGAGCTTGCAGTGAGCTGAGATCTGGCCACTGCACTCCAGCCCGGGCTACAGAGCAAGACTCCGTCTCAAAAAAAAAAAAAAAAAAAAGAATAGACACCAGGGAGCCTGCTTTCACGCTGTCTCTTTGCCACGTGAAGACGCAGTGAGAAGGCCTCTGTCTACAAGCCAGGACAAGAGCCTTCACCAGCACCCAACCGCGCTGCTCCCTAATCACAGACTTCCAGCCTCCAGAACTGGGAGAAACACATTTCTGTTGTTTAAGCCGGCAGCCTATGGTATTATCATGGCAGCCAAAGTGACAAAAACCATCTCCCTGCCTCAGACAATCAAGCTTCCTCCCACACAAACAGGTCCATGTGGTCACAGTCATCTTCCTCAGCACCTTCCACGTCAACATCAGTTAGGTGTGCTCCCCTAAACCCTGGCACCAGGACAGGCCCCATTTTTCCCTGCCCCTCTTCCCAGCCATCATCTGTGGCTGATTCAGTCGTTCTTGTCAGTGGAGTTAAGAAAAGGTGCAGGTTTCCCAAAATGATGGAATCTCCACATATCACCTCCCGAGAAGCACGGGATGGCATTACACAGAGGGCTCAAACTTAAAGTGAAACAGGCCGAGTGCCGTGGTTCACACCTGTAGCCCCAGCACATTGGAAGGCCGAAGTGGGAGGATCACTTGAGGCCAGGAGTTCAAGACCAACCTGGGCAACATACTGAGACCCCCCCCCCCAAATCTCTACCAAAGAAAAAATGAGAGAGAGAGAAAGAGAGAGAGATCCAGCCAGCCAGGCATGTTGGTGCATGCCTGTAGTCTCAGCTACTTGGGAGGCTGAGGCGAGAAGGTGACTTGAGCCCCGGAGATTGAGGCTGCAGTGAGCTATGATTGTGCCACTGCACTCCAGCCTGGGCCACAGAGCAAGATCCTGCTCAAAAACAATTTTTTTAATTGAAAAATTTAAAAAATAAAGTGAAACAAACCAGGAAAAACATCAGAACATCCCCTTTCTCATCTTGGAATCAAGGGTAAGAATGTATCCCTAGGGCCGGGCACGGTGGCTCACGCCTGTAATCCCAGCACTTTGGAAGGCCGAGGCGGGCGGATCATGAGGTCAGGAGATAGAGACCACAGGTGAAACCCCGTCTCTACTAAAAATACAAAAAATTAGCCGGGCGTGATGGCAGGCGCCTGTAGTCCCAGCTACTCAAGAGGCTGAGACAGGAGAATGGCATGAGCCCGGGAGGCAGAGATCACACCATTGCACTCCAGCCTGGGTGACAGAGTGAGACTCCGTCTCAAAAAAAAAAAAGAAGAAGAAGAAGAAGAATGTGTCCCTAATGGGGCTGACTTGAGGTCAATGATGTATATTCAGTGCCTGACGCAGTAGATGTTCAATAAACAAGAAACGTGATGGCCACTGCTAAGAAATTGACTTTATCAAAGAGCTGGGGACACATCCATGCAGAAATCCATGTTCCGCTTGCTCTGTGCCTTTCTAGACCTTCCCCGTAATCAAGTAACTTGCACCTAACTGGGGAGAGAAGGGACGTATGTGTGACGGCAAAGCTGAAGGGCCACCGATGAGTGGCAGTGGTCTGATTTCGACATGAGGGTTGTTTTCTGACCAGTTGTCTTGCATGATCCACTAACGATGAGTTTTACTAAGGGACACGTCTGCTTTTCATTTCAAGGGCCACACAAGCAAGCCCCAGTTTCATTTCTGAAGAATGAGATGTTTTATGGACAGAAGACAGCTAGGGTTAAAGGCTTTGGGAGGTGGGAGACTTCCATTGTTTGGACGGAGTTCAATAAAGACAGAATCACATGTCCTTGAGGAGAACTGCAGGGAGAAGCCCACAAGGACCTCGTCTTTGGAGGGACTGGTGCGAAGGTGGGAGGTCGAGCTGTGAGCCAGGTGGAATCAAGGGGCCTAAAGGAGAGACAGGACAGAAGGGAGAACACGAGAAAAGGCCTCTCCGGGTAGATAAATGCACATCCGTGGCTGGGATTCCCCAAGAGCAAATATTACTCTCAAAGGATCCAATCCCATGCTTCAAAACAGGGGTCCAGCTCTGACCTCTGGAGGCAAACGCTTACCTGTTACAAGGCCATTCCATTGTTCATTCATTCATAAACATCCTTTCCTTTCCATGCCTCTGGTCCATGGTGGCCCCACACCAGTGTCTGGGGACACTGGAACCTCTAAGACATGGCCTCTGCCCATGGGGGTGTCACAGTCTAGTGGGAAGGCAGACCACGGGCTCCACATTGGACGCTCACCCTCTGGGAGTGTGGAGACAATCTGAGCCTGGCAGGTGGTTCTTGCTCTGTCTGGGCTTTGCCGAAGGGCGTGACTGCACGTGCACTGGGGGAAGTCGGCACCACTGTGCTGATCCCTGTGTTCCTCCATGAACCTGATTCACGGAGGCAAAAATTACCATAATTGATTATCCCGCTGAGCGGCTGAGAGCAGTGTTTGCTAACAGTGAGGCTGAGAATCAGCTCCGTATTTCATGACCCTGGGAGCACACCCATGGGATGTCATCCGAAAGGCCCGTGGAGTGGGAATGAACCCGGGGGCCTCTCTCCTTCCGCCACGCCCAGGATTGGGTAGGTGGGGCAGGGACCAGAGACATAGAAAATGCTGGGAATACAGAAGAGGATGGGGAGCCGGTATTCATCTCAGAAACACAAAGCCAGGCGCCATCCCAGGGACGGGCAGCCAGGCCACCGCAGGAGTGGGCGCTCCGCACGGAGACCACCTTCCTTTCCATGCGCAAGGGCCTCCCGGGAGGTGCAGGGAATTTCATGACGCTGGAGGTTCTATGAAAGGACAGAGGATGAAGCTGGGCCCAGGGAGCTCCTGGCCCGAAGAGCCAGGAAAACAGGTTGGACCCTGTGGTTGAGGCATCAGGCTCAACCGGCTCTTTGACCATCCCTCTAGTACTGGAGCTTTCAAAAATGAGAACTCTTTGGTGATTGAAATGGGGCCTAGCCTCCAGGCCTCCAGATGCCACTGCAGCCCCTGGGTTCACACAGTGCAGGTGGAACGTATTTCACCGTGACCAAATAAAAACGCTCGTAAGTGTGTGACACATTTAAGAGAACTCGAGGGATGCCAACAATCTCTCAGGAGAGAAGGGTTGGCAGAGGCAGGGAAGCTGGGGTAGATGGGGTGGGGTGAACAGCGTGCTCTGCCAGCTCCCATCTGGGCTGATGTGGCCCAAAGACTGGGAATTCCAGAGCCGAAAGGTTTTATTGTGCTGGGAGGAAATCTAAGGACTTGGGCACAGAGCCTGGACCAGTAGAGGAGAAAGGACAGGGGACACGGAGGTGTTCGGGAAGAGAGGTGAAACCCTGAATCCTTGGCTTAGTCCTGCTTCACCTTCTCAGCCCACGGGCCCGAGCCTGCCTCCAGCAGAGCCACAGACCTACTCTTCCAAGGCTCCGGACCTGGCTCCAGATCCACATGCCTGGCTGTGTGTTTGTTCAGTGGGGCTGGACTCAATGGAACCAAATTGTATTGAATTGGAAGAACTCACTTCAAGAAAAGAAATCACCAATAAGAAAATCCAGTGGGTGCGGTGGCTCACACTGTAATCCCAGCACTCTGGGAGGGCAAGGCAGGTGGATTGCCTGAGGTCAAGTATTCAAGACCAGCCTGATCAACATGGTAAAACCCCATCTCTACTAAAAATACAAAAAATTGCCAGGCATGGTGGCATGTGCCTGTAATCCCAGCTGCTTCGGAGGCTGAGGCAGGAGAATCGCTTGAACCGGAGAGGCAGAGGTTGCAGTGAGCTGAGATCACACCATTGCACTCCAGCCCGGGCGACAGAGCGAGACTCCGTCTCAAAAAAAGAAAAAATCCCCCAAATTAACGAAGGCAGCAGCTGATGCAAGCCGCTCAGATGACGCATTTCCTTTCGAAGTGACTCTCACTGGCAGTGCCTTCCAATCACACCTGCCCTTCTCAGCGTCACTTTGTGAGCTGTGTGTGGAAACGGCTCCACGGGCCAGAAGTTACCTTTGCCATTTTACTGGGGAGTCTCGAGAACAGGGACTCCACGGAGCTACCTTGGAAATGGCCTGCCCAGTGCCCAGTTCAAGTTCAGCTGCTCCGTGGCCCATAGCCCTCCCTGATGCGGCTGGGAGGGGCCCACCTATGACGTACCCAATACTGCCATTGTGATCTGCACAAACCCAGCAGGGAAGCCAGGCCCTATGCAGTTCCATGTTCTGTGGCCACATTCGTTCTCGCCTCCCACAGGGTGGGGTACTCCTTTCCATCTGCGGGTGAGACAGGCAGCTCGGGTAACCTGCTCTGGGGGACAGGCCGGCTGACCCAGTTACTGTGGTCACAGTCGCTTCACCGGCTGGGGCCTTGGTTTCTTTATCTGAAGAATGGGAAGAGTGAGAAGTGTGCCTGCCTGCTAGAGCCGTTGGGAGGGCTGAATGAAGCAACGTACAGGAAGCGCCTGGCTCATAAACCGTGCAAACGAAACGACCGCAGTTACCTTTTTACAGTGATGTGGATGAGGACAGTGGTGGTGATTTTTCTAGATCTGAAGAAAGAGGCCTAGTCTGACGGTCTTTCAATTCCAGAAGCTTTTCACTTGCTTTTAGTTTTTACACTAAGTTTAAAAAAAATACGCACGCGCACACACACACACATGCACGGGAGGCCGGGGGCAGGGAGTGGCATCTTAACAGGTATGGATATTCTTTTTGGAGTGACGAAAAGGTTCAGGCATCAGAGAGCAGTGGTGATTGACAGCAGTGTGAATGTACTCAATACCACTGAATTGTACATTCGAAAATGGTTAAAATTGCAAATTTTATGTTATGTGCATTTTATAATTTAAAAATGTGCAAGTCATGTACACAGGAAATTATGAAACATTACTAAAATAAAGGAAGAAAATCTAAGTTTGTTTAAAGCACACTGTACACACACCCCTTTGTTTCTAAACTCCTCAATGACCTACTAAGTAAGAAAAGGAAGGTGTCCAGGCACGCGTGTGAAGTCCCAGGCCCCGGGGAGCTAGCTTTGTGACTTACGCAGGAGCGGATAGCCTGGCCCGGGGCCCTGGATCATAAAGTGAGTGAGTGGTGATCCTTGCCAGTCTGTCCGTATCACTGAGCCGTTCCTGCTGCTGGTGCACCTGACTCACAGTAACATACAACGATTGCCTCTATAATTATGTGTTTGATGGGATTTAGAATTTGCTAAATGACTTTTCTTTAATAACACAAAATGAACATGCAGGCCTAGGCGGGTGGATTGCCTGAGCTCAGGAGGTCAAGGCCACCCTGGGTAACATGGTGAGACCCCATCTCTACTAAAAATACAAAAAATTAGCTGGGCTTGGTGGCACACATCTGTACTCCCAGCTAGTCGGGCGGCTGAGGCACAAGAATCGCTCGAACCTCGGAGGCAGAGGTTGCAGTGAGCCAAGATCACGCCATTGCACTCTAGACTGGGCGACAAAGCGAGACTCCGTCTCCAGAAACAAATTAAATAAATAAATAAAATGAATGAGCATGCCATGACTGCACTCAAAGTGACAGTGACCCCCGCCCTACACCTGGAGGAGGAAGCAAATCCCCGCAGCAAATCCCTGCAGCGTGGCAGAGGAAACCCAGTGTGAAACTAAATGTCACCATCAACAAGCCACAAGGCCTGCATTCGTGGACAACCTCGAACCAGGTGGTAGGGTGCTAGGAGAAGAGGAAAGGGATTGCTTGGAGTTTGAGGCAAAGGAAAGAAAGAGAGGGGGAAAGAAAGGAACATCCAGAGTAACAGAGAAAATGAGTCTGAAACCTCTGGGTGGCCGGTCCACCGTGCCCTATTTTGCTTTATCTCTGCCTGTTATCTAAACACTGCCTCCCAGCCATGCTTGAGATGCAGATGGCAGCCAGAGGTTAACCCGAGCAGGTTTCCTTGGACTCCCAGGGAGATGATGCTTCCACCTCCAGACTTCCCTAGTCGATGAGCAAATAGCATCGCCAGCAACCAGATGCATGATGACAACATTGATTGTGATTCTCTCTCCTTTCTCTCTTTTTCTTTCTTAGAGAGCCCAGAGTGCCTCGGGGAAAATTGGCTGAATAAAAGGTATAAAGACTTCTCTATTTTTCCTGAATAGTTTTTGACAGATATGAGCATGTTGAACATCTTGGGAGCTGCTGATAATGAAAGCCCGGAGTTTCTGGGGTTTCCCAGCCACTGGAGGGAGGAAGAGTTTGGGGGCTGAGGAGGGAAAGCTTGGCGCCGTTAAGCACCTCTGTGTCGTCTTCTCTCTTGTCCCCCGTGGGCAAGCCCAAAATGTGCTGGGGAAAGCAGGACTGGGGGCCAGAGGGGCTAAAGAGGAAATGGATAAATGGGGTGAGGATGGAGGACGATTGTTTTTAGGCAATTCTGGCTGGCCTGAGAATCAGTGTCGCTGCCTTCCTGATCCTCTCCCTCCCCCAACCCTAAGGTCCCCCACCCCAGCTGCTCCGTGCATGGCCACCCATCCCTCAGGCAGTCCCAGCTCACTGGTCCAGGGTGGTCCAACTCACCTCCATGGCCTGGTCTCCTTGGGGAAAGGGGCTTCAGATATCGGCTCAGTTCCCAGTGTTGACCCTTGCTGGGAGACTGGCTGCTACGGCCTGAGCCCATTGGTTCATTGCTCCGTACCTCCAACCCCATTACCCACCTGTGGCTGACCCCCTCCACGGATTCACTTGCAGAGTTTACTTTAGGGAGATTATTATACAAGTATGATGCTTCTGGACTTTCGATGGGGTTAAGTCCTGATAAACCCATCATAAGGTGAAAATATTGTAAGTCAAAAATGCATTTAATGGACCAGCCGTGGTGGCTCATGCTTGTAATCCCAGTACTTTGGGAGGGCAAGGTGGGCAGATCACCTGAGGTCAGGAGTTCAAGACCAGCCTGGCCAACATGGCGAAACCCCATCTCTACAAAAAATACAAAAATTAGCCAGGCATGGTGGCGGGCATCTGTAGTCCCAGCTACTGGTAGGCTGAGGCAGGAGAATCGCTTGAACCCGGGAGGCGGAGGTTGCATGAGCTGAGATCACACCATTGCACTCCAGCCTGGTCAACAGAGCAAGACTCCGTCTCAAAAAAAAAAAAAAAAAGCATTTAATACCCCTAAAAAACCCAACGAACATAAAGTCGAAAAATTCTAAGTCAATTGTAAGTCAAACCTTCGTCAGTTGGAGATCATCTGTAACGTATATTTATTGAGAACAAAATTAGAAAATGCAGACTTGCCAGGAATTTGCAGCCCTCGGCCCTCAGAGGGCCTCTCTTCTGCCAGGTCCTGGGTCTTGGGTGGTGTGTGTACAAGGCCAGCACAGCGTTTTTCAAAAACCAGGACCAGAAAGTACATCCGTCGGGGTTAAAGGAGTACGAAGTCTTCTTCAGCTAAAACTGGAAAAGTGTGGCACTCTTTTTTGTACTGCGTTTGCCCTAAGCCCACCCTTGGCTCAGAAGTAGGCACTGACCAAATGGCCTGGAGCTAGACCTGACATTAGAGCTAGACCTGAGCCGGGGGCTTCCGTCCTAGAAGCCGGTCACCGCGGAGCCACTCAGGGCTGCGGGCAGAGGCAGCTCGGACTCTGCTCCCGGCTTTCCGGCTTTCCAGCCGGAAGAGAACAAAGAGACAGAGCCCAGGGGGTCCCCTTCACAGGGCCTCGGGCTTCCCACAGTGGGCCGTGTGTAACAGGGTTCCCCCTACCGAGTGGGCGCCCCTGTCTGTCAAGGTTAGATGCAGTTTTCCGTGGGAGGAGAGAGGAATGCCGCCGGGTGCTGGCCTCACAGGTGCCCCCAAGTGTTCGCCACGAGTAGGGCAGCAGCCTTCACACAGCTGACTCCTGAGATGCCACCACTGTAAACTGAATCTATTTTACAGGGAAGCATCGGAAGGAGCCTCCTGGTGAGTCGTTTGTAGAATAAAGAATCCATTTGTGGGGCTGGGCGCGGTGGCTCACGCCTATAATCCCAGCACTTTGGGAGGCCAAGGCGGGCATATCTCCTGAGGTCAGGAATTCAAGACCAGCCTGGCCGATGTAGTGGAACTCCATCTCTGCTAAAAATACAAACTTTAGCCGGGCATGGTGACAGGCACCTATAATCCCACCTACTCGGGAGGCTGAAGCAGAAGAATCGCTTGAACCTGAGAGGCAGAGGTTGCAATGAGCCAAGATTGCGCCACTGCACTCCACCCTGACCAACAGAGCGAGACTCCGTCTAAAAAAAAAAAAAAAAAAAATTCCATTTGTACTCTTAAGTATTGATGCAGTCATTTACCTGGCCCTGTAAACTTGGATGTTTTTTAAATAGCTTTATTGAAGTACAATGGGCGCATGATAAACTTCACATAGAGTATGCAATATCATAAGCTTTGATATATATGTATACCCATGACACCATCACCACCATCAAGATAATGGTTGTGTTCATCACCCACAACCATTACATTGTGCCCCTTTGTAATGTCTTCTTCACACCCCACCCAATCCCCTCTTCCAAGGCAAGTACTGACTCTGCTTCTTGTCGCTGTAGAATATTTATATTTTCTGGAGTTTTATGTAAATAGAATCGTAGCATCCGTCATCATTTTCTGCTTGCCTTCCTCCACTCATCATAGTTATTTGGAGGCTCTTCTCTGATGTTGTACATAGAAATACTTTTTTCCTTGTTCTGGCCAAGTAGTATTCCATGCGGGGATTGAGTTACAAAGCACTGACTCATTCACTCCTTGAAGGACATTTGGGCTGTTTCTAGTCTGGGGCTGTTACAGATACAGCTGCCGTGAATATGTGTGTGCAAGTCTGTGCATGGACATATTCTTCCTTTTCTCTTGGGTGAAATGGCTAGATCTCAAGGTAAGTGTATTTTAGCGCCCTAAATAAGTGCCAAACAGTTTTCCAAAGTGGTTGCACGACTTCACATTCCCACCAGCCGTGGGTGAGAATTGCAGTTCTTCAGCCTCCTCAACCTTGGTGTTGTCAGTCTTCATAACTTTAGCCATTCGACTAGGTGTGTCATGGTAGCTCGCTGTGGTTTTAATCTATATTTCCCTAGTGACTAATGATGTTGAGAATCTATTCATGTGGTTATTTGGCATTTATTATGTCTTCTTTGCTAAAATGTAAAGAGATTTTTTTTTCTCCTATGCTTTCTTCTAGATGTTCTGAAGTTTCAGGTTTTATATTTGGTTCCACAATTTATCTCGAATTAGCATTTGTGCATGGGGCAAACTATGGATTGAAGTTTTTCTCCATATGAATGTCCAATGATTCCACTATTATGTGTTAAAAACATCATCCTTTCCCCCATTGAATTGTCCCTGCAGTCTTACCAAAAATCAGTTGTCATGTGTATGTGAGTCTATTTCTGGGTTTGATATTCTGTTTCTTGGATCTCTTGGCCTGTCTTGATGCCAAACCTACCACAGCTATTACAGTGATTGTTATGGCTTCCTAGTAAGTCTTGAAAGCAGTTAATCTTCCTGTCCTTTGTCCTTGTTTTTCAAAGTTGTATTGGCTCTTCTAGGCCCCTTAAGTTTCTATATGAATTTTAGAATTAGTGTGTGAATTTCTAAGAAAAAAAGAAAATGCCTGCTGGGATTTTGATTGGGATTGAACTGAATCTATAAGTCAGTTTGAGGGACTGATATGCCAATCTCACCTCGAATTATAATCCCCATGTGTCAAGGGCAGGGCCGGGTAGAGGTAATTGGACCATAGGGGTGGTTTTCCCCATGCTGTTCTCATGATAATGGGTGAGTCTCACGCGATCTGATGGTTTTATAAGTGTCTGGTATTTCCCCGCTTGCACTCATTCTATCTCCTGCCACCCTGTGAAGAGGTGTCTTCCGCCATGATTGTAAGTTTCCTGAGGCCTCCCCAGCCATGTGGAACTGTGAGTCAACTAAACCTCTTTCCTTTATAAATTACTCCGTCTTGGGTATTTCTTCATAGCAGCATGAGAACGGACTAATACAGCACTCATTGACATCTTAACAATACTGGGCCTTCTGACTCATAAACAAGGTATTTCTCTCCATTTATTTAGAATTTCTTTAATTTCATCAATGGTTTTTGGTTTTCAGTGTATGGATTTTGCACATCTTTTCTTAGATTTATGCCAATGTCATTCATATTTCAATGATTCTTAAAATGGTATTTTTCTTTCAATTTCTGATTGATCGTTGCTAGCGCATAGAAATAAAATAGATTTTTTGTACATTGATCTTGTGTCCTGCAGCCTTGATAAATCCATTTACTAGTTCTAGTAGATTTTGTGTCAATTCCGTCAGATTTTCTGTATAAATGATAATGTTAACAAAGGCAATTTTCTTTTACAATAAATACAGCCCCAATGTGCCCGGGGCTGTATTTATTCTAGGTCTGATTGTTCCTGCTACTAAGGCAAGACTCTGCATGCTCTACCCAGTACCCCATGAACAGTAAAGAGTTCCTGTTCCAGTCCGACTAGTGAGGACTGAGCTACTCCTGGCCCTGTGAGGGTGCCGAGTGCTGTGTCCTTCATCCCTCCGGGGGGTTCTCGCCTCAGCCTTGGGTGATTTCCTCCAAAGGTTGTGCTGATCGGTACTCAGCTGAGTGCTCAGTGGGACCCTCTGAGTATCTGTAGAGCTCTTTCTCTGTCCAGCTGTCTTCTCCCCATTGCTCTGTCTTATAACTCCAGCCACCTTGGCTCCCCACCTCTCAGCTCTGTCTCCTCAACTCAGGGACTACACCAGGCTTGACCTGGGGTCCCTGCACCATGGCCTGAAAACTTCCTCAAGACAGTCAGCTGGAACGACCATGCAGCTCCTATATGACCATCAATGGGGGATCACTGCCCTATCTTGTCCAGTGTCTCAGAAACTAGTCTTCAGCTTGTTGTTATTGTTCTAGGAGGCAGACACATCAGTCCCCATTTCTCCATCTTGACCAGAAGCAGAACTGTTTTCTTCTTTACACCAAATCTGTCTCTGCAGTAACTGCCCAGCTGCTGGAACAAACCCAGGCACATACACGGGCTGGGCCTGGCCCTTGTCCCCAGTCCCCTGCAGGGTGGAAGGAGATGAGCTGCAGGGCTGTCAGAGCACTCGTGGGCCTGGGACACACAGTCCTAGTGTAGAGACAGACACCTTTGCTTGCCATGCCTTGAGAACAGCCTCCTCTCCTCAATGACGAGGACTCTGCAGGAGCCAGAACTTAGCTCTGGAAAGTCTTAACAAGAAGACTGCTTCATAGCGTTTCTTCTCAGGAACATTTTGATTGTAAATAAGGAGAGCCTGGCGCCATGCCTCACGCCTGTAATCCCAGCACTTTGGGAGGCCGAGGCAGGCAGATCACAAGGTCAGGAGATCGAGACCAGCCTGGCCAACATGGTGAAACCCTGTCTCTACTAAAAAAACAAAAAATTAGCCAGGCATGGTAGCACATGCCTATAGTCCAGCTACTCGGGAGGCTGAAGCAGGAGGATTGCTTGAACCCAGGAGGCAGCGGTTGCAGTGAGCTAAGATCATACCACTGCACTCCAGCCTGGGTGACAAAGCGAGACTCCATCTAAAAACTAAATAAATAAATAAATAAGGAGAGAACATGAGAGAAAAACAATGCCTCCAAGCCTCTCAAAGACTGAGTGGTAAGGAACATGAGAAAACTGGGGAGAAGGGAACCTAGAGGCCACCAGCAATCCAACCAGCCTCATCATCACTGCGTGTCACCATGCCTCTGGGCTGCACCCTCTTTGCCCCTAGTGAGAATAGCTGAGGAGGACCCATGAGAAGCTGAGCCTATTTGGTCTTAAATCATGGTCTCTGCACCTGCCTCAGCTGAGTCAGATGCACCCAATCCTTTATCTGGGCACAGCTTCTCCAGCTGATAAGGAGCTTGGACACAGGTCATCACAAGTGACATCTGCTATCCCATGTCATCCTTACAACAGGCCTGTTCAGAAGGCAGGAGCAGTGCTGGTGTCCCCATTCTACAGATGAGGAAACTAAGGCTTAGGATGGGTCAGTTTTTTGCCCAGGCCCACGTTAGAAGTAGCCAAGGCAAGACCACAGCCCTGGTTGTTCAGGCTTCTTTTCACACTGAGAATTTGCCTGGAGAAGTCAAGGCTCCCTGTAGGAGACTGTGGATTTCACGGGCTTGGATTTCTGAGCCCATTCCCATCCGTACCTCCTCATGCCGCCCCAAAGGAGCTCTCTGACCAGTAGGAGACACAGAGGACTCCACCCTTCCTGGCCCACATGAGCTCTCCTGTCTTTTTTTTTTTTTTTTTTTTTTTTTTTTGAGATGGAGTCTTGCTCTGTCACCCAGGCTAGAGTGTAGTGGCACCATCTCGGCTCACTGCAACCTCCATCTCCCAGGTTCAAGTGATTCTCCTGCTTCAGCCTCTTGAGTAGTTGGGATTACAGATGTGCACCACCACACTTGGCTAACTTTTTTGTGTTTTTAGTAGAGATGGGGTTTCGCCATGTTGGTCAGGCTGGTGTCAAACTCCTGACCTCAAGTGATCCGCCCATCTCGGCCTCCCAAAGTGCTGGGATTACAGGTGTGAGCCACCACGCCCAGCCCTGTCCTTTGTCCTTTTTTTTTTTTTCTGAGACGGAGTCTCATTCACACTGTCACCCAGGCTGGAATGCAATGGCACAGTCTTGGCTCACTGCAACCTCCGCCTCCCATGCTCGAGCCATTCTCCTGCCTCAGCCTCCCAAGTAGCTGGGATTGCAGGCATATGCCACCATGCCTGGCTAAGTTTTTTGTATTTTTAGTAGAGATGAGGTTTCACCATACTGGCCAGGCTGGTCTTGAAGTCCTGACCTCAAGTGATCTGCCCGCCTCGGCCTCCCAACATGCTGGAATTATAGGCATGAGCCACTGCGCCTGGCCCTCTCCTGTCCTTCGAGAGAACGTTTCCACTGTCAGAGTTGCTAGCTGCCTAGCTTCATGGGACTGCAAGGCTCCTGCCTCACCAGAGTGTTTTATAACGAGTCAGGTGGCAGGAGCGCTTGGTATGCGCACATATGTGTTTGGACTAGTGCATCAGTTAGGCTACCGTGATGGGGAAATAAAGAGCAATGCCCCAGAATGTTGACCACAAAGGGTTAACCCAAACTCACGGCCATTCCTGACTCTGAGAAGGCCAAAGCTGCTTTGCTCCACATCAGGGATGCAGCGCGGGCACTGCTTGTTGGCAAATCAGCTCCCAAATGCTCAAGTTCTGCATCACGGAACCTGAAGAGGGTCCCTGGTGTCTGCCTCGGCTTTCTGGATGTATCCAGTTGGGTGGTTTTGTGCTACCCATGAAAGAAGCAGGACATTAAACATTTGAGATAGGATTGGAGGACAACGGAAAGAAATCTCTGTGTGTGTGTGTGTTTGTGTGGAAGTATAAAAACCCCAAGTCTGTGTTTTCCCCAGAGTATTAATTACAGCTGGAGAGGAGGCTTGTCCGGGCATGTTCCGCTTGGGCAGAGTAATTTCTCCCTGGTTTTCGGGGAGCACGAGGCGTCACGGTGCAGAGAGCAGGACACACACCTCTCTCTCAGGCTTCATGGCTGCCCCGCCTGCTCCGGAGTGGACAGCTTTGCCAAGGCACAAGCCAGAGGGAACGCAGAGAGCCCGTGGATAGTGCCAGGGAGGAGAGGCAAGATGGTGAGATCTTGACACAATCCCACTTAAGACAGAACAGGCGACGAGAGAGGCCTGTGAGCAGCTTAGAAGGAGGAGCAGGCCAGGTTCCCTCCTACGGAGTAAGGGCAGGGAAGACATGCGTCCCCGGCCGGCCTGGCTGCCCACACCTGGGTCCTTCTGACCCTGCAGACCTTACACTGATGCTGATTGCAGGGCCCCTGGTCTCTCCAAGGGATCCATAGGGGGAGGTCCACAAAGAAGGCGGGTTTTATCGCTGTTGGTGGCTAAAAAGTTTCGGTACCTATCTGCTCCCCACTAAGCAAAGTGGAGGTCCCCGCAATGTGATGGTTACAATTCAGCACTAGCCTTGGCATTACCAGCTCAGGAGGAAAAACCAACACGGAGGCCCCAAGCACACCTTCCCTGCCCCTGGATTTCTCCCACCCTTATCTGGATACTGAGGCCACCTGCCTGCATCCCTTGGGCTGGTCAGGGTCTTCCTGGGCACTTTGCTTTTGGCCTCTTGGCCATCACATGTGCTCCAGTCATAAGCCATGGAATAGGGAGTAACACCCACCAGTCAGCCTTCCCGCGCCGCCACCCCCCAGCCAACCATGAGCGGGGCCCTGTGCTGAATCCTTCTATATGGCAGAGTCCCCCAGTGGCATGAGAGACCTGCTCATCTCATGTGCAGTGAGCACACATGACATGCTTGAGATGCAAGAAGGAGCCAAACAAAGCCCCTGCCCTGGGCAAGCTGATGCTCAAACAATACTCCCCCTCCTAGGGCTGGGCTGGACATCTGACATCCATGGGGGCCCCTCCCTCTGATCTATGGGATTGAAGGACACCGGCCCGGGAGGAAAAGGGGAAACCACTCTGAAACTGAGGCCCAACCTGCCTCCGTGGATGTTCCCTGGCTCGCTGCTTCGCTGGATCTCTCAGGACTTACTTTGTCCCTCCTCTGCAGGAATTAGCCTCTGGGGACTCAACACACAGTCCTGGTGGTCTCGGCCAAAACCAGCAAGAAGTCTCCGTGTGACTCCTTTGCTGGGTGTCCAGCCTGCCAAGTGGCTGGCGCTTGCCGATGAGTTAGAGGAAGAGGGAAGGAGGGAGGGAGGAGACTCGGGAGTGAGAAAGGGGAGCGAGACAGGGTTGGAGGCACCGCAGCCTTCTGCCGCTTCTGCAGATCCTCCACGCAGGCCAGAGCGCGAGGTCACTGCCCAGAATGCTGAGTGGGTTCCCCCAGGCCTGGCAGGTCCCAGAGCCTCCCGAGCAACTTGGCAGAGCTGGAGTATGTCCTTTTCCGGTCTCACGCTGGTATAGAAATTTGCCAGCCTCGCGCTCCCTCTTTCCTAACTCACATACCTGGAAATGCCCATGTCCCTTGATTAATGGTGATTTTTTTTTTTATCCAATACCTGTGTGCCAGACCCTCCACCCTGGTGATTGCTAAACCCCCATAGTCACCCCGGGAAGGCAGATGTTGCCGTCCCCGCTCTACCAAAAAGGGAACGGAGGCTCAGAGAGGTTAAGTAATCTGCTCAAAGCTGCCCAGCAGGACAGCAGCTGTTCTGGAATTTGAGCTCGGGTGTGAGTGTTGCCACATCCTGGGCTCCTTCTGCTCCACAGGGTGATGCCCAGGACATGCTGGGTGCAGTCACAGACCCCAGGCGTTCTCTTGGCCATGGTGGGAAGGATAGCAAGTGACTGTCTTGGCCATAGTGGGAAGGATAGCAGGTGACTGTCTTGGCCATGGCGGGAAGGACAGCAGGTGACTGCTAATCAAGCCCGGAAGCCATCCCCACCTCCCCATGAACACCTGCCCTTACAGAATCCTCAGGCTGGGCAGAGATGGTCATGAGGTCCATCTTTAGACACCTGGCCCACCTCCTCTTCAGGGAATGTGCTGTTGGGGGTGACGCTAATACTGTTAAAGCCCAGGTTGGACTGTGCCCCTCCTCTGCTCCAAATCCTCCTGTGACTCCCACTTCTCTTGGAAAAAGGCCAAAGTCCTCACAATACCCTCCCATATAGACCTCCGATGATCTGACCACCTCTCCCACTGCTGCCCGCCCACGCTCATTACTGCAGCCCGTGGGCCACCTTGCTGGTTCCCCAAATAGCTAGACACATCCCCATGATGTGGAATGCCCTTTGCCGGGGGTATTCTTTTTGCTGGAATATTCTCCCTAGAAAGCCTCAGAGCCCCTTCTTTGGGTTCATCCAGATGGGCCTGAATATCACCTCATCAATTACGCCCACTCTGACCACCTGGCTAAACACTGCAGCACCCTCCCCTGCCCTCCCAGACCCCCACCCTGCTTCCCTCACCACTATCACCCTTTGACATGCAAGACAATTTTCTAATTAATTTTGTTTGTTGACTCTCCTCCCCAGTACAGGGTAAAACCCAGGAGGGCAGGAAGGTTAGCCTGTTTGGTTCAAAACTGAGTCCCTGGTGTGGAACAGGCCCAGCCTGCAGTTGGCACCTCACACACATTTATGGACTTGCTGACGAGGCAGAAAGGACCCAGTACCCCCTCCGGCTCTGCCCAGCAGCCCCCTACCCAGCCAGGGTCCATGGGTCTCGAGGCACGGATACAGGTTCCCCTTGGCTGTAAGGAGTTCCAGAGTCAATCCAGCAACCAAGCACTGGGCTGAGCACTTACAGAACTGATCCAGGGGGCTGGACACATGGCTCATGCCTTTAATCCCAGCACTTTGGGAGGCTGAGGTGCACAGATCACTTGAGATTAGGAGTTCGAGACCAGCCTGGGCAACATGGTGAAACCCTGTCTCTACTAAAAATACTAAAATTAGCCAGGTGTGTTGGTGCACGCTTGTAATCCCAGCTGTTCCGGAGGCTGAGGCATGAGAATCACTTGAACCCGGGAGGTGGAGGTTGCAGTAAGCCAAAATGGTGCCACTGCACTGTAGCCTGAGCAACAGAGTGAGACCCTGTCTCAAAAAAAAAAAAGAATGGAGAGAGGGGAGAGCAGCGCTGGGGAGGGGACTGGCCAGCGAGTGATGCCCAGGGAGGAAGCTTAAGATTGAGAGACGGACGAACTTTCCAAAGCGGGAGAGGCTGACTGTGCAAGCGACGTGGGCTGTGTACTTGCTGGTCTCCTTTCATTGAGGACTGGATGGTGAGGCAGGGGCGTGTTTTGTGTAGGTCACGTGTGTGAATGGTCAAAGGGCACTGGCTCCTGGGGTGTCTTTAGTGGTGTGCCACAAGGCTCGGCTCTCAACCCTATGCTAGTCATGCCTTTCACCAGCGGTTTGCATAAACATTTAGTAGGCATGATGATCAAATTCTGATTCCTCTAACGAGAAGAAAAATAACTAATAGTTCTCCTGGTGAGCTGGCTAGCACCAGGGGTAAAATTCACTAAATGTAACAAGGCTAAATGTAAAATCTTACTCTGAATTCCAAAAACATGAGTTGGATGAGTACAAGAGGAAGAAGACTTGGGGCTGTCACTGATCACAAGTTCAGTACAATTAGAGGGACCAGATGACACCCCCTCCAAACTGGAGCCCTGTTAATAATTACGGTGTAAACGAGTCGTGTCCCTGGGAAGCTGGATGGACAGTGACTCCAAAGCTAAGTGGCTGCCCTCCAAGCTGACTCTGTTTAGATGGCATGCGTAAGGTCCACTCCGCATCACTGCAGGGGATCCCTGGGCCTCAGAGCCACCTGGAATGTTAGTTTCACCCTGGAGTTCCCAACTGTGGGCCGGGGGATGTTTCACAGACAAGTGGACAAGACGGGGTGGAGACCCAAATACACCCTAAAGGAAATGGCCCTGGTGACCAGCGCTGTGTGCCCAGAGGAGGAAAGAGCTGGTTGGTCTGTCTTGGAAAGCTCAAGGGCTGGCCTGCGGAAGAGGAAGGCACGCAATGCCTGTGGCCTCGGATGGCGGAACTAAGATCAACAAGGAGAGTCTGGAGGAGACAGATTTCAGGCTGCCTAAAAGAAGAACTTCCTGACCATGACAGCTGGCAGCCATCGGGTGGGCTGCCTGGATTCCCTGTCCTTGGTCCTTGGAGGCATCTGCAGTGGGGAGGCTGCAGAGGAATTGCCTACGTCCTGGAAGGGGAGAGGCCAGGTGACTCCGGAGGCTCTTGGTGGCAGGTAATGCCTCAGTGACCACCATATGTTCCTGTTTGGGAAAGAAGAATCTGCCCAGAGACTCTTTCAATCAGGACGCACGCAGAGAGCTGGCAAGGTGTGCGGAAGACGGCATTCAAGCCTGCCTTCCCCCAGCGCTCCCCATCTTCCCTTCTGCTGTCTCTCTCCGCCTCCCAATATACACACCTTCGCCTCGTTCCTCTCGGCCCCTCTCTCAATGCTGAGGTGGATTTTCCCTTCCTAAGTCCCCTCTCCTGCTGCTGAATTATTGAAAGTGTTGTTTGCTTTATTGCTGTGTTGTGGGGGGGCGCGGGTGGCACACTGCCGCAGAGCAGCTGAGCTTGGAATGTGTGACAGCCCAGGACAGCTGCCCAGGCCTCAGAATCCCCTCCCCAGAATCCCTCAGTGGGGGAGTGTCCTGCACCCCAGCCCCTCTTTCTTCTCCCTTCATCATTATTTATTCATAGCTGCTGGCGTTCTGACCAGAGGATGCCGCATCCTCTTCATGTCTCACACCACCGGCCCGAGGACTGTGGGCAGAATGTGCGGCAAATGTCACAGCCTGGCCCAAGTGCAGGGTTGGGTTTCCATGCCAGGGTCTGCAGGGACCAGCCCAAGACCTCCAGGGTGTGTGTGGAAGTGGTCTGCCCACTGGGGGTTGCCCCAATGGGGCTGCCACATTGGTACATTTCTAGGGGAAGGGTCTGCGTGCAGAGGTGTGTATGGGACCATGCATGTTTATGCAGCTATGTGTGTGTGCAGGGGGATCAGGGCATCCATGCATGTATGTGCAGATACACATGCAGCTGTGTGTGTGTGCAGGGGGATTGTGTATGTGTGCAGATACACATGCAACTGTGTGTGTGGTCTGCTGTTGCCACATGTGCACTCAAGGTGTGGATTTTTAGAGCAGAAACACTGGAACTTAACTTGGCAGAGGTCCTGCCTGTAAGCCCATGTTTTGAGGGTGGTGGAGTGGCCACCCCAGAATTTAGAGGATGCCGGAGACAGGCAGCTTGTTTGAGGAAGCCACTGGCCATATGGGCAGGTCCCCAGGGCATGCAGGAAAAGGTGGCAGACCCACACCCCGACACCCCAGACGTGCAGCCTGTGAAATTCACCCAGACCCTCCAGAATGGAGCCCGGAGGACACAGGCTACAGAGGAAACTGCTTCTTTCTCACCCTGTGCTCCCTAAAGAGCAACCCAGCCCATGCCCGGCCACCTCTTCATTCTCTATTCAGCCCCGCAGCTGGCATTTGGGCATCTGCACCATGCTGGCCGCCCTGACAGGACATGTGTGGCTGAGCCCCTGCCCTCTAGGAGCTGCCTGTGTGCCCAGGGCAGGGACTGTCCAGTCCACATGCAATGACAAGGCTGTGGGAGGGGGACACGGAGGAGGGGCTCAAGGCCATCTCTGGTGGGCACTGTCATCCTGTGAGCTTTCTGAGCCCAAAGTTCAACTTTCTGGACACATGCAAGAGGACATGTGACTGCTGACCAGCCTCAGCAAGGGGCTACAGAATGCTGTCCAGAGTCTCAGGTGCAGGGGCTTGTGCCAACTCAGGGTCCTCAGAGCTCTGGCCCTTTCAAAAGAACAGGAGCTTCCCCAAACAGCCCTGGAGCAGGCTTGGTCCTGCCATCCCAGCTTAGACATGAGGACACCAAGGCGGGGAGCAGTGACGCAGCCCACAGAGGCTGCAAGACTGGCAGTGGCAGAGCTGGTAAATTTTTGGTTTAGATGAATCTCAGGCCTCTGTACCTTCTGGCCAGGGCTGGTTCCTTGGCGTGAGCTGGCACAAAGTGTTTGATCCCCAGGGAGCCATAAAGGTCCTTAGACCTGCTGGAAATCAGGCAGCAGGTAGAAATCAGGCTGCAGGTAGAAATCAGGCAGCAGTAGAAATCAGGCAACGGGTAGAAATCAGGCAACGAGTGGAAATCAGGCAGCAGGTAGAAATCGGGCAACGGGTAGAAATCAGGCAGCAGGTCCCTAGGGCATCGGTTCCAGTGGAATACCTGCTTTCCTACCCTCCGGTGTTTGTGGCTGGTGGAGGTTTTGGGGCAGTCTCGTTCTAGAGCTTGCAACATGAGCAGCAACTCATACTTCTGCCCTCTGCACCCCTCCCCATCTGCACCTCCACCCTTCCCCACTCCTGCCAGGCATCCGTGCTAGCCCCAGAGACTCAAAGCTGATGCTGCTGCCTGCATCCTGGCACCTCCCCTGGGCTTGCCCAGCCAGAGAGCTATGGGCGGCGGCCTTGGAGGGGAGCCAGGGAGCAGAGCCAGAGGCTCCAGCCACCGACCCCCACCTCCTCCTTCCCAGCAAGCCCTCCTTCCACTCAGCCAGGTCCCCATGGAAGGAGTGACAGCGTGGGAAGACTTGTGTGGATCTGGAGTGAGCCATCACCGAGGACCATCGTGAATTCACCTGGACCCCACCTTACCATAGCTGGACACAGTTGGATTGGGGGGCCCAACCCTCCAGGGAAGGAAAGTCCTGGGTGTTCAGTCAGGGGCTGGCCCTTGAGGCCACCAACCCAGGCCCAAGGGGTCAGGAGGCCCCCCAACATGCATCACTCACTCTCCAGAGGAGAGAGTGGAAGCATGGAGCAGAGCCAGCCTGTGAGACCCCACGCAGCCACCACTCTGCAGCCACCCCAACACTAACCGGCCTCTGGGCCTCAGTGTTGCTCATTGGAAGAAATTCTGAGAACCATAGAAGTCTCTTTTGTCTATTCAGAGAGCAGGCAACAGCCCAGGGGGGCTCTGGCCTTCAGGCCGATGGTGGAGTGACCTCCCCACCGGGCCCTGGACCTGGGGTTCCTGAGTGTATACAGCCCATGGGTGGCACTGGCCAGAGATGATGGGCAGCGAGGCAGGTCGGCTGGGAGGCCTCTGTCAACGAAGCTCAGCTGGCATCAGCCTTTCGGCAGGGCTGAGCAGAAATCCTCCCTGCAGGGCAGTGAGTCCCCAAAGGTCCCAGCACCCAGCAGCGTGGGTTAGTGGAGAAGGCATCGGAGTCCCTCAGGGATGGGGCGTCCTGGAAAACGCTGAGGTAGGACAGACATTAGATGCAGGCTCTCCCGCAGGCGGCGGCTCCACCTCCCCACACTCCACCCTCTCACCCCTCGCTGCACCCAATGCACATTCAACTTCTGCGCCTTCGTCTCTGATTGGCCCGTGTTCCAGGCCTGGAGAGCCGCCCCCGCCTCTGCAGGAGCTGCTCCTCCTCCCTCCCTGCTGCTCCGGACTTGGGGCTGGGGTCTCCAGGCGGTGTCTCTTCTCTGTCACTTCCAAATCTCATCTCCCACCCTCTGAAGCCAAGAGAGACCTTTCGAGAATTGTTCTAACCTTCAGTAAAGTGTCCTCCCCATCCCCGTCCCCATTCCGGTATCCGTGAGATCTGCTAGGCTGGAAGGTTCTGTGTCCCCCCGCTCCACACGCACACACCCTCCCCTGGGTCCCCTGCTTGACGAACGCTGGAATCAGGACACCGTAGCTCAACTCTGAGCAGAGATCCGGGCAGCAGGAGTGCTGGGACAGGGCAGTGCCCGGCAGAACCCCATCGATGGGCAAGCGGAAAGCAGGCACGGAGCTGAGCAACCTGGGGAAATACAGCGAGAGAGGCAGAGACACAGGGAGGGGGAGAGAGGACTTGGAGTGAGCAGGAGCGAGAGGGAGGCAGAGAGGAGAGCCGCACTTTCTAAGACAGCTGCAAGTGACAGCTAAACTGAGCACCAGCGTTGGGGAACCCAGCCCCTACCCCCGCCAACCTGCCAGCGGCCGCCGCTCCCCTGATTGGGTCTCCTCCCTGCCTCCCCGGGAGCCTGCCGTGGAGCCGCGGTTCCGAAATGATGATGTATTTTTGGGTATGTACCAAGCGTGGACTGCGTGTTGCTTTTTCACTCTGGGCAGATCTGGGGCGGAAATGTTGGGAGGCTCAGCGTGCCCACCCCACTCCCCGTGCCTTCCCAGACCACGCCAGCCTTCCCCCAGGGCCCAGCAGGCAGGGGTGCAGGTTGGAGGGGTCCCCAGGCAGGAAGTGCTGGCTGTCGGCCAGACTCTTCTAGGTGAGCCTCAGATGCAGATGGTGGGGCTGGGACAGGGGGCTGGGCCCAGGCTCCAGAAATACCCTGCAGGGGTTACACTAGCCCAGCCCTCTCTGGACGCTTCCTCAGCCCAGTCTTAAGGGAAAACCTTGGCAAATTCCCCCAGCCCAAACTTCAGATGGCTCCCAGGAACCCAGCACACCAGCCCCAGGCCCACAAGCTCCCCTCCCCCTTATCCTGTGCCTTTACTCCTCCCGCTTCCCGTACAAAATCAAATGTGGGAAACTGGACCCCGGGAGGGAGTGATGGAGCGTGGCTATGAGCCCCAGCCAACCTCTTCGGAGCGCTGAGCCCAGACACGAGCAGCTTGCAGAGACCCGGGGGAGAGTAGGCACCCCCACTCTGCAGCCTCCCCCGCCTTCCTCTGCGAGCCCCTGCGCCTTTTGACAAAGGAAATGAAAGATCAGGGTAGGGGTCTGGGCCAGACAGGCCTGAGGGGACAGTGCCAGGCGAGGCCAAGCAGGAAGGGGCCCTCACTGTGAGGGGACAACCAGGCCATCCTAGTTCAATTGGGCAGAACTGGGAGAAGGAAAGGTTTAGGGTATGTGTGTGTCTGTGTGTCTTTGTGTGTGTGTGCACGCGTACGCACATGCACACACTTAGGAGAAGGCTGCGTATCCCGGAATCATCAGCCTCTAGGCTTGCGCAGAGGTGGTTTAGAAATCTATGTGAATTTGTTGTGCTTTCCATATAGGGTGAACTTTCCCCCTGCGCCCAGCCAGCAGCCTCAGCCCAGGAACACTTCCCAGGGCAGGGCCGCCCCACATCCGGGTACCCCTTCCCAGCCCGCCCTCCCGGCTCCAGACACAATCTACCCTGCAGCATGGAACTCCAGGGCCACAGTCCAGCCCCGTCACCAGGAGAAGGGCTCAAGGGCCCTGGAGCCCCACTGGGAGGGCCTGACCCCGCACAGGTGCCTGTGGGGCCCACACCAAGCAGCTGGACTGTGGGCCCAGCAGGGGGTCCACAGAGCAGGCTGAGGCCACAGGAGCCATGGCAGCCATGAAGGGACAGACAGCCCCTGGGAGTCAGAATGGCCGGAGTCAAGCTCACCGCTGGTCACCCCACAGGCTGAGCTCTGCTGTGCTTTGCTGACTCTGCTCCCATTCAGGACAAAATTGGGGCAAGGTGCTCCGGCCTCCACGTCTGCACAAAGGCCTTTGGTTCTACCAAGAAAGCCCTGATGTGTCCCACCAGTCCCCCTCCTCATTCTTCAAGGCCAGCCTCAGCGGCCACTTCACCAAAGACATTCCCGGAACCACAGGCAGAATGGACCCCTGTTCCCTGACCTCCCCGCGTCTCGGCTCCCGGCCCTGACCTGGCACGCGTGAGCTGGCCTAGGAGCCACCTCAGAGCTGGGAGGGGGCTTCCCTCTCTGGTTGGGGTCTGGTTGCCGGGCTCCTCTGGGAGTCTTCCTCCCAGAACTCCCCCTCTCCCCAAGCAGGGGCTCTGCCTGTCCTCAGCCACGCTCGGCCAAGCCCTGGGGGCCGGGCCAGTGCTCCTTTACTGTACCTGCCAGGCTATTTTGGGGTGGGATGGAACCTGATCTGGGAGCCTCTCCTTCTCATCTTCCCAGGAGCCAGATCCCTGGCTCCACTTCCAGGCTGGGTTTTGGAGCTGGGCAAAGAACCGGGCCCCCATAGGAGGACCCTCCTCCTCTCCTGCTGTCCTTTCCTGAGCCATGTCACCCATCCCAGCGTGGGAGATGGCACCCAAACGCTGCCACCCCCCAAGTCCATACCCCACCAGGACCCCCTCCCAGCCTCACCAGCTCGATTCCTTTTGTCCACCTGATGCCCACACACTCCTTAAACTCACACTAAAAAATGAGCCTTGAAAACTGCTGCTTCCTTCAGACTGGCTTCTCCTTGCCCTGCGGATCACCAGTGGGTACCACCATCCACCCGACCTCAGCTCCCGGAGTGGGTCCTGCCTCCCTCTACCCCCACTTCCCACTCAGCTTCCAGGTCCAGCCCCAATCCCACCTGCCCCAAGCAAATCTAACCTTCGTAACACAGAGCACCAACTTCTCCCCACCCTGCCCTCTCAGCTCCACCTCACCCCGCACCTCCTTCCGGCTCCTCCCTAAGCCCCGTGGCCCAGCCAGGCTGAGCTGTTCCAAGGTTAATCCGAACATCTGCCTTGTTCTCCGTTGGGCTTGCTCCACCTAAAAGAACGCCCTCCCTCCCACCCCATCCCCCTAACTGGCTCCTGCTTGACTTCAGGGTGAGCTTTCGGGCAGAGAGACATGAGGGGCTGCTGCAGGCATGGAGTCAAGGGCAGCTTAGCTGTCACCACCTCCAGGAAGCCCTCCCTGGGCACCCCACAGCCAGATGCCATTTCCTCCTCTGCACCCCTGCCCTCATCCTTGGGTGCTCCTGTTACCCATTCACCCCTCCATCTCCCCTCCGCCTGCAGTTCCCTCGAGCACCCTGGCTGGGTCTTGTTCAGTTCTTATTTCTGGTACCTGCCCTGTGTCTCATGTTGGGCTGGGGCTCTGGGAACCCTGAACACTGAAATAAATGAGTGAGTGAATGAAGGAATGAGTCTGTTCCGAGATGCAGGACGGGACCTGGCCAGGGGCATCCCCTGAAGCAGCAGCTCTGTAGGGATCCCCACTCTTGTGCAGCCTCCCCTCCCATCCCCGAGTGAACATGTCTCCACCTCCCATGGGCATAGCTTTTCAAGGGCAGCACTGGAGATATTGTTACTCCCACTTTAAGGCTGGCAAAGTTGCCACCAATGATTCCTGTGCTTATTGCAAAGGGGACAGTTGCCGGCAGAGCCAAGGGGCCTGGCCTTGGCCAAGCAAGAGTGGGTTGCAGGGAGGAACCTGCCTCCAGGCCCTTTCAGCCTGGCTGTGCGGGGAAGGGCTCCCCTTGGTAGGCAAGGGTGTGGAGGTCACTGCTGTTCTGTGAGAGAGGTCCAGAGTGGGGGGCCTCCTGCCTGCTTTGGGGGCATCTCTGCCTTTGGATGGTTCACCTGGGGATATCCCTGGAGGAGGGCTGCCACCACAGCGGGGAGACAGGGGCCTGGGGGTAAAAAGCCTGCTGGGGTCTGGGCATGGGCCCAATGGCAGGGGCAGGGGACTCGTGTGCGACTCGTGTTCCTCAGGCCTGCTCTGGGATCTGGCTCTGCCACTCAGCAGCTGTGTGACCCTGGACAAGTCACCAAGTCTCTCTGAGCCTCAGGTGGCTCATCTGTAAAGTGAGATCAGGTTGGGAGAGAATCACTGTTTGCGTGTTCCGTGCCCAGTCAAGCAGGACTGGGATATTTGCTGGCAGGACAGGGAGACGCCAGAATGAGTGGGCATGTGATCCTGTCACCACCTGGGTTCTGCCCACTGCCACAGAGAAGCCCACACCAGCTGTGGGGCCTGTGCTCTGGGCCTGAGGGGCCATGGTACCTTCCTCCCTGCAGGAGACTGGGCTCAGCCCAACGTGCTCCTCCTCTCCCTCCTCTCACTCCTGCCCCCTGGCCTCATGCTAGTCCTACCTCTAAGCTGCTCCTAGAAAGCCCCGCCCCTCCTTCCTGCCTGTCCCCTGTCCATCTCCACTCCAGGCCCTCCTGGTGGTCCCAGCCAGAGAGCCCTCCCCACCTGCTCGGTGGTCCCCGTGGTCTCCACCTTCTACTGTCAGGTGGGCACCACTTCCTCACATGGACCCCGTGTCCCAAGAATGCCACACGCTGCAGAGACCACGGTGGCTCTCAGAGCCTCCTCACAGATGGCGTCTCAGCTCGCCTCACCTACAGCTGGGAGGCAAACAGGCTGGGCTGCTCTCCCCACCCAGCTGGGGGGTCACAGAGGTGGCAGTGACATATCCAGGTCACCAACCCAACTGTGATGTCCAGGACCAGAACCTGGCCTCCAGTTCCAAAGCCCAGACAGTTACATCTTGATCCCCCACTGGGCTGAGGACGCTTGGGGACAGAGGACAAGGGCTGGACCCCTGGGTGACCCCGAGACCATCAGCTCCAGCCCTGCCCCTGCTGCTTGCAAGGCTGTCGGGTTAAACCTGACACTGGCTCTGACCTCCACTCGGGAGCCCTCAGGACGACGTCCAAATGCCTGCACCAGCATCCACAGCCGCCAGAGTGGCTTCCCACTGTCTTGGGGACAAAAGCGAAGGACACATTGAGCCTGGCTTGTGCCCATCACGCACCGAGGCACTGGGTGCTTTGCTTCAGGGCAGACTGAGAGAGGGCGGCGCCCAGCGTGGCACGGCTGCCCACAGCAAAGCCAGGCCTGGGGGATATGCTCCTGCTGGGCCTCTGTCCCTGACATCCTCCCCGGGCCCCATCCCAGGCCTTGTCCTACATCCAGCCTTTGGGGACCAGTTTATTCCTCCATGTGCTATTCCCTGAGCCCTGCCCTTCCATCGTCTGTGAGTCCCTGCACACCAGGGGTGCCTGTCTTACCCAAGGCACCAGCAGACTGTGAGCTCCGTGTGGGCAGGAAATGAGGCTGAGCGGCGGGTCGTTCCAGCAGTGCCCTGGAAAGGGGAGAGGCTTGGCAACGACTCAAGGAACAGATGGAGAAAGGAAGGAAGGTTGGAGGGAGAGAGGGAGCGTGTTGACAGTGGTACGTCCTCGGTGTGGCGGAGCAGGTGTCACACGGCTGATCATGAGCAGGGTGCTTTCCAGAGGCGTCTCCTGCCAGGGTCACATCCATAGGTCTGGAAACCAGTGTGACTTTTTGGTTGACGGGGCTGCAGCCCAGAGCAGAGGACCTCCCTGCCCGCCACAGCTTCAGCGTTGCTGGGCTCAGCTCAGAGCTGCACGAGGGCAGCAGCTGCAGTCCCAGGCCTGGGATCTTCAGCTGGGAGCCCTGCAGGGGCCGGCACCTCCCTCCCACTTCCCCCAGAGCCAACCCGATGGGACAAACAGATGGCACAGGAAGATGGCCCGGTGTGTGTGAACATTGCCCTGCCCAGGAAGGGGAAGGGCAGGGAGCCAGGGGGCGGGCTCACGTCACTACCCCCAGCCCTGCAGCCGCTGGGTCTCGCGCGGGAGTGACGGGTGTGGGGGCAGCACCAGTGGGCGGCTTCATAATTGACCGGCACCAGGCGAAGATGCCAAAGCACAATGTCTCCAAATTAGCGGTAATTGCCGGAGAAATAAAGAACAAACAGGGTGAGCTGAATGAGGCTTTCTATAAATATTATGTGTTTTAAAGTTTGCCCTGGAGTAATAGAAGCTGTTTAAACGCTAATATCCTGTCTGTGCATTTAAAACGCCTTGTAATGAGGATTTAGTGTCTGTTTCCTAGGGCTGCCTAGTATCTGGGGGCCCCTGGGCCTGCAGCCTCCTCTCTTGGGCCACCCTCCCAGGAACCTGGGGAACACCCCTCACCTGGTCCAGACCCAGCTTCAGCCCTGCCTGGGAGCCTGGGCTCCTCCTCTCTCTCCCTGGACAGACAGAGGTCAACCCTTCCTGCTTCCTCCGAGACCCCCCAGACGTCCCTCCCACTTGCCCTGCCCCAAGGAACCCCTCTTCTCCCATCTCTTCTTCTCCTCCCTGGGTGCCAGGGTGAGCAGCAGCATCCTCCCGGTCACACTGATCCAAAGTGCTTTGCATCACTTTTCTCAAGAAGAGAGCCCCGCACTCCCTGGTTGCTGGACCTGCGGGCGGGAGAGCTTGTCTGATTAATGAGGAAACAGGGCTTTCCTCCATGAGGCACCTCCATGACCATGTCTGATTTTTATTAAAAAGTCATTAAGCAAAGTGTCTTATCCTGCCAGCGACCAACACACAGCCACTTTCCCGTTGTAAGTGGGATAGCCCTGTGCATTGCCCTGTGCATTTCTCAGAGGCCTAATACCCACGGGTGGCAAAGCTCCGGTGAGGGGCAGTTCCCAAAGAGAGATCCATCATGGGTTACCAACGAAGTTCACTTGACTCCATTTATTTCAGCCCCTCCTGGCAGAGCTGGGCAGTGCCATGCGAGGGTTGGCCGTGGTTCACCGGGCCTCCCAACATCCGCCGGCGCCACCTTCGGAAACAGAACCAAGTCTGGTCCGCTGAGTGTTTAGGGGCTGGTGCCTACAGGTCACAGGCAGCACACAATGTCTTGGCTTCCTCCACGTCCTCAGTTCCCAAAACCCAGCAATGCCCAGTGCAGAACGGCTGAGGAGCCCCTCTGTGCTTGTGCATGGGCTGCGGCCAGCTGGAAAGTCAGGTTTCCTGTGATGTTCACAGCCCTTTGTCCTCGGGGTACAAATGTTCCCAGAGTTATATCTGGTGGGGGTCAAAGACAGGAGGAGAGATTTTAGCTATCAGCTGGTCAATGTTTGTTGGCAATGCCGAGTGGATACACCCTATTTGGTGCAAAGTGGCCCTAATGGTTGCAGTCCCCCAGGGGAAGGCTCACGACTTAGGTGAGTCCTTAGGAAGTCCCCTAAGATAGAAGGACTTAGGAAATCTCACCAAACAACAAGCTTGTGGATAAAGGGGGAGGGACCAGAGGGTAGGGCTGAGCCTGGGGGAGGAACCTCTGGATGGGGCCTACTGGTTGGCAGGGTGGGAGGCAAGGAAGAGGAGGGCCAGCCCTTGACTTCTGTCCTCACCTCACCCTCCCCCATCTGGCTGTTGCTGGATTCAGGTCCTGGGAGCAGTGGAGGGTACATATTTTGGGGGCTTGACGCTGCTGGGGCAAGGCCTGGACTGCTAGTGAAGACACAGCTTCCCTTGTGGTGGAATCTGCAGGGCTGTGGATGCTGGTGCTCCCCGTGTCCTTCCCCTTCCTGGGTGAGTGCAGGGCAGCGAGGCGAGGGAGCCACCTGCTCCCACAACACCACCCTAAACCCTTGACCCTCAACCCTCATCTGCTCACAAGAGAGACAGGGGAACTTTATCCTCTTTTTCATTGTCATTAAAATATTCATGTCCAGGCTGGGCGTGGTACTCACGCCTGTAATCCCAGCACTCTGGGAGGCCAAGCCGGGGGCAGATCACTTGAGGTCAGGAGTTTGAGACCAGGCTGGCCAACATGGTGAAACCCAGTCTCCACTAAAAATACAAAAAATTAGCTGGGCATGGTGGTGTGTGCCTGTAATCCCAGCTACTCAGGAGGCTGAGGCAGGAGAATCGCTTGAACCTGGGAGACAGAGGTTGCCATGATCTGAGATTGCGCCACTGCACTCCAGCCTGGGCAACAGAGCCAGACTCCAAGTCAAACACTGTAGCTGAGGTGACATCTGTTTCCAGGCCCCAGGAAGTTGGCTGGGTCCCCTAGGGGACGGAATGGGCCTGGCTCCTATTTAGAGCCACATACTTTCTCCCCTTCCCCGTCCCTCCCCCACAGCCTGCTTTTCTCATTCTAGGACAAAAGGGGAAACACTGGTAGTTTGGGGACTGCCAGTGACATTTGTGATTGAAAAGGAGCAGAGAGAGTAAGGACTGCAATTATGGGGAGGCTCTCCAGGGCTGGGGAAGAACCAGGCTCTTGGGCCTGGTGAAAAGAAGTAAGTTGCTCTGAAATCTACTCTTTATGAAGAACAAGGAAGGAAGTGCAGAACAAGGAGTCGGGGGTTGTGGTTCGGGGGGCCAGGGGTGAGACTTGACCCCCTAACAAAAGGGTGGCCCCTGCAGGGGTCCTACAGGAAGGAGAAATTGGGAACAGGCAGCGCTGGGAAGCCCGGCTGCAGGAGAGAAGGGAGGAGCAGCCAGAGAGGCTGGAGCAAGTACGGCCGCTTCCTTCCTCCAGGACGAATGGGGAGGGGAGGAGGCGAGAGGAGTCACCTAGGAGCCCAAGCAGAGTAGCCCTGCCCCAGCCCCAGTCTGGAAGAACTCAGGGCAGCCGGTGGCCAAGGGTGTCTAGAGTTTGAAGGTTTTCCTGGAGAAGAGTCCAGAGACCCCAGCCCTTCTCCCTGGGGCCATTTTTCTGCTGTCCTGTCCCTGGCATGGTCAAAGATCCCCAGGTGGGCCCCTGCCTTTGGGTGTTGGTCAATTTCCCCAGTGCAGCGGGACTCCAGGAGGGAGGGAAGACCCCAGGAGACCAGAGCTTTCGGGAGCTTGGTCTGGCCACAACCTCCTGGGCCTGCTGGGGGAGTTCCTTGTGGGCAGGGGTCTCATCTGTCTTGTTCCCCCCCGTATCCCCGTGCCCAGCAGTCAGCCTGGCACAACCCTGGTGCCCAGAAGTGGTGCTAAAAGAGGGCCTAACTGAAAGTCCAGGGTTTAAGGGAGGACCAGGGCAAAGCGTTGTGGTTGCTTTGAGGAGAGTTGCCAGTGGTTCTGGTAAAGGGATCTAGAAATGCCCCAACCAGCAGTGAGAAGTCATATTAGGATTGGGGGAGTCAGGGCTGGAGATGGACCGGGGTACAGCCCTGCCGGAGCCTGGGGCTCTGGCCTTGGGGTGTCTGCAGCTGCCCACCTGTCTGTCTAGCCCCTCTGGGTCTGAGCATGGGAAGGAGGCATCCGCCTGGGGGATAGCAGGGCTCTCCCAAGCTGCTGGCAGCAGTGACACGGCCCCTATCCCTGTTAACTGCACACCAGCGTCCACCTGGAGCCAGTCCCAGCAGCTCTGCTGAAACCTAGGTTCAGCATACAATGATCTCAAAACTTAATCATGGAAAGAAGTTGGGATTAAGGACCCTTCCATTTATCTTCCTGCCTGCTGTGGCTTGTCAACAGCTCAGATCTGGAACGTCCTGCCCATGGTTCCGGAGGCTGAGCGGGCAGGAGGCGGCAGAGGCTGGTGTTGGCAGGGTCAGAGGCACAGGATGCCGTGTGCCAAAATGAGCATCCTGATTCAGGCCCTGTGCCTCTCCACGACGGAAGCCACAGCCGCCCACCAGACCAGCCTGCATCGGGCCGTGCTGCCTGCCAGGAAGCCTGTGTTCCCGCCGTCTGCTCCATGGCCCTCGGCGTGCTGGAGACGAGGACTGAGACCGCCGGACGCTGGAGAAGGTGGTGTAACCTCCATAACTTGGCACCCTTCTGTTGTTTGGGAGCTCCTGCTGTGGGCTGCACCCTCTGCCCATGCCGCACACCATAGCACGTGAGCCACGCACCCCACCTCTTGCTGTATCTCTTCAGGCAACCTCCTCCTGTTTATTTGTATGGAGCAAGAACTATATGCAGACACCTGTGCGCTGGACACTGGGGATACCAAGGTGGCCCATCCCTCTGCAGAGGTGCTCACTGCTCGCTGCCTAGAGGAGGCCAGGACTGAGACCACCAGATGCTGGAGAAGGTGGTGGGACCTCCCAAACTTGGCACCCTCATGGTGTTTGGGGGCTCCTGCTGTGGGCTGCACCCTCTGCCCATGCCGCCCACCCCCACAAGGCACCAGACGTGCGGGCGGAGGGTGGTAGGGCACTCCTCCACATCACCTACCCCAGCCCCATCTCTCAAAGAGCAACTGGCAGAATGTGGCAAGAGCCACCTGACCCTTCAATTCCATAATCCCGCCCCGGCACCATATCCCTGAGAAATAATTCAAAAGATGAAAAAAACTTGACATGCCAAGATATTTATAGCAGCAGAAGAAACCCCGCTGGCAACATCTTAACTTGTCCGCCATCCAGGGATAGTTAACGCCATCAAGGGATAGTTAAGTGAAGTCTGCGGCAGGCACTCGATGGGATATTGTGCGGCCCTGAGACCTGATGGGTAGGAAGTCCCAGTGCAAGGGAAGCCGTCTCTGAATATCGTCAAGTGAAAAAGCAGGACCCCTGATTACAGCGAGGTGAAAACTGTAACCACACCGAGATGAAAAGCAGACACAGCCAGAGAGAAATGAAGACAGTGGCATCAGCGTGAAGACGCCAGGGGTCTGACTCTGAAAAAGTACTGAAGAAATTTAAAAAAAAAAGTTCACAAAAGAATAGCCTCCCTCCTTGACCAGGCACCTGCCCATTGCCCTAACTGGGTGGCCCCCAGCACTCCCCCGCCTGTCATATCCCATATCCCTCCCATATCCCTCCCCCAAGGCAGGTACACTCTTCCCTTGGGCTCCAGAGGTTATCTAGCCAGAGCAGAAGCTGCACCTGCCAGTCTGTTGTTTGTGCAGGGCTTGCTAAGGCACCTCTGTGTGCACAGAAATGCTGTCCTTTCACTGCACATGTGAGCCAGGCGCCCCACCTCTTGCTGTGTCTCTGCAGGCAACCCTGTCCTGTTTATTTGCATGGGACAGGTACTGTGTGCAGACACCTATGCTGGACACCGGGGATACCAAGGTGGCCCATCTCTCTGCAGAGGTGCTCACTGCCTAGAGGAGGACAAAGGCAAGTCCCCAGTATGGGGAACAAGAGGCCACACCTGTGGTGCTGGCTGCAGTTCGTTCCATGGTGCTTTGGAAGTGGGAGTTCCGTTTGGTTCAATGGGTGTGTCCTGAGTGCCTCTGTGCTGCCCGCCACACTCAGCCCTGGAGACACACGGATGAAGCCTTATCCCTGCCCCCTGGGAGGTCCTGGAGCCATGCATTAATAGTTACAGGGCAGGTGCAAACACAGTGATGGGGTTCAAACAATGTGGGCACCCAGAAGGAGGCTCTGGCCTGCTCCTGGGATGGGGGCACGTCACAGAAGGTCTTGTGCAGGAGGGGCCCAGTCACATCACCAACCACAACTCACATGAGTGGCCTGGTGGGAAAGGGGAGGAATGGGCACGTACAGAAAGAGCAGCCAGGGTGGAGATGGAAGTGAGGTCCTGTGGGGCACCATAAGGCACTAGCTGCCATAGCCCACAGCGCAAGGTGCACCATGGGGTGTTAACTTGCTCCCCTAGGAGCAAGCGTGGGGACACAGTCAGAATAATTCTGGCTTCAGACAACATCTCTCCACCAAGAGCTTCCCCTCTGCCTCTGCCTCTGCCTCTGCCTCTGCCTCTGCCTCTGCCTCTGCCTCTGCTTCTGCTTCTGCCCGGGAAGGGCCTCCACCAGCCAGGTGGGCATCTTTCACTCAAGGTTGCTCAATGCCACTTGCCTGGCACCCACACTTCCGTGAGAAGATCAACAGCTTACCATGTTTTCAAAGATACCACCTGGGGCAACAGCTAGAAGCTGGAAGTCATCCAAAGAGAGAAGTCAGCCAGGGGTTGGAGACCCCCACAGAAGGGAAGTGCCTCTCTTCTCTTCCTTGACCCAACCTTCCCAACTGACCCCCAGCCCACCCCTTCTCCGGACTGCTTGGAAGGCTAAGGGGAGCCCCTTTGGGGGGCTTTCCAGGCAGTCAAGGCTGTCGGCTGTTGGCTGGGATGGCCTGGCCGTGTGTGTGTGTGACAGAGACGGTCTGGCTGGGCAGGAAGGACCAAGAGTCTTGGTTCTGTGCCTGAATCCTGTCTTGAGAGCCACAGCTTGGGGCTGACAGCTGGAGACCCGCACTGCCAGCAGCATCTCAGCTCTGCTGTATCCGCTCAGTTATGGTTCTACCAACAGAGGGGAGAGGGAGTGTTTCTGCAGTGACTGTAAATAAGCCTTTCCCTCCAACTGCAGGAAGAAGGGAGTGAGGGGAGAACAAAGGGAGGGAGACACCAAGAGCTAGCCAGAGAAGGGTCACCTTTCACCCAGCCCAGCCGAGGCTCCCGTGGTCCCGGACTTGTGGCCCATATTGTTTTTAAAGAAAGAGCCAAGACATTGATTAATTTTATAGCTAAACAAATAACCATTCCTCCTTTCGGGGGCAAGACTGTCTGGCTGCAAAAGAGCTGAGGATGAGCAAGAAGAGAGAAGAGGAGGGAAGGAGGCGTGAGCGTGCAGGAGGTGCTGTCTGGAGGTGCCCCAGTGTGCACCCCAGTCTCCAAGGGGCCGACGGGAAAGTTCCTGAAGGAAAGCCCTCCCCAGAGGGCAGCACAGAGACTGACAGACACCCCCTAGAAGAGAGAAGGGAGCTCAGGCCCGTGAGAGGAGAGTGTGTTCCAGAGTGTCCTGTTCCTGGAAATTGTCCCAAAAAATCCCAGATCCCTTTGCCCAGTGGGCTGACCCCATAGTCCACAGGCCCAGCGACCCAGCCCTGGCCTGGCCACAGAGAATAACCGAGGGGCTTCTTGATGAAGCTTGCAAGGGACCCTGGTGCCATGCTGGAAACAGTCCAGGCCTTGCTAGGGGTGGAGCAGCATCCAGGCACCTCTGACCACAGCTCCCTGACTCTGGCCTGAGGCCATTGAGCAGGTGGCTAATCCAGGGACACTGGGGGTCTCACTCAGGTCCAGCAGTGAGTTTGGGAACATGAAGAGGCAGTTTCAACTCTGTACCTGCCCTGGTAATGTGGGAAAGGAGCATTTCATTCCTGTTAAATACGAACCATTAAGCCCAATAAGCTCATTAGACCATGGGCGATCATCTTCTTCATACTTTCTTCTGTTTTCTGAATGTTAAAACAACCCTACTAATTATAATATTAGGCAGAGGTACTTTTAACCCAGTAAGCATTTGGAAACTCTTCTACTGGGGAGGCAGGCAAACAGAGAAAACTTGTGTGGCTTTTTTCTTTGCATGGGAAACTTCAGATTTCAAATCTTGTCTGTCTTCGTCTGGAGTTTTCTCCCCAAAGCAGAGCTTGAGACAAGGGCTTGCATGCAGGAGGTTTATTTTGGGAAATGAGCCAAATGAAAGGGGCTGGGAAAAGTGAAACAGGAAGGAAGAAAGCCATTCCAGGTGTACCATCGAGTCAAGGAGATGGGGAGTGGTTCCAAGGCTCAATCCGATTAGAAGCCGTTCCAGGCACACTATCGAGTCGAGAAGATGGGGAGTGGTTCCAAGGCTCAATCCAATTAGGACTTCTCTGAGGAGCAGTGAGGAAGGCACTTTCTGGGGCTGGGTGCGGTGGCTCACATCTGTAATCCCAGCACTTTGGGAGGCCAAGGCGGGCAGATCACGAGGTCAGGAGATGGAGACCATCCTGGCTAACACGGTGAAACCCCATCTCTACTAAAAATACAAAAAATTAGCCGGGCGTGGTGGCGGGCGCCTGTAGTCTCAGCTACTCAGGAGGCTGAGGCAGGAGAATGGCGTGAACCTGGGAGGTGGAGGTTGCAGTGAGCCGAGATCGCGCCACTGCATTCCAGCCTGGGCGACAGAGCAAGACTCTGTCTCAAAAACAAAAAAAAAGGCACTTTCTGAACTGCCCACCTGAGGGATAGAAGAGGGAAGGCTGCATCCACCGGCTGCCATAGCCCACAGCACAAGGTGCACCATGGGGTGTTAACTGGCCGGCACGTTCAGGTTTGTTGCTGCCAGGGGACAGCTGAGCAGTGGTGGCCTAGAGAGACTCACTAAGTCAAGGTGCCATCAGGCTACATCTGTGGCCAGCTGATGACTGCAGCAAAGGCTGGAGTGAAAAGAAGGACTTAGAGGAGACAAGGTGGACACAGGAGGCATCCGCTACCGCCCACCTCTTGCACCCCCGTATTATGTCCAGCTCATCACAGAGTCTTCAAGATGGCGGCCAGCCTCAACCACCCTTAGGAGTCAGTGCTGTGTCTCTCACTGAGACCTGCCAGACACTCCTCACACAGCCTTATCCACCACAGTGTACCTCGGGCACCACTGGGATGCTGTCACTGCATCTTGGACCTGCCACAGAGCCCTCGTTTGCTCTGGGACCTAATCAAAATGGATAGCTTTGGAAGTCTTAGGCCAGAGCAGTATTCCCAAAGGGAATATTTGCTGCCTCCAGCATCCAAAGAGGCCACCAAGTTGTGTGCCCCTGTCTTGGTAGAAGGAGTGCAATGATTTGCTTTTCCATGATCTTCAAGGGGATATTCCAGAAAGCCCCAGATTATAAATATTTAATTGACATGGCAAGCCGTAGACCTTCTTGCTAGGCTTTACCTTGCACGCTCTGACACACAGGTCTTTCTCGGGCATTCGGTGGACTTGCTCCTTCCTGCCTGTCTAGCTTGATGTGCCTGATTTCCTCAGTGTATCGGATGAGCATATTCTCTGGAATGTCAAAACAGCCACGTCCCTGCAGACTATATTGTGGAAAAGAGCAAGAGAATGATTGTAGCCTTGCAGCAAGATAGCAAATGTGTATTGCTGTCCTTCCTTTGTAAAAGCAAACTAAGAAAAAAAAAAAAAAAGCAAACTGCTTTTGACTCTTTATGGACATGGACTGGAAAATACATTTTCTATATCAATCACCATATACCAAGTGATATAGAGACTCTGTTGAGCTATTCCAGTAAATACGACACTGCTGTGAATAATTGGAGGCTGCTGCTTGGTGAAGTTTCCAGTAATCCACCGTCACTCACTCTGATTCATCTGGTTTTTGTAGGGTTCTGTTTTGCAGGTGAATTGAACAGGAATAGGATGGGGACCTCATCCTTGCTTCCTTTAAGTATTTGATGGTGCATATAATTTTTGCAAGTTCCCTGGAGTGTACTGTTTTTTCTGATTTGCTGTCTTAACTGGGGGTTAGGGAGGTTTCATAGACTCCCATTTGGCACTCCTAGGTCAGGGAACTCATATTCAGGTTACGCTAGATGCTAAGCGTAGCCATCCAAATGCAGACTGAGAGACCAGAGAACAAACCACAGGATGGGTCCATGAGCCTGACAGACCTGCTGTAAGATGGATGTGGTTCAGGATGTCATATATCCATGGGTTTCCGTGGACCCCCACTCTAACTGGGGGAAATGATGGTGATTCATTTCACAGGTGTCAATGTCTGCTCTAACCATATATCCTGCTGCCTACAAAACTGCTAGTCCCCTTCCCCAGGACACAGGTTCTCCGGCAAGTATCCACAGGTCCGTCTGGGGAAGGACGGGGAGGCTATCATTAGAAATATTGCGATACATTCCTAAGCCCTACCTGGTCTCCCTTCCACCAGTGGGCTCTGATTGGAGGACTGCCTTAGACCTGGAACTGGATATGGTACTGCAGTTTCCCAGTGGGATGACTGAGGAGTCCTCTGCTCTCTAGCTCTTGATGTTTTTCTGGCTATACAAGTCAAGCAAATACCCTAGTTGGCCACCCATCCATTTCATCCTCAGGAACACCATGGCTTATTAGCCACAGACTTCTGTAGTTCAAAGCACCCTGGTCATCTCCAAAGCCTGGCTGACCATGGTGGTATTTAATTCCACTGCCTCTGATGGTTCAATGCAATTATCTGGCCCCTGCTATTCTGGAATCTTCTCATCCTTACCGATACTAAGGAGCCCAGTTAGTGGCAGCATCTCCTAATGGCAACCCTGGCCTGCCACTAAGTGAAGGCATTCACCAGTAAGCTGTTCAAATGCCTCAGCAGCCCCCTGCCCCAGAAATGCATTTCGTATGGCCTTAGTGGAGGGAATGTCCCCTGTCCCCTTCTGGGACACAGAGTCATCTAGTGGGTTCTCTGTTCACACCAGCTGGGTCTTCTGACCCCTTCTTTAATACTCCACCAAAGCAGTTCCAGTGCCTCTACCTCGTTGACCGAATGCTGTCAGTATGTGTGTGCTTCAAGAAGCTGCTCACTGGACTGGCACGCATGTCCTTTCCAGGATATTAAGCCCTGAGTCACGAGGAGTTACTTTCATGTCAGTAATTTCTCCTCTGTTCAGACTTACATTCTGCCCCAACCCCACCTACGCCCCCTGCTCCCCGGCGCCCACCGGTGTGTATCTGCTGCGTCTTGGAGCTCTTTGGGGGTGTGGCTGTTTTCCTCCTGAGCTGGGGCTGTTGCCCGCTTGGCCCGTGTTGAACCTCAACTCTAGCTATTGCTGTCACGGCAGTGGGGGAGGCAGGGGCAGCTCTCAGTGGGGACAAGTGTTATCTTGTGAGAAGATTTCTCAGTTGAGGTCTTTGCTAGTTCTCCAGGTAAGGAAAGTCTGCTTTCTCTTAGCAAGGATGGAAGGGACCATTTCCACCAGCCCACAGCATTCAGGGAATTTAGGGATGCAAAGTTCTCAGGCTCATCCACACAAACGTTCTCACCCCAGGGTCTGAGTCTCACTCTTTCCCATGGGGCTTCGTCAGGGGAGAAGTGCCATGTCCGTGGGTTCAGGCTCCTTGGTGACTCTGATGCCCTTACAATTTGCTTCCTGTGCTTTAGGGGATAAAGGTCTAGTTCCATATTTCCATGAAGGCCAGGAGCCCTGTGTTGACAGTCAGCTAGCTTGAGACCGTTGTTTTCCTTTTTCAAAGCTTCTAAGCCCATTAATAAAAGCCAACCACCCCCACAGTCCTTACAAGCCCCCTCGCCCTCAAACCACTGCCACGGGAACAGCACAGCCAGATGCTTCACATCCACCTGCCCCTCTTCCCCATCCTCCGCCAGTGAGGGTCTGTGTACTCACAACGCTCCCACAGGCCAGGGGTTGTCACAGCCCCATTTGTCACCAGCAGCATGGTCCTTAGCAATGTCTGGCCACACTCCAGAATCCTATCCTGAGGGGTCACTTTCTAGGCATCTTAAGAACAAACTGCCTTAGCTTGGGAGCCCCCAAAATCCAGGCCCCGAGAGAAGTGCTCGCATGCTGGTAGCATATTTTGGGAAGTGCACAGAAGGGAGGGGCCCTAGGGAGAGTAAAATAGGGAAAGGAGAAGGAATCCAAGGGTGTGTTACTGAGCTGCGATCACTGTGGGTGCTGGGGGCTTAGTCCCTCAGGGCTCCATGAATGGCTTATTCACTAGGTCCTCTCCCCATCCAGCAAGGACTGACCCACACAGCGGTATTAACGCCTTTGCGCCTCCAGGCATGGCACTGCATGTGCGTGGCTGAGTGTGCTCCGCCGGGGGTCCCACGTGGCAGTAACAGAAGAGCTTCAGGGCAGGCAGTGCTGTGCAGCGTGTTAGGGCAAGGGGCTGTTGGATCACAGCTATGTGCTCTGACACCCACAGCCAAGGCTGGAATAAAAGGGTGGGAGGGAGGTGGGACTGGGGAGGTGTCTGCTGTGTGGGCTCAAGCCAGGCGATCTCGGGCAAGCCCCCGGCCTGGGCCTCACTCTTCCCGGGTGTAACGCTGACATAGTCATAACCGTCCCATGGGGTTGTTGCAAGAATTTGTGAGATGGGTGTTGGTGAAGTTTTCGTAAGTCGTATGGCTCTGTGCTTGTATAAGGGATTGCTCCCAGCACCCTGAGCAGTGGCAGACTCTACCAGGATACAGAGGAGTGGTCCGCCGTGAGCACAGAGGGGGCTTTCAGGGGATGGGGAAACTGAGTCATCTGTTGTTATACATGAGCGTGGTACCCGACACAGCCCCCACAGTTGCCCGGGGCTGCCTCTCCTGCCAATCCCACTCTGTTCCCAGGCTCCTCCCGTTTTGCTGTGGATAAGAAGTCCCTGCAGATGATACAGCGGGACAGAGCACAGTCCAGCCCAGACGCAGGGATCATACCGCACCCCGGGGTGTCTTCCTCCAGAGCCCTCCTTTCCTGGTCCCTCCCCACTCTACCCCCCATGCTGGGGAAGCCTGTCAGTGCACCCAGGGGACCGAGGGCATTCTCCCGGTAATGACTGCTGAGATTCCAGAGATGTGTGTCAGCACCCCGGGACTGTGACAGCTCTGAGTGAAGCCAGCAGGAGGAGGAGGATGAGACAGTAACTGTAGAGAGAAGGTGGTGTCAGCAGGAAGCTGAGCATTTGCGTTCTCCTGCAGGGGCGGAGACACAGAGAGAGGAGGCCTGAAAGTAGAAGGCAACTTTTCAAGAAGTTTGCCCAAGTCTGCCCCAGGCTCTTCGTCAGTCTCCCCCAGCCTCCAGTGGCGTCAGGGAAGTGTGGAGGAGAGAAGGCACGTGGGAAGGGGTGAAGACAGAGAAGGCAGGGGGTGCTGTGTGTGAGTTTGGCACTGGGCGGGCATGGGGGCTGTAGGCCACCTCCACCACCTCCGAGGGGCAAGAGTGTTCTGATCACAGAAGATGTGACACACCTGTCAGAAGCACTTTCCATGTTCCAGAAAATACAAAGAGAGAGAGGAGAAATCGTCACCAGTCCCCTCCTGAGAGGATGGACAGAAATCATGAATGCCCCAGGGTTAGGAGGAAAATGCTGGAAGAAAGGAAGGTTCAGGACCAGGAACTGCAGCCCAGGCAGACTTGAAAAGCCCGGGAGGGCTCACTAGCCCTGGAAAGCCCTCCCTGAGCTCACAGCAGGCCACCTGCTGCTTGGTATTCTGCAGAGTCTGCCACTGCCAGGGGTGCTGGGAGCAAAACATCCTCTGATTTTCTTCTCTCCCCTCTCCCACCCAGGTCGCCCCCCACATTCCCTTTTTAAAGTATTCAGAATTCCCTCTCTCAGGCCATCACCTTCTGAGCCAAGACGTATAGATCTCTTCCAACCTGGAGACCGGGAGAGAGCAGCCCTGGGGGAGGACGGACCCGTGTGTCAGGGCAATGCTGAGGCCTCTGTTGTGGATCCGGTTACAGCTCCATCGAATCCGGACGATTTGATGCACCACTTGTTGTTGTTGTTAAGAAGTGATGCCTAAAAGGACACACAAGGAGAGGGTGGGAAGACAGGAGAGAAGGAGTCGTGGGGAGAACACAGACGTGTGGGAATGGCTGAGGAAGGGGCTGAGGGCAGTGAAGGGCTGGGAGGCACAGGCTCATACTGAGGGAACTGAGACCGGGCGGGCCCAGCTGCCTGCCGCACAAAGAGAAAAGGACGCAGGAGGGGGTGAAAGGCTGGGTGGATTTCTTCTGCCTTGGCCTCCCCAGTATGGCCTAAGGAGGGGACTCGTCACTGCATCAGGTAGGGGGGACCGGGGGTCCAGGTGCATCCTCCATCAGTTTTGTGGATGTTTCTCCTCCCCAGCAAAGCTGTGCCCTCTGTGCAAAGTTCCCCTTTGCTTTTATTATTGAGTTCACGTCAAGAGATCCTGGCAGCCCAGCAGAGCTCTCCTGGCGTCTCAACCACCCAGAGATGTGACCTGAGACACCTCATGGCCCAACCCACCAAGGCCCTCGCTGAACAGCCCTCCTCTAGTGCTGCAAGGAGCCAGGTGGTGTGGGGTCCCTGGCTTCTGCTCGGTCACCGCTGTCCCTCCGGCTGCACCTCTGCCCCTCTTGGCTCTGTGCTGAGGCCACTCCTGTCTGGTGGCTCTGTCTGTGGGACTGGTTTCTTCTTTTTCTTATATTTGCTCTTAGACTGGGCGGGGCACCTGAGTGACAGCTGGCAGCCACCATGCCTGCTGCCTGATCAAGGCTTTCCCTGGAGCCCCACTTTTCTGACTCCTTGGGAGTGGCTGTGGAGAAGAGGGTTTGCCCAGCAGCTTGGGCACAGGCCACCTTGTTGATGATCTGTACGCTTGGCTTTGGCCATCTGTCATCTCATTGGGCCTTGGGAAGTACTCAGGGAAGGTACTTTTCTCCCTTTTTTTTTTTTTTTTTTTTTTTTTTTTTTTTTTGAGACAGAGTCTTGCTCTGTTGCCCAGGCTGGAGTGCAGTGGCGTGATCTTGGCTCACTGCAAGCTCTGCCTTCCGGGTTCAAGAGACTCTCCTGCCTCAGCCTCCCGAGTAGCTGGGACTACAGGCACGCGCCACCACACCCAGCTAATGTTTTTGTACTTTTGGTAGAGACAGAGTTTCACCGTGTTGGTCAAGCTGGTCTGGAACTCGTGACATCGGTGATCCACCTGCCTCGGCCTCCCAAAGTGCTGGGATTACAGGTGTGAGCCACCACGCCCGGCCCTTTTCTTCCTATTTTATAGATAAGGAAACTGAGATGTGGGAAGCTTTAGAGCAGGACCGTAGAACAGACACTCTCCTGACAGACTGGAGCCTCAGGGTAGATTTGTTCCGCTTCAGAAATCCTCCAGCGGCAGCAATGTCTTATATCTGTGTCAATACGGTCACCAGAAGCCACGTGTGACTCTTGGAAATGAGGCTCATGCAACAAAGAGACTGAGCCTCACTTTTATTGAAGTTTAATTAAAGCTTTGGGGACTTCTTTGAGAGCATATCTAATTACTTCTTGAACTGGGACCAAAGCAGTGTGTTCTAGGTCACCTCAGAGGTCATTGGCGGCCCTAAGTCTGTGACTGGGTTCAGGCCATCCAGATGGCTGGCCTTCTCCTCCTCCTCAAGTCCCGCCTGGGCTGATTTCCCCCTCCTGAGAGACCCCCAAGATCTGCAGCTCCTGCAGTAGGGCAGAGGGCAGAGGGTCGGAGGCTCCTGGGAACACCCCCTCCTCTAGGTCTGACCCTCCCACCTGCTGGAAGAAGAAGGGCAGGATGAATGAGAGCCAGGGGGTGCCGTGCAGGTGTGAAGTCCACCTGGAGGGGCTGATGGTTAGTGGGGGGCTAGGGAGGTCTTTTCTGAAAGACCCTTTACATTCTCAGAAGGCAGAGTGAGCCACCCAGAATGTGCCTTCCCATCCCCACCCTATGACCACAGCTGCACCCTTTGCTGTGCAGCTTTCACTCCATGGAGACAGCCCCGCCTTGCTTCCCACTGTTTCCTGGGTCTCCTCCCTCTCTCCCTAAAAACCAGTTCTCAGCCAACAACCTCACAACTGAGTTACAGGCGATGTTTAGCTTCACAGGCTCAGCATCTTTGCAGGAGATAATTTGTATTTTAACCACTGGGAAGCAGTAGAATATTAGGCATCAAAAAGCTCGGCCAGGCGCGGTGGCTCACAGCTGTAATCCCAGCACTTTGGGAGGCCGAGGCAGGTGGATCACCTGAGGTCAGGAGTTCGAGACCAGCCTGGCCAATATGGTGAAACCCCATCTCTACCATAAGTACAAAAAAATTAGCTGGGCATGGTGGCGCATGGCTGTAATCCTAGCTATTTGGGAGGCTGAGGCAGGAGGATCACCTGAGGTCAGGAGTTCGAGACCGGCCTGGCCAATATGGTGAAACCCCATCTCTACCAAAAGTACAAAAAAATTAGCTGGGCGTGGTGGCACATGGCTGTAATCCTAGCTACTTGGGAGGCTGAGGCAGGAGAATCGCTTGAACCCAGCAGGCAGAGGTTGCAACGAGCCTAGATCATGGCACTGCTCTCCAGTCTGAGCGACAGAGCAAGACTCCATCTTAAAAAGAGAGAGAGAAAGTGCAAAAGCAGGGAGGCTTCTCACATCTCTAAAAATCCTATCAGAGTGACCAGTGGCATGGGCAATACATCCTGGAAAGTTCATGAACTTCTCCAAGCCTCAGTCTCCAGCTGTACCCGTCTGTCCCACAGGCTTCAGTGAGGCATACTGAGGTGACATTTGTGAACTTTCTCCATGAGCTGGCAGGCGGGACACAGATGCCAGCGTTCCACTGTCACCTTAGCACTGAGTCCAGTGAGAGCTGGAAGGACAACCCCTGAGTCATCACCTGCCGGGTGCAGACGGTCCTTCCTGTCCACACCTGTGCCTGCAAGGTCGCCTCGGGGGATGGTGAGGTGTAGGGCGGGGGCGAGGGCAGAGGGCTGGCCAGAGGCGGTGGTCATCCATGAGTTCCCTTTCTGCCTTTCTGGTCTGGTGCAGTGTTGAGGATGGTCCAGTGATGCAACCATAGCACTTCCGGGATGATAGCCCATCCCACACTCTGCTGACACAGACGGAGGCACTTGGGGTGGATTCATTTGGCGTGCTTAGGAAATCAGAAGCACGTGCCGCTGTCACAGATAGATGTTGTCTTGGTTGCTGGTGTAAGGCAGACCCCCTTCCATGCCGGGAGTCGGGGGAGGTGAGGAAGGGCACAGAGACTCAGGCTTTTCTTTGGGTTTCTGGCTCCCTGCTTGCCTGTAGTTTGGGAGGTTAGGTTGGTGTTTTCGCCGTCCCTCCCTGCTGTGCAAAGGGGAATGGAGTGGCATAAGGAGGAGCTGCCCAGCTAGACACAAGCCCTAGCCATCTGCAGCCCTGGCTGCGTGGAAGATGTGTCTGTAGAAAGAAATACCCGTTTCCTGGGCCAGGGCAGTGGCTCACGCCTGTAATCCCAGCACTTTGGGAGGCTGAGGCGGGTGGATCACTTGAGGTCAGGAGTTTGAGACCAGCCTGGCCAACATGGTGAAACCCCATCTCTACTAAAAATACAAAAAAAAAAAAAAAAATTAGCAGGGTGTTGTGGTGCACGTCTGTAGTCTCAGCTACTCAGGAGGCTGAGGCAGGAGAATCACTTAAACCCAGGAGGTGGAGGTTGCGGTGAGCTGAGATCGTGCCACTGCACTCCAGCCTGGGTGACAGAGTGAGACTCTGTCTAAAAAAAAAAAAAAAAGAGGCCGGGCGCGGTGGCTCACGCCTGTAATCCCAGCACTTTGGGAGGCCGAGACGGGCGGATCACAAGGTCAGGAGATCGAGACCATCCTGGCTAACACGGTGAAACCCCGTCTCTACTAAAAAATACAAAAAACTAGCCGGGCGAGGTGGCGGGCGCCTGTAGTCCCAGCTACTCGGGAGGCTGAGGCAGGAGAATGGCGTGAACCCGGGAGGCGGAGCTTGCAGTGAGCTGAGATCCGGCCACCGCACTCCAGCCTGGGTGACAGAGCGAGACTCCGTCTCAAAAAAAAAAAAAAAAAAAAGAAAAGAAAAGAAGTATCTGTTTCCTGGTTTGTCCCAGAGAAAAGAGTGCAGTGAATGGCAGCGTGGAGGGGAGGCAGAGAGTGACACAGAGATGCACACACAAAGAAAGATGTAGAGGGAGACACAGAGAAGAGAGAAACAGACAGAGAACAGCATGTGGACAGCCCCAAGGGAGGGCTGCGCGTGAGGATGCCTCTTATGGCTGCACCTGGCTTCCTGGGGAGAAAATGCAGCTCACAGGAGCCGGTACGCCCCCTTCCATTTTACTCACCCCTGCCCAGCCACCCACATGGGCACAGCCTTAAAACAACACACAAGGAGCTGCCACCTTTCCTGCTGGGCAGATGCCAAGCAGCCCCAGTGCCTGCTACTTCCCTAGCAGGGTTCAGTCCACCTGGGGTGCTGGGGGGCAGTGCAGAGGGGTGGTCTGTGGCTGATTTCCACTTGGTGGGCCCCAGTACACTTCCACGGCACGCCCCTCACCACACCGATGTGAGTTCTGAGAATGCAAACCAGATTGAGCGTAAGCCAGAACAAACAGTAATTAGGAAGGTAAACCCGACACGAAAATAAGCATAATGCATTCCTAATTCAAATAAGAATTATTTGTAGACTCTCTGCTGTTTCCGAATTATCAGTGGAACGTTCCACTCCATTTGCATAGATAATTGAGAGTTAACTGTACTTTCTGTACCAAGGCCTGAGAGATGAGCAGGGCAAGTGCCATCCGTCTGGGTGAAGAGAAAGGAAATTTCGTTGGTGGTCTCAACTGGGCACTGCAGAGAGAAGGGACCTAGAACAAAATCTGGCACTTGAGGACACTCAATAAGTATTTGCTGAATTAATTGCCATGATTTATTGAGCATCTACCAGTGCCAGCTGGTTTGTATCTGACATGTTTTTGAATCCCCACAAGGTATTGTGAGAATTTGATACTGAGAGAGGTACTGCCGTCCCATTCTTATAGACGCAGACACTAACGCTGGAGATGTTTAGTTGCTTACTCAGAGTCCCACGAGTGGTCAGGGGCAGAGATGGGCTGGACTCCAGGTCTGTGACTCCCAGGCTGGAGTGGGCCCCACTTTCTGCTGGAGGAGGGTGTGGGAAACGGCTGTGGCTGGGTGTGTGGTAGAAGGTAGGAGATACGGGACTACAGTCTTCTTAGGAGCTCAAGATGATCCAAGCTCCGCTCTGCTTCTCTTCCTCCAGTAGAACGGGGCAATGACTCCAACCCCATGTTCTGGCCTCCAGTTCCCATCTTGGGACACTCCTGTACCCTGGGTTTCAGCTTCTCCATCCAACGAGATGGAAAGAATAATATTTACCGTCCCACTTCCTTCCCTCTGCCTTCAGAGGGGGCTGGGGTGGAGCATGAGGCTGAGGGTGCTCTGGGTTCTTGAAAGCCCGTCTGTCCAAGGTGTTCTGATGATGATAGTTATCGCCATGCCCAGTTTCACTGGAATGGCATTTCCGGGGCCTCTCCCTCTACCTCAGTAAGCTCACCCAGGAGCCAAATGCAAGTGAGTGCAGCCGCATGGGAGCTGGTCGCTGGGACACTTTCTCCTAGCGCAGGTCGCAGGTTAGAAGGCAGAAGTATTTGCCTGTGAGCTCATCCCCAAACCCCAAAACAGAGTGCTGGTTTCCTGGTGCTGTTCTGTCGTGGGGGAGGGAGCACAGAAGGAAAGCCACTCCCGTCACCCCACCACTGGCTTCAGCAGACACTCTGTGCCCACACAGCTGCAATGGCAGGACAAAACAAGGAGGCCCCAGTCTCAGATATCAGGATAGAGCAAATAGAAACCAAGAAACATCGACTGAAATGGAGCAGACCCTGTTGCTGGGTGTCTGTGTTTTGGGATGGGGAGATGAGGCCAGGCCTCCTGCCCACACAGGCTTGCATGCGGCCTCACTCTAAGAAAAGACCCAGGTGGCTTTGCATTTTGCATTTCTTCTTCTTTTTTTTAAAGATGGAGTCTCACTCTGTCACCCAAGCTGGAGTGCTGTAGTGCAGTGTCGGCTCCCTGCAACCTCTGCCTCCTGGGTTCAAGTGATTCTCATGTCTCAGCCTCCTGAGTCGCTGGGACTATAGGCATGACAGCCACCACCATGCGTGGCTTATTTTTTGTATTTTTAGTAGAAACAGGGTTTCACCATGTTGACCAGGCTGGTCTCGAACTCCTGACCTCAGGTGATCCTCCCGCCTCGCCTCCCAAAGTGCTAGGGTTACAGGCGTGAGCCACGGCACACAGCCTGCATTTCTTCTTGAGAGGCTACCCATGGCCAGGCACTGCTGCAGGCAATGGGGATGACAGTGAGCCGATGTCGGTGGGGCTGAGAGGAAAGACATCTGCCCATGCTCTAGACCAGAGCTGCCCAATAGAAGCATAATGCAGGCCACACATGGAAATGCTTAACTCTCCAGCACCCACATTGAGAAAGTAAAAAAAAAAAAAAGCAAAACGGGGCACACATTTTAGTTATAAGCTTTATGTAACCCAGTATACCTGATAATTGGTCATTTTGACATGTCATCTAGATACAAACTATTTTTTCACTCTTTTTCTGGTCCCAAGTCATCAAAATCCCATGTGCATTTCACACACACGCACGCACACACACACACACATGCACGCGCATACACACACACACACACACACACACACACACATACAGAGTGTCTCAATTAGAACCGGCCATGTTTTAGCTCAGAATGACCACATGTGGCCCGTGGCCTCTGCACTTGACAGCACCAGATCTACACAAACTCTTGAAGAACCAGAAAGCAGGTTTGTTTTGTTTGGTTGTTGTTGTTGTTGTTGTTGTTGTTGTTGGAGGCAGACTCTCACTCTGTCACCCAGGCTAGAGTACAGTGGCTGGTGCAATCTCAGCTCACTGCAAACTCCGCCTCCCAGGTTCAAGCAATTCTCCTGCCTCAACCTCCCTGGTAGCTGGGACTACAGGCATGCTCACCAAGCCCAGTTAATTTTTGTATTTTTAGTAGACACGGGGTTTCACCATGTCGGCCAGGCTGGTCTCGAAATCCTGACCTCAAGGGATCCACCCACCTCGGCCTCCCGAAGTGCTGGGACTACAGGTGTGAGCCACCACACCTGACTTCCAGGAGGCAGTTTGTACCTAGATTCCTGGCAGAACTCCCTTGCTCAGAATCTGGGCTCCCTTATCACAGCCTCCTGCTCCACCTTCTCAGCCACTAAAACCCTAAAAAGTTGCGGAGGAGATCAGAGGCAAAGTCCATGTCTCCCCCAGCAGCTGTGGGAGTGAGGACAGCACCATGTGAAAGAGGGAGCAACATCGGTGTCTTCATGATAAAGTCATCTTACCCAAATTTTTTCCCAAGGCAAATGAACCCACAGGGCAGGGAGAACATCAGGGTTTCAGTGCTGCCTTCTGTCTGGCTCCATCTGTACCACAGTGGGCCTTCCCTCTGCTGGTGATGCCCTGGCCTTCCTCCCTTCATGCTTTCCCACTCCCACCTCCTCCACCATCAGGCCTGCTCCCCTAGCCCGGAACACGTACCTCCCCCAGTGGTTTCCAGCCACCTTCCTGTGGGCCAGCATAAGTGATTCTCCTTCTAAATTGCCTCCCAATAGGCAGTGAGCAGGCCACTTTTTCCTCTAGAGAAGAACTTGGCCAACTCAAGGCTCCACTGACCCTATCCACGGCATTTACTCGCAAAAATACAATTCCAATACAGTAAAGATTCTAGTCTTCCCAGCGTGGATTTCCAATTACCCACACCCAGCCAAGTGGCAGCCACTTCATTATAATTTTGTAATTGCCATATAGAATTCCCATAAATTTGCTGTTAATTTTTAACCACTGCATCCTTCTCTTAGAAAGTGTAGCAGTAATTTGAAAATCCATAGACAATATTTTTAAGTGGATAGAGGCAGAGCAGGGGGAATAAATCCAGTGAGGCTGGGTTTAGAGAAAATCCTACTAAAACAGCAGTCGGGGGTTGGCGTGGGAAGGTGAGTCTGGGGCTTCCTCCAACTTCGATGCAAACATTTCTTGCTAATATATGGTGTGTTGGTGGCAGCAAGGATTGATCAGAATCTGATCCAGGAAGATCCTGCTCTTAAATGAGAATGGCTGTGTGCACCAGGTTCTCTGTTAATAGACACATTCCCTGCCCCCACTGGGAGGTAATTTACAAGCCGGGCTTCCCAGTGCAGTCTCCCTACATTGTGCTGCTCCACGGTGCCTCCCGAATGCAACATGGACCAGGTCTATAAAAGGCGCTTTGGAGGAAATGGCAGCCACTCCGGCAGGCCTGCCCCTGCCCCCACCGCGCAAGTGAACACCCAGGTGCTCAGCAGAGGAATTAGCCTGCCTTTCAGGAGATGCTAATGAGGCAAGTTGAAAGCGGATGAGGTTGAGCCAGGAAGGAAACTGTTGGGCCCACAGAAGCCCTGGGCACCAGGGGCTGGCACAGAGGCCAGACAGTCCTGAAGCAGCCTGCTTCCCTCTGGGGGTCAGCAATGGAAAAAGCTGGATCTCCTAAAGGGAGACAGAGCCAGTGAGAGTGTGCAGGGCCCCCAAGGGAGCAGGAGGCTAAATCAGCAGGCAAGGATGTTTTGGTAAAAGATGGCCATCAGCAGGGCTAGCCGCTGGCCACCCCCTGCAAAACAGACAGTTCACTGACACCCATGCTTGTTTGGGCCCAGGAAGGCAAAGGTGTAGGCAGCGACTGTCGCTCCAGGGTCTGGCTGGAGCTGTCCCTGGTGCTGACGGTCTCACTGTTGTGCCCAGTCCTTCCAGCTCTCGCTCTGTGCTGCCAAGAGGGTTTCAGTCATGGACATCCACATCCAGCCCCCGTGTCCAGCCCTAGAAAAAGGAGCGATTGGCTCCAGGCTGGACGGGTTATCAGGCAGCAGCAGCAATGAGAAATTGGGCCACAGAGCGATTTGAAGGTCCTGGTGTTTGATCTATTGCGGGGCTGGCTCCTTGCAGCTTTGCTGCTCCTGAGTTTGGTGACCTGAGAGAATTAAAGCTGCCTTAAATACAGTCTCTGTTGGCTGTATATTAATCAAGCAGGAATCAAAAGTCACAGCATCCTAGGGAAGTAAGAGCAGGAACAGACGGCTCCCCGCAATCCTGATGCAGCAACTCTCAGTGGGAGGAAAGGCCGGGAGCTGCTGAGAGCAGCACAGGGCCCTCAGCTGGCTGCCAACTTCTCCAAACCTCCTTGCCAGTGAATTCTCAGAAACCTCATGCCTTGGAAAGGGAGAGTTGTGTTGGTGCCAAAACATCACTGGACCCCAGTGCTAGAGTGGATCAGGAAAGGGGAGGGATTTTCCTCCCAGGATCAAGAGGGAGGAGACGTTGGGGTGGGGGGGGGTGGCAGGGGTGGCAGCCCCAGAATAGCTTCATGCCTAACTCAAGACAAGCTCCCACACCCCCACCAGACAGGCATTTCCCCTGCTCTTGGGCAACTGTTAGGGACTAAAACACATCAGCATCCACTGCCCCATCCCTGCTCACCAGGCAGCGACTCACACAACTTCCCTGGTGTGTCTTAGGCTGCCGGGAGGGTCCTGCCCAGGGTCCTGCCTAACCCTGCCTTCTCCTTGCTCTCAAAGCCTAAGAAAGGAACTCGTATCTGGCCTCTGTCATCGTGGAGGTGTGGGGAGGTGAGTCTGTAGGTTACCGTCTACATCTGTTCCTTTGCTTCCTGGCAGACATGCTTGTCCCCACTCCCTTGAGTCCTGGGACAAGCTCAGCTCCCATGAGGCTTTGTTAGAAGGACCTGGCACCCCCACCTCCCGCCGCCGGCCACCTCGTCACTCCAGGGCCCGGCCCCTGTCTGCAGCTTGGCACTGGCTGCCTGACAGTGCATTGGCCTCCCTAGGGCCACGCACTTTGCCAGGACAGTCATGCCTCTCCAGGCCTTTATGTGCCTCGGGCTCCTAATGAGCTTTTAATGAGCTGACGCTTTGGCTTCAGGAGGCATGCAGGGGCAGGGGATGAGCAGAGTGCCCGCCCCTCACATTCTGTTTCCCGAGGCCTTGCAGTTGCCTTTTAACTCACTGAGTGCTGGGCTGGGGCGACAGGCAGCTGCTTTTTCCAGAGTCTTTCAGGTTTGGTCAGAGTTTGAAGGTGCTAGCCTCAGAGTCACCGAGTGCTGGGGCTGGGGCGACAGGCAGATGCTTTATCTAGTCTTTCAGGTCTGTTCAGAGTTTGGAGGTTCTAACTTCCCAGTCCTGGGGTGCGGGGTACCCCCGGGCCACCATTCCCTCTCTACAGTGCTGCACTTGCTCTCCGTGTGGCCTCTCCTTGCCCAGTGCTGGAGGAAGGGACATTGGTTTCTCTGTTAAGTAAGATTTTCTAAAAATTGATGGCAAAGGGGAGCACCCAGCCACTTCATTGCTGGAGGTGGGCCCTTGCTGCCTCCAGCCAGGAGTCAGCTCAGACCCACCCGCTGTTGATGAAAGAACAAACCTTGACCTCTTCCCACGGGTCTCCACTGAGGAACCCAGAATGCTGTTTCCTCAGTTCAACTCTAACCAAACATGGTGCAAATTCATGCCGGCCATAGCAATGGGAGCTACCGAAATTGTACCCACATTGTGTGTACAGTCTTCCCTTTCGGACGCCCTGAGAGTGCAGGGCTCTGTATGCAGGAGCTGTGCTCACTCAGCCCCCTCCCTCTATGCGTGGCTTTGCTCTACAAGTTTTGGTCAGTGGCCCCAGTCCCTCCTGGGAGTTACAGGGGGTGACAGTGACTTCAGCTTCTGGCCTAAGCGCCCCCTTCTCACTCTTTCCAAGCCTTCACCCTTTGAATAAAATTAAGACAGAAAAGGTTTGTGTGCAGGTGATAAAAACCTAACCGGGCTCCCCAGAGAGACGGCAGGGCTTCCCCCAGTGGAGAGCTTCAAGGGGAAAAAAAAAAAAGACAGTACGTGTCGCTGAAGGCTTCGGTGACTGCCAGCTAGAAGGCTGGGGATTGGAAGATGTGATGCCACTTCCCCTTCCAGCCCCATCACCCTTGTCCCTGAGGGCTCCTTTCTTCTTCTTCACTCTGTTTTTTGATTGGGGAAGGAGGTGACCTCAAAGCAAGAGGCTGGATTTGACCCCGATGCTGAAGGACAGCAAGTGGGGATACCAACAGTGATTTTAGTGGCGAGTACCTCCCGGGTGGGCTGCGTGGAGCAGTGATATGGGGTTTCTTTGGCTGGTGTGATCCCTGCCCTGGCAGGAGCAAAGGCTGTTATGAGTCACGTCTGCAGTGGGGGCCCAAACATTAAAGGGCACTTCACTGGACACCCAGTCCGAGCTGGAGTCATCATCTCCAAACAAATATACAACTTCCCAAGCCATTCAGGACTCTCTTTTCTGTGGCCATCCATGGTCTGGGTACAAGGGTACTAAGCACACACGCACAGGCTTGGGCAGGACAGGAGGGCTTGGGGCTGGTGGGTCAGCTGAGCGCGGGGTGAGGGCCCGAGAAATTGGGTGCCGCACGGAAGATCAGCTAGGAACGCTGGGAAAGGGCTTCCTTGGTCCAGCGGCAGCTCCTCTCCTTGGCGTCACCACAGGGCTCAGCAACCCACTGAGCCCTCGCGACCTCCTGCCTAACGAGAAAGAGGAAATTCGAGATAATTGCCGCACAGACGGAGCAGCGGTGTGATTAGTAAATGCCCAAGCTATTGTAAATGACTATTACATTAACAGATTTGGTTTGGAGTTGATCCTGTTAGGAGAGAGAGCCAAGGGCTAACGATGAGCATGTTCGCAGAAGGGCATGAGCCCAGCACGGTAGTCGAAGGGAAGACAAGGCCTCCTGTAAATCCAAGTTCCAAGTCTTGCCTTCTAGCCCAGATGCTGCCTCTAACTAGTTGTGTGACCTTGGACCACCTCTGTGATCCTAAAAGGGTCATCATATATCAAATGGGCATCGTTACACCTTCCCTACCTAACTTGTGATGATGAGGTGAGATACATGAAGGCTCTCTGAAAAGGCTAGGAAAGCAGTGAGCAGATACAAGGTATTGTTACAGTTAGCAATCAATAATAATAAATTGCCATTCTCGCCCTTTGTGTGCTTCTGTTCCTGGGAAGTTTAAGCAAATGGCCAGGCTCTGGAGCCTTTAGATGAGAGACAGAAATCAAAGTGCCCCCCTCTTCCTCCTTCGACTTCTGTGGGATTCTGGGCCCAGATTGCCAAACAGTGGCTTGGCCACAGCTGGCACTGAAGACCAAAGATCTGTTTCTCCCAGGCTCTGCTCAGCCCAGGCTGTCTCCTTGCCAGGAGCTCATGGCCCAGATGCAGCAGGAGCTTGCAACGAGCTTTCCAGGGCCGCAGCTTCCGAGGCCTCTTACCCACCGAGCCCTGGGGTGGAACATCAGAGTGCTGGCTGCTTTCAGATGTTCCTTTTGCTCGGTGTAGACCTCACTCCCCTTCCACAGAAGAGAAGGGAGAAGTCCTGGGGGCTCATTTAAAATAAATAAAGCTTGGCAACAGCGCTGAGTGAAAGGAGCAGAGTGAGCGGCACCCACAGTCCCTTCTCCGAACGCATTCCTCTGGCTCCCGGGCCCCCGAGGGGAGAGGAACTTGCAAGAGAAAGATGTGCTTATAACTGCAACCCTGTACAACTCCTGCCTCTGCCCATATATCTCAAGTGTGCCCTTTGCTTTCAGTCTCCCTGTATTTATTATGTTTAATTTTGCTGGGACATGGTTGTAAGTGAGACGGATGGACCCGAATGTGGCTTGCAAACGCCTCTTAATTAAACAGATAAATAAACTTCCTTTTCACGCCGATTTTTACTTTTGCTGCAGTCTCTGCTGGGGCCAGGGGGACAGTGCCAGTGGGTGGGGGACCCCCGCTGAGCCAGAAGGTGGGTGCTGGCCCCGGCAGCCTGGGCTGGGCGTAGCTTTCCCTCTGCACTGCTGAGGACCCCTGGCAGAGGGAGGCAGAGGGAGCTGGGGGTGGGGAGCACCCCAGCAGCCCCTCCTCGCAGGCCAGCCAGCGAAGGCGGTGTGAGTGGGCCCTCTGCTGGCCACCTCCAGCGAGGCCTCGCCTGCCAGGGCTGCACCAACGGCTCATCCCTGGGCTTGCTTCACCCCTGCTTGCAGGGATCCTCTGCTGCCTTTTCTGCCCTTCTGGGGAGATTAAACAGGCCAGAACAAAGTGGAAACCGCCCCGACTCCTGATATAAGGAAGCCGCCTCCTCTGGGAATCTGAGAATTTCTACTTTTTAAAAAAAAAAAAAAAAAAAAAAAAAAAAGGCTGACGAGTTTTCCATCCCCAGCCTGACCTTGCCTCATGGTGTCTGCTGGGGGCATCCCACGACAGCCTCAGTGGGGGCTCTTCCCTGACTCCGGCTCTGTTGCCCTGGCTGCCGAATTGGGACATTAATTCCCCGGAAAGTGTTCCATGGCGATACAGGACTCTGGCTGGTCAGAGTGGCTTCTTGGCTCTCCCCACACCCCATCACACACACAGGCCTGCATACATCCTCCCCTCCCTGAGCCATGCCCACCCCACCCCACTGTGGAGATCCAGTTCTTCCACTCTGCCTCTTTCATACCCCAGTGCTCATGCCCAAGCCCAGGCCAAACACCCCAGGGCTGGGGCAGGAAGGTCTGGCTCTGCGGAAAGCACAATGTATTTGTCGATTAAGGCTCGACTTGGCGCAGTTGAGCCCAGCTGCAACCAGAGACTGTGAGCTCACTCCTTGTCCTGAGACGCCGCTGCCAAGCTGCACACTGTCCTCATGGCACGGGGGAAGCCTGAGGACGGTCGGCCTGGGTGCCTGGAGGGGGAAAGAGGGGCAGGAGGATGAGGAATTCACCCCGCTTCCTCCCCTAAAGAGAGTATGGAGTTGCTTCCTTTCTGCTGCAATTTGCCATGTGCCGCCTTGGGAATTTCCAAAGGATGTGCGTAGGGGTCATAAGAAAGAGTCCCCCAAGTCATCTGACCACAGGACTCATTTGGCCCACCTTTTGTTAAAAACACAGGCCACCTTGGAGGCTAGTATTCCCCGGCATGCCTTCTAGCAAACGCCCTCCCAGGGTTAATCCTGTGTGCCCATTTCACAGAGGTACACACGGAAGAGACTCAGGGCATCTGGCAGGGTTACGTGGGCCAGGATTTCCCAGGCAGGCATGCTCAGGCAAGCTGGGGAAGACACGCCCTGCCCTACTGGAGGAGAGGCAGTGCCTGCACCCTCCAGGGCCCCTACCAGGGAAGGTGACACAGGATGGGGGCAGGAAGGAGCCAGGAGATCTCCAAAGCCTTCGAACCATCGGAACCTTTTGAGGTGCCTCCCTTGCCTGATATTTATAGTGGTGCCCAGGAGCGCAGAAATAATTACAGCTCAGTTCCTGCCTGCCTAACAAGGCCCTTCTCAGATTCAGGGCGAATGGGATATTTTTTCCTTGCCTCTTTTTTAAATAGTGAATATTAGCACCGGAGTGACAGCTCTTCCTAGCGCGCAGCCTCCCTCCGCCCCGGGAGCGGGGGCAGCAGAGCCACCAGGAGCACAGGCTTCCCCCACCCCCTGCTCAGGGCCACCCACCCTAGTCCACAAGGCACCAGGGACTCGGGAGGGCTGCATGGGGCGTGGGGAATCTGAAAAACTCTTTACCACCCTCGTGCCAGGTACTGGAGGTAGGAGGTGATGAGGGCATGGTTCCTGCTGGTGGGGTCCGCAGAGTCAGGTCCGCGGGACACTCTGAAACAATCACAGCAGAGCCCTGAGGTGTGTGCTATTCAGTAACTGGCTCGTGTTGAAGCACAGCCTAAGAGGCAGCGGGCACACAGCCCCTGTCCCAAGAAATAAGCCAAACACACACGTTGTTCAGATCCTTTTTCTGGAGGTATTATTTTCATTCCATTCTGCTATTCTCAGTCCTTTACCTCTGGAGCTGGGTGTGATGAGCCGCCTGATGGAGGCAGGTGTCCAGACATGCTCCTGGGCCCAGTGCAATCTGGAGGTGAGGCTGGAAGGCAGGTGGCTGGGCAGAGAGGCACACAGGTGAGCAGGTGCAGGGCTGCAGCTGGTGATGCAGATGCAGATAGTGAGGGCCACCCTGGCTTTCTTTGGGCCAATGACTGAGCTCAGGGGTCCAGGAAACCTTCCCTGGCCACACCCCAGATCTGAGCTCTCCCTGTCCTGGGCTGTCAAAGCTCTCAGTACATTAGGCTGCAGTCTTCATTTACCAGCTTGGTTTCCCCCACTAGACAGTGTGCTCACTCCAGAGCAGATAACTTGATTTCTGCAGCCCCAGCACCGAGTACGGTGTCTGCATATAGTGGGTTATCAATAAGGAAAAACGGTAGGGCTCAAAAAGTGGCTTTAGGTCAGGCATGGCGTAGGAAGCACTCCCAATCCCTTTCTGGAGGGGATGAGGCTTGAATTCCACAGGAGATACTTGGTCATAATAGTCATAATGGCAAATTAATGAGCAAATGATTCATGGGCAGGGTGGATCTGGAGCCTGGCTTTAGGCTGAATGCTATGTGGCTGTCCCGAATTCCTGAGCATCCAGGGAAGGGGCAGCAGGGCAGTGATGACGGAGAGGTACCCAGAGAAGACAAAAGAGGGATGGCTTCTGGAACAAGCCAGAACAACCTGACTCAGGAGGGAGGCAGCCAGGGCCACTCCAGGGCACCATACTCATGAAGAGCCCTTCTGCAAGGCTCAGCTGGCAAATGCTACAACCCACTTCATCCTCCTGGCCCAGGCATGCCCGGCCTTTGCACCGGGACCCCCACCACTGTCCTAGGCTGGGAAACCAAGTTATTGACAGCAGGGAGGGCCTCATCAAGTCCATAGCCAAGACCCTGTGGAGCCAGACAAGCCCCCTATACTTGTCCTGTGCCAGCACCACCCCCGATGGACCACAGAGCAGGATTTCAGAAGGTCAGACCACATGGCGAGATGGCCAGCTCGCCTGCCTCGTCTCTCCCCTGAGCCTTGTCTCTTCCCGTCTGCCTCCCTCCCAGACTCCACATCCCAGTTCCTCTATGAGGAAGATGAACATGGGGCACCTGGGAGAATGGTCCCAGGTGCCCTTACCTACCCGCCTTGTTCAAATGGAGCCTCCCAAACTGGGCGTGGAAAGGCCACCCTTCTCTCCCTCCCCTTCTTGCTCCCTCTTCCTCAATGGCCCTCAGGCCACATGTCCTGTAGTGGGTGCAGCAGGGATCTCAGACAACATCCGACCCATCTCTGGGGCTGGATGTGGAAACCAAGGCCCCCAGGGACAATCGAACTTCCAGAGATCACACAGCAAGTGAGGGTCTGACACGACTGCCGGGCTAGCCATCTGCACACTGCCAGGTGGTCCCAGGCCCGCCTCCCTCCAGCTCAGGGCTCACTGCCTGCCGTGAGAGGAGGGGAATCACAGGTGCCCTGAGGTAGGACAGCTGCGTTCAGAATGGTACTGTGTGCCTGGGATCTGCCCCTTTCCTGGAACGCATGAGGTTAGGCATGACCCCGCTGGCTCTGCCTCTGACAGTGGCCACTGGCAGCCCATCCCTTTTGCAGCCAAACTCACCTGTGGCTTATCCTGGTAAACTGAACCTGATTCAGGGGGCCTCTGGTGAGTGTGGACTTGGGGCAGGCCAGTGGGTGTGTGTGTGGCCGTTGAAGCTGCAGGTGTGTGCAGTCACAGTGGTGGAACAAGGGGCACTGCCAAGACTTCTGCCACATGCTGAATGGGGCAAAGAGGTGGGGACCTATGCACGCCTGTCCTGTGGGAGTGAAACACAAGTCCAGTGTGTCTGGGTACAGGGAGGGGAGGATGCATTGTGGCCGGTGCCCGTGTCCCCCACTCCTATCTAAGTATCCACAAGACCAGGTGCCTGTGGCAGGAGGTTGGGATGTATGATGGGGTCTGGGGGCCAGCAGGAGGACAGGAGAAGCTCCTGGAGGCTCTGGTTGGATTTCCAAGCCCTGGACAGCCAGAGAAGCCTTGCCCAGCGCGGAAGCCTCTGCGTAGATGCCCTCATTACATCACCGACATCCCCGCCACTGAGCCGGCCTCCCTTAAGAAAGGCGCTTCTCTGAACGCGAAACAGGACGAGGCGCCTTCCGGTCGGCCGGCCGCAGAGACGGCGGAGCGGCTCCTCCTCTCCGCAGCGGCCGGAGAACGGAGCGGGAGCAAAGGGAGATTCCAGACCCCCAGGCCGGGAGCAACTGCTGGCAGCGGGGAGGAGGAGGGGCGCGCAAGGGCCCGAGCGTGGGAGGGCGCGAGGGAGGGCTGTCCCGATACCGGCGGGCGAGGGGTTAAGTGTGGGATCAGCTGTTGTGCAGTCGCTCCGGATTCTCTTCCCTCCGCGCGGGGCTCCGCTTGATGTTGGAGTACGCCAGGGACTCCCCCTCCCACCGCTACACACGCGCGCACACGCGCGCACTCACACACGCACACGCACCACTCTTTGCAGACAGGGCTCCGGAGGCTCCAAAGTGACTGACTCCTGCTCTCGCCCGCTCGCCCGATCTCTCGCGCACAGACTCTCTGGCCGTATTCTCGCGCGCGCTCTCTCCAGCCTCCCCGCCCGGGCAGGGGGAACACCGGGCAGAGGCGCGCCGCTCTCCTTTCGATGCCTCCCTCTTAAAGAGCGCCACGAGGGGGAGGGGAGGCCCGGAGGAGGAGGAGGAGGAGGAGAGAGACTGGGAGGGCGCCCGGGAGGCAGGGCGCGCGCACACTCCGAGGGACGCAGCGAGCGCAGAGCCGCCTCCGGCCGCCGGGCGCCCCCCTGCCGCCCCATGCTGTGCTCCATGGCGAACTCGGGCTGCCTCCTGCTGTCCAACTCCGGCAGCATGCTCCCGCACTCCGTGCCCTGCCCGCCCGCCTTCCTCTACCTCCAACAGGTAAGCGGCCCCCCGCCCGGCCCGGGCCCCCAGCCCGGCGCACGTGCGCCCCGCGCTGCCGCCCACGCCCCGCACTTGGCTGCCTCCGCGCCGCCGCCGCCGGTGGCCCCCGCTGCGCTCCCCGCGTCATGGCGCCCGGGCTGGGGTAGGGGTAACTGCGCCCCTGCGCGGCGGCCGAGCGCGGGGGCGCCCAGGGCGCGCGCGGCGCGGGGTGGGGGGGCCGGAGTTTGGGGCGTTGCTCGCAACTTTTCCGAAGGCGCGGGAGGGGGCGGCGGGCGGAGTCTCCGGGGAAGCCCGAGGGGAGGGGGCGGGGGTTCTCGGCGTCCGGGTCACTTTGGGGAACTTCGCGCCGGGCCGCGGGTGACTCGAGGAGGGGAGCCGGGCATCCTCCCCGGAAGCGTCGGGAAAGCCGGGGGGCGCGCGGAGGCGGCGGCGGGGGCGCCGAGCTCTGCTGCAGCGCAGACCGCGCGCCGGGCCTCCGGGGAGGCGGGGGAGGCGGGCCACCCGCTTGGCTAGGGAGGCCCCAGGAGCTCTGGCCGCGGAGGGGGCTGGGGCTAGACTTTTGCAATCTTGGGGACTGCGCAGGAAGCTCCGGCTGGCGAGTTGGGGATGGGTGGGGGCAGGAAAGTCGGCGACTCTGAGCCCCCAGATCCCCAGGATGCCCCGTGGGGAGGTGCGCACAGAGCATCAGCAGCCGCCGGCCCGCCGACCGGTTGGGGCGTGGGGGGAGGGGACGGGGGTCCTGCGCTGCCACCCAATGCGGAATTAGTGCAGTCCCAGGCCTGCACTGGGGACAGAGGGGTACTCCCTCGTCTCCCCCAGGCCCCTCGGCCTCTGTGGGCCGTAGTTCCCGGCGCCAGCCTGGCCTGGGCTTCAGTACCCTGGCCTCACCCACCGTGGCTGCCCACACCTCTAGGCCTGCCCTTCCCTCCTGGCGCTGTGGCGTCTGCCTTGTTTTCGGTTCCCACCCTCACCCTCTGCTTGGGCCTGAAGGGGTGGGGGCGGCTGTGGAGGAGCCTGGTGGGATTGTGAGCGCTTCAGGCTGCATCCTGGGGCCTGCCTGGCCCAGTGAGAGGGGTTCCCATAGGACCCGTTCTGCACACTGTGTTGGGGTCTTCCAGACTGGAGAGGGAGGGTACAGGGTGCCCACCCCAAGGAATCTGGCCAGGCCAGGCCGGGAGTCTCCATGAAGATAGCTCCCCACCCCCACCTCCATGCACACGTTGAAGGAGGGATGGAGAAGAGTGAGAGAGTGTGTGTGTGTGTATGTGTGTGTTTGTGTCTTGGAGACAAGGAGAGACCCCAGGGGTCTGGACCTTTGGGGGATGGATTCTTACCCGTTTGTGAACCTTGGGCCCTCCAAGGAGCTATAGAAGAAGAAGGTGATTTAAGGAGGAGCAATGGACAGAGAAGGCAAAGATGGGACCTTCCGAGCTGGCCCAGGGCAGCTAGCCCCTGGGCACTTGGGTCAGCCCGTTACAAGAGCCCATACATCAGGGACTGCCAAACATAGCAGCTACAGAGAAACAGGGGGACTGTGTGATGGTCAGGAGCAGAGGCTGGTGCAGGAGCAGAGGGTGACTGGCAGTGGCCTGCAGCCCAGGGCCCTTGACCTTTGGTGCCACCTTCCCAGGACCACCTGTGACATCTGGGGACTCCTGGACACAGCCCAGGAGCCACTGGGGAGCCCCCAGACTGACAGGCAGGAAGTCATCCAATCCCAGGCCATGGCCATCGCCCCAAATTCCCAGTTGACACTGAATCACAGGGAGTCAGGATAGGCTTCCCAAGGTCAGGTTCCCAGCCCCTCCCGGTTTTCCGTGAGCATAGGACTGACTTGGGAATCTCTGGGGTGCCCAGGTGAGGTTATTAGAGCAGATCTGTCCTACACTCACCCAGGAATGTCCCAGGCAGCAGGACGTGCAGCTTTGGGTTCTGCAGGTAGTGTAGGATTTAGAGTAAGGGTTCTGGCCTGGAGACCAATCCATGCTTTATTGGTTCTGTTGTCTTAGTTACTTCACCACTCTGAACCTCAGTGTCTTCCTTGGATGACATAATCCTCACAGGCTGAATGTGAGGGCTGAGTTAGGATGAAGTAGAGGCAAGCCTCCGAAAAATGGCAGCCACACATTTGGTGCTGTCTTGATGGAGTTAGACCAGTGCTCATAGTTGGGGTGAGTCCACTAACATGACCCACAGGGAAGACACCGCAATTTCTCCAGGGTTAGGTGAATGCATCCCTGACCTGTGGCGTTTGGAGCTTTCTGTAGGGGCAGTGGGAAGGCAAAAAGACATCCAAGGAACCATAGCCATCCTGAATTGTCCCTGGGAAAGCCAGAGCCTGCCGTTGCACCAGGCTTGGAACATTCACTTTCCTTCCCTCGCCCGCGGCTGTTCTGCTGGGGCGGTTGGCCATGTGTCTCAGTGGACTTCGGAAAGGTCTAGAATGCAGCCATTTCCTGGCTATTTGTGGGTCTGTGTTTTTACAGGAGCACACACAGCTGGGGCGGGCCACAACCATTACGAAACAAATAACGACGTTTAGTTTGGGACCCCGCTTATCCCATACCTTTGGAATGAGCCAGAGCCTGGAGGTAGAGGCCGCAGGAGGAGGGGCCTGGGGCTATACCAGGCCAGGCCTCTGGAAATGAGAGCTGGCGGTGCTCCAGCCTCCCAGGTGGGGGCTGCAGGTCCTCTGCGTGAGTGAGTGTTGGCGCCATATGTAGGCTGTATACTCAATCTCAACAGCACATTTGATAACAAGAGCGGGAGCAAAAGACGTGAAATCAAGCAAGACAGGAGACGTAGTTTGAGGCGCATTAAGATGCAGCATTTAAACAGGCACGCTTTCTAAGCCTATAGTCTTTCAAACTGGAAATTACCAACTAAAACCTCACCCAGCGGAATTCCGTTCTACTGAAGCATTACCCTTTTCCTGCTGCCTTGGGTTGGACCCCAGGTAGGCTGGGGATGCGTCCGTCCCAAGACACAACAGTTCTGTGATGAATTAGAGGCACTTCTTGTTGGTTCCTCTGTCTTCTCAGCCCCTCTCCCAGCAGCGTTGGTGATATTTCTGAGTTCTGACCATCCCAGGATGATTTCGGCTCATCTGACACCAGGAGAACTCCAGCTGTGCTTTGGGCTCTGGCGTTTGTTAAGAGCTCATGAGGGGTGACCCTGGGCCGCACTCACTTCATGCCCTTTGAAGCTTTCCTGCCCACTCAGCCCACCTCCAGGAGCCCCACTTAGAGGCCAGCCTAGCTCCCTGCAGGGCAGCCCGGTGCCATAGTCCCCCCACACCTGACCCCTCCTAGGAGTCCTGAAGCTTTTGTTGCTGGTGCATTGTGGCCAGTGAGGAGGGTTGGAGCTGATACTGGTCACCTTTCAGGGCAAGAAGGAGCTCATCTGATAATCTAGACCATTAGCAGGACTCCCTGGGAGGCCCTGGCCTGGGATCCGGTGGAGCAAGTTTTAGAGGATAGGAGGAAAAAAACCCAAGCTCGAAAAATGGGATTTTGTCACGGTAATTACTTTATTATTAAACTGCAGTGTCCTATAAAAGAGAATCTTATCATTCTGTCCGATTGCATGCCAGTAAACGGCTATGGGGGAGAGGGCTGTGAGTGCCTTAAAGTATTGTAAGGGGAGGGGAGGGGGCTGGCGGGGGGAGAGGGACCGACCCTGAGAGGACCCGGGGCCTTCTTGGGGCTGCGCTTCGTGAATTCTGTTGCTTTTGCTCTCCATGTGTGCTCAATCAAGGTGAAATCACAGATCGTCTCCCTTGCCGAGGTAAACATCACCAGGCACCGGAAGCTTCCGTGGAGGATGCGGCGTTTCCGTGCAGCTTCACGGTGCCTAGCAATTGCTTCTTGGAGTTGTTGATAGCAGAGCACGTTCCCTCCGGTTGTGGAACCCAAAGGCTCCGCCGAGGGGCCGGGGGATTCTAGGGTCTGTTTTGAGATTCATTAGGAGGCACTGTTCTTATTAATAATCATTCTCTCTTCCCTCTAAGGTAGCGAGGCTGCTAATCACAGGCATTTTTAATCAGGATTAATTACTGTGGCAGACGTAGCACCGCCCTTGCGCCTTGCGTTTAGTCTCTGTTCCGTGGGCTGTTGGTGCCTCCCCTGTTGACTTGGTGGGATTCCAGGAGCCCCGTCTGAGACAGGCTGGCTCGCGGGTCGGCATGGGTGGCTAGAGAGTATCCCGCCGCTGGCCGGTGGGGGGAGGAGGGCACTGAACAGCAGCTTGTGCACCCGTGGCAGCGTCCTTTGCTGCCCAGGTCTAGACTGCTGGCTGCAGCCACATCCGAAAAATTGTCCTGTTCACTGGAGAATTTAACCAGACAAGTAGTTGAAGTCGGGTGATGTTAATTCTGAATGAACCCACGCAGCGGCCCTGTGCCCTCGCTCTCTGGGAAGGATTGGGGAAGAGGATGGCCCTCGACCCTCGCTTTGAGCCGCGTGTCCGCACAGGTGAGACCTCTTCACCCTGATGTCTTTTGGTTACTGAAGTAGCTCGATTACATTCATGGGTTCTTCCCCAGTTTCATTCCTTGGCAGCTGACGTTTGTTCTGGAATCTGCCGAGGGTGTGGACACGCACGTTATCCGTTGGAGAAACCGAGGCACAGGGAGGTTAGGTAACATACTACCTCAGAAAGCTTCTGAGAAGCAGAAACTGGATTCCAGCCCAGGCAGCCAGATTCCAGAACTGGGGCTTGAGTCCATGTTGCTTTCTCCTGAACAACGAAGATTCGGGAAGTTCTGGTCCTTTTCCAACCACTTTTCTTGGCCATGTGCAAAAGAAAACATGCATTATCTGGAGGCTTCTCCAGGCTTAAGCTCTTTCTTGGCTTTCCTGCGGGTCTTTAGCCTGAGCTCCCCGAACCCTGACACCCAGCAATGTTTAGGAGATTCGTTTGGGTTCAGAAAAGCAGAGGGTCCAGTCTCGGAAACCTCCACATAGTGTCTTGTTCAGTGGGTTGAGTGGGTTTCTCTGAGCAGGGAGCTCTGGCTGGCTGGACACAGGATAAGCATGGCTGGTGGGCGTGGCTGGGGGAAGGAGCCTGTAGGAGCTGGGCAGTGATGGCTGAGGAGAAAACTCTGGCCCCGGGCACCGATGGAGGCTGCTCAGTGGAGGAGTGGTGGGTTGCTCAGTGTTAAGACCAGGCAGGGCATGTGGGCTGTGTGGAGTCAGCAGCCTCGGACCTCCAGCTTCCCTGGGGGTCGTCTCTGCTCAGAGACTGGGGCTCCTCCCAACATGGACAGATGTGTGTGTCTCAGGGTCTGGAGAGGGCCGGGGCCAGGGATGCTCCAGGCAATGGGGAGCAGCTAACTCTGCGCTTGACAGAGTGGTAGGATTTTTCAGTTCCGTTAAAGAGGCTGCAAAACCTCATCTGGACGACTGAGCAGACTAAGGTTTGAATCATGTACCAGTTCCCAGCAATCGCTAGTAAAATCTCCCCCACCCCTGCCCATGGAGGGTCTAAGTACCAGGTCCACCTGCACCCAGGCTCTGGGATGGACATGGAGAGAATGCCCATCCCGACCTGTCCCACCTGAGGACCCGGGCTTGGTGGGCAGCATGGGTGTGCCAGTGTGCCCCCTGGCCAGCTGGTACAGGCCAGAGGAGCAGGTTTGGCTCACGGAAGGGGGTAAGCTGATGGCCATGTGGCATGCTGGGAGGTTAGCAGAGGGCAGGGGAGAACGCTGCAGCCATGCAATGAATGTGCCTCCGGCCTCTCCTCTCCAGCCTGGCACAGCGGGCGTCTGCTGCCTGCTAGACCTGCGGGGCAGACACTGAGCCACACAACTTGGGAAGCACAAAAGGCTGCCGTCCTTGGAGGAGGTGGAGGCCAAGATATCCCAGCCCACGTGCCCTTCTGTCTCCTGTCCTCTGGTCCTGGGGACACAACCCAAAGGTGGCTTAAAGCAGAATATCAGGTTCCAAGGGTGGGGAGAGGACGGGGGTGAGAGGAGGCGGCCAGCGGTGGCCTTGGGCCAGCTCTGGGGAGGTGCTTGCAATCCCTGGCACCCAGCTCAGCCCAGGCTAGGCCCATGTGGCACTTGGACCAGGACAGACAGTCCCATGGGCAGGCATCCAGAGGGAGGTCTGGAGCTCCTGGCGGTGTGGGACCCAGGGGGCATCGTGGGGTCAGCAGGGACCGGAGGAGGCCAGTGGATTTCGACTCGGTCTGGGACAGCAGCTGGGACCTCCGTGAAGGAGCTTGCAGGTCACCGTCTGTCTCTTCTCTTGGCTTCCTTCTCTGGAGCACCTGTCTCGGAGCTTCCTAACTGGCCTTAACGCTTTTTCTTCCACCTTCATGATCAGCTGTGGCCCCTAGAATTTTCCGTGCTTTTAATCTTCTCTCTCTTCACCTTTTTCTTCCTTCCCTGCGTAATTTCTCTCCTCTCTGCCACAGTCATTTTTTTTTCTCTGCTTCTCTCCTTCAGGGAGAGCCACCCCTACTTCCTCCTGGAAGATTCCAGCCCCTCTTCATCCTCCAGGCTCTAACTAGGCCCCCGGGCAACCCCCTCCAGGCAACTCATCCACCAAGCAGTGACTTGGCTTGTCAGGGGCCGTGCGTATCTTGCAAATCGCATTACTTAAGACCAGCAGGACTGACTGTGACTTCTTGTATTACCAGCACAGCTGGAACATGGCCTTTGGTTTCCTAGTCCCTCCGGGGCAGCGAGTTCAGCTCTGGAAGGAGACCCAGTTGGGGCCGGGGGGCTTGGGCCTGGGCAGGAAGCCTGGGACTGCTCTGCTGAGCTGCCGGGCTCATGCCGTGGACCCTACTTGGAGGGTGCTGGGGGCTCTGGTGCCAGCAGGTCCAGCTCCAGCTGTGGGCAGTGGGTCCCTTACCAGCTCAACAGAGATGGGCCCGACAGCCACAGAAGGGCAATGGAGCAAGTCTTGTCTCTGCTGGGCCCAGACCTCTGTGGGGCAGGCAGGGTCTTTGTATCCAAGGACCATGCCCTTACCCTGGGGTCCCTGCACAGCTCAGGGAATTGACAGAGGAGGAGAAGGCAAAGAGGTGGGGCGTCACCGTCTCCAGAGGACGCCCTCCGCAAATTCCTCCTGCAGCCGCCGTTTGGGCCAAGCACCGCAGTAGGCCCTGAGTTTAGAGTCGGGAGTAAAGGACCCTGTCCTGCCCTTCCTGGGGTTCACAGACACAACCACAGAACTTGGTCCCCAGGGCGACAAGCACATCTCTCCAGCACTGGCTGTGAGGGTGTGTCCGAGCCCCCAGGTGGTCAGAGAGAGTAGGGAGTCCACCAGCCGTCTTGCCCTTCCAGCCGGGGCATCTGTGTCTAGGCCTCAGGCAGGGTTTTACATCTTCTCTCCGGAGAGCTTTTGGGGGTGCAGAGGGTACTGCGCCCCACAGCTCGGACCTGCCGCCCACCACCAATCCAGGCCTTCCGAACAGCCTCTTAATCACCCTCAGAGGCACCACCCCAGGAGCCGGCAGCTTGGGCGTGCCCAGCGTCTGAGTTGTGGTGAGTCAGCTTCAAGCATCTGACCCTGGGGAGCTCGTCCAGGGAGCACTGGGGAGCCAGGGCAGCGGGGCGGGAGAGGGGTGGTCTAGGCGGTGTGTCTGCCAGG